>NC_138775.1:199459165-200811708 GCF_965119305.1 Pelophylax lessonae | reverse complement strand
GGGTAATGGGTAATATAAAGGGGAATGGGGGGTGAGTCTATGTAAAGGATTTTTAAGTCCTCAGTTTTTCATGTCCCTCTCAGTCTGTGACACGCTGTCACATATTGTGCAGCTATTCTCTCTCTCTCTCTCTCTCTCTATAATATCTCTCTCTCTCTCTCTCTCTCTCTCTCTCTCTCTCTCTCTCTCTCTCTCTCTATAATCTCTCTCTCTCTCTCTTTTTAATATCTCTCTCTCTCTATAATATCTCTCTCTATCTCTCTCTCTATAATATCTCTGTCTCTCTATATTTATATCTATATCTATCTATCTATCTATATATATATATATATATATATATATATATATATATATATATATATATATATATATATATATATATATATATATATATATAATATCTCTCTCCTCTCTCTATCTCTATCTCTCTTATATTTATATGTGTGTGTGTGTGTGTATGTATATGTGTGTATATATATATATATATAACATCTCTCTCTCACATCTATCTCGCTCTTATATCTATCTCTCTTAGTTTGGCTGCAAAAGTGGAAATACACTTTGATATTTTCGCTGCATCTTGTGCAATCTTACTTGATATGATGTGTTATACAATAGTAACATTGAATACATTAAGGGCTTCCGTTGCTGCATGTTTATCTTCCTTTTTTTAATAATGTGTTATTGTTCATTAGTAACAATGAATGCATTTAAAGCCTAATTGAATTCTCGCTTTAATTCAGCTAAACCCATTCCTGGTGCGTCATTACCTCCTTAATGACCAGGCCATTTTTTAAGATACAGCACTGCGTTGCTTTAACTGATAATTGCGCGGTCATGCAACGGTGTACCCAAATAAAATTTGATGTCCTTTTTTTTTCCACACAAATAGAGCTTTCTTTTGATGTATATGATCACCTATGTGGTTTTTATTTTTTGCGCTATAAACAAAAAAATACCGACAATTTTGAAAAAAAAAAAAAAACATTTTTTACTTTCTGCTATAAAACACATTCAATAAAAAAATTGTAAAATATTTCTTCATCAGTTTAGAACAATTTGTATTCTGCTACATATCTTTGGTAAAAAAAAATCCCAAAAAGCGTAGATTGATTGGTTTGCGCAAAAGTTATAGTGTTTACAAACTATGAGATAGAATTGTGGACTTCTTTAAAAAATGTTTTATTGTTTTTATTCGTAAATGTCGGCGATTAGCAATTTTTAGCGGGATCGGGACATTGCAGCGGACAAATCTGACACTGACACTTTTTGGGGACCAGTGACACCAATACAGTGATCAGTGCTAAACATATGCACTGTTACTGTATAAATGACACTGGCAGGAAAGGGGTTAACATCAGGGGCAATCAAGGGGGTTAAGTGTTCTGCTAGTGAGTGCTTTCTAACTGTGGGAGGATGGAATGACTGCAGGAAGAGAGAGATCTGTGTTCCTGATCAGTAGGAACACAAGATCTCTCTCTTCCGGTCTGACAGAACGACGATCTGCCTTGTTTACATAGACAGTGTAAGATTCTGGTACCTCTGGTACCCTTAATTTCCATTTCCTTTCAATATGCGTCCCACCTTTCTAATTAGGTGGTACGCATACACCTTTAAGACGGATGACGTCATCGCCGAGCGCTGCTCTGAGCGGCTATTTCAACCGCCGGCGTTCTCTCTCACGTTGTTCGTTCAATGTGCCTGTGCCTGTGCTTATGTGCCTGTGTGTCTACATGCTTACAAGCTTGTCTCGCTGCCGGAACCTCCAGCTATTTGCTTTTACCTGGAATAGACCGGAACCTCGCTACTGATCCCTGTATCTCGCTACCGGATCACTCCCTCACTACTGGACCCCTCTACTACTAACCTTACTAGTGATAAGTACCCCACAGGGGAATCCTCCATAACCTAACTTACATTACCTACCTCTGCACATTAGGGACTGTTACTATCTATGCATACTAATTCTATCATCTGCACTGTTACATAGATTGCTAGCTCTTGAGTCTACTACCATCTATCCTTGCACTGGGTTAGCCTATCCTGTATTTGTCATCTGCTGTCCTTACCACCTGTTACCATATTCGATTACTAACCTATCTGCATTCTACCTAAATACCATTTAATACTCTCCTGAACATTTCTATCAAGTGCTTACCATCTCTGTCACTGTTCACACCTGTCCCTTCAGCACATCACCTTCATACTATCATATACATCCTATCACTCCAGGAACATCTTATTGAGTGTGTGTATATCTGTATGCTGAAGCTGACGGGCCCACAGTGATGAGTCTGGAGAGTTGGATCTGGTTATTCAACACATCTCTACATGACTACTGAGTGGAGATTCTGCAGCTGCAAATCCAGCCTACTACAAAAACGCAGGAGCGTTACAGACAGACCACCTTGCTGTCATTCTCCTAAACGGTCCCACGCAGCCGCTGGACCCGCTGATTTGCTCTTGCTGTGTCCAATCACAGCGGGATCACGGCCCCCACGCGTGCGCGCGTCCCCCCTATTGCCCATCTACAAAATCATGTACAGGTACGTGACTTTGCACTTATGGGCTGCCCTGCTGCAGGGGGACGGTCCTTAAGTGATTAATATTTTAAAATTCATGTTCATTTCAAAGCATCAACGTTTTCAGTAGGAAAGTCTATCCCTTGCCAGCAGCTGCATAGTGGGGCCCTTGCTATCTGTGTACAATCAGTTGGCTCTATGCAGAAGTCCAACACCCCCACTGATAAGATAAGAGCAGAAGATCCCAGGAGCCACACATCAGAACAAGACCTGCTGTATGTAGACAAGTTGTAGTCTCAGACTGGACCCCTGCCAGGCCACGCCTCAAACACGTTTCACTGTTCCTGCGGGAGATTGCCTGATTAGTTAGGATAGCTTTGCAGACAGTTCTGGCTCAGGAGAGGCATGTCAGACTTCTGCAGAGAGACCACTGCTTCCACAGAGAGAAGAAAGACCCCACTCTTCCTCTGCTGGCATAAGACAGGCTTTTTTACTCAAGCTATAGCTACCTTTTTAATAGGCATATAAAATGTATGACATTGTTTGTTTTTTAATGGATTTAGCTCATTTTAAACACAGTTCAATTGGGCTTTAAAGTTGAACTTTAGTCAGAAAATTAAAAGTCCTGCTAGATCACTTCAGGCTGGCCCCTTTTGCAGGTATAGGTATGTCAAACATTAAAAATAAGTGTAGAACACGCTGCTCTGCACATGCTCAGTTGCCCCCTATTTTAGGCACTGCCGAGTTTGTAGGCTGATCTACTAACAGCCTTAAAGTGAAATTAAGCCCCTCTATACTTTGCAGACAAGGAAGCTGTTTCTGTTTGATCTGCAACTGCCATGGTGCTGTGCGTGTGATCAGTTATGACCGCAGCCATTTGATGGTTTGACCATTTGGTTGTGGACATAAGCACAAGTGACAGCAATCCCAGCATTCCAGGAATGTAAGTGTTTTTTGAAACCAATAAATTGTTGGGTTTAGTTCCCCATTATGATTTACTGCTGTTCAGGGGCTCTGGTCTTCAGCAACATGGCAGCCTTCAAAAGGAAGAAACAGGAGCAATGCTGGAGGCAATTTTGGTTGCATAATTATTAGTGGGGAATGTATATTCCTTATTAAAGAACAGGGCTCGACAAATCTCTAGGTGTCAGGTAGCCATGGCAACCAGAAGCTGTGTCTAGGCACCTGGGCTTCTGCCAGCCCACAACCCACTTGCAAGCAACTTCCAGTGCCCCAGACATACACCATGCCTGAAGTAACGTAAGAGGGACGCTTTATTGAAGTTGCTTTGCTCGTCACAGGCTTCAAACCAGGCGATCATCGGTGCTCCAGCCGCCCGCTTGCTCTCAGATCAACACCGGGGAAGTCCTCACCCTTTGCCTCCCAGCTGGGGATGAGCAGCCAGCCCAGGAACCGTAAAGGGAGTGTTTCTTTCCATACCCCAGGCGGCTGCCCTGCTCCTTACAAAACGGCACTGGCCTCAGCGAGCTCCACGAGGGACAGTGGCTCCCCTAAGTGGATGTTAGAGTAGCTGGCTAAGGCATCAGCCACCATTATTGCTGAGTTCTGGCAGGAACTCTGAGTTTGGACACCGTGCTACCGCACTGGAGGTCTGCATGGATGCCGCTACAACAGTTCTAGAGGGACATGAGCAAGACCTGTAGGGGGCTCCGCGTGAATTCGAAGTCCTCAAAGACCTGCTAGAGGACTTGGAAAATAGTGCGAGGAGAAGCAACCTGCGCATCCGGGTTTTTATATGAAATTCCCCCCAAAAAAATGTAAAAATCAAAATTTTTTATCATTTTTGGCCAATTTGTTTTCTGCTACATATTTTTGGTAAAAAAAAAATCGCAATAAGCGTATTTTGATTGGTTTGCGCAAAGGTTATTGCATTTACTAACGAAGGGAAAGATTTCTGTCATTTTTGGTGTTTTTTTTTTTTTTTAACGAGTAAAGGCGGCGATCTGCGATTTTTTTTTTTTTTTTTGCGGGACTGCGACATTGCGGCGGACAGATCGGACCCCTAACTGACATTTTTGGCACTTTTGGGGGTACCAGTGACATTACTACAGTAATCAGTGCTATAAATATGCACTGTTACTGTAAAAATGACACTGGCAGGGAAGGGGTTAATTTTATGGAGAGGGAGGGGTTAATGTATGCCTGGTGCTTACTGACGTGTGTGGGGGGAGGTGACTGAGTGACAAAGGGACAGATCGGATGTTCAGCTATGCTGAACCCTGCAATCTGTCCCTGCCTGTCACTTAGGAGATCCGCCCGCTTTGTTTACACAAGCGGGCGGATCTCCAGACTCGATTCCCCGACGATCGGGGAAGAGCGGCGGTGATCACCGCCGCTCCTCCCCTGGCCCGACTCCCACTGTAACTGAAAACAGCGGGAGCGAGCCTCCGGTGGCGCGCGCGCGGCACCCACAAGGGGAGGAGTCCAGCGACATAGGTCTACGTCGCTGGACGGGAACGAGCCACATTGCCGCAGTAGCAGCAATGTGAGCGGGGGTAAAGCGGTTAAATTCCAGGGCCATTAATATAGCTTGTAGGCTGACCTCTCACAAGTTACCCTGCAGAAACGCCGAGCAATGGGGCCCAATTTGATGGTGCTACAGTCAGCTGGCAAATAAAAAAAATTAAAAAAAGCTCCAGCTCTGCTGCTTACTCGCAGCAGAGCCAAAGTTTCTCTCTTCCTCTCCACATGCCGCCACCCCTCTGCCTCCTCCCCCACCAGACCTGCCGCCGCTGTGCAGAGAGACTTACCTCTCCCTCAGCACCAGCAAATCCGCGTGCACCGTGGCCCACCCCTCCTTCTCCCCGCCAGTCCCACACGCAGCACTGCAAAGCAGACACAACACACATCCAAAACCTCAGGTGTCAAATTCCCACACTCCGAAAGCCCCCAAAGGGACACGCGTCCCCTGAAATCACCAAGTGAGAAAGCCGTCCCACCCAGCAGCATGCCCGGCTCCAGTCCCCACCATGTGCAAATTCAAGATCTGCCATCTCGGTCGTTGAAAATAAAACCCTGTTAATCCAAAAAAAAAAAAAAACTGTCTCCTAGTTTTTTTAAGCTGGCTCCTAGATTCAAAGCAAATTTGTCCAGCCCTGCTAAAGAACATTATTTTTTATCAAGTTGTTATGGGTAAAGTTCCGCTTTAAGAATTCTTTCTACAAGTGTTTCAAATCTATTAGTAAGGCCTCATTCACACAGCCAATTGTGGCCGAACACCGCTGATAACCAGCAAATATCTTCAGAGAGTATTCACAGATGTTTGCGATCAGCCACAGCCAGCAGCCTGTTCACATCAATGGTGGATTCACAGGTGCTGGGGAAGTTCACCCGGAACTGCACACTTTTTAGATTAGGGAACGATGAGCTGCCCTTGATGCAGACAGTTAAAGAATTGCCTGCAAATGTTTCATTGTGTGTACTCACTCTTTGAAATGCATAGGTGTGTACCTGTAGGTGACCTGAGGCAGGTGTCAAAGGACTCAGATGTTGGTTTATGCTTCTTAAAGAATTATACAGTACTATTGGGGTCATTTAAGAACATGGGTACTGCCTGCAGTTCCTGTGTGGGTTGTGGTGTACCTGTATGTTTCCTTTAAAAGTGTGTGTATGCCCGCACTCACAAAAAAAGAGAAAAAGTATTGTCACCCCCCCCCCCCCCCCTCCATGTTGTAGCCACTATGTGCATTTTTAATAGGACCCACGGAAATTACTGCTAAACATCCAGAACACATGTAAATGCATTTGCATGGTGGGTCAGTAACCCTGGTGGGTTTGTGTGTGTGTGTTTTTATGGTTCTAAAAACAGTAGGTATTTTTTTTTTTTAATTAAAGTGTTTTTTTTATGCATGATGCAGCTCCTCCCCCTGATACTTACCTGATCTCGATCCAGAGCTGTGCCCGAGAGCTCTCTCCCTGTCTGCCTCTCTCTTTCTCTAAAAGGTTTGAGAAACGCCGCTTTCGATGGATAGTAATCTTGTACTTTACTATCTTAAGGCCCTTTTCACACAAGAGGCTTGATCAGGGCCATGTGTTTGTTTTTCAGATGGACCCAATCGGACCCTCCATTCCCCTCTATGGGCAGTCATATTTAGGCCCGTTCACACTGGGGCGATCCGACTTCCCGGGGCGACCTCCGAGGTCGCGGTGCGAGCAGCGCGCCGCGACCTCGGAGCGGCCGGCACGGACTTCATAACATTGAAGTCTATGCAGGTCGCTCCGGGTCGCCCCAAAGAAGCTCCGGACCCTTTTTCTAAGTCGGAGCGACTTGTGTCGCTCCTATTAGAACGGGTCCACAGCTTCTCTATGGAAGGCGACCTACGGCGACCTGTGAGGCAACCAGGTCGCCTCACAGGTCGCCGCAGTGTGAACGGGGACTTAAACAGACTTGTGTCCGCTTACACACGGCAACCTCTAACAAATATTAGGGGATCTGTTGCCCTCCGCCTGGCTAGATCAGATCGGAGGGCAGTTGGTTATAAATGGAAAGCCGCTTCGTTTACATCCGGCTGCTCATAGAGCAGAGCTGGCTGTGTCTGTGTCTGCTCTGCATAAGCATAGCAGACACGGATCTGTCATCCGCCCGCTCCTGAAAAAAACAGAACCGGCCCGTGTGAAAGGGCCGTAGCTTAATAGTAGCTAATGGTAGCTTAATGCAAGGTCTCTGTGCACTCTGTAGGCCTGCCACATATTCTCCAATCATATTCCTGTTAGAAAACCACAAACTTCATTCACAGCTGAAGAAAGGGATAAATGAGGCCATAGTTTGGGTGAGCGACTGCCTGTGGAAAGGACCTACTGTGAAACGGGTGGTAGTAGCTCTGCAATGCAAAGCACAGAATTTTGCAGTAGGGAGACCTAGTGTAAGTGCCAAAGGCGGACGAAAATTGCTCAGCAGATCGTTTAGAATAGGAAACTTTTATATATGAGGTATTGGTGTGTGTGGGGAAGAGAGGTCTGTCTAGTCCAAAAATAATTAGAGAACACAATTGTGAGCAGAAAACTGCACCAACACCCCTCATGGACTTTTAAGGATGGATCAATATAGTAAAAAAGTATTTTTATTGTACAATTGTAAAGTTAGAAGTTTAGAAGGAAGATATATAGAAAAATATGAACCAGTACCCATTACATAAGTAGAAAGGTATGGAAGCTGTGCAGCTGCCTATAGTGGTCACCGTGCTGGCCACCATACGATATGTATAAACACCTAACATGTTTCGGACTATTACTGTGAAGTTCTTCTTCAGAGGTGACATAGTGGGTATGGTTTATTAAAATTCAACAACTACATTGTACATCAGAGCTGGATACAGGATAAATATTGCCGAATGGATATGCATGGTTAGGGACCCAATGTAGGCGTGAACTGGCGTGACCCAGGAAGAGCAGAGCTGCAGTCACAAGGACCCGACAGAGGAAAAACCGCCTGTGTGACCAACGGCCAAATGTATCTTTTGTCTGTTAAATAGTATCAATGTTTGTTCAAAACAGCCACAGCCGCCATTATCTCCATGTAATCTGCATGTAGTCAGTCTACATGGAGCTAATGGCGGCTGTGGATATTTTGAACAAACATCGATACTGAATAACAGACAAGACGATCGCTCTGCTCTTCCCTGGGTCAGGCCACTTCACGCCTACATTGGGTGCCTAACCATGCATATCCATTGGGCAATATCTATCCTGTATCCAGGTCTGATGTGCAATGTAGTTGTTGAGTTTTAATATGCCAGTACCCACTGTGTCGCCTCTGAAGAAGGACTTCACAGTAATAGTCCGAAACATGTTAGTTTATACATAACGTATGGTGGCCAGCCCGGTGACGACTATAGGTGGCCGCACAGCTTCCATACCTTTCTACTTATGTAATGGGTACTAGTTTATATTTTTATATGTATCTTCCTTCTAAATGGATGTAATATTCGTTTATTTTTCTACTTCTATTTTTACAATTGTACAATAAAAATACTTTTTTACTATAATGGTCCGTCCTTAAAGTCCATGAGGGGTGTTGATGCAGTTTTCTGCTCACCATAATTTTAGAATAGGGTGATGGGAGTCTCTAACCTCCACAGTATTATTTTTATTTTACATTTGTACTTTCTATTATGCACTTGTGTAAGAGCATATCCGACCTTCATGGGTTAATATAGATCACATGCAATGTCACAAGTTTCACCCTTCACAATACTCGGTTCCTATATACTACAGATAAACAAACCTGGAACTTAGGAATGTGTACACACATGAAAAGGTTTGAGTAATGCTGGGCTATTCATTTTTCCAATGCAATTCCTTCCTTAAAGCGGAGTTCCACCCTGGGAATTTTTTTTTTAATAAAAATACCCCCGGGACAGTCAGGGCTAGTACATTCCACAATGGATAGCCTCTGATCTGTCCCGGGTTACACTTACCTTTTAGAAGAAATACTTACCTTGAAAATGTATTGTCCAGAGCTGCCATCTCAGGTGTGGGCAGCTTGAAGCCAGCGCTATCCTCTTCTGTGTCCTCTTCCGTCTTCTTCGGTTCCACGATGCACTGCACCGGCCCCGCCGTCACTTCCGGTGCCTCGGCGTCATCCCTGCACAGCTTCTGGGCATGCCCAGAAACTGTTTAGCAAGGTATGACGGCGCCTGCACCGGAACTGACGCCGGGGCCAGTGCAGGTGCATTGATTCCTGGGAGCGAAGACGTTCAGCTCCCAGCAATCATTGCATAGCCAGGAAGTGACGAATCGCCGTGGCTGCTGAGGGGAGGAAGAGGAAGTAAGGTAAGTATATATTCTTCTAAACCAGGTAAGTAAAAAAAAAAAAAAAATGCGATTATCCATTTGTTTTTCAGGTGACCCGCAGCGAGAAGATGGAGGTAAGTATTATTTTAGGGTGGAACTCCGCTTTAAACAATTTAAAGCGTAACTCCACTTTTGTTGAGAAAAAAAACATTTCCCTCTAAGTGATCTCTGTACATTACAAGGATTTTAACAAACTTTGTTGCAGATTCCTACTATTTTTTATTCTGAAGAAATCATTGTTTGTTCCTCTGTGCTGAGTGGGTCTAATGGGGGTGGTTATATAATTATCTGTCAGCTGTGGCAGCTGCAGGGCTCTTATGAGGAAATCTGCTGGGCCTGCATCCCTTTAGAAATGCTCCTATTGAGAGTATCTTGCTAAAATGACATTTTTATTGCAGGGGATGCCAGAAATCTGACTTGTATCTTAAGGAGACTTCTGGGAAAATTGGTGACCCAATCACACAAGCAGGGAATGATGTTTCTGGGGTGTGGTCAGCACACATTCTTTGTACAGGACAGCTCCAGGTAGCCATATTGCATTGCACTTTCAGAAAATTACAACAGCTGCAGATTGAAAAGGAAAGGTTATTTTTAATAAGATTCAATTACAATATGATTTGTGTCGCAATTGTATACGCTATATTGTTTTTTCTTTATTTGCTATTTTTTCCTCCCACAAAAGTGGAGTTACCCTTAAGAGCCGGTTCACACTGGGGCGAAATGTCAGGCGACCTGGTCGCCTGACAGGTCGCAGTAGGTCGCCTGCCATAGAGAAGCTGTGGACCCGTTCTAATAGGAGCGACACAAGTCGCTCCGACTTAGAAAAAGGGTCCAGGGCTTCTTTGGGGCGACCCGGAGCGACCTGCATAGACTTCAATGTTATGAAGTCCGTGCCGGCCGCTCCGAGGTCGCGGTGCGAGCAGCGCACCGCGACTTGTAAGGTCGCCCCGGCAAGTCGGATCGCTCTAATGTGAACCGGCTCTTAAAGAAACAGAAGTGTAACTCCAACCTAAGTTGTTTTATTTTACAGAGCTTGGGTGATTGGGAAAGAAAGTGAGAACATTGTCAATGTGTACAGACAACAATAAAATCCTGATAGAGGTTCTAAAAGCCCTCCTTGCTTCCTATCTAAGTGACGTCATGTTTAACAGAACAGTAGGGGGATATCTTCCCAACAGGCTAATAGACAGAAATAAAAAAATGTCATGAGAAAAATATCTTACTTTGTATGAATTATAACGGTTCAAAGTTGGAGAGTGTTTGTTCAATTCCTGTCTTGGTGACCACATGGAAGTAAGTAAAAATCTACCCAGTGGCTACAGGAACAACCATAAATATTGGTGTAAACAACTTTTACACCAGGTCTAAAAGAAAAAAAAATTGTTAATATTGGAGTGGCGCTTAGCGGCTGACTCGGACATAGGTGGGTGGCTGCGCTCCCGGACTCGGACGTGGGTGGCTGCGCGCCCGGACTCGGACGTGGTGTAGTGGGTCCTGGGTTCCTCCTGGTGCATGACAATGCCCGATCTCGTGGCGAGAGTAGGCAGCCAGTTCCTGGAGGATAAAGGAATTGATACAATTGAATGGCTCACATGCTCGCCTAACCTAAATCTAATAGAACACCTCTGGGACATTATGTTTTGGTCCATCTGATGTCACCAGGTTGCACCTCAGTCTGTTCAGGAGCTCAGTGATGCCCTGGTCCAGATCTGGGAGGAAATACCCCAGGACACCATCTGTCGTCTCATTAGGAGCCCCAACGTGGCCAGGCATGCATACAAGTACGTGGGGGCAATACGAACTACTGAGTAACATTTTGAGTTGCTGCAATACAATTTCAGCAAAATGGACTAGCCTGCTGCATTATTTTTTCACTTTGGTTTTCAGGGTGTCTTTGAATTCAGCCTTCTGTAGGTTGATAATTTTCATCAAACGATGTGGCATCCTTTCTTTCCTAAAGCCCCGTACACACGTACCGATTGTCGGCCGTAATATTCCGACAGTGCATTTTCGGCCGAACAGAATCTGTCGTGCAGGAATTAAAATTTTTGTTGGCCAACACCAGAATGGCCGATTGTTCGCCAGTCAGTACAGATTTCGGCCGACAGACAGCAGATAAGCAAGACTGGGCATGCTCAGAAAAGAAAAAAGACAAGGAAAGTTAACCATCACATGACATCACTTCTGCAGTCGGCTGTTGTTGGCCGACAAAATTCGTGTGCAGTCTTTTGCAGTTTTCAACAGACACGACAGCCCTGGACAAAAGACGGCCGATCGCTCGGCCGACGATCACGGGGCTTAACACATTACTTAGTCCTTATCAGTATAGATATCCAGCATGATGTTTTTCCCCATTGAGATCTGGTGTGTGTATATGTATAAGTGTGTGTGTGTATATATATATATATATATATATATATATATATATATATATATATATACACACACATACTGTATGTATGGTGGTGTATCGAAATGAAAATTCTGGCTCTGAAACCAAAAATTCAGGATGCAAAAACTGAAATGGACAGTTAAAAAAAGAAAAAAGTTTAAATTTAATTAATGTGGCTGGCATTTTCGCATTGAATTCACTAGGACGCGACTTTGCGTTGAAGTCTATGGGACGCGCCTTTGCGTTGAAGTCTATGGGACGCGCCTTTGCATTGAAGTCTATGGGACGTGACTTTGCATTTAAGTCACTGGGGGGCAATTTTGCATTGAAGTGTATGGGACGGGATTTTTGCACTGAAGTCTATAGGAAGCAGCATGTCATTATCTGCACCCTTTTTTTTTTTTTATTATCGCCAAAACTCCAATTACCCTATTGGATGGAAAAGGATTTGCAGAACACTGTGGGATATCTAGAGACCCCCCTTCGATATGGAGCAGGTCACTGGCCTGACTCATTTACTTGTATGTGGAAATTTTAGATTCAGCTATTGCTCTCTGTAACCAGGCGTTTTACAGCTGGTTGGAAGGAGACCGAATCGGTAAGTCATGAAGTTGTTGGTAAGTGGTGCCTGAAACCCAAAATGTGTTCAAAGCAGGTTCTTCTCAGGCTCGGTTCACACTAGGGCGACCTGTGAGGCGACCTGGTCGCCTCACAGGTCGCCGCAGGTCGCCTCCCATAGGGAAGCTGCGGACCCGTTCTAATAGGAGCGACACAAGTCGCTCCGACCTAGAAAAAGGGTCCGGAGCTTCATTGGGGCGACCCGGAGGCGACCGCCATAGACTTCAATGTTATGTGAACCGGCGCTCAGTGTTAGTCAGGAACTTTTATTATTATAATAATAATAATAATAATAACTCCGGTCCTAATTAGAATGGCACTGTGCTTTCTGACATTCATATGCCACAGTAGGGGCAAGTTTATTTCCCCACTTCAACACAGAGAAACCTCCTATTTACTCCTGCTAGGATCAGGGAATGGTTGCAATAAATGCTCCACCTGCTCAGTGACTGCACTTATTACAGGACAGCATAGGAAGATAGCTGAGCACCACCGGGAGCATTGACAGGAACCCTCAGCTTGAGAGAGGGGAGCATAAGGGTCAATTCACACCTATGTGTAACCATAACATGGTAAAATGTACATTTTAAGGAAAGTCACATATACACATGTACCGTGGTGTAGAGCCATCCAGTTTGAATGGCCCAAAAAAAACAACACACCAAAAAAAATTGTGCATGTCTGATTCACGCGTCATTGGTATCCTATTGGAATGAATAGATCGCCTAAAGATAACACTTCCGTGCACTGACCACTTATGTGGTAAACTATTTGCTAGTGTTTCCAGTTTAAGTATTTTAGTGTGCCATAAGTTCCCTTTAAAGTTAATAAAATATTTCTAAGACGCTCTTTTTATCATTATTATTATTTTGGGCTTGTTTACACTGGCGGTGGTGTTCACTGCTCTTCTGAAAAGTGGTCGGTGCTGGATTGTATATTTGTAGAAGCTTTTGACTGTCGGCTCATATATTGGCGCTTTTCCACTGCATGGAAGCGAACGGTTCGGCTCGCTTTTGCACTTTTCCACTGCATGGTACCTCATGGTACGGTGTTGGAACGGTTCGGTACGGTACGGCTGCGCTTTTCCACTACATGGAACCGAACGGTACGGCTCGCTTAAACAGTACCACCTCGGTTGTGGTTCCAAGAGGGCCGTACCGGTACCATATCCCTCAATCCTTTGCATGCAGCCTTGACTGTTTGTCACTACTAGCCACTGATTGGTCAGAGGATCGTTGTTATCCTACCCACTTACTATTAGTGGAAAAGCAAACCGTACCAAACCGTTCCTACACCGTACCATGCGGTACCATGCAGTGGAAAACCAAACCGAGCCAAGCAGGGCCGAGTGGAGCCGAGCCGGTACTTGCAGTGGAAAAGTGCCATATGTCACCTGCTAGACACCTATAGGCCCTATGTGCTTGCAGAACTGGTGACTGTGCTGCCTGCCAAGCATGACCTGTGGGTAGAGATTTTGTCAATGTTAACTTGTGGCTGGGCAGTACAACTGCGGGTTAGCCTCCTATTTTTAATGCCCCCTCCTCAGCCGCTAGTGTAAACCATGCCTGGTAGAATAGACATGCATGAACAGTAGCTTTTAGCTACACTTGTTAGACAGCAATAACCGTTAAAGTGAGCACTAATCCATAACTACAGCTTGTCTGAGTGTTTATTGTGTCTTATTTAGCTGATCTGTTCAGCCAGCTATGTGAAGATTCAGGGACACAGCCTTGATTTATGTTCTTATCGGAGATATGGCCTTTCTCTATGGTTAAATGTGCAATATTTTACCCTCGGTCTTCCTTACACACGCTGACTCAATAAATAAGCTGTGCTCAGCTTTTTATAACCAGGCTTGTTCAGTTCTAACCAGTCTAGTAGGGTTTGTTTTGTGTGGTGTAAATGATTATGTGCTTGACTGTATTTTGCATTCCTTAAAATTAAATCCTTATTAGTGAAAGTTAATGTTTAAAAACCTTTTTTCCATCTGTCCAGCGGATCGGATCGGATGAGAACGGACAGACGGTCCTTTCCCATCCGATTCCCCCATAGAGAACAGCGGGGACCTGACAGCTGTGTCTCCGCACACAGAGCAGAGACACAGCTGCCATCCGCCTGCTCAGCGGGGATCAGCGGATTGATCCCCCCGCTGAGAAAAATGGAGTCCGCCTGATGGACTCCCTGTGTGAAAGGGGCCATAAAGAGCAGAAGTGAATAACGTGTAATTCATAAAATGAAAAGCAAACAACAAAAGAAACATATAATATGAATATTAAATATGTCTATAAAAATTGTGAAAAAACAAGTCCATATAATGTAGCAATTAACAAAATCCAGTGGTAAAGGTGTCGCCAGTTCAGAGTTCCAACAGCCACTAATCACTAAACATGTGCACCTTAAGCCCCCGTTCACACTGGGGCGACCTGTCAGGCGACCTGGTCGCCTGACATGTCGCCGTAGGTCGCCTTGCATTGAGAAGCTATGGACCCGTTCTAATAGGAGCGGCACAAGTCGCTCCGACTTAGAAAAAGGGTGCGGAGCTGCTTTGGGGCGACCAGGAGGCGACCGCCATAGACTTCAATGTTATGAAGTCCGTGCCGGCCGCTCCGGGGTCGCGGTGCGAGCAGCGCGCCGCGACCTCGGAGGTCGCCCCGGGAAGTAGTGTCTCCCCAGTGTGAACGGGGCCTCAATAAACTAAATGTGCGTATTCATATAAAACAATCCAGTTGTAGAGATTCACAGATATTGATCAGCTCATCTGCTGCCACTTCCAGCAATGTCTCCTCTCTACTTCCTCCCAACTCACCTCTCACCCGGCTGCTATCACCCTTAGCCCCCGTTCACACTGGGGCGACCTGTCAGGCGACCTGGTCACCTGACAGGTCGCTTCCCATAAAGAAGCTATGGACCCGTTCTAATAGGAGCGACACAAGTCGCTCCGACTTAGAAAAAGGGTCCGGAGCTTCTTTGGGGCGACCTGCATAGACTTAAATGTTATGAAGTCCGTGCCGGCCGCTCCGAGGTCGCGGTGCGAGCAGCGCGCCGCGACCTCTGTGGTCGCCTGGGGAAGTCGGATCGCCCCAGTGTGAACGGGGGGCTTATACTTTTGTGTTTTATTTGTTTATAGTTATTTAGTATATGTGCAATTCTATTCTTCACCTGTTGATATTGGTAGCGCATTGGTTTTACTGTTTATTATAAATCTGCTACAGGGCAGTCAGCAAGTGGTTTAGTGCCGGGTCACACTTGTGCGATGCGGGAAGGCTGCAAATTCGCAGCCTGTTCCCGCATCGCAAACGCACCTCTGGCAGTTCACACTGCCATATGCGATACGCTGGGGGTGTCAATGAAATGTTAACGACACCCCCAGTTTGATCGCATATCGCAGTGCGATCTGACAGTTCGCACAGGATCGGATCGCACAAGTGTGAACCACTGTGCGATCCGATCCTGATGCGGCTAAAAAAAAATGCCTCATGTGCGACTTTTGTGCGGGCGCAGTGCGAATTTAGCAATACAAAGTGTATGGCTGAATTCGCACCACACATCCGATCGCATGTAATGAAGGAGCAGTGCGCTCCGATATTACATGCGATCGCCGCACACGCGGAAGTGTGAACCGGCACTAAGTGACATTTAATGCAGGGAGGCAGCTGGTTTTTGCTATCATGTGACCACTGATATGCTCTCACAATGACCATATGATCAGAAGCCTGTCCTGATAGATCATGGCCTGAAGCTGTGACCAGGAGCTATAGAAGCCTTAAAACCCACTTTTGCTGCTGCTGCATTCTATTTTTAAGTGCATGTAAAGCCCATTTTTTTTTTCAATAGAATGTGGAGGTGTTAGAACCCCTGTCAGGTTTTATTGCAGTTTGTGTTCTGGCTTAGGAGATTCCACTTCTCCATCTGCCCATCCAGTACAAATAGTGCTGGGAAATTTAAAATTGAGTATCACATGAACAAGGGGTGAAGGGGAAATTTTCCAATGGAAACCAGTGATAATTGTTTTAGAGGGAATATATCTTGCTTTGCAGAGATCTCTTCGTACTTCCTGTTGTGTTTCTGGGGCAGGAAGGGAGCATAAATCTCTGACAGGGCATACACAGAACAAAAAAAAAAAACTTACTGGGTAATAGCTATTCGTTACTCTATTCTACACTGAAAAAGAAAAAAAGTTTTAAGCTGGTTATAGATGGGTCAATTTTTTATATTTAACCAGCAGGTTAAATGGAAAAACCTGACCCAATTTCCCCATCCATAAATTCGGGGTGGTTGTGGGAAACCTCCCACTGTGTCATTTCATTCTGACAGCGGGGAGACTTCCCTGCCGGCTGAATGCACCAGTCAGCATTATCTAGCTTGCAGCGCTGATTGGGAGGAAAGTTTCCAGCAGGGCAGATGAAGAAAGTTGATCAGTAGATCTGTACAACCACAGTGCCCATACACAGATGGAAATTTGACCACTCCTTGTGGAACAGCTGAATTCTGCCATCTATGGGCAGTTTTCATTTACATAGATTTTAATGCAGACCTCCACAGATGCATAGACTCACCTTCTTTGGCTCCACTAACGTTCTGTTCATCTGCTGGGAGTGATTTATTATACCTTTTCATGTGACAACACTGAAGAAATTACACTTTGCTACAATGTAAAGTAGTGAGTGTACAGCTTGTATAACAGTTTAAATTTGCTGTCCCCTCAAAATAACTAAACACGCAGCCATTAATGTCTAAACCGCTGGCAACAAAAGTGAGTACACTTCCAAGTGACAATGTCCAAATTGGGCCCAATTAGCCGTTTTTCCCTCCCCGGTGTCATGTGACTCGTTAGTGTTACAAGGTCTCAGATGTGAATGGAGAGCAGGTGTGTTAGATTTGTTGTTATCGCTCTCACTCTCTCATACTGGTCACTGGAAGTTCAACATGGCACCTCATGGCAAAGAACTCTGAGGATCTGAAAAAAATAATTGTTGCTCTACATAAAGATGGCCTAGGCTATAAGATGATTGCCAAGACCCTGAAACTGAGCTGCAGCATGGTGGCCAAGACCATACAACGGTTATACAGGACAGGTTCCACTCAGAACGGGCTTCGCTAGGGTCGACCAAAGAAGTTGAGTGCACGTGCTCAGTGTCGTATCCAGAGGTTGTCTTTGGGAAATATACGTATGAGTGCTGCCTGCATTGCTGCAGAGGTTGAAGGGGTGGAGGGTAAGCCTGTCGGGGCTCAGACCATAAGCCGCACACTGCATCAAATTGGTCTGCATGGCTGTCGTCCCAGAAGGAAGCCTCCTTTAATGATGATGCACAAGAAAGCCCACAAACAGTTTGCTGAAGACAAGCAGACTAAGGACATGGATTACTGGAGCTATGTCCTGTGGTCTGATGAGACCAAGATAAACTGATTTGGTTCGGTGAGGAGTACAAAGACAAGGGAGTCTTGCCTACAGTCAAGCATGGTGGTGGGGGTGCAGGAGTGCTGCCAGCACCGGAGAGCTACACTTCATTGAGGGAACCATGAATGCCAACATGTACTGTGACATATTGAGGCAGAGCATGATCCCCTCCCTTCAGAGACTGGGCCACATGGCAGTATTCCAACCTAACGACACCAAACACATCTCCAAGACAACCACTGCCTTGCTAAAGAAGCTAAGGGTAAAGGTGATGGACTGGCCAAGCATGTCTTCATGCTCTGTGGGGCATCCTCAAACGGAAGGTGGAGGAGTGAAAGGTCTCTAACATCCACCAGCTTTGTGATGTCGTCATGGAGGAGTGGAAGAGGACTCCAGTGACAACCTGTGAAGCTCTGGTGAACTCCATGACCAAGAGGGTTAAGGCAGTGCTGAAAAATAATGGTGGCCACACAAAATATTCACACTTAGGGGTGTACTCACTTTTGTTGCCAGCGGTTTGGACATTGATGGCTGTGTGTTGAGTTATTTTGAGGAGGCAGTCAATTTACATTGTTATACAAGCTGTACACTCACTGCTTTACATTGTAGCAAAGTGTAATTTCTTCAGTGTTGTCACATGAAAAGATATAATAAAATATTTACAAACATGTGAGGGGTGTACTCACTTTTGTGAGATACTGTATATGGGCAAAGCACAGGTTAGCTTAAGCATTTGTATAGTTCAAACCAAATGTTATTTCCTATTACTAAGAATTTTTTATTTTTTTTCTAGCTTGAAAAATGTAGCTTGTAGCTATGCCTTGGCTTTTTAACTTTGTAAAGACTTCCTACCCCCCAAGTACAGATAATCAGCGATTGTGCAGTTTCATAAGAGCAGATTTCCAACAGACCAATTACTAATGCTGCCACTGCTGCCACGCCTGCTATGTAAGTTTAGTCTGCTTGCAAAACAGAGTCATTTTATTTCTTTGTGATTGGTACTTTGACCGTGACCACTAAATATTTTGGCAACATAATGACTTGGTAATGCCTTTTCCCAGCAGCCTTATATGTGGTATTGGTTGAATTACATTCTCTTGTGTTTCAAATCATTTATTAACTAATAGCAATAATCTACAACTGTCGACTGATGACACTCAGCCGATCCAGGCTGGTGAAAGATCCTGTCTTTACAGTCGGGATCCACACACATGCCTGAATCGGCAGCTGGCCCAGCCTCTCAGCTCCGCTGCTGGGAGACTGAGCCAGTCGCTCCCTCCCCTCCCCAGCCTTGGAGCTCCAGTGAGCACTGGAGGGGCAGAACAGAGAGCCGGTGACTGACAGTGCGACTCTCCGTTCGGAGGGGAGAACTGAGCAGTCGGTAATGTTTGATCACTCAGTTCTCAGTGTAGAGACATGGGACAGATGCTGCATCCGCCTAGGTGAGTATAAGGTTTGCTTTTTTAAAAACCCCATTCTTCTCATTTAACGTTCATAATCTACAAAGCTCCTAAAATTCATGTAGAGCTGTGGAAGTTCAGAAACATTAAAAGTTAAAATATAACTAAAAGGCAAAAGCGTGGTAGCGTGGAGAAGGGAGATTCACCCTCTCTATTTGACCTGTTTTCCATTTTCATTGAAAGTAAAAAAAAATCCCAAATTTTGGGGTTGTCCCCAAAAAATTGATAGAGGGGAAATCGTTCAATGGGGACACTAGTTCTGGTGACCTGGGGGTCTCCAAAGAATTCACTTAATTTGCAGGGATTTCCTCTCACTTCCTGTTTGGTTTTGGGACAGGAAGTGAAGGGAAATCTCTGCAATGGGACACAGATGGTGAAAAAAATATATTAAGGGTTATAACCCTCCCTTGTTCTATCTAAAACAAAAGTTTTGCCTATATATTTGAACCCCAGGTACAATCTTCAAGTATATGTAAACCCTCACCTTGTAAAACAACCGATTTAGTTTAAAACCCAAACCAAAAGGCAAATTATTTGTGTATACATATAAAAAAAAATGATAAATACCTTTTTGTTTTTTGTAACCACATATCCTCTGTTCTCAGCTGCATAATGAGCTCAAAGAGCTAACGGAGGTGAAACTGTGCGAGAGAGAGAGAAAGAGAGGGGGGTATGTCAGCACAGGTCTAATGATTGGAGGAGAGCAGGCTAATTTCCCAGCACAAACTGACCACGCTGTGCTTGCATGCCTAGTGGGGGCAGTTTGAAATAGGAAAGCAGAGGGACTGGCAGGAATACCAGGGATTTCACACAAAGGAAGCAAAACACAGAGAACAGGATACTTTTTCTTACAAGAACATGGTACAGCAAGCACATATCAGGAATATAAAGTGTTGGGTTTACATATTCATTAATTGCATACCTACATTGGTCCAGCTTTACACAATGTATACATATCTTCTACTTGAGGGACCGCTGTGGAAGCTGACAATCACTGTAGTATTCAGTGCTGCTGCAGTGATCATTGCAGCCTTCTAGGTCCTGTGTAGTCAGTGGCACACTGATCACAGAAGGTAGTTTGCTTGGCACTGTTGCCATTTTAAAGAAGGTGTTCTCCGATTGGAGGAGATGTGAGGAGGCATTGGTGATGTCACAGTCTACACCTTGTTTAAGGGGAGAACGCCTTATTTTCATTGAATAAAATGACAGGGCATTGTGGGAGAACACCCTTCTGAGAGGGCGACCCCGTGTTCAGTATGCTGTAAGGCAGCTGCTCAACACAGGACCTGCGATCCCTATAGTAGCGCCGACCTATACATCGATTATTGGTTTACACAGCAGTCTCCCAAGTATTAGATATGCATACTGAAAGCGTAACGCCACTCCCAACAAAGGGTGATCTCTGTACATTGCAAGGATTTTAACAAACTTTGTTGCAGATTTCTACCTTTTATTATTCTGAAGAAATCACTGCTTGTTCCTCTATGCCCCTGTGTTGTGAGTCTAATGGGAGTGGTTTCATAATTATCAATAAGCTGCTGCAGAATCAGGGCTCTAATGAGGAAAGTTGCTGGGCCTGCATCCCTTTAGACGTGTTCCTATGGGAGTATATCACCAAAATGACATTTTTGCTGCAGGGGATGCCTGAAATCTGACTTGTATCTTAGTGCAGACTTCTGGGAAAATTGGTGAGCCAATCACACAAGGAGGAAATGATGTTTCTGGGTGTGGTCAGTATACATTCTGTGTACAGAACCGCTCCAGGTAGCCATATTGCGTTTTACAGAAATTTACAGAGCTGCAGGTTGAAAAGGAAAGGTAATTTTTAATAACATTCAATTACTTTATGACTTGAGTCCCATTTTTGTATATGCTATAAAAAAAAAATGTATTTGCTATCTTTTTTTCTCCTGAAAGTGGAGTTACCCTTTAACATTGTGCCAAGCTGGACCAATGCAAGTATGCATTTAAGATCATACCTGGAATTCAGCTTTAACTTGTATTATTCCTGAACTCTGAAGCTCCGCAGCTCTGCGTCATTTTTAGGAGCTTTGTAGATGCTGAATGGTAAAGTGGAGTTCCAAGCAAAAGTGGAAGCTCCGCTTATCTGCTTCCTCCCCCCCGGTGTCACATTTGGCACTGTTCAGGGTGGGGGAGCGAATACCGGTCAAAAAAGGTACCCGCTCCCACTTTCGTGATCTACGTCATTTTTGGCCCCTCCTCTGTCATTTACGGCCCCTCCTCCTTCCCCCCTTGCTGCCTTCTGGGAGACACACACAGGTCCCAGAAGACAGCAGGACCATTCAGAAAGCACAGGCTGACTCGCACATGCGCAGTAGGAAAGAACCTGTGAAGCCGTGAGGCTTCACTTCCTGTTACCCTTAGTGAGGATGCCAGCGCCTGCACCCAGAGCCGATGGACTACACGCAGGGATATACAAACTTTTGCCCTCCAGATGTTGCAGAACTACAAGTCTCATGAGGCATAGCAAGACTCTGACAGCCACAAACATGACACCCAGAGGCAGAGGCATGATGGGACTTGTAGTTTTGAAACAGCTGAAGGGCCGCAATTTGCATATCCCTGGACTACAGTATTTGTAGCTGCTGCTTTTTTATTTATTTATTTTTTAATACAGGCTAGAACTCCGCTTTGAAGGGCAGGTTCAGTAATAAACTACAAACTCCTTAGCTCCTTAAAGCGGTTGTAATCCCTGTGTAAAAAAAAAAAAAAAAAAACCCTTCAGGACAATGGCATATCATGCTAGTATGCATAGCATAATATGTTAGTAGGCATCACATACTAGCACATTATGAAATACCTTAGAACGAAGCCCCCACACGGTCGCCCGGACACCGTTGATGGAGCTGACATGTTTCCTCGGCTTCTCTTCTGGGTTTGGCAGCTCCGGCGCTGTGAGTGGCCGGAGCCACGATGACGTCACTGCCGCGCATGCGCGCGGGAGTTCTTTCCGGCAAGGAGCTCTAAAGGTCCGGCAAGATACGCCGGATCTTCAGAGCGCATGCGCCGCTGGTGTCAGCGGCTGCATGCAGGGTGAATATCTCCTAAACCGTGCAGGTTTAGGAGATATTAATTTTACCTACAGGTAAACCTTATTATAGGCTTACCTGTAGGTAAAAATTAAAAAGCAGAGTATACTACCAATTTCAATGCACCATGACAAACCACCACCAAACGCAGGTGGTTACTTACCTCTTCTAAAAGCAGTGGCCGCCCGTTGTTGTTTTTATTCTGGGTGGTAAAATCCAATGCTGGGCAGACACCTGTGCATCCCATAGACCTGCAGTAAAGGTATGTCCTGTTTATGTCTATGGGACATTGTAGCCCAGCACTAAAGTTTTACTGGCTGTGATGTAGAACCAGGTGGGTGGCGGCTGCCATCAGAAAAGGTTAGTAAACCTACAGGAAGAATAGTTCAGCTTAGTGCATTAAAGAGGCTGGGGAGTGGGACATTTTTTCCTTCAACCACTTGAAGTCCGGAAGATTTTCCTGCTTAATGACCAGGCCCTATTTTGCGATTCAGGAATGTGTTAATTTAACGGACAATTGCGCGGTCATGCAAGGCTGTACCCAAACGAAATTGACGTCCTTTTTTTCCCACAAATAGAGCTTTCTTTTGGTGGTATTTGATCACCTGTGCGATTTTTATTTTATATAAACAAAAAGCGACAATTTTGAAAAGAAAAAAAATATTTTTCACATTCTGCTACATAACATACCCAAAAAAAATTTAAAGATTAAAATTTTTTAAAATTTTAGGCCAATTTGTTTTCTGCTTTTATATTTTTGGTAAAAAAAAAAATCGCAATAAGCGTATTTTGATTGGTTTGCGCAAAAGTTATTGCGTTTACTAACTACGGGAAAGATTTCTGTTATTTTTATTGTTTTTTTTTTTTTTACTTTTAATGGCGGCAATCTACGATTTTTTGCGGGTTTGCGACATTGCAGATCGGACCCCTAACTGACATTTTTTACACTTTTGTGGGTACCATTAACATTACTACAGTAATCAGTGCTATAAATATGCACTGTTACTGTAATAATGCTATTGGCAGGGAAGGGGTTAATACTGTTGGTGATCAAGGGGTAAAATGTAAGCCTAGGGGAGTGATTCTAACTGTGGGGGGGTTGGGCTTTTGAAATGATCATAGAGACATGCGATCCTATATAGCAGGATCGCATGGTCTCTGTGATCATTGCAGGGAAAAGGACGGACGGCTGTGTTTACATCAGCCATCTGTCCTTCTCTGTCAGCGGGGAGAGATCGCCGGTGTCAGGTGGCAATCGGAGCCACCTGACACCCGCACTGGCTTCTCCGCTGACGATTGGGGGGGGGGGGAGCGTGCCAGCGGCGGCACGCACTCGCCCCCTAGTGACCTCCCAGGCAGATGACGCCTATTAACGTGATTTTGCCTGGGAGAGCCACACTTCCGATGTAAATCCGCAGTGCACCGACGGCAAGTGGTTAATGATCGATTAAATGTTTTATTCCTTTCACTTATGGCCCGCACACACGATCCGAAAATCGGACGAAAAATACCGCTTTCCAAGTGATTGTACAATAATCGGATCGTTAGTACAGAGCTTCCAAGAGCCAATCACAACAGTTCATCCGATATTATCCGATCCGACAAGCACAAAAAATTTTCTCGTACGATTTTCGTTTGATCAGTACAGTTGTCGTTCAAAAATACAATACAAATACATTACAACACATGACATCACTGCCAATTTATTTTTTTAAATTTTTTTTTATTTTGTCATATGGGAATTTTGTAAACTCATTTTCGATATGCGACTAGCATGCAAAAAACGGACGATCTGTCGTCCAATTTTCATATTGTGTGCAGGGCTTTACATTTGGTCTGTTGGTCATGTTTGATATTTATTTTTAAATGTCTTCTAGTAACAGGTCTTGTGCTAAAATGGCGAGTGTATGCAGACACTGTAACATTGATTGTGGCCTTTTCCACGCACATGGCTGTCAATAGTAATGAATCTCACATGCCTCTACATTATATATTATGCAAAGTTATAGGACTTCCTGACTGCTGCTGTGTTACAGATAGGCCAACCATAGAAATGATACGTTCTGGATTGTATCTAGTTCTGGCGAATATACATGTACATTTAGCGAGGCCATACATGGTAAGTTTTTTTTTTTTCTCATTCTGTCGCTGAAAAAAAAAAAAAAAACTGACCGATTCTTTCATCCACAAAAATTAGGTTAATGGAGGAATCCCCCCTCCCACCAGTACATTGTATTTTGAAAGTGGAGCACAATTAAAGAAGATCTATGCCGGCAGCTCACACTTTCATTTTATAACATCAGCATTGTAATAACAATAAAAACAATAGTTCTAGCCGAAAATCCAATGTACAGCCGGTAAAATAAGTATTAAACACGTCACCATTTTTCTAGGTAAATCTATTTCTAAGTCCCCGTTCACACTAAGGCGACCTGTGAGGCGACCTGGTCGCCTCACAGGTCGCCTTCCATAGAGAAGCTGCGGACCCGTTCTAATAGGAGCGACACAAGTCGCTCCGACTTAGAAAAAGGGTCCGGAGCTTCTTTGGGGCGACCCGGAGGCGACCGCCATAGACTTCAATGTTATGAAGTCCGTGGCGGCCGCTCCGAGGTCGCGGCGCGCTGCTCGCACCGCGACCTCGGAGGTCGCCCCCCCAAGTCGGATCGCGGCAATGTGAACGGGGCCTGAAAGTGCTATTGACATGAATTCTTCACCGCTTGTCGATAACAACCCATGCAAACCAAACATACAAAGAAACCAAAAGGAATAAGTTCAGAAAGCAGTTATGTGTAATAAAATGTAATGACGCAGGGAAAAAAAAATAAACACGCTAACTTAAATTTATTCAATGCTTTGTACAAAATCCTTTGTTGGTAATGACAGCTTCAAGACGCCTCCTGTATGGAGAAACTGGTCCCATGCATTGCTCAGGTGCGATTTTGGCCCATTCTTCCCCACAGATCTTGAAGGTGCCATTGGCCTCTTCTCTATGAACTATGATCTTTAGTTCTTTCCATAGATTTTATTATTGGGATTAAGTCAGGTGATTGGCTGGGCCATTCTAGCAGCTTTATTTTCTTTCTTTGAAGCCAATTTAGAGTTTCCTTGGCTTTGTGTTTGGGATCATTGCCTTGCTGAAATGTCCACCCTCGTTTCATCTTCATCATCCTGGTAGATGGCAGCAGATTTTTATCAAGAATGTCTTAGTACATATTTCTATTCATCCTTTCTTCAATGACATGAAGTTTGCCAGTACCGTATGCTGAAAAACTTCCCACCTCCAAATTTCACTGTTGGTATGGTGTTTTTGGGGCAATCTGAAATTTGACCTCCAAATATGGCATCCAAACAGTTCACTTTTGGTCTCATCTGAACAGACTATATTCTCCAGCTTGTGTCTCCAGCTGAGCACTGGTTAAAGCTTGTAGAAGGAGTTTTCATTCTACTCTGACTGTCCTGTGAGGCTGCAGGAGCCCAGCCCCTATGTCTGAACAGTGCTGATTGGCCCTGTGCTGATCAATGGCACTCTCCCTAGAAATAAAAATAACTCTCTAGCAATACACACCAAACTGAGCATGTGCAGAGTGTCCCCATGTTATAGCATACAGCTATTTATTACTATGGGCAGCTCTACGCAGCAGCTGTGTGTGCAAATTCCGTTGTATGCCCCAAAGTGCCTGTATGCATGAAGCTTGAGATTTACCTAGCTAGCAACAGGGGATGAAGTACAAGACTCCCTTTAAATTGTGTAGCATATTGCTGTGAAGCTGTGGGTGATTTTTTTCAATAACTGATTTGTCATTGTTATTCTCCACAAAAGACCAAAAGCAAAGCTCTTTGTAAACAGATTCCATTGTTTGCATTGCAGATCCTGCTTGTATTCTTTTATCCAAACACAAATGCTGGTAATGCAGGTGACTATGCAATGTGATGCAAGACATGATGATGTTTTTATGCTAGCTCATATTTTTGGCTCCTTTCACACGGCCGCTCCGTGTGAAAGCTCCGCTGCGGGACTTTTTTTTTTTTTCCACGGAGCGGATGACATTTCTGTCATCCGCTCCGTGTGCCCGCATATCATCCCATCCGTTTGCGGATGATATGCGGACCTAATGTAAGTATATGGCACTGCGGATGTCAGCGGATGACACCGCTGACATCCGATTTTCCTTCCTTTCCGTTTTTTACACGGAAGGAAAAATAGGGCTCTGTTCCGTTCGTAAAAACGGAACAGAACTGACAGGAAGAAAATCGGATGTCAGCGGATGGTATTCCGCTGACATCCGCAGTGCCATTCACTTACATTATGTCCGCAAATCATCCGCAAACGGATTGGATGATTTGCGGACACACGGAGCGGCCGTGTGAAAGGACCCTTTAAATGTTTTTTGTATTTGTTTTGTACAGACAAAAACTTAAAAAGTGAAAAAAACCTTTTGCAGTTAAAAATATAGCCAGTAACTGCATGGTATGCATTCATTTAGGTACTGTATATGCTAGCTATGGCAAATACCTTATTTTTATATTTCCTTAATGACATAAGCTTACAGTTTTGTGTGTAGTTTAATATTTCAAAGGTTTTTATTCTGTTCAGCTAGTTTAGTGATTTAGGTACCCATGCCAGAAAGCATAACTAGGTCCTATTTTCCCTGAGAGCTCTTTACAGACTACACTGCAGCTGAGCAATAAGGCTTGGTCTTATGGGCCATTACACACTATAAGATTTTCTGAAGACTTTTTCCTTTAGATTTACCAAAACCATAGAATATGAGGTCAAACCTAAACACTTTCAATTTGTATGCAATCTGGCAGGCCCTTGCACTACATAGAAAAGGTAAATCTGAAGGAAATCTAACCACAAAAGTTGGATAGTGTTTATCCAGCTTTAGTCCTGGTTCACACATATGCCATGCTGATCGCACTCGACTTGCAGGCAGTTCACACTGCCATATGCAAATCGCTGGGGGTGTCAATACAAAGTTAACGCCACCCCCGGATCAGTTTGCATATGCAAACTGTCAATTTGGACATGAATCTGATTGCATAGGTGTGAACTCCCATGCTATCTGATTCTGGTGTGGACCAAAAAACGGGTTCTGTGCGACTTTGGCCCGAATGCGATGCAAATTCAGCCATACAATTTGTATGGCTGAATTTGCAACGCACAGACTTGTTATTTGCAGAGCAGTGTGCTGTGAATCACATGCGATGTCTGACATTACATATGTGTGAACCGATACTTAGACCCACCCTAGCTTGTGTTAAACAATGAAGAAGCAGCTTTACACTGAAGTGGCCATCACTTTCTTTTCACTGTTGGGGCCCTTTCACTGCTCTGCTAAAAGAAAATGAGGTAAAATTGCATATGCGTTTTTTAATGCATTTTTTAATTGCCTGACTCACAGCCTGCACGTGTGAGACATGGACATTAATTTCAATGGATGTGTGTTTTTTTTGTGCGCTTTAACCTCTTGCTGACCACGCTATAGCCGAATGACAGCTACAGCGCGGTCGCACATTTCCGGGAGGGTGTCTATTCCCAAAACCCTGCCACGGGCCCCCAGGGCACGCATCTGGCACTCTTAGGGCTCTTTCACATGGTCCGCCTCCGTAGACGGAATCCGTGCTGCTCATTAGGGTATCGTAAACACAGATCCCCGCTGAGCAGGAAGGTGACAGCTCCCTCTCCGCTTCCGTGTGCGGAGAGGGAGGTGTCAGAGCCCCATGCATCTCTATGGGGGAATCGGATGAGAGCAGATCGCCTGTCCGCTCTCATCCGATCCCATCCGATCCGACCCCCTGGACGGATGGAAAATAGGTTTTCCATCCGTCCGGATTTCACGGACAAGATCGGATGCGGATGGCAGCGGGTGTCAGAGGACATGTCTCCGCTGACATCCGCTGCCCCATAGGGATGCATGGGGGATCTGATCAGATCCGCCTAAAAAACTGACAGGCGGATCTGATCGGATCGTTCGTGTGAAAGGGGCCTCAAGCCTCGTACACACGCAACGATTGTTGGCCTTGAATTTTCGGCCAACGTCCGATCGGCCGATTGTCGGCTTGTTAGTATGATGCTTCTGACAACCGACTGCGACTTTTCGGCCGAACAAAATCTGGTGTGCATTCTATAAAATTTTTGTTGGCTGTCAACAGAACAGCCGATTTTCCGTCAGTCAGTACAGATTTCGGCAGACAAAAATGTGATGAGCAAGACTGGGCATGCTCAGAGAAGAAAAAACACACGGAAAGTAAACCAGCACATGACATCACTTCTGAAGTTGGTTTTTGTTGTCCGATAAAATTTGTGTGCAGTCTAGAGCACATTTCAACCAACACAACAACACTGGACAAAAGACGGCCGATCGGTCGGCCAACAATCGGTACGTGTGTACGGGCCTTTAGTGATCGCTGTGTCTTTCAGACACAGCTGATCATAAATCGAGGTAAAGGGCCAATCACAGCAGCCCTTTACCATGTCATCAGCTGTATTCAATCACAGCTTATCGCATGTAAACATATGTCAGTTATCGGCATTTCCTTTCCTCATTGCTGTCACTGAGAAAAGGAAAGCTGATAACTGGTTTTCCTGTGACAGGGCACATTTACACTGATAATCAGGGCACTGATCATCATGTGTGCCTATCAATGCAGCCCCATCAGTGCCCAACAGTGAACCCTATTAGTGCCCATCAGTGAAGTCTCCTCGCATATCAGTCAAGAAGAAAAATTTCATTAATTGCAAAACTTTTATAACAGAAACAAGGAAATAGGGTTTTTTTTTTTTTTTTTCATACCATTTTGTCTTTTTTTGTTTTGCAAAAAATAAAAAACCCAGTGGTGATTAAATCCCACCAAAGAAAGCTCTGTCTAAAAAAAAAAAAAATAAAAAAAAATGTCATATGTACAGTGTTGCATGACCGAGCAATTGTCATTCAAAGTGTGACAGCATTAAAAGCTGAATGTTGGCCTGGGCAGGAAGGTGGTGAAAGTGCCCCAGCAGGCAAGTGATTGAATAGGGTACCAAAGATTTAGCATGCAGGACTCTAAGGTTTTAAGGGAAAATACTTGTATAGCATTTTTCTTGCCCTTTTAGCAGGGTGAAAGCATCAGTGTGAAGGGATCTTAGATACTGTTAAAATATGTGTTTCACTTGAATGTTCTATGAAACTCCACTTTGCTGCCTCTTGGCGTGGTGTAATGAACAATGCGGTACGCTGCAGCAGAGCTGAATTCGCTTCCAGTGCTGCTCAGCTCTTAGCTTCAGTAAATCACCTGCACAGCAGCACTAGGACTGATGGCAAGAAACTGGATGAGCGAAATTGAGGTGGAGGAGCAGAGTCCTGACCTCAACCTCATAAAACACCTTTTGGATGAATTAAGCCCCGTACACAGGAACCGATCATCGGCCGAACGATCGGCGTCTTTTGTCCAGGGCTGTCGTGTCGGCTGAAAAGTGCAAAAGACTGCACATGAATTTTGTCCGCCAACAACAGCCGACTGCAGAAGTGATGTCATGTAATGGTTAACTTTCCCTGTGTTTTTTCTTTTCTGAGCATGCCCAGTCTTGCAAATCTGCTGTCTGTCGGCCGAAATCTGTACTGACTGGCGAACAATCGGCCGTTCTGGTGTCGGCATACAAAAATTTTAATGCTTGCACGACAGATTCTGTTCGGCCGAAAGTGCGCTGTCGGCTGTCAGAAGCATCATACTAACAAGCCGAAAATCGGCCGATCGGTCGTCGGCCGAATCTTTTCGGCCGACAATCTGCACGTGTGTACGGGCCTTTAGAGCTGAGACTGCAAGCCAGGCCTTCTTGTCCAACATCAGTGCCTGACCTGGAAGAATGGTCAAACATTCCTAAACTTGGCCTAAACCTCGTGGCCAGTCTTCCCAGAAGAGTTGAAGATGTTATGGCTGCTAAGGGTGGACCAACTCAATATTAAACCCTATGGACTAAGACTTGGATGCCGTTAAAGTTCGTGTGCGTGTAAATAACGTTGGCAGAATAGTGTATATTTTTGATTATTGCCTTCTTTGTATATACATGACTTTTCTGGAAGTTAGGAATGCACTAATACCACTTTTTTAGCAATGAGTATGCGCACCGATACTCTTAAGTACTCGCCGATACCAATTACCCATGCCTATTTCCCAGGTCCCCACTGTACCACCCTAAATTCCTGTCTTCCCCCTTCTTGCACACCTGTTCCCCACTGTCCCTCCTCCCACCCTCCCCCACTCACAAACCTTTTCTCCAATGTACCTGCTGCCTGTTCTCCCATTACCTGGGAGGAGGTGGCCTCTGCTGAAGAAGAGCAGCGCTTCCTGTCCTCCCTCAATAGATCTGACAGTCGAGGAGGTGGAGGACGGTGATCTCAGGGCAAGCAAGACTCCCATGCATGGCATCGGTTGCACCCGCCTCGTGATTCCCTTCCTTAATGCCGCACATCCGGCTGCTGGCTTCTCTTCGTCCTGGCTCTCTCCTCTCGTGCTGCACTGCAGTCTGGGGATGGAGTGGAGACCCAGCAGGAGAGCTCTCTAATCTTACAGGGAGCCCTGGCAGCAGCTGCCCCTGGTTTTAATTACATTTATCTGTCAGCGGGGAATGGGTCATCAGTTGTTAGGGATGCGGCGATCGCGCTCCTTAACAACTGATGATTGCTGCATTTTTTGTTTTTGTGTACATTTCAGTTGTCAGCAGGAGAATCCCACTGACAGCTGAAAGAACTGAGCAAGCAGGTATCGTACAGAGTACTGATAGTTGTGCAAATGCTTAGTTTTGGCACTAATACTGGTGCAATCCAACTAGAAATGATTATATTACTGAATTTATTCCCATCTAGCTATAAGGCCCCTTTCACACAGGTGGACCGTTCAGCTCCGCCTGTCCGTTTTTTTGGCGGATCTGAACGGTCCCCCATGCATCCCTATGGGGCATCGGATGTCAGCGGAGACATGTCCGCTGACATCCGATCCGATCTGATCTGTCAAATCTAGACGGATGGAAACCCTATTTTCCATCCGTCCAGCGGATCGGATCGGATGGGGTCCGTTCCCATCCGATTTCCCCCATAGAAATGCATGGGGAACTGACAGCTGTGTCTCCGCACACAGCACGGAGACACAGCTGTCATTCTCCTGCTCAGCAGGGGATCGGCGGATCGATCCCCCGCTGAGAAAAACGGAGTCCGTCCAACGGACTCAGTGTGTGAAAGAGCCCTAAGGCGTTGTCTGTGTTAAAGTAAACCTTTATATTGAGGAAGAATAAAGCCCGCCACTGCTGATTCCTTCCCCTGAAAATGTTTCCTGGCTGTTGTAGCTGTGTCCTTCACATACATACTTTGTGCTGCAAGGTTCCCTTTGTCGTCATAAAAAATGTGGAAGTTGTGAAGTAGTAGTAGTCATAATGAATAATAATGTATCTACAATAGACTAGTCCTTGTTATAACCCATGAATGGATACCTGCGGTGTGTGGGTGTGAAGACATATTCTCCCTGATGCAGCACATATATGCAACAGGCTAATTATTGCACTCCTAATTTCCCAGGGTCTTACACTAAGTGGTTGTACCTTCACTAGTCCATCCATTGTAAACTATGGCAGTTTATGAGCCTGCACATTCCACATAGCTTTACTACCTGTGAATATAGCCCTGCTTTTTCTAACTCTATGAGGCATCATGCAAGTGACTATTCTGACATCTGCGTGTTATTTGATTTGATAGAAATGTATGCAGAATATCTGCTGTAGGTGATGGCGAAAAATATAATATGTTTTTGTTTTCAAGGAAAAGTTCACAATTTTATTAAAGACATTCCCCTTTTCCGCTCAGTACAGTAAACTTCTGGCCAACTCAAACACTCCTAGGCACTGTCATATCATAGATTTGAATGGGACATACCTGTACAGGAGCAGGAGTCATTTCCCAGTCATGTCTATGCATAGGTGTACATTAGGGTGTGCACCCCAAAGCTTAAACACATACTATATTCTTGTGTGTGCCTGTGTGTATATATATATATATATATACTGACGGTGTCAGCAGAGCAATGGATGGTGTCGTAAGGGCAGAGATTGGTGTTTTTTAAATTATTTTTTAAATTATTTTTTAAATATATATATATATATATATATATTTTTATTTTTTAGCAAAAATAAAGCAGAATGTTTGTTTTTTATTTGGTGAAATATAAGGGGTCTAAACGGGGAATATGCATCACACAGGGTGATTAGGGCGTGCCCAGGCACACCTGTGGGCACGCCTATGCGTCTGTGGGATGTTAGCCTGCAAGTGCGGGCATAGCCTGCCACTTAGGGCTGTGCATCTTCACTTACCTCACGATTCGATGCGATTACGATTATTAGGGTCGCGATTCGATACGATTCGATTCCTCGATGCATCACGATGCATCACGATTACTGCCCAATGCCCATGCCCAGCCCACTGCCCAATGGTTTTCAAAACTTTATCAAAAAAAAACAAACAATCAAGCAGTCACAAATAAAAGAATCCTTTTTATTTTTATTTGCTTCAAAGGACACTTTCCTGGACCCTGTCATGGCCTGCAAGCCCTGCATACTTTAGTGCACTTGCACTGCAAACATATAGAAAGGTCTGAAAATGCAAACAGCATAGCAGAGACAGACAACACTAGTATTTTACTAGAAGTAACAGTAAAATTAGTAAAAAACTGTAGTAGTGCAGTTTACTGCTTCATAAAAGAAAATATTAATATAAGCCAGGTCTACCACCATTTAAAGTACAACTAAAGGCCAAACTTTTTGGATTTTGGATAAAGTTTGGCCTATAGTTGTACTTTAAGGCAAGCCAAGATAGAAGAAGCCAGCCAGCCAGCCAAGCTAATATTCTTGTGAAAATGGTCATCATAAATTCCCACAAAACATTATATATAAATCCTTTTATGTGAATATGCATTGCAATAAATTCCAGGTGTGCCATAACCTGTCCTCTACAAAACAGAGCACTTCCTGACTAGTAGCAAACCTCAAGGGTGAACCTGGCAATAGTGCACTGCTGCATAACTTCCATGAGAGTGAGTGAGTCCCCCCCCTTGCCCAGACCCCCACACTGACAGAGACCTGGAAGTCCCACACCTTCACCAATCCCCCACAGCACTGACAAACACTTGAGTGAGAGTGAGTCCCCCCCTTGCCCAGACCCCCATAGCTGACTGACACTGACAGAGACCCCCAGGCCCCCACTGACACTGACTGACCCCCCTGGCTGCCAGACTGCCACAGCAGAACAGTACCCCCGGGCCCCGACCGACCGTCCCCTGTCCTAGGCCCCCCCCCATCACAGACATCCCCCAGAGATACAGACGAGAGACCCCCATGAATGATTACACAATTATTTGTTCGGACATACCTGCTGTGTGACTGTGTGGGTTGTTGTGCACTGCATTGCAGAGGAGGACAGGTGCTGTGCTGCTCTCTGGGCTCTGTGGCGGGCGGCTGGCGTCACTGGCAGTGGCGTGGCGGCTGGGCCTCCAGGGCCTGTCGGCTACGGTGAGGTGAGGTGAGGCTGGCGGCGCTGGCTGGCTGCGATGGGGACGCACTTGGGGCTCCTCGCTCCTGTGTGTGGACTCACTGGACTGGCGGCTTCTGGCTTGGATGGCTGGCTGGCTTCTAGGCCGCAGGTGGGACGCCGATACACGCGGGGGATGTCTTGCTGCGCCTCGGCCTGGGTCAAAGAGGCGGAAGGGGAGGGGCGGAGCCTTTTTATTAAGCTCCCGCCACTAACCCACCAATCAGCTGCCGATCCTGCGATCTTGTGATTTTTTTTTTTCCCTTGCGCGATAGGGCGTGGCCGCGGCTGATGACGTCATTTCGTATAATCGATTATGCCGGCAGCCCGCATCGATGCAGAATCGCGAAGGGTCGAATCGCGATGCATCGATCTTTCGATTATATTCCCCAGCCCTACTGCCACTAGATGCTACAGCTGGTATAGGAGGCCTTGACTGTTTGAGGAGGTAAGGACCTGTAGGAGGGAGTAGCTCAGTTTACTGAAAAATAATTAAACGTCAGCAGCTACAAATACTGTAGTTGCAGACATTTAATATAAGGACACTTATCTGTCCAGGGATCCTGCAATGGCGGCAGCCTGAGCCGATTCATCAATCGGGTTCGGGTGCAGGCTCCAGCATTGTAAGTAAGGGAAACTGGCAGTGAAGCCTTCAGACTTCACAGCCGGTTTCCTACTGAGCATGCGCAAGTGGCGCTGCACTTTCTGATTAGGTCCCGTTGTCTTCTGGGACCTGTGTGTGTCCCAGAAGGCAGCAGGGAGAGGAGGAGGGACTAAAAATGCACGTAGATTGCTGCAGGGATCGCGAGTGTCTGTCAAAACCAGGTACCCGCACCAAAAAGTGCCAAATGTGGCAGTGGAGGGGGGAGGGTGCGAACAAGCTAGGCTTCCCTTTTTGGATGGAGTTCCGCTTTAAATTGGCTGGGGGGATTTTTAAAAATTTGTGAATTTGTCCTTTAACAAATGGCTGCAGCGCTGATCAGTGTATTCTGACAGCAGAGGAGTCCTCACTGAGAATACAATAGTGCAGAGGAGTGCATTCCTTCATCCACCTCAAATATGTAGGTGGGGGAATCCACTCACTTTTCTTTATCAGCCAGCTGGTTGATCAAAAAGATCTGATCCATGTATAGAATAATTCATATTCCCATTGCACGCGTTCCTGGATATAGGCACATCTGTTGTGGGTGCTGTAGCAATCACCAGCTGGACACTGGATACATCACAGATCAGTATACACGTTCGCCAGCACACCATGGATCTTGCATAGCAGTCCAAAATATGTTTTATTCCAAAAGGATCACATCACATTAGAATAAGTGCAACCATTCGGAGCCACGTAGGACCTGACGAAGGGGTCCTGACCAGGACCATGCCTGACGAAGGGGTCCTGCCTGACCAAGGGATCCTGCTTGGGTCTGAAACGTTGCACTTATCCTGATGTGATCCTGATCAATGTATAGTCATGTTAAAGCGTTTATGAGATGTGAGCGACCTTTATGAGAAAGTATCCTGTTCTCTTTGTGAAGCTTCCTTTATGTGAAATCCCTGGTGTTGTTGCCAGTCCTACTGCTTGCCTATTAAAAACTGACCACACTAAGCAGGAGAGCACACTCTGGTCAGTTCTCTAGCTATGCTGGGAACTCAGCCTGCTCTCCTCCAAAGATCAGACTTGTCCTGACACGCCTCCACTGCACAGCCATTTACTGGGAAGCTCGGTGTGCTGCTGCTTCTCCTCCCCCCAGCTCTTATGCAGCTGAGAACAGAGGGAATGTGATCACTTATTAACCGTTTCCCGCCCGCCCGCCACAGAGATACTGCAGCAGGCTGGCTCGGCTGTGCGAATCAGTGTATGGGTATGTCAGTTCGCGGGAGCGGGCCTGGGTGCGAGCGTGCGCCGCCCGAGGCCCATGCCCACCCCCCCTCCCCCACCAGACAGCAGGGAATGCCGATCCACGAGGCCGGCGGCGACCGGGCACCCTCGATCGCTCCCCGCTGAGAGAGAACTGTTGTAAACACAGCAGACTGTTGTTCTCCCTGAATTGATCACAGAGCACCTGTGATCCTCCTATATAGGATCACTGTGTTCATTTCACAAGTCCTTCCCTCATACAGTTAGAAAACACTCCTCTAGGCTCACACTTAACCCTTTGATCACCCCTGGGTTAACCCCTTCCCTGTCAGTGTCCTTATTACAGTAACAGTGCATCTTTTTAGCACTGATTACTGTAATAATGTCACTGGTACCCCCAAAAGTGTCAAAAATGTCAGTTAGGGGTCCAATCTGTCCGCCGCAATGTCGCAGTCCCGCTAAAAATCGCAGATCGCCGACATTACTAGTAAAATAAAATAAATGACATAAATCGTTCCCCTAGTTTGTAGACGCGATAACCTTTGCGCAAACCAATGAAAATACACTTAGGGCTCTTTCACACGGGCGATCCGATCAGTTCCGCCTGTCAGTTTTTTAGGCGGATCTGATCGGATCCTCCATGCAGCTCTATGGGGCAGCGGGTGTCAGCGGAGACACCTCCGCTGACACCCGCTGCCATCCGCATCCGATCCTGTGCTTGAAATCTGGACGGATGGAAACCCTATTTTTTCATCCGTTCAGTAATCGGAGCGGATCGGATCTGATGAGAGCGGACAAGCGGTCCGCTCTCATCCGATCCCCCATAGAGGGCAGCGGGGGCTGAGACACCTCCCTCTCCGCTCTGCAAGCGGAGACGGAGCTGTCATCCGCCCGGCTCAGCGCGGATCGCGGATCGATCCCTGCTGAGCAACACGGATCCGCCTACGGAGCGGACCGTGTGAAAGAGCCTTTATTGTGATTTTTTATTTTTTTTTACCAGAAATATGTAGCAGAATACAAATTGGCCTAAAAGGTTAAAAAAAATTGATTTCTCTTACGTCCTCCCGACAGTCGCCGCTTCCTCTAAGTCATCACTGTTGGGTATTGACTTCCCATCCGCAGGAGTAGCTAGGTATATAGACTTAGTCCAAAGACAAAAGACATTAGCATATACAAACCCATGGGGGCTGTCCCATCTGGTCAATACCCCCCCTGCATCACCACTCCCAACTCAGTTTTAATCTGCCTAGCGTCAGGAGTAGTCAGGCTTCCCTGTGCTGGGGCTTCAGTTTCAGCCTTCCTAATCTTTTATTTGATTTTTCTTTGAAAAATTTCAGTTTTTTCTTACTTTACTAGCTGTTTATTTTGTCAGCTTCTAGTGTTAGGCTTCTCTTCGGATGAAGATGGATCATGCGGTGCTGGGATTCGGACTGGCCGCCCTGGTTCTCCAGGGCAAAGAGGGTCAGATATACCCCCAGCCCGCCATCGAGCGTTCAGCTATGGTTCGCCCTGGCATTACGAACGACCCATCCCTGCTCGCTACAGGGATGCAGCCGTGAGGTGGCTACCTCACAGGACACATCTGCGGTGCTGCAGTGTCATGTCCCTGGCTCACGGCACTCCCTGTCAGGTGAGGACAGCGGTTTTCTGTGCATAGAGGCTTCCCACGCCATCTGGTACAGGTAAGTACTTCTGTGTGGGGCCTCTGCCTGGGGTGGCAGTCTGTGTTGCTGTGTGTTCCCCATGTCTGTGCCTGTGTGACTCCCTGTGCGATCCCTGTGGGGATCGCTTGTGCAGATACTGTTTGTTGTCTGGGGGTCCCTTTCCCTGTGTCACTTCGGTGCATTGTTGGGGGTGCAGACGTTTGGTTATGTGGAGACCGCAGCGGTGTATATTCGCGCGGTCCGCCATCTTAACTATGGGCAAGCATGTGTAGCTCCTCTGGGGCGATCCGGCATGTTATTTTGGCGCCATCCGTCGCCATTTTGTGGGCAGTGGAACGATCGGTCCGGCCGCATGTCGGCGGCCATTTTGGCGTAGCCTCCAATGCATTCCTATGGGGCAGCCATTTTCCCCGAGTCTGGAATATAGTCCAGCCTACTTCAGCAGCACTGCCTTTCCATCAGCAGCAGGACATCGGTAGCAATGCTCTGCGAGCTCTGCAGGTTATCGCTCTCAATTTTCCTCTGTTTTATCGCTTCTGGCTCAGTTTCTCTTCTCCTTTTGGGGTCTTTGGGATGCACTGAAATGAAATTCTTGGCCGAAGCCGAAGCCGAATAAGAATGAAATGTTTGGCCGAAGGCCGAATACCGAACGCGGTGTTTCGCATTTTTTCCATTTATTTTGCCAATTTTTTATCCTCTCTCTTGTCCTCTCGTGTGTCTCTCTCTCTTGTCCTCTCACTCTCTCTCTCTTGTCCTCTCATGTCTCTCTCTCTCTCTCTCTTGTCCTCTCATGTCTCTCTCTCCCTAAATGTTACTGTAGGGAATGGGATTCAGTGCACACTGCAGCCTTTTACCATAGGGTTAATGTTAGTGACACTGTAGGGATTGGGAAGGATGCTGGGAATGGAAATCAGGAAGCATGCAGGCAGCCTTGTAAATTTTAATTGCAGATACAGGGCACTGGGCAGGTCAGGGTTAATGTGGTAACATCAATTACTCAGTGACAGTCAGTGTCAGTGTGGACTCGATCAGATTATAGTGACAGTCTCTCATAGTGGTGGTAGTAGGAGGCTGGAGGTTGACTAGTAGGAGCCTGGAAAGGAGCACAGCCGCATACATACATTACTCACTCGTGCACTGCAGCCCGCCCCACACATTCAGTGAGTCTTACTCTCCTCCCTAGTTTTTTCAATGGCACATTCAGGAAGCCAATCACGCCGTGAGTAGCGGCACAGCGGAACCAATCAGGTGTGCAGGCACGCGTGATTGGTTCGCTGTGCAGCTAATCACGGCGTGATTGGCTTCCTGAATGTGCCATTGAAAAAACTAGGGAGGAGAGTAAGACTCACTGAATGTGTGGGGCGGGCTGCAGTGCACGAGTGAGTAATGGATGTATGCTCACCGCTGAAGTGTCCCGGCTTCACGGAAGTCTGTGAGTCCTCCTCCGAGTCCCTTCCCCCTGTAAATATCGTGACCTCGGCGATATGAATATCGCCTACGGCCACAGAACGATAGTCGATATCATATCGACTATCGTTCAGCTCTATTGTTCGGCACAAAATTATTCGGCCTTTTGACTTATTCGGCCGAATACCGAAAGTGCCATTTTTTCTATTTTCGGCCGAATAATGTTCGGCCGCCGAATATTCGGTGCATCCCTAGTCTTTGGTCACTATAGCTGTAGCGGTGGGCTGCGCACGCCGCAGCGATTTTAAAAAGGAACAGTACATTTGTATTGCACTGTGGTTTGTTTCTGATAACTTAAGCAATGGATTCTCAGGAAAGCAAGTTTCCTCCAGCTTTAGTGGGGGGCCCCAGTTCTCCTGTGGCCCCGCTGCAACCCGATTTGGCTGCTGTGGTGGCGACCTTGGTGGCTAATATGGAAATGCTGATGTCTGAACGTGCTGCAAGAAAGAGGCCCAGGTTGTCTCTCTCTTCTGATTCAGATGGGGATATGGCTGCTGCTGCGAGCGTGCCCTTTTCAGGGTCCCCCTCATCCTTGGACCCCCCGGGGTCCGAGGGGGAGGCTGAGATGGAGGGGGTTGATGCCTCCTCCCCGGGGTCACCTGAAGAACGGGCGACCATGGATGAGTTGATTGTTTCTGTTAAGGAAACCTTACATTTAGAGGATGAGCCCTGTCCTCCGGGCGTTGTGTCCTCATTTGGGACGCACAGGACCCGCAAGTCTGCGCAGGTTTTCCCCTGCCCAGCTGAGTTTCATTACACTGTTAATGAGATGTGGCGCACGTTAAAACGTCCATTCCTGGTACCTAGTCGGTTCAAATTGCTTTATACTTTTGCGCTGGCTACGGAATCACGATGGTGTGTGCCTCCACAGGTAGATCACACTGTGGCCGTGTTGAACAAGGCTACCTTGGTTCCTACTGAGGATACCCCGGTTTTCCGGGATCCCACGGACCGGCGGTTGGAGTCTCTAGCTCGCCATTCCTATACGGTGGCGGGTTCGTTGCTCAAACCCGTTTTCGCGTCCGTTCTGGTGGCGCAGGCGGTGGCTGATTGGACTAAGATGCTTAGGAGCAATCTCATGTCTGATGGTGTGCAGCCTGCCCGGCTGGAAATGGTGGATCAGATCCACCAAGGAGTCATGTATTTGTGTGATGCAGCCTTGAATGAGGCCCCCTTGGTGGCTCGCCTCTCTAGTGTCGCGGTGCTTAACCGGCGACTGATATGGCTGAAGAGCTGGTCGGCTGACCAGTCCTCACGAAAAACAGTTGCTGATTTTCCCTATGCTGGCTCTCGCCTTTTTGGCGAGGCATTGGACACCCTGGTGAAAGGCGTCACGGGGGGCAAGAGCACTATGCTGCCCCAGAACCCGAAGAACAAGTCTTTTCAAGGCAAGCGGGGTTCTGCGCCTAGATCCAATCAGGGGTCCTTTCGTGCCTTTTGGAACCAATCCAAGGGCAAGCCCTTCAAGGCCCAGGTCAGTCAGAAGAAGCCCTGGGCGGGTAAGCAGAAGTCCGGCAATGCCGGCTCGGCGGGTCAATCTGCCTCTGCCTGAAGGGGCGCCCTCACCCATTTCAGGGGTGGGGGGGGGACGTTTGCGCGGTTTCCTCCAACCTTGGCTGCTCCGGATATCGGACAGGTGGGTTCTGGAAATCGTTTGATCGGGATACAAGATCGAATTCCTTTCCTGGCCGGCGGACAGATTCTTTCCCTCCAATCTTCATCTGCTTCCGGGGGGCGTCTGCGGGACTTGCATCAAGCGGTGCAGGACCTGCTTGCTCAGGGAGTGATTGTCCCTGTGCCTCATCAGGACAGGTTTCAGGGGTTTTATTCAAATCTGTTCACTGTGCCCAGGAAGGAGGGCAAAGTGCGTCCTATTCTGGACCTGAAAGCGCTGAACCGATTCGTGCGTGTTCGGAAGTTCCGAATGGAGTCTCTCCATTCGGTGGTGGCCTCCTTGAGTCCAGGGGAATTCCTGTCCTTGATAGATCTAAAAGATGCGTACCTGCACATCCCCATTTTCGAGGGTCATCAGCGGTACCTTTGGTTTGCTATCGCAGAGGACCACTACCAGTTTGTGGCGTTACCTTTCGGTCTCTCTTCGGCACCAAGGGTGTTTACCAAGGTGTTGGCGCCGGTTCTGGGCCTGCTGAGGGCCCAGGGCATTGCGGTCTTGGGTTACCTGGACGATCTACTTCTGAGATCACGTGCCAGCCAGGACCTTGTGCGCGATCTGTCCACCACGGTGCAGACGCTCCAGGAGTTCGGATAAACCATCAACGTTCAAAAATCTACGTTGTCTCCATGGCTTCGTCTTCCCTACCTGGGAATGATTCTGGACTCTGCTCAGGCGAAGGTGTTCTTGCCGGAGGACAAGCTCCATACTTTGCGGGACGAGCTCAGGTCCCTCAGGGACAACCCGTCCTCGTCACTCAGGGCCTGTATGAGGGGCCTGGGGTTGATGGTATCGGCCTTCGAGGCGATACCCTTTGCTCAGTTTCACACGCGGGCTCTCCAGACGGAGATCCTGGCCAGGTGGGACAGACTGCCTCAGTCCCTGGATCTGTGTGTCTCCTTGAGTCGTCAGACCAGATTGGCTCTTCTGTGGTGGCTCCAGTCCCCGTCGGTGGCGGAAGGCAAGTCCTTCCGTCCGTTGGTGTGGATGGTGGATACCATGGATGCCAGCCTGTCGGGCTGGGGTGGAGTCCTGGGCAATCTGTCTGCCCAGGGCACTTGGTCGGAGGAGGAGTCCTCCCTCCCGATAAATGTGCTGGAATTGCGAGCGATAAAACTCTGTCTCTTCCAGTGGTCGGACCGTCTCCAGGGCCTACCTGTCCGAGTACAGATGGACAATGCTACCACGGTGGCTTACATCAACCACCAAGGGGGCACCAGGAGTGCTCGTGCGGCCCGGGAGGTGACCGACATTCTATCGTGGGCCGAGACTCATGTCCCGACGATCTCAGCAGTTCACATTCCGGGTGTGGAAAATTGGCAGGCCGACTATCTGAGCCGCCAAACCCTGGACCGGGGGGAATGGTCCCTACACCCGGAGGTCTTTCAGATGCTGTGTGTGAGGTGGGGGTCCCTGGACGTGGATCTGTTCGCATCTCGGCTTAATTCAAAAGGTGGAAAGGTTCGTGGCAAGAACGTGCGATCCGTTGGCGGACGCCTCGGATGTGTTGGTAGCCCCTTGGCATCAGTATCGTCTGATGTATGCCTTTCCTCCGATTCAGTTACTATCCCGGTTCCTCCGCAGATTGGTCTCGGAACCACACCTGGTGATTCTGGTGGCTCCGGACTGGCCACGCCGGTCCTGGTACGCCGACATTGTTCACCTGGCAGTGGCGCCTCCGTGGCGTCTGCCTCTGCGGGAAGATCTCCTCTCTCAAGGTCCGATCTTCCATCCTGCTTTACAGTCGCTGGCTTTAACGGCCTGGCTGTTGAGATCCAGGTCCTGAGGGACAAGGGTCTCTCCCCTGAGGTTATCCTTACTCTAATCAAGGCTAGGAAAACCTCCTCTGGTAAAATCTATTACCGTACCTGGAAAGCTTATTTCGCCTGGTGTGAGTCCAGGGGGTTCTCCCCTCGTTCTTACTCGGTGTCGAGAGTGTTGGCTTTCCTCCAGTCTGGAGTGGATCAGCGCCTGTCGCTGGCTACGATAAAGGGCCAGGTGTCTGCACTGGCTGTCCTTTTCCTGTGGCATCTCATTCCTTGATTCGCACCTTCATTCAAGGTGTGCGACATTTGGCTCCTCCCAGGAAGGAGCCTTTACCTCCATGGGATCTGAACTTGGTTCTGTCCGTGTTACAGCGTGCTCCCTTTGAAAACATCAGGGAGATATCGTTGCCTCTGCTGTCGAAAAAGGTTGCTTTTTTAGTGGCGATCACTTCGGCTCGCAGAGTGTCGGAGCTGGCGGCGTTGTCTTGCCGCTCCTCTTACTTGATTATTCACAAGGATAAGGTGGTTTTGCGACCACCCCCGTCCTTTCTTCCCAAGGTGATCACTGAGTTCCACCTTAATGAGGACATTGTCCTGCCTTCGCTTTGTACGAAGCCTAAACATCCGAAGGAGATTGCTTTGCATTCCTTGGATGTTGTCAGGGCGATCAGGGTTTACCTGTCGTCTACGGAATCCTTTCGGAAGACGGATTCCCTATTTGTCCTTCCTGAGGGATCTCGGAAGGGCATGGCTGCGTCTGCAGCAACTATTGCCAAATGGATCAGACAGACCATTGAGCAGGCTTATGCCTTGAAGGAACGGGTTCCACCCTTCCCTGTTAAGGCGCACTCTACCAGATCTTTGAGTGCGTCCTGGCCCTTCGTGGCCCAGGTGTGCAAGGCTGCGACTTGGTCGTCGGTGCACACCTTTTCCAAATTCTACAAAGTAGATGTTCTGGCATCAGCTGATGCTTCCTTTTGGCCGCAAAGTTCTCAGTGCGGCAGTGCCATGAAGGTCCCTTGAATTTTTTTCTGGGTCCCTGGCTGTTGGTGTTTACTTTCCTGGGCTGTTGCTCCTGTTGAGCATTGTTTTTTCTGTTGCCCAGTTGGTTCTCTTACGGTGCATGGAAGATTCCTTTCTCTGATGTGGGTACTGCGTTGCCTTTTCTACGGTTGCGTCTCCCACCCCCCATGTCTATACTGCTTTGGGACATCCCAACAGTGATGACTTAGAGGAGGCGGCGACTGTCGGAGGACGTAAGAGAAAACTGAATTTTTGTAAAATCTTACCTGTAAAATTCCTTTCTCTGAGTCCTCCGACAGTCGCCACCCCCGCCCCTCTTTTGGGGTTTTTATTACCTACTGCTATGCTACCAAACTGAGTTGGGAGTGGTGATGCAGGGGGGGTATTGACCAGATGGGACAGCCCCCATGGGTGTGTATATGCTAATGTCTTTTGTCTTTGGACTAAGTCTATATGCCTAGCTACTCCTGCGGATGGGAAGTCAATACCCAACAGTGATGACTTAGAGGAGGCGGCGACTGTCGGAGGACTCAGAGAAAGGAATTTTACAGGTAAGATTTTACAAAAATTCAGTTTTTTACATTTTTTTGGGGGGGAATGTAATATAGCAGAATGTAAAAAAAATATATATATAAAATTGCACAGGTAATCAAATACCACCAAAAGAAAGCTCTATTTATTGGAAAAAAGGACAAGACTGCGCAATTGTCTGTTAAAGTAACACAGTGCCGAATCGCAAAAAATGGCCTGGTCATTAAAAGGGCAAATCCTTCTGGTCCAGAAGTGGTTAAAAAGGGGAAAAAAGGTATTTGTTTGTTTTTTTTTGTTTTTATTATATCTATACAAAAGTATTTTGCCTTTCATTTCTATTTTAAACTGAATGGGTTGTTTTACAAGGTGATTGTTTACAATCCCATTAAGGCTGGATTCTTAGTGCTGGTTCCCATTTATGCGATGCGGGAACGCTGCGAATATACAGCGTGTTCCCGCATCGCATCTGCACCCCTGGTAGTTCACACTGCCATATGGGATACGCTGGGGGTGTCAATTCAAAGTTTTTGACACCCCCAGATCTCTGTGATCGCATAAAGGTGAACCGGCACTTACTTCTTTGTTGTGTGTGTGTGTGTTGCATTAAGGCCGCTCATTCATTGGGCTGTCAATGCACAGGAAAGGACCAAAAACTGACATGGGGCATTTTTTTCTGACACGGTGCATAACAATGCATGGTGTGTTGTGGTTCGCTGCATCACATGTGCATTCGGAGCTGCATTGCCATAGTGCCTTGTGATTACATCCAAAATGAACAGCACTGCAATGTTCTAACACATATTGTAAAAGTATGTTTCAGCCTTAGAAACTGCAGCAAGTGAACTGCCCTTCCTCAGCTGGAGCTTCAATGATGATACAGCTTGCTTTCCCTGTATGCAGTGATGTAACCTGGCAGAAAAATTCAGTTGAATGGTATTAGGTAACAAAATCTCTAGCAACCTGGGTGCTGGTAAAGGAAGAAAATAAATGCTGGACATAGACCTTGTCAGGAAAATGTTAGTGTAGAAGACCTCTTTAATATGCCTAAAGGATTAAAAAGAAGAAGTCACATTTAAGTGCTGACACATGCTAATTTCATTCCCGTTTTCCTCCATCTGTTGTGTGGGTGGTTCCTTTACAGACGCACAGGTTTTTCACCATGCCAGCTTGCCAGTGGAGTTCTGTATATGTCTGACATTTGCAAGACACACATCCCTCACTACCTGGAGGGCTCCGTGAGAACACCGCAATGACCTAAGATGATCTTCAAGTCAAGTTTATCTTCAAGATGCTTTTGCATGGCTTAGTCTGCATAACATATATCTGCAATGACAATGCAGATTAGACATCGCTTCTCTGCCTTTAGATTAAGATAGAGTGTAGTATCTGTTCCTATCAGTGTCCAGTAGGGGCACTAAGCGGTTGTTCTGGCCTAACTGGGGGCTGGGATGGCTGACTATATGGTATGTTGGGGACTCTAAAGGCTAGTACTAGCTGGAACAGAAACCGGGGCGCCCACAGGCATTTGGGACATGGGAGAATTTCCCCGGGAAAACTGCATGGGTCCATTTCCTCCTGGTTTGAATGGATCTACCTTGTCTGGCCAGGGGCTGGGAAGGCGAGAAGGCAGAGAGTCCGCCATGTCTGTGCCCCTTAGGAGTGGTCACCCTAAGGCAGTGATGGCGAACCTTGGCACCCCAGATGTTTTGGGAACTATGTTTCCCATGATGCTCATCTACACTGCAGGATGTATAAGCATCATGGGAAATGTAGTTCCAAAACATCTGGGGTACCAAGGTTCGCCATCACTGCCCTAGGGGTACTCTTAGTAACACTTGGGTGTGGGACGCCACAGTGTGAAAAGGCACAAGGTCATAGCACCGAAAACCTTTTTCTGAACTGCGCCTTTTAGGGCTAGGCCTTTTGGCATGTCCACTTTTTTGTCACTTTCACTTTTGTGTGTATTTTCTTCTCACAGGATGGAGAGTGTGAGTCCCCCGGCTTGCCCTGATGTCTAGGGGGAGGATATGTGGCCCTTAGGTTCCTTTTTCCCCTGACCCTGGGGGTGGTCTCTCTTCGGCTAGCCACGAGAAGAGTGGTCAGCCAGACCTTCTGGCCAGGTGGACCGTGTTGTACCCTATGTCCCTATCAGGAGCCTTGCGCCACGGGGGATCAGGGAGAGGTCCTACCCCTTTTGGGGGGGTGGACAAACCACAACCTTAAGTGCACTTTTAATGTGTGTGTTCACATGCATGTTTTTTGTTCATGTTTTTTTTGTTCACGTAACATTTTTTTACGTTTTCATCTTTAGCACCACCGTGGATTAAATAAAGACCTATATGTATATAAGGAATCCTGTTTATTTGATTGCTAACTGGTTTGAAGCAATATCAAACTTGGCATCCTGTTTCCTGTATTTATGCTGTCACAGACTACTGCTTGTACAGTACATCCTGTTTTATTATTTAATCGGTGGCATTCTTTGCACGTATAGCAGAACACTGAATGATGTATTTGGCATATGATACTTAAAGAAGTTGTAAAGGCAGAAGGTTTTTTATCTTAATGCATTCTATGCATTAAGATAAAAAGCCTTCTGTGTGTAGCAGCACCCCCTAATACTTACCTGAGCCCCATCTCTGTCCAGCGATATCCACGAGTTCCGCGGCGGTCCTGGGACTCTCCCTCCTGATTGGGTGAGATACAGCCATGGCGACATTGGCTCCCGTGGCGGTCAATCAAAGTCAGTGAGCCAATCAGGAGAGAGAAGAGGGGGGGGCTGAACAGCAGCTCCGTGTCTGAATGGACACACGGAGCTGCAGCTCGGCTCGGGTGCCCCCATAGCAAGCTGTTTGCTGTGGGGACACTCAATAGAGGGAGGGGCCATGGGGAGGAACGAGGGACCCGAAAAGAGGAGAATCTGGGCTGCTCTGTGCAAAACCAACTGCATAGAGTAAGTAAGTACAACATGTTTGTTGTTTAGGAAAAAAAAAAAAACACTTTACAATCACTTTAATATTGATGAACAAAAGCCGCACTCCAATGTCCACTCTTCCAGGCATCTCTATTCAACTGTGAGCTGTACAACTGTATCCATATTGTTTCCACCCAAAAAAAAAGTGCCTGGAAGTGCGACTTTTGTTCATTGGTATTATTTGATGGTAAGCGGAGATGGGCTTTTTGGAGCCGGTACCCTGGGAAAGCGCAGAAACTGAAAGGTGCAGGTCTGGAGCCGTGTTCTAGATGTGGGAGAACATTTCAAATATTTTATTTAATTTTACAAACCCGGCATATTCCATATTGACTGTTCTAAGTAAACATATAAAAAAAATTGCTGCCAGCTCCTGGCGTATTTCCATACCCACATGTGCATGAGGCCTTATTGCCGTGCTTACCTTGAAGTAATGTGAACTTTACTTGCTTGCGTTTACTCATTTTTAATGTTAAAATAAATATATAAATTTGGGATTAGCCAATAGAGGTAGCTCTCAGTGGCTCAGTGCAATTACTCTCTCTTAAAATAAATTTTTGCATCAACAAAAAACAGCCCACCTTCCCTGGGCTCTAATAAAGTAGGTTGATGCTGGGCTTCTATTGGAAGACTGAGGACATCTGGTGGCAGAAAAGAAGTACTGTGGGGACAGCTCCAATATTGAATGTGAGTGATGCAGTAAAAGCTGCTTTTGAAAAATGTTTTAATAGGGTATTTATTTTTAGATTTTTTTTTTTTTTTTAAGCTGTCTGTCATTTTATGGTTGTAAGAAAAAAACTGCATTTCAGCCTCTTTCCTGGACAGATTGTTGTCATGTCGGAGTTGTGATGCTATTAATACAATTTGTACAATTGAAAAAGTTGATATTTGTATAGGTAGTTCATGGGGCTGCATGACCACTGTGGATGGTTTGAAACTTAAAATAGCAGGATGATCTGGCACTACATGCAGCTTTTTTGATATGCAGATTAGAGCTGCACGATTCTGGCCAAAATGAGAATCATGATTTTTTAGCTTGGAATAAAGATCACGATTCTCTCACGATTCTCTGTGTAACAAAAAAAAAAATTGGGATAACTTTACTGTTAGGTTTTTTTTTTTTATTCATTAAAGTCTATTAATTGCGTTTGAAAGACTGCTGCGCAAATACAGTGTGACATAAAATATTACAACAATCGCCATTTTATTCTGTAGGGTCTCTGCTAAAAAAAATATATAAAATGTTTGGGGGTTCTAAGTACTTTTCTAGCAAAAAAAAATGATTTTAACTTGCAAGCAACAAATGTCAGAAAAAGATCTAGTCTTTAAGAGGTTAAACTTCCTTTCTCCCTGGCAGAGGGAAGGAAAAGATACAATGTAATCATTTTGTTTATAGTTACTGGGAGACTAATGCTGATAGTCGTTTGCTGGGAGGCTTTTTTTTTTTTTTTCCACAGCTGTTCTCTCTGCTATGCAGCTATGCAAAGAATCGAGCATATTTCAGGGTTAGATCGTCAGGAGGGGTGAATCGAGATCGCGATGTTCATACGATTAATCGTGCAGCTCTAATGCAGATGTAATTTCACTGTTATCATTTAAATTTCAATAGATTTATTAATTTTCCCATAAATATTAGTTCCAAAAACATAAGATAACTGCAGACCTCCCCAAATTGGGAGGGTAATGGGTAAACATTTTCATGTAGTAATGTGCACATTTTCGAGCAACATGTACAAAATGGTAGTGACCAGATAAATCACAGGAAAAGAACCTTTCAAATATAAAAAAAAAATAATGGCAAGAGATTTTAGCCTCTTCTGTATAACATAAGGAAATGTCTTTTAGGTCTAACAACGCATGTTAAAGTTAAGCTATTAAAACACTCTCCGCTAATCTTTGGAGCTACAATCCTATATTATAACCTTGTATGTTGTTGTATTGCTCACCAGTCCTATTTCTACACTCCTACAATGTATCACATTTTGTGAATGGGCAGAGGAGATCTGTCATTAAGCTGCTCAACGTGATGCATTGTAGAACAATATTGGTATGAGTACTGTGAATGGCCGTGAGGGAAGATGGGGTGGGTGAGTGGTGCAACTTTTCTCAGTAGCAGCAGCTGCTGTTTCACAGTATCCAACAGCTGTGAAGGAGACACTGAAGGGATGATTTTTTAGATTTCAATATGTTTTTTTTTTTACAAACAAGGTTGCTCTTTATTGAAGTAAAACCGAGTAGACACAGTATACAACAAACGTGTAGCCAATGGCCACCATGAGAAACAGCCGGGGAAAACAAAAAGAAATAAAGTAGAAATTAACAATGCACAGGTAAGCATGGTGGGAACACAGTACAAGTATACAGTGACAAATATATAAACCAAAAGAAACCAGGAGAGAACCAGCGGACCAGTAAACAAAAGCATATCCAGAGGAAGGGAGATTAAAGCGCATCATCCACCCAGGGCTGCCAAATCTTTTCGTATTTGTGGGGACAATTTCTATTAATGTAGGTGAGTTTATACATGGGGAGAGCCCCATTCACCAGGGCCACCAACGCCGACAGCGTGGGGGGGGGGGAGAGGGAACCCCAACACAGTATGATCTCCTTCCTAGCATAATACAGTAACAAAGAAATCAGCAGTCTTGAGTACTTAGAGCGTCTAACTTGATCCGGAATACCCAGAAGTGCCAGCTCCGGGGTACACGTGACAGTGAGGTTGAGACGAGTGTCCAGTAGGTCAAACACCGCGCCCCAAAACTCCTCCACCCGTGGGCAAGTCCAGAACATATGCAGGTAGGAGCCCTCAGCCACCAGACATTTAGGACAGTCAGCCGATCGCGCAGGGTACATTCTGTGCAGTCTCAATGGAGTGAAATAGACTCTGTGCAGAAATTTAGTGTAAATAAGTTTATCTCTGGAGGCAATAACCGAACTTGACCCCTGACCCAGGCAGTCTTCCCATTCCTCTCTATCCAGATTAGGCAAATCCGAAGACCATCGCTGCCACAAACGCTCCAGGGCAGGAGAGTCCGCAACAAGCAGGGTGGCGTATAGGGCAGACAGTGGCTTGGGGAGCTCGGCCCGGGCGAGGACCTCCTCCAGACGGTCAGTCTGAAGGACTGGGGTGGTCGAAAACTGGGCACGAATCGCATGGCGCAGTTGGAGGTAGCGGAAACCTATCCAGCGGGGGAGGGCAAAGGAGCCACGCAAGTCCGGGAGCGTGCGCAGCGTGCAAATTGGCATTAAGTCCCTCAGCCTGCGGACGCCGCAATCGGCCCACACCTGCGGGTCAGGAAGCATCCGCAAATGAGGGAGGGACGGGTTGCCCCACAAAGGCTGATAGGGGGACCAAGTGTTAGGTTGGATAAACCGCACTCTAGCCACCTTCCAAACCCGGAGGGTAGTCCTGGTGGGGAGGGGAAGAGCCAAGACCCGCCAGGGAGCCCAAACAAGCAGCCTCGAGGCACGTCGCCGCATTCGACCGGGAGCCGCCCAAAAAGATTTCAATATGTTTATAAATTTTTTGTGAGAAAAGAAAAAATACACAAAGATACTTATAGTTAACATCGGCAATGAAAGATAACATAGAACAATGCTAAACAGTCGACATAGTCCACAGAGGAGCTCATGGCAATGGCATACATGGCTAAAGAACACCACTCCGGTAGTCTCATGGACCGGGGTAATGTCATCTGGATCTGGACCCCCCCCCCTCCAGCGCCCCCAGGGGAACACATTGCACCCCAAGGAGGGAAGCGGACACCCATCCCCCAGTCCACTGTACCACTGTCGGCACTGGAAAAGCGCACCGCCCGCATTGGTATACCTGAGCCACTGATACGTCAAATTAAGGTAAAAGGCAGCTGCAGGCAGCAGCGAAAGGTCTATAAGGGATGACTTTTATAAGAAGCAGCCATCTGCAGGTAATTAGAAATGCAGCATTAGGTTTTACTAATGTGTTTGGTGCTGTATCCCCCCCCCCCCCCAAAACTAAACTTCAACTTTAAAGTGCCCATATGCTTTGTCCATGCAGGGCAAAAAAGACGGTTTCTTTAATCCCTTCACCAAAAGCACATTCTCTTTTCTCCTTTTCTTCCCTGCCATGCTACTCGGCTGCCAGTAGTAGAAGTCACATTGTGAAAAAGTTGCCCAAGTCCTGGCTTACGCAGGGCTGTAGACTTTCTATATATGACTGCTTTAGTACTTGGTGATTGGCCCAGCGCTATCCTATGGAGGGGGTCGAATGCTTTCCATACCCGGACATGTCTGTTATTTTATGAGACCCCCCTACAACTTAACAAAGCGGCAGGGAACAAAGCAAAGGTATGTACTGCAGGGGGTAGGGGGCATAGATGGGTACTGGGGGGGAGACTTTTTGCCTTGCCCTGCATGGGTGAAGCACAGATTTAAAAGGCCCCTGCTCAGATCTCTTCTGTAATTGTGTGAAAATGTTTTTCATTGAGACGTCTGTAACATATAGATATTCAATCTTACTGAGATAGACTAAAGCTTTAAAGAATAGAGCAGTTCAAAACTGCTTTTCAGAAGCTGTAAGTGGTTTTGGTTTCCTTTACATTATTTTTAACTGTGCTGCAGGAAGTCCTGGCTCGTGCAAAGCTGATTGTTGCATTTTTAATTAAAACACGAGCTTGCTTCTTTTTTTTGAACTGCTACCCTTGGGAAAGGACTATTATAAATCTAACCAATAAAACTATTCTTTTCAAGGTACTGATGAGTTGTCTGGATTTTTTTTATAGTTAACCTGAGACAGGATGTAAGAACAAAACATTGTATTTATAATTTGTATTTTAATTGCCCTAATGGACAATAAAAAATATAAAGTTTGTGGATGGTTGTGGAAAACTTGAAGTTGAGAAAGATTCCACCTCAAGAAAACTTAAGGGTAGAATCATGAAGTTGGCTTAAAGTACAGTATATGGAAACCCAGTTACTAAAATCAAATTTTAATGTTAGAGCCGTTTCACACGAAGGCGCTTTTCAAGCGCTTTGGCGCTACAAAAAAGCACCTGAAAACCTCACGAAAACCTATTTCCATTAAAATAAATGAATGATCTCACACTGGGGTTTTCACCGCGCTGGTGGGGCAGTGAAAGCATGTTTGGAGTGCTAAAAAAAAAAGGCCTCAAAAACACCCCTCTCCATTGAAATGAATAGGAAAGCCTGAAAAGTGCCTCAAAATGGTTCGACTTTTGAGTCACGTGTCCTTTAAAAAAAAACACTCACCGCTAGCTCCTGAAAAGCACTCAGCGTTTTATGGGCAGTTTTGAAGCGCTTAAAGCGGAGTTCCGGCCTGAAAAATAAAATTTAGATAAAAATACCCCTGGGACAGTCAGGGCTAGTGCATTTCAGCAATGATAGCCTCTGAACCTGTTCCAGATTTCACTTACCTTTTAGAATACTTACCTTGAAAATTTCTTGTCCAGCGCTGCCATCTCAGGTGTGGGCAGCTGAAGCCTGCGTGTCCTCTTCGGCGTCCTCTTTGGTCCCTGAATGCCCTGCACCAGCCCCGCTCGTCAGTTCCGGCGCAGGCGCGTCATCCCTGCACAGCTTCTGGGCATGCCCAGAAGCTGTTTAGCAGGGAATGACGTGCCTGTGCCGGTGTTCCGTGAAAAAAACCTACCCCTGAGAAATGCCTACCCTCGTCACTTCCGGTTCACGGCAGTGTGTGTAACGCGGCGGTTACATTAAAACAGCTCGGCTGAAATATGAGTCATCTCCACTCCTATTCCTGTCACTTCCCTGATCTGGGCTAGTAAATAGAAAAGATAAATCACGGAGCCGAGAGCCGCTTTCATATTTACTAGCCAAGATCAGGGTAGTGACAGGGACAGGAGCGGAGATGACTCATATTGCAGGACAGCTGTTTTAATGTAACCGCCACGTTACACACACTGCCGTGATCATTTCATACCCTCCGTGCATGCGCACTTGTCAGCTCCTCAGCTGTTCCATTACGTATCCGGGGCTGTGAGCATGCGCACTGCTGCGCTGCTCAGCTGTTCCTGACAGGAAGTGACGAGGGTAGGCATTTCTCACGGGGTAGGTTATTCTCACGGAACACCGGAACTGACGAGCGGGGCTGGTGCAGGCACATTGATTCCTGGGAGCAATGACGCTCAGCTCCCAGGAGTCAACGCAAGAAGGAAGTGACGGCGGCCGTGTCCGCAGAGGGAGGAAGAGGCAGTAAGGTAAGTATATTTCCTTTAAAAACAAGGTAAGGGAATAAAAAAAAAAAAAATAATTATCCAATTCTTTTACAGGTAATTTAGAGCAAGCGGACAGGGAAAAAAAAATTTTCAGGGTGGAACTCCGCTTTAAGTGTGAAAGGGCTCTTACTGTAATTTCAGAAGTAGTTTTTTTAACAAACGTTAAATCTTTTTGTACATAAATATAAAATGAATAGCTGGCGATTGGCCATGAAAGTCTCTTCCTGTTATAGGGTCACAATTCTCTTGCCACTGTCTCCCTGTTGTACTCCTGCATTGTCCACCCCGTCAATATGCACTACTAGATGAGCTGACACACCTTGTGCAGGCATAGTCCACTGTTGTCACCATCAGGAACCCCCCCTCCCCCAGAAGTGATGTGTAACAGATGCTAGGAGAAGTTGCAGGTAGACGGGAAGTGGCTATAAAGAATTTGCAGATCGGCAATGTTGATATACAATTCTTGTTGGTCCCTTGCCATGATGGGGTGCTTTTTTGGCCAGTTAGGATTTGCTGGTGGCTGAAGTGGGCACCAGTGCTCAGTGGTTTATGTTTAGTGAGGTGACTAGCAGTGCTGGCCACATTGTTAGGTAGAGTGTTTGCACTTCATGGGTTATAACATTTTTTGATCTGACATATCAAATTTTGAAATAAAATCTTAATAGCAAAGACACAACCACTGTATAGCAGTGCAAAGCAGAAAGCAAAGGCTGAACTAATATGGCTGCCCCCATGTACATAAATAATTACCAGCTATACATAGAAACAATGTTTTGTAATAAAAATAAAATAAATAAAGCCTAAAATTTTCTCTTTAAATGTATAACTAATAAACATCTCTTTATTGCTGCCCTAGAGAATGCAGCCAATTGTCTGTGGTTAATTAAATTACTCAGCAAAAATCTTCTTTTATGACAGGCTCATTATAAATGGCTGATTGCGTTCTGTTTCATTAAAGATGAACTCTGGGGGGGGGGTGGAAATTACCTTAGCTATGAGACCCCCTCCCAGCTGCAAAAGTTAACTCCTTGTTTTGCCTAGGAGTGATAGATGAGGTGTATATCCCTTATACTCCGCTCCTGCAGGCTTCCTTCTCTTTATGCGATTGGTTCAGCTTTCTGTTGTCCCCAGGCTTGCATCGTATCGGGCACGGGCACTAAAGGCCCACTTGCTTTAGGCAGTGGAGGAGAACTCTGACTGCCGAGGGAGCAAGGAATAAGGCAAATACACTCCTGGGCTAAACAAGCTGTTAAATCCTATCTAAACCCAAAAACAAAAATGTATTATATTGCAGTTTCCTAATCCTTAGATGTGGTGGCTGCTTAACTGCTTGCTGCCCAGCCACAGTACATTTACTGTGGCAGGGCGGCTCAAACAGTACATGTACATCATCCTGCCTCTTCCAGGTTAGGGGCGCACAGCTCACATGACCTCTGTCTCCACCTGACAAGGCCGCTTGAAGTGGCCGGGAGATCATGTGATCGCAATGTCAACAAAACTATTTTGAAAGAATTTTATTCATAACAGCTGTGTTTCCTATAGTGATGTTGTGATTGGCCCACAGCTATCGCATGGTCCTGGGCCAATCACAGCACCCTGTACCATGTGATAGCTGTGCGCCAATCATAGCACACAAAGGTAGTAAATCACAGCTGTTATGAATGTAACCTGTTCATGACCGTTCAAAATTTTGCTGTTACAGTGATCACCTCCCCCATGTTTAAAAAGTATGTAAAAAAAAAAAAAAGAATATAAAAATGGTTTATTTTTTCTAACATACGCTTACCACTCAGTATCCCTGATCACCTCCACACCAGTTAGAAGATAATGCTGTACTGCACTAATGAGAGTATGGCCTCTTTCACACGGGTGCTCCGTTTTTGTCGTCCGTCTTTTTTTTTTTTACAAACACGGATGACACTTGTGTCATCCGGTCCGTATGTCCGCATATCATCCCATCCGTTTGCGGATGATATATGGACATAATGTATGTCTATGGGATTGCGGATGTCAGCGGATGACACCGCTGACGTCAGATTTTGCGTCCTTTCCGTTTTTTAAACGGAAGAAAAATAGGGTTCTGTTCCATTCCAAAAAACGGAACAGAATTGAAAGGACGCAAATCGGATGTCAGCGGATGGTCATCCGCTGACATCCGCAATCCCATTGACATGCATTATGTCCGTATATATCACCCACAAACAGATGGGGTGATATACGGAGATACGGAACGCCCGTGTGAAAGAGGCCTATGTAAAAAAAGCAAAATGTGAAAAAAAAAAATTAACTTTTTTTTTTTTTTTATTTCATCTTCCGAAACATTGAAACAAAATAAATTACAACTTTAAAAAATCTCGCTATGCCTCTTACTAATTACCTCAGACTGTTTACTTTCCAAAAAGTGGTCATTTGGGGAGATGTTTGTACTGTCCTAGCATTTTAAGGACGTCAAGAAATGAGAATGATACCTTTGCAAATATATATATATACCATAGTTTGTAACTTTCACACAAACCAATTAATATTTTTTTTTTTTTTTGTTTTTCAACATTTTCGGTCTTTTTTGTTTGTATAGCAAAAAAATAAATAAATAAATAAAAAACCCAGTGTTGATCAACTGCCAGCAAAAGGAACCTCTATTTGTGTGAAAAAAAAAAAAAAAAAGTTATAAATTTAATTTGCATATAGTGGTCTCTCAATATAGTGGCCATACTGTCAATGGAAGCCATTGGCTCCCACAGCTGTCAGTCACAGCCAGTGAGGTGGTGGTGGTGCTGAGCCACGCTCTTTGTGTCTTATGGAAGCAGAGAGCTGGGGGCACTTGGCAAGGGGGAGGGGCCCAGAGCGCCGGTGGGGGGACCGAGGAGGAGGATTGGGGCGGTTCCGTGCAAAATCATTTCACAGAGCAGATAAGTATAACATGTTTCTTTTTGGGGGTTTTTTCTTTTACAATTACTTAAATTTTTTTGTGTTTTTAGGCTTTTTTTTAATCACTTGCCGACTGCGCAACGTCTACAGCGTGGCCTGCTAGTTCTGGATGTCCGTCATATGAGGGCTTCCTGTGATCGCACCCACTGCGGCGTGCTCTGTGATCAGCAGCTCTTTACCACTTCATCAGCTATGGCCAATCACATGGATGTAAATGGAAGTCGGTTGTCGGCATTCCTTTCCTCATGCTGACCGCATGAGGAAAGAAGAAGAGAGCCGATAACTGGCTTTTCGAAAAGGGACATGTACACTGATAATCAGGGCATTGGTTATTGGTGTCCTGTTAATCAGTGCAGTCCCAACAGTGCCCACCAGTTCTGCCAATTAGTGTCACCTACCAGTCCTGCCTACCAGTGCCTATCAATGCCCATCAGAGCAACCTCCTCACTGCCCATCAGTGAAGGAGAAAACTTACCTGTTTGCAAAGCTTTATAACAAACTATGAACTATTTTTTTTTTTTTTTTTTATTTAATTTTCAGACTTTATCCATTTATTTCACAAAAAATAAAAAACCCGGTGTTGATTAAATACCACCGAAAGAAAGCTCTATTTGTGTGGAAAAAATTATAAAAAGTTTGTTTGGGTACAGTGCTGCATGACCACGCAATTGTCATTCAAAGTGTGATAGTGCTGAAAGCTAAAAATTGGCCTGGGCAGGAAGAGGGTAAAAGAGGCCAGTCGGCAAGTGGTTAAACAAATTGGGAGGGGGGTCCACCAAAAAAAAACAAATGTAAATCATATTTCATTTAGAGAATGCCATAGCAAATGATTGTACAGTTTGAATGCAAATATTCCCAGTACTGAAGAAGAAAGTTGTTTTCTTGATGTGAAAAAAGAAACCCAACTTTTCTCATCTAAAATCTATTTTCAGAATCGGAAAACACTATAATGCAATTAAATATTGAAATTATTATTTCTGTTTGTAAAGATTTAGGACGCTTCTTCCAGAATATTAAATCATTTGCCCTGCAGCACAAAGGCTTTAGCCATGACATGTCCATGGACCCCTTCTGCTTCTTATTAGAATATGGATTAAATGTCATTGTGTATTACAGTGGCAGCAGTCACATATTTCATCGGAGTATGAGGACTCGTGTCTGTCATCTGGATTCCCTCTGCCCTACTACAGTAACTGTTTTGACTTCCTGCTGAGCTTCCTGTGAGCATGCGGCGCGGGTAGGAACACGGTTTTCTGACTCTTACTATACAGAAATCTGTCACCAAGAAGCTCTGTTTATATAACAATAAACTGCACTTTCCTGGTGACTGCAGTGCACAAAATGTCACATTTTTTTACAGGAGAATAAAGTCAATAATAGAAAGTACAGAAAAATCAAGTATTTTATATTGCTGAATTGTATTTAAAAATCAGATTACAGAACTGAAAGCTGAGTAACATTTTTAGATAGAAGTACAGTCTCTACACATTTTTGTTGCTATGACAACTGTGGTGCACCTTACTGGTAGCAGTTGCACTCCATCTTGTGGCCTCCAGCCCATTCTAACCTTGCCCTTCTGCTCTACCTGGGCTGTTTGTCTTCATCGTGCAGCGAAACATTATCACTGGGCGCTTTGAAAGCACCAGAAAAAAACGTGTGATATGGAAGAGTGGTCTAATTTTAGGCTGAGGGACTTGATTAGAAAGGTTTAGAAATAGATGAGGGTTCTCTTAAAAGTTTGTAGGCCTACACATCTAGAGGATACTTACATATTGTATGCATGCTTCAGGGTTTACGGGGTCATGCACTGAAAGTAATGGGCTTAATATCACACCTCCAGATCCATCCGATAGTGAGGATGATTCCTCAATGTTCGCAACAACGAATAAAAAAGCGCTAGTAGACGCACTTATCTTTAAAAACGGAGGATGCAGCTGATGTAGTCACGGATGTGGCCGTGTCGTTTGGTACGTATAAGTCCTCTCACACTCCAAAGGTGTTTCCTTATGTGCCTTATTTTGACAGGTTTTCCTGTAAGGAATGGGAACAACCAAAATGATCCTTTGTGGTCCCCAAACATTTTGCTGTACGTTACCCTTTTGAGGAGACACTAGTCCACTAGTGGTGGACCCTCCTGTTTCCAGGTTTAAGGACCCGGCTGACAAGAAAGCGGAGGCTGTGGAACGCAGCATGTTTACTATGGCTGGTTCGACATTGCGGCCTGTCTTTTTTCCTCAGCCCTGGTGTATCAACCCGAACTGAATGGGCCAAGCTTTTGCGCCAGGGTCTGGGGGGTGAGCAGGTCCCAGCTGCTTATGTTGTTTTAGCGGACCAGTTGGTCCATGGTTTGCAGTTTATTTGTGATGTAGCTTTGGATACAGCTCCTGTGCTGTCCAAACTTTCTGTTTCAGGGGTGGTGATTAGGTGCGTGCTGTGGCTTATTGGTCTGTAGACCAAGCCTCTCAATGATCTTCCCTTTCAAAACGATTGCCTGTTTGGGGCTACCCTGGATGACATCATTAAGGGTATTACGGGGGAGTACCTTCCTGCCATAGTCTATAGTCTAGGAGAGGCAAGGAGCCTCGTCGCAGACGGGGGCCCTCCTTCTCAGCCCATGGAAAATTATTTTGTGCTTCTGGGATGGAGAATAAGAGAAATAGATCTTTCAAATCTTCCCCCGGGAGGTTCCAAGCATCCTTGGTCTGGTAAGCCTAGAGCTAGCTTCTCCAGACCCACAGACAAGACCCCTTCATGAAGGTCTGCCCTCACCCATTATTGGGGTGGGAGGGGGGGGACATGTTCGCTGGTTTCCACCCTCGTGGACCTCCTTCATGAGGGTCAAGGGGATCCATGACATAATTATTTTGGGGGTATCCAGAAAGGAGGATAAAGCTTGTTCTTTTCAGGGTTTATTTAGGTACTGAGTCTCCTTGTGCAGATTTAATTCCTGCAAAGGTTCAGGTGATGTACAAACTACTATCCCTGTCCAGGGAATTGATTTACCTAGGTCTGATTCTAATTCTGACCAGTTTGGTCCTTCCTCTGGACAAACTTCAGGAACAGGAACCACAGGTCGCGATTCACCGGCTGCTGTCACACAGACAGTTCTCTTTCCTGATTTGCATACAGGTTCTGAGTCTGGTGGTATCTACCTTCAAGACCGTTCTGTTTGCACAGTCCTACATGCAGCTCCTTTAGCAGGTTTAACTCCACAGGAGAATACCGAGGTTTGTGGGGAGATCATGGGTTCCTCTGGCAGATGCCATAGGCGACCACGGGCCTCGGTAAGACTAGCATCATCCTCGGCTCAGCCTTCTTCCTCAGTCCCTGCGAGGAATCAAGAACGAGAATCTTCCAATCATCTTGGGGGCCTCCTCTCAGAGAAGACCAGTTGTCCCAAGGGCTAATCTACCTTCCTGCTTTAGTCGCTGGTTTTAATGGCTTAGCTATTGAAAGCCAGGTACTGAGGGATAGATCTTTGTCTGGATCAGTGATCCCTGCTATGGTGAAGGCAAGGAAGTTGTCTTCCAGCAAGATATACCATCCTACGTGGAAAGTGTAAAATTCTTGCTGTGAGTCGATTGGCGCTCATCCTCAAATCCTTTTCTCTGGCTTGGATCTTAACCTTTCTTCAACCGGGCGTTGATCAGAAGTTGGCCTTGAGTACCATCAAGGGACAGGTGTCTGCCCTGGCAATCTTCTTTCAGCGACCCCTAGCCACGCACGCTTTTGTTCGTACCTTCATTCGGGGGTTCGACACGGGGCTCCACCTGTATGGTCTCTTTTCCTGCCATGGTATTTAAATTTAATTCTTGCCTACGTTATCCCAGAAGGTGACATTCTTGGTGGCTATTACCTCGGCCTCCAGGGTATGGGAATTGGCGGCATTATCCTGTCGCAGTCCCTATTTAGTGGTTAAAAGGGATAAAGTGGTCCTTCGTCCCTGTCCATCATTCCTGCCCAAAGTTGTCTCTGACTTCCATTCGAATGAGAACATTGTGTTGCCTTGTTTATGTCCCAAGCCAGCTCATCCTAAGGAATTTGCTTTGCATACCTTGGATGTGGTTTGTGCGATTCCGCTTTTTGTGGTTACAGACGGACCAAGAAAAGGGCTAGCCACTTCTTCGGCTACCATCTCCAGGTGTATCAGACAGATGGTGACTCAGGCCTATTCCATTAAAGGTTAGGTTCCACCTTTCCCTGTCTCGGAGCATTCTACTCGGGCGCTGAGTGCTTGTCGTTGGAATCTGCGGATGCTTCTTTTAGCCGCAAAGTTTTGTTGGCTACTGTTTAGGAAGGGCTGTTCCCTCTTGATAAACAAGCAAAAAATTGGGGGAGCAAACCCTGAACATGTATATCTAAAGCCGGTGCAGCTATGGACCAAGCAACATGTATATTAAAAAAGAATAGCGCAACCATGCAAAAGAAATGACTATCAAATATGGAGACAATCCATAAATAAAAATGGGGATTTAGTTCCACCATATGGCCATATCGTGCTCAAGCCCACCACTGCGTCAAAGTACCCCATTATCGGTGGGTCCTACACTATCCATAAAAAAGGGGTGAATCCAGCCTCTCTTACCGTTGGAGACAACACTCCTTGCTAGGAAGGTGTGCTAATGCACTGCAGGGGACTCCTCCTATATCTACTTGATAGAGGACACCAATAGAGTACAGGTGTGTGTGGGGGATGGGATGCTCAACCCCATAAGTCTGGTCAGACCGAATACATAATAAACAAGCAAAAAATTGGGGGAGCAAACCCTGAACATGTATATCTAAAGCCGGTGCAGCTTTTCCTGTCACAGAGCATTCTACTCGGGCGCTGAGTGCTTGTCGTTGGAATCTGCGGATGCTTCTTTTAGCCGCAAAGTTTTGTTGGCTACTGTTTAGGAAGGGCTGTTCCCTCTTGAGGTGTGTTTTTCTTTAAACTTTTATTTTTCAGAGGGGGCTCCTGTGACCCGGTTAAGGCTCCTGTGTCCTGGTTAAGGGCTCCTATGTTTAGCCTTGGGTTATTTTTCCCACCCCTCATTTTCCTTTTGGCACTGCTTTTGGACGTCTCAATAGGTATGATTTATGGAGCGCCGTGTCCATCAATGTACTTACCATAAAATCCATTTCTTTGAGTTCATCGACGGACACAGCATCCACCCCTCTATGGAGTTCTAATACTGCTTGCTACTAAACTAATTACCTAGAGCATAGAGTGGGGTTAAATACCAAGCTGAGGTCGGCCCATGGGCGTAGCCAGGTGTTTTTTGTTCTGCCTAGTCCTATTCCTGGAGGAGGCAATATAACCCAGTGGTTATGATTTACAAATCCCATGAGGCATTGTAAAACTGATAGCCGCAAGAGTGACACTGTCAGCAACAGGTGTGACCAGAAATGTACGGACTGCACAGAGAATATCAGGCACAAGTAAAATGTAAAATAATATAATTTTTTTTAAAAATAAGTGAATAACCCAAATATAAACGCACCTCCAGAAAGCTACAACTGTGTAAATCAAACCAAATAACCAAACAATAGTGACACACAGCAAACAACTGCTCAAACCAAATATATGCAGAAAACAGGATAAACGAATCGTAATTGTAACAGAGCCGGGGTCATACACGTGAGATCAAGCAGAGGGAGGTGGGAACAAGACAGAACAAAACAGGGAGAGGGTTACAGGAGATGGAGTAAGCAAGCAGGAAGGAAGGAAGGAATCAGGCTGCAGGGTCATGGTCAGGATCAGAGTCCAGGATCAGGATGCAGGGACACAGGAACGCAGGTCAGGAGCACATGGAGACAACACCAAAGCAGTGAGGAGGAGCATGCACAGGGTTTAAATACACTTCCTGCAACCAGCATCAGGTGATGACTGATTGGATGAGATGTCAGCTTCTGACTGTTGAGAGACACCCGCTGGTGGACACTGGAACTGCAGCCTATGGATCTGGGAGCTACAGTGCCACCAGCAGGTGAGCTCTTTCCTGACAGACACTCAGGAGGCAGAGGCATGATGGGTCTTGTAGTTTCATAACAGCTGGAGTGTCGAGGTTACGTAGTTACATAGTTATTCTGGTTGAAAAAAAAAAAAACACTTCCATCCAGTTCAGCCCACAGAGAGAAAAAAAAAGAAAATCAACGCACCTAAATAGAAAATTTCCCGTACACACTATCCAATACTAACAGTTGATCCAGAGAAGGCAAAAAAAGAAAAATCCCAGACCCCAAAAGATTGCCTGTCCCTGTCTATAAAAATCACCTGGTCTGCAGGTAATGCAGTTAATTCAGCTGGGGAAGGTGATTGACTAAGTCCACAGTGCTTAGAGATGGTTGGGGACAGAGAAGTCGGGTGTAATTGGCCAGCTTGGGGACCAAGTTTAAGCTCCCCAGAGGAATCCCATATAGAGAGCACTGAAGGATCCATAGTTATATTCTGTGCATGCCAAGCAGGAGAGACACTAGTAGAAGGTAAAGCTTAAGTTCTAAGGATATCCCTTTAAAGATCAAGGAAAGCACGTAGAGGCAAACACGCCTAGTGCGAAGTGTGGCTCAGGAGTTGTGACCCATCTAAGGGGTTATAGTTTGAGGTGGTTGTGGAGAGGTATCGGGAATTCCTGCTCTGCTGTGGCATACACACTATCTACAAAAAGGATTACCTCTGCTGAATGGTCAACCCCTCATAAATCACAGGTAAGAAGTGCTAGACCTTGTTACATATATAAGGGGGAAATTATCCTAATATATCCTGTGTTCTAGATCTGCACAATTGTTTGGATTGTCTCCAAGAACAAAAAGTCATGAGAAGTTGAAACATTCCAAAATGCTGGAGAGTTTTGTCCCCAAGTATACCACTGGGACATTGTTCAATACATTGCCTCTGCAGGAGACATGTTATTTCTTTAAAAGGCTTAGCTCTTCCTTTTTAAAAGAGAACAGCAGTCAATATAAAGCCCTATCAATGTCGTCCTATGTGCAGATGTTGCGTTTGTATTGAGTGTGACCTGTTTTTAGAATTAGAGATTTAGAATTATTCCTTATGGTGGCGATTGCAGTTGTTGTTTTTTTTGAGTCACACAGTAATTGCATGGTTCAATAAATCTGAATTTCCAGTAAAAAACATTTAAATAATTATAATTTTTTTTTTGTATAATCAATTTTTATAGAAAATAAAAGTGCAATAACAATCGACAAAAATACAAGAACAAAAGTATACAGGATGGATGGGCAGAGCACTGGCACAAGCATATAGAAAAAAGGACACAACATAACATCGAGGCGACTCGCCTCAAACCCCAGCTCACATCAGAGGAGCTGCTGAGCGGGATCGAAGACCCTCGGCCGGGGTCCGGCCGCTAAGTAACCAAAAACTGACGGGGCCGGGGCTCTCCCAGGCCTGGGCATTCGGCCCCAGTTGGCCCAACCCCAAACCCCGGAGGGGGCAGGGGAAGAGAGAGCCCCGGACCACCAAACCAATCTACACACTATGGCCCACCACTCCAGCATCGAGGATCCCCATCCAGAGCATCAGAGAGGGGGGGGGGGGAGGAAGCTTCGCCAGCCAGAAACACAGAAAAAAGAAAGAGAGAGAAGAAAAAAGGAAAGAGAGAAAAGAAAGAAAAAAAAAAAAGGAGGGGGGGGAAGAGGGAGGGGAAAAAGGGAACAGGGAGATCCGTGCCTGGCGCCCACAACTCACACCACCGACAGGGTGAGAAATGTAGCTAGGTAGTAGGAACCTCCGAGGCCTGTTGGACTCGTCGGCGGAACTCAGGATCAGCCAGTGCCAAGAGGGCCACGTCCAGACTGGAGGACACAGGAAAAGAATTCGGGGCGTAAAAACGCCACTGGGACCAGGCAGCATCAAATTGTTCCTTAGCACCCCTACAAGTCGCCAGCCACTCCTCAGCCTCCATAATCTCCTTCACCTTACGAAGCCAGTCTGCTTCACTAGGGACCCTGGAGGTCTTCCAATGGATCGGGATAAGGCGTTTAGCCGCATTGAACAAATGTGGAAGAGCGCTTCGTTTGTATTTCGGAATGGGCACCAGAGGGGCATGCAGGAGAAAAAGACCCGGGGAGTCCGGCAGGCCCACACCGGTGCCAGCCCGAATGTGTTACCGAACCATATCCCAGAACGGGCGGAGCAAGGGGCACGACCACCAGACATGGAGCGTCCCCCTCTGCCCACAGCCCCTCCAGCAGCCATCCGAAAACCCCGGGGCAAAACCTGGCCAGAGTGGCTGGGACCCTATACCACCTAGTTAGCAGTTTGTAGTTATTCTCTTGCGTTTTTGAGTCTACCGAGCTAGAATGGGTCATGCGGTACATTCTATGAAGTTGTTCGGGGGAGAACTCCAGATCCAAGTCCCTCTCCCATGCCCGGATGAAGTAAGGCTTTGAGGGGGGCCTGGCTGACTCCAACAACTTATACAGAAAGGAAATTAGATGCGGCTGGGGGTCACGGGCCGCCCATAGACGCTCAAAGCCAGTAAGCTCGGTCCTGATCTGCGCCCGCTGACAAAGCGAGGCCACGAAATGGGACAGCTGTCGGTGCCTCCAAAAATCAAATGGAAAGCTCCCATAGCGATCACGTAGTGTCCCCAGGGGGACCAACTGCCCATCCGACCAGAAACGAGCCAAGCTGACCTCACCGTCGCTGGCCCAGGAGCCCAGAAACGATAGCCGCTCACCCGGGGAGAACCAAGGAAATCCCCCCACCGGAGCCAGCGGAGAAGTGGAAGGGGCCAGAGCCAAGGCCCCATTCAACCTATCCCACACCCTTAAGTGAGTGGGTCGTCAGAGGGGATGCCCAGTGCGACAGTCCCCTGTCCTCCGCTGGCACCCACGGGGCGTATGCCAAGTTTCTGCCGGCCACCGTTTTCTCTAAGGAGACCCACAGTTTAGTGGAGGTCTGAAACCGCCAATCCAACAGGCGTTGGAGAGCCACAGCTCTATAATATTGCAAAATGTTAGGCAGGCCGAGGCCCCCCTCTCTTTTGGTCCTCTGCAACAAAGCAACAGCTATCCGAGGTCTCTTGCCCCCCCAAACAAAGTTAATAAACAAGCTCTTCAATTCGGCGAAGAAGCGCCGGGGAAGCGGCACAGGGAGCATCTGCAGGAGAAATAACACTCTAGGGAGAACCGCCATCTTAAGGATATTAGTGCGGCCGACCCACGCAAAGGAGGATTTATTCCAGGACTCGAGATCTTCACGAATCCGCCGTAACAAGGGGACATAGTTAGTTAGAAGCGTATAGGGAGTCCAGGGAGGGGGTGAGATGGACACCCAAATATTTCATGGTGGATACCGTCCACGAAAACGGGAAGGAGGACCGTAACGCCGACGCCATAGACGGGGGTATAGAGATGGGTAGGATCTCTGACTTAGAATAGTTTACCTGAAAGTTGGACACTTTACCATACTCCGAGAGTTCCGCCATCAGATTGGGCAGCGAGGTGACCGGATCCGTCACGTGGAACAGGACATCGTCCGCGTAAGCGGAAAGCTTATGCTCCGAAGAGCCCACCGTGACCCCCTTAATGTTCACATTCGCCCGCACCCTGCAAAGCAAAGGCTCCAGGGTCAGGGCAAATAGCAGGGGCGACAAGGGGCAGCCCTGTCGCGTGCCATTTCGGATGGGGAACGGCTCGGAGAGGTTGCCATTGACCCTAACCTGGGCCATTGGGGATTGATACAAGGCAGAGATCCAACTCAGCATACGGGGACCTATATCCAATCACTGTAGGATGGCCGTGAGAAAGCTCCAATCCACTCGATTTAAAGCCTTCTCCGCATCCGTCGACAGCAGTAGATAGGGGGGCTGGGGAGACCGGGTGCGGACCCAGTGAATAAGATGGAGGGCGCGGACAGAGTTGTCCCTCGCCTCCCGCCCCAGCACAAACCCTGTTTGATCCGGGTGCACGATGTCGGGAATCAGAGACTTCATCCTATTCGCCAGGACTTTGGCAAAAAGCTTCAGGTCCGTGTTCAAAAGCGAGATAGGGCAGTAATTTTGGGGTACAGTGTGATCCCGGCCGTCCTTGGGTAGGACCGTAATGTGCACCAAGGACATGTCCCGAGGAAGGCTACCCCCCTCAGCCAGTTTGTTGAAAAAGGCGCACATGTGCTTGTGGAGTAGGGGGAAATATCTGATATAATACGCTTTGGTGAAGCCGTCCGGACCGGGAGCCTTCCCGTCCGGAAGAGACCGCACCATGGTTAGTAACTCGTCTACCGTGATGGGGGCCTCCAAGACCTCACGTTGGGCCGAGGAAACACCCGGCAAACCCACGGACGACAGGTATTCATCTATCTCCCGGCGCCTACGCGCCAAAGATGACGCATCCCCGCCAGGAGAGAGGTCATACAGGGCCGCATAGTAGTCCCGAAACATCAACGCCATTCTAGAGCTGTGAAAGACCGGGGTGCCCGTCGGTGTGTGCAGCTTGGCGACATGGACCAAGAGCCGGCGCTCCCGGAGCGCTCTGGCCAACATCCTGCCGCATATGTTACCGAACTCGTAGTACCGATGTGCCATGTACCTAAGCCGACGGGTAATCTGGCGATCCAACAGTTTTGCAAAAGTGGCACGGAGCTCAGTCAGTTCCGCCAGAGCTGCAGGGTCAGAGGTGCGCTTGTGGGACAGTTCCGCACGCTGCAAAGCAGAGAGGACCCGCTGAAAGTCCAGCTGCCTTTCCTTCTTAAGCTTGGAACCCCAGGCAATGAGGGAACCCCGGACCACGGCCTTGTGCCCCTCCCACACCATGCCTTCGCTAACTTCCCCTGATGCGTTTTCGGAAAAATAGTGGGCAAGCATCTCCTCGACCCCCGAGGAGACCCGAGGGTCATCCAGTAGGTTCTCATTGAGTTTCCAGGACCAGGGCTTCGCGGATACCGGGGCCAGAGCTATGCGCAAGGTAATGGGGGCGTGGTCAGAGATCGTGATCTGCTCAACCGTGGAGTCCAGGAGCGAGTCTAAGGCACCCTGATCGACAAACAGCAAGTCGATCCGGGTGTAGACATCGTGGACAGCGGAATAGTAGCTATAATCGCGAGCGGAGGCGTTGAGCACACGCCAGCTATCGACCAACGCGTGCTCCTGGAAGGATTTGCGAAAGTGCCGTAAAAAAGCGTAGGAATGCGCCGAGCGGCCCGCCGACACGTCCAACGACGGGTCCGGGGACACGTTAAAGTCCCCCCCAAGGACCAGACGACCCTCGCAAAAACCAGACAATAGCTCCAGCACCCTATCAATAAAGGAAATCTGCTGGGTGTTGGGGGCATACAACGTAGCGAAGGTGTAAGTCTGGCCCCCGATGGTACCCTTAAGAAACACAAAACGGCCCTGTGGGTCGGTCAGGTGAGCGGTCGGTTGAAAGGGGCAGGTCTTGTGGATTGCAATAGCCGTACCCCGGGATTTAGGTACCGGGGAGTGGCTCAAGAACCACTGGGGGTACAGGTGGGTCGGGAGTTTGGGGGCAGATGCGGCCGTGAAATGAGTCTCCTGCAGAAAAACCACCTGCGCCTTAAGTCGCTTCAGTTCCAGCCACAGACGGCTGCGTTTGTTGGGGGAGCAGAGACCACGAACATTGTAGGACACTACCTTAACCTCAGCCATGATGTCAGACGCATGATCACCAGGGGCGCTGCTGCGGACACAGGGAGCCAGGCGCGAAAAAAACGGAACCTAGGGGAGAGGAAGAAAAAGAAGGGGGAGGGGGATGGAGAGGAAAAAAAGGAGAGGAAAGGGAGGCAGAGAGAGACAGTTATAGAACCAAAAAAAGGAAAAAACCATGAACAAATAAACATACAGTCAATGAACAACAAGGCCATGAAAAACACGGCCACCTGGGCAGTATGCCAGGCGATGGGGTCGGAGGAGGGCGCGGAGCCCACCCCCGGGCCCATGTCCAGTAACATGGCTGCCCCCCGCGGACCCCCCACTGGGGGGGGGGGGGTGCCGGAGCCAGCCATGGTGCCCAAAATAGGGCAAACTCCCATGGCCCCGTAGGGACAGGGATATGGCCTACAGGAGAAGTGCAGTCAGACACGAGGAGCAGGAGCCTGTACAGCCCCCGCAAAAACAGTGCAAAAAATAAACCGGGAATCATGAAATGAATAACGAACCCCACAAAGGGCAATAAACCCCCCCACCCCCTCCCCCAAGCAAACCAATTCCAGCAGCAGTCACAGGAAAGCCTCAGGAGGAGGCCCACCCAAACGAGAGTCAGAGAGGGGAGAGCGGGGGCAGACAGTCACTAGGATAGGAGTTTAGGCCTGGTCACCCCGGGAATCCGGGCCAGGGGAAGCCCCGCCCGATCGGCGCTTGCGACCCCGAGAGCCCTTCCGAGCCCGAGCAGGGAGCCAGGGACCATTCTGCTGTGGGACAGCCACATTAAGGTCTTGACGCCAGTCCACAAAGTCCACAGGGCCCAAATCCAGGTGGGATAGAAAGCCAGGGAGATCATCTTTCGTGCGCAGTATTGCAGATTTACCATTGTGCTCCGCTTGGAGGCTAAAAGGAAAGCCCCAACGATACGTAGCTCCTGCGGCCCTCAGGGATTCCAATAGAGGCTGGAGAGAGCGTCTTTGCATAAGGGTGCGTCTAGAGAGATCCTGATAGAAAAACAAGCGGGCTCCATCAAATTCAAAGAAGGGGCGTCTGCGCATCTTCTGCATGATCTGCTCCTTAATAACATAACGGTGGAGTTTACAAATGATGTCCCTGGGATTGTCAGCGTCTTGCGATGGCGGACGGAGCGCCCGGTGGGCCCTGTCGATCTCCATAGGGGCCGCCACAGGCAAATCCAGGATCTCCCGGAAGATATCCTGTAAGGTGGGGACAATGTCTTTGGCAGCAGTCGCCTCCGGCATCCCTCTGATCCTGATATTAGATCTGCGGCTGCGGTTCTCCTGATCATCCATTTGGCAAAGGAGAGCCTCAATGCGCTGATCCTGTGCCCTAAACCGCTCCTGGAACTGTGTCAGCACAGGAAGGGAGTCTTCAACCTTCTGCTCCAGGGATTCCAACCGGGAACCCAAATGGGCTGTGTCGGTCTTCAGCTGCTCAATGTCCTGCTTGAAGGCCGTCTCCACCCGGCTAGCAAAGCGGTCAAGATCAGCCTTAGTCGGGAGGGCCCAAATGTGCTGGCGCAGGTCCCTATCCCCAAGGAGGTCTGGAACGTCAGAGCCCCGGTCAGGGGAAGCGGAGGATCCCGGGGAGGGTGGTGGTGCAGTGTCACTCACCAGCACGGGCGAAGGAATAGGAGACGCTTCGGGTTGGGAGCAGCCGTCAGCCGTAGGAGCAGTGGCTTCCCGCGAGTCGCGGTCCGGCGCCATCTTGGAGGGGCCTGCACGTTGGCCCCGGTCCTCCGTAAAAAAGGAGCTGATGGAGGTCTTGGACGATCTCGTCGAGCCCCGAGGCTGTGACTGGGCCCTCCTGCGTTGTGACATGGGGGTTCAGGAGAAGTTGGAGCAGGCTGTTCGTCCGGTTTAAGGCTATAAAAGCGGCGGGCTGCAGGAGCCGAAGAGCAGTGCGTCCTCACTCGGTCATGTCCAAGCCACGCCCCCCCCCCATTTAAATAATTTTAATTGCACACAAACACAATATAATATTTAGGTAAAATATGCCAAATTAGGTTATGTTAAGTAAATAGATACCAAATCTGTCAAGGCATAAAATTGCATGTTCCTGTGAAACAGCAAAAAACTACGGTATTTAAAACTACCCTACCTTCTAGATTGTAAGCTCTAAGGAGCAGGGCCCTCTAGTTCCTCCTGTATTGAACTGTATTGTAACTGTATTGTCTTCCCTCAAATTGTAAATCGCTGCGCAAACTGTTGGCGCTATATAAATCCTGTATAATAATAATAAACAGTGGGGAAAATAATTATTTGATCTCCTGCAGTTTTTGTAAGTTTGCCCACTTACAAAGAAATTAAAGTGTATTTTAAATGATAGAGACAGGATATCAGGCAAAAATCCAGTAAAAAACACATGTTAAAAATTGAGTTGCAGTTCAGTGAGTAAAATAAGTATTTGATCCCCTACCAACCAACAATAATTCTGGCTCCAGCAGACCGGCTATAGTGTGTGTCCATGTGGTACACAGATTAGTCCTGTCAATTTAAGAAGGTGCTCCTAATGACAACTCATTATGTGTATAAAAGACACCTGTCCACAGAATCTTGTTATTCCATTCAAAACTTACCATCATGGGCAAGACCAAAGAGTTGTCAAAGGACATTAGGGACAAGATTGTAGACCTGCCCAAGGCTGGAATGGGCTACAAGACCATCAGTAGAAAACTTGGTGAGAAGGAGACAATTGTTTGAGCGATTATTTGCAAATGGAAGAAATACAAAATAACCATCAATCACCCCCAATCTGGAGCTCCTTGCAAGATTTTGGCTCATGGGTTAAGGATGATTATGAGAAAAGTGAGGGATCAGCCCAGAACTACATGGGAGGAGCTTTTGAATGATCTCAAGGCAGTTGGGACCACAGTCACCAAACAAACCATTGGTAATGCCTCGTACACACGCAACGATTATCGGCCGACCGATCGGCCGTCTTTTGTCCAGAGTTGTGTTTTGTTGGTTGGAATGTACCTAGACTGCACACAAATTTTCTCGGCCAACAAAAATCTACTTCAGAAGTGATGTCATGTTCTGGTTTACTTTCCGTGTGTTTTTTCTTCTCTGAGCGTGCCCAGTCTTGCTCATCAGATTTTTGTCTGCCGAAATCTGTACTGACTGACGGAAAATCGGCCGTTGTTTTGACGGCCAACAAAAATTTTATAGCCTGCACACCAGATTTTATTCGGCCGAAAAGTCAGAGTCGGTTGTCGAAAGCATCATACTAACAAGCCGAAAATCGGCCTATCGGACGTTGACCGAAACCCAATACACCCCCATGGATTGAAATCCTGCAGCACCTGCAAGGTCATTCTCTTCAAGAAGAAACATTTACAGGCCCGTCTGAAGTGTGCCAATGAAAATTCAAAAGATTCAGAGAAGGATTGGGAGAAGTGCTGTGGTCAGATGGGACCAAAATTGAGGGGCAAATGGATGGGGCCATGTATTGTAAAATCTTGGATGAGAACCTTCTTCCCTAAGCCAGAACACTGAAGATGGGTCGTGGATAGGTCTTCCAGCATGACAGTAACCCAAAACATACCGCCAAGGCAACAAAGAAGTGGTTCAAGATAAAGCACATTAAGTTCACGGAGTGGCCTAGCTAGTCTCTAGACCAGTGGTTCTTAACCTGGGTTCGATCGAACCCCAGGGGTTCGGTGGGTCAGTCTCGAGGGTTCGGCACACCCTCCGCTAGTACCACTTCGCTGTCAGGGACTATTTCTCTAGTTTCGGGCATGTCCTTCCGCTCCCGCTCTGCGTCATCATCATGGAAATACATAACATCGCACATAGCATAACATAGCACCGCAGTGTCATGTCACTCACTCTGTCATGATAGGCTGGCCGCCGCCGCCCGCTGAGTCTGCTCGCACTCACAGCTCTCTCTGCCTCTGGCTCACTCTCACTGCTGGCTGTGCAGCTCGGCTCCCGGTCGAATCTGATCCAGCCGAAGCCGGCGTCGCCCACTGTGGAGTGGTGGGTGGGGGGGGGGGGGTTTGGGGGAGACAGGACAGGCCAGGCGTGCGGTGCGGAGAGGGACTGTCTGGGGGAGGGACTAACCTGTGCAGCGGCCGCCCAGCACAGCACGGGAGAGAACCACCAGGCCAGGCAGCAGCAGAAGAAGCCGGCAGGTGAGAGGCCAGAGAGCCAGTGGCGACAGTGGTGCTGCAGTCTGCAGGAGGAAAACCTAGCCTGTGATCGGGAGTCGGGACACAGGTGAAAAAAAGGTAGGACTGGAGTAGTACTGGCTGTACTAGTCTAGTGACTGACTGTCTGACTGACTATGTGAGAACACTGAGAAGACTATGTAAAGGGGATCTATTTTATGGGGAACCTGGCCTGCTGTAAGGGGGGGAGATCTAAATGGGGGACAGGACCTCACCTCACCCTGGCCTGCTGTAAGGGGGGATCTATATGGGGGACATGATCCCCCTTACAGTAGGCCAGGGTGAGGTGAGGTCCCCCATATAGATTCCCCCCTACAACAGGCCAGGGTGAGGTTAGGTCACTCTGGGGTCCCCCATATAGATCCCCCCTTACAGCAGGCCAGGGTGAGGTTAGGTCACCTTGGGGTCCCCCATATAGATCCCCCCTACAGCAGGCCAGGGTCCGGACCTCACCTCACCCTGTCCTGCTGTAAGGGGGGAGATCTATATGGGGGACGGGACCTCACTTCACCCTGGCCTGCTGTAAGGGGGGATCTATATGGGGGACCAGGTCCCCCATATAGATCCCCCCTTACAGCAGGCCAGGGTGAGGTGAGGTCCCGTCCCCCATATAGATCTCCCCCCTTACAGCAGGCCAGGGTGAGGTGAGGTCACGTCCCCCATATAGATCCCCCCTTACAGCAGGCCAGGGTGAGGTGACATGAGACATGATAATGACATGAGAGTGGCACTTGTCAAGATAAAGCCGCGCATTTCTGAACTGGTCTCTGAAAGACAACAGCAGAAGTCACACTAATTTACAGTAAATATTCATTATGTTTTTGTTTTTGTGTGAAAATCATGTTTTAATGGTTTTGTTCTTTGTTATTAATGGTTTTGTTCATTTTGTGCACCTATGTATAAATATATACCTAAAATAATATATACCTATGTTTTGAATTTGAAAAAATCATATTTTATTTTTCTAATTAAGAAGGGTTCCGTGAATGCGCATATGAAACTGGTGGGGTTCGGTACCTCCAACAAGGTTAAGAACCACTGCTCTAGACCTTCATTCTATAGAAAATGTATTGAGGGAGCTGAAACTTTGAGTAGCCAAGCGACAGCCAAAACATTTTTTAAGAGTTTAGAGAAGATCTGTAAAGAAGAGTGGACCAAAAACCCTCCTGAGAGGTGTGCAAACCTGGTAACTAACTACAAGAAATGTCTTATCTCTGTGCTTGCCAATGAGGGTTTCTCCACCAAATACTAAGTCATGTTTTGCTTGGGTATCAAATACTTATTTTACTCACTGAACTGCAACTCCATTTATAACATTTGTATTGTGTTTTTTCTGGATTTTTGGTTGATATTCTGTCTCTATCATTTTAAAGACACCTATGATAAAAAAAAAAAAACTATAGACCCTTAATTTCTTTGTAAGTGGGCAAATTTACAAAATCTGCTGAAGATCAAAAAATGATTTTCTCTACTGTAGATGATGCTTTAAAAGCATTTACAATTCAATTTAGTGTTACCTGTGAATTATGACCCTAGAATTATTGTCCTCACTCCGATGTCTGTGATGATACATAATATTTGTGACACACTATTTTTTTCATATTTATTCCCACCTTAAAAGGAGGGCTTTAAAAAAAAAAAATGAATTCATTAATTTTCTCTTTCAGGGGAACCTGTTACTTGCACTATGCTATTACATAATAGACCCCTGATGCCATCCTTGCACTCTGTTGAAGGTAATTGAGCACAGACTATGCTTGATTAGCGTACTGCTCGGAGATTGACAGCTTTGAACCCGAAAAGCGCTCAGAGCTGATGGCAAGATCAAATGCTTTGGCATTTTTCAGAATTTGCACACCTACATTCAGACAAAAATCCTACTGGTGTATGGTCAGCTCAAGATTGATGGTTTACATACAATCTAATGCCTAGTACCTGTGCCTCTTATAAACATGCTCAAAAATTGTCACTGGCGGTGACCGAGAATGCGCCTGCTCAAATTTAAAGCGGTTGTATACCACTGGGCTTTTTTTTTTTTTTAATCCTGCAAGGTAAAGTCCTAATGTGCTAGTATGCATCGCATACTAGTACATTATGTAAAACTTACCTTTAAAACGAAGCCCTTCCGCGCCAAGAAGTCAGCGCTGCAGGCAATCCCATCTTCACCCGTCTTGCTTCTGGGTTTGCGGACTCCAGCTTTGTGACTGGCAGGAGCCACGATGAAATCTCTCCCACGCATGCGCGCGGGAGCCACCATTCATGGCACAGGGTCCTGAAGGAACAGCATGGGTAGCCGTTCCTTCAGAGCGCATGCGCCAGTGAAGTCACTGGCTGCATGTAATGAAAACATCCCCTAAATGGTGCACATTTAGGAGATATTTACACTACCTATAGGTAAGCCTTATAATAGGCCTTTATTTAGGTAAAGGGCAGCAAAGGAAATGTACTTCCATGTTAAGTAGTTTCTATAGAAATGTGATATTTGCATATGAATGTGTGGAGTGTCTGGGCAGATTTCAGGTGAGACTGTATCATTTACCAGCTATTATTGAGCCTAAAAAAGATTCCCCCATCCGCACAAACAGGATTGATGGACTAATCCCCCCTTGCCGAGACATTTGTATTCTGACATTGGGACTTGCTGATGCCAGAATACACTGATCAAAGTTTTCCAGTATGTCTCTTCTACAGAAGTTGAGCAAATGATCGGCTTCTGTCGAACAGGGACGGCAACACTGATTGTATAGTCAGCCCCTGATGCATTGTTCAAATTTCAATTCGCCTGTGACCAACTTAAGCTTTGTAGTCTTCTTTTTTTTTTTTTTTTGCGCACAGGTGTGCTTTAACAACTTTACCCCCGCTCACTGTGCCTCTACTGCGGCACAGTGGCTCGTACCTACGTCGCTGGACTCCTCCCCTTGTGGAGGAGTCACAGCGGGAGTCGGGCCAGGGGAGGAGCGGCGGCGATCGCCGCTGCTCTTCCCCGATCGTCGGGGAATCGAGTCTGGAGATCCGCCCGCTTGTGTAAACAAAGCGGGCGGATCTCCTAAGTGACAGACAGGGTCAGATTGTAGGGTTCAGCATAGCTGAACCTGCGATCTGTCCCTGTGTCACTCAGTCACCTCCCCCCACACACGTTATTAAGCACCAGGCATACATTAACCCCTCCCGCTCCAATAAAATTAACCCCTTCCCTACCATTGTCATTTTTACAGTAACAGTGCATATGTATAGCACTGATTACTGTAGTAATGTCACTGGTACCCCCAAAAGTGTCAAAAATGTCAGTCAAGGGTCCAATCTGCCCGCCGCAATGTCGCAGTCCTGCAAAAAAAATCGCAGATCGCCGCCATTACTTGTTAAAAAAAAACACCAAAAATGACAGAAATCTTTCCCTTAGTTAGTAAACGCAATAACTTTTGCGCAAACCAATCAAAATACGCTTATTGTGATTTTTTTTACCAAACATAGGTAGCAGAAAACAAATTGGCCAAAAATGTAAAAAAATTTAGATTTTTACATTTTTTTGGGGGGGAATTTCATATAAAAAAAATGTGAAAAATATTGTTATTTTTTTCAAAATTTATGCTCTTTTTTTGTTTATAGCGCAAAAAGTAAAAATCGCACAGGTAATCAAATACCACCAAAAGAAAGCTCTGTTTGTGAGAAAAAAAGGACGTAAATTTCGTATGGGTACGGCATTGCATGACCACGCAATTGTCAATTAAAGTCGCACAGTGCCGAATCGCAAAAAAGTGGCCTGGGCGTAAGACAGCAAAATCCTCCGGTGGTTAAGAAGAGGCCAGGGCAGGTTTGATTTTGGCACATGTTCACAGTTGGGCATGAGAAAGGGCAAGTAATAAAACAAAGGTGTGACCTTATAGTAAATCAGAGAATAATATGTGGTGCTAGCACAGCTTTATTACCCATCGAATGATTTTTATTGATCACACATCATACAAGCGACACATGTATTGATGAAGAGGCCCTGTGCTTTTATTGGAACACTGCACTGTTATGGCGATCAATGTGGTCAATACAATCACTTGGTGAATAGATGTGGTTGAACGTTACCATCAATCAAGTTGTTGCAGCACCCATTACAACCAGGTTTTAGTACTGCATGGTGTGTGACCAGGATATGATCACTTATTAGAAAGGTCTGATTACTCTTGTTTAACATTGATTTGCTACACAGCAAAGTTGAAGGCTCTTTCTAGGTGTACCAAGAATGAAGCACAACCATTATGCTCTCTTGCTGTTTGTGCTAGTCTTTTAGTTAAAGGGACTCATGTTAGCACAACAAAAAGCTGCTGACCGGTTTGAAGTGCAGGTCACTAGAGGTGAATACAAAACAATTGCAGCGCTCAAAATTAATAAAACATAGTGAAAGGTCCAATGTGAGTCAAAAAAAGTATATAAATTGAATTAAATACAAGAAAAGGTGTCCCAGTGTAGAGAACAAAAAATAATATTGTCACTCGTGAGCTTTGTCCTCCACCATATATATATATATATATATATATATATATATATATAAATGCACACTCCCCAGAGCTAGTTGCTTTCCAAATTATAAGACCGCCAATAGCGCAAGTAGCTACTGTTGTCCAGGTCCTTTTCGGTCCTGAACAGCGAAATTAGCCAATGGAGTCTCCTTGTGTGGAACAGTAGCATCAATTAAGTGCATATGGAGATCCTTTTTAGCTGGCCTAGGTCAGTGATCCCTAGAGGTGCATATCCATATTTGTAGCAACTATCAGTACCTTCTGCCTTCCCTGCTTATCCGATGGGACAAGCACAAATTACATCACTTCCGAATTTTTGTTCTGTCTTACGAGAATTTTCGTAACTTTAGTAACCTATTCATTTTCAATATGAGATTGGCATGCAAAAAAAACCATGATCATTCGTCCAATAATCTCATCGTGTGTACCAGGCTGAGTATATCTGGCTTCACTGGGTAAGAGGGTAAAAAATCCTAGTAGGATTGGTTAGGGGATTGTTGGAGGGGAAGAATGGGGGGAAATAAATGTTTTACCCTGGATTGGGGCTTTAAAGTGACAGAGCCTATTTAAAGCGGAGTTCCCCCCAAAAAAATTAAGTCAGCAGCTACAAATACTGTAGCTGCTGACTTTTACTATTGGGATGCTTACCTGTCCAGGTATCCAGGGCAGTGTTAATTTTGGCAGCAAATTTCAATTTAGTTTTAGTCTTAGTCTTAGGACTAAAATGGCATTTTAGTTTTAGTCCCATTTTAGTCTTCTGCAAGTGTTTTAGTTTTAGTCGTATTTAGTCGACTAAAACTCCAGTACATTTTAGTCGACTAAAACATCTTACATTTTAGTCGACTAAAACTCATTTTAGTCATCTATAATCGAATGGGTGTAGTTCAATTGTAATTTGTAATGCATTATTTAAGCATTTCTCTACAATTTCCAAACTCATTATATACTACTGCTGGTCCTGGAGTGAAAAATCTAATATGTTATTATTTATGGTATTAAGCTTTGAGCATGCACTAGCACAGCACTACACCAGTGTTAATTTTGGCAGCAAATTTCAATTTAGTTTTAGTTATAGTCTTATGACTAAAATGCCATTTTAGTTTTAGTCGTGTTTTAGTCATCTGAATTGTTTTAGTTTTAGTCGTATTTTAGTCGACTAAAATTGTGTTCATTTAGTCGACGAAAACGTTTTAGTCGGTTTTTGTCGACGAAATTAACACTGATCCAGGGGTGTCCTCACCCAAGCCGATTCTTGAATCGGTTCTCGGTTGCTGGCGCCGCCATCTTGGCTAAGTGAAACCGGCAGTGAATCCTTGCGACTTCACAGCCGGTTTCCTTCTGTACATGTGCGAATCGTGCTGCGCTCTGTGAATGGGCCAGCTTCAGGGGAGGGCCAACATCAGGCTCATTTCACCGTGGCAAACTGAGCCGGAAGTAGGAGCGGGTGCCGATACATGCCGATACAGTCAAGCATTGGCTTTTACATGAGTACAAGGGCATACAGCCATCTATTTCAACCTTTGAGAGGTTGTAACACCCTACCTGTGGTGGCTCCATAGAAACGGAAAATCCAGAGTTTTGTTTTACTTTTGGTATATTTAATGCCTATATATGTCTGTGACTATGTGCTCTATGTGTTAGAACATTAACAAAGTGTGGCTATGCCCATGACATTGAAACAGTTAAATCGCTTCAAACTCAAAATGCATTGAACTTGTGCACTAAAGAATGATCTTTAATGTCTAAATTTTATTTTTGATTTATCTCTGAAAGTCTTAAACTTTATTCCTAGTCTTTTAGATGATGGGAAAATTGGACTAAAAGCTTTTCCTTTGATTATACAGCATTAGTAAGGAGCAGCAGTGTTCTTGACCTTTTCTTACGTTTGAACATAGGCTCTAATGGGATTCTATATCAAGGGGATGTGACATCATTGAGACAGTGGGCATGGTACGCAGAGCTTTAATAGTTTTATTTATCAACCAGGAGGGCAGATCTCTTTGGCAGAGTGGAAAATTTACAAAGCATAACTATAAGTGAGTTGAGACTCGTAATCAGGGAAAATTACTGACTTTGACTTTAAAGTGGTGGCATCCAAGTGTGGAAAATAGATTGGTTGCCAATGTGCTTCAGTTTTTATTGCGAGGAATAATGATTACTTTGAGCATCTTGATTTATGTATTTTCTATATATTCTGCATTATAGGTTAAGAGACAGATTTGTTCTATATTTATCCTGCGAGTTTCAACTACGGAGAGATAGAACTACCATGATTAGAAGCTGCTTCACTTACTTTTTCTGCATAGTTAGTCTGTGCTCATTGTATGTTGTGCTGAAAATACAACCATCAGACAGGTACCAGGCTGCTACGGGGCAGAGTTCACAAATATCAATGGATATTGGTCAGATCAGTGAAGGATTAGGCCAACATAATTGGAAAAGAGGATCTTATCCTTTCATCAGGGGTGTGGAGCAGGTCAGACCCTAAACAATACTGTTCAATGTACAGAAAATGGCAGCCAGGAAATGTAAAAACATGTAGCAGTATCCATCCAAATATCAGGGAGCAGTGTAATCCTGTGTCCCTGCCTGGAATACCAGATGGCAGGGATAACCCAGGAACTGGCCAGGGGACAGGCCACAATTCCCATACAGGGTATCTGAAGAAAATCGGCACATCTGCGTGCTTGCCCCGGGAGCAGAGATGTATAGAAAATAAGTAGAACTACTTCACTACTGTACTTAAGTACCGAAAGGCGGTATCTGTACTTTCCTAGAGTAGAATTTTTTTTTCTCCTACTTCCACTTTTACTTCACTACATTTTTTCAATGATTTCAATACTTCTACTCCGATATTTTTTTTTTTGTGCTGCATAGTTACTCGTTACAATTATAAAAATTACCACTGCCAGAACAGTAGATGGCAGGTTTCATGAAGCTCAAACCATGTGTATTATCAGCGCGAACGAAAATAAAAGCTACTGTATGTATAAATAAAAGCTGCATTTGAAATAATAAAAAACAATATGATGTTCAAACTTTTGACTTCTTTCTTGAATAACTACATAACACAGTACTTGTACTTTTACTTTCAGTACTTGAGTAGCAATTTTTTTTTTCAAAACTACTGGTACTTTTACTTTCAGTACTTGAGTAGTAACATTTTTTAAAAAACTACTTGCAATACTTAAGTACAAAAAATGTTGAATACTTTAGTACTTCTACTCAAGTCACTTTTTGATCGAGCACTTGTACTTTTACTCAAGTATGGGTTTCGAGTATTTTATACAACTCTGCCCGGGAGAGATAAGGAAAGATGGATCAACTGCCCACTCTGTAGTTCCTGGCTGCAATTGTCTGTTCATTGAACAGTTTTGTTTCCGGTCTGACCTGCTCCTTACCCCTGAAAGGATAAGATCCTGAAACGCATCAGCTGCTCATAGGGGACTGCCACTGGACAGACCACTGCTGGATCATAACTTGTCTTGTATTAACAGTGTACTGGTTCATGTATATTATTGCTTACTGTTAATGCCTTATGATATCAGCCTGATTTCTTTTAACTATTGTTCTTAATAAAATTTGTATCAATACATTTTTAACAGAAAATTGGTATATTTTGAAACTATAGGCCTTAAAAGTCCCGTAGTGGGGAACCCCTGTCCATTTTTCTTATGGGGCACAGTAGACCCAACCCAACAGGAAAAAAATTATTTCACTCCAGGTAGCCATCTACCTGCTTAGTAATTCAGTTTTTTTTCATCCAGACATACTGTAACGAAGTCCATCACACACCCTTTTTGTCAGTAATCTGTGGCGTGGAAATCTTTTGCTTACCTGTTTTAAGTGCAGAAGAGGAATTCATATCTGAGTGATTGATTTTACTGTTATTTCCATTTTAGTACTGCAGCAGTTGATGATAAATTTTCCCCTAAAAAGCGAAACAAGATTTCTCTTGTGTTCATTGACAGACTCAGCTCTTAACTACTTGCCCACCACCTAACTGGGAATATATGTCATGATTTTGACGTTAAATACTGGAGTAATGGCAGCAGCTAGCTAGCTGCCATAACCACGGTGTCATTTTTTTCCTTAGGCGGCTTGCTTTCAGATAAAAAGTGATCCTGGAGGCAGATTCGCCATGGGATAACTTTTATAGGCAGATAATTTCTATTACAAGGGATGTTTCCATTTCTTGTAATAGGAATAAAAGTGATAAAAAAAAATAAAGGGACACTATAAAAATAAAAAGTAAAATAAATTAGAAAAAAAATGTAAAGCGCACCTGTATATGTAAACGGTGTTCAAACCACACATGTGAAGTATGACCGCGATCTATAGCAAGAGCAATAATTCTAGCACAGGACCTCCTCTGTAACCCTAAACCGGTAACCTGTAAAAATGAAAAGCGTCGCTTATAGAGATTTGTAAGTGCCATAGTTTGTTGCCATTCCACGAGCGTGCACAATTTTAAAGCATGACAAGTTATGTGTCTATTTACTCTGCGCAACATCACCTTTCACATCATACAAAAAATGGGCTAGATTTACTGTTTAGTGTATTTTTCCCAAAAAATTGCGTTTGAAAAACTGCTGCGCAAATACAGTGTGACAAAATATTGCAACGGCTGCCATTTTATTTTCTAGGGTCTCTGCTAAAAAAAATATATATATATATATAAGTTTGGGGGTTCTAAGTAATTTTCTAGCAAAAATCACTGGTATTTACTTGTAAACCACAAATGACGGAAAAAGGTCTGGTCTTAAGGTGGTAATCTTGAGGTTATACTGCCACCTGCAGAGGAATAAGGTCATCCTTCGAGTCCTTTATTCTTGTCTATGGTAGTGTTCTCCTTTCCTCTAAATGAGAATACTCGGCTTCCATCACTCTGCCCTATGCTGGTTCATCACATGGAGATAGCTTTTCACTACTTAGATGTGGTCCAGGGTATTTACCAAACAGTGGTTAAAGTGGTTCTAAAGCCTTAAAGTTTTTCACCCTAATGCATGCTATGCATTAGCAAGGTCCATAAAGACATGGATGAGTGAGTTTGGGGTGGAGGTACAGAGGCCTGACCTCCACCCAATAGAACACCTTTGGGATGATTGAGAGCGGAGACTGCGAGTCAGGCTTTCTAGTCCACATTAGTGTCTGACCTCACAAATGCCCTTCTGGAAGAATGGTCAAACATTCCATAGACACACTTCTAAACCTTGTGGACAGCCTTCCCAGAAGAGCTGAAGCTGTTATAGCTGCAAAGGGTAGGCCAACTAAATATTAAACCCTACAGACTAAAGCCTAGTACACACGCAACGATTATCGGCCGACCGATCGTCCGTCTTTTGTCCAGAGTGGTGTTTTGTTGGTTGGAATGTGCCTAGACTGCACACGAATTTTCTCGCCCGAGAGAATTCTACTTCAGAAGTGATGTCATGTGTTGGTTTGCTTTCTTTGTGTTCTTTCTTCTCTGAGCATGCCCAGTCTTGCTCATTAGATTTTTCCCTGTCGAAATCTGTACTGACTGCACGAAAATCGGCTGTGATTTGACGGCGGACAAAAATTTTATAGCCTGCACACCAGATTTTTTTCGGCCGAAAAGTCGGAGTCGGTTGTCGGAAGCATCATACTAACGAGCCGAAAATCGGCAGATCGGTCGTTGGACGAAAATTCCCTGCCGATTTTCGACGCGTGTGTACGAGGCTTAAGACTGGGATGCCATTAAATTTCATGTGTGTGTAAAGGCAGGTGTCCCAATACTTTTGGTAATATAGTGTATATGAGATTGGGTATAAAAAGGCACTACCTTTTTGCTTGACGTTGATAGTATACATTTTATTTGGGAAATTTCTGATGTGACTTAGGAGCAGATTTCAGGTCAGTGCTAATGGTATGATAGAGATAAAAAAATACTACAGCATGACTGTAAAGGTTTTCAGCCAAAATCTAATGGATTTCAGAATGGTGTTATTGATGCATTGTGTAATTAGGCTCGGAGTTTAATGTACATGTGTTTTGATAATGCAGAACAGCTTCTGTCTGATCTCTGTGGAAATAGTTATTAGTTGTTATCACTGGCTGTAGCTCTAATTGCAAAGTAATATTCTGACTTGGCAGAGATTCGCTGATACAGAACTCCCTACATTGGATGATGCAGATTCCAGCCCCAAGCAACTTGTGTACCAGTGTTTACAGACATTGTTCAGGAAACCGTACGAAGAGCAATGAGTCACAGAAACCAATCACATTTAGTTAGTCAGTGCAGTGAATGATTAATTGCTGTGGATTGCTTCATTACTGGAAAAAACAGTTTGCTAGCTACTAAAAGTAGATGGCAGGTTTCATGAAGCTCAAAACATGTGTATTATCAGCGCATACGAAAATAAATGCTACTGTATGTATAAATAAAAGCTGTATTTGAAATAATAAAAAACAACATGATGTTCAAACTTTTGACTTCTTTCTTTAATAACTACATAGCACAGTACTTGTACTTTTACTTTCAGTACTTGAGTAGCAATTTTGTTTTCAAAACTACTGGTACTTTTACATTCAGTACTTGAGTAGCAAAATTTAAAAAAAAAACTACTTGCAATACTTAGTACAAAAAATGTTGAATACTTTAGTACTTCTACTCAAGTCACTTTTTGATTGAGCACTTCCACTTCTACTCAACTCACGTTTTGATCGAGCACTTGTACTTTTACTCATGTATGGGTTTCGAGTACTTTATACAACTCCTGGTTAGGACCTCTTGCTGTCCCAGTGACCACCTTTTACAGAGTAGTATCAAGTACATGCAGGTGCCTTAAGACTCCCACCACGCGCCCAATACCACGCTATTATAAACATAGTAGTTCTCCTGCCTGCAACCCATCCCCTTTGGTCCATCACTATGATTGGTTGCCTTCATGGCCAAAAAGAACATGCATGAGGCTGCTAAGCTTTGAAAAAGCATGGAAGTATCTCAGAAAATGTCGATTTGCAAAGCCTCAGATTTTTTTTTTTTTGGGGGGGGGCTGTTTTTTACTTTAGGTGTTGGGGTGCAGGTTACTGAATAGTAAAAAGGGAGAACATGGGGTGAAGATAGGTTTTAATTTAGGGAGAGGGTGGATGCTTGGCCATCATTAGTGCTGAAAGTCTCATGTCAGAAACAGCTGCGCTGGACCCCCGGGGCTCATTGGAATCCTGAGATAACCATTTTGGTATCTGAATTTTACTTAGTAGTGAAGTGTTGTGCAAAGCGAATACCAGTTTCTTTTTTTGTTCTTGAGTTTTAATGCATTACACTAATCACAGCTCCGAGAAAGAAGATTACAGAATTTTGTACTCATTTCTAAGAGCTCTTTGGTATTTTATATTTGACCTGTGGTTGTCTGCTAATTTAATTCTTTTAGAAGAAGGGAATTATGTTCCATTAAGTAAATGTTAACAATGAGACTACTGTGTAGCTTTGTGAAAAGGTATTATTATATACTGCTTTGCAAAATTTAAAGCACAGCTAAATCCTTTTTTTTGTATTTTTGGATAGAGCAGGGGAGAGTTGGGACTCTTGTCAGGTTTTTATTGCTGCTGTGTCCCTATTGGTGAGGTTCACTGTAGTGGTGCACCAAAAAAAAAATCTGGACCGAAACCGAAAATTCAAGATGAACTTGGCCGTCAACCGAAACCGAAATGGATAGTTTTTAAAAAATATATATACACTGCTCAAAAAAATTTAAGGAACGCTTTGAAAACATTAGATCTGAATGCAGAAAAATATCATACTGGATATCTATACTGATATGGACTGGGTAATGTGTTTGGAACAAAAGGATGCCACATCGTTTGATGGAAATGAAAATTAGCAATCTACAGAGGGGTGAATTCAAAGACCCCCCGAAAATCAAAGTGAAAAAATGATGCAGCAGGCTAGTCCATTTTGCTGAAATTTTATTGCAGCAACTCAAAATGGTACTCAGTAGTTTGTATGACCCCCCACTTGCTTGTATGCATGCCTGACAACGTTGGGCCATGCTCCTAATGAGACGACGGAGAGTTTCCTGGGGTATTTCCTTCCAGATCTGGACAAGGACATCACTGAGCTCCTAAATAAACTGAGGTGTAACCTGCCAGTGTCGGATGGACCGCACCATAATGTCCCAGAGATGTTCTTTTGGATTTACATAAGGCGAGCGCGGGGACTGTTCAAAGGTATTAATTCCTTCATCCTCCATAAACTGACTGCATACTCTCGCCACATGAAGCCGGGCATTGTTGATCACCAGGAGGAACCCAGGACCCACGGCACCAGCGTAGGGTCTGCCAATAGGTCCAAGGATTTCATCCCGATACCTAATGGCAGTCAGGATGCCATTGTCTAGCTCAGGGCTCGAAAAAACCACGGGCGCCAGGTCGCATTTGCAACTAGAATTAGCGACCTGGCGCCTGGGGTGCCCTGCAGGAGGTGTCCTGTCCCTTTTGCGCCCCCACCTCCTCCCCGAGTGCACGGACTTCCGCGCCGTCCGAAAATTGAGGCCCAGCTTTTCGGCCTTCTTCTGTGAGATAAGAGAGGCTGGGTAACTGGCGCCCTCTTGTGGTGGCCGCGAGTAATGACTGTTTCCACTGCCTGTAAATGCATTCCCATCTCCTTCCTAAGAGAAGATGAGAGGGAAGTTTTTGCAGGCTTCATCTCCCTGTCCAGTTACCTTTGCTTAAAGGTAAGTGGATAGGGAGTGTGGTTATTATTATTAATTTATTTTTTAAATTGAAAAAAACTAAATATTAATAATCATTTTTTTTTTTCAATTATTATTATTATCAGATCTGGTCCGCCTGTCAGTTTTTCAGGCAGACCTGATCAGATCCTTCATTCTCCTCTATGGAGCAGTAATCTGCCGCCATCTGATCCTGTCCGCCAAAAACAGACGGATGGTGGTTCTATTTTCTATCCACCCCGTGGATCGGATCAGATGGCATCGGATGGAAACAGACAGACAGTCTGTTTCCATCCAATTGCGCTATAGAGGAGAGTGGGGTTCTAGTCGTATTTATGTGTAAATTTAGTATCCGTTTTATTAAATAAAGCTTGGTTATTAGTTTAAAAAAAAAACTGTCTCCTAACTTTTTTAGCTGGCTCCTAGATTTCAGGCAAATTTGTCAAGCCCTGGTCTAGTCTGTAGAGGTCTTTGCATCTCTTCACGGTTATGCCTTCCCAGACCTTCACTGACCCACCACCAAACCGGTCATGATAAATGATGTTACAGGCATCATAACGTTCTGCTTCTCCAGACCCTTTAACATCTGTCATGTGCTCAGGGTGAACCTGGTCTCATCTGTAAAAAGCACAGGGTGCCAGTGGCAGACCTGCTGACTCTGGTGTTCAATGGCAATTGCCAATCGAGCTCCACAGTGCCTGGCAGTGAGCACAGGGCCCACTAGAGGACGTCAGGTCCTCAGGCCACCCTTATGAAGTCTGTTTCTGATTGGTCAGAGACATTCAAACCAGTGGCCTGCTGGAGGTCATTTTGTAGGGCTCTGGCAGTGCTCATCCTGTTCCTCCTTGCACAAATGAGCAGATACTTGTCCTGCTGATGGGTTAACCACTTCCATACCGCTGGACAACATATAATGTCCTGGGCTTTGAGTGGGGATAGCTGAATGATGCCTGCAAAGTAGGACACCAAACATTAGAGGGGATTTATTCTTCCAAAGCAAATACACTTTTGCATACTGGTACTGACTAGTATTCCAATGTTTCTCTTCTCCATAAGTTTTTCCTCCATCACTCATCTAATGTGACCCCAACTTGATGGAGAGGGGGCAGGGGAGGGTCAAACAAGGATGCTATGCAGGCAACTGACATCCTCCTTATCAACTGATGACGCCATTGGCCGTCTTGACACCGGCAGCTAGAAGGTTTTAATGATGCACAATGAAAACCTGTGGCTTATGCCCTGTACACACGTTCTGATAATCGGACGACTTATCACTTTCGCATTTTATTGCATTATACTAACATCGAATTCAACAATGCATACAAACTGTATGATTTTTGTCGTACGATTCTGGAAAAGCTTCCTGGTTGCTTAGCTACTTATCAGATGGTGCAAAACAAAACAATGGCAGCCAGGCTTTTTCAGGGCTATTTTAGTGTTTCTGAGCATGCGCGGTCTTTGTCGATCGACTTTTAGCGTACGCATACTGTACTGACGAAACTATTATCGTTCGAGAAGATGTCGTACGACAGAAGTTTTCCTGTTTGTCCCTTCGGATTTTGTTGGACCAACTGTCGTGATCGGCGGTCAAAAGCTGTGTACTAACGATCAGATTATCGTGCGATCAGGTCGAAAGCTAGTTTTGTCGTACGATTATCGGAACGTGTGTACGGGGCATTAGTGTAACTCAAAGGCAGGCTTCATCCACACGCAGGCGTGTATATATTTTTTAGGCATTTTGCCAAGGCACTCCTGAAAAAACCCCAAGGCACCCCAGGGTGCTTGGGCATCCTGGTTGAAAAAGGCTGGGTTAGATTTCTCATGGTTAAACAAGGGGACATTTTTTTGTGTGTAGGCCATTAGGAATGCCTATAGTTATTGACACTAGTCATGCTATGAACAAATAGATGTGGTTCTCAAGGCCATTTTCATCATACTGTATACATTGAGATTAGGTCAGGTGTTTTGCATTTGGAGCACTGGAACTTTATGGAATAATCTTTAAATGTTTGTACAGCTGTTTTTCCCCCCTGAAATCAGGTATCAGTCAGGGAGGAAAAGTCTTTTTGATTTTAGTTTTATTTTTTTATTATTTTTGGTGTGTGAGGAGGGGAGGGGTATATAAGAAATAATTATTTGCTTTCTGTGAGGTCAGCTCAGTGTTGTATAAGGGCAGCACACGTCAGAGCGAAGATCAGAATAAGCTGTAACAGATCAGTGAGAGCAGATGGAGTGAGTAAAGCAGTGGTGTCGCATTTAGTAGGATCAGGCTGAAGGCTGTTCTCATTTTCTTTCTCTTATTGGCAGGGAAGACTACTTAGGAGATAGTTGTCTGTGATTTGGTTATGAGACTATTGGCTTTGCCAATATTTTGTCAACTGCAAATTCTCCAATGTGAATATAATTTAATACCTGTATCTGGCTGTTATTTTCTAGAATTACTGGAGGCATTGGCACTCTGCAGATGTTGCATAATTCTGTCTACAATGAATATAAAATACACAATATTGTGAAAAGTATGAAGACGCCTGCCTTTATATGCACATGAACTTTAAAGTGGAGTTCCACCCTAAAATGACACTTCTGTCCATCTTCTTGGTCCGGGTCACCTTAAAAAGAAATGGATAATCGCATTTTTTTTTAAATTTTTACTTACCTTGGATTAGAAGAAAATATACTTACCTTACTTTCTCTTCCTCCCCTCGGCGGCCATGGCGATTCTTCACTTCCTGGCTTTGCAATGATTCCTAGGAGCTGAACGTCATCGCTCCCAGGAATCAATGTGCCTGCACTGGCCCCGACGTCAGTTCCGGTGCGCGCGCGTCATTCCCCTCTAAACAGCTTCTGGGCATGCCCAGAAGCTGTGGAGGGATGACGCGCGCGCACCGGAAGTGACGGCGGGCCGGTGCAGTGCATCGTGGGACCGAAGAGGACGCAGAAGAGGATCGCGCTGGCTTCAAGCTGCCCACACCTGAGATGGCAGCGCTGGACAATACATTTTCTAGGTAAGTATTTCTTCTTGCAGGTAAGTGCAACCCGGGACAGATCAGAGGCTAGCCATTGTGGAATGCACTAGCCCTGACTGTCCCGGGGGTATTTTTATGTCTTTTTTTTTTTTTAGGTGGAACTCCGCTTTAATGGCACCCCAGTCTTAGTCTGTAGGGTTCAATATTGAGTTGACCCACCCTTTGCAGCTATAACAGTTGCAACTCTTCTGGGAAGGCTGTCTACAAGGTTTAGGAGTGTGTCTATGGGAATGTTTGACCATTCTTTCAGAAAGGCATTTGTGAGGTCAGGCACTGATGTTGGACAAGATGGCCTGGCTCACAGTCTCTGCTCTAGTTCATCCCAAAGGTGTTTTATCGGGTTGAGGTCAGGACTGTGCAGGCCATACAAGTTCCTCCACCCCAAACTCCCTCATCCATGTCTTTATGGACCTTCCTTTGTGCACTGGTCCAAATCATTTGATTGAGGGGGGATTATGGTGTGGGGCTGTTTTTAAGGGGTTGGGCTTGGCCCCTTAGTTCAAGTAAATGGAACTCTTAAGGCGTCAGCATACCAAGACATTTTGGACAATTTCATGCTCCCAACTTGGGGACAGCCCCTTCCCGTTCCAACATGACTGCACACCAGTGCACAAGGGAAGGTCCATAAAGACCTGGATGAGTGAGTTTGGGGGTGGAGGAACTTGACTGGCCTGCACAGAGTCCTGACCTCAACTCAATAGAACACCTTTGGGATGAATTAGAGCACAGTCTGCCGATACATGCAGTGCTGTATCTTGGCCTAGGCCAACAAGGCCCAGGCCTAGGGCAGCACTTTGCAGGGGGGCAGCAAAAAAGCTGCACCCCACATGGAAAAAAAACAGCCTCCTCCTGGCTCCCGCACGAAAAGGGTCCCCACCGGCTTGCACTACACTTTTAGTATAGTGCCAGTCCTATGGGGCAAATCAGTCTGGCACCCCCATAAAGCAGTCACACTGCTACCTGCTGGTACTGATGGGCACTAGTAGGCTTCACTGATGGCCAATGATGAGGTGGCACTGATAAGCTGCACTGATGGGCAGTAATGAGGCTGCACTGATGGGCACTGATAAGGCGGCACTGATGAGGCTGGACTGATGGGCACTGATAGACTGGTTGTGGTTTACAGATGACAGGGCATGTCATAAACAGGAAGGGGTGTGGCCTTTACAGGAAGAGGTGGGTCATATTTAAATTAGGGGCTGCACAAGTTTAGTCTGGCCTAGGGCAGCACAAAACCTAAATACACCACTGGATACATGGATTGAAATTCGGCTGGTCCTTGCTGAACCAGAGTTCCATCCATGTATGGCTGGCTTTAGAGATGTAATCTATTAAGATGATCCGCACAACCGGTTGTTGCTCTTAAAAATCCTTGTATTTATAAGAAAAACCATATTAGGACTAAGGCCTTGTAGCTGAAATGTGTCAACCGACTTTATTTGCATTTTTCTGGTTTTTCTCATAAATATGAAGATTTTTAAGAGGAGGATCCAGGCTGCCCTGTGCAAAACCACTGTACAGGGCAGATATGTATAACATGTTTGTTATTTTTAAAGCGTAACTCCACTTTTGGTAAGAAAAAAAACATTTCCCTCTGTGTGATCTATGTACATTGCAGGGATTGTAACTAACTTTGTTGCAGATTCCTACCTTTTGTTATTCTGAACCAATCCCTCTGTGTTTCTCTGTGCCCTTGTGGGAAAATGAATCTAATGGGAGTGTTTTTATAATTATCAATCAGCTGTGCACCTGCAGAGCACTAATGAGGAATGGTGCTGGGCCTGCTTCCCTTTAGACATGTTCCTATTGGGAGTATCTCACCAAAAAGGACATTTTTGTCCCAGGAGGATGCCTGAAATCTGGTTTGTATCTTAGTATAGACTTCTGGGAAAATCAGTGAGTCAACACAAGCAGGAAATGGTTTCTGGGGAGTAATCAGTACACATTCTGCTTACAGAACACCTCCAGGTAGCCAAATTGCATTGCATTTTCTCTCTAGCCGCTAGCAGTAATCACTGTGTTCTCTTTGCGGGAACGACTTCCCCCGCCCTCCTGCAGGGAGAACACAATGGCTCAGCGGGAGGGATTCCCCCCATCCTCAATGACTGTGTTGAATTGAGCGATTTCTTTTCCTGCAACGGAAGAAGATTGCTTTGTCTATGGCCGGCTTTAAGCATATTCGTTTTGCTACTGGAAATGTTTTTTTTTTTTTAAAGGCCAAGTGTTAACCACTTAAGCCCCGGAGAATTTGGCTGCTCAAAGACCAGGGCCTATTTTGCGATTCGGCACTGCGTGATTTTAACGGACAATTGCGCGGTCGTTCGACGCTGTACCCAAATTAAATTGATGTCCTTTTTTTCTCACAAACAGAGCTTTCATTTGGTGGTATTTGATCACCTGTGCGATTTTTAGTTTTTGCGCTATAAACAAAAAAAGAGCGACAATTTTGAAAAAATAACAATATTTTTCACATTTTTTTATATGAAATTCCCCAAAAAAATTTAAAAATCAAAATTTTTTAACATTTTAGGCCAATTAGTTTTTTGCTACATATTTTTGGTAATAAAAATTGCAATAAGCGTTTTTGGATTGGTTTGCGCAAAAGTTATTGTGTTTACTAACTACGGGAAAGATTTATGTAATTTTTATTGTTTTTTTTTTTAACTAGTAATGGCGGCGATCTGCGATTTTTATTTTTTTAAATTTTTTTTTATTTTGCGGGACTGCGACATTGTGGCAGACAGATCAGACCCTTGACTGACATTTTTGACGCTTTTGGGGGTACCAGTGACATTACTACAGTAATCAGTGCTATACATATGCACTGTTACTTTAAAAATGACACTGGCAGGGAAGGGGTTAACTTAGTGATCAAGGGGTTAAGTGTATCCCTAGGGGCGTGATTCTAACTGTCAAGGGGCGTGGCTTGTGATGTAACCACAGAGACATACGATCCTACATAGCAGGATCGTATGATCTCTGCAGTTACACCAGGGAGAATGACAGGCGGCTTTGTTTACATTAGCCGTCTGCCTTTCTCCCTCTCCAGTGGGAGATCGCGAGTGACCGGCGGACATCGGAGCCGCCGGTCACTTGCGCGGGGATGTCGGAGAACGAGTGGGGGCGGGAGCGAGCCTCTGGTGGCGCGGGCTCGCCCCCAAGAGGTTTGTGGGCGAGCGAAGTAACGGTACGTCGCTTTGCCCAGGAGGAGCTGACTGCCGCCGTATATAGTCGTGCGGCGGTTGGCAAGTGGTTAAGTGGAAGACAGACTTATAACTCGCAGTGCAGATGATCATTTAATCCCAAGATCCTTTGGCTGCAATATCTCTCCCACTGCCATTACCATTTAATTTGCCTTCATGGAAATCTCAAGAATGGAGTGTGATTTGACCACAGTAGGGCTGCAACTAACGATTATTTTGTCTGTCGACTAATCTAGCGATTATTTTTCCGATTAGTCGACTATGATTATTTTTAATTGTTTTTTTTATGCTTAATCTAGTGTTCTTTTTTTGATTAGCTAATTAATCCTTTGAATAACTTTACAAAAAAATGATACAACTTCTAATATAATATTTCAACTTTTATTACATTTTTTCCAAAAAATTCTTCAATGTGGTTGAAGTTTTTACAGTATACAAAAATGAAGTGGAAAAAATAAAATGTAAACAACACTTTAGCATCAGGCACAAATAATTCCATTAATTCAGAACCAAAAGCATTTAAAATGCCATATAAAGTCAAAAAAAAATACAAGAAAGACATATACATAAAGTGCCAAAAAAAAAAAAAAAACACTTTAGGGCATCAGGCATGAAAATGCCATATAAATTCTGCCTAACACTTTTTAAGCATATTGTTTAGTTTCACTCTAATTGCAGTATACCATGCAAAAGGATCCTGGACCTGGCTGTGATTTCTGGATCAAAAGAACAGCTCAACAGAATTACAAATAGTTTGGTATGCCTCGTACACACACGTCGATAGTTGGCCGTGAATTTTCTGATGCTTTCGACAACCGACTGCGACTTTTCGGCCGAAAAAAATCTGGTGTACAGGCTATAAAATTTTTGTTGGCCGTCAACATAATGGTCGATTTCCATGCAGTCGGTACAGATTTCGGCAGACAAAAATCTGATGAGCAAGACTGGGCATGCTCAGAGAAGAAAAAACACACGGAAAGTAAACAAGAACATGACATCACTTCTGAAGTTGATTTTTGTTGGCCGAGAAAATTAGTGTGCAGTCTAGAGCACATTTCAACCAACACATCAACACTGGACAAAAGTCGGATGATCGGTCGGCCGATAATCGTTGCATGTGTACGAGGCAGTAGGCATACATGCACAGTATTTCCACTGTGTATTTGGCTGTTGCTGCCTGAAGTGCAGCCGCCATAGTTATTTTCCCCTGCATCCATATTTAGATAATTTAAACTTCCATATACACACACACCTACAGTGACTTGCCGTTACCCCCCCCCCCCCCCCCCCCCAAATCTGCTTCGCCATGTATTTACAGATATGCTAGAATTGCTTAAGCCCTGTACACACGTACCGATAGTCGGCCGAACGATCGGCCGTCTTTTGTCCAGGGCTGTCGTGTCTGTTGAAAACTGCAAAAGACTGCACACGAATTTTGTCGGCCAACAACAGCCAACTGCAGAACTGATGTCATGTGATGGTTAACTTTCCGTGTGTTTTTTCTTTTCTGAGCATGCCCAGTCTTGCTAATCTGCTGTCTCTCGGCCGAAATCTGTACTGACTGGCGAACAATCGCCGTTCTGGTGTTGGCCAACAAAAATTTTAATGCCTGCACGACAGATTCTGTTCGGCCGAAAATGCGCTGTTGGCTGTCGGAAGCATCATACTAACAAGCCTACAATCGGCCGATCGGTCGTCGGCCGAATATTTACGGCCGACAATCGGTACGTGTGTACTGGGCTTTATTCACACAACAGTAAAGCTTACATTTTCACCCACACAATAACCCTTAGCTATGACTCCATAAACATTCTGAAATACCTAATGCCTGTGCAATCATGTCTGATTTCTAAAACTATGTTTAACCTTGATTAAATTGTAAACACCTACATTACTTCCTTCTTGTTTACCAGCAAAAACTCATTTCATCTACATTTTCTTGTCTATATTATTACTTGCTTTTTGTGGAAGACTGCTGGAACTTTCTCCGCCATTACCGCCATTTACAACGTGTCGACGCCTTTCACGCATGCCGACGTATTTCCGTAGTCGACGTAATCGATTACGTTGACGCGTCGTTGCAGCACTAGAGCACAGTTATCTTAATCACTCATAACTAGTGCACAAATGACAATAAATAATTATTTTTAAGGGAAACTTAGTATTTAAAAAAAAACACACTAATATACATGGTTATTGCACACTTGCAAGCCCTTAGGCTCCGTTCACATGTAGGCGTTTTGGGGCGTTTTTGGGGCGTTTTTCTGCTCTAGGATCAGCTCTCAAAACGCCCAACAAGACAAATCCTATTCATTTCAATGGTCCCTGTTCACATCTGAGCGTTTTGAGGCTGTATACAAAACGCCCAACGCTCAAAAAAGTACATGAGCTTCTTTTTGGGCAGATTACAGGCGTTTTCCATTGATCTCTATTCAATCTAAAAACGCCTGCACAAAAATCGCGGTAAAAATCGCGGTAAAATCGCGGTAAAAATCGCCGCAAAAATCGTGGTAAAATCGCGGTAAAAAACGCGCGAAAAACGCTACGCTCAGGTGTGAATGTAGCCTTATTGTTGGATCTCTTGTTTAAAGAGACATCTTTGTGGTTAGTTATGATGTATGTCTTATTTCAGGCAGTTTCAAAAGTCTTACTGGAGAAAATAACTACAATAAGGGACAAGCATTCAGCTGAGAATACCTTTTTATTGCAGGTAATGTCACAGCTGACAAAGGAAGGAACAGCAAGTGCGCATAACCTGACATGCCAGGTTACTGATTATCTCTTGTTGGCGGCAGCGTTTTCTCCCTGTTTCCAGCCCCTTGCAGGGAGCTGTTTTAAGAAAGCTTTGGAGATTTTCCTTTTTGTTCTTTCAAGTCTTTCTTGAATCTGGAATCAGAAGACCATACTTTAAATTGTAAAATGATGAAAAATTGTCCAGGTTTATCAGTTTAAATTAGAAGGTTTAGTTTATTTTTATGTTACCTTTATATTCCATATCATTAAAGTAGGTTAAAACTTAATTGAAGTCCCAGTAATAGAAAGTCAGATAGCCTTTGTACTAACAGCCTGCATTTCTATAGTCTTACCTCCACTTTCTTGTCACAGCAGCTGTGCAGGGTGTTTTAAAGTGGTTCTAAAGGCGGAAGGTTATTTACCTTCATGTATTCTTTGCATGAAGGTAAAAAAAATAATCTTTGTGCAGCTCCTATTCCAGCCCTCCCTAATACTTACTGTACCTGAGCCCAATCTCGATCCAGCAATGTGCACAAGAGGAGCTGCTTTCCCAGCTCTCTCACACCTCATTGACTCAGACAGAGCAGCCATTGGCTCCCACTACTGTCAATCACAACTGATGAGGGAGGGGGGGCATGGCTGATCCCCTTCTGTGTGTGATGGACACCCAAAGTGGGACATGGGAGCAAGCAAGCACAAGTGCCTCCAAAGCAATCAGCTTGCTATGGGGGAACTTGGTGGGGGCAGGTGGAGTTCAGAGTGGCGGTGGGGGTCCTGAGAAGAGGAGGTTTGAAGCTGCTCTGTGCAAATTTTTTTTTTTTTTTTTATGTTTCTTTAGTATCCCTGTAATATGACTGTGTAGTTCAATAGACACCCGATTAGGACCCAGAGCTTTCATAATGTAACGGATACAGCCCCTCCTCTACTCTGGGATAACACTATGGGAGGAAGCTTGGTTTAAAGCAGGGGTGGGGAACCTTTTTTCTGCCAAGGGCCATTTGGATATTTATAACATCATTCGGGGACCGTACAAAATTTTAAACTTAAAAATTAGCCTGTTATATTTAGTCAAACATTTAATAACTCACCCCTAATGTGATGGCTGGAACTGCGTCTCTTTGGTGAGGTGTGTGATGTTAGCTGGTATTGATGATGTTGCTACCCGCAACTGGTTTTCCAGGTTTTTGGTCAGTCTGGAGCGCAGTCAACCCTTTGCCGTGGTAAGTTTTGAAAAGAACTGCTGTGCTGTGGGTGCTGCTGGCTGGTACTGCTGTGGGTACTGCTGGCAGTGCTGGCTGGTACTGCTGTGGGTACTGCTGGCAGTGCTGGCTGATACTGCTGTGGTTACTGCTGGCTCAGGCTGGTACTGCTGTGGGTACTGCTAGTGGGAAATGCTGGCTAAAGACTCAGGAGCGGTGCTGCGCTGGAGGAAGATAGAGGTTCCTGTATCTCGGTCAGTCTCCTCACAGGCAAAGTGCATTTGATATCACTCCACCTTTGACTCACTCAGACAGAATGGAGCCAGAACTATACAAGAAACATTGGCTCCGTTCTGACAACTCAGACAGACAGAAAGACCAAGCGGCCCTGGGGGCCGGACCAAATGATTTCGGGGCCGCAAATGGCCCGCGGGCCATAGGTTCCCCACCCCTGGTCTAAAGGGTGTGTTTGTTACTCAGCTCTACTTGCACAGGTCCCTGCAATGTTAAGATGGCCATAGATAGATCGAAATTTGGCTGGTTCAGCAGGCACTGGCTGAATTGCGATCCATCTATGACCATTTCCGTTCAAGAGCAGTTGATCTAAAGACTGACTGCTCTCGAATGGGCTTGTTGGATAATTTTAAACCAGATATCAGGGCAGCTAGATGCCCAGAAAGGAAGCTACTCATGAGACCAAGCAGCATTAGTAGTACAAGATGGATGTGTTTGCCAGTGCAAACCAATCTAAAGGGTATAAGATCAGGGAGAGACATGCAAAAATCCAGGATATTGCTGCACTCCTTGGTATCTTTATTGAAGCATTGAAATCACATCACAGGTAAGTTTCTCAGAATGTGCTAGTATGCGATGCATACAAGCACATTATAACATTGTGTTGCAGGGAATAGTTTTTTTTTTTTCACCAACTGCGGTTTTCTACCTCTTTAAGGACTGTTTGAAAATAGGATCTAGAAGGTAGACAGACAGACCATCATCTTCATACTTACGGCTGCACTATGGGAGAGCTTTTTTAATGTGTACATTGTGAGGATAGCATTTTACCGACTCTACTTCCTTTCTTATTGTAACTGAAGTGCTGATCACCATGGGGTAGAAGGGGTGCTAACAGACCCAAGAGGGTGGTCAAAAATGGCTGGATTGGTCATCAGCTGTCTTTTTATGTCTGTGGGTATGCTAGGTCATGTTGAAGTTATTGCCATTGGATTTAGGGGCGTTCACACCGTCCTGCAGCTCTAACGATGCTGCCTCCATAGTTTTTGGCTGCAGAGCTGTGCAGCAGGGGGCTGTGTAATGCACTTTTTTCTCTGTGTGCTGGCAAATACAGTATGTACACTGATCTGAACATGACACACACAAAAATATTAACCTCCATGAGGAATACCGTAAGTAACTGCAAAGTGCATATAAAAGCCGACACTGGCCCTGGAACTGTGCAGTCCATTTTAATAGAAAACAGGGTAAAAATTGCCGTAGCGAGAGCATGGAAGTACCCCATGGTTAATCTACAGTAGTGCTGGTCAAACCTAAAATATCTTGGATTATGATTAATGAAAAATTACAGGGACTTCTGAGGAACAAAGAGAGCCAGATTTGAGAAAGTATGGAATCCCTGGATTAGATACCTCCAGGCTCCTTAGTGGTGGGAATTGGGGGTTTGGGTTAAGGTGACCCCCCCCCCCCCCTTATTTATGTACTTTTTTTTTCTTTTTCTTTTCTGTCCTTCTCTCCCTTTCTAAGTATCCTGTTTACTTTACTTTTTTTTTTTTTTTTTTGGTGTATGGATGGTAATTTGGAGGCCACTGTGTCTCTCTCGACCAAACCTATATTGGGCGTGTAATGCCTCGTACACACGCAACGATTGTTGGCCGTGAATTTTCGGCCACCGTCCGATCGGCCGATTGTCGGCTTGTTAGTATGATGCTTCCGACAACCGACTGCGACTTTTCGGCCGAACAAAATCTGGTGTGCAGGCTATAAAATTTTTGTTGGCCGTCAACAGAACAGCCGATTTGTTCGTCAGTCAGTACAGATTTCAGCAGACAAAAATCTGATGAGCAAGACTGGGCATGTTCAGAGAAGAAAAAACACACGGAAAGTAAACCAGAACATGACATCACTTCTGAAGTTGGTTGTTGTTGGCCAGAAAAAATTTGTGTGCAGTCTAGGGCACATTTCAACCAACACGACAACACTGGACAAAAGACGGCCGATCGGTCGGCCAACAATCGTTGTGTGTGTACGAGGCATAAGGCTTTACACTTTACGGTAAAGGAAACATAGTTGATACTATGCTACCCTTTTTTTTCAGTATAGTTGGAATAATACCTGCATTATTCTTTAATAGCCAGCATTTGTGTAGTTTTGGCTTATCCAGTTCGAAGTTTGTGGGTATTTCTAAATACTGAGCTTTACACCCTTGGAAAGTTATTATTTAATTTGATAGAATCCACCCTTCTACTACTTTCATTGAGACAGGCTGGTCCATGATTTGGTTCAAGGGTGTGCCCACCCTTTTATACTTGTATGCTACTGTTTACATTATTTCAAATATCTTTGAATAAAAACTATTGAAAAAGAAAACAGGGTAAAAAAAAACCCATCTGATAAAGCAGTGGTTTAGCCAAGGAGGCTTTCCAAATAATATCATCAATGTTTTATATGATTATATGTAATTATATATGTGTATGGGGTACACAAGCATTCTCCCAATACTTGCTGTGTCGCTGATCCGATCCACTGAAAATAATGGAGATAAATAATAATAATTGTAGATAAATACAGAGCTCCCTCTAGTGGCTATTCTATACATCTCTATAGCTAATAAAATTATAAAAATATGGATAAAGAAGCGCCTCAGTGTGAAAGTCATATAAAGTTACTTTGGGTTAAACATTTCAGTTGTAGTCAAAATACATTCTCACTGAAAATACGTCTTACATTTAAGTATCTGTCGATCACATAATTTCTTAACTTAGTAAAATATTTATTTTCTAGTAGTGTAAAGTAAAATTGTCCTAATTAGTTATTTACTATGGACGGAAGTCACAATGTGTAACGGCTCTCGTATGTTCCAGCCAGGCTTCTGCGTTTGGCACATCCATCCTCGCTGTACCAGCAGCCAATAAATATGATACGGGTTGGCTTTCTCTGTCTGAGACATTCCTACACTATAAATTGTGGCTGGTGACTAAGCAAGGGAAAGGTTCAACATGCCCACCTGTTAACTTTTCTGTTTGTCCTCTCAGTGTTTGGTGGGGTCATACTGCCTATGTGAACATGCTTGACCAATCTCTTTCTTAAGTTTCTGCTCATTGACTAGGCATAAATTAGAAATATTAAAGAGGTTGTAAACCTTGAGAAAAAAAAAATCTCTAAGACAAAGGCATAGTGAGCTAGTATGCAATCGCATACTAGCTCATTATGAAATACTTACCTTAGAATGAAGTCCTCCAGTGGCGCCTACACACCGGTAAGACAGGTGACATCTTCCCCGCTGTGTCCCCGCTGTGCCACGATGACGTCACTCCCGTGCGCATGCGCACTGTAAGCCGGACTTTCAGAGCGCATGCGCCAAAGATGTCATTGGTTGCATGCAATCTGAATATCTCCTAAACTGTGGAGATATTCACAGTACCTACAGGTAGGCCTTATTATAGGCTAATCTGCAAGTACAATTAAAAAAGAAGACTTTACGTCCTCTTTAGGAGCCACTATACACTTTGCATTTGTGTTTTTAACACAAATTGATGCAAGCTGTTTTGTTTGTTAGGACGTGTCGTACAAAGGCAGCTTTTTTACATTTTGAATGGGCTTTCAATGTAGAAAATCTGGACCTGCAGACTTTTAGAAACTCAAGGTATCATAAGCCATGTTGTAGTGTGCTGTAGCATAGGTGTTTATACTGTACAGTGTATGGGTGCTGAGCTGCCATTCTAAATAAATTCTGCAACATAGTAGTACTGTGCATTGAAAGGCATAGTGGTAATGTGGTAATAAAAGTGTGAGGCTGGACTAAAGGAGGTGCAGTTTTCATAGTTTTGAATTGCTTTATACTCAATTTGACTCGGGGAAGGCATACACCTCTAGCTTTTCAAAAACTGGAAATGGTATGCCTTTTACCTTCTCTCTATGTAGGATACTACTTTCCTACACCCTTAGGCTCCATGTACACGGGACGTTGTTAAAAGTCCCTTAGAATGCTGGAATTTTTAGGACGTTTGAAACGTCCGTTCGGTCGCGTTTGTACCCGCGTTTAGTGGGCGTTTGCGTTTAGAACCGTTCCTAGAGGTCAAAAAAATTATTCCCCTTTAAAATGGAAAAACGCGAACGCTAAACGTGGGTCATCGCGTTCGGACGCGTTCAGACGCCTTCGGACGCGTTTGTGCGTTTGAAACGCCGGGAAACACACGTTCAAACGCAAATAATTGCATTCTAAAAAAAGTCCCTGAACGCAACTGCCTGCAAATGACTGTAAACGACCTGGTGTACATGGACAGATAAGATAAAATGTAGATGGGTTCAGGGGCTTCTGAAAAAAACGCCCAACTGCTCCTAAACGGCCATTTCCAGCGTCCCGTGTACATGGAGCCTAAATTGTACTGGTCAGCATTTTAGATGTTGAAAACACAAATCTTGATGCAGTTAGACACTTAGGCTGGCTTCACACTGTTGCAATGTTAGACATTGCATGTGATTAACAACGCAGATCACATGCGATGGCTGTGCGATGCAAATTAAGGCATAAACTGTCTAAAATCGCATTGCATCGCATCTCATTCGCACCGAAATGGTACAGAACCCTTTGGTCAGCACTGAAATTGGACACCGTAGCGATCTGATTCCTGCCCCATTTCACAGTTTGCGCTGCAATTTGCGAACCAATCTGGGGGTGTCATTGCCTGTACATTGACACCCCCAAGGGTTTTAAGATCTCAGTGTGAACCAGTGTGCAATTCAGGTGAAATGCAGGAACCGGCACTGAATTGCAGGGTTTCCTGCATGACACCCGGTGTGAACCGGGACTTAGAGCTCATACATTTCGACAGGCTAGAATAATTTAGCATATTTCTGCACGAGAGTCACAGAAGAAGGCCTAAATCTGTGACCGGCAGCCTGTACAGATCAATGACATACTGTTAGATGCCATGACTGTACACCTGTAACTGCATATCCCAGTGGTTACCTGCATACAGGGACAGAGGAGTGTCCTGGATGCAAACACTCATTTCTCCCTGTATGCATGTAATCACTTGGATGTACAGTTACAGGCTAACAGCCAGGGCTCATGTCATTAAACTGTACAGCCACCTCCCTCCCATATGCCAATGCTTGGGACTCATGCGTAGAAAAACACTTAATTTTTGTGCCGTTTGCCTGAATGTAACTGTGTGCATGAGCCCTTACAATGGTCAACATCAACAAAAAGGATAATGTTTACTTGTATATAATGTTCACCATCTACAAAAGTATATGTGAACCCTCACCTTGTAAAACAACCCATTTTAGAAATGCAGTGTGTAAGTGTGTGTGTCTGTGTATAATAAAATGTATAATTTTCTTTTTAAGTAATCACATAACCCTGGATCTCAGGTGAGTGGGTTAAAGAGCTTGGAGGTGGGGGCTGCAGAAGGGTTTGTCAGCAGAAGGCAGAGAAACTGCAGTACACTGATCTTTCCACTGAAGAGCTACGCAGGGGGGCATGTCAGTCTTGGCCGTTGGAGCACAGGCAGGCTGTGTTCTCAGCAAAGCCAACTAACCATGTTGGGAAGGATGAGCTTCAATATCTAGTGTGGTCAGTTTGTAGTAGGAAAACTGTAGGGGGACTGGCAGGATCACTAGGTATTTCACACAAATTAAGAAATACAAAGAGAACAGAATACTAGTACATGCTACAACAGACACACATCGGGAATATTAAATTCTGGGGTAACATGGAAGAGGAGGCAAAACTCACAAGCGTGAAGGAATTGCAAGAAGTAGATTAGAAGTTTTGCACTTAACTTCCTTCCAGCCTGCTATTTTTATTTATTTTTTTAAGAGAGGAACAGACCAATTTTTCGGGCCCCCAATCAAAGCATAAGCTTAGTGCACACAACTAGTTCTTTTTCATTCAAGCCAAAAAAAAACCTCACAGCTCAGGTTGGAGATGCTGTACTAACCGTCTGATGTTAGGACAGCAATCTGCCCTGCTGTGCTATTGTGTCCTGAGAGGGGGAAACTCCGGTCAGCGCATTCAGCCATTGGCCACCGGCTGCCATACACATGGCCCAAATGTTGCCCGACATTCAGCCCGTGTGTACTCAATATTAAAGCACATATGAGTTGGTGGTATCTGTAGCATGCCTGTGGCCATATAGCTGTGGGCACAACTGCCCATATCCTGTATTTTGGGGCATGATTATAAAGCAGTGAATCGGACATTCAGCAAACGTTCTTTTTAATGGCTGTAATTGATTCACCACAAGAGAATGTTTGGTGAAAGTCACATTCCCTGCTTTTTAACCACTTAAGCCCCGAAAGATTTTACCCCCTTCCTGACCAGGGGGTATTTTGCGATTCGGCACTGCGTGATTTTAACGAACAATTGCGCGGTCGTGCGATGCTCTACCTAAACGAATTTGATGTCCTTTTTTTCCCACAAACAGAGCTTTCTTTTGGTGGAAAGATTTTTGTCATTTTTGTTGTTGTTTTTTTTTTTAACACGTAATGGCGGCGATCTGCGTTTTTTTTTGCGTGACTGCAACATTGTGGCGGACAGATCGGACCCTTGACTGACATTTTTGACACTTTTGGGGTTACCAGTGACATTACTACAGTAATCAGTGCTATACATATACACTGTTACTGTAAAATGACACTGGCAGTGAAGGGGTTAACTTTATTTGAGAGGGAGGGGTTGTGTGTGTCCCTAGGGGCGTAATTCTAACTGTGATTCGCTGTGGCTTCAGGAGTAGGAATAGTGATCAACGGTCCTACATAGTAGAACCGTATGATCACTGTTCTTACACAGGGGAGAATGACAGGCGGCTTGTTTACATCAGCCGCCTGCCTTTCTCCCGCTCTAACGGACGATCGCCAGTCTATCGGGTCCGCCGGGCACACGCGCAGGGGGGGTCCGTGACCGAGCGGGAGCGCGCCTCCGGCGGCGAGCGATCGCTCGCTCCCCAGAGCCTCACAGGCTAGTGACGTACCCATACGTCACTTTGCCTGTGAGGGGCTGACCGCCGCAGTATATGTACTTGCGGCGGTCGGCAAGTGGTTAAATAGTAGTGGGAGTTGGGGATTCTTATGTAAAAACAGATAAAAAAAAAAATAGATCAGCAGCTCTGAAACCAACAACAGCCACATTTTTGGTGAAATTCATTTTTAAACAATGTTGATTTATCTATATTTCCTACTTTTATTCAGTCTGTACACATAAGTTACATTTATCTTAATTAAAGATACTTTGACCTAGCTTAACCACTTTAAGACCGGAGGATTTTCCTGCTTCATGACCAGGCCACTTTTTTCAACTTGGCACTGCGCGACTTTAACAGACAATTGCGCGGTCATGCAATGCTGTACCCTAACTAAATTTACGTCCTTTTTTTCCCACAAACAGAGCTTTCTTTTGGGGGTATTTGATCACCTCTGTGCTTTTCATTTTTTGCGATATTAATAAAAAAAGAGCGCAAATTTTGCGAAAAATTTGACATTTTCTACTTTGACAGTTAAAAAATATCCAATATATTCAATTTTTGTCATATATTTAGGCCAGAATGTATTTAGCTACATGTCTTTGACAAAAAAATTCTCAATGAGCGTATTTTTAACCACTTTATGACCGGAAGATTTTACCCCATTCTTGACCAGGCCATATTTTGTGATTCGGCACTGCTTTATTTTAACGCTGTACCCAAATTAAATTTATGTCCTTTTTTTCCCCCACAAATAGAGCTTTCCTTTGGTGGTATTTGATCACCTGTGCGATTTTTAATTTTTGAAAAAAAGAGCGACAATTTTGAAAAAAAAAAAACTATTTTTCACATTCTGATATATAACATTCCCCAAAAAAATGTACAAATCAAATTTTTTTAACATTTTAGGCCAATTTGTTTTCTGCTACATATTTTTGGTAACAAAAATCACAATAAGCGTATTTTGATTGGTTTGCGCAAAAGTTATCGCGTTTACTAACTACGGGAAAGATTTGTCCTTTTTATTGTTTATTTTTTTTTTACTAGCAATGGCGGCGATCTGAGATTTTTTGCGGGACTGCGATATTGCGGTGGACAGATCGGACCCCTAACTGACATTTTTGACACTTTTGGGAGGACCAGTGACATTACTACAGTAATCAGTGCTATAAATATGCATTTTTACTGTAATAATGACACTGGCAGGGAAGGGGTTAACACTGTTGGTGATCAAGGGGTTAAATGTGTGCCTCATGCTTACTGACATGTGTGGGAGGAGGGGGTTGTGTGACACAGACACAGATTGCAGGTTCAGCTATGCTGAATCCTGTGATCTGTCCCTGCCTGTCACAGAGGAGATCCGCCCGCTTTGTTTACACAAGCGGCGAATTTCCTCAGGCCCCGTTCACACTGGGGCGATCCGACTTCCCGGGGCGACCTCACAGGCCGGCACGGACTTCATAACATTGAAGTAAATGCAGGTCGCTCCAGGTCGCCCCAAAGAAGCTCCGGACCCTTTTTCTAAGTCGGAGCGACTTGTGTCGCTCCTATTAGAACGGGTCCATAGCTTCTCTATGCCAGGCGACCTGTCAGGCGACCAGGTCGCCTGACAGGTCGCCCAGTGTGAACGGGGGCTTAGTCTTTCCCAGACGATCAGGGAAGAGAGACGGTGATCACCGCCTCTCCTCCCCTGGCCTGACTCACGCTGTGTCTAAACACAGCGGGAGCGAGCCTCCGGCGGCGTGCGCGCCACCGACAGAGGGAGGACTCTGGTGACGTTGGTCTACCGCGTTGCTGCAGTAGCAGCAACGTGAGCAGTGGTAAAGTGGTTAAAGAAATGTAGTGGCCTGATCCAAACCTTGAAGAATTTTTGTATGAGTTTGGAGGACTGAGAATCCCGGTTGGAATTTGCAGTAGGACCATTCAGTTGGTATACTTGAAGTGGGCACAGTATGAAGATTGATGAAGGACAAATTCAACTGTAGGAAAGTTTAGTATATTACAAAACAAAGAAACAAAACTTGTGTTTGGGTTCACGCCTGCTCTTTCTATACAGTCCCACCCTGGACTTCACTTTCTTTAACATTTTTGTGAAGAAATAAATGAATCTGCATTTTAAAGGCCCCACCTATCATTCCACATTTCAGAACAGAGGGCCTTTTATTGTGGCTCACACATTGTTTTGTTCTAGCAGTGGTCAATTACCATTTTATGCATTAACATTTAAAATTGCTGAAAATCACAGTTAAACTAAATAAAAGTCTGCCTATGTCTGAAGCTCGTTTGCATACAAATCAACTGTGCTATGAAAAGTGCATGCAATGCTTTATTCCATTTACAATATTTTCTCTTTGCCATATTTCACATTTGCACTGTTATATTTCACCTAGTGTTCCTTCATTACATTAATTACACTTGAAGTTTGATTGGCACACTGTACTTTAAAAAAACAAATGACTAAATGCAGCAAAAACCAGAAAAAAAATGCCACTTTCATGAAGGTTTCCTCTGTAACCTTCCGAAGCCCCTTTGTAAATAATGGAGCCAGGATTTAGGAATGGCAGTTTTTTGTTTTTGGCATATTTTCCTAAAAGAGGAATTAAAATGAAAACTTTACCCATAACTGCTTGATAAAAAATGTTTTTTTAGCAAGGAATATTCATTCTACATTAATAATTATGCTATCATTAGCAAGGAATATTCATTCTACTTTAAAGTGGTTGTAAACCCACTTTAAAGACTTTTGCCTATAGGTAAGCCTATATTAAGACTTACCTGTAGGTGCTATAAATATCTCCTAAACTTGCACCGTTTAGGAGATATTTACAGTGCATGCAGCCAATGATGTCATCGGCGCATGCGCTCTGAAGGAACGGCCACCCGTGCCGTTCCATCAGAGCAGAGCCCTGTACCATGACCGGCGGCTCCCCCGTGCATGCGTGGGAGTGATGTAATCGCGCCTCCGGCCAATCAGATGGCCGGAGGACGCGATCCAGGAAGCAGGATGGCCGAACATGTCGCAGTGCCGCCCACTCAGCGACAAAACGGCCGAGGGCTTTGTTTTTAGGTAAGTACTTCATAATGAGCTAGTATGCGATGCATACTAGCTCATCATACCTTTGTCTTTACAAGTTTTTCTTTTTCTAATTTTTTTTCAGAGGGTTTACTTTCTCTTTAATAATTATGCTACCAAAATGAGTGTGTGCTGTACTGTAAATTGCCTCCAGCATCTTGTTTCTTTGCTGAAGCCTAGAGCCCCTGAACAGCAGTAAATCATAAAGTGGAACTAAACCCATCGATTTTAACTGTTTCAAAAAAGTTGCGGTACATTCCTAGAATGCCACGATTGCGAACTGTCATATTTGCTTGCGTCCTCAACCCATCAAATGGCTGGTGTTATAACTGAGAGCATGTGCTGCACCATGGAAGTTGCAGATCAAACAGAAGCAGCTTCTATGGCTGTAAAGGATAAGGAGGATTTAAGCCTGCTTTAAGGCTGTCAGCAGATCAGCCTGTACAAACTCAGCAGTGCCTAAAAAAGGGGAGCAACTGAGAATGTGCAGAGCAGTGAGCAGTGTAATGTTTTACATAGCTATACCTGCAAATGGGGTCAGCCTGAAGTGATCTAGCAGGAGTTAATTTTCTTTCTAAAGTTCCACTTTAAGTGGTACTTAATGAACAATGCAAGACTCCTAATACCACTTAGTGTGCTTATCTAAAGCAAGAGAAAATACCGTATTTATCGGCGTATAACACGCGCCGGCGTATAACATGCACCTCAATAGTGGGTGAGAAATTTCAGGAAAAAAGCTTAAATTTAAAATAAACAGCTTTGAACTCAGAACATTTTTTTTTAATCAAATGACATCTCACCAGTGCCCATGAATGCAGCCTCATCAGCAGTGTCCAGCAATGCATCCTCATCAGCAGTGTCCATATATGCAGCCTTTACCAGCAGTGTCCATATATGCAGCCTTTACCAGCAGTGTCCATACATGCAGCCTTTACCAGCAGTGTCCATACATGCAGCCTCGCAAGCGCAGTGTCCATATATGCAGCCTCGCAAGCGCCATTGGAACTGTCTGACTCCGAATCTGTTTTAAAAAAGGGCGGGAAGCAGCGCCGAGAGCAGAAGGGCCGGGCCGGGCCGAGGAGAAGGAAGGACGAGCTGTCATAAGAGCAGAAGGGGGCGGGCCGGGCCGAGGAGAAGCGAGAACTAGCGAGCGCAGTCATCGGAAGTGTGACGTCTGTCATAGGCGGGACTTCCGATGAAAGCGCTCGCTAGTTCTCTCTTCTCCTCGGCCCGGCCCGCCCCCTTCTGCTCTTATGACAGCTCGTCCTTCCTTCTCCTCGGCCCGCCCCTTCTGCTCTCAGGGATGCTTCCTGGACTTTTTTTTTTTTTAATATCGGCGTATAACACGCACTGCTGCTTTTTCCTCCATTTTTTATACGCCGATAAATACGGTAACTATCTGTGCGTGGGTTAAATTATGGGTGTACATGGACAGCAATATCACACACAGTAAATATTAAGCTACTCATGTATTTGTTTTTTGAATTTCAGCAGGAACCGGCCAAGATTTGAACCATTAGTTGGCAGGCTGAATGTACCAAGTTAATAGACCAATCAACTTGGGTACAACCAGCCTGCCGGATTCGCTTGTAATTATCGCAAGCGGCTGCTATAGGGACCGCTTCCTCTACTCCCCGGGAGCAGACAATAGCTTAGCAGGAGGGATTCCCCTGTCAGTACTCAGTTTTTGGGGGAATCATTCAAATTTCGGTTGCAGGAAAGAAATTTGCACCGTCTAGGGCTGGCTATAGGTGGAAATCCTTTTCATATTTGGCAACTTCCCTCTTAAGCACATACTGGATTCACATACTGGATTTTGTTTAAACAAAGCAGCATGTAAATAGGGCAGCAAATCGGTTTTATTCCCTTCCATGGGGTAAAAACATTATATCTTGTATGACTTCCCTTGTATTTGTTAATAATGACATTTTCTTTTCTTCTTTTTTTTTTCAGGAATGTTCACCCTTTCAGAAGTTGCCTCACTTAATGACATCCAGCCCACCTATAGGATTTTAAAGCCATGGTGGGATGTTTTCATGGACTACTTGGCAGTGGTTATGTTGATGGTTGCCATGTTTGCAGGGACCATGCAGCTAACCAAAGATCAAGTTGTTTGCTTACCAAAGTTAGATTCAGCTGTATGTTCAGCCCCTCAAACTAGCAAAACCATTCAAGTTTCTCCTATGTTTGAAGAAACCACAGAAGAACCTGATACAAAATGGAAAAGTACATTACCTAAGGTTGAGTCAGAAGCACCTTTGACAAGACAAACCGATACTTTGGTCACTCCGACTCAGTCTTCTGTTGAGATCGTTAACAAGGAAGCAAGGAGTCCAGGAGGGAGAAAGACAAATCTGGATTATCAACAATATGTATTCATCAACCAAATGTGTTATCATGTGGCTCTCCCATGGTACTCTAAGTATTTTCCCTATCTTGCACTTATACATACAATTATTCTAATGGTCAGTAGCAATTTCTGGTTTAAATATCCAAAGACCTGTTCAAAAATTGAACATTTTGTCTCGATACTGGGCAAATGTTTTGAATCCCCGTGGACAACAAAAGCTTTATCTGAGACAGCATGTGAGGATTCAGAAGAAAATAAGCATAGACTTACTGGTGCTCAGTCCCTCCGTAAACACTTCTCAAATAGCAGTGAAGAGGGAAGTCCTAGCCCTAGCACTCCAATGATCAGCAAATCTGGGCTTACGTTTTCAGCTGACAAACCAGTAGTGGAGGTTCCTGGGATTACCATCTTGGACAAAAAAGACGGGGAACAGGCTAAAGCCCTTTTTGAAAAGGTCCGCAAATTTCGCACCCATGTTGAAGACAGCGATTTAATTTACAAACTCTATGCTGTACAAACAGTTGTCAAGACTGTGAAATTTATTTTTATACTGTGTTACACCTTAACATTTGTAACTGCAATAAGTTTTAAACACGACTGTAAGCCCAGTGTTGAGCACCTTACAGGATACAAGGAGTTTGAATGCACACATAACATGGCATTTATGCTAAAGAAGCTTCTTATCAGCTATATTGCTCTGATTTGTGTCTATGGCCTTGTTTGTTTGTATACTTTGTTCTGGCTCTTTAGGAGACCTCTTAAAGAATACTCTTTTGAGAAAGTGAGAGAGGAAAGCAGTTTTAGTGACATTCCTGATGTTAAAAATGATTTTGCATTTCTTTTACACATGGTTGACCAGTACGATCAGTTATACTCCAAGCGCTTTGGAGTTTTCTTGTCGGAGGTGAGTGAAAACAAACTGCGTCAGATTAGCTTAAATCACGAGTGGACCTTTGAGAAGCTTAAACAGCACATATCTCGCAATGCCCAAGATAAGCAGGAGTTGTATCTTTTCATGCTTTCTGGAATTCCAGATGCTGTGTTTGAGCTAACAGATATTGAAGTTCTTAGGTTTGAGCTTATTCCAGAAGCTAAAATCCCTGCTAAAATTTCTCAAATGACTGCTCTTCAAGAACTTCATCTCTGCCACTGCCCAGCTAAGGTTGAACAAACCGCATTTAGCTTTTTGCGAGACAACTTGAAGTGCCTTCATGTGAAATTTACAGACGTGGCTGAAATTCCTCAGTGGGTCTACTTGTTAAAGAATCTTCGAGAACTATACTTAGTAGGTAACTTAAACTCTGAAAATAACAAGATGATCGGACTTGATTCATTAAGGGAGTTAAGGCATCTAAGGCTTCTCTATGTGAAGAGCAATTTGACCAAAATACCAACTAATATAACAGATGTGGCACCACATCTAACAAAGCTTATCATTTATAATGATGGCACCAAGGTTGTCGTGCTAAACAGCCTTAAAAAGATGATGAATGTAGCAGAGCTGGAACTCCAAAACTGTGAATTAGAGAGAATTCCGCATGCTATTTTCAGTCTGACCAACTTGCAAGAGCTGGATCTAAAACAGAATAGCATTCGTACCATAGAAGAGGTAATCAGTTTTCAGCACTTAAAAAGGCTGACTTGTTTGAAATTGTGGCACAATAAAATTGTCAGCATTCCTCAGTCTATTTCACATGTAAAGAACTTGGAATCTTTGTATTTGTCACACAACAAGCTAGAGTCCCTTCCATTAGGTCTGTTCCAGTTGCAGAAGCTTCGACTCTTGGATGTCAGCAACAATTCTATATCTATGGTTCCTATTGAAATTAGTCAACTCAACAATCTTCAGCATTTGCACTTTACAGGAAATAAAGTGGACATCTTGCCAAACACATTGTTCAAATGCATCAAATTAAGAACTTTATGCTTGGGTCAAAATTGTATCACTTCTGTCCCGGAAAGAATAGGGCAACTAGCACAGCTTACACATCTAGAACTAAAAGGGAATTGCTTAGATCGCGTACCTTGTCAGATTATTCAGTGTCGCCTTCTCAAGAAAAGTGGGCTGCTCCTTGAAGATCACCTATTTGATGCTTTACCATCAGAGGTAAAGGAAGCATTGAACCAAGACATAAGCGGCCCTTTTGCCAATGGCATATAGACCATTTTAGTCAATGTGCTGTATATAAAAAAGAGGTTTGAGCAAACCGCTTCTTTTTCCCATAATATTTTTTTTTATTTTTTTGACAACCAAAAATTACAAACCTTTAATGTACATGTTACATAAGCAAATAAGAACAACAACATTGCACCCCTCAAGACGTGGTCTTTGCAGTTTGTCTATTTACTAACAGTTATTGTTCATTATTGAAGGTATAATTACATATTTCAATAGGTTTATACCATTTAAGGATCTTATGGAATTGCTGCAGACATTTTTTTTTTATGTGATTTGAAGGAATTCCTCTGAATGTTTACAGATAATCTGTTTTGTTCACGTTTGTAGATCAATTACATAGTAAATTTTGGTACTCTGTGTGTTTTTATTCTTCTTAACTAGTGGATGAAGTTAACACACAATAGTGTTAACCTAGTGTCACATCCATTACGTTAAAAAAAACGAAAACTTGGAGGGTTTTGTCCTCTGAAAGTGATGTCCAATCCCACTCTTCTCTCCTTCCTATTGGCCACATTAAATTCAGGAGATGCCCTCATTGCCCAGTGGGAAGTAGAAATGAGCTCAGGCGAGTTTGGACATGAGTCCAATTCTGCCTAATCTATCCTACCAGTAAGCTGCCAAAGCTGACAACCTATCATAGCTGGTGAACGCATTCACGCCCCTGGCAGTAGCTGTAGGGGTGCGGAGAATGCCTCCACTGCCTATGATTGGCTGTCAGCTTTGTTAGTTCAGACGTGTATGAACCCATGTCCAAACTCTCCTGAACTCATGCCTACTAGGAAACTGTGGTTGTGGTGTGTGCTGTTGTTTTGTAGGGAAACTGAAACACACAGCCAGATACTCTATGGTTTGAGGGACCACCTTAACCACTTAAGGACCAGGCCTATTTCTGACAATTGTTTGCAAGTTAAAATCTGTATTTTTTGCTAGAAAATTACGTAGAACCCCCAAAAATTATATATATATATATATATATATATATTTTTTTTTTTTTAGCAGAGACCCTAGAGAATAAAACACAGGTTGTTGCAATATTTTATGTCACACCGTATTAGCGCAGCGGTCTTACAAACGCAATTTTTTGGGGAAAAATACACTTTTTTGAATAAAAAAAATAGAAAACTGTAAAGTTAGCCCAATTTTCTTCTATAATGTGAAAGATGATGTTATGCCAGGTAAAGACATACCTTACCTGTCATGCTTCAAAATTGCGCACACTTGTGGTATGGCGACAAACTACGGTACTTGGAAATTTCCATAGGCGATGCTTAAAATTATTTACAGGTAACCTGTTTAGAGTTACAGAGGAGGTCTAGTGCTAGAATTTTTATTGTAGCGCTAGCGATCACGCTGATACCTCGCAAGTGGTTTGAACACCGTTTACATATGCGGGCGCAACTTACGTATGCATTCGCTTCTGCGTGCAAGCTCGGAGGGACTGGCGCTTTAAATTTTGTTTTCTTTATTTTAATTTTTTTTTTACACTTTCCTTTTACATTTTGTTTTCCTTATTTATTTTACTTTTTTAATTTTTACACTGTCCCTTAAATTGTTTTTTTTTTTTATCACTTTTATTCTTACAAGGAATATAAATAAGCATGACAGGGCCTGTTTTTTGCAAGATCTCAGGTCAAATAAACCTCAGATCTCACATTTAAACTTAAAAGCAAAAAAAAAAAAAGTAATTTTGAAAACAAATCATCCCTTTAAGGCAGGAATGCAGAAGTGATGTCGGACATGGCTCCATTCCTCCAAGGCCATAGAGTCAAATGACAGCTATTTTACCCTCATTCGGCTCCCTGCTCAGCCACGGAGAGCATCGGATCGGCTCCTTGCTAACCGAACTGTCCAGTAAGCCCGGAGATTAATGGGAAGCAGTGGGCGGGGGAACTCTCCCGCCGCCTCTAAAAGTAATTGTGAGGCGAATCCGCCACCGGGATCACTTTTATGTGAAAGAGAATCAACTGCTGTATAAAAAAATCCCGGCGTTATGGCAGATAGCTGCTGCCATAGCCGCAGTATTTAACGTCAAACTAATGACTTATATATAAAGTGGGCAGTCCAGAAGTGGTTAAGAAGATACAACCAAACCCTAACCGCCCCCCCCCCCCCAAAACACACATACACCCTTTAATGCAGACTATATTGTGTCCACATTATTTGATTTCAAGGCTCATTTGAGGTAGGTGTTTAAGCGCTACATAGAGTTCATGAATTTCTCACGTTTCAATTTCTGATCATAAAGCTAAATGAATATTCTAAAGAGAACATTTGTAGTTTTAAATTTAACAATATACCATCCTACAGCGATAATCTAAAGAATGGCCGCTTTGGTCCTCTTGATGCAACATTCTATCTTAGTATTTAAAACAAAAAAGCTGATTCACTGAAGCATACCTGAAAGTGACGTTTTGCAGCTATAACACTGCCACACAACAATAAAAGTGTTCTAATATATACGTTTCCTTTGTCAAAATAATAAATTTTTGTTTTACATAATATGACAAATATGCATTATTCCTTTAGAAATACAATCCATGGATGTTTGTGTGGGCCAACCGCTTTAGAGCAGATGGAGGACGTAGAGAAACAAGGAATGCAATGAGTAATGTCATTATGGGAACTTTTGCTGTTAATGAAAAATTTAGTTCATAAAGAGTTCAGGCAAAACAAAAATGATTTAACCTCTTTTGGACCAGAAAGTTTTCCCCCTTAATGACCAGGCCATTTTTTACGATTCAGCACTGCTTTACTTTAACGATGTACCCAAATAAAATTGATGTCTTATTCTTCCCACAAATAGAGCTTTCTTTTGGTGGTATTTGATCACCTGTGCGATTTTTATTTTTTATGCTATAAACAAAAAAAGAGTGACAATTCTGAAAATAAAAACAATATTTTTCACATTCTGCTATATATGCACTGTTACTGTAATAACGACACTGGCAGGGAAGGGGTTAACCTAGGGGTGATCAAAGGGTTAAATGTGAGTCTAGGGGGTGTTTTCTAACTGTGGGGGGGGAGGTCAGCTTGTGAAACCAACACAGAGATAAATAGGAGGAACACTGAAGCTCTGTGTTGATAGCTGAGAGAACAACGGTCTGCTGTGTTTACAACAGCAGCCCGCTGTTCTCTCTTCACGGCGAGCGATCGTGGGTGCCCGACGGCAATCGAGGGCTAGTCTATAGGCAAAGTAGCATTTTGACATGCTACTGAAATTTGCATTTACCAAACATGATTACTTGTATGACAAAAGAGATCTATCCCCACTCAAGTGTGATAGAATAAATATGGTTAAAATTTTTACATAATTTTGTTAAACTAATCTAAATACATTTCAGATGCATCAAAACAAAAGGTGCAAAGTCTTAGGCCCCTTACACACGGACTGTCCGATCAGGTGTGCCTCTCAGTTATTCAGGCGGACCTGATCGGACCCTCCAGTTTCTTCTATGGAACGGTGGATGTCAGAGGACACATGTCCTCTGACACCCGCTGCAATTCAATCCGATTCTGTCTGCCAAAAACAGACAGCTGGTGGTCCTATTCCCCATCTGTGCAGCGGATCAGATGGAACTGGACAGGTGGTCTGTCTCCATCCAATTGCCCCACAGAGAAGAGTAGGACTGTGTCTGTGTCCACTCCATAGTGGAGCAGACACGGACCTGTCATCCGCATGCTCAACGGGGATCAGTGGAGAGATCCCCCACTGAGCAAGCAGATTACGCATAGCGGAGGCGCCCGTGTGAAAGGGGCCTTAGAATTCATTTTCTTTTGGGCTTGTTCACATGAGCAGCCAAGGGGGTGGTAAAACCAGGAGTTTTCACCCCCCCCCCTCTACAACCACCTATTTGAACACAGACATGCAGCCATTCTGGGGTGTGATCCTGCTGCAACCATGATGCTGTGCTTCACAGGTGTGACAAAAATGAAATGGACATTTACTTTTAGCAGGTGTTACTTCTGCTGAATGTGACCAAAGTCTATGGGGAATGCAACTGTGTGCAATGCACATGATTGCAGCACAGTTATGCGGCATTTGCAAAGTTAAGTCAGGCAATGAATCGGTGATTATTCCTGTCAAATGCCTCTGAAAAGTGAATCATTGCAGATCAGCCGGCAAGGGCTGCTGAAGGTGTGAGCGAGCCACAAGTAAGCAGCCACAAAGTAGTAGTAGAAATACCCTTATTCCTAGAAACAATGTTCCAGACAGATTAAAAGCATTTAACATTTCCAAATGATTTAAAGAGTTTGTAAACCCATACAAAAATGAGTTGTTTTTTTTTTCGACCTGAAAGAGAAACACATAATGAGCTAGTATGCATCGCATACTAGCTCAATATGAAATACTTACCTCAAAACGAGCCCCCGCCGTACCGTCTGTTTACCTGTATGATGGGTGGCATGTTCAGTCGCTCGTCTTCCGGGATCGCGGCATCCGGCCATCTGATTGGCCGGAGCCGCGGTGACGTCGCGCACGCGCGCGGGAGCCGATGGTCACGGCACGGGGCTCTGAAGGAACGGCACCAGCGGCCGTTCCTTCAGAGCGCATGCGCCAGTGACGTCACTGGCTGCATGTAAGGTAAATATCTCCTAAACAGTACATGTTTAGGAGATATTTACAGTACCTATAGGTAAGCCTTATCATAGGCTTACCTATAGGTAAAAGTTGCAGAGGAGCGTTTACTTCCTCTTTAATATTCATAGGAAATCTCAGTAAAAACTAACAGTTATGGGTAGAATGCTATAGGGATTGACCGATTATCGGCAATGCCGATATATCAAGAGCCGATATGCACTTTCCCTGATATATCGAGGTTACCGATATTGCTGATATTCCAGGAAAGTGGTGTACTGGAGTGATGCCTGCAGCTAGAGGCATCACCCCGGTACCGGCGTCCATAGCCAACGGTCAGCTGTCTTGTAATGACAACCGATGCGGCTGAGAAGTCGCTCGGCTGTCATTACAAGGAGTGGGAGGGAACGCCCCCCACTTCTGCGGCTCACCCGGGTCTCCTGTCCCACCGGGAGACCCGGGCATCCTACCTCCACCGCCGTCGAAGAGAAGACCCGATCAGAGCCGAATGCGTCATGACATCGCTTCCGGGTATTCTGCGCCAGATTAAAAAAAATGACAGCATTCAAAACAGCCAAACTTGGCTGTTTTGAATGCTTTAAGTGCAGAGGAGGGGTTTGGGGTCTTTTAGACCCCCAAATCCTTCCATAACTGTACCTGTGAAAAAATAAAAATGTCCGAAAATATCAGCCAGTATCGGACGATACTGATATCCGATGACCAAAATATCGGTATCGGCACTAAAAAAACAATATTGGTCGATCACTAGAATTCTACAGTTACATTTGATAGCAACTGGGCCTTATTAATATCCAAAGGATAAAAAAATAGCAGTTTTACATTTTATAATACCTTAATTACAGTGTATGAGAATTTCAAGGAGAACTCATTATGAGAAGGCTGTTTGGAGCAATGGGAGCCAAGGGAAGGTTTGCAGGGGTGATGGGACAACATTAAGGTAAATCTCATGCTTCACCCTGCATGTGCAGAGCAGGTTTTTGCTCTAAAAGTGAACTTTAGGTAGATATGAAAAAGATCCATGTGGTTGATGTTTAAAAAAAAAAAAAAAATGTAAAACTGACCTCTATGTTTTAGCGCAGTTTAGTTTGTCTGAACCAAGCTGGTCCAAATGAACTAGTGACAGATGCAGTGGCTCTATGCTCTGTATACACTGTATGTAGCCTTATCTACAGTCGTGGCCAAAAGTTTTGAGAATGACACAAATATTAATTTTCGCAAAGTCTGCTGCTTCAGTTTTTATGATGGCAATTTGCATATACTCCAAAAGGTTATGAAGGGTGATCATATGAATTGCAATTAATTGCAAAGTCCCTCTTTGCCATGAAAATTAACTTTTGTAATTTATGTAAAGATTGTAAAGGCAGAAGGTTTTTTTTTTTTTTTTTTTTAATCTTAACGCATTCTATGCATTAAGATAAAAAACGTTTTGTGGGCAGCAGCTCCCCCTAATACCTACCTGAGCCCCCTCTCTATTCAGCGATGTTTTAGGAGTGTCTCCGCTGCCTTGAGCTCCCCTCCTCATTGGCTGAGACAACAGCACAGTGCAATTGGCTCCCACTGCTCTCAATCAAAATCAGTCAGCCAATCAGGAGAGAGAGGGGGCGGGTTGGGTCGCAGCTTCTTGTTTGAATGGACACACAGAGCTCAGACTTGGCTCTGGTGCCCCCGTAGCAAGCTGCTTGCCATGGGTGTCTTCAACAGGAAGGAGGGGCCAGGAACACAGAAGAGTGACCCGAAAAGAGGAGGATCAAGGCCACTCTGTGCAAAACCAACTGCACAGAGCAGGAAAGTATACCATGTTGGTCATTTTTTTTTTTTTTAAAGAACAAGGCTATAATCGCTTTGATGCCATAAAAGCATTTCCCCTGCATTTGTGAAGAAGGCTTCAGGGCACCCAAGAAAGTCCAGCGAGTGCAAGGACCATCTCCTACAGTTGATTCAGCTGCGGGATTGGGGCACCACCAGTGCAGAGCTTGTTTAGGAATGGCAGCAGGAAGGTGTGAGTACATCTGCGTGCACAGTGAGTCAAAGGTAAAGACTTTTGGAGGATGGCCTGGTGTCAACAAGGACCGCAAAGAAGCCGCTACTCTCCAGGAAAAACATCAGGAACAGATGGATATTCTGAAAAAGGTACAGTGATTGGACTGCTGAGGACTTGGGTAAAGTCATTTTCTCTGATCAGTACCCTTCCTGATTGGGGCATCCGGACAAAAACCTTGTCCGGAAAAAAAAAAGGTAAGCGCTACCAACAGTCTTGTGTCATGCCAATAGTAAAGCATGCTAAGACCATTTGTGTTTGGGGTTGCTTCTCAGCCAAGGGAGTTGGCTCACTCAAAAAGAACACAGCCATGAATAAAAAATGGTAAAAAAAAACCTCCTCGGAGAGCAAATTCTCCCAACCATCCAAGAACAGTTTGGTGATGAACAATGCTTTTTCCAGCATTATGGAATACCTTGCCCTAAGGCAAAAGTGATAACTTCCCAGATCTTAATCCCATTGAGAATTTGTAGTCAATCCTCAAGAGGCAGGTGGACAACCCCCCCCCCCTACAAATTCTGACAAACTCCAAGGATTGATTTTTGCAAGAATGATCTGCCATCAGTCAGGATGTGGCCCAGAAGTTGATTGACAGCACGCCAGGGTGAATTGCAGAGGTCTTGAAAAAGAAGGGCCAACACTGCAAATATTGACTTTGCATAAACGTAATGTAAATGTCAAAAAAAGCCTTTGATAATAACTGCTTTTAATTATATTTCAGTATACCATAGTAACACCTGACAAAAAGATCTAAAAACAATGAAGCAGGAGACTTTGAAAATCTATTTTTGTTTTGGCCACGGCTGTACACGCATATCTTATACAGAATAGAACTTCCCACCCTGCTCCTGGAGCAACATTGAGTCGAGCTGAGTGCTGCTCAGGCAATCATATGTAGCTTTGTATTCTATGAATGAATACACGGCCTTCTCTGATTTTCTGAGGAGTTCATGATGTAATTCGCCCACCGCCATTCAGAGAAAGCTTTGTATTCCTTTCATCAAATGTAAAGCTTCCTGTGAATGCCTGAGTAGCGCTCAGCCTAGCTTGATTTTGTTACAGAAGCTCCTGTCCCACTGCCAGAACACATCACTGTATATACTGGACAGAGTTTTTATATGGTGCACACAGCCCCTGCATCTGTTAATGATTTAAATAGTTCATTTGGAACAAACAAATTATTTAAATGTTACTAAAACACGGAGATCAGCTTTACATATCCAGCAATGGATAAAAGCTACAGCTGTGAAAACTATAAACCACTCTAGCAGGTTCCTTTAAAGGGAAACAGTAGTGGCTATCATTTCACTTTTTTCAGGGTTTAATCTTGAGTTTACTCTTATCAAGCATTATACAGCAAATATTACAATGCTCACTTTCAGGCATTTTCAAATTTATTGGAAGGTTTTGAGTATTGAGCGTACTATGCAGCCTGCATTCCAAAACGAAGAGGCTCCAGGCTGCCAAAATCCGAGTCATACCTGCAGTCCATTTTGCTGCATTATGCTGCTCTGCAGTCACTGTGTCTCCTGGGTACTTGCCAAAACAAGCCATAGTGCTTAGCTTTCTGCATTTTATTTGCTCCTTATTTATAGTAAAGAAGAATTCCAGGAGTATTTCTTGTTAAATTCTATCTCAGAAAAATCCCACTGCCGTTGCAGAGAAACTATAACTCTTACAACCACAGAATCTATCATAAAAACTTCTGCAAATCTAAAGTACAGCATCTAGAGCTGCATACACTTACCTGCAGCAGTCAAAAATACCCAGATTTTACAGCCAAATGCCAGGCGGTTCTGCAAGCCTTTCCTGATAGTAATGTACAGCAGCCTGTCCAACAGAAGCTGGCTTAAAGTGTAACTCCGCTGATCTGCTTCCTTCCCTCCTCCGGTGCCCCATTTGGCACCTTTCAGGGGGGAGGGGGGAAGAGGTATCTGTTTTAGACAGGTACCCTTCCCCACTTTCTGGTAAACAGCGCCGTGGCGCTGTCCCTCATAAGTTCGGCCCCCTCCTTTTTCCTCCAGCGCTGGGCCAATTACAAACCGCGCTTTGCGCATGCGCAGTAGGGAACCAGCAGTGAAGCTGAAAGGCTTCACTGCTGGGTTCTCTTACCCTGGATGGCGGCGGCAGCACCCGAGAGCCGATACGTAAATCGGCTTTGGTTGCCGACATTGCGGGCTCCCTGGACAGGTAAGTTCTACTTTTTAAAAATCAGCAGGTACAGTATTTGTAGCTGCTGACTTTTAATTTTTTTTAAGGGAGGCGGAACTGCTTTAACAGACATGCTGGAAAACCAGCAGCTGACTGGCATCTGATCAGCACTGGCAGCCAATGACTGCAAACGTTGACTGGTGTACTCTAGCGGAAGGGCGGCCCCCTGTCAGAGCACAAAAGCTCAGGGGGGAGATCACTGTACTAACATTGCATAGTTAGTACAGTAAGCTCCCCAGTTTTATTTTTTCTTTCAGCCCACTAGGTTTAATGGAAAAAACCTACCTGTTTTTACCAGGCTTTAGGTGTGTACAGGTACCTCTAGTGCTTTAATTTTCTACTTACAGCAGTGTTTTTTTGTTTTTTTTGTTTTTTGGATGGTAGGGTCTCTACCTGTTTCTATGTCCACATATGGACATTACAGACAGTCCCCAGAGATGCAGAAAATTTTCAGTCATTCAAATTCCTTGCTTCTTAGCACATTACTGCAAGAAGGTCTGAGCAATCCAAAAATAGGTGAAATCCGGCAATCTTTGCTTTCCCACTAATGCAAGCCTCGGCTTCACTCACTAGATGGTGCTGGGCATAAAGCAAGGATATGATTGCAGCTGTAAGAAAATGGTTGAAAGTGATTGTAGAAACTTACATAATTACCTACCTTTATGATTGCAGAGACCAGCTGTGATTCATAGGTCAGCAACTAATTATTCTGGATTCCAGGGTAGCTTAGTCCAAAATAATTACAACAATATATTTTTATACAGTATATACTGTGTGAATATAAATATATATATATGAATAGGTAAGAGCAAGGACGCAAAGGTGGGGTGGGGGGGACACCTTGCTCACCCGGCGCTTAAAATCACTAATAAAAGTCTAAATGACACTCATAAATAAGCTGCTGCTATTAAATACAACAAAATAAATAAAACTAGGTGTATACACTAAGGTGATAAGGCTTATAGCTACACCATAAATGACACACTAGCAGCGCTACTGAATCATATGTCTATACATGTATCACCTCATATAAACATATAAAGCACAAAATATATTGAAACAACTGTAATGGGTGAATATAAAGTTCATGCACTAAGTCCCAGTATCCTCTAGAAGTGACAGTCCAAACAATATGGATCTTCAATGGTTCATCACACTAAGGACAAAAGGAACCTCCACCTCACCACTGTGCTCACCCCTTGGATGTAAACTCACCAGAAAGGCGATATAAATAAGCCCAAAATGCTGCCGTTATACACAGGAAGACATCGAACCATCCGATCACCTCAAGACTCTGGATAAGGAACCAAACTCCACTAGAAATACCTTGGTGTATCTCTGAAAGCCTAACGACCATTGGATGGGATGATCTCACATTGGGCCAATCGGTATATCGTGGTGCATGAAAAAGTAATGAGGTCTCATAGCGTAATACTGCATAAATGGAACCTTTTATTTCCCCAAACAGATAAACCCCTCAAGCATTGCACTTACAAGAAATAAAGCATGTAATAGCGTAGAAATGAAGGTCAACCTGCGTCCTGTAGCCGGTTCCCATTCCGATAGCTCGCAGCTCGGTACCTAGCTGGCTGAACTTCCGGGTCTGGCGTCTGACGAAGGCGTCCTTCGTGACCGCGTGACCACGCCCTGACGCGTTTCGTCAGCAAATTACTTCAACTGAGGGCCTATATATACAGTAGTAAAAGCTTGCATAGCAGAGCCTTAAGCTCTTTATTATAAACAATAATATCACACATGACTTTTATGTGCAAATACTACTTTTGAACAAGCTTAAATTTTGAAATTATATGTGAAAACGTGGCAGGTGGGGATATTTTGAGCTCCAACATAGAACAGGTCACACACACTATATAGAACATGTAAACAGATACAGCGCCAGATCTCTGTGCGTGGGCACGGTTTGGCACAATCTCATTTAGTGGCCAGCTGTAAGCACCAGGAAGACTGCCAGCTCCCCATGATGTAAAAAAGGAAGATGGTGGTGTGGACCTGCAGTATAAGAGTGGTGTGAGAGAAGAGGACAATGCTGGAGCCAGGCTTGAAAGAATATTATCACATTATTTAAGAGAGTACCATAGGTAAGGTGGAAGAGAGGCAGAGGGAAGTTCCTCTTTAAGATGTAAATTGAAAATGATGAAGTTCTGTATGAGCTGAACAGCTGAGGGCACTTTGAGGCTAATGTGCAATTGTATTAATTAGAACCAGGAATCATAGGAAAGAAGGCATGTAGTAGCCTATTTGACCTTGCACTTACTCTGCCCTGATTAAAATTATGATTAGTGAATAAAATACATTAGCAGTACATTAAAACCCACACATGCACATCCATATATCTACATTCTCAGCCACAGTAATAATTATTCATGTATGTAAATTAGTGAGTGATTGTTAGGTTAACAGATGCATGCTGAAGCTGATAAATTTGGTCTCAGCATCTAAAGGGTTAAAGCGGTGGTAGTGTTTAGAAAAAAAAAAAGATTCACATGCAAGTTACTGTCATGATGTGCTAGTATGCATCGCATGCTAGTACATTATGAAAGACTTACCTTAAAACAAAGCCCTCCAGCGGTGCACTGTCACCACTGACAGGGCTTTCATCTTCACTTGGTCTTCCTTCTGGGTTTGTGGGCTCTGGCCCTTTGAATGGTTGAGCTGTGATAATGTCACTCCCTTGCATGCGCACCAGAGTAATGGCCTTGGCACAGAGCTCTAGATTGATGGCACATTCACTGTGCCCCCAATTCAGAGTGCAGTGTGCATGCCCCAGTGAGGTCACTGGCTGCAAAACTGGCTGAATAACACATAGACTGTGCATGCTTAGGAGATATTCATTTTACCTATGGGTAAGCTTTATTATAAGAATATTTAGCGGCCCTCCACCAGCACTCCTGGCTTCTCGCCACAGAGTTCCCCCTTAGAAAGCTGCTTTCCATGGGGGCACACATGTTTGCTCCCTCCAGAGCCTCATTGTCTACATCTATTGACACAGACAGTGGGACTCAGCCCGCCCCCCAACTCCTCATCACTGGCTTTGGTTGACCGCAGTGGGAGCCAATGGCTCCTGCTGCCTCAGCAAAGCCAGTGAGGCCAGGAAGTGAGGGGAGAGAAGAGCTGCAGACAGGCACAGTGATGGATCAAGTGAGGGCTTGGGTAATTAATTGTAATGCAAGGAATGCATTTAAGGAGAAGTATAGCTATTTTGACTATACTTTTCTATGGATCACAAAAGTGCAGCTTTTTCTGCACTCCTGTGATCTGTTTTTAGCTGACAGGCTAAAACTAAACAAGCAAAAAGTTGGGGGAGCAAACCCTGAACATGTATATCTAAAGCCGGTGCAGCAATGGACCAAGCGACATGTATATTAAAAAAGAATAGCGCACACATGCAAAATAAATGACTATCAAATATGGAGACAATCCATAAATAAAAATGGGGATTTAGTCCCACCATATGGCCATATCGTGCTCAAGCACATGTTCAGGGTTTGCTCCCCCAATTTTTTGCTTGTATATTATGTATTCGGTCTGACCAGACTTCTGAGGTTGAGCACCCCACCCCCCACACACACACCTGTACTCTATCAGTGTCCACTATCAAGTAGATATAGGAGGAGTCCCTTGTAGTGCATTAGCACATCTCTCCCAGCAAGGAGTGTTGTCTCCAAGGGTTAGAGAGGCTGGATTCACCCCTTTTTTATGGATAGTGTAGGACCCACTGATAATGGGGTACTTTGACGCAGTGGTGGGCTTGAGCACGATATGGTCATATGGTGGGACTAAATCCCCATTTTTATTTATGGATTGTCTCCATATTTGATTCCAGGCTCGGAAAAGATCCCAAACTTGACAGTTGGGAACCACCGAGATGCCTGGACCAGCAGTTAGCTCAGCCTCTCAGCATGCCACTGAGAACCTGAACCAGTCCAATCTGCCCCCTCCGTAGCCCAGTGTTCCAGTGAGTGCTTGAATGGCAGAGCAGAGAGCCGGTAACTGACATTTACCACTCTCTGCTCAGAGCAGAGGGGAGAACTGAGCGATTAGCGGTGTTTGATCGCTCAAATTTCAGGGGAGAGCCAGCAGGCGACAGTTGCAGCTGAGTTGCATTGGTGCTGCAGCCATCTAGGTGAGTATGATTTTTATTTTTTTGCTTTTTGCATACTTCTCTTTTAAGATTGAAAACGTTCAGCACTTTAAGAGGTTATACCAGGAAAACGGCTGCAGCAATGCTCTTTTCATGTAAAAGTGATCCGAGCAGCTATATACAGCTATACAAGGCGCGCCCCTTCCTGCTGCCACCCATACATCTATACCCCATGTGACGAATGAACTGGAAGCAATGAGGATTTTGTCACTTCCGGTTCCAGGTTGTTGTTAACAAGTTGTTATCAGCTTGTAATTCATCTAATTAAACAGATCTCAGCTTGATCAGATGCTTTTGAATGGCAGTGCGTATGCTGTCACAAAAAAACTAAAAAATTAAAGAGACCGTCTAAAAAAACGTAAAAAAAAATTGGTAAAGCGCCCCCATGAACACTCGCAAATGAAAAGGCATACATTGATGCCATGAGCATATGTAGACAGGGATTGCACCAAACGTGAGGTATCACTGCAAACGTGTCAATAGAGTGAGAGCAATACATTTTTAGTGCCAGACCTCCTGTTTAAAGTGATACTAAACACACACTGTTTGATTTACATTTTCCTTTCTATTTCTGCATGTGGTTGATGGCACTGTTATTATTTTAATAAAAAATCTAAGTACCTTTTTCCTAATCGATACACTGTTGTCACATGACCCAGGTCTTTCCCAGCCTGTCTCTAAGGAAACATAAGCAGGAGGAGCTTCTAGTCCTCTGCATCTAGTTATATGTTCAAAATAAAAAACAGCCTTCGGAATACAGAGTAAAAATAATATCAAACTGTTTTTAAATTGTCATACATATATATATTTGAAAACAAATCTTTATTATTTTTTGCCAATAACATTGTGTGCGTCCCTCCAGCCTGTGTCTTAGAATATGAGTGAGGTGAAGCCTCCATTAATCTACTTGTAATATCCAACCCTATTGTAACTAGCTGGTTAGTGGGCATGGAGGAGAAGGGAGGGAGTGGGCTGTCATTTACCACTGTGTATACGCCCACATGTATGACTCTATAGTCGCATGGGCTGCTCAGATGTGATGAGGAGGAAATGCTCAGCATTGAAGCTCACTGAAAACTGAGCAGGTGCAGAGTTGCCACCACAGCTACAAAATCCCTAGCTAAATTGGGGACATGAACAGAAGGAGGAGATCAAGAACAGCAGGATCAACCAGGTTTTTTGCAGAAAACAGAAAATGAGTATGAACAGCATGTAATACAGCATTTATTGATAGTTTTATATGATGTAGGTTTAGTGACACTTTAACTATAAACTCGTAAATTTGTATTTGATAAACCGCTGCACAAATATCATGTGACAGAAAAATTTCAACAGCCACTATTTTATTTTTCAAGGCTTTTGCTTTCAGAAAAAATATACTGTTTAGGGGCTCTGAATAATCTTCTTGTAAAAAAAACATGCTGACTTTTATATGTACAGTATGTGAGAAGTGTCAGAAATAGCTTGGGCAGCAAGTGACTTTCTAGGGGCATTACACATCTAATTTCCTGAATACCTACCACACTTTTGAAGATCCTGGGGTGTCGAAACAGTTGAAAACAGCCACAAAATGACCACATTTCGGAAAGCAATACTGTATTTTCTAGGAGGCATAGGGAGTCTTTTGAAAATTTTAACTTTTTTTGAAAGAAAATGAAAATGTATTATTTTACACAAAGTTGTCAATTGATAAGATATTAAACAGCATAGGCATACTTGGAATTACACTCTCAAACACATTCTGCTACTACTCTTGAGTATGGTGATACCACGTGTGTGATACTTTTTCACAGCCTACACACATAGAGAAGCCCAAAATCCAAAGAGCACCATAAGGCTTTCTGGCGGCATGGGTATGCATTCAATTATCTGGCTACCACATTTTTGGAGGTCCTGGAGCAACAGGACAGTGGAAATACCCACTTATTTACCACATTTTTGAAAGCAAACGCCCCAACCTATTTGTTATATTCTCCGTGTTGTGAGAGACACAGGACTCTGATCTGGAACAACGAATGTTTATTCAGTACTCACTGTACACTCCAACATGCATTACAGGACAGCTCTGTATATCAATGCATCTCTTACATGTGTCTAAAATGGCCACTCTGCCCCTTGTCATCACTCCTGAGTGGAGCCAGCCTTAAAGTAACAGTACATGTGAAACCCTTCAGGTATAACACTATTTTCTATAAAGGTATAGGTCATCTCAAACTGTTTTATTCCCATAAGTTTTTCATCACATGCCTGACAAAGGGGTCCTGCCTGGCTCCAAAATGTTGCATCTTATTCTTTCTGATGTGATCATTCTTCTATAAAAACTTCTCAGACGACATTTGATGATCCGTGGTGTGCTGGTAAATATGTATGTACGTTGACCTGTGATGTTTTGCAGCCTCCAGCTGAATGTTGTTACAGCACCTGCCACTTCTGAGCCTGCTCCAGGAACATGTGCGATGGGAATATTAACATTACAAAAAGAAGTAGGCATTCTGAATAGCAGCAGCCAAGCTCCAGCAGTACAGAACATCCTGGTGAAGTGGCAAGCACCAGCAGTGCAGGACATCCAAATGAAAGGCCAAGAAGTGGGGTATCAAATAGGCCACAAAGGGTCAGTATCTTGATCACAATCAGAACTATACTAGTGTCCCCAATATTATAGTGTCCCCAAAATACAGTGTTAGCACACTCCATCCTGAAATTTTCAGCCATTGACGGGCCCATCCTGCTGGGTCTGCATGCCACGCGTCCTGATTTCTCAGATAGTGAGGATGATTCCTCCACTCCTGTAGCCGTGAACGAAAAGGTGCTGGTGGACGCACTGATTGTGTCTCTGCGTGAGGCTTTAAAAATGGAGGATGCAGCTGAAGCTGCGGCGGAGGCACCGGTTCCCTTTGGCACTCACAAGCCGTCTAGAGCGGCAAAGGTGTTTCCCTTCCCCTCCTATTTTGACAGATTTGTCGCAAGAGAGTGGGAACGTCCAAAACGTCCCTTTGTGGTCCCTAAGCGATTTGCATCGAGGTACCTGTTTTGAAGAGTCCCTCCTTAAAAAGTGGACTGTTCCACCGGTGGTGGATCCCCCGGTTTCCAGGTTGAATAAGGTAACCATGAATTTGGTAAAAGAATCGCTGACATTTAAGGATCCGTCTGACAGAAAAGTGGAGGCTGTGACCCGCAATATGTTCGCTGTTGCTGGTTTGGTACTTAGGCCGGTCTTCACCATTGCCCTGGTTTCACAAACTCTGACCAAGTAGGCTAAGCTGTTACGCCATGACCTGGAGGGTGATCAGCTCCACCCTGCCTTTGTTGAGCTAGTGGACCAGTTGGTCCAGGGGCTGCAGTTTATCTGTGATGCCTCTTTGGATTTGGCTCCCCTAGTTTCTAGGCTGTCTGTTTGGGGAGTGGTCCTTAGGTGCGTTTTGTGGCTCAAGTGTGGGTCTGCGGACCAGACCTCTAAAAAAGCCTTAACTGATCTTCCTACTTAGGGAGATCTCCTGTTTGGAGCTACCTTGGATGACATCATTAAGTGTCTCACAGGGGGGAAGGGTACTTTCCTTCCGCAGGCAGGTAAGGGTAAGGAACCTCGTCATAGACGTGGCCCATCCTTTTCGGCTCATAATAAGTTTTTTTCGTCCCTTTAGGGTCGGCTGATAAGGGTTCAAAGTCTTTCAAGGCCTCTTCGGGAGGATCCAAGCGACCTTGGTCTGGCAAACCGAGAGCGGGATTCTCCATACCCACGGGCAAGGCTCCTTCTGCGCCTGGGGTTGGGGGATGTCTTCGCTGGTTTCCGGGCCCGTGGACCTCCCTGGTGCAAGACAAGTGGGTCCACGAAGTGATACGGTCCGGCTACAAGACTGTTCTGTTCTTACCCTCCGGAAAGGTTATTATCAGAATAGAGGTACTCACCGAGGCCGAGATGCCGAGAGCGGTTCGCTGTTGCGACTAAGCGCACTCCGCCCCTCTGGAGGTGATACAGAGGGTGGATGGCACAAAGAAGCACAAGCTACCAGCAGGCAGGGTAGAGCTTGCGTGGAGGTCCTGTAGAGCTGGAGCAGTGACTGATCAGGATCCAGCAGTAAAAGTCCGGAGCAGGCTGAGGGTCAAACACTGGTAAGCAGACAATCCAGGTCACAGGCTGAGGGTCAAGGCACTGGAGATAGGAGACAAGACTAGGTCACAAGCAGAAGGTCAAGGCACAGGAGACTGAAGGTAAATCCGGGTCGCAGGCAGAGGGTCAAACACAGGTAAGCAAAAGCAAAGTCCGTAAAACAAGCCAAGGTCGGGTCCAGGAGAAGAGCAGAGTAGGTCAGGGTCAATCCGGGTCACAGCAGGTAAACGATCACACAGGAAACAGGAACTCAGGTACAGGAAGCTGAAAGACAAACCAGCAATTCCTCTGAGCACTTGCTCAGCTTTTATAGGCAGCCAGGAAGTCATGTGGAAGTCATGTGGTGCTTATCATGTGATGACCAGTCTGCAGCTGAAGGTTTCTCTGACAGTGCCCCCCCCCCGAGGGGCGGCCTCTGGACGCCCAAACTGGACATCAACTCCGGGTGATTCACATGAAAAGCTTGGATCAAGCGAGGGGCGTGTATGTTTCTTGAGGGTTCCCAAGAGTTGTTTTCAGGTGGGTACCCCTTCCACTTGATTTGGTATTGGAGAAGTCTACCCCTCTTTCTGCAGTTCAGTATGGCTTCAACCTCAAATTCATTTTCTCCATCCACCTGGACCGGTGGAGGAGGCGGCTCCTCTCTTCCCGGGAAGGGGCTAGGAATCACTGGTTTTAGTAAGGATGCATGAAAGACAGAATGAATCCTGTAAGAGCTGGGTAAGGCCAATTTAAAGGCCACAGGGTTAACCATCCTCTTGATTTTGAACGGCCCTATGAACTTTGGGCCCAACTTCCGTGAGGGAAAAGGTAATTTGAGGTTAGCTGAAGATAACCAAACTTCCTCACCGACCTTGAAAATCGGGTTCTCCTTCCTTCCCCTGTTGTAGTACTTCTTATAGTCATCCTGGGCCTTTTGCATGGTTTCCTGAATACTTTGAAAGTTCTGTTGGATGGAGGCTATGCGATCTTGGACAGCAGGAACAGATAATTCAGGGGTAGCGTTTGGAAGGAAAGAAGGGTGAAACCCAAAGTTAGACCAGAAGGGCGTTTGGTTGGTGGCTGAATGAACTGAATTATTATACGCGAACTCCGCGTAGGGTAGCAGAGAGGACCAGTCATCCTGGGAGCCAGAAAAGAAACAGCGGAGATACTGCTCCAGAGTTTGGTTCGTTCTCTCTGTCTGGCCATTGCTCTGAGGGTGATACGCAGAGGAGAGACAGACCTTTATTTGTAGTGCTTTACAAAGTTCTTTCCAAAATTTGGAGGTGAACTGAACCCCTCTGTCAGAAACAACACTGTCGGGTACTCCATGTAGCCTTATTATTTCTTTGATAAAAATGTTAGCTGTCTCCAAAGCAGAGGGGGTGCCCACCATGGGCAAGAAGTGTGCCATTTTGGAAAGGCGGTCGACAACAACCAGAATGGAGGTGAAACCTTCCGAGGGAGGAAGATCAACAATGAAGTCCATAGAAACTTCAGCCCATGGGCGTTCTGGAATGGGTAAAGGTCTAAGTAATCCCCAAGATTTGGTGTTAGCCACTTTACTGCGCTGGCAAGAAATACAAGAGAGGACATACTTTTTACAGTCCTGCCTCCAACCAGGCCACCAAAAAGAACGGGCAACCAATTCCAATGTCTTTTGAGTCCCAAAGTGACCAGCCAGTTTATGGTCATGAAGCAACTTTAATGTCATGGGTCTAGCCTCCGGTGGGACAAAAATTCTTCCTTGGGACCAGAACAAGTCATCTCGTTTCTCCAAGGAGGATATTTCTGGGTCAGTACAATGGCTGGATGCCAACTTGATGGTGGTCATCAGATCAGTGTCTGTGAGCAGAAGGAAGTTTTGTGGAGATAAGATGGTGCTAGGTTCCGTTGACTGGGGAGATTCAGGGAACATCCGGGAGAGTGCGTCTGCTTTCCCATTCTTGAGGCCAGGTCTATAAGAGATATGAAAGTTGAACCTAGAAAAGAAATGGGCCCACCGGGCTTGCCTGGGTCTTAAGCGTTTGGCTGTCCTGAGGTATTCTAGGTTTTTATGATCGGTGAAGATCATGATGGAATGGGAAGCACCCTCCAACAGATATCTCCACTCCTCCAGAGCGAACTTGATGGCCAACAGCTCCCGGTCTCCCACATCATAATTTCTTTCTGGGGAACTTAGTTTCCGAGATGCGAAAGCTACAGGATGGAGGAGAGCCTTGGGGCCCTGTCTCTGGGAGAGGATGGCTCCAGTGGCGGTTTCCGAGGCGTCTACCTCCAACACAAATGGCAGGGCTGGATCCAGATGCCGTAGGATTGGTGCAGAGGTGAACAGGGCTTTGAGCTTGGTAAAAGCTTCCTGGGCCTCTTGGGACCACTGAAAATGACTGTGTTGGCGGGTTAGTTGGGTGATGGGTGCAACAATGGATGAGAAGCCAACGATAAACCTCCGGTAAAAATTAGCGAATCCGATAAACCGCTGTACCCCCTTTTTGTCTACTGGAGCCGGCCACTCCTGAATTGCCTTGACCTTCTGTGGATCCATTGCGACCCCGTTGGTAGAAATGATAAAGCCTAGGAATTGCACAACAGATTTTTCGAATTCGCATTTCTCTGCTTTAAGGTACAATTTGTGTCTCCTGAGAATTGCAAGGACTGTCTTTACATGAACCCGGTGTAGCTCAATGGTGGCAGAAAAAATAAGAATGTCGTCCAGGTAAACAACTAGGAAATTGTCCAGATATTCTCGAAAAATGTCGTTTACCAGGTGCTGAAATGTGGCCGGGGCGTTACACAACCCAAAGGGCATTACCAAATATTCATAATGTCCAAATCTGGACCTGAAGGCAGTCTTCCATTCGTCTCCAGGCCTGATTCGGATGAGGTTATAGGCACCTCGCAGATCCAACTTGGAGAAAATTCGGGCAGACCGGAAACGCTGAAACAACTCTGGGATAAGTGGAAGAGGATAGCGATTTTTTATCGTTATTTTGTTCAGTTCTCTATAGTCTATGCATGGTCTTAGGGAACCATCTTTCTTTTCCACAAAGAAGATGCCGGCTCCGGCCGGTGAAGATGATGGACGAATGAAACCCTTATCCAAGTTCTCATCAATATACGTTTTAAGAGCCGCTAGTTCAGTCTCTGATAGTGGAAAGATGCGGCCAAAGGGTATTTCGGAACCAGGTAGCAAATCAATGGGGCAGTCGTAAGACCGATGAGGTGGTAGGCAATCAGCTTTTTGTTTATCGAAGACATCTCTAAATTCAAGATATACCGGAGGGACGTGCTGGAGATTGTCAGGTGTAGGTGCTACGGTTAAACAGGAAGCTGGAGCTGGAGGAAGACAATGCTGGGAACAGTAGGGAGAGGAGAAGGAGACTTTCTTCTTGTTCCAATTGATGTCAGGTTCATGTGCCTGTAGCCAGGGGAGCCCCAAAATGATGGGGAACATGGGGGAGAAGATGATGTCAAAGCTTAGAAGCTCCTGGTGGCCGGAGTCCGTGGTGACAAGGATGGGCCATGTCTGTTGTGTGACAAATCCAGAGCGAGGGAGAGACCCATCAGCCAGGTAGACTTGGAGGCCTTGTTCTTTGGTTTGCAGTGGAATGTGTAGTTTTTGGGCCAGTGAAGTGTCTAGAAAACAACTACAGGCTCCGGAATCAATAATTGCTGGTAGATGAACTTCCTTTTCCATTAGCTGTAAGGAGACAGAGAGGGTGACATAAGTTTGGGATAAACCAGGGTTCTGAAAGTTCATGAAAAACTGCGAGCGTGACTTACTGGGTCTCACGGGGCAGGTACGCAGAAAATGTCCAGTTCCCCCACAGTAGAGACAGAGATTGGCCTGTCGCCGTCGTTGCTTCTCTTCAGGGGTAAGAGGGGCACGGACCAATCCAAGCTGCATGGGCTCAGCCTCTGGAGCAGAGGTGACAGGAGTCACTGGAAAGGATGGGTGAACGGGAGAAGGTTTAGGGAGCATCCAACTAGGTCAGGGACCCTGGGAGCGCTCAGAGCGCCGCTCGCGCATGCGCCTGTCTAGATTGGTAGCGGATTGGATTAAATCCTCCAAAGTGGCAGGGGTTTCAATCCTGGCCAACTCATCTTTCAAAGCTTCTGACAGCCCCTGGCGGTACTGGTATTTAAGAGCGGGTTCGTTCCACCCTGTGTCAGCTGACCATTTTCGAAATTCAGCAGTGTAGTCCTCCACTGGTCTCTTTCCTTGAGACAGGGAGTGTAGCACGGCTTCTGCAGTAGCGGTGCGTTGGGGGTCGTCATATAGTTGAGACATACTTTCAAAGAAAAGGTCCAAAGAATTCAGAAGAGAGCTCCTCTGTTCCATCAGGCTGTGGGCCCAGGCCTGCGGCTCTTCGGTCAACAGGGAGATGACAAATCCCACCTTAACTACTTCGGACGAAAAAGTCCTGGGCTGAAGGGCTAAGTACAAGGAGCATGCATTTTTGAAGGCCCGGAACTTTTTGCGATCGCCTGAAAAACGCTCCGGTGTGGGAACCCTGGGCTCAGGGGTAGCCATGATCACTGTGGGGCTTGATGCAACTTGAGAAGAGGAGGCTCCGCTGGTGGGCGCAGGGGCTGCGGCTGTTGATGCAGGTGACACTGAAAGTTGCTGGAGACGACCGTCAATCTGGGCATAGCCTTCCTGCAGTTTCTGGACTGCATCAGTGAGGGTTGTGACCTGCTGGCACAGGATCTCAAGAGGAGAACGCGATCTGTCGGCCTCTGACATGGCTGGTTTGTACTATCAGAATAGAGGTACTCACCGAGGCCGAGATGCCGAGAGCGGTTCGCTGTTGCGACTAAGCGCACTCCGCCCCTCTGGAGGTGATACAGAGGGTGGATGGCACAAAGAAGCACAAGCTACCAGCAGGCAGGGTAGAGCTTGCGTGGAGGTCCTGTAGAGCTGGAGCAGTGACTGATCAGGATCCAGCAGTAAAAGTCCGGAGCAGGCTGAGGGTCAAACACTGGTAAGCAGACAATCCAGGTCACAGGCTGAGGGTCAAGGCACTGGAGATAGGAGACAAGACTAGGTCACAAGCAGAAGGTCAAGGCACAGGAGACTGAAGGTAAATCCGGGTCGCAGGCAGAGGGTCAAACACAGGTAAGCAAAAGCAAAGTCCGTAAAACAAGCCAAGGTCGGGTCCAGGAGAAGAGCAGAGTAGGTCAGGGTCAATCCGGGTCACAGCAGGTAAACGATCACACAGGAAACAGGAACTCAGGTACAGGAAGCTGAAAGACAAACCAGCAATTCCTCTGAGCACTTGCTCAGCTTTTAAAGGCAGCCAGGAAGTCATGTGGAAGTCATGTGGTGCTTATCATGTGATGACCAGTCTGCAACTGAAGGTTTCTCTGACAGTTATTTTCTTCCAATGTGTGTCTGTCCCCGGACCAGTTGCAAGCTCTCTTTAGGGGTTTCCGGCCTTGAAATGTTTTCAGGGGTTTTATTCGAACCTGTTCATGGTCCTGAAAAAAAGAGGGCAAGGTGCGTCCAATTCTGGATCTCATGGCCCTGAACTGCTTTGTGCAGATACAGAAGTTTAGAATGGAGTCTATTCGCAGGGTGGTGGCATCCTTGCCTCTATCGCTTACTTACACATTCCAATATGTGTCTGTCACCAGCGCTTCCTCCACTTTGCCGTGGGAGAGGAGCATTATCAGTTTGTGGTGTTACCCTTTGGTCTCGCCTCCACCCCTCGGGTCTACACAAAAGTGTTGGCCCCAGTGCTGGCGCTGTTACGTCAGCGTGGGATCGCAGTACTGGCTACCTAGATGACCTTCTCTTGCGAGCGGAGTCCCCTACTGCTCTAGTGGACAACGTGGAAATCACTATACAGAGGGAGTTCGGCTGGCTTCTGAATTATCAGAAGTCTGCTATGGTTCCTTCCACAAAGCTGCACTATCTGCTTTTTGACTCTGGACTTGGCTCTAACCAGAGTTTTCCTTCCTCTGGACAAACTCCAGAAATTGCATGCTGCGATTCATCTCCTGCTGTCCATCAGGTGGTCATCCCTCTGGACTTGCATGCGGGTGCTGGGCCTGATGTTTTCTACCTTCGAGGCGGTCCCATTTGTTCAGCTCCATATGAGGTCACTGAAAAGGGAGATCTTGGCCAAATTGGACAAGATCCTGCTGAGCCAGAAAACAAAAGGGTCCCTGGTTTGGTGGCTTCACTCTCCAACCATGGATGCCAGTCTGCATGGTCACAGTGTCCGCTAGCGGACGCCACAGATGCACTGATGGCCCCGAACTGCCCAAATATCTTCTGATTTATGCTTTCCCTCCTCTCAAGCTTTTGCTGAGACTCTTGCACAGGATCGACGGGAAGGGATTCCGGTCGTTCTAGTGGCCCTGGACTGGCCTTGCCGGTCTTGGTATGCCAACCTGGTGCAGCTGGTCGCCGATGTCCCTTGGGGGCTGCCACTCAGGGAGGATCTGTTGTCCCAAGGGCCGATCTTCCATCCTGCTTTACAGTTGCTGGCTTTGACAGCTTGGCTATTAAAAGCCAGGTGCTGAAGGATAGAGGTTTTCCTGGGTCTGTGATTCCAACACTGTTGAAAGCTAGGAAGTGTACCTATAGGAAGATCTACCATCATATGTGGAAAGCATACATTTCATGGTGTGAATCACTTGGTGTTCACCCTCGCTCTTCCTTGGTGGCTCTAGTCTACACCTTTCTTCAATGGGTGGTTAAGCAGAAATTGGCTTTGAGTACTATCAAGGGCCAGGTATCAGCCTTGGCGGCCTTCTTTCAACGACCCTTGGCCACACACTCCCTGGTGCGTACCTTTATTCAGGGGTTTTGACATTTGGCTCCACCAGTGCAGTCTCCAATACCACCTTGTGATCTTAACCTGGTGCTTTCAGTCCTCTAGAAGCCTCCCTTTGAAAATATTTGGGAGATTACCCTGCTTGCGCTATCCTATAAGGTGTTTTTCTTGGTGACTATCACCTCTGCGTGCAGGGTGTTGGAATTGGTGGTGTTGTCTTGTCGCACCCCTTACTTGGTGATCCACAAAGATAAGGTGGTTCTTCGCCTCTGTCTGTTGTTCCTTCCAAAAGTTGATTTCCATTTCCATCTCCATTTCCATTTTCCATTTCCATTTGAATAAAGACATTGTGTTGCCTTTCCTGTGTCCCAGGCCAAAACATCCTAAGGAAATTGCGTTGCATGCCTTGAATGTGGTTCAGGCAATTTGGGTGTACCTGGCAGCCACGGAGTCTTTTAGGAAGTCAGACTCGCTATTTGTACTCACTGATAGGCCACGAAAAGGGCTGTCCGCTTCGTCTGTGACCATTTCTAGATGGATCAGACAGACGGTATCTCAGGCCTATTTGATCAAGGGTCAGGTTCCTCCTTTCCCTGTGAAGGCACACTCTACTCGGGCACACAGTGCTTCTTGGGCCTTCCATCATCAGGCGTCAGTGGTGCAGGTGTGCAAGGCGGCTACCTGGTTGTCGGTGCACACTTTCACAATGTTTTATAAAGTAGATGTGTTTGCATCTTGGGATGCCTGTTTTGGCCACAAGGTTTTGCTGACTGCTGTGTAGAGGGTCTGTTCCCTCTTTGGGGGAGTTATTTTCGGGTGGGCTCCAGTTTTTTTTTTGGTTGTCTCCTGTTACCTGTTTGGCTACAGTTTAGCCTTGGGGAAATTTTTTGCTGTTCCGACCACTCATGTTTTGGGACTTCCAACTGGTCAAGATTCTTAGGAGCTGTGTCCGTCAATGAACGAAAGAGAAAATGTGATTTTTGACTTACCGTAAAATCTATTTCTCTGATGGTCATCGATGGACACAGCACCCGTCCCTCTATGCAGTTGTAATACTTTTGACACTGCTTATGACGAAACTGAGAACCTATAGCAGAGAGGGGGAGTATACCTCCTGGGACTGTCAAAAGGCATAGTGGAGCCTTTTATTTCTGCCTAGTGTCCTACTCCTATAGTGGGAAGTATAACCCACTGGTCAAGATTCTCAGGAGCTCTGTCCGTCAATGAACATCAGAGAAATGGATTTTAGGGTAAGTCAAAAATCCCATTTTATTGGTTATGTTTTATAACAGAAAATAGAAAATGTCGTCTTTTTTTTTCTTCAAACTTTTCAGGCTTGTTTTAATTTGCATTAATAAAAAATAAAAACCAGAGGTGATCAAATACCACAAAAAGGAAGCTCTATACGTGTGAAATAATTATATACATTTTGTATGGGTACAGTGTTGCATGACCGTACAATTACCAGCTAAAGTAGCAGAGTGCTGAATAGCAAAAAGTGCCCTGACTGGTCATGAAGGGGGTAAAACTTTCCTGAGGTCAGGTGGTTAAAAGAAAGTGAGGCTGGGCATAGATTATATGATTTTCTTTCTTTCCACCACGGGTGGAAGGAATAAAAATTGCTTGTTTGATTTCCTCATCAACACAGTCAGTGTTTATAGTTACATAGTTACATAGTAGGTGAGGTTGAATAAAGACAATAGTCCATCCAGTTTAACCTGTGTAGGTGTGTGTGGCTGTAATCATCTCACATACCCCTGAATGTTCTGATCCTTGAGATGTACGTCTAATAGTCTTTTGAAAGCCACCATACTACCCGCAGAAACCACGTCTTGTGGTAGAGAATTCCACAGTCTTGTAGCCCTAACAGTAAAGAACCCCCCACGTTGCCTGAGGTTAAAACGCTTCTCCTCTAATCGCATTGTGTGCCCCCGAGTCCTCATGCAATCCCTTCGACTGAACAGCTTTTTTTCTAAGCTGAGATCCCCATTGAGATATTTAAAAATTGCTATCATGTCCCCCCTCAGGCGTCTCTTCTCCAGGGAGAATAAATCAAGCGATTGGAGACGCTCTTCATAATCAAGGTCCTCCAATCCCCTAATTAGTTTAGTTGCCCTTCTCTGTACTCTCTCTAGCTCCAACACATCTCTTCTGAGGACTGGCGACCACAACTGGACAGAATACTCCAGATGAGGTCGGACCAGAGTTTTATAAAGTGGAAGGATTATAGTCTTATCTCTGGAAAACATCCCTTTCTTTATGCATGCTAATATTCTGCTAGCCTTGGTAGCCGCCGCTTGACATTGCATGCTGTTGCCTAGTCTATCATCAACCAAGACTCCCAGATCCTTCTCCATTTTTGATTCCCCCAAGGGTTCCCCTCCCAACGTGTATTGTGCTTTTATGTTTCTAGTCCCCAAGTACAAAACCTTACACTTCTCCACGTTAAACCTCATTTGCCAAGTCGTTGCCCACTCCGTTATTTTGTCCAGGTCATTCTGTAGGATATCTGCTTCTTGCTGTGCAGTTATTGCCCTGCCTAATTTTGTGTCATCAGCAAAAACTGATATCGAACTACTGATCCCGTCCTCAATGCTGTTTATGAATAAATTGAACAAGGTTGGTCCTAGGACTGAGCCTTGGGGGACCCCGCTTACTACCTCAGACCAGTCTGAGTATGCGCTGTTTATTACCACCCTTTGGACACGCCCTTTTAGCCAGTTCCGTATCCAAGAGCAAACCCTGCTGTCGATACCTGCAGACCTTATTTTATAAATTAAGCGCTTGTGGGGAACTGTATCAAACGCCTTAGCGAAATCTAGGTACACCACATCCACTGGTTTGCCCCTATCTAGCTCACAGCTCACCTCCTCGTAGAATGTTAAGAGATTGGTTTGACAAGAACGCCCATTTGTAAACCCGTGCTGGTTACTACTGATGATGCTGTTGTCCTTAGCAAACTCTACGATATAGTCCCTTATTATCCCCTCCAGAAGTTTACATACTACTGATGTCAGACTGACCGGCCTATAATTTCCCGGTATATGCCTCTGACCCTTTTTGAATATCGGAATCACGTTTGCTTTCCTCCACTCCCCTGGTACATCTCCTGTCCTAATACTGTCCGCAAAGATCAGGAACAGTGGTCTGGATATAACCTTACTGAGTTCCTTGAGTACTCTCGGATGTACGCCATTCGGGCCTGGTGATTTGTTTGTGTTAAGTTTGTCCAGCCTTTCCCTGATTTCACCCTCTGTTTGTAATGTTCCGGTACCTATGGTACCCTTGTTCCTATATTTCTCCTCTCTTTGCGTCCCATCTTGTATAACAAAGGACGCATACACCTTTAAGACCGGATGACATCATTGCCGAGCGCCGCTATGAGCGGCTATTTCAATCGCCGGTTTGCTCTCACTCATCGCTCGTTCAAACCCACATGTTCATCGCACCTACGCCTGAGAAGTCAGAGCTGCTGACATACCTTCCTTGCTGAACTAAAGACGGAAACCTCGCTGGTGATCCGTATCCCGCTACGGGATCACCCCTCTCCAATGGACACTGTTATTCCTAACCTATCTAAGTGATAAGTACCCCGCAGGGGATTCTTACTAACCAATCTCCTACTGTCATCTACTGCAATTACCAAGACTATCTGTATCTATCTATTCACTATCATCTGCATAAGACTGTTAGCTGTTGGGACTACCTTGAACTATCCTTGCACTAGGTAACTCTGTCTAAAGTATACTCCATCTGTGTCCTCATACCATTTGCACTATACTTGACATCAGAACCTATCTGCTTACCATCACCTGCAACTCTCCTATACTACTTCTAGTGCTCACCATACAATAGCCTGTCTCTCATCTATATATCCTCATATACTCTATCCCTCCATTAAACATCTATTAATATATATATAGTATATAACAGGCTATACACGGTGATGAAGTCCTGAGAGTTGGATATGTTGTTCAACAGATTCTCTACAAGGCTACTGAGTGTAATAATTCTGCAGCTGTAAATCCATCCACAAACAAAAACGCATGAACGTTACAGATTGAACGAGCCTTTAAAAAAAATATGGATTCAGCAGAATTATCCACTCATGTACTACAATTAAAACAACAAGTAGATGCATTGATCCATGCGCTTACAGAGGTAAAAAATGACAATCAAACCTTGAGACAGCAGCTTGGCCGTCTCACACAGCCTCCTGCTGCTCCGCCCCGTGAGCCTAAGATAAACCCTCCTATAGTGTTTTCTGGTGATCGGAGCAAATTCCGTGAATTTAAAAACGCATGTCAATTGTTCTTTTTGTTAAAACCTCAAACCTACACCACTGACCAAATTAAGGTTTGTACCATCATCTCCTATTTAACGGGTGAACCCCGGGCCTGGGCAGATGCTCTCTTTGAAAAGGATGATCCACTCCTTAATTCTTATCCCTTATTTCTAACACAACTTACAAGCACGAAGAGACCATTTAATTGGTCAAAAGAAGCAAATGGAGCATTCTCTCTGCTGAAATCAAGCTTTACTACTGCCCCCATACTATGCCATCCAGACCCATCCCTTCAATACATCTTGGAGGTAGATGCGTCTAATATGGCAGTAGGAGCAGTTCTCTCACAACGACCAACAAACACCTCACCTCTTCACCCAGTTGCTTTCTTTTCAAAGTCATTAAGTAGCCCCGAGGTGAACTACCCAGTAGGTGAGAAGGAGTTATTAGCCATAAAACTGGCATTAGAGAATTGGAGACATCTACTTGAGGGCACTCAATTGCCAATTCTGATATATTCTGATCACAAAAACCTCCAATACCTTCAGACTAATAGAACTCTTTCCCACCGGCAGGTACGGTGGTCGTTATTCTTTCTGAGATTTTATTTTTTAGTAGCTTACACGCCCGCAGACAAAAATAAAAAAGCGGATGCACTCTCACGACTAGCCGAGAAAGATTGCACTGAGGTTCCCTCAGTTCCTATAATACCACTTGAACGTATTATCGGAGTCGTTCGCTCACTGAAGGAGGAGATTTTGCACAGCATAGGGTTGGATTCACCTCCACCACAACTAACTACTGACGCAGAAGGCTTCCTGTACTACAACGATAAATTATACATACCCCCTACTATGCGAACCAAGATCTTAGAATTGTCGCATGATGTACCTATGGCAGGACATATGGTTATGACTAAAACTCTCAATCTACTCACTAGGCAATTTTGGTGGCCAGACATGAAGACAACCGTAAAAAAGTTCGTTTCATCTTGTGATATCTGTGCAAGGTCTAAAATTGACAACACGAAACCATCAGGATTACTTTGTAGTTTACCGATACCCCAGGTTCCGTGGGAAGTGGTATCCTTAGATTTCATAGTGGAACTACCACCTTCCAAAGGATTCAACACCATCTTGGTATCAGTGGACCATCTGACCAAGATGGCACATTTCACCCCTATCCGAAAACTACCTTCATCCAAACAAACAGCGGAATTACTTGTGAAACATGTCTTTAAGTTACATGGTATTCCAAAAACACTGCTGTCTGACCGTGGTTCACAATTCATCTCAAAGTTTTGGCTAGCTCTATGTCAGATACTGCGAATAGAGCGTAACCTTACTTCTGCCTACCACCCTCAGACCAACGGACAGACAGAGAGAGTTAACCAGTGCATTGAACAGTACCTGCGTTGCTATACTTCGTATCTACAGGACGATTGGGCAGATCTCCTCCCACTGGCGGAATTCGCCTATAACATCGCTACTCATAGCACTACTAAGCAAAGTCCGTTTTACCTGAATTATGGGTTTCATCCCACACTCCTTCCTCCACGTATCTTACCATCATGTAATCCAGTAGCATCTGATTATCTTGCCCAGATAAAGGATTCTCTGGGATTACTCAACAATACCATATCTCATGCTCATAGCCAACAAAAAAAATACTACGACCTCCGTAGGAAACCCTCTCCCCAATATGCCATTGGGGATCTTGTTTGGCTTTCTACAAAAAATCTGAGACTAAAGATCCCTAGTAAAAAACTTGGACCTCTATTTCTGGGACCTTTTCCAATAGAGAAGCTTATTGGAAAAGCTGCAGTACAACTCACATTGCCAGTAGACCTCAAGATACATCCTGTCTTCCATGTGTCTCTACTGAAGCCCCATGTTCCTAACCAAGGAATAAGGCCTACTATCTCACCTCCACCTCCTGTACAAGTGGAGGGTGGAGAAGAATTTGAGATAAAAGAAATTTTGGATTCCCGTTTCAATAGAAGAAGACTCCAGTATCTTGTACAATGGAAGAATTATGGGCCCCAAGATGACACCTGGCTGGATACCTCCGATATCCATGCCCCTAGACTGATTCGCAATTTCCACTCGAAATATCCGGAAAAAACAGTTCTAGAGGCCTTCCGGAGCCGGCCTTAAGGGGGGGGGGGGTACTGTAATGTTCCGGTACCTATGGTACCCTTGTTCCTATATTTCTCCTCTCTTTGCGTCCCATCTTGTATAACAAAGGATGCATACACCTTTAAGACCGGATGACATCACTGCCGAGCGCCGCTATGAGCGGCTATTTCAATCGCCGGTTTGCTCTCACTCATCGCTCGTTCAAACCCACATGTTCATCGCACCTACGCCTGAGAAGTCGGAGCTGCTGACATACCTTCCTTGCTGAACTAAAGCCGGAAACCTCGCTGGTGATCCGTATCCCGCTACGGGATCACCCCTCTCCAATGGACACTGTTATTCCTAACCTATCTAAGTGATAAGTACCCCGCAGGGGATTCTTACTAACCAATCTCCTACTGTCATCTACTGCAATTACCAAGACTATCTGTATCTATCTATTCACTATCATCTGCATAAGACTGTTAGCTGTTGGGACTACCTTGAACTATCCTTGCACTAGGTTACTCTGTCTAAAGTATACTCCATCTGTGTCCTCTTACCATCTGCACTATACTTGACATCAGAACCTATCTGCTTACCATCACCTGCAACTCTCCTATACTACTTCTAGTGCTCACCATACAATAGCCTGTCTCTCATCTATATATCCTCATATACTCTATCCCTCCATTAAACATCTATTAATATATATATATAGTATATAACAGGCTGTACACGGTGATGAAGTCCTGAGAGTTGGATATGTTGTTCAACAGATTCTCTACAAGGCTACTGAGTGTAATAATTCTGCAGCTGTAAATCCATCCACAAACAAAAACGCATGAACGTTACACTGTTAGCCATAGTGGCAAGTCCTGTGTATTACTACTAACCATACAGTCATGGTCAGTGTACCCCTCCTTTTCCTGTGTAAATACGGATGAGAAAAAAGCATTCAGCACGGTTGCTTTTTCAGTGTCCTCTGTAACCATCCTCCCATCATCGTTAATTATGTGTGCAATATGCTCTGCCCTAGTTTTTTTGCTGTTGATATACTTAAAGAATTTCTTTGGTTTTTTTTTACTATCCTCCGCTATTTGTCTCTCAAAGTCTATTTTAGCCATCTTGATTTCGTGTTTACACTTCTTATTTGCCTCCTTGTATTGGTCGAAAGCCAATACTGTGCCTTCTGATTTATATTTCCTGAAGGCCAATTTTTTTCCCCTAATAAGTATTTTAACGCTATGGTTTAGCCAGCCAGGTTTGGCTTTGTCTCTTCTAAATTTATTTCCCATAGGAATGCACTGCAAGATGCCTTTGCTTAATATGTTCCTAAAGCATTCCCATTTTTCCTCTGTGGTCAGGGATCCCAGGGTCTGGTCCCAGTTTACCCTTTCCATCAATGAGTACAATTTTGAAAAGTCTGCCCTTCTGAAGTTAAGGGTTCTTATGTTCCCCACTTGCCTTGCTATATTGTTATTTACGCTAAATGTGATCATCCTGTGATCGCTAGAGCCCAGGTTGTCCTGGACTCCTACTTCCGAGATTAGGTCTGGGTCATTAGTGATCAATAGATCCAGGATTGCGTTTTCTCTAGTAGGAGAATCCACCAGCTGTGACATGTAATTATCCTGTAAGGTCTCCATGAATAGATGGGCCTTATGTGAGTGTGTAGTCCCCTCTCCCCAGTCAATGTCGGGATAATTGATGTCCCCCAATATGATGACTGATCCTAGCTTTGCCACTATACCCAAAAGTGCTAAAAATTCCAGCTCTACCTCCTCCCCTTGTTTAGGTGGCCTATAGCAAACCCCCACAATAACTTTTCCCTTTTCTCCTTCCCTATGGAGTTCTACCCATACGGATTCTAACTCCATACTCATCCCTTCCGTAATGTCACTCCTCTCAATCACCTTTACATTGTTCTTGACGTAGAGACATACCCCTCCCCCTTTTTTTCCTACCCTGTCCTTCCGGTACACCGAATACCCTTGGATATTGGCCAGCCAGTCATGTGAGGGGTCAAACCAAGTCTCCGCTATTCCCACAAGGTCTATGTCCTCCTCATGTACTAACATTTCCAACTCATCCATTTTATTAGCTAGGCTCCTGGCATTAGCATATACCCCTCTTAGTTTTACAGAAGTTAAACGTGATTGGTGGTTATGTTTATTCCTGTTTGGTCTGAGGTTCTCCCGCACAGACCTACTGATTGACGTTGTGGACCTACTGTCGCTGCTGACCCTACAGCTGCCTTCAGTCCTTTGCTCCCTCCTAACTGCCTCTACTTCTGAGCCCTCCCCCCCCGTCTCCTAGTTTAAAAGCCCCTCCAACTTGGTGGCCATCTTTCTCCCCAAAAGAGCTGTACCTTCCCCATTAAGGTGCAGCCCATCCTTACTAAAGAGCCGGTAGCCGACTAAAAAGTCAGCCCAGTTCTCCAGGAACCCAAACCCCTTCTTCCTACACCAGTTCCTCAGCCACTTGTTAAGTTCCCTAATCTCCTTCTGCCTCTCCTGTGTGGCTCGAGGTACCGGCAGTATTTCAGAGAAAACCACCTTGGAGGTCCTTTTCCTCAATCTATTACCTAAGTCCCTGAAATCGTTCTTTAGGATCCTCCACCTACCTTTAACTTTGTCATTAGTGCCCACATGCACCATGGCCGCTGGGTCATCCCCAGCCCCGCACAATAATCTGTCTGCCAGATCTGCGATGTGCCGAACGCGGGCGCCCGGTAAACAACATACTGTTCGGTTCACGAGATCTTTTTTACAGATTGCCCTCTCTGTCCTCTTGATAATTGAGTCCCCAACTACCACAACCTTTCTAACCTTTCCTGAGTTACGGTCCCCCTTCTTCCTGGAGCCCTCCCTCCCCTGGCAGCTGGGGGAGGGCGCATGCTCAAGCACTGCCACCCCTGAGCTGATATCCCCCTCAACCTGCAACTCTGCAAATATGTTAGGGTGTACCAACTCAGGACTGGCCTCCCTGACACTCCTCCCACTAACATTCCTAACAGTCACCCAGCTGCGTACCTCTGCTGCTTGCGTCACCTCTATTCCTCCCTCCTCTATGCTGGCCCCTGCCAGCGCCTGATGGGTAATGTCCAAGCTCCTTTCCAGGTTGTAGATGCGACACAGTCTTGCCACTGTGTTCTCTAGATCCACGATGTGGGCTTCCAGAGCAACAAGTTGCTCACATCTTGCACAGCAGTATTCGCCCTCGATTGGTTCATCAAGAAACTCATACATGGCGCAAGAAGTGCACTGAGTGGCATCCCCAATCCTATCGGACATTATTACCCACTAATCTATGGGGATAATGTTAACGACCTGCTCTTCCTTACCTACACTACCTCTAACTTCCCTGGTACTAAACCTGGGGTACTCACCAGTCGCTAATATACTAACCAGTCACTAAGATACTTACCAGTCGCAAATATACCAACAGGCGCAAAGATACTCACCAGTCGCAAGATACTCACTAGTTGCAAGATACTCACCAGTCGCAAGATACTCCCAGTCGCAAGATACTCACCAGTCGCAAGATACTCACCAGTCGCAAGATACTCACCAGTCGCAGGATACTCACCAGTCGCAAAGATACTCACCAGTCGCAGGATACTCACCAGTCGCAAAGATACTCACCAGTCGCAAAGATACTCACCAGTCGCAAAGATACTTACCAGTCGCAAAGATACTCACCAGTCACAAGATACTCACCAGTCGCAAAGATACTCACCACTCGCAGAGATACTCACCAGTCGCAAGATACTCTCAGTCGCAAGATACTCACCAGTCGCAAGATACTCACCAGTCGCAGGATACTCACCAGTTGCAAAGATACTCATCAGTCGCAGGATACTCACCAGTCGCAAAAATACTCACCAGTCGCAGGATACTCACCAGTCGCAAAGATACTCACCAGTCGCAAAGATACTTACCAGTCGCAAAGATACTCACCAGTCGCAAGATACTCACCAGTCGCAAAGATACTCACCACTCGCAGAGATACTCACCAGTCGCTAGATACTCCCAGTCGCAAAATACTCACCAGTCGCAAGATACTCACCAGTTGCAAGATACTCACCAGTCGCAGGATACTCACCAGTCGCAAAGATACTCACCAGTCGCAGGATACTCACCAGTCGCAAAGATACTCACCAGTCGCAGGATACTCACCAGTCGCAAAGATACTCACCAGTCGCAATGATACTTACCAGTCTCAAAGATACTCACCAGTCGCAAGATACTTACCAGTCACAAAGATACTCACCACTCACAGAGATACTCACCAGTCGCAAGATACTCACCACTCGCAGATACTCACCAGTCGCAGATACTCACCAGATGCTCACCAGTCGCAAAGATACATACCAGTCGCAAGATGCTCCCCAGTCGCAAAGATCCTCACCAGTCACAAGGATACTCACCCGTCCAAAGAACTTCACCAGTCGGTCGGTCACAGAACACTGTCAGTCAGTCGCAGATCAGTCAGTCACAGCGCAGTCAGTTGTCAGTCGGTCGCAGAGCGGTCAGTCGGTCGCAGAGCAGTCAATCGGTCGCAGAGCAGTCACAGAGTAGTTTTAAGCAGATAGCAGCCCCTTAGCAACCTGTATTGCTAGTAGTGTTGTGCTTTTAGTCCCCCCACCAGCCCCACCCCCCTACCAGCTGATCAGTTGTTCAGTTGTTACCTTACGTCCCCGGTCAGGTCCTGTTAGGTCCTTGTCCTTGCCGTCGCTGCTGCTATTGGTTCACCGAGCCCAGTCACACAGCTCTCTCTTCCCTGCCTTGCTTGCAGCTGCTGCTGCTGCCTCACACACTGGGGACGGTCCCCTCCTTCTCTCCTCCTCCCGGGAACACTCTCCTCAGTATCGTGCGGTGTCTGTCCGCCGCCGCTACCACCGCTCTCTGCCCTCTCTGTCCCGGTCCCTGGGGTCCTCTGCACCCGCGCCCGGCTTCCGGTATCCTACTCACGTCCCTGCTGCTGTCGCTCCCTCCTTCTGGCCGTCCGCCGCCGCTGCTCAGTCACAAGATACCGGTCCCCCCCGCTCTGGTCTCCCGCAGCTCCTCTTCCTCCTTGCACACACACAGCACAGCACCCGGCTCAGCACAGCGCACGGCTCCCTCGCCGCACGCCGCTCGTCCGCACACACACACACACAGCACAGCTTCTGGCACAGCTTCCGGCTTCTCTCTCAGCACAGCTGAGAGAATGCCTCCCGTCGCGCTATTGTGTTCTGCCAACCAGGGTGTGCGGGGAGAATTCCCAGGCAGCAGAGTACCACAGTTACTGCTAGCAGCTATAGCCTCTGAAAGTAATCATATGTAGAAAAATCTGACATGGTGGTTGTACTCATGATGATCAACCTGAGAACAATCAGCCTGCCCATACATGGATCGAAAATTCGCCGGTCCTTGCTGAACCAGATTTGAACCATTTATGGCTGTCTTAAGGGAAATGTTGTTGTTTTTTTTTTTTTTTAACCATAGTAAAAATGGTTAATAAATACCACCAAAAGAAAATTGTATCTGTCCCCCCAAAAAAAGTAAAATTATATAAATAATGAAAATTATAATGTCAGTTAACATATTAGATAAAGGAAAAGAAATTGGCAGCACTCCAGGTTGAGTCAAAATCCAGATTTATTGACTGGACATCCAAATTATGACAATCGTGACAAGGTAGACGCGTTTCACACACAATTATCGTAATGATTAAGCACACAGTGTGTGAAACGCGTCTACCTTGTCACGATTGTCATAATTTGGATGTCCAGTCAATAAATCTGGATTTTGACTCAACCTGGAGTGCTGCCAATTTCTTTTCCTTTATCAAGTTTTCACGGAGGCGAGCCGGGGCATGCACCGGTGTGAGTCATCAGGCAATTACACCACCTTGAGCAGTGAGTCCTTGTCTCTTCAGTTAACATATTAGCACTGGAAACTGAAAAAAATGGCCTGGTAATTAAGGGGTATAAAAGATTGATACTCAAGTTAAAAAGGATGTGTAATAAAAAAAATGACCAGAGTGTCCCTGTTCCTAAATTTCATTTGCATTTCATTGAATGGTCATACTTGTGTCTGCCCCTGGTCATTCCATCCTCTAGACTTTCAATGTAAAATATTTGTAAGATGAGACTGTGTCTTAGATTTTTAATTCCATCTCCAATATACTGTACAGTTCTGACCTTTCTATGCAATATTGTGGCATAAAGCTGAACACATTTCCATAGAACAATGCCACCAGCTGATCTCTGCTGTCATTTTCTGTTGTGAACAATTCAGCAGTCAGTTTTGATGTTGCTTGTTCTTTCCCCTTGTGGGAGGAGAGCAATGAAGACTGTTCCAAGTCTGCCTAAATTGACAATTTAAGCAGTTTCAATAACTCCTTCATCTTCTATGGCAAATTGCCTTAACATCCATTTGTCTAATAACACATGGAGAGACCATTCAATTATCCAACCACAAACAGATCCAGACATATTTATTAGATAACAAAATCTTTCCCATTCCTAATCTGATGTTAAAAAATCCAGGATGCTTTTGTTGTTTAGTTAATAACTATGCAAATAAATACCTAATAATGTGGAATGCGTTATTACTATAATACAGTATCAGTTAGGTGTAGCCCTTTGTGAAGGTATGAAGAAAATAAATGATAGTTGACCTTCTATTAGTTGCAATGGGTTACAGTATACCATTGCTCACTCCACTTCATTTATTATCCCAGCTCCATAAAATGGTAGTGGGTTATCTCCACCATAGGTGTGCACAGCCTATTGCATTAGCAGTGATGGCGAACCTTGGCACTCCAGATGTTTTGGAACTACATTTCCCATGATGCTCATGCACTCTGCAGTGTAGTTGAGCATCATGGGAAATGTAGTTTCAAAACATTTGGGGTGCCAAGGTTTGCCATCACTGCATTAGGGTAAGCACGTGTGTGTCTACTTATATATGGCCATGGCACATTGATCTCCCTGCCTGCACAGTGAAAGAGAAATGCGTAAGCACTTATCTTATGGCAGAGCCAGTGTTCTGCCGAAAACTCCAACTTGCGGAGAACTCCGACGTTGCTTCCGGTGACTGTACACCAGGAATAATTGGAGATTTCGACCAACTGGTGTTTTCACAGAACACAGGCAGCCTTTACACTCTGGTCCATGCTATAAGGAGTGGACATTGTTAGTACGCTTGCTAGTTGTTGCCGCCTTGGAGGCGGCCACGTTTTTGGTTACTAGCGGGCGGACAAACCATGTCCACTAATTATAGCATGTACAGGAGTGTATACGCTGCCGCCTGTTCTGTGAAAACGCCAAGATGTAGAAATCTCCAATTATTCATGATGTACAGTCACCAGAAGTGATGTGATTGGAGTTCTCGGCAAGTTGGAGTTCTTGGCAGAACGCCGATAAGAGAGAGATCTTTCCCATCTTCCTGCCGGTGTAACGTGAGAATTACCTACCCTGTGAGAAAAACCTACCCCTCGTCACTTCCGGCCAGGAACAGCTGAGCAGCGCAGCAGTGCGCATGCTCACAGCCCCGGATACCTAATGGAAGAGCTGAGGATCAGACTAGTGCGCATGCGCACTAGTCTGAAACGATCTCGGTGTCCGTTAAAAAAACCTACCGACGCGGCGTAGCCGAGAGCAGGGAAGTGACCGGGACAGGAGTGGAGATGACTCATGGTGCAGCACAGCTGTTTTAATGTAACTGCTCGCGTTACACAGACTGCCGTGAACCGGAAGTGACGAGGGTAGGTTTTTCTCACGGGTAGGTAATTCTCACGGAACACCGGCACACAGAGCGATAATGTTAATGTGCATGGGGTGATTAGGGTGTGCCCAGGCACATCTAGCACTCTCTGAAGGCCTATGACAGGGATCCTCAAACTACAGCCCTCCAGCTGTTGTGGAACTACACATCCCATGAGGCATTGTAAAAGTCTAACATTCACAGATATGACTAGGGATGATGGTAATTGTAGTTCCTGAACAACTGGAGGGCCATAGTTTAAAGACCCCTGGCCTATGATTTCCACTAATTTTAAAATATCTGCTCATCCAGACCTATTGATAACTGGCAATAAGAAAGAATATTCTTTTCTTTTGAACTTCAGCTAAACTTTCTATGCCAGAACTGACTCCACAAAAATGGCCCTATTGAATAGAGTTATTTTGTTAAATGTAGTAACTTGGAAGACCAGTCACAATTTTCTTTGCTGAAATTAGTCCAGTACAAGGTAGATAATTCAGTACCTGCGTCCCCTAAGGCTGGGTTCACATATGTGCGAATTGGATGTGGGTTTCCCCACATTCAATTCGCATGACATGCGAGTGTCACCTCTCAATGGAGCCCGTTCACACAGGCCCTGGGCAGTCGTGGAGCGGATTGCAAATGGGTCCTGTGTGTGTGTGTGTTTGGGTCCAGGTCAGTTGCGAATTCAGGCAAAAAATCGGACCTGATTTAAAGGTACATAGGTTGAAAAAAGGCACAAGTCCATCTGGCTCAAGCAATAAAAAACAGTAACGAAAACCCAACCATACAATCCCATATACACAATCCTATACCCGCAGTTGATCCAGAGGAAGGTGAAAAATCCCAGCAAAGCATGATCCAATTTGCTACAGCAGGGGAAAAAAATTCCTTCCTGATCCCCCGAGAGGCAATCGAATATTCCCTGGATCAACTTTACCGATAAATATTAGTACCCAGTTATATTCTATACACCTAGGAAAGAATCCAGGCCTTTTTTAAAGCAATCTAGTGAGCTGGCCAGAACCACCTCTGAAGGGAGTCTATTCCACATTTTCACAGCTCTTACCGTGAAGAAACCTTTCCGTATTTGGAGACGAAATCTGTTTTCCTCTAGACGTAAAGAGAAACCTCTTGTCCTCTGTGTTGACTTTAAAGTGAATAACTCATCACCAAGTTCACTATATGGACCCCTTATGTATTTATACACCTGAACCGGAGAACAGACACGCACCGTACCCCAGGCACAAATTCATGGCCGCTCATATGTGAACCCGGCCTAAGGCCTCATGCACACAAGGCGTTTGCCCAGCCCTCCTATACTCTTTCTGGCAGCAGCATTTTGGCTTGAAGCTTCTAAACATGTGTAGCTTGTTCAGGCGCGTCAGCGTTTGGTTAATAATTAAATTGGGCAGAATAATAATTTATTCTGGTCATTGAAGTAAATTAATGCTTAAGTGTTAAATGCGCCCAGCGGTTACCCGCGTCAAGCATTTTTTTTGCCCAAACTCTGCTACATCTGGGCGCGCTGGCTGTGTTTTTTTTTTTTTTTTGGTCTGCCTCTAAATATCCTACTCTAAACAGTTTTGTGTGCATGGATACAGGCCAACATGGAGGCGTGTTTAGAAGGAGAAAGAAAATGCCAGATGCCCCTAGGAGCAGCTTTAAAAACGGCCAGTGTGCGTGAGCCCTAACCGTGCTTCCTACAGCAAAATACTTCATCTGTCAATCCCACGCATGGGGATTCACAAGAGCATAGCGCCTTGGCAGGGCTGACCAAGATGGAAACAATGTCAAGGCGCTTTGCTGATCACATCTGGGGTGCCGTGAATTAGAGTGAAAAGGCGCATTAACAGGTGACGTAAGCATACAATTATAGCAATATCTATGGAAGGAAGATGCTGTGCAGGGTTTGATCCTTGTCTACATTCTGTAAGTAAAAGAACCTTGTTGATGGGTTAAAGTGGGGCCTGCATTAGTTTTCTTTTTTAGGCTTTTGGTGCACTGATGCCACACGCTGGAGTCTCCCGGATGGGCGGCAGCATTTTACGTGAGTTAAATTGCTGGCTTTTATGCATATGGTTTTACCTTGTTATTATAATACAGTTATGTTGCTACAGTATGGGTTTGATTTACTAAAACTGAGGAGTGCAAAATCTGGTGCAGCTCTGCAGAGAAACCAACCAGCTTCCATATTAAAGCCCCTGGTCACATTGGCATGATTTGACATGTGGCGCTGCACTGATTTCCAAAAGTTGTTCCTGCACTACTTTTGGTGACTTTGGGGGTGACTTCAATAGACATTTGTGCATGAACTCACGCAGATGTCTTTCAAGTCTCCCCCAGAGTCAGACTGAAATGCAGCTTTGAAATCATGTGAGTTCAGATGAAGTCGCAGGATTTCAAAGCTGCATTCGGTGTGAATGAGGGCCAATTGTCAAAGCTTAATTGAACAAGCTGAAGTTGATTGGCTACCATGTACATCTGCACAAGATTTTACACTCTCCAGTTTTAGTAAATGAACCCTTATGACTCTCTTTATATGATCCATTCTCCAGAGGAGAGTCTTTTTTTCGCACCCGAAGGGATCTGGTCATCCTGCTAAAGGTTCTACAGCGCTCCTGACTTCCATACTAGTGGGGTTCCGAGATCTGATTTGACCATCGAAGGAGAGTTTTCTTTTCCCAGGTGGAGTTCTGTCACCTGGCTAAGGATTGCAAAGCCTCTACATTAATGGGGTCTGATAAGTTAGCATTTATAATACCTGGTGATGGGATCTTCATAATTGGATTAAAATTTGTGCAATTTTATTTGGGATCAATACATCTGGTGAGTGGTAGTATTTCTCAATGCTGTTGGAGTTTTATAAATATACATGATGACCTTATAAAGTCTAATTTTCTATGCTGAATTCTAGGATGAATATAGGTAGTCTCACTTCTGGCACCGCAGCGGTGATCCATTTTGTCCAAAAAGGATTTACATATGATTTATTCAACCAAGGACTGAGACTTCAATGTGTCACCACAATTATATCGCAATCACCTAGTGCTTTGGGAAATATCGAAATATTAAATGATAAATAGATCGTTTACAAATAATGCGTGTACCGTAAAAAGATGAAGCTACTGCCTTATAAATAAATAAATCAATAAACAATGTGTATAACTCCTCCTATAGAAAACAAAACCCATGAAAGTCAGACACATAAGCAGCGCAAAAATTACATATAACCCACAATAGGGATATACGCAGGAGAATCAACAGTTTGTTTACACAGTCCAAAAGATAGGATGGCCAATCGCCACAAAGTGTTGCAAAACCATGCGCCTTCACCGCACCACCTGACCCCACCTTAAGTAATGCTCACTCACCAGCTGATATCATATGCTGTGCCTTTAAAACATCCTTCCATACTCCACTCGAGTTTCCCCAGAGATATGCCGATCCACCATACACCTTCCAATGGTATACGGTAGCTGCTCCACAAAAAAGCTTGCAACCATGTGAAGGTCCACCGCACACCTCAGTGGCACACTCAGGCAGGAGATGGAAAGAGCGTATATAAAAAAGAGCGTATATAAAAAAGAGCGTATATAAAAAAGAGAGGGCTCATAAGGCAGTAGTCCAAATATGCTTTATTAAAAAAAACAAAAAACCCTTTCCCCTCTCAATACACTCACAAGGATTAAAATCAAATAGCACAGTAAAGAAATCTAATTCAGAACAGACAGACACGGGTGCCGGCTGAGCCACCGGAGTATCACCGTCCTTCGCTCGTCAGCTTTCCTGGAAGATCCCGAAGCCGCTCGTGGCAGCCGCTCTGCGTCCAGTTGTCAGGGTGACCGCGTGCTCATGCCGACGCGTTTCGTCATCAACAGACTTCGACTTCTATGTGTATTTGTGCTACGGATTTCTATTTGGTAGGTGTGGGGGGGGGGGGGGGGCTTGTCCTGGGGCATATGGAAAAAGAAAGAATTTGAGCTGGAGGGGATAGGGGCAGAAATGTACTGGGAGGATGGGGAATTTTTGCTTAGGGGGTTAGCATGCAAAATAGTACTCTGTATTTTTTTTGAGGGAGGGGGATTTTCGCTGACACATAATGCCCATACATTCTGGGGGGGGCACAATTTGGCATATTCGCCCTGGGTTCTAGATGATCTCATCATGGTCAGTGTGTACACTTCAATTTAAAGTGTAACTCCACTTTTGAGATAAAAACATTCCCCTCTCTATATGTACATTGCAAGGATTTTAACAAACTTTGTTGTAAATTCCTACCTTTGGTTATTCTGAAGAAATCCCTGTGTGTTCCTCTGTATCCATGTGGGAAAGTAATGCCTCGTTTCCACTGAGCGGATCGGTTCGGTACAGTACGCTAATTTGAGTGTTTCCATTATGAAAGTGGCCCATACAACCGAACCAAACCGCACCATTCCTGGTCCTGCTTCAGATGTAGGGCCATAGGAAATGGTACGGTACGGTTAGGGTGGAGCTACTGTCGCCACACAATAGAGTCCACTGATTGGCGGACAGGAAACCATCAATGCTCACGTCAAATGAAAGAGCAAAACAAACACCTCATTTGGTGTAAACCCCGCATGGTCCCTGGTAGCTTGACTTGCAGTGGAAACGCTCACCTGAATAGACCGGACCATTCTAACCCTTCCAAACTGTACCGACCCAAACCGTTCCGCTCAGTGGAAACAAGGCATTAGTGTAATAGGAGTGGTTTCATAATTATCAATCAGCTGTGCACCCGCAGGGCTCTAATGAGGAAAGCCTGCATCCCTTTAGAAGTGTTCCTATCGGGAGTCTCTCACCAAAAATGACATTTTTGTTGCAGGGGATGCCAGAAATCTGATTTGTATCTTAGGCAGACTTCTGGTAAAATCAGTGAGCCAATCACACAAGCAGGAAATTATGTTTCTGGGAGGAGTTCTGTACACATTCTGTGTACAGAACACCTCCAGGTAGCCATATTGCATTGCATTTTACAAAAAATTACAGAGCTACAGATTGCAAAAGGAAAGGTAATTTTTAATAACATTCAATTACAATATGACTTGTGTCTCAATGGTATACGCTATATTATTTTTTCTTTATTTGTTATTTTTTTCGCCACGAAAGTCTTTTAAAGAGAAAAACACTTGAGTACTCAATGTTCCCAGCAACTGCTGTATAGGTACTTTGGCAGCAATGACATCAAGCATACTGTAACAATGCTTGGTTTTGGCTGCCCATCTAGTTTTAAATGGGTGCCACCCTTAAAATATTTGTATTTGACATTATAAAAAGAATTTTGGCTGGATTAAAGTTTAATTCAGATAAGATTTATTAGTCGTCTTGCTGACATTCACAATATTATCACAGATGGCAGAATGTAGTCTTCTGCGGCTTCATTGTGCCAAGAGTTCCACCTTGTGGAATATTTACATATTGCAAGATGGGTTCACATGAAAATCTGCACCCAACTCTACCGTAAAATGGTAATCCTAAAAATGAAGGAAAATCAGAAAAACAATTAAGAAATACTCAATTTAAAGAGAAACTAAAAAACTGATTTGCGTGAGTGGGTGTGTACAGAATGCCTCTTTGAAATCTCATTTATTGCTTGTGTGATTGGCACGCTGCCTTTTCTAGAAGTCTGCATTTAGATACAAGTGAAATTTCAGGCATCCCCTGCGACAAGTTTCATTTTTGGTGAGATGATCTCTGCTTACCCATTTCTAAAATGATTCAGACACTGCAGCGTTTCTCATTACATCAGTGATCCTAATCAGCTGGTGATGATGAAAACATGATGATGACACTTTCATTCAAGATTTGGCATTAAAGTGTAACTCCACTTTTGTTGGGAAAAAAACATTCCCGTCTGGGTGATCTCTGTACATTGCAAGGATTATAACTTTGTTGCAGATTCCTACCTTTTGTTATTGTGAAGAAATCATTGTTTGTTCCTCTGTGCCGCTGTGCTTAATGGGTCTAATGGGAGTGGTTTCATAATTATCATAATTATCAATCAGCTGTGCAGCTGCAGAGCACTAATGAGGAAAGCTGGGGGGCCTGCATCTCTTTAGATGTGTTCCTTTTGGGAGTATCTCACCAAAAATGACATTTTTGTTGCAGGGGATGCCAGAAATCTGATTTGTATCTTATGCAGACTTCTGGGAAAATTGGTAAGCCAATCACACAAGCAGGAAATGATGTTTCTGGGGTATGGTCAGTACACATTCTGTATACAGAACACCTCCTGGGAGCCATATTTCATTGCATTTTTAATAATGTTTTAACATTCAATTACAATATGACTTGTGTCGCAATTGTATACACTTTATTATTTTTTCTTTATTTGCTATTTTTTCCCCAATGAAAGTGGAGTTACCCTTTAACCACTTGCCAACCGCCGCCCGACTATATACGGCGGCGGTCAGCCACTCCCAGGCAAAGTGACGTACCGGTACGTCACTAGCCTGGGAGCGAATAGGGGGCGAGCGCGCGCCGCTGGAGGCTCGCTCCCGCTCATACACGACGAAGCCGGCGCGTGTGACCGGCAGACCCGATGTCCGCCGGTCACTCACGATCGTCGGGCAGAGAGGGAGAAAGGCAGGTGGCTAGTGTAAACAAAGCCGCCTGTCATTCTCCCCTGAGTAAAAACACAGATCACTCGGTCCTGCTATGTAGGACCGTTGATCTGTGCTATTACACCACTAGCCACATCCAATGACAGTTAGAAACACGCCCCTAGGACACACTTAACCCCTCCCTCTCCAATACAGTTAACTCCTTCACTGCCAGTGTCATTTTTACAGTAACAGTGCATATGTATAGCACTGATTACTGTAGTAATGTCACTGGTACCCCCAAAAGTGTCAAAAATGTCAGTCAAGGGTCTGATCTGTCCGCCGCAATGTCGCAGTACCGCAAAAAAAATCGCAGATCGCCGCATTACGCGTTAAAAAAAAAAACAACAAAAATGACAAAAATCTTTCCCTTAGTTAGTAAACGCAATAACTTTTGCGCAAACCAATCAAAATACGCTTATTGTGATTTTTTTTTACCAAACATAGCAGAAAATTAATTGGCCAAAAATTTAAAAAAATTTTGATTTTTACATTTTTTTGGGGGGGAATTTCATATAAAAAAATGTGAAAAATATTGTTATTTTTGCAAAATTGTCGCTCTTTTTTTGTTTATAGCGCAAAAAGTAAAAATCGCACAGGTGATCAAATACCACCAAAAGAAAGCTCTGAAAAGGACGTCAAATTCGTTTGGGTACAGCGCCGCACGACCGCGCAATTGTCCGTTAAATTCACGCAGTGCCGAATCGCAAAACACCCCCTGGTCAGGAAGGGGGTAAAATCTTCCGGGGCTTAAGTGGTTAAAACGGATTCAAGGGAACTATCGTCAATTCTTACAGAACAAAGGAAGGTACAAAACAGTAAAAATATGCTAAAATCCTAGTAATATATAACTCATTTACAGGGGATTGATTTTCTTTAGCAAAACTGGAGTTAAGCCTTGACATGGAACATTAACAATGGCATGCCTGTTTTGCATATTAATGGCGTTGCCATTGATGGCGAAAAGTTTGTTAAACATAAACAGTTTCATTCATTTGTCAGCCCTATGAAAACAGGCATTTTCCTATACTTTTTAGTGTGAAATCTCTTACATATTTTTACAACAGTCAGCTACCTCTACTTGCTTCCCACAATTACACCTTTTAACCACTTCAGCCCCAGAGGGTTTTACCCCCTTAAAGAGGAAGTAAACCCTCCTCTGCAAGTTGTACCTATAGGTAAGCCTATGATAAGGCTTACCTATAGGTACTGTAAATAGTTCTAAACATGTACCGTTTAGGAGATATTTACCTTACATGCAGCCAGTGACGTCACTGGCGCATGCGATCTGAAGGAACGGCCGCTGGTGCCGTTCCTTCAGAGCCCCGTTCCGTGACCGTCAGCTTCCGCGCGCGGGAGTGACGTCACCGCGGCTCCGGCCAATCAGATGGCCGGATGCCGCGATCCGGGAAGACGGGCGACTGAACATGTCGCCCGTCATAGAGGTAAGCGGGCGGCACGGCGGGGGCTCGTTCTAAGGTAAGTATTTCATAATGAGCTAGTATGCGATGCATACTAGCTCATTATGTGTTTCTATTTCAGGGTGAAAAAAAAGAATTGGGGTTTACAACCTCTTTAACCACTTTACCACCGGAGGATTTTGCTGTCTTACGTCCAGGCCACTTTTTGCGATTCGGCGCCTTTAACTGACAATTGCGCGGTTGTGCGACGCCGTACCCAAACGAAATTTATGTCCTTTTTTTCTTTTGGTGGTATTTGATCACCTGTGCGATTTTTACTTTTTGCGCTATAAACAAAAAAAGAGCGTAAATTTTGAAAAAATAACAATATTTTTAACATTTTTTTATATGAAATTCCCCCCCAAAAAAATGTAAAAATCTAATTTTTTTAAATTTTTGGCCAATTTGTTTTCTGCTACCTATGTTTGGTAAAAAAAATCACATTAAGTGTATTTTGATTGGTTTGTGCAAAAGTTATTGCGTTTACTAACCAAGGGAAAGATTTCTGTCATTTTTGGTGTTTTTTGGCGGCGATCTGCGATTTTTTTTTGCGGGACTGCAACAGTGGTTAATGTATGCCTGGTGCTTACTAACGTGTGTGGGGGGAGGTGACTGAGTGACACAAGGACAGATCCAGGGTTCAGCTATGCTGAACCCTGCAATCTGACCCTGCCTGTCACTTAGGAGATCCGCCCGCTCTGTTTACACAAGCGGGCGGATCTCCAAACTCGATTCCCCGACGATCGGGGAAGAGCAGCGGCAATCGCCGCCACTCCTCCCCTGGCCCGGCTCCCGCTGTGTCTGAAAACAGTGGGAGCGCGCCTCCGGCGGCGCGCGAGCGCCGCCTACAGGGGGAGGAGTCCAGCGACGTAGGTCTACGTCGCTGGACGGAATCGAGCCACTTTGCCGCAGTACAGTCAACGTGACTGGTCGGCAAGTGGTTAATGACCAAGCCATTTTTGCAACACTGTACCCAAATAAAATTGATGTCCTTTTTTTCCCCACAAATAGAGCTTTCTTTTGGTGGTATTTGATCACCTCTGAAATTTTTTTTTTTTTTTTTGCGCTATAAACAAAAAAAGAGCGACAATTCTGAAAAAAAAAAAAACAATATTTTTCACTTTCTGCTATATAACATTCCCAATAAAAAAAAAAATATAAAAATCTAATTTTTTCATCATTTTCATCAGGCCAATTTGTATTCTGCTACATATTTTTGGTAAAAAAAAAAAAAATCCCAATAAGCAGATTTTGATTGGTTTGTGGAAAAGTTATCGCGTCTACAAACTAGGGGAAAGATTTATGTCATTTTTATTTTATTATTGTTTTTTACTAGTAATGGCGGCGATCAGTGATTATTAGAGGGACTGCGACATTGCAGCGGACACATCGGACACCAAACTGACATTTTTGACATTATTGGGGCGACCAGTGACATTACTACAATAATCAGTGCTAAAAATATGCACTGTTACTGTAATAATGACACTGGCAGGGAAGGGGTTAACTCAGGGGCGATCAAAGCGTAAAGTGTGAGTCTAGGGAGTGTTTTCTAACTGTAAGGGGGATGGACCTGTGATCCTAAATAGGAGGAACACTGGCGCTCTGTGCTGATTCCTGAGAGAACAGTCTGCTGTGTTTACAACAGCAGACCGTTGTTCTCTCTCCATGGAGAGCGATCGAGGGTGCCCGGTGGCAATCGCGGCCGCCGGCCCCGTGAGTCAGCTTCCTCGCTGGCTAATGGGTGTGCTCCCCCTAGGAGCACAGCAGAGCCAGCCTGCCCCAGTATATCTGCGGTGGGCGGTCGGCAAGTAGTTAAATATTTTAAAATCCTTGTATATACTGTATAAGCCTTATCTTTGCACATAGGGCCATCTACCTACAGTGTGTCCCTCCTGGTGTTTTAGTGCATCCAGGTGGGATGGGTGCAGTATCAAACGCCCGCTGCCTGTAGCCTCTCAGTCTATGGCAGGCTGGAGGCTGAACCTGTCCTTCCTGGGTACATTAAAACGCTGGGAGGGATGCACTGCAGCTAGATGGCCCCATGTGCAAGGGGACTTAGAGCAATGTGCACAACAATCTTTTAAAGGCATATGAAAACCTTTTAGTACATTTCAAGCAACTTTCTTAACCACTTGCCGACCGCCGCAAGTACATTTACTGCGGCGGTCAGCCCCTCCTGGGCAAAGTGACGTAGTACTACGTCGCTCGCCCAGGAGCCTGTAGGGGGCGAGCACCCGCCGCAGGAGGCGCACTCCTGCCCCCACTCGTTCACGGAGGTCCCCGCGCTCTCCCGCTGGAGAGGGAGAAAGGCAGGCGGCTGATGTAAACAAAGCCACCTGTCATTCTCCCTGATGTAACAGCATAGATCATACAATCCTGCTATGTAGGATCGTATGTCTCTGTGGTTACATCAAAAGCCACACCCCTCTACAGTTAGAAGCACGCCCCTAGGGACACACTTAACCCCTTGATCTCTAGTAAAGTTAACCCCTTCCCTGCCAGTGTCATTTTTACAGTAACAGTGCATATGTATAGCACTGATTACTGTAGTAATGTCACTGGTACTCCCAAAAGTATCAAAAATGTTAGTCAGGGGTCCGATCTGTCCGCCGCAATGTCGCAGTCCCGCAAAAATAAAAAACGTAGATCGCCGTCATTACTAGTTAAAAAAATAAAAGTAGTTAGTTAGTAAACGCAATAACTTTTGCTCAAACCAATCAAAATATGCCCATTGCGTTTTCTTTTACCAAAAATATGTAGCAGAAAACAAATTGGCCTAAAATGTTAAAAAATTTTGATTTTTACATTTTTTGGGGGGGGGAATTTCATATAAAAAATGTGAAAAATATTGTTATTTTTTCAAAATTGACGCTCTTTTTTTGTTTATAGCGCAAAAAGGAAAAATCGCACAGGTGATCAAATACCACCAAAAGAAAGCTCTGTTTGTGGGGGAAAAAAAAGGATTTCAATTTTATTTGGGTACAGCGTCGCACGACTGCGCAATTGTCCGTTAAAGTCACGCAGTACCGAATCGCAAAATAGGCCCTGGTCTTTGAGCAGCCAAATCCTCCGGGGCTAAAGTGGTTAATGCCTTTAGAGAGCATCCACACCTATTCCCGCATGTTACAATACGTACACTATTTTACCAAAAGTATTGGAACACCTGCCTTTACACGCACATGAAATTTAATGGCATCCCAGTCTTAGTCTGTAGGGTTCAATATTTAGTTGGCCCACCCTTTGCAGCTATAACAGCTTCAACTCTTCTGGGAAAACTGTCCACAAGGTTTAGGAGTGTGTCTATGGGAATGTTTGACCATTCTTATAGAAGCTAGTTTGTGAGGTCAGGCACTGATGTTGGACAAGGAGGCCTGGCTCGCAGTCTCCGCTCTAATTCATCTCAAAGGTGTTCTATTGGGTTGGGGTCAGGACTCTGTGCAGGCCAGTCAAGTTCCTCCACCCCAAACTTGCTACTCCATGTTTTTATTGACCTTGCTTTGTGTACTGGTGCGTAGTCATGTTGAAACAGGAAGGGGCCATCCCAAAACTGTTCCCATAAAGTTGGGAGCATGAAATTGTCCAAAATGTCTTGGTATGCTGACGCCTAAATGGAACTAAGGGGCCAAGCCCAACCCCTGAAAAACAACCGCACATCATAACCCCCCTCCACCAAATGATTTGGACCAGTGCACAAATGAAGGTCCATAAAGACATGGATGAGCAAGTTCGGGGTGGAGGAACTTGACTGGCCTGCACAGAGTCCTGACCCTAACTCAATAGAACACCTTTAGGATGAATTAGAGCGGAGACTGCGAGCCACTACCTTCTTTTCCACATTAGTGCCTGACCTCGCAAATGCACTTCTGGAAGAATGGTCAAACGTTCCCATAGACACACTCCTAAACCTTGTGGATAGCCTCACCAGAAGAGTTAAAGCTGTTATAGCTGTAAAGGGTGGTCCAACTCATTAATAGACCCTACAGAGTAAGACTGGGATGCCATTAAAGTTCATGTGTGTGTAAAAGCAGGCAATAATTCTGGTAATATAGTGGATCTTCATGCATCGAAACAAGTGTGCATACAATTTTATGTACATCTGTCCATTTCCTATGAGTCTTTAATGCACATCCATCCATCACCATAAGCATAAGACCCTAAAGCAACAAATACAGTAAACACTTGCATTATGTGGATTTTTAAAACTTAAATAGCCCATAGGAGAGCGCAAAAATGCAACATAACATGCTTTCATGCAAAGGTGTTTATTTCCATTAAAGTGATTACAAAGGTACAACAATTTTTCCCCTAAAATAAAAAAGAGGTTTATACTTACTTGCTCTGTGCATGGATATTGCACAGAGTGGCCCAGAACCGCCCAGAACCTCCCTCTTTTTTGTGTGCTTCTATAGCAAGCCGGCTGCAATGGGGGCACACACGCAGGAGCACTCATGAGCTGGGCTAGTGATATCCATTATAAATGAGCCCATAACCAAAAGTTTATGCCATTTCCCATGGCAGGTGACATGGTGTCAGATTTAATATCCTCCTTGAAGTATATGTAAAATCTTCTAAAAAAACCAATTCAGTTTAAAGTAGAAATGATAGGCAAATCATTTGTGTATATGTGTGTGTGTATATATATATATATATATATATATATATATATATATATATATATATATATATATGTATATGTATATATATAAAACACATTATAAAAATGCCTTTTTATTAAATTTATTAAATACCTTTATTATAAGTGATCTGGGGGAGGAGAAACAGCAGTTCATTGATCTTCCCAGTTAATGCCTGGGGAGGGGGGGGGGGTCAGGACTAGTCTGATCATTAGAGACACAGCTAGAGAACTGACTACTCTCTCCAGCTTAGTTTGTGTCAGTTTTTAATAGAAAAGCAGATGGACTGGCAGGAACACCAGGGATTTCACAAAAAGGAAGCAATACAAAAAGAACAGGATACATTTTCATACAAGTATAGTACCTGATACAGCAGGCACATTTTAGGAATATAAAATGTTGGCTTTACAAACTTTTCTATAAAAAATTATAATTGGAATTCAATAGAAGCAAGCATGATACATTTATTGCTGGTGGTAGAGAAGTCTCAGGCCAGTTCCGGGGCCTAATCTCACCCAACCTCAACACGAATAAAAGAAAAACCAAGCCTGGATTGTTTCTTCAGATCTTTTATTATCCCTTGCATAGTTTTTTTCACTTGTTGGTTTCTCCTTGTGTTCTTGGCTGACATATTAAACACTGCAGGATCCCTGTCCAGAAATAAAAATAAATCACATTTTTGAAAATTGTTGAGGTCTAGGTGTCTATTATTTCCAATATATGTTGGTAAGGCCGGCCATATTCGGTCCAAACTTCGGCTGGTTCAGCAGGAACTGGCCGAGATCCAAACCACTTGTAGGCAGGCTGAATCTACCAACTTAGGCTGGCCATACACTATACAATTTTCTTGTTCAACTTTCCTTTAGATTTACCAAAACCATGTAATATAGGGTCAAACCTAAACACTTTCAATTTGGATGCAGTCAGGCAGGCCCTTGCACTACATAGTTTAAGGTAAATCTAAAGGAAATTGAATAAGAAAATTGTATAGTGTATGGCCAGCCTTAGGTACAACCAGCCTGTCAGATTTAAGCTGGATACACACTATACAATTTTCTTTAGATTTTTTTATTTAGATTTACCAAAACCATGTAATATGAGGTCAGACCTAAACACTTGAAATTTGTATGTAATCAGACAGGCCCTTGCACTACACAGTTAAAGGTAAATCTAAAGGAAATCGAACAACAAAAGTTGTATAGTGTGTATCCAGCTTTACCTGCGATTATCGTTAGCGGCTCCTGTCTTCTAAAATGTCTGGGAAGGAGGGATTCCCCTGTCAGCACTGTCTGTATTGTTAGGGGAATCGTGCAAATTTATTTCCTGCCGGGAGAAGATAGTGATTTTTGTTAGTGGCTATGGCAGCCGCTTGCGATAATCACAAGAGAATCCGGCAGGCTGGTTGTACACAAGTTGATCGATCGGTCAACTTGGTACATTCAGACTACCGATCAACAGTTTGTTTCCAGCTGAACCCACCGAGATTCACGCCATGTATGGCAATGATTGTTGGCCATGAATTTTCGGCCAACGTCCGATCGGCTGATTGTCGGCTTGTTAGTATGATGCTTCCGACAACCGACTGCGACTTTTCGGCCAAACAAAATCTGGTGTGCAGGCTATAAAATTTTTGTTGGCCGTCAACAGAACGGCCGATTGTTCGTCAGTCAGTACAGATTTCGGCAGACAAAAATCTGATGAGCAAGACTGGGCATGCTCAGAGAAGAAAAAACACACGGAAAGTAAACCAGCACATGACATCACTTCTGCAGTTGGTTGTTGTTGGCCGAAAAAAATCGTGTGCAGTCTAGAGCACATTTCAACCAACACAACAACACTGGACAAAAGACGGCCGATCGGTCGGCCGATAATCGTTGCGTGTGTACGAGGCTTAAGAGTATGTAAAAGAGAGAATACAATCAAGGACTAAAAACATAGAAACTTCTAGCTATGAATATCACCCAAAATACTAGAAGTACCCAAAACCAAAATGGAGAAAATAAACTGCCAGCTTATTTATAAATGGGGAGTGGTTAGAATTCAAAATACGGCACAGTAATCACTAGTAGGCGGGGATCTTCTGAATTCGATTACATAAATAATAATGTAAACAATTAAGTGTGAGGTCCAGTGTATAGGTTATCAGTTGTCTAAATGTTTTGTAAACAAAAAAAATGTAAGCATGCGCAAATAGACACAGAAGAGAGGAAACACCCATTGTTTGCTAACTATAAAAGTGTAATGCTGCCCATTTACAAAAATTCCTGTTGTGGGTGGCCCCCGTCTGCAACCACCCAGCTTGACAAAACCTGATTGAAAATCTAAAGAGCTGTGTTGAAAATTGTTGAACCATTGTTCATTACTGTTATGGGTATTCAAGCATCATCAGGTGCTTCAACTGCTTGAATACGATGGCTTGCATGGGAGATTACTCCACTAAAGCTGGCCATAGATGGGTAGAAACTTCCTGGAAAAAGAAGGTTTTATGAAAGTTTCTTCATTTTTCTAATCATTAGTGGGGTCAAATCGACATTCATTTTCAACCACAGTGATAAGAATTTTTTCTCAAAGAAATGAATTTCTAACATGGTTTTTTGTTTGGTAAAGTCCATTTATTGCAAAATAAATGTTAAAAGCAAACTAAATCTTTCAAAAGGCAACCAAATGTTCTGAAAATTTCCATACAAATTTTTCCTAAAGCCTCGTACACACGCAACGATTGTTGGCCGACCGATCGGCCGTCTTTTGTCCAGTGTTGTTGTGTTGGTTGAAATGTGCTCTAGACTGCACAAGAATTTTATCGGCCAACAAAAACCAACTTCAGAAGTGATGTCATGTTCTGGTTTACTTTCCGTGTGTTTTTTCTTCTCTGAGCATGCCCAGTCTTACTCATGAGATTTTTGTCTGCCGAAATCTGTACTGACTGACGGAAAATCGGCCGTTGTGTTGACGGCCAACAAAAATTTTATAGCATGCACACCAGATTTTGTTCGGCCGAAAAGTCGCAGTCGGTTGTCGGAAGCATCATACTAACAAGCTGAAAATCCACGGCCAACAATCGTTGCATGTGTACGAGGCTTTACCTTCAACTATGTAGTACAAAGGCCCGCCTTATAGGATATAATTGAAAGTGTTTTGTTTTTACCGCATATTATATGGTTTATGGTAAGCCTAACAGAAAATTGTACAAGAAAACTCAACATGTATGGCATTGGCCAGCCTAAGGCTGGCCATACACTATACAATTTTCTTGTTCAACTTTCCTTTAGATTTACCAAAACCATGTAATATAGGGTCAAACCTAAACACTTTCAATTTGTATGCAGTCAGGCAGGGCCTTGCACTACATAGTTTAAGGTAGATCTAAAGGAAATTGAATAAGAAAATTGTATAGTGTATGGCCAGCCTAAGACTTTTCCTAAAATTTTCATTGGAAATTCTATCCATCTATTGTTGGCTTTATGCTGTGTAATGTGGATGGAGGTATCTATTGATTTTCTCTTGAAAGATCCTTTCACACGGGCCTTCCGCCTGGCAGACTCCATTTTGCTTAGCGGAAATCGATCCGCCAATCCCCACTGAGCAGGCAGATGACAGCTCCGTCTCCACGTACATTGCAGAGACAGACCTGTCAGATCCCCGCTCTTCTCTATGGGAGATCGGATGAAAATGGACCGCCTGTGCGTTTTCATCCGATCCTATCCGATCCTCCAGATGGATGGAAAATAGGGTTACCATTCATCTGGATTTCACAGGCAGGATCAGATCAGATAGCGGCGGGTGTCAGCGGAGATGTCACGGCTGACATCCGCTGCTTCATAGGGGTGCATGGAGCATCTGATCAGGTCCACCTGAAAAAACTGACAGGCGGACCTGATCGGAAAGCCTGTGTGAAAGGGGCCTTAAGGCCTAGGGCTGATTGTGAGAAATCTAGCCATGTATCGACTATTGGCCAGGAATTTTCGCCCAGCGTCCGATCAGCCGATTTTCGGCTTGTTAGTATGATGCTTTCGGCAACTGACTCCGACTTTTCAGCCGAAAAAAATCTGGTGTGCATGCTATAAAATTTTTGTTGGCCGTCAACACAACAGCCGATTTTCCGTCAGTCAGTGCAGATTTCGGCAGACAAAAATCTGATGAGCAAGTCTGGGCATGCTCAGAGAAGAAAAAACACACGGAAAGTAAACCAGCACATGACATCACTTCTGAAATAGATTTTTGTTGGCCGAGAAAATTCGTGTGCAGTCTAGGCACATTCCAACCAACAAAACACAACTCTGGACAAAAGTCGGGCGATCGGTCGGCCGATAATCGTTGCGTGTGTACGAGGCATAAGGCTTGATTCAGACTGGCGTTGACACCCGTTCTACGTGCAGACTACCATTATTACTGCGCCTGCATCTGCCTTGGACTGTACGCAGACAGCCTATAGAGGTGGATGCATTGGTTACATGAAAATAGCCAGACACAGCCGCTATTAAACTTTGACAAGCATGCAGGAGCAGGTGCACAGATGAGAATGCACACAGTCTGCGTTCGGATCCATGCACCTGCTTCTGTATGCATGTCATATTTTGACATGCGGTTGTGTCTGTGTAGTCACTATGTCTGTATCCATCTCTATAGGCTGGACTGCCTGCGCACAACTCGTAGCAGATGCAGACATAATAACAAACACCGCCTGCATGCAGAATCGACGTTGACACCAAATCGAATTAAGCTTTATATAAAACCATTAGATCGTGGCATTTTTTCCTTTAATCTGTTATTTATAAAGGTGCAGAATTGCAACCTCCACAAAGATGACAGCTCAAATGACATATAAAACTCTTTCCACTTTAGATGGTTATAAATGTCTGCATAAATGTAAATATCCATTATTTCCTCTCCTGCTGCCAGTCGTACCACGGGTGAAAAATAAGTGAAGTGAAACTTATAAAAATTAAAAAAAATCTGCTGCAGCTGCTACAATTACTCAATCTCCAGCACTGACCCTGCTGACTCACTAAAGGCCCGTACACACGTACCGATCGTCGGCATACAAACGTCGGTGGACGAAGGATCTGCCGATTGTACGCGTGTTAGTATGGTGCCTCCGACAGATGTCTGCGCACAATCCGCGGACAAAAGTCTTTCTTGCAAACATGAAAATATTTGTATGCCGACACCAGAACGGACGATTGTTCGCCTGTCAGTACACAATTCGGCCGACAGACCGCAGATTTGCAAGACTGGGCATGCTCAGAAAATAGAAAACACAGGGAAAGTTAACCATTACATGACATCACTTCTGCAGTCGGCGGACAAAATTCTTGTGCTGTCCTTGTGCTGTCTTTGCACTTTTCAGCAGACACCGACATCCCGGGGAGAAAAGAGGAACATTTGTAAGCCGACCATCGGTACGTGTGTACGGGGCTTTAACCAGTGATGTGTCACTGCTCTTTTTTGGATTACATTAACCCCCAAACAATGCCGGATTTATAAGAGGGAAAAAGGGGCTATTGCCCTGGGCCCCCCAACCAGAGGGGGTTCCCAGACTTCCTTTATAAAAAATTTACTATTTATAAAATTTGTTTCAATATTTAAAAAAACTATCAATGTGCATGGGTGTTAGTATGTGGAGCAAATAGGCCTGATTTCAGAGGCAAAGAAAGGGATTGGGGCTTCTGGCAAATGTTTTACATTTCAACTTCTCATATTACTTTACTATTCTATATATTTGTTTTACCATGACTGTGTCACTGAATTTTTTGCCTTGTTTATGAGAGACAAGTGGGTGGAACAATAGGAAAGTTCAAAAAATGTTGGAAAGTGCCAGGCAACAGCCCAAATCCCATTGTGTGGGAGTGAAGTCAATGACCAGAATCGATTCATCACAGTGAGAAACATGAGAGAGAAGCTCACTCCCCCGCTTGACACTTATTGGGCTGCAGGGTGAATCTGACACTCTGTGAACTTGAATAGGGTGAAACTTTGTTAGCAAGTTTTACCCAAAATTACGAGATTGGTCGCATTTGGGTAAGGCGTGAGATTTATCATTTATTTCAGTTCAGTATTTCAGTTTTTATTTGTCATATTTAATTTCTATGTTGAGATTCCCCTAACTTGAAGTACCCCAGGCCCCCCAAGGTGTAACTCTGGCACTGCCCCTAGCAAATTACTAGCCCACTGTTACAATGTTCCTACTAAATTGCACGTCGATTTCCTGAAAGTCAAGTGTTGTGGTGCCAGACAGTGCCATCTTAGGAGCAATAAAGGGCCCGGACAATGCAGTGAACTGGGGCCCTGCCTACACAATCACCCATGAGAATAAAAATGCACTATGTCCTATGTACTTTGAACATTAGTGACTAAGTTTCATATGGGCAATGATTGATGTACTGTAAATAGTAAAATGTACTCTGCAAAGCACACCACATGATGTATCAGTGCCATCTTAAGAGCCTTATAGGCCCCCAGGCAATGCAGTGCACTGGGGCCCTGCCTACACAATCACCCACGACAATAAAAATGCAAATTATCGATAAGGCGATATTTATTGGTAAAGCAGTGCCAGGATAATGACAGCTTCCAAGTTCGGTGGCTGGGTCCGGTGAACACACACACATACGGGAGTCAGACTCGACTGTCCTGTGTGTGCCTGTTCCTGTGGAGGCAGACAGGCATTCTTGCAGTTGTGGACTCCCCCTCCACGGCCCAAGTGGCCTGACAGCAGCGCAGTGCTGACAAGCGCTAGCCACCTGCTAAGTTCGGTGGCGGGATGCACATGGGGATCAGGACTAATGCTTGGCTGGGGCTGGGGCTGGGTCCCTGGGCAAGTGGGGCCCACGGGCAACTGGCCAGCATGCCCATTTGGTAAAATGGCCCTGGTGCTAGAGGAACTTTTTCCCACCTCTGGTAGCACTGCCCTTTTATACAGTAATTATTGAACTCAATTAAAGCCACCATATGAAATATTTGTGGCATCAACCTCCCGGGAGATCTTTTTCATCTGACAACTAGTCCCCTTGAGAGGTACAAAAAATCATTACTCCCATCACTAGACATTCTAGACAATGGAGGTCCATCTGTTCCCCCTCCTCCCTTCCCACATGCACCACCATTAAAGAATGGCTTGTTAAAATTGACCAATTGAGTCAAATGGAGTAAATGACACATAAATATAAGGACAAGCAAATAATACTTACAATGCTAAATATTCCACAAACAAACATCGACACTTAAGTACCAAAACCTACTATGCAATAGCAATGATCTTAATGTGTAAATACGATCTACAGTATATTACATGTGCATAGAATGACAATTATGATTTTCTACAAACAAAACCAATTTATATTGATTTAAATATGTCATTTTACAAAACATTTTACAAAACATTTACTCAACTAATGTTTGTTATGATTAAAAAGGACTGAGCACCAAGAAAACCTGAAAACTCAATCACCCAGCGCTCTGTACTAATCTAAACCTGTGCTAATGCACAGAGAGCAGCCGCCGAAAATGAACAAGACATATAAAAAAAGGTGCATATAAATATACACAAGCGGCGTTAAAACCCAAAAATACCGTAAATTTCGGGTAATATGACCTATCCAAACATAGGTATAATATTCCAATTAGGTGTAATATGTAAACATTAAAACATCAATAAAAAATGGTTAACATCAGAGTCCGTGCAATAGAAAGTCCATCACCAGCAATGTTGTAAACACACTTACATCAGATCAGATAAAAACAGCATGTACGAATCGATATGGCGCTACGGTCACTGCCGACCGCTTACCGGACTCCCGCTTGCTTCTCAGCGTCCCGGAAGCTCCGGACCTCGAGGTTGTGCAGCGTCCTGTTGCCAAGGTGACCGCGCAAGTCACCGCCCTAACGCGTTTCGTCAGAGGACTTCAACGGAGAGCGTCTTCAACTAAGCAAGCGGGAGTCCGGTAAGCGGTCGGCAGTGACCATAGCGCCATATCGATTCGTACATGCTGTTTTTATCTGATCTGATGTGAGTGTAATGGGTGAGGGGGGGGGAGTTTTTGAATAAAGGTGCATGTTTTATCCCAAAACGGTATTGCCCTATGTGTGTCTTTGCTCCCTCCTTATGCACCGCATCATTTGGAGAATATTGCTTGTCACGATCAGCTCCTCCAGGGATCGGATTGCTGTGAGAGTCCAGGCATGATTTGTTCTACGGGCTTTACCTTATGAGCCATCTGGTAAGCGTGTTTACTCATGTGTCCCACAAGTGGTGAGGTGGAGGTACACACCGGGTAGCGCTATACGTGGAGCCTATATTATCATACCCACACTGAACATTGCTGGTGATGGACTTTCTATTGCACGGACTCTGATTTTTACCATTTTTTATTGATGTTTTAATGTTTACATATTACATCTAATTGGAATATTATACCTATGTTTGGATAGGTCATATTACCCGAAATTTACGGTATTTTTGGGTTTTAGCGCCGCTTGTGTATATTTATATGCACCTTTTTTTATAATGTTTGTTATGTTGTAACTATTAAGGGTTAATGGGAGAGGCAAGTACCAGCTTTTGATTAGAGGGGGAGTTGTTAAGAGCTTGCCTCTTATTAGTAGCCCTAGTCATTCCAATAAAAGGTTAATATTAGGATATTTGGTGCGTAGAATGCCACAGGGAGGCTACTGCTCCTGACAAAGTCATTCTGATAAAACGCGTTGGGTGGGGATAGATTCTGTGATGTCATCGTGCAGAAGAGGCTGCTTGCTTTCAACGATACTGTTCCAACCTGGGATCAGATACTAGAATTTATATGTGTTATGCTTATTGCACAACAGCATGTGAATGTTTTAGCATTGATCATTATTTCCAACGAATAAAGAGCTTTGTGCAATGAGTCCTTGTTATCTTGTCCCCTTTATGACATCTTTGGAGCTCTACAGAAGAACAACCCTTAATGGAGATTGGTATGAGGAGGAGGAGCAACATTTATGATTTTAGACTGTTTTTGATCAAATTATAGAATAAAGTGTGGCATCATAATATTTAGAATACCACATGGGCTCTATTGGGAAAGGATCACTGAGTGACTGAGTTGTGAACTTGTTCCTCAAACACCTAGTACAGGTTTATGCCATCACACACATCAGTTCATGTCTTCTGACATCACTTTGTTTTCTTTGACAATTGTAACTTCTTATATGGATGGAAATGAATTTGTTACAATGTTTATTTTTATCAGATTTACAACTGTAGCACTTGCAGGGTAGAAAATCTAGTTTTCTTGCACAGGTTATTAGCATGTAGGGAATATTTTTTATTTGACATTTTATGCATTTATGCAATTGTGTATTATGTTTGGGTATTAAGTGTACACTATTTTTTGGGGAATTATTAGCTCTGTAAGAATGTATTGTTTGCTCATTATATTGGTTGATAGGCTGATTGGCTGCTTGGGATTTTATGTTGGGGATTTACTGGATTCAGTGCAGGTCTTTTGGTTTGCTGTACAAATACACTCACCAGCCATTTTATTAGAAACACCTTGCTAGTACCAGGTTTGACCCCCTTTTGCCTTCAGAACTGCCTTAAAAGATAAGTGTGGGGTTTGGGGTTATTGCATATTTATACTTACCTAGGTGGATGCAGCATCAGTCCGCCGACACTTCTGCACAGAGAACCGAGTGATCGAACATCACTGATCGCTCTGTTCTGACAGCTCCCCGAGCAGAGAGCTGCTTACTGTCAGACAGCAGCTCTCAGCTCTGTCCGATCCTCGCTCATTGGAGCGCTGGGCTGTAGAGGGGCGGGGAGCGGCCGGCTCAGGCTCTCAGAGGCTCACTGATAGGCTGAGCCAGGTGTTGGTCCAGGCACCTGGCGGTTCTTGACTCCTTGGTCATGATGACGCGGTGCCCGGACCGACATCTGTGATGGTCGCTCTCTGCTGAAAATGGGTCACAGGAGTGCAAAACAAACTGCAATCCTATGATCCATAGGGGAGGTACAGCCAAATGAGCTTTGGCTGTACATCTCATTTCATTCTTAGTGGCATAGATTGAACAAGGTGTTGGAAACATTCCTCAGAGATTGTGGTCCATATTGACATGATAGGATCACACAGTTGCCACAGAATTGTCGGCTGCACATTCATGATGAAAATGTCCCACCACATCCCAAAGGTGTTCTAATGGATTGAAATCTGGTGAATGTGGATTCCATTGGAGTACAGTGACCTCATTGTCATGCTCAGGAAACCAGTGGTGAGATGATTTGAGCTTTGTGACATGGTGCATTATCCTGCTGGAAGAAGCCATCAGAAGATGGGTACACTGTAGTCATAAAGGGGTGGACATGGTCAGCAACAATACTCAGGTAGGCCGTGGTGTTTAAACGATGCTCAATTATTACTAAGGGGCCCAAAGTGTGCCAAGAAAATATCCCCCACACCATTACACCACCACCAGCCTGAATCGTTGATACAAGACAGGATAGTTCCATGCTTTCATGTTGTTTACGCCAAATTCTGAACCCACCATCTGAATGGCGTAGTAAAAATCGAGACTCATCAAACCAGGCAATGTTTTTCAAATCTTCTATTGTCCAATTTTGGTGAGCTCCTGCAAATTGTAGCCTCAGTTTCCTGTTCTTAGCTGACAGAAGTGGCACCCGGTATGGTCTTCTGCTGCTGTAGGCCATCTGCTTCAAGGTTTTATGTGTTGTGCATTCAGTGATGGTATTCTGAATACCTTGGTTGTAACGAGTGGGTATTTGAATTACTGTTGCCTTTCTATCATCTCCAACCACTCTGACCATTCTTCTCTAATCAACACAACATTTTCATCTACACAACTGCCACTCACTGGATATTTTCTCATTTTCAGACCTTTCCCAGTAGATCAGCAGTTTTTGAAATACTCAAACCAGCCCGTCTGGCACCAATAACCATGCCACCTAGAAAGTCACTTAAATACCCTTTCTTCTCCATTCTGATGCTAGGTTTGAACTTCAGTGAGTCGTCTTCGCTCCGTCTTGATGCCTAAATACATTTAGTTGCTGCCATGTGATTGGCTGATTAGCAATTTATGTTAACAAGGAATTGAACTGGTGTACCGAATAAATTGGCCGTTGGGTGTAAAAAAAAAATTATCAGAAATTTTTTGCAGTTTGGTCGTGCTGGTTACAATTTATAAAAGACAGACTCTTACCTCTCACAGATGGCTCTTACGTTTTTGTAAATATTTTATTATATCTTTTCATGTGACAACACTGAAGAAATTACACTTTGCTACAATGTAAAGTAGTGAGTGTACAGCTTGTATAACAGTGTAAATTTGCTGTCCCCTCAAAATAACTCTACACGCAGCCATTAATGTCTAGTACATCCCTAAGTGAAAATGTCCAAATGGGGCCCAAAGTGTCAATATTGTGTGTGGCCCCCATTATTTTCCAGCACTGCTTTAACCCTCTTGGGCATTGAGTTCACCAGAGCTTCACAGGTTGCCACTGGATTCCTCTTCCATTCCTCCATTACGACATCACGGAGCTGGTGGATGTTAGAGACCTTACTCTCCTCCCCCCTCCATTTGAGGATCCCCCACAGATGCTCAATAGGATTTAGGTCTGCTTAAAAAAAAAAGCTACCCTCAGCTTTTTTTTAGCAAGCCAGTGGTCATCTTGGAGGTGTGTTTGGGGTCATTATCATGTTGGAATACTACCCTGCGGCCAGAGATGTATAGTAACGAAGTAGAACTACTTAAGTACTGTACTTAAGTACCGAAATGCGGTATCTGTACTTTCCTAGAGTAGAATTTTTTTCTCCTACTTCTACTTTTACTTCACTAAATTTTTTCGATGATTTCGATACTTCTACTCAAGTATTTTTTTTTTGTGCTGCATAGTTACTCGTTACTTTTAAAAAAATTACCACTGCCAGAACAGTAGATGGCAGGTTGCATAAAGCTCAAAAAAATGTGTATAATGTCGTTTGTAAATCAGCGCATACGAAAATAAAGGCTGTGTATAATAAAAGCTGCTATACCAAATCTTTCCAATAAAAAGAAAATATGAAACAAACAAATAAATGGTGCTACAGCGCTTAAAGTGCATCAAGAACCTACTAACAAACACAGGTTAATCATTTGAATAAATCATTTGAAATAATAAAAAACAATATGATGTTCAAACTTTTGACTTCTTTCTTTAATAACTACATAACACAGTACTTGTACTTCTACTTTCAGTACTTGAGTAGAAATTTTTTTTCAAAACTACTGGTACTTTTTACTTTTAGTACTTAAGTAGCAAATTTTTTGAAAAAACTACTTGCAATACTTAAGTAAAAAAAATGTTGAATACTTTAGTACTTCTACTTAAGTAACTTTTTCTGCGAGCACTTCCACTTCTACTCAAGTCACTTTTTGATCGAGCACTTGTACTTTTACTCAAGTAGAAATTTCGAGTACTTTATACAAGTCTGCCTGCGGCCCAGTCTCTGAAGGGAGGGGATCATGCTCTGCTTCACTATGTCACAGTACATGTTGGCATTCATGGTTCCCGCAATGAACTGTAGCTCCCCAGTGCCGGCAGCACTCTTGCGGCCCCAGACCATGACACTCCCACCACCATGCTTGACTGTAGGCAAGACACACTTGTCTTTGTACTCCTCCCCTGGTTGCTGTGACACACGCTTGACACCATCTGAACCAAATAAGTTTATGTTGGTCTCATCAGACCACAGGACATGGTTCCAGTAATCCATGTCCTTAGTCGGCTTGTCTTCAGCAAACTGCTTGCGGGCTTTCTTGTGCATCATCTTTAGAAGAGGCTTCCTTCTGGGAAGACAGCCATGCAGAATAATTTGATGCAGTGTGTGGCGTATGGTCTGAGCACTAACAGGCTGCCCCCCCACCCCTTCAACCTCTGCAGCAATGCTGGCAGCACTCATACATCTATTTCCCAAAGAAAACCTCTGGATAGGACGCTGAGCATGTGCACTTAACATCTTTGGTCGACCATGGTGAGGCCTGTTCTGAGTAGAACCTGTCCTGTTAAACCGCTGTATGGTCTTTGCCACCGTGTTGCAGCTCAGTTTCAGTGTCTTGGCAATCTTCTTATAACCTAGGCCATCTTTATGTAGAGCAACAATTATTTTTTCAGATCCTCAGAGAGTTCTATGCCATGAGGTGCCATGTTAAACTTCCAGTGACCAGTATGAGAGAGTAAGGGGATGTGTTTTCCAGTGAAAAAAATAAGACAACATTTTAAGGAACAATATTTGGAAGGGGGAAGTATGTGTGTGGCACACAGGTCACCCCATAAGGCCCTCATTAGGTTCCCAATCCCAATCTGTACCATTCCTATCATCTAACCACAGATCAGGCTCGCAGTCCCTGCACACTGTGTAGTCCTTCTTCAGGGACTGATCATTAGACATGTGCTGGCTGGCCCATCTCACACCATATATTTGGGTCATGATTCCCTGGGCAGTGCTGAGGATTCATGAGTTCTGCTAATTTTCCATTGTGAGTTCCTGAGGAGGAGGGAGCTGCTGGCTGGTTGGCTCTGCAGGAGGACAGAATGATTAGCATGGCATGAGCGAGCCCGATCAGAGGACACAGCTTTGTGTCAGCACCTGATCCATACACTGAACCCACCAACAGCACTGGGACACTGACAGCACTGTGACTCTATGCCTTGTCTGTACACTGACAGCACTATTACTGTATATACAGTAATTACATGTAGAGGCTTGAAATGAATATATCCCTTTTCTTTGCTCGCCTCAACCTTCCTTTCCTCTGCTCTTCTCCCCTTTTCTTCAGTTCTGCTTACCTTTTTTTGTGCTCTGCCTCTGACAGACTGGCAGAGTCTGCGCTCGCTTTCTGCAGCAGCAGGTACCGCGGGCGCCGGGCGGGGAAGGGAGGGGTTACGTCGTGATGTCACGACGTCATCGGCACGGGCCGGCATTGCGGAATTGTTATTGGTCAGAAGGCGGAGAGGGGAGGGGTCGGACTCGGGCCGGGGACGCACGCACAGTCAGTCACAGAAGACAGTGTAGACAGTGCAGTATACTACAACGAAAGTGACGAACAACAACAAATACCGCGGAGCGGCGGAATACGGAACATAGTGCGTTCCGTATCAGTTTGATACGGAACAGTACTTGTCTGTGTAAAATACGGAACGATTCCGTATTTTACGGAACGGTTGGCAACCCTAGTGGGACCCCCTTCCCCCACTTGTAGAAGTGATTGAGTGGCCATTTAGCCACTCTAATCACTTCTGCTACAAAGGAAATTACTGGCTGAAAAATGAAATACCAGGATGATGCCTGTAGGTGCAGGCATCATCCTGGTATAACTATTGCAACCTGAGGATGTATATGGTAGTAGTAACAAAATACCAAACTGTGTAAGGTGATTTTGACTGGACTTGAAGCAATGCCTGTGTAATCTTGAGATCTTTGGACCTCAAAACGCATCAAAGTCAGACCAAAGTAGTGCAGGGACTGTAAACGGTACTCATTGGAAATAGTGGAGTACGACTTGTCATGCAACTTTGCAGTCCCATTTCGCAGGACCTAATAGGGGCCTAATAGTTTTGCACAGAGAAGCCCCGATCCTCCTCTTCCGGGGTCCTCTGCCAGCGCTTCGGTCTCCTCCTCTTCCACGAGTGCCCCCGTAGAAAGCTGCTTTCTATTCACCGTAAAATTGTGCTCTCAGAGTTCATTGAAGGACACAGCCCTGGAGAATATTCACCATAGAGTTATAGCGCCACCTACAGTTAGGAATCTACTGAGCTGTGTCTTTCAATGAAGGTAATAGAAATCAGGCAGCACCACGTCTGCCCTATCAGGATAATGGTGTTGAAATAAAGTGCTGCAAAGAGAACTTTCCCTGAAAGGGAGACAACAATGGACTAGCATGTTTCTTTTTATCACACAGGGAAGGAATGTAGTGCTACTTCGATACAATGAACAAGGTTCCACTAAGGGATATTTACTAAGACCTGGTTCACACCTATGCGTTTTTTGTTGCTTTTTGCAGAAACGCACCACAATTCATGTAACACTGTTTCCTACAGGACATGTTTTTTGCACATAAGGCACCAAGGGAGTTTAATTACCACCTTAATCAGCCACTGAACCTGCGTAATTAACGTGTGTCCTGGTTTAACAACTTGCTGACCAGCCGCCATAGTTATACTGCGGCAGGTCGGCTCTGTCCCGCGAAACAACGTACCTGTAAGTCGCTTCACAGGACCACGTGCATGTGCCGATTGGCCACAGGGGTAGCCAATCAGCGGGTCCCGATTGCCGCCGGGCACCTGTAATTGCTCCCCATGGAGACAGAACAGCGGTCTGTCATTGTAAACAAGGCAGACCGCAGTTCTGTCACTAATGATCACAGGGATCCTGTGTTTCTCTTATTTGGGAACACAGGTCTCTGTGTTCATGCAGCAAGCCCACCCCCCACAGTTAGAAAGCACCCTCTAGGGACACACTTAACCCTTTGATCGCCCCATGTGTTAAACCCTTCCCTGTCAGTGTCATTAGTACAGTAACAATGCATATTTTTAGCACGGATTACTGTAGTAATGTCAATGGTGCCCCTAAAAGTGTCAAAAATGTCAGTTAGGTATTCGATCTGTTCGCCGCAACGTGGCAGTCCCGCTAAAAACCGATGATCGCCGCCATTACTAGTAAAAAGAAAAAAAGACAAATCCTTCCCCTAGTTTGTATACACGATAACTTTTGCGCAAACCAATCAATATACACTTATGGGTATTTTTTTTACCCAAAATATGTAGCAGAATACATATTGGCCTAAAATGATGAAATATTTGCAAGTTGATAGTGTAGAGAGAGGAACCCTGCTTGTCAGGGAGAGTGATAAAGCTGTAAGGAGAGGTTCCTGTGTGAGGCGAGTCAGAGTAGGGGGATACCCCTGATTGCTCCATACAGCCTCTGGTCTCTAAGTTTATTGCCGCTACCTGTGTCAGCACCCTGTCAGCCAGGCACCCCTTTTTACACTATGTGGAGTTTTTTTTCTATTGATTGTATGTGGAGAAACTGTGGCTCCATTATTATTTGGATTTTCTACTGTGGAAACGATCTGTATCTGAGAGATCAATCGGTTGAGGCTGTCGTCACGATTAAGGCCCATTCAGATATCCTCTGGCTTTCTATACATCTATATACAGTATGCTGGTTTTGACCCACTAGGCATAAGCCTATGTGAGTCCACTCCATTTGGTCCACCAGGTGACCTTCACAACAGACATATGCTGGGTCCATATCATCCTGAACAGATCTCTAGGATTGATTGGTGGTTATGGCGATCCTTGAGGGCAGCTAATGTAGCCGTGATCTGGGAGATATTCTATTTTTTGTACACAGTGTGGAACTATTCTGCTCTGTATAAAGTATACAAATCCTCTCTATATTTTATCTATAGCCAGCTGATTCCTAGCTACCCCTATATTGAGGGCCCATCTGCGCTGTACCCTAGGTGAAATAGGCATTTGGAATTCAATATTCTTCTGTATTACTGTGCATCAAGCAATTACTATAATACTGTGTTCAGATTCATTCCCTGAAGAAGGATTTTCCGAAACATGTTGGTTTTAGTGATTATATGGGGTTCCATTCCCCATTGTTCACCTCTTGAACCGGTGATATACTTGTATCCATGCACATGAATTTTCACATCGTTTTTATATGATGTTTATCATGAGTTTATCTTTTTGTTAAATAAAATATAATTTTAGTCAATATTACTCTTTTCTCGACTGCCTACTAAGTCCCATTGGGGGGGTATCTGTCTCTATGCACTCCATTTGGTAAGCCCCCCCTCTGATGTTGGTTCTTATGCACAAGGTTGAAAAAACACATGGAATAACGCTTGAAGATTCCTGCTTTTCACTTTCCATTTTGGACTTTTCTTCCATTATTTGCAATGTTTAGCTATTATCAACATTGTTCTACAGTATTTGGCTACATTATACGTATGTTTAGTTTCAATTGTCACACAGTCAATTATGGTACTTTGCACTATATATGCACTAGTGATCGACCAATATCGCTTTTTCGTTGCTGATACAGATATTTTGGCCATTGCATATCGGTATTGGCCGATATTTTCATACATTTAAAATATTTTTATTTTTATCCCTTGACAGGTACTCTTGTCGAGGGATATGGGAGTCTAAAAGACCCCAAACATATCAGCAATATTGGTCACCTTGGTGGCTGATTCCGTTATATCGGGGGAAAGTGGAGAACGGTCCTCGATATATCGGCTTTGCCGATAATTGGTCGATCCCTAATATGCACTTTATTTTTTACTAATTTTTAGTGCTGCACTTTTTTAATTGTTATTTTATACAGGTTGTCTTCTGTTCTGCTTCTCTCTATCCATTTTAGCACAGTGTTCTTCTGTTTTCTATATAGAACACAAATTGGCCTAAAATTATGACAAATATGTTATTTTTTGTTTTGTGAGAATGTTATATAGCAGAAAGTAAAATATATTGTTGTTTTTTTTTTTTTTTTAGAATTGTCGCTTTTTTTCTTTATAGTGCAAAAAATAAAAACTGCAAAAGTGATTAAATACCACCAAAAGAAAGCTCTATTTGTGAGGAAAAAAAGAACATCAAATTTATTTGGGTACAGCGTTGCACGACCACGCAATTGTCAGTTAAAGTAATGCAGCGTTGGATTGCAACTCAGTGGGGGTGGATCCACCGATCCCCCACTGAGCAGGAGGATGACAGCTGTTCTCCACTCTGTGTGCGGAGACACAACTGTCAGGTCCCCATGCATTTCTATGGGGCAATTGGATGGGAATGGACCGTCTGTCCGTTCTCATCTGATCTGATCCACCAGATGGATGGAAAATAGGGTTACCATCTGTTCAGATTTGATGGATCGGATGTCAGCGGACATGTCTCCCATAGTTGCCAACATTTAAAAAATTTCCAGGGACACTTTGCAGCACAGCTATCAATTACTTACCACACCCACTTCCCTGAAGCTCCGCCCACTCTGCATAATTAATCTCCGCCTACTTATCAGATTATAGGGGCTACTTCATAAAGAGAGAATTACAGGGAATTAAAAACTTGAGGCCAAAGTAGCAGATTTGGAATAATTCTCCCATTCTACTGCACTACTTCTGCCTAAAGTTTAAAATTCTCATCACAATTCCCTGCAATTCTAAAGTGTCAGCTTGTCGGAAGGTGCTCTGCCTCCCCCTGCTGGCGGATTTCGGAAAGTGCACCATGCTGACACCCTGGCTCCGGTGACACATTAAATTTGCGACAGACGGGAAGAGTGAGCGGGCACCGAGAGAGAGAGACAACCTGCTGCCAGAACAACACATAGCTGGGGTGAGAGCGACACTGTGTGGAACAAAATGTAAAAAAAAAAAAAAAATTTTTTTTTTAACTACCTCAATACTGGGCACTTAAACCCCCTTCCTTCCCAGACCAATTTTCATCTTTTAGCGCTGTTGCATTTTGAATGACAATTGCGCAGTCATGCAACATTGTACCTAAACCAAATTTGTGTCATTTTTTTCCCCACAAATAGAGCTTTCTTTTGGTGGTATTTGATCACTGCCAGGTTTTTTCTTTTTTGGTGCACAAATAAAAAAAGACCGAAAAGTTTAAAAAAAAAAAAAGTTTTTTTGTTTAGGTTATAAAATTTTGTAAATAGATACGTTTTTTCCTGCACTGATGAGCACTGATGATGCCGCACTGACAGGCACTGATGAGGAGACACTGATTGGGTGGCACTGATGGGGTGGCACTGATATGCAGCACTGATGGACACTGATATGTGGCACTGATAGATAGCACTGATATGTAGCATTGGTGGGCACTGATAGGCAGCGCTGATGGGCACTGATCGGCGGCACTGATAGGTGGCACTGATGGGCTGCACTGATTGGCACTGATGGGGGGCACTGATAGGCAGCACTGGTGGGCAATAATGGGCACTGGTGGATGGCAATAACGGGCACTGGTGGGCAGCACTGATATATGGCATTGGTGGGCAGCACTGATAGGAGGGCACTACTGGCAGGCTGTTTGCCATCCCTGGTTGCCATGGTGGGCATCCCTGGTGGTCATGGGTGGGCATCCCTGGTGGCTCTAGTGGCATCCCCTCCCCTCAGGGCTGCACTGGTAATCAATCATCTGATTACCAGCACAGACCCCCCCTGTGATCAGTGAGTACTTAGAAATACTCACTGATCACCCCAGCTCCAGTATCGATCCTCTTCTTCTCCTCCCTGACAGGATGTGTCAGGGAGGAGAAGAGATCAAAGCCGTTACAACGGCTGTATTTACATTGCATGACGGCTGTGATTGGACACAGCTGTCATGTGATCAGGAGGGCCAATCACAGGGCCCTCCTGACGCATCTTGTTGCGCTGTGTCCGAGGGACACAGGCACATTGAGATCGCGCCGCTGCGCGTGCCCGCGGCGGCGCGATCTCGCTCCTTCTGAGGGACGTTCCGGAACGTCCATTCAGAAGGACGAGACTCCCACCCGGCCGTATATGTACAATGGCCCGGGTGTGAGGTGGTTAAATGATTTACATTGTCCCTGATTAACAGGGACAGTGTAAATTACCCGGGACAGACTCCTATTTGCCGGGATTGTCCCGGGAAAAATGTGACAGTTGGCAGGTATGGTCTCCGCTGACATCCGATGCCCCATAGAGATGCATGGGGTGACCATTCAGATCCGCCAAAAAAACTGACAGGCGGATCTGAACGGTCCGCCTGTGTGAAAAGGGCCTAAGGGGGTAAAACCTTCCAGTCCAGAAGTGGTTAAAGGGATGAGGTGGCAATCCTAGGTGGGAGTGGCCGGCTCAGGCTCTGAGCGGCTCACTGAGAGGCTGATCTGGATGCTGGTTTAGGTACGGGGTGGATCCCGACTCTATTGTCACACTCCCCATTATGACTAAAACCAAGTCTGTCCTTCCTCTAACATTACCTCTTCATATTGATGGCTGACTGGAAATTCCCATCCCATCCCCCTCCCATTACTCAGTACACGTGCCGTACAAGATGGCGCCCAGTCAAAGCACCACTCTCTCATAAAAGCCTCCTTTATGTGCAAGTATTGGTGTAATACGATTAGGACTGGATGGCTCTGGACTCTATTGTCACAATCTTGCCAGGCGGCTCTGTGACATCAGCAGACAGCGGGCTTCAGCCCTTTGTCTGCTAAAACCGGGTCACAGGATTACAGAACACACTGCACTCCTAGGATCCACAGAAGTACAGCAAGGCAAGCTTTAAACTTTGACAATAAACCCTGGAAGCTGATTGGTTTCTATACAGAGTAACACCAGAACACTCCAGTTTCAGTAAATCTTCCCCATTATGACTAAAACCAAATCCGTCCTTATTCTAATAACACGACCTCTTCATATCAATGGTTGACTGGAAACTCCCATCCCCCTCCTCCCATTACACTATCACTCAGTACACGTGCTCTCGACCCTCAAAATGGCGCCCAGTCAAAGTGCCCCTCCCTCATGAAAAGCCGCCTTCACATTGGTCGTGGCTAAAAAATTTCCCACTCTCTTTATAAAAGATGTTTCCATTGGCTGTCTTGTCAGCAAGCACACATTGTATGTTTCCAGTTATTGGTATCCCTCCGCCGTCTAACTACATTGAGTGCGCGTTCTATCCCTGCGCAGAGAATTAGTCCCCGCGCTCACTTGGCGCCACATCTCTCAGCCCGCCCACTAACATTCCGAGCCGGTTACACAACCCCAGAACAAAGCGCCAGTGGGCGTCTCCGCGGCCAAAGGAGCCCTTCCCACACCTTCCGAAGAAAGAGAGGGCGGGCTCAAGCGAAGCGACCGTCCAATCACAGCTCGTCTTGAGGGCGGGACATCACTGACGTCACCCACACGACGGCCATTTCTACAGCACGCAGGAGGAAACGAGTTCTCCATCTTGTGGCAGGCGACAGGTGAGGAACAGACGTACCTTGGAACGCTCTGCTCAACGGGAATTAAGTCGTGCTGCTCGAATATTGATTGAGGTGAGGCGGCAGTGAGGTTGGTGAGTGTTTAGTGGTCAGTGCGCGGTGTTTTCTCCTCAGAGGTCAGAGGAAGGTGGTTAGGGGGGAAATGCGTGACATGGCGGCCGGTCGACCGCGCCTTTGTTCGCTTCCCGCGCTCTGTGCTGAAGACTGAAGCAGGCCCAGGGAGAGGGAGCTGGGAGGCTGGAGAAGGAGGCCACTGGACGCAGATAGTCTGCACATTTTATATTCATGGACCTGTGTGTGTATATATATATATTTTTTTTTTCTTGTTCTATAATTTTATTTGTACGGTAATCTTTAGTCACACTACTGCAGTCAGTTCTCACTGGGCAGGGCTAGATGCAGACAGATAATTATTTTATCCTCAGGATCTGATATAAAGCTTCTGATTTAATGATCGGTGAGATCCTTGTGTAAAAATCCTCCTTTTTTCCAGTATTGCAGTAGATGCTCTTAAATCCCCACAATCGGATGTGAAAAATCTATTTTATAGCTCATTGGTTGTCTTTACTAGTCAGAGAGCAATGCTCCATAGACAACGATGACTGTATAATGTATATGTATCAGAAAACAAAATGGCCGCAGAGGCCTGAGGCTGCATTCACATGGCATGGAAAGCATTCACAGATCTGAGCGCAGCTGCATTGCAATGTCAAAGGAGACATTTACACAGGGGTGTTAAAATGCATTGTATTAGATTTGTTACCTAGAATCAAAAATTGTCTGCGGATATGGGTGGGGGGAGGGAACGACATCTATTGGTCGCTTTGTGCTTAAAGCATAAATATGATTAACTTTAATGTCTACGTGAATGTAACCTAAAAAAAAATAGGTTTCCTAACATTATTTGGGGGAGGGGGTATTTTTATCTCGATCTATTGGTTTGCAAGCAGTTTGGTTCTCTGCATTGTTCTTCTATTAGAAGTATTGGGGATTATCTGTGGTGGGCTAATCAGATTACAAGGTCATTGTGTCCTGGGATTTTCTGCCATCACAAGATCGGTTTTGTTTGCAATAGTTAGTGTGGTGGTTTTTATATTTTCCTGCATGAAAGCACCAATCAAAAAAGCAAATGTGTTTTTTTTGCGCCTAAAACAGGCCTCTAATGCCCCTTTCACACTTGTGCAACTTCAGTAGTCCCTGCACTATAGTCCACCTTTGTTACCTGAGGTCCATAGACCTCAAGATTACACATCCATTGCTTCAAATGGTGTCAGTCCTGTTACTTTCAGGTGTGAAGGGGGCCTAAACGTCCTTATGTGAGTGGATACATAGGATAACGTTGGGATTCCCCATGTATCTTTCTATAGCAGGGGTCTTCAAACTATGGCCCTCCAGTTCAGGAACTACAATTCCCATCATGCCTAGTCATGTCTGTGAATGTCAGTTTTACAATGCCTATTGGAATGTGTAGTTCTGCAACGGCTGGAGGGTTGTATTTTGAGGATGCCTGTTCTATAGTATATGCATTTGTGGTAGCTTTCTGTGTAAAATGCCTCTTGTAATGAATATGCATGTAAAACGTGCTACTGGACTAGTGAGCACCTCTGGTCTAAGGCATGTATGTGCTGCACCTAGTCTAAGGAATGCACGTGTTGCTGTAATAGTATTAGGACTCATTAGCTGTGGATAGGGGTCATGCTTGCCATGTTCATGGTACTGTCCTACATGTGTGAAGATCTTAGGTGGGTGGCTTTACAAAGACAGAAGCAGTAGTCTCTTTCCTTTGCAAAGCTTAACTGAACAAGCTGATTGGATACTGTGTACAAATAACAGGATGACTGACCTGATAGATTCTTCAAAGTCTGGGCAGTGGGTGCCATGGTTGGTAGTGGGCTACATGGATTCCCTGTAATCCCTATCTGGAAAGCCTTGTTTCCACCTTCATGGTCTTCAAGTCTATTCCCCCTGATCTGTAAAACAGCAACCAATGGGCTGCTTTCACTCTAGTAATCATGAGTTTGAAGTTAAGTACATGGGAAATAGTTTTTATGCTTTCCGGTCTGATCTGAAATCTGTAGGCCACTTTTTTAATATCCATCAAATTGAGTGCACATAATTCTAGTGTTTCTAAATTCAAATGAATTTAGTTTGAATAGCAGTGATTGAGGCCTTAGAATATTGCCTGATCAAAGCTGTTTTTGTAGCTGTTTTGTCTCGGCCTCTATCTGGCTGGGCAATCTGTGGCCTTGTGTGTATTGATAGTAGGCTAGATCTGTGTAGTGAGAAAGCAAGGTGAATGGAGCCCATCTATCTTGTGGACATGGTGTTAAGAATTATTCATATAGGTCTGGTTAGTAGCAGGTTAAAGTTCCACATTTCTGACTTGGAACAGTACTGGGGAGGGGCCTTGTAAGATGGCGGAAGTCTCACATTCTGCTCTTCTATTGTCCTGTGGGCTGGGGAGTTTGACCAAACGAATTCAATAGCAGCTGTAAGCCTGAGGTGGGAGGCAGCATTGTTCAGCTTTTGTCAGTTTAGGTGGGGTTAGAAATTTTATAAAGGAAATGTAGTTTTCCAGGACAGCCCACAAGATGTAGAGCTCCTCCCACCAGGACCGGAAATGTGTGCTTGTCATGCAATTCCTTTGTAAGCCTTTCCTTGCAGCATCTATGTGAATTGTATATTTTCTTTAATGTAGCCTATGGTTTATTTATTTATTGCCTTGTTGAAGCAAGGATTAGACTGTCGGCTAGAACTGTTTTGGCTAGGGCAATGTGAGAACCTTGATATCTGGGGTTCTATTGAGTAGGAGTAACAATGAAGTCAAATTCTTTTCTTTGGTGGGGGAGAACCCCTGGCAGCGATCTGTTGCATATTTACCATTGCCTGGTGAGTTTTTAGAACAAAGGGGAAGTGAAAGCAAAATTCTCAAATAGGGCTTGGTATAACAACCCTGACAGAATCTAAGTCCCGGTTCACACTAGGGCGACCTGGTCGCCTCACAGGTCGCCTCCCATAGGGAAGCTGCGGACCCGTTATAATAGGAGCGACGCAAGTCGCTCCGACCTAGAAAAAGGGTCCGGCGCTTCTTTGGGGCGACCAGGAGGTGACCGCCATAGACTTCAATGTTATGAAGTCCGTCGAGGAGCGCTGCTCGCACAGCGACCTTGGAGGTCGTGGTGCGAAGTAGCGTCCCCTATGTGAACGGGGCCTAATTCCTTCTGTTAAAAACAAAACCTTTTGTATCCCAGTGAGGGTTCAGGCTGGGAAGGTTAGTCCAGACCTATATATAGCACACTGTAGAAATAGAAGGGAAAAGCTTGTCTGTCGCAAATCTAGCGCTGCCAGAGTAGCCAGGTAAAAGCGGCTTCAGCTTGATTCATCCAGACCACACCCCCTGGAGGCATGGCCTGGATGAATTTAGTGGAGTCAACTTTTACCTGTTTACTGCTCGAGCTGGATGACGAGTGCAGCAGCCAAGATATTTCTTATTTCTGAACCCTTTTCCACTTTAATGTACTAGCTGTTATGTAACTCCAAACCAAATGTTTACACTTATTTTATTTTCTAGGACCTCAGCATTCAAAAAATCCACAGCAATAAACCTTTTTCAAAACTATGGACGGAGTACCTGGCAGAAAAGCTTGGGGTATGTCTGGAGGTATGTGCAGGCTCATGTGTTATGTTTCTGGACTTGCTAAGTATATAGTGAGATCATCCAACAGTGGAACTGGTGGCACCACCAGGCTCAACAAAGCGAGTTGAAAATTGCCAGGCATTCTAGACAGTTGTAGGTGCTGTGGCTCTGAGTACAATAACGGGGGGGGGGGGGGGAGGGGTTGTGGTTACGTTGCCTTCCGTTCTAATTTTTTTTTTTTTTAGCAGAGCTAGAATTGGCATAACTGAAGATCTTCCATGTGTATGGCTAGCCTGGTCACTTGAGGACTAAGGTTATGGGACCACTGGTAGTGTTGCGTTGGGGTGTATATACCGCATTCCCTTTTACTTTAAATTTATAGCAAACACATTTTACGGTAAAATTCCCATCTCCCTGCTTGAGATATTTATTTAGTGTTAATGTCCCACTATTTTTAGAAATGGGGAAAATGAGCAGAAGTTCACACTTAAGGGAAACCCTCAAATTTACTTATGAATGATTTCAGGTGCAGTCCGTGAATATGGTCATGGGAGCTATGACCGAAGCATGGACAGTTATGGCATGGACAGCGGCAGTGACAGGTAAGTGTTGCCTCATATGTGATTACCTTGATTGCTGGTATACAGATGAGTAGTCATGGGGTGCAATCTATCCAGGCTTACAAGTTGCAAAGATTAGCAATTGGGGTGCTACATTTTGTTTCTATGGGGGTAAACTAAATGTAACTTTTAGTTTAGGTAGCTGGGAATGTGTAGTCATAGTAAATATCCAGAGAGGTTAGAGAATAATTTGATGTAACAGATTAAAATGGTCTGAGGATCCATTTACACTTGGTGTGTTGAGATTGTGGCAGAATCGTGGTTCTGCCTGCGATCTTAACATGCACTAAAATGCAGGTTCCGTTGCCTTTGATAATGGCACCTAAGACAAGAATGGTTTTACTTGGCTTCGTGCAGCTTATCGCATAGCATGAAACTTGTCACCCAAACGCTTCTGCTTCTTGGTGACAAGCTTTAAGCATGTGATTTGCTGCAACTGTCAAAAAACCGCACTGTTAGATGCTATTGAAAGTGGCACCTGAACCTGCATTAAATGCATTTTAAGAGCAGGGGCAGAATCGCAGCAAATCTGCCGCAACCCCAAAACAGTGTGAATGGAGCCTGAATTAATGGGCCTACTTATGTAAACAACATAATCAGTATTTTATTTTTCAACCAAATTACTACTTTGGTTACTTATGCCAGATCTGTCATAAAGGTATACATGTTAAACAAGAACCTAAAAGTAGGCTTCTAGAGAAACTTTGTACCCTTTCTTATTTGGTTTACAAAGTATTTGGCCGTTCCTAAACCTGTGCACTCACTATATATGCCTCTTATCAGTCTGACACAGTAAAGCCTTCCCTGCATCTCAGTTCAGTGGACTGAGCTACCTATGGCAAAGCTTCTGAGGGGCTGTGTATTGAGTACCCATGTTCATGGGCTTTTGGCCTGTTCTGAAAACAAGTTATTAGTGTTTAATGCCTTTAAGTTAGACTCGGTGTAATGAAACTGATTATACCATCTAGACCAGCCTCTTCCATGTGCAGAGAATTTTATAATGTATTTGTCTGAAATGGTGCTCCCTGGATATCTTTCACAGCCTTTTTGCAAAATCTTCAGTCCCTGACTTGCTCCTGGCACACAAGGCCAGGTCTTTGAACTTCATTTGGTTGGCTTGCAGTGGGCAATGCTCCCCTGGATGTCAATGTCATTAGGTCCGTTTGTGCCATCAGGCAAATAACCAGGAAGATTTTGACAAAGGGATGTGGAACACTGGACAAACATCCAGTGGAAATCTTGGTGGCTCACCTTAAGTATAAATGTATTGGGTGCTGAGAAAGTGGGGGGGGGGGGGGAGGATATATAAACTTTTTTTTTTCTTGGCCTTTATTGTCTGAAGTCCTTTTGCTAACATTTTTTAGCTAATGGGAAAAGCTTTTATACACGGCCTGGATAGCTTTACCAAGCCTGTTCCTAAGCCTAGCTATGACGATGTCTCATGTGAGTTATTTTTGAAGATGTTCAGTCAGAGCTATCCACTCTACCTGAACATAAGCCACGTGTTCACATCACAGCTGTGCTTCGGTGCTGTCTGCTTGAGGGAGTCCAGAGCAGCTGGTAGGCGAGTATTAAACTATTAGGATGGCCATACACTTTACAAGAATCCTCCTTTAGGTCTGCCATAAAATATGTAGCGCAAGGATCAGCCTACTTGCATTACAAATTGAATGGATTGTTTAGACATGTCCTTGTATTAAGATAATTGATAACATTTAGTAAATCTGAAGGTTGAGCAAACTAGTGTGTATGGTCAACTTTAGTGTTAGGACAGAGGTTGGCTGTGCATGTGGACAAAAGGGTTAAGATCTTTAAGGGTTTGGGTAAATGTTAGATGCAACTGTTGATTCCTGAATTGGAGAATGTCAGGGGATTTTACTTCCTCTGCTAGATCTTCAGCTGCTTGCATGGATTACATACACCTAACCTTTACCCAAAATGTAAAGTGTAAATTTGGGGTTATTTCAGAACTGTTTAAGCATTTATTTTGTATTTACAGCTTCAAGTCAGTTAAAATTGTTCATGTTTTTGGCTGTTGAGTAATTTTTCACAATACTTAAGGTTTTTTTCTGTAAATGCATGCTCATGCTGTCTTTGCGAAAAAGATGCTTAAAGTGCATCTAAAGACAAAACGTTTTGTGTAGACGTAGGAAGTGTTAAACAGGCTTTTCAACTGTCTGTTCCAGTGGGTTCCCTTTTTCCGGTCTTTGAGACATACTGAAATTAGGGATATGAATGTACAGTTGTGACTTGAACTGGTGTCTCAAATGAAATATTTTTTCAGTTCTGGTGACAACTGTAAAATGTAGTCATCGCTGACTAGGGCACATGGCAAAAACCTCACTTGGATTTAACACTTCCACACTTCATCCAAAACTACAGTGTTTGCTTTGGATGCACTTTATTTCTTAATCTTGCAAGAAGTCACCTAAATTTCCTATAAACCAAGCATTTGTTCAACTTTACCTCTGAAATGGTAACAAACTGAACATTTTTAATATCAATGTTACATTCAATTGGCCCTAACTTTCATGCTTTTTATGGAAACAATTTATCAGCAAGTGCCTTGGGGTGGAGAATTTTCACTGTAAAGCCCATTAATTTCAAAGCCCTTTTTTGATATTAATACCCCAAATTTGCTTTAAGTCTTGCATGGCACTTTTTTATGAAGAATATTTGCTAGTTTTGGTAATTTTATCAACATCTGCCTTAAGACACAGGTTTAGGTATTGTATGTCTAAGATTTAATGTAAAGTTGATAAATGTCAACTGATGCTTTTTTTGTTCTGATTTGTCTAGTAAGCTTACATTTATTTTTCTCCTCACGTCAATTCTTCCAGGTTTGGACCTTATGAGTCTTTTGACTCCAGGTCTTCTGTGGGTGGGCGAGATCTGTACAGATCTGGCTATGGTTATAATGAATCCGATCAAGGCTACGGAGATAGTTATGATGGCCGATATGACAACCCATACCGGAATAGCGTTGACTCTTTTGATGCTAGAAACCAAGGCGGGTCCAACTGGGATCCGTCTTTCCCACGAGCGAAAGTGAGGACTGGGTTTATGGAGGACAGAGGAAGAGACAATTACTCTTCCTACGGCGGTTTTTCTTCACCCTATATGAAGCCTGCAGCAGTAGGCTCTCGGGGAAGAGGAATGCCTGCTTACCCCGACGGTGCTTTTGGAGGACCAGCAGCAGGCAGAGGCCGTGGCAGAGGAGGAGTAAGTATAGAATCTTCTCAGATTCTTTTTGATAGTCACTTTTAATGATTTCAAGCCCAGAACTTTAAAATGGCGCAATGTCCATCTTTATTGCAAATCTGCTTTAGAGGCTTGTGTGTTGTGCTCCCAGTCTAAAAGTTGACTCTTAAAGAATACATGCTTTAAAAGTCACATAGGGAGTATTTGGTACATTCTTTTCTTGTGAAAGAAAAATTGAAGTACCATTATAATTAGCATGCTTTGTGGCTACAAGGACTTCTAGTTTCCTTGATCTCATAATAGATTGATTAAAAACAAATGCAAAAGGTTACACACAGACCTTTTTGAAGTTCTGAGTAGGTTAAAGGTGCAATGTATTATGTGACACTGAGCAGACTAGATTGCCTTTTGGTAATATCCCAAAACCATATGAACCTCTTGGATTAAGCACACCTTAGACTTTTTTTTTTTTTATATTTAACTTCTAAATACTGTCATAGGTCTGGGCTTTGGTCCTAGTGTTTCAACACATTTTGGTGCTGACTGAATTGGAACCTGGCTTTCCATGTAAGAATGCAAAAAATACTTGGTGAGGAACCTCTTGTGAGGTGGCCTGATACCCACTGCCATTATTCCGCATTAGTCAGCATCAACTATATTGAAAGATTGGGGTGGGGGTATTTGAAGTCCTGTTTAGAGGTCTGCTTTTAGTGGAGGGTTTGATTCCTGAATAGAAACCAGATTAGTCCTTTTTGGTGCTTGCCTAAGAGCACAAAGTACCACTGTTGGTACATGTAACTTAAGCCTTTGGCTTTTTTTATTGGCCCAAATGTTTTTTTTCCCCTTAAGTGATATTAAACCCAAAGGCACACTTTTTTTTTTATTTTTCAGCTTACCATTTTTAGATGTAATGGTTTTTATTTTTAGGCTTTCTTTCCTTTTTAATTTCACCTGTTTGATTTGGCTGGTAAGTCTGTCTTAAACAGAACACAACTTGCCACTGACAGAGGTGCTATAGGTAAAAAATGATCAGTTTTTTTACCTATATCCCATGTAATTTCAAATGAGACTGCTGCTGTAACTGCTTAAAGTGTTAGCTGGAATTCAATTTGGTTTTTAGTACATCTAAATCTGCCACTATATGAAACACCCCTACCCTCCTTCCCTATTATGGATTTGTATAATGCCAACAGTTGGCGCAGTGCTTTACCATGAGGGAAGACCATAGTACGATACAATTCAATAGAGGAATTACAGGGCTCTGGTCATTAGAGCTTACAATCTAGAAGACAATACAGCTGTCAGTGTTTGTTGCGGCTTCATCCAGAGTGTAGGCAGTCTAATGTATGTTACTGGACAGATCACAGGTGACCATAGGAAAAAAAACCTAAACGCATCTAATGTGCAATATATTTTTGGGTTTAATACCCCTTGAAGCAGGGTTTAGTAATGCATGCTTACCATCTTCTATTTTCTCTCCTATAGGCTAATGTGATTTACTTTTATATATTTTTTCTTCCCCCCCCCTGCTAAATGGCAGTAAGGTCCCTCACATTTTTTTTAGTTAGTATTAGTTTGAAAATGCATTGCACCTTTAATAAACACCTGTAATGTGTCATGTATTTTTATTTCTGGGGCATGTTTTGATTTGTTTTTCCTGCAAAGTCTGCTTTAACTGAACATAGTTCCCTTTACTGTATTGAGATGACAAGGTGATTTAGCCTTCTCCGGATACAGTAAGGGATAATAGTTGAAAAATAGAGTTATGCATGTGCTAACTTTGAATTGCCTGATTTCTGCAGCTTGCTCGTGGTATGCGCAGGCCTGGTATGGACTATACCCCCCAGCCTTTGTCTGGTGGCATGGCAAGAGGAGTTAAGAGGAAGATGGCTCAGCCATTCAAGGCTCCTGCAGGTTTTGGCAAAAAACCAAAGCTAGCAAAAGCTGGTGCAAACCAAGCTGCCAAACCTGCTCCTGCACCAGGTATGTGCTTTTGTACTGTGTGTATATGTATATATTATATATTGCTCTTCAGTTGATCATGCCTTGGGGCCGATTCACACTGGAGCACTGTGCAGGAAAGGCATGTGCCATGTTACTCAGAGGGCAGCCCTTGCAAGACTCGCATTGGTGCTATTGACTGACCAAGTGGTTGACTCTTACAAACACTGCATTTGGGTCACCTGTGTGGTAGAGCTGCACGATTAATCGTAACAGAATCGAGATTCACTCCCCCTGACGATCTTAACATGACACTTGCTCAATTCTTTACATAGCTATGAGGGAGCAGCTGTCAAAAAAAAAGCCTATCAGCATTAGTCTCCCACTGAACTGTAAACACAAATGATTACATTAATCTCTTTCCCTCTGCCGGAGGAAGGAAGTTTAACCTCTTAAAGACAACCTTTTTCCTACATTGTTGCTTGCAAGTTAAATCCATTCTTTTTTCCTAGAAAAGTAGTTGGAACCCCCAAACATTTATATATTATATATTTTTTTTTAGCAGAGACCCTGCAGAATAAAATGGTGATTGTTGTAAATTTTTATGTCACACTGTATTTGCGCAGCAGTCTTTCAAACTCAATTAATACACTTTAATGAATAAAAAAATAAACAAAACCATAAAGTTATCCCAATTTTTTTTTATAATGTAAAAGATGTTACACAGAGAATCGTAATCTTTATTCCAAGCAAAAAAATCATGATTCTCATTTTGGCCCGAATCGTGCAGCTCTACTGTGTGGTACTGAAATAACTATGCATTTTGGTTCAAATGTGCTTGAATCTCTATCAAACTTATGCTAATCATAATTTTCCATTTGTAGCAGAGCCAGTTGATCCAGAAGAGGAGGAGAAGCGCCGCACAGAGGCAAGAAGGGAGAAACAGAGGCGTAGACGAGAGAAGAACAGTGAAAAATACGGAGATGGGTACAGGTCTGCTTTTACTACTGGGGTAGCAGTGTTTATTTTATTGGGGAAAACCTTTGCAAGAGTGTAATTCTCCCAAGTGATGCTTGACTGCTGAGGTGCATAGGCCTAGAAACAAAGTAAACCTAGTATAAACCCCTTTACATATATAAAAAAAAAAAACACGATTAAGTTGGAAAGGGCAAGGTTACAGCTTTATTTTAGTTTCTAATACCAAACCATTACAAGTTCAGACCAGTGACAGTCAGTTGTACTGTGAGCGATTTTAGTAATGACTTAAATTCCAAAAAGGGGCAGGGTCTGTCCTTACCATCCAGTGCAAGAGACGGCCTACTCCCAATTTGCAAACCAGGGCATACCCCATTACTGGAACCTAACTGCTGGCAAGGTCAAAAACCACCACTAAAGCTTTAACACTGACCAAAAAAAACAGGGCAGGCAGCGCTTCACCACGTTTAATCAAAGACCCAGAATTCCTTGGAGATGGTCCTCTTAACAGAGATCAGGCCCAGCCCCATATCCAAACTCTATCCAATCCTTTCTCCCCATGTAGCATCCTGCTTAACCTAGCTCCTGGCCATACCCCCATCAGTCAAGGCTTTCCCTAAAGGGATCAAGAGGCCTTCATTCGTGCCTGTAGAAGATGACTTTTCATAATTCAGTAGTGAGGGTAGTTTTGGTCTTCCAAGAGCTATGGGCTCCAACATCTGGTACTTAAGTGTTCTGCTGGAAGCCATAGCTTTTGATGAGAAAGCAAGGACTCACTTGAGAGGATGGACTCTTGCATTTCCAGTAAATCATGCTACTTTGTTTAGCTTTGATTACTTTGTTAATGTTTGCGTTGGTGTGGCACACGTGGCTTCATTCGCTTTCCCCTTTAAAATAAATGCTGGCTTTGTAAAAGGGACATAAACACTGGCTTGTTTTTTATTTTACATGGCAGGGATTGAATTTGCTGACTCAAGTCCTAACGCTCTCCTTTCAGGTTAGTCTAAGATGAGTGTTAGAGGAGCTCTGAGGCCATCAAATCTAGATCACTCACTTTCCTGCATAGTTGGTGTTTTTGTCCCTTTGAGGCGTGTCTGATAGTCAGCAGCCTGCAGGAGTTGGGAAGTTTTTTAGTAGACGTGATGTTCTTTGGAAATTAAGTGCAGTTATCTCTTTTCAGAATGGCCTTCACCTGCTCATTCTGCAAGTTCAGATCATTTGAAGAAAAAGGGATTGAGGAGCACTTGGCCAGTGATGCTCACCAGGAGATGCTTGATCATATCCAAAAACAAACTAAATTTGACAAACCTGTCATGGAGTTTTTGCATGTAAGTAAATTTTGAGTGCCTTGTAACAGCAGAGCTTTTCAGATTTGTTTTTAGGATGTCCTGGGAAGTGTTTGCTAACCTTTACATAGCGGTAGAAGCATGTCTCTAACATTTGACGTTCCATTAGAGTGGGGATCACTTACTAAAACTGGAGATTACAAGAATTGATGCAGCTGTGCATGGTAGTCAATTGGCTTCTAACTTCACTTGTTCAATTAGGTTTAAACTAACGAAGCTGATTTGGTTTCTATGCAGAGCTGACCTGATTTTGCACTGGTCAACCCCAGGGAGTGTTTTGCAATATAACTGTCAGAGCATTGCGCTGGTATTGGGTGTTTAACAATGGCACTATGCCACACCCTAAATCAGTGTAATGTGGTGTATGGATGCTAGCTGTAGGAGCATAGCTGTCTGAAACTGTTTCCTGCACAGCCTATCCCTTTTTATGCCCATGCTTATCCTAAAGCACCAAAATATTTTACTGATTTGTTGGCACACTAATAACTCATTGAAGTGCCGATCTTCAAAAAACGTGTTTAAATGCCCTACGTTAACTAAATGTGGCCAAATCAGAGTTTCCAACAGCCAAGAGGAGCTATGTAAACAGGAGCAAGTATGGGTTGGGACTGTAGAATTAATTGCGGCTGCTTTGAATTGGGGGTGTTCATCTTGGCTCTCAAATGAATGTTCCTTTAAATTTTACCTACATCTTTTAACACCATCTCATCCTTTTAGGAATGCATCGTTAACAAGTATAAGAAAACTGCTGCACGTAAAGCTCAGGCCAGCCAGAATCAGACGCAGACTCAGAATCAAAATGAAGCTGCAAAAGCTCCAGAGAAAGAGAAGGATATTATGGAAGGTATGTGGATAGTGTGGGTTTCCCCCCTTGTAACAAATGGACTTGAAGCAGATAGTGGTTGGTTTGAACGAAGGTGGAGAACGTGCTTGTTGTACAACCTATTTTCCGTAACCCCCATGCTCTAGCACAAGTGTACAAACCCCATATGCATACAAGACCTGACGGGCAGTTCTTGGGAGCTGTGGCTTTGTTTACCTCTGCTCTATGATTTTGGTCGGTACGTGGACTTGCAGAAATGGGGAAAGTCAGGATGAAACCAATTGAACATACTACTTTGTAGCAGTCAAATTCCCTGTGGTTTAATAAAAATGAATAGCTATTCTACGCATTTGTTGCAGATCTTGAATGCATGTAACTTTAAAACTACAGTAGTGCACTATATTCTACCAGTGTCTGCATTAAAATTTGCTAAAGCTAGCACTAGGCTTCCTGTCCAGTTTATACCCTTCAAATCATTTGACTTCTGTTTACATTGGTGAGATCGCTGATTTCCCTTACTATGGTATTTAATTCAGATACTTTTTAGATTATGCCAGTACCTAGCGGAGACTGACACGGCCAAGTACAGGTCAATTGTTCCAGTGTAAGCCAGACATGCACTGGAATAATGTAAACAATGGAGGGATCAAGGTCTATTAGTGCCAGTATATTAAAATGTAAATTGACTCTTTATATTATGTTTTATGTAAGCTAATGTTTTCTACTTTCCTTTTTAGGAGTTACACCAGATGATCACATGATGAAAGTTGAAACTGTACACTGCAGTGCTTGCAGTGTGTATGTACCTGCTTTACACAGCTCTGTGCAGCTGCACCTTAAATCTGCTGATCACTCCAAGAGCAAGCTGGTAAGATATATACTTTGGTAATGACTGATACTGGGGAACATGGGGGGGGGGGGGGAAACTAACTCCCCCAGACCCCCCCCTAATCTGTAGGCTTGTTTTTTTTTTTTAACCTACTTAAGATTCATAAACTGACATTCTGGTAGGTGTCCTTGAAACTTGTAGTAATGCAAAGAGGCAGCATGAGATGGATGAAGAATGTCGCGTATGGGAACAGAATCAATGAACAGAATCAATGATTTTTTTTTTGCTTGACATGTACAGTTTCCGTGCGAGAAATCAATAGACTGCATGATCAGAAACCAACAAAAAAGCCTTTGCCGTATGAGACTTTTTGTACAAATTCTTCTGATATTCCTAGTCTCACAGCAAATCGGAACAGACTGTGGTTTGTGTGTGTGTGTGTGTGTATATATATATATATATATATATATATATATATATATATATATATATATATATATATATATATATATATATATATATATATATATTCTCGGCAGATCTGCTTCTACAAACTGCTAGTGCCTAAAATCCAGTAATGCACTATAGGAGCTTTGCATTCTTTAAACAGTATAGACCCTTTAGTGTTTTACCTTGGCTATACCTGCAAAAGAGACCAGCCTGAAATGATCTAGCAGTACTTAATTTTGACTAAAGCTCACCTTAAGCCTTTACTGGTTATCATTCGTCTTTGTTTTTTTAAGCAGTGGCTGTTTTTACATAGGTTCCCACATTCATATTTGCATGGGCAGGATTGGGGGTTCTAAATTAAACTATTTTACTTCACATGGGATGAGCAGCATCCCTTGTAATACTTGGGCAGTGACAGTTAATCTCGATAGTTAATCTTGGAATCAGGGGGTCTATTGACCCCTGATTCTTCTCTGCCCTACAGAGCATATCAAACAGATGAAACAAGTGAAGTCTGTTATGAGGAACAGATGTTGCTCCTCTTTAGGCACCCAACTGCTTGTGTAAGTCCTGGGCTCCCCTTTAACCACTTCCGGACTGCTCATGTTGCTGCTACTGCAGCACAGTGGCAGCCCTGGGTCCAGCAACTTAGACTTGCGTCGCTAAATGCCAGCCTGTCTCGGTGGCGCGCTTCCGCTGTGTTAAGACACAGCGGGAGTCGAGTTTGAGGAGATGGCGATCACGTCTCTTCCCCGATCGTCTGGGAAAGAGTGAGAAAATCCACCCGCTTGTGTAAACACAGCAGGCGGAGCTTCTCTGACACAGGGACAGATCACAGGATTCAGCATAGCTGAACCTGCGATGTCTGTCACGAACCCCCTCCCCCACACACATCAGTAAGCATAAGGCACACATTTAACCCTTGATCACCAACAGGGTTAACCCCTTCCTTGCCAGTGGCATTATTACATTAACAGTGCATATTTTTAGCATTATTACTGTAGCAATGTCACTGGTCCCCAAAAGTGTCAAATGTCAGAGGTCTGATCTGTCCGGCACAATGTCAGTCCCGCAGATCGCCACCATGACTAGTAAAAAAAAAAACATTAAATGGCAAATCTTTCCTGTAGTTAGTAAATTTTGGGCAAACCATTTAAAATACGCTTATTGCGATTCCCCCCCCCCCCCAAAAAAAATACGTAGCAGAAAACAAATTGTCCTAGAATGTGAACTTTTTTCTCATTGCTGCTCTTTTTCAAAAATGAAAAATCGCACAGGTGATCAAATACCACCAAAAGGTTGGGGGGGGGGGGGGGCGTAAATTTAATTTGGTACAGCGTTGCATGACTGTGCAATTGTCCATTATACCGCAGTGCTGAATCGCAAAATATGGCCTGGTCAGGAAGGGGGTAAAGTGGTTAAAAATACGTTGAGAATTTTTTGTCAAACGTGTAGCTAAATACATTTTGGCCTAAATATGACAATTGAATATATTGGTTATTAACTCAAAGTAGAAAATTTCAATTTTTAAAAATTTTTTTGCTTTTTTATCGCAAAAAATAAAGCGCAGAGGTGATCAAATACCACCAAAAAGCTTGGTTTGTGGGGTGAAAGACTTAATTTTGTTTGGGTACAGCATTGCATGACCACGCAATTTGTCAGTCGCACAGTGCTAAGTTAAAGTGGCCTGGTCATTAAGCAGCCACATCCTCCAGGGCTAAAGTGGTTAAAGCAGAACCTGGGAATGGTGGAAGGGCCCACCTATTTATTACCTGTAAAAGTTGGGCAGCTGTAGAGCTGCTCAGATCACTCTTTTGAAAGCTGGTCACTGGATCTAGAAGGAACACCAGCAATCTAGCTGCAGCCATAATCCTGGTATCGCTGCTTTTCAGGCTGTGTAGATCTATGGTAGTCTGGAATTGGTAAAGCTACATGTTCACATCCATTTATCTTTAAAAGTACACACATTTGCAAATGTTAAGGCTACATTCACACCTGAGCGTAGCGTTTTCGTGCGTTTTTTACCGCAATTGTGCAGGCGTTTTTAGATTGAATAGAGACCAATGGGAACGCCTGTTATCTGCCCAAAAAGAAGCTTATGTACTTTTTTTGAGCATTGGGCGTTTTGCTCACAGCGTCAAACGCTCAGATGTGAACTGGGGCCATTGAAATAGGATTTGTCTTGTTGGGCGTTTTGAGAGCTGATCCTAGAGCAGAAAAACTCCCCAAAACGCCTAGATGTGAACGGAGCCTAAAGCAAATATGTTCGTTTGATATTTATAAATTCTGGGACTGATATTTACATGCAACGCATTTTTTCTCCCAGGCTTACAAAGATCAGATAAAGAGAGAAAGCATCTTGACTGCAACAAGCATACTAAACAACCCACTTGTAAAGGCAAGATATGAACTCTATTTGAAGGTAAGTTAATGTGTGGACACTTCTAGGGACCTATTCATTTGTGCTACATATTGTGTTAAAGGTCTAGAAGAGGCAGCAGATTTTGTGTTAATGTTCTGCCTAATGGACCAATAAGCATGTGCTATTTATATTTAGCAAAGCTACCCACCAAATGCGTTGCCACGCTTTGTGTTGCCTTTGTGGAAACTAAATTTGTTATTGTGACATGCTTTAAATACTCCACTCTGACTTTAGGGCTTAAGACAAGAATCCTGTCCCTAGGGGATTCCTACACAACCTTAAACGAGCATGTTATACATTTTATAGTATAAATATGAATAAATTAGCCACAGCCAGGTTTTGTTTAAATTAAATGTTGCTTGCTTTGAGTTATGGGTAGAGTAAAGCCTAGTTTATATCGGCCGGTTTAATAAATCGGCTGACAGTCGGCCCTTATTTATAATGGTGGCCAGTCTGACAGAAGCCAATAGCCCTGTTTGGGGGGGGGCTGTCAGACACAATAGCGCAGCAGGGAGATCGCTGTACTAACGTTGGATTGTTACTACAGCTGATGCCATCTGTATTTTTAGCCCCTTGTTGACGTGGAGGGGATAGTGTGTGGTGTGTACTATAAGATTATGGACCATAACATCAGGTATTCATGTACAGTACAGCTAAAATGAGATTACCAAATGTCCAGTGTGGGTCTTGCAAGTCCATTTATGAGATGTTTACAACACTGTTCTATACCTCCCCTTGGTCCTTTATGCTAGGATGCTGGGGTAACTGGTAATGAGGCTTGTCAACTGGGCAATTTACAAATGGCTGATTAGTCTGTTTAACCTGAGCCACTAATTGGGCAAGGAGGCACTGTTCAAAGGAAAAATGCCTAACTGTTCTATAACATCCCAAACTTACAATTATTGCTTGTCTTTATGAAGGGTGAAAATCCATTTGAGACTCATGTTGAAGAAGCTGCTCAAGAAGCGGTTACAGAGGATGTAGAAGCAGCTGGTACTGTAGCAGAGAGTGAAACCGCAGCAGTCAACACCGGAGAGAGTGTTGCAGAAAATGAAGAAGACTTCACTGCTGATCCATTGACCTCTACTGATGAAAATTAAATGGACATTAATCTGTAGACCTTAGATCCATCCTTTTTAAACTGGTTGTGCCATCCTCTTAAATCTATGCTCTTGGGAAAAAAATCTGAAGTTCTGTTTTTTTGCAAAGACTCTTCCTTTGTTTGTTTTTTTTCCTTTGCATATTCATACAAACAATTTATTTTGTGATTTTTAGCTGATGGGTTTATTTATCAGGATGAACTGATAAAAATGCCATTTTATTTTCTGTCACTATGCTAGGCCCTAGTATTTTTAACCTGAAAATGCTGTGAAGTCTCGGAATGTATTTGTACAATGTTGGACAGAGTTAGTGTTTATTGTAGTTTGTGACACCAAGTAATGTGGCAGTGTAAGCTTAAATTTTTTTTTACTTTTCTATTTTGTTTGCTACTTAGATGGCAGTGTCTCAAAGATAACAAATAAATCTGAACTCAAAACTGTTTGCTGGCTTAATTCTTGTAAAAATTCTAAAGTCAGTTTTAAAATCGACTTTCTATTGGCAAGAGCCTACATACATTTTGACAAATCCCCAGTATAGGCTTGCTTGACAAATGTCCTTTCCATTTTAGCATGTCTAGCTTTCAACTTTATGCAGCTTTCCTCTGTCAAACTTATGATTTCTAAAAGACTACATATCCCTTGGTCCCTTACTGCCTGCAAGCGGTGAACCCTGGACTGACTCCCTCCTGAAACTCCGTTCTCAACACCTGCATTTCAGATAACAGGCTCGGAGTTCTGTGACAGAATCGCATCACATGGTGTATGTCAAGGGTATCAATGAATAGGTTTCTTCCCAAAGGAATCTTGAATCTCCAAGATCCTTGAGATAATGAATGAGTAGCTAGAAACTAATTGTGATAGTGGGGGTCTGTATTTCAATGGACACATTTTACACTGACCGTAGATCAACTTTGATGCTACAGGATATAAGGGAGGTTAAAACATTTTACTAGTTGGAAGAATAATAAGTAAACAATACTGCTGTAGCAAAGGGTCACCCAGTTGTAAACCCTCTCAATTGACTGCACCTATCTGTACTGCCTCTACTACTAGTGCAGTATGAGTCCTCACTGTGGGTGCATGTGACCATGTAGGAGCAGTTGTCAGTTTATAAACTTGTCAAGGACCTTCATGTCAGGGTTATTGTAATGGAAGCTGCCTAGTTAAATAGTCTAATTATAAAGTAAATGTGTACTTGTATACAAACAAGGTGATATTACTAATACTAGTTTACGCTTGAGGTTTAATGAAGGCTGCTGTTCAGGGAGTTGTTCCTGTGCAAAAGGGAGAGGTCTTGCAGCTTTATAAACCAATTTATGGTTCAGAAGCCTATTGGCTTACATGTGGCTTTCTCCTCTCCTACCTGGATGGCAACACAATAGGCTCCACCCTAACAGCTTAAAGGCCCACCATTCACCCCCGAAGTATTCTACAGCAAAACTTTTTCTCTCATTGTTAGTAGACTGATAGATGCAGTTCGCTCTGATTAAACCATAGAAAAATGGTGAGGTAAATGGCACTGCCTATAGATAAAAAAGGGTATTGGTATGACCGGATTGTATTTTTTGACTAACGCCACAATAAATATATTGAATATAATAAATTCACATAAATTTCAACATTTAAAGGTGAAATAATAAATAGTATTATAAAACAATCAATGAAGGCAATATGAATAAAATATAATATAAATATTCTAGGGGTTGTTTGATCATTATCCACCTATGGGATAGTATATGGTTTGCCACCGTCCCTGTCGTAATGTTTTTGGGGTTAGGTACCTCCGGCCTAAGGGTTGAGGGGACTTTATGGGCAAGGTATAAATAGTGACGATGAATACAATGATAGTAAAATAAGTTTTGTTTACTGTATAAAAACCTTATATACAGTGTACAATGATAATGGTGAGGGGTTGTAGGCCCCTGAGTGAGAAGGGTGAGAAAGATAATGAAATGGTGACAGTGTGTAAATAGTGACTTGGTAAAAATAGGAAGCTTCTCTATTTCGTTTAAGAGTTTTCCTCTTTTTGCGTCCCAACGCGTTTCGGCTCGATCCTGGAGCCTTTTTCAAGGGTGTAAGTCACATTATATTCCTGAAATGATCATATAGATAATCTAAGTTACATATTGGTGATACCTGTTGATCGATATATCAACAGTGGTATCTCCAGACAATATATTGGTACATACATTTGTTTTTGCCGCAAGTGGAGATGTTCCCTCAAGAAACAGCGAGAGCGTGAGCCTTGTGAACCTGCAAGGTATTAAGTGGGTTTAGGTGACTCGTATTTGTCTAAAGGTACTGAGTGTTGTTAGGGGTGTACAAATTACTGGCTGTGTAGTAGGTCTATTAGGGCCCCTGGATTGCCAAATGGGAACATACAGAAAGGTCCCATTCAGGTGATGCTTTGGTGTCTTGCTGGGTTATGCTCCAGATTGGAGTAATATATCCAGTCAGAGGGGATCTCTGTATGGATTAAAATGATTTGAGTAGTTAGGTTTAGGTTAAGTGTGGAAATTTTGGATGGAGTACAACCGACATGTATGACCCTTTTAAAAGCTGGTACCTTGTGGGTTCCTTTCTTGCGTTGAGGTCGAGCATCTAATTGAATGCTTGTTGGAGCCTGTTGGGTGATGTGCTCCGATCTGTATCTGATAGTAAAAAATGTATAGGTATTATGTATATAATATAGTTGGACGGTAAATCCGTATGTCCAGTTATGCTTTTGCACTATTTTGTTTAGATAGAGATATATATATATATATATATATATATATATATATATATATATATATATATATATATATATATATATATATATATATATATATATATATATATATATTGTGTGTGTGTGCCCGAAGCTCTGGCTGTGTGTTCGCCACTTCTTGGGTTAATATATATTGTGCATATACCCGTGGGTCCTTCCGGTAGTGCAGCCCTCAATCCAAGTGACTATCAGTCGCTGAATATACTGCAATTCCTGGTAAGGGGTAAACAGGGTTGTATGAAAGTGTGCTTCATTGGAAACCAATTATATTGAGGTAGGGTGCTGTCATATACTCAAGAATATATGTGTTGGTGGCTATCAGATATATATGTTGCAGAACCAAAAGGCAAGGTAAACACCAGTGTAAATAATGATAACTCCTTTAATGGTATTGAGTGGTTTAAAAATGCTGGCATGTTCAGGCCAGTGACTCACTTTTAAAAACCTCAGGGATGCCTCTCCGATGTGCGGGTCTGCAGCGGCTCTGTATGGTACCTCTCTGGCTGTGTGAGTGAGAGGACCTGATGCTCCCCGGCCTTTTAAAGAGGCTCGCGCATGCGCAGATCGCGCCGCACGTTCCTCTCGCTGATTCCCTTCAGCTGACGCTAGGCTGTGGGGCGCGTGCGCGAGTTGCGCACGCATCCTCACCTACGTCATCCGGGATATCAGCTGGCGGCCGCCGACAAGGTAGGGCGTGCTTCCACAGATGTGGGAGGGGGCGTGATGACGATAGCCTCATCGCTTCTATGTGCCCCGGCCGGCCTGGTGGGCAGCGACAGGGGCTTACCTTGCCGGGTGTTTCTTGTGGGTAAAACATTCCTGACTGTGCGGCTCACATGAAAAAATAAAAAAATGGACAATGCAAAACTGACATATGAATCAATAGTTACTAAAGTGAACTCATATAATCTCTCAAGTAGTATTATACAAAGAAGTATTAACAGCAGTATACAATTTGAACCTGGATATCAGTGGGATGAGGGATGTGGCCCCGGGATGGTTGCCCGTATACTAATCGGATTGGATTTGGGGAAAGCCTGTGCCTGGCTTAGTTGGACCACTAGGGGATTCATTTATTGATGTTTTTTGGAAAGGGGGGGGGGGGGGGAAGCGAATGGGAGAAGGGTATCAAAAAGAAAAGAAGGCGGTTGTGTTGATAGACCACCTATATGTGTGGGGTTTAGGCTGTGGGGAGGGAGGGGTCAGGACAACGATCGGAAAATCAACGATCGTGAACTTCAAAGATAGAAATGTAGAAATCATATAAAAATGATATAGAAAATTGATAGAAATGTGGCACAGGTTCCTACTGTATTTATAGTGCAGTTATCTCAGTCTGTTTTCCCAGAAGAAAAACCTTCTAGGAACGGTCTGTAACTTTCTGATTCATTTAGTCCTGGTGGTGTGGTGGCCTTGAGGCGTTGGATCCACCTCATCTCAAGTTGTAGTAGGGTCTTGTTCCAGTCACCCCCCCTACTGGGGATGTGTACCCTTTCTAGGGCCATAAAAGATACGCTTGGCATTCTATGGGCATGTTTGTGGGCCACGTGGCGTCCTAGAGGTAGATAGAAGTTACATAACTCCATGCTGTTCATGTGCTGGTTTACTCTTTTGCCAAATTCCTGCTTTGTTTTTCCTATGTAGAACGCATTGCAGTCACATCTCATTAAGTAAACAATGCCCTTAGTATGACAGTTCGCATAATGCTTGGGCTCAAAGGGTTCTCCATTTGGTAAGGTGGTTTTAGTGCATTTTTTTTATTACTCTGCAGTTGTCACATGTTCCACATGGGTAGGTCCCCTTGACTTTGCATGGGTCTTTGCTACTCCCTTCGCGAAATTCGCTTCTGATTAGGTCATTCTTGATTGCTCCTGCTTTCCTGTATGTGATTGGTGGCTTCTCGGTAATGAATCTTTTTACAGTTGGATCCTTATGGAGGATGGCCCAATGCTTCTTTAGGATGTTTCTTATTTTATTGTGTTCGTTTGTATATCTCATGATGAGTCTAGTCTTCTGTTCTTTAGGTTCTGAGTCCTTGTTCTTTTTCTTAAATAGGATATCTCTTCTGTCTTTTCTCACCACTCTGTTGAACGCCTTCCTAAGGGAGGTCTTAAGTGTATTCTCTCTCCATTAATCTACTGGTTAGCGCATCCGCTTCTTTTTTGAAGTCTTCATATTTAGAGCAATTTCGTCTGATCCTTAGGAATTGGCTGTAAGGGATTGCTTGTTTTAAAGCGGTTGTATCACGCTTTTTTACACTTTTACCTACAGGTAAGCCTATAATAAGGCTTACCTGTAGGTACAAATAATATCTCCTAAACCGGCATGGTTTAGGAGATATTTACAGTGCATGCAGCCGCTCGCGCGAGCGGCGCATGCGCTCTGAAGGTCCGGGGGGACCTTCAATCTATTTGCCGGGAGCTTGCCTGAAAATCACTCCCGCGCGCATGCGCGGGAGTGACGTCATCGCGGCTCCGGCCAATCATCGCGCCGGAGCCGTCTCTTCCAGCCAATCACCGCGCCGGAGCCGCCGAACCCGGAAGAGACGGCGAGGGATCATGGCAGCGCCCGCAGCGATGTCCGGGGGTCCGTGTCGGGGCTTCGTTCTAAGGTAAGTAATACATAATGAGCTAGTATGCGATGCATACTAGCTCATTATGCCTTTGTCTTGCAGGTTTTTTTTTTTTTTTTGAACTTTGGGTTTACAACCACTTTAAAGGAGTTGGATGAAAGCTGGTTGCGTGCAGGATAGTTTCCTGCAGTGTCTTTGCGGTATAGAGTAGTTTTTAGTGTTCCATCTTTTTCTTTATGGATCCACGTATCGAGAAATGGGATCTTTTCTTTACTGTAATTTAGCGTAAAGAACATGTTAAAGTTGTTGTCATTTAGTTTTCGTCTCAGGTCTGGGATGGATTCTTCCAGTCCTGTCCATACAATCAGTATGTCGTCTATAAATCTCTGCCACATCAATATGTGGTCTGTGTATGGTCTATTTCGGTCATCCATTAGGAATTCCTGTTCCCAAGTTCCTAAATAGAGGTTAGCATAGCTGGGTGCGCAGCTTGTACCCATCGCCACACCGCACACTTGCAGGTAGTGTGTACCATCAAATGTGAAATAGTTTCTTCTCAGGATATATTCAAGCATGTTGATGATGAAATTGTTGAAATGAGTGTCTTCTAGGCTTTGTTCTCTCAGTATTTTACTGATGGTTGCTATTCCTTTGTCATGTGGTATATTGTTATACAGGGCTTCTACGTCCACTGTAATGAGTATCGAATTGTCTGGGATTGTTATGTCCTCCAGGATTTGTAGCAAGTGCATAGTGTCTCTTACATAGGACGTAAGGCTTGTCACGTATGGGCGCAGATAGGCGTCGATAACTTCACTCATGCCTTCTGAGATACTTCCATTCACTTAAACGATCGGTCGCCCTGGGGGGTTCTTCTCGTTCTTATGAACTTTGGGTAATGAGTAAAAAGTTGGAGTCCGTGGATATTTAGTCCTTATAAAGTTCCAGAGGGTAGGTGATATTATCCCATCACTTCCTGCCCTGTCGACTTTCTGATAGAATTCTTCTTTGTACCTTTGGATCATAACTGGGGAGATTTTTATATAGCATTTTGGGTCATTCAGGATTTTCAAGCACATCTCCTTATATAGTATGTTATCCATAATTACGACGTTTCCGCCTTTGTCGGACGGCTTAATCGTAATGTCTTCCAGCTCCCTTAGTTCTCTTAATGCCTTCTGCTGGGGTTTGGTTAGGTTTTCCTTGCATCTTTCTCTGGGCATCTTTTCAATGTCCTTTGTAGTTTCTCGCACAAATAGTGCTATTGTGGGGTTTAGATTAAGAGGTGGAAATTTGTGTGATTTTTTTCTTGAATTTCGTCTGTCCACTCATCAAGTCCTCCCTCTTGTAACAGGATAAGAGATCTCAATATCCTGTTACAAGAGGGAGGACTTGATGAGTGGACAGACGACAATCCAGATATCCCGGACAGTGGGGATGAAGAAGACACTGATAAACCACAAGACAAGGATGAAATATTGAAGAAATTCAAGAAAAAATCACACAAATTTCCACCTCTTAATCTAAACCCCGCAATAGCACTATTTGTGCGAGAAACTACAAAGGACATTGAAAAGATGCCCAGAGAAAGATGCAAGGAAAACCTAACCAAACCCCAGCAGAAGGCATTAAGAGAACTAAGGGAGCTGGAAGACATTACGATTAAGCCGTCCGACAAAGGCGGAAACGTCGTAATTATGGATAACATACTATATAAGGAGATGTGCTTGAAAATCCTGAATGACCCAAAATGCTATATAAAAATCTCCCCAGTTATGATCCAAAGGTACAAAGAAGAATTCTATCAGAAAGTCGACAGGGCAGGAAGTGATGGGATAATATCACCTACCCTCTGGAACTTTATAAGGACTAAATATCCACGGACTCCAACTTTTTACTCGTTACCCAAAGTTCATAAGAAAGAGAAGAACCCCCCAGGGCGACCGATCGTTTCAGGGAATGGAAGTATCTCAGAAGGCATGAGTGAAGTTATCGACGCCTATCTGCGCCCATACGTGACAAGCCTTACGTCCTATGTAAGAGACACTATGCACTTGCTACAAATCCTGGAGGACATAACAATCCCAGACAATTCGATACTCATTACAGTGGACGTAGAAGCCCTGTATAACAATATACCACATGACAAAGGAATAGCAACCATCAGTAAAATACTGAGAGAACAAAGCCTAGAAGACACTCATTTCAACAATTTCATCATCAACATGCTTGAATATATCCTGAGAAGAAACTATTTCACGTTTGATGGTACACACTACCTGCAAGTGTGCGGTGTGGCGATGGGTACAAGCTGCGCACCCAGCTATGCTAACCTCTATTTAGGAACTTGGGAACAGGAATTCCTAATGGATGACCGAAATAGACCATACACAGACCACATATTGATGTGGCAGAGATTTATAGACGACATACTGATTGTATGGACAGGACCGGAAGAATCCATCCCAGACCTGAGACGAAAACTAAATGACAACAACTTTAACAGGTTCTTTACGCTAAATTACAGTAAAGAAAAGATCCCATTTCTCGATACGTGGATCCATAAAGAAAAAGATGGAACACTAAAAACTACTCTATACCGCAAAGACACTGCAGGAAACTCTATCCTGCATGCAACCAGCTTTCATCCAACTCCTTTAAAACAAGCAATCCCTTACAGCCAATTCCTAAGGATCAGTCGAAATTGCTCTAAATATGAAGACTTCAAAAAAGAAGCGGATGCGCTAACCAGTAGATTAATGGAGAGAGAATACACTAAGACCTCCCTTAGGAAGGCGTTCAACAGAGTGGTGAGAAAAGACAGAAGAGATATCCTATTTAAGAAAAAGAACAAGGACTCAGAACCTAAAGAACAGAAGACTAGACTCATCATGAGATATACGAACGAACACAATAAAATAAGAAACATCCTAAAGAAGCATTGGGCCATCCTCAATGAGGATCCAACTGTAAAAAGATTCATTACCGAGAAGCCACCAATCACATACAGGAAAGCAGGAGCAATCAAGAATGACCTAATCAGAAGCGAATTTCGCGAAGGGAGTAGCAAAGACCCATGCAAAGTCAAGGGGACCTACCCATGTGGAACGTGACAACTGCAGAGTAATAAAAAAATGCACTAAAACCACCTTACCAAATGGAGAACCCTTTGAGCCCAAGCATTATGCGAACTGTCATACTAAGGGCATTGTTTACTTAATGAGATGTGACTGCAATGCGTTCTACATAGGAAAAACAAAGCAGGAATTTGGCAAAAGAGTAAACAAGTACATGAACAGCATGGAGTTATGTAACTTCTATCTACCTCTAGGACGCCACGTGGCCCACAAACATGCCCATAGAATGCCAAGCGTATGTTTTATGGCCCTAGAAAGGGTACACATCCCCAGTAGGGGGGGTGACTGGAACAAGACCCTACTACAACTTGAGATGAGGTGGATCCAACGCCTCAAGGCCACCACACCACCAGGACTAAATGAATCAGAAAGTTACAGACCGTTCCTAGAAGGTTTTTCTTCTGGGAAAACGGACTGAGATAACTGCACTATAAATACAGTAGGAACCTGTGCCACATTTCTATAAATTTTCTAGTGGTCCAACTAAGCCAGGCACAGGCTTTCCCCAAATCCAATCCAATTAGTATACGGGCAACCATCCCGGGGCCACATCCCTCTCCCAGAACATCTGTCATCCCACTGATATCCAGGTTCAAATTGTATACTGCTGTTAATACTTCTTTGTATAATACTACTTGAGAGATTATATGAGTTCACTTTAGTAACTATTGATTCATATGTCAGTTTTGCATTGTCCATTTTTTTTATTTTTTCATGTGAGCCGCACAGTCAGGAATGTTTTACCCACAAGAAACACCCGGCAAGGTAAGCCCCTGTCGCTGCCCACCAGGCCGGCCGGGGCACATAGAAGCGATGAGGCTATCGTCATCACGCCCCCTCCCACATCTGTGGAAGCACTCCCTACCTTGTCGGCGGCCGCCAGCTGATATCCCGGATGACGTAGGTGAGGATGCGTGCGCAACTCGCGCACGCGCCCCACAGCCTAGCGTCAGCTGAAGGGAATCAGCGAGAGGAACGTGCGGCGCGATCTGCGCATGCGCGAGCCTCTTTAAAAGGCCGGGGAGCATCAGGTCCTCTCACTCTCACACAGCCAGAGAGGAGAGAGGTACCATACAGAGCCGCTGCAGACCCGCACATCGGAGAGGCATCCCTGAGGTTTTTAAAAGTGAGTCACTGGCCTGAACATGCCAGCATTTTTAAACCACTCAATACCATTAAAGGAGTTATCATTATTTACACTGGTGTTTACCTTGCCTTTTGGTTCTGCAACATATATATCTGATAGCCACCAACACATATATTCTTGAGTATATGACAGCACCCTACCTCAATATAATTGGTTTCCAATGAAGCACACTTTCATACAACCCTGTTTACCCCTTACCAGGAATTGCAGTATATTCAGCGACTGATAGTCGCTTGGATTGAGGGCTGCACTACCGGAAGGACGCACGGGTATATGCACAATATATATTAACCCAAGAAGTGGCGAACACACAGCCAGAGCTTAGGGCCCACATAGGGCCACACACACATATATATATATATATATATCTCTAAACAAAATAGTGCAAAAGCATAACTGGACATACGGATTTACAGTCCAACTATATTATATACATAATACATTATACCTATACATTTTTTACTATCAGATACAGATCGGAGCACATCACCCAACAGGCTCCAACAAGCATTCAATTAGATGCTCGACCTCAACGCAAGAAAGGAACCCACAAGGTACCAGCTTTTAAAAGGGTCATACATGCCGGTTGTACTCCATCCAAAATTTCCACACTTAACCTAACTACTCAAATCATTTTAATCCATACAGAGATCCCCTCTGACTGGATATATTACTCCAATCTGGAGCATAACCCAGCAAGACACCAAAGCATCACCTGAATGGGACCTTTCTGTATGTTCCATTTGGCAATCCAGGGGCCCTAATAGACCTACTACACAGCCAGTAAGTTGTACACCCCTAACAACACTCAGTACCTTTAGACAAATACGATTCACCTAAACCCACTTAATACCTTGCAGGTTCACAAGGCTCACGCTCTCGCTGTTTCTTGAGGGAACATCATCTCCACTTGCGGCAAAAACAAATGTATGTACCAATATATTGTCTGGAGATACCACTGTTTGATATATCGATCAACAGGTATCACCAATATGTAACTTAGATTATCTATATGATCATTTCAGGAATATAATGTGACTTACACCCTTGAAAAAGGCTCCAGGATCGAGCCGAAACGCGTTGGGACGCAAAAAGAGGAAAACTCTCTTAAACGAAATAGAGAAGCTTCCTATTTTTACCAAGTCACTATTTACACACTGTCACCATTTCATTATCTTTCTCACCCTTCTCACTCAGGGGCCTACAACCCCTCACCATTATCATTGTACACTGTGTATATAAGGTTTTTTATACGGTAAACAAAACTTATTTTACTATCATTGTATTCATCGTCATTATTTATACCTTGCCCATAAAGTCCCCTCAACCCTTAGGCCGGAGGTACCTAACCCCAAAAACATATAAATATAAAGTGCTAGGTGACAAGTGTGAAGGTCTAATACTTGTCAAAGTGCTTCAGCAAATAAACTATATGCAAAATACACTACAAAATGTGAATAAGCAAATGTGTCCAATAAATAAGTGATGCAGTGCTGGTGAATCTAAAGATTTAACTTATTAGTGATATCAAAAAATATATAATAAAAATGAATTGCTATAAAGTGACTTGGTGCAGTCTAGCCCAATCTTATTAAGGATATTGCAATATATGAAATAAAGTGACTAGTGGAATATAGCTGATAAGCAATAAGTCCATATGGTGATTTTTAGTGAAATTCATTACAGATTAGGTTGCTGGGTGAAGAAAACTGGTGCTCCCCTCAATACTGCCTGCAGTCACCAGAGCTCACTACCCCTACAGCGGTAACCACTGATGTGTATATGGGGTTCCCTCAGTCAGGTAGGGCTGTATATCAGTGGTTGTTAATGGATCATCTCTCTCGGGTTACAGAGTTAGTGAGGTTGAAAAAAGACATCAGTCCATCCAGTTCAACCTATGATGTGTGTTTGCTATTAACCGTACATTGTATACCCCTGTATGTTGTGGTCTTTAAGGTGTCCATCTAATAGTTTTTTGAAACTATCAATGCTCCCTGCTGATACCACTGCTTGTGGTATGAGAATTCCACATCCTTACCGCTCTTACAGTGAAGAACCCCTTACGCACTTTAAGGTTAAACCGCCTTTCCTCAAGTTTTAGTGAGTGGCCACGTGTCTTATTGTATCTCCTCTCTCTGAATAGTTTGTTCCTTATGCTAGGGTCGCCAGTACAGTATTTGTACATTGATATCATATCCCCCCTCAATCGTCTCTTCTCCAGAGAGAATAGGTTCAGTGCTTGTAGTCTTTCCTCATAGCTGATGTCCTCCATTCCCCTAATTTTTGTTGCCCTTCTCTGGACTTTCTCCAGTTCCAGCACATCCTTCCTGAGGACTGGTGCCCAGAACTGGACAGCATACTCCAGATGTGGCCGGACCAGAGTCTTGTAGAGTGGAAGAATAATCTCTTTATTTCTGGAGTGAATCCCCTTTTTTTTAATACAACCCAGTATTCTGTTGGCTTTGCTTGCGGTGGCTTGGCATTGCATGCCACTGCCAAGCCTGTTGTCTACCAGTACCCCCAGGTCCCTTTCCATCCTAGACTCACCCAGAGGTTCCCCCCCTAGTGAGTAGCTTGGTTTCTGGCCCCCAAGTGCATTACTTTACATTTTTCAACATTAAATCTCATCTGCCATGTAGTTGCCCACCCCGTTATTTTGTTCAGGTCCGCTTGCAAGGTTTCAACATCCTGCATAGAAGATATTGGCAAGCCTAATTTAGTATCATCTGCAAATACTGAGATTGTACTAGATATCCCCTCCTCTAGATTATTTATGAATAAATTAAACAGGATTGGTCCCAGGACAGAATCAATGAAATTAATACACCCTCATGTATTCACATCCCATCAATTTGTTTAAGGCAAGTCCCAGACAATGTACACGAGCCTCATATAGTGAAGTACTGTTAAAATAAACTGTACTCACATTAAAGTAGGTAAAATGAGCATAAAATATAATAGGAACTGTAATTTCTCTTACGTCCTCCGACAGTTGCCGCCCACTCACAAGTCTTCACCAATGGGTATTGACCTTTGCTCCGCAGGAGTAGCTAGGCAACAAGAATTGTTAATAACAAAAGCTTTTAGCATAGACACACCCCTAGGGGCTGTCCCCTCAGTCAATACCTCCCTGCACCAGCATTGCAAACTCGGTTTGATCTTGCCTAGCTTAGGAGTAGCAGGCTTTCCTGTGCTGGGTCTTCTCGGCCTTCTACCCTTTTTGATTTTATTTCAAAGTATTTTTTTTTTCTTTCACTAGCTGTTATTTTGTCAGCTTTAGTTTAGGGTTCTTCGGATGAAGATGTTCATGTGGAGCTGGATCTCGGACTTGCCGCCCTGGATCTCATGGGTGAGTGCCAGATGGAACCCCAGCCTGCCATCGAGCGTTCAGCTTAGGTTTGCCCTGGCACATTGAACGACCCATCCCTGTTCGCTGCAGGGATGCTGCCTGTGAGGTGGCTACCTCACTGGACGCCATTATGCGGTCTCGTGCTGCAGTACACAGGCGTCCTGGCTGCGGCACTCCCTGTCACCATGATGGCGGTTTGTCGCTGGAGACGGCTCCCCACGCCATCCGGTACGGTAAGCACTTGTGTGGGGACCATCTGTGTGGGTGTCAGTCTGTGGCTGTGTGTACCCCCATGTCTGTGTAAAGTGCGGGCTCCCTGTCGGATCCCTGTATGGGTTAGCATGCCTTTTTGTGGGCTGCAAGGGGGGGGGGGCCCTCCCGCTCTGCTGTGAGTTTTATATGGACAGTTTGGGTGCAGACATGAATGAGCGGCGACCGCTACTGCGGTCCGCCATTTTTTTGCAGAAATGCTGTGATCGGCCCTGTCCCTGTACAGCGATGTGTTTTGGCGCCAATCGCCGCCATTTTGGCGGGCCGCGCTTGTCCGAGCACATGTCGGCGCCGTTTTCTTGTAGCCTTCTCCCCTCAGCCGAGCGGCCATGTTTGCGAAGCCTCATAGGCTATATCAGTCAGCCGGTATTGCATCACTTCCTCTTTCTCTGGGACAGCGATCGGTGGCAGCAGCCTGTTTGTGTTCTCTCCAGGTTTTTCCTTCTTTGTCCTGTCATTCCTTGCTCAGTGTCCTCTATCCCTGCGGGATCGGTGCATACAGTAGTGTGCGGTGGGCTGCGCTCGCCGTGGTGTTAAAGGGACAGTACCTTTTTTCCTTTCATTGCTGTAGGCATGGATTCTCAGGATAGCAAGTTTCCCCCCGCCCTGGTGGGGGACCAGGGGGCTGCTGCACCCCCCGAGGGGGCTGATCTGGCCGCGGTAGTGGCATCCTTGGTTTCTCAGGTGCAGATGCTGATGGCTGATCGATCTGCAAAAAGAGCCAGGTTATCCATTTCCTCTGATTCAGAGGGCGATGTGGCTGGCGTGCCCTTCTCAGGGTCTCGCTCATCTCTGGACCTTATGGGGTCTGAGGGGGAGGCGGAGGTGGAGGGGGTTGATGTTTCTCCCCCTGGCTCGCCTGAAGAGCTTGCACTCATGGATGAGCTGATTACCTCTATCAAGGAGACACTGCACCTGGAGGATGAGCCCACTCCTCCTGCTCCTCCACTCCTCTTTTGGAACGTAAAGAACCCGCAAATCAGCGCAGGTTTTTCCCTGCCCTGCAGAATTTCATCATACTGTTAATGAGCAGTGGCGCAATTTAAAGAAGCCCTTTACAGTGCCGAATAAGTTTAAACTGCTTTATCCGTTTGCGCCCTCCACCGACGAGCGTTGGTGTGTGGCGCCTCAGGTGGATCACGCGGTGGCCATTTTGAACAAGGCTACTGCGGTTCCTTCTGAGGATACCCTGGTTTTCCGGGACCCCACGGACAGGAGGCTGGAGTCTCTTGCCCATCATGCCTATATGGTTGCTGGTTCTATGCTGAAGCCTATTTTTACTTCCATTATGGCGGCCCAGGCTGTTGCAGATTGGACGAAGGTGCTCAGGCGCACCCTGGTGGCTGATTCGGCTCCGCCTACCACGTTGGCTATGGTGGATCAAATCCATCAGGGTGTCATGTACTTGTGTGATGCGGACTTGAATTTAGCTCCCTTGGCTGCGCGACTGTCCAGTGTGGCGATACTGAACCGTCGTCTGATATGGCTGAAAAGTTGGTCGGTCGACCAATCTTCTCGCAAGACGCTGGCGGATTTTCCCTACGCGGGATCTCGCCTTTTTGGCGAGGCTTTGGATACTCTGATTAAAGGAGTTACGGGGGGCAAGAGTACTCTCTTACCCCAGTCTCACAAGCATAAGTCCTTCCGTGGTAAACGGAATTCCTCGTTTAGGCCCTCTCAGGGGTCCTTTCGTGCCTTTCGGTCGCAATCCAAGGGCAAGCCCTTCAAAGGCCAAGGCTCCCAGAAGAAGCCGTGGGCGGGTAAGCAGAAGTCCTGCCAGTCCGGTTCGACTTCCCATGCCAATTCCGCCTGAAGGGGCGCCCTCACCCGTTTCTGGGGTGGGGGGACGTCTGCGCGGTTTCCTACAACCTTGGCTGACCCACATTCGGGACAGATGGGTTCAGGAAATCGTTCGATCTGGTTACAAGATCGAATTTCTCTCTCGGCCGGCGGGCAGATTCTTTCCCTCAAATCTTCAGCTGTCCCCGGAGCGCTTGCAGGATCTACACCTGGCGGTGCGGGACCTGTGGGCCCAAGGGGTGGTTGTTCCGGTACCTCATCGGGACAGATTTCGGGGGTTTTACTCCAATCTGTTCACTGTGCCCAGAAAGGAGGGCAAGGTACGTCCGATTCTGGACTTGAAAGCTCTGAACCGCTTTGTGTGGGTTCGCAAGTTCCGCATGGAATCCCTGCGCTCAGTGGTGGCTGCCCTGAGTCCGGGGGAATTCATGGCCTCCATCGATCTGAAGGATGCGTACCTACACATCCCCATTTTCGAGGGTCACCAGAGGTACCTTCGATTCGCTGTTGCGGAGGATCACTACCAATTTGTGGCGTTACCTTTCGGTCTCGCTTCGGCTCCGCGGGTTTTTACCAAGGTGCTGGCGCCGGTTCTGGCCCTGTTACAAGCACAGGGCATTGCTGTCTTGGGGTATCTGGATGATATCCTGATAAGGTCGAATGCCAGTCAGAGCCTGGTGACCGACCTGTCCACCACGATGCGGACACTGCAAGAGTTCGGTTGGACCATAAACATTCCGAAGTCGACTCTGTGTCCTTCGGTTTGTCTTCCCTACCTGGGAATGATTCCAGAAGACAAGCTCCGGACACTTCAGGACGAGGTCAGGTCCCTCAGGGACAACCGGCTCTCATCTCTCCGGACATGCATGAGATGTCTAGGTTTGATGGTCTCGGCTTTCGAGGCGATCCCCTTTGCCCAGTTTCACACGTGGGGTCTCCAGGCGGAGATTCTTGCCGAGTGGGACGGGTGGCCGCAATCCCTGGATCTGCGGATCTCATTGAGCCAACGCACCAGAAGGGATCTTCTGTGGTGGCTCCAGTCCCCGGCAGTGTCGGGGGGCAAGTCTTTTCGTCCATTAATGTGGACGGTGATCACCACGGATGCCAGCCTGTCGGGCTGGGGTGGTGTTCTGGGCGTTCTGTCCGCCCAGGGAACTTGGTCGGAGGAGGAGTCCTCCCTTCCGATCAACATTCTGGAATTAAGGGCGATAAAGCTTTGTCTTCTGCGATGGACGGACCGGCTTCGGGGCCGTCCAGTTCGGGTTCAGACGGACAATGCCACCGCGGTGGCCTATATCAACCATCAAGGGGGCACCAGGAGTGCCTGAGCGGCTCGGGAAGTGGCCGACATTCTGTCTTGGGCCGAGACGCACGTCCCGGCGATAACGGCAGTTCACATACCGGGGGTGGAGATCTGGCAGGCGGACTATCTGAGTCTCCAGACCCTGGACCAGGGGGAATGGTCCCTTCACCCGGATGTCTTCCAGATGTGCGCGAAGTGGGGTTCTCCAGATGTGGACCTGTTCGCGTCTCGTCTAAACTGCAAAGTGGAAAGGTTTGTGGCAAGGGCGCGCGATCCTCGGGCGGACGCCTCGGACGCGTTGGTGGCGCCCTGGCATCAGTATCGTCTGATGTATGCCTTTCCCCCGATTCAACTACTGTCCGGGCTCCTTCGCAGGTTAGCCTTCGGAACCGCATACGGTGATTCTGGTGGCACCGGACTGGCCTCGCCGGTCTTGGTACGCAGACCTCGTCAATCTAGCAGTCAACGCTCCGTGGCGCCTGCCGCTTCGAGAAGACCTTCTGTCTCAAGGGCCGATATTCCACCCTGCTTTACAGTTGCTGGCTTTAACGGTCTGGCTGTTGAAAGCCAGGTCTTGAAGGATAGGGGTCTCTCCCCTGAGGTCATTCCCACTTTGATCAAGGCTAGAAAAGCCTCTTCGGGAAAAATTTACTACCGTACTTGGAAAGCGTACTTTGCCTGGTGTGAGTCCAGGGGGTATTCCCCTCGCTCATACTCGGTGTCGAGAGTGTTGGCTTTCCTCCAAACTGGAGTGGACCAGCGTTTGGCGCTGGCCACGATTAAGGGTCAGATTTCTGCGCTGGCCGTTCTCTAAATTTCAAGGCCCTGTGGCATCTAATTCATTGATTCGCACCTTTGTTTAGGGGGTGCGACATTTGGCCCCTCCTAGGAGGGAACCTTTGCCTCCATGGGACTTGAACTTAGTTCTGTCCGTGTTACAACAGGCTCCCTTTGAAAAGATCAGGGAGATCTCGTTGTCTCTGTTGTCCAAAAAGGTTGCCTTTTTGGTGGCGATCACTTCGGCTCGCAGGGTGTCGGAGCTGGCGGCTTTGTCCTGCAGCTCTCCCTATTTGGTGCTTCACAAGGATAAGGTGGTCTTGCGACCTAACCCATCCTTTCTTCCGAAAATGATCTCGGAGTTTCACCTTAATGAAGACATTGTCTTGCCTTCGCTCTGCGCGAAGCCTAAGCATCCGAAGGAGGTTGCCTTGCATTCCTTGGATGTTGTCCGGGCGATCAGGGTTTACCTGTCGTCCACTAAATCTTTTCGCAAGTCGGATTCCCTCTTTGTCCTTCCTGAGGGTCCTCAGAAGGGCATGGCGGCGTCGGCTGCGACCATCGCCAAATGGATCAGACAGACCATTGAGCAAGCCTATGCTTTGAAGGGGAAGGTTCCTCCCTTCCCTGTGAAGGCGCACTCTACCAGATCTTTGAGTACGTCTTGGGCTTACCGACATCAGGCTTCTGTGGCCCAGGTGTGTAAGGCGGCGACTTGGTCGTCCGTTCACACCTTCGCAAAATTTTATAAGGTGGATGTTCAGGCATCAGCCGATGCCTCCTTTGGCCGTAAAGTTCTCAGTGCGGCAGTGTCTTAGGGACCCTTGTTTTTTGGGCCCTTAGCTATTGGGGTGTTTTACCCCTGGGTTACTTGTTTTCCTGGGTTGTTGCTCCTGTTGAGTGCGTTTTCCTGTTGCCCAGTTGGTTCTCTTACTATGGTAAGGTTCCTTTCTCTGATGTGGGTACTGCGTTGCCTTTTCTACGGTTGCGTCTCCCACCCCTCATGTCTACACTGCTTTGGGACATCCCATTGGTGAAGACTTGTGAGTGGGCGGCGACTGTCGGAGGACGTAAGAGAAAACGGAATTTTTGTAAAATCTTACCGTAAATTTCCTTTCTCTGAGTCCTCCGACAGTCGGCGCCCCCTGCCCCTCTTTTGGGGTTTTTTTTTGTGTACTCTTACTGCTATGCTACCAAACTGAGTTGGGAATGCTGGTGCAGGGAGGTATTGACTGAGGGGATAGACCCTATGGGTGTGTCTATGCTAAAAGCTTTTGTTATTAACAATTCTTGTTGCCTAGCTACTCCTGCAGAGCAAAGGTCAATACCCATTGGTGAAGACTTGTGAGTGGGCGGCGACTGTCGGAGGACTCAGAGAAAGGAATTTTACGGTAAGATTTTACAAAAATTCAGTTTTCCTCGTTCGTGGTACACTCCAGGGACGCTATGCGTTCCAGCCGCCGGATGTGCGTTCCAAGGTAGCGGAAATAACGTGATTACGCCATCTCCGCAGTCTCTTATACTAGATGGTTACTAGGCAACCAGACGTAACTCCGTGTCTATTGAATCTTATAGCCAATCACTAAATTCCCTTTGTAACGGTCAGATGTAACCAGGTAGAAAAGGGAACATGCTAATTTATATTTAACTCTATGGCTAATAGAAAATGACCTATTCTTGGAATTAATTGCTAGGTAGATGTGGGCTTGATGTGTTATCTATATCTATGATGTGTGTTATCTATATCTAATGTAAAATGGCTGTTGAAAATATTCAAACGTAATACTTGAAATATAAACATGTATACAGGAGTGTATGTAAAAATGTTATATGAAGGGAATATATCTGTTGGGTATTAATATAAAACTAGGTGCTACTTTTAATAGATTAGTTAAATGATGGGTCTATAAATATATTGAACTAGTGTGTAAACAAAATTATGTATAAAAATTGGATTTTCGCAACAAATTGAAGTAAATTTGTACCAATATAATCCCTTACTGCCCCCATTCTGTCAGACCATAAGCACAATTTTGCACTTTACGCCTCATTCTAAAGTTATGAAACTAATACATAATTTCACCTTTTAATCTTAATATTAAGGAGTCCAAATATTGTTTTCCCTTTGCTTTTACATTATTTGAGCATAATCCCAAATTTCCAACAAAACATTTAAATTTGAATAATGGTTATTGGATTATGACATCCCCCCCCCCCCTCTAATTTTTCCAACACCATTCGGTGGAAAATAATACCATATATTAAGCATATAATAACTGATTCCGTGTTCCAAGTAATTTTTAGACTAGGCCTATATATTTTACAGATGTATCATATCCATAGGATAAAATTTACAGGATTCACATATTTGGCCCTCTTTCCACCATAGTTTCTTATGACCTCCAATTATGCATATTAATTTACTAATCAAATGTGTCATATGTATGGATTTATCTACCTGTATACCATTTGTATTTTTATTGTGTATTCTAATTGGTTATTAGACCACAGGAATGATCCTTCTAGATTTATAATTCACCACTTATAATTTGGATAGATATATAGAGGCATGGGTATATACATGTTTCAATTAACATATGTATGTCAACATTATGGATTATATACTTTGGTACAAATTTACTTCACCAATTTGTTGCAAAAATATCTCATTTTTATATACATATTTTTGATATATATATATATATATATATATTGTAACAGGACGTCAAGTAAATGTGACAGGAAGTCAGCTAAATCTGTGAGTGTTGTCACAGATCGGAGATACAATTCACCAGTTACTATAGGTTGTTGGCTGCAGAAGGCAGCAGGAAGGTGTAAAGAAGTTGAAAGGCCTTCAGCTGTTCAGAATGAGGGAGTTAAGGCTTCTATAATTGTCCAAAGGAACTCTGAGGATTTCTGCCTCCGGAAGCTGTCTCCTGAAGCCATGTGGGCTGGGAGAAGGAGGACAGTCAGATGTGTGCCTCCCGACAGGATGTGTGGGCCTGGGAGAAGACCCCCCGGAGTAATGTGTACCAGGGAGGGTAACCAAGTGTGAAGACGTCTCAAAGGTGAGAAGACGAACTGTTTCTGTGTGAAAGAAACAAAGGACTGTTTTGCCCTGTGAAGATATTAAAACATGGACTATTGATTGTCTGCTGTATGATCAGCCAAGTCTGCTCAACAGTAGGTTGGGGACAGACTCTTAGGTAGGTTCTAGAGTGAGTAGGTAGCCGCCCACAGAGGCAAGGATTTATTTTGTCTTTTATTTTATTTTGCTGTTTTTGATGCTTGCAGTCTGGTGAAGAAAAAGCATTAATAAACCAAACTGTTGTTTGCAAGCACTTATCGGCTATCTTCTTGTGAAAACGCACCCCCCAAGGGGTCATCCACACCCGCCACCGAGCTAATCCCTCACATATGGTGGAGGATGCGGGCAGAAGCGGAGATCCCTGCAAAGAAGTGCATATGTTTGATGAACTTTGTCTGGTGCACGAGATTGCACAATCTATGTGTGCAGGAGAGAAGATCTTGAAAGAGAAAAAAAATGTTTCAAAGTCCAGAAAAACTTTTAAGACCACTGTCTCTTTAATAACTTAGTAGTTTTTCTCTCTCTTGCAGGATTTCCTTTCCTGTACACACAGTTTGTGCAGTCCCTTGCACCAGACACAGTTCATCAAAAATTTTGAGACCGCTGTCTCTTTAAAACCCTTTTTTTCTCTTTCAGGATCTTCTCTCCTGCACACATAGATTGTGCAATCTCGTGCACCAGACAAAGTTCATCAAACATATGCACTTCTTTGCAGGGATCTCCGCTTCTGCCCACTGCATACCTCCACCATATGTGAGGGATTAGCTCGGTGGCGGGTGTGGATGACCCCTTGGGGGGTGCGTTTTCACAAGAAGATAGCCGATAAGTGCTTGCAAACAACAGTTTGGTTTATTAATGTTTTTGAATTTTGCAGTCTGGTGAAGAAAAAGCATTAATAAACCAAACTGTTGTTTGCAAGCACTTATCGGCTATCTTCTTGTGAAAACGCACCCCCCAAGGGGTCATCCACACCCGCCACCGAGCTAATCCCTCACATATGGTGGAGGTATGCAGTGGGCAGAAGCGGAGATCCCTGCAAAGAAGTGCATATGTTTGATGAACTTTGTCTGGTGCACGAGATTGCACAATCTATGTGTGCAGGAGAGAAGATCCTGAAAGAGAAAAAAAGGGTTTTAAAGAGACAGCGGCCTCAAAATGTTTGATGAACTGTGTCTGGTGCAAGGGACTGCACAAACTGTTTGTACAGGAAAGGAAATCCTGCAAGAGAGAGAAAAACTACTAAGTTATTAAAGAGACAGTGGTCTTAAAAGTTTTTCTGGACTTTGAAACATTTTTTTTGTGGAGTGACTAAAGATGGGGCGATCGAAACGCCTGAAAGATGCAAGGATCGCTGAAATGAGGGACCGGATTCTATGGATGGAGGGGATGTTACCGTCTGAACCAGCCCCATCCATGCCTGAAAAGAATCGGCTAAAGAGAAAGGTTGTTGTCCCTAGCAACTCTGGGGCAAATGAAACTGCTATGGAGACGCAGTGTTCTCAGATGAAAAGTAAACCCAAAATGGGGGAGATGCTGAACCAGCAGAGCTTTGCAGCTCAACAAAAGGCTCACCAAGAGAGCATGGCAGGCTGGAAACAGAGACGCCAGCAGCCAATGGAGGAAATCGGTTTGGAGAAAACCGAGTATGTGTGCAGGACTGAGTTGGATGCCTTGCAACGGGAAATGGAAGAAAAGGAACAAGCCTTGGAGTTGCTTAGGATGGAGCATAGAAACGTGCAGGCTCAGGTGTTCCAGTGGGAAGAATCCACTGCTCTTCTTTTTTCCGAGTTGCACAAACGCAGAGAGACTATAATGGAGAAAGATAACATCCTCATGGAAAAGGAAAGTGAAATTCAGACTTTGCAGAAGCAAAGTATGGCTGATATGTTGGAGTTGCGTAATCAGCTGGAAAAAAGTCTTCAGTCTTTTGAAGCTACCAAAATAGACCTGCATGGGGCGCAGGAACAGAATGTCGCTCTGAAAACGACATTGTCCCTCAGCGACAAGGAGAAAAGTGAAAGAGAGGCTAAATTACTGAGTACTATGTGTGAGCTCACCACTTTGAGAAGTGTGGTAGATGAATTGCGTATGGACTTTGAAAGTTGGAAAGATGAAGTCCAACGTGTCCAGCAGCAGTTAAAGGAGAAAGAAGCCTGTGTGGCAGAATTACAGTCTCATTCCCAGAAGCTAGCCAATGAGGTGCAAGCTCTTATGCAGGGAAAAGGAGATTCGGAACACAAGAGAAAAAAAGTAGAGGCACAGCTGCAGGAATCGCAAGTCAAGGTGTCAGAAGGTGACCGAGTGTGTGCTAAGCTGTCAGAGAAGGCAAACCGACTGCAGGTTGAGCAGGACAATGTTACAAATCAGCTTTCTCAAGCAGACAGTAAATCTGGAAAAATTGCCAAGGATTTCTCTATCTTGGAATCGCAGCTGCAAGACACGCAGGAACTCTTACAGGAAGAGAGGTGTCAAAGGCTGAGTTTTAGCACAAAGCTCAAACAAATGGAAGATGAGAAAAATGGCTTCCTGGAACAATTTAAAGAGGAGGAGGAAGCAAAGAAAAACTTATCAGAGCAAGTCGCAACATTGCAAGCTCAGATAGCGGATATGAAAAAACGCATGGAAGAAAGCGTTTGTTCATTAGAGAGTGTTGAAGTTGTGAAAAAGAAACTGCAGAAAGACCTTGAAGTTGCTAATCAACGCTATGAGAAAAAAACAGCTGCTTATGACAAGCTTGAAAAGACCAAGACAAGACTTCAGCAGGAATTGGATGAACTGAGTGTGAATCTGGATCACCAGAATCAGATTGTGTCCAACCTGGAGAAGAAGCAAAAGAAGTTGGATCAGATGCTTGGTGAGGAGAAGACTGTGTCTGCAAAATATGCAGAAGAACGTGACTGTGCAAAAGCAGAGGCTCGGGAGAAAGAGAGCAAAGCCCTGTTCTTGGCTCGCTCCTTGGAGGAAGCTCTAGAGTGTAAGGTTGAACTAGAAAGAGTTAACAAACAGCTGTGTGCAGAGATGGAAGAGTTGGTCAGCTCCAAGGATGATGTTGAGAAAAACGTTCAGGAGCTAGAAAAGTCTAAGCGAGCCTTAGAACAGCAAGTAGAAGAGATGAAGACTCAGTTGGAAGAACTTGAAGAGGAATTACAGGCGACAAAGGATCTTTCCCAAAGACGGGATAGTGTGCCTGATGCAAGTTTTAAAAGGATCAGTGTTTTGGGGTACGTCCTGAGTGAGCATCAGAAATGTGATGACATGTTGTTTGAATCACCCCTCTGGAATAAACAGTTCCTTCAAAAACTTCAAGCATTGGAAAATATATCATTAGAACTTCAGCAAACAAAGGAGCTGGGTAAGAAATGTGATGATTTCTCAGTTCAAGCTGAAAACCTAGTGGAGAAAACTAAAGCGGAGAAAACTAAAGCAAGTGATATAAAGCAAATGAATAAGTGCCTTTCAGGGAATATTTCCAAAATGGAACTGGTGAAAGATAAGTGGCAGAAGTTTGATCGTGATCTTGAGATACATTCCATGTGGAGTTCAGATAAAGAAAAGGAACCAGGTGACCTTGAGTGGTCAAATAGTTCAGCAGAAAGTGCATTGAAGAAACCTGTAATAGACTGTGTTGTTGCCTTTGTGTAACGCTCCTGCGTTTTATGTATGATGTGGATTTTCAGCTGCAGAAATATTCCACTTCAGTAGTCATGTAGAGAAACGCTGAGACACCAATCCCAACTCCCAATGACTCATCATGTGTGGATGATCTCAATTCAGCAAGTAAATACACACACTCAATAAGATGTTTCCTAGAGTGACTTATGTATATAGTAACACAGTGATGATAGGCTGAAGAGACAGATTGGGTAGAGATGGTAGATGACAGACACTTGAAAGGAAATGTTCTTGAAAGTAAGATAGTAGCAGATGGGATTCAGATAGGTTTAGCAATCATGTATGGTAGCAGATGACAGAGTAGCAGGTGGACATACAGGAGAGATCAACCCAGTGCAAGAACAGGTGGTAGTAGGCTCAAGAGCTAGCAATCTTAGATAATGCAGATGTAGTAATAGTCCTTAGTATGCAGAGCTAGATAGTGTAAGCTTTAGTATGAAGGTTATAGAGGTTTCCCCTGTGGGGTACTTATCACTAATAGCAATGTAGCAGAGGAGAGGTTCGGCAAGAGCGGATGATCCGATAGCGGGATACAGGGATCAGCGCAGCGTGGTTCCGACAGCGAGGTATGCTTGCAAGCATGAGAGCTTCAAGACAGGTTAGCATCAAGGCACAAAGCAGTTTGAACGAACACATGTGAGTGAGAGCCGGCGATCTAAATAGCCATCCAGTCCGGCGCTCAGTGATGACAGCATCAGTCTTAAAGGTGTATGCGCACCTTACCAAAAGAGAATGGTGGGGCGCATACACTTATGAAAGAGTAATTAGGGTACCCAAAGGTACCAGAACATTACAGTACCCCCCCCCTTAAGGCCGGCTCCTGAAGGCCTCTGGAGCTGGTTTGTCTGGGTACTTCGCATGAAAATTGCGGAATAATCTAGAGGCATGTATGTCAGAGGTGTTTAGCCAGGTGTCGTCTTGGGGCCCATAGTTCTTCCATCGAACCAAGTACTGAAGTCTTCCTCTGTGGATACGAGAATCCAGAATCTCTTTTATCTCATATTCTTCTCCACCTTCAACTTGTACAGGAGGAGGAGGTGGGATAGTAGGCCTTATTCCTTGGTCAGGAACATGGGGCTTCTGTAGGGACACATGGAAAATGGGATGTATTTTGAGGTCTATTGGCAATGTAAGCTGTACTGCAGCTTTTCCAATAAGTTTCTTGATTGGGAAAGGTCCCAAGAACAGAGGTCCAAGCTTTTTGCTAGGGATTTTCAGTCTTAAATTTTTTGTTGAGAGCCAAACGAGGTCCCCGATAGCGTACTGAGGAGAAGGTCTTCTGCGAAGATCATAGTACTTCTTTTGTTGACTATGAGCGTGTGCAATGGTAGTATTAAGCAAACCCAGAGAGTCCTTTATTTGGGTAAGATAGTCTGAAGCTACTGGGTTATTTGAAGGAAGGATGCGTGGTGGAAGAATAGAGGGATGAAACCCATAGTTCAAGTAGAACGGACTCTGCTTGGTCGTACTGTGGGTTGCGTTGTTGTAGGCAAATTCTGCCAGAGGGAGAAGATCCACCCAATCATCCTGTTGGTAAGAAGTGTAACAACGTAAATATTGCTCGATGCATTGGTTGACTCTTTCAGTCTGTCCGTTGGTCTGCGGATGGTAAGGAGAAGTGAGCTTCCGCTCGATCCGTAGTATGTGACATAGTTCTTGCCAGAACTTGGAAATAAATTGTGATCCACGGTCAGACAGAAGAGTTTTTGGGATACCATGTAACTTAAAGACATGTTTCATCAGGAGTTCTGCCGTTTGTTTGGACGAAGGTAGTCTGCGAATAGCAATGAAATGTGCCATTTTTGTCAGATGGTCCACTGACACTAAGATGGTATTAAATCCTTTGGAAGGAGGCAATTCCACTATAAAGTCCAAGGACACAACTTCCCATGGAGTTTGGGGTATTGGTAGACTGCATAGTAGACCGGATGGTCTCGTAGTGTCAATTTTGGACCTGGCACAGACATTGCATGAAGAGACGAATTTTTGTATAGATGTTTTCATGTCAGGCCACCAGAATTGCCTGGTAATCAGATTAAGAGTCTTTGTCATACCCATATGTCCTGCCATAGGCACATCATGCGATAATTCCAAGATCTTGGTGCGTATGGTAGGTGGTATGTAAAATTTGTCGTTGTAGTAGAGGAAGCTTTCTGCATCAGTATTTAGTTGTGGTGGGGGTGAATCCAAACTTATACCATGCAAAACCTCTTCCTTCAAGGAACGGACAACTCCAATAATGCGTTTGTGAGGTATTATAGGAACGGAAGGGATTTCAAAGTAGTTTTCTTCAGTTAGTCGTGACAGTGCATCCGCCTTTTTGTTCTTATCTGCAGGTGTGTAGGTCACTAGGAAGTTAAACCTTAGAAAGAATAGTGACCATCGTACCTGTCGGTGCGAGAGAGTTTTGTTAGTCTGAAGATATTGGAGATTTTTATGGTCCGTGTATATAAGTATTGGTAATTGGGTGCCTTCGAGTAGATGTCGCCAATTCTCCAGAGCCAATTTTATAGCAAGCAGTTCCTTTTCACCCACGGGGTAATTTATCTCTGGACTGCTTAGGGATTTAGAAAAAAAGGCGACTGGATGAAGTGGTGAAGTGTGAGTTGGTCGTTGGGAGAGTATTGCTCCTACTGCCATGTTTGACGCATCTACTTCCAGAATGTATCGGAGGGATGGGTCTGGATGGCGTAGTATGGGAGCAGAAGTAAACCTTGTCTTTAAAAGGTGAAAAGCTTTATTTGCTTCATCTGACCATTTGAATGTTTTTTTTAATACTAGTGAGCTGTGTGAGGGGTCTCACAATGGCAGAGAAGTTTCTAATGAACTTCCTGTAGAAATTCGAAAATCCAAGGAATCGCTGTAGCGCCTTGCGTGTGGTTGGTGTAGGCCAATCCTGAATGCAGGATATCTTACACATGTCCATCTCGATTCCTGTTTTGGATATGATGTAGCCTAGAAACAGTACCTCTTCTTTATGAAACAAGCATTTTTTCAGTTTCACATAAAGGTTGTGTGCAAGCAATCTCGATAATACTAATCTTACATGTCTTATGTGTTCAGACAGGGATCGTGAATATATAAGTATATCGTCCAGATATACCACAACACAGACATCTAGTAAGTCTCTGAAAATATTGTTTATAAATCGTTGAAAAACTGCAGGGGCGTTGCATAGCCCGAATGACATTACAAGATATTCGAACAATCCGTATCTGGTTCTGAATGCAGTCTTCCACTCGTGTCCATCACGGATTCGAATGAGATTGTATGCTCCTTTCAGGTCCAATTTTGAAAAATAGGTAGCTCCACGCACCTGCTCAATGAGCTCAGGGATAAGCGGTAGAGGATAGCGATCTTTTATTGTAATAGCATTCAGTTGCCTATAGTCGATGATAGGCCTGAGACTTGAGTCCTTATTGCGGACAAAAAAGAGTCCTGCTGCTGTGGAAGAAGTGGAAGGTCTAATAAAACCTTTTTCCAAATTCTCATCCAAATAGTCTTTGAGATGGGAAAGTTCATCCTGTGAAAGAGGATAAACATGACCGAACGGCAATTTGCTATTTGGGAGTAGATCAATGCTACAATCATAGTCTCGATGGGGAGGTAGTGCTTGAGCATTTTTCTCAAGAAAAACCTCAGAGAGATCCTGATAACATAGTGGTGCAATCTCATCTGTCACAGACAGGATCTTCCCGAAAGACGGGAGGTTACACGTACCCTCGCAATAGCAAGAGAGGAAGGTCAGGGTCCGTTCCTTCCAATCTATGGTTGGTTGATGTGTTTGCAACCAGGGAAGTCCCAAAACAATGGGAAAGTGGGGTGAAGGTTTTAGATCGAAGGTAGTGGTCTCCATATAAGACCCGTTAGTAGTGACTAGGAGTGCCTGTGTCTGATCAGTGATCGGACCAGAGGATAAAGGAACACCGTTAATAAGACTCACTGAGACAGGTTTAAGTTTAGAAATAATAGGAACTTTATTTAAAGCAGCAAAACGTATGTCAATATAATTTCCACAAGATCCTGTGTCAATCATGGCCTTAGTAGTAATCCTGTTCTGGTCCCACTGTAATGTTAAGCAAACAGAAAGGTAAGGGTTAGTGATTGAAGTTGTCAATCCCCCTAGGAGGACATGTGAACACTCACCCTTCTTTTTGTAGACTAGGGGACAGACGTTTATCTTGTGATCCGGGATGCACAGTACAAGCAGAGATTACCAGATCGTCTTCTGGCTCTTTCCATAGTTGATAGAGGTGGGCGTATGGTTCCTACCTCCATAGGAACGGGGTCAACGGCCGAAATCCGAGAAGAACTGGATAATGGCATTCCCATTTTCTCAGCCTTTCTTTCTCGTAGTCTTCTATCTATGGTGATACTGAGTTGTATCAATGCATCCAGGGTTTTTGGCAGATCCGCTCGGGCGAGCTCGTCTTTAACGGCCTCTGATAGGCCAAGCCTAAATTGGGTTTTCAGAGATACATCATTCCATTCTGAATCAAGGGTCCATCTCTTGAATTCTGCGACAAAGTCTTCTACAGGTCTCCCACCTTGTTTCAAGGATCTTAATTGAAGATCGGCAGTACTCTGCCTATTGGGATCATCATATAGGCTAGTGAGTTCTGCTAGGAACAAGGCATAGGAGTTGAGAAGCTGATCGCTTTTCTCAAAAAGAGAGTCTGCCCAGGCCCGAGGATCGCCTGTTAGGTAAGAAATAATAGTACAAACCTTAATGTGATCAGTAAGGTAGGTACGGGGTTTTAGCAAGAAAAGTAACTCACATGCGTTTTTAAATTCGCAAAATTTTTTGCGATCGCCTGTAAATACCAAAGGAGGATTTATTTTGGGTTCAGGGGACTGAGCAGTGGTAAGTTGTGTCAGTCTAATTACCTGCTGCGACAGAGCCTGATTGTCTTCTTTTAATTCAGCAAGTGCGTGTATTAACTGTTACTTGCTGTTTTAATTGTGTCATCTGAGTGGTTATTTCTGCTGAATCCATTTGTGGTTCGTTCAATCTGTAACGCTCCTGCGTTTTATGTATGATGTGGATTTTCAGCTGCAGAAATATTCCACTTCAGTAGTCATGTAGAGAAACGCTGAGACACCAATCCCAACTCCCAATAACTCATCATGTGTGGATGATCTCAATTCAGCAAGTAAATACACACACTCAATAAGATGTTTCCTAGAGTGACTTATGTATATAGTAACACAGTGATGATAGGCTGAAGAGACAGATTAGGTAGAGATGGTAGATGACAGACACTTGAAAGGAAATGTTCTTGAAAGTAAGATAGTAGCAGATGGGATTCAGATAGGTTTAGCAATCATGTATGGTAGCAGATGACAGAGTAGCAGGTGGACATACAGGAGAGATCAACCCAGTGCAAGAACAGGTGGTAGTAGGCTCAAGAGCTAGCAATCTTAGATAATGCAGATGTAGTAATAGTCCTTAGTATGCAGAGCTAGATAGTGTAAGCTTTAGTATGAAGGTTATAGAGGTTTCCCCTGTGGGGTACTTATCACTAATAGCAATGTAGCAGAGGAGAGGTTCGGCAAGAGCGGATGATCCGGTAGCGGGATACAGGGATCAGCGCAGCGTGGTTCCGACAGCGAGGTATGCTTGCAAGCATGAGAGCTCCAAGACAGGTTAGCATCAAGGCACAAAGCAGTTTGAACGAACACATGTGAGTGAGAGCCGGCGATCTAAATAGCCATCCAGTCCGGCGCTCAATGATGACAGCATCAGTCTTAAAGGTGTATGCGCACCTTACCAAAAGAGAATGGTGGGGCGCATACACTTATGAAAGAGTAATTAGGGTACCCAAAGGTACCAGAACATTACACTTTGACCCCTATGTTGGTGGAAGGAAAGTTGATGATGTTCTGGTTGGCTACTTCTGTGAAGAGTTGGGCAAGATATATAAACTGGATATCAAATCAAATAGTAGGCCTTTACTGCGACTCGCTCAGGAGGGCGAAAATTTTAAGAAGTGGATGAGTGCAAATGCTTCAGATCTGCCTCTGAATATGAAATGTTTGGTGAATGATATTGATGTCTCTGGAAAAAGGAACAGGGGTCACTTTGAAGAAATGTGTGGCAGCCTGTTGTCACAAATGGAAAATCCTCTGCACAGCATCTTAGAGCAAGCTAAGCTCAAGACACAAAGAGTCAATGATTGTGTACAGCTGTATGGAGAGGCAACTCCAGTCACAGAGGGACATCAAGAGTCCCTACTTGGAACAAAGCTTAGTGAAGCAAAGGTTCTCAAAGTTTTGTGGAAAACCTTTATGAATTGCAGAGAGAGGCGGCTCAAGAATGTTGAAGACATTAAGACTAGCACAATTGAGTTGCCTATGGATCACGGTCCCCCATGTCGGCATGGAGGACAATGGCTGATGGAGAGAGCCGAGCAGATTGCTCAGAAGGATGTATCTCTGGCAGCTGAAGCAGACAGAGAATTGAATGGACTGAACATTACTTGGGAAGATACTGAGAGGCTTATCAGTGAGAGTCAAGAGCAATGCCAGACACATGCGTGCCTGGAAAACTGTGTCCCAACCCCAGGTTTGAGACAAGGGGGGGGGGGGATATGTAACAGGACGTCAAGTAAATGTGACAGGAAGTCAGCTAAATCTGTGAGTGTTGTCACAGATCGGAGATACAATTCACCAGTTACTATAGGGTGTCGGCTGCAGAAGGCAGCAGGAAGGTGTAAAGAAGTTGAAAGGCCTTCAGCTGTTCAGAATGAGGGAGTTAAGGCTTTTATAATTGTCCAAAGGAACTCTGAGGATTGCTGCCTCCGGGAGCTGTCTCCTGAAGCCATGTGGGCTGGGAGAAGGAGGACAGTCAGACGTGTGCCTCCCGACAGGATGTGTGGGCCTGGGAGAAGACCCCCCCGGAGTAATGAGTACCAGGGAGGGTACCTGACTGAGGGAACCCCCTACCTGACTGAGGGAACCCCATATCTACATCATGCTGGTTACCCCTGTAGGGGTAGTGAGCTCTGGTGAGTGCGGGCAGTAGTGAGAGGGGAGCACCAGTTTTCCTCACCCGGCAAGTTGTTTCTGGATCACCCGAGATTCACCCAGCAACTTAATCTGGAATTAATTTCACTAAAAATCACCTTATGGACTTTTATTGCTTATCAGCTATATTCCACTAATCACTTTATTTCACTTTGCTTGCCAACCCAAATTGCAATATCCTTAAGATTGGGCTAGACTGCACCAAGTCACTTTATAGCAATCATTGTCTGCAATTTTTACATATTATATATATATTTTATTTTTGATATCACTAATAAGTTATGTCTTTGGATTCACAAACACTGTGTCACTTTATTTATTGGACACATTTGCTTATTCACATTTTGTAGTGTATTTTACATATTGTTTATCTATTGATCATTTGCTGAAGCACTTTGAACAAGTATTGGACATTCATACTTGTCACCTTTCACCAAGCACTTTATATTTATATCATATTTTATTCATATTGCCTTTGTTGATTGTTTTATAATACTATTTATTATTGCTCACACCACTTAACATCACTTTATTGCACTGATTGCATCTTTGTTGATTTTTTGATGTGTATTTAATTTATTACATTCAATATATTTATTGTGGTGTCAAAAATTCAATCATTCGGTCATACTAATACCCTTTTTCTCATCTCGCCTTTCAGGACAGCACCTGGAGAGAGCGCAGCTCCACCCAATTCAGCTCTCTCCAGGGTGAGAGGAAAAGTTTGATGCCCATTTTTGTTGATGTATATCGAGGACCATCCCAGCTCCCCTCCCTGAGTACAAAGCGGGTACTCTCCGGAGCCACTGACCTCGCTCGCTCAGGGGAGCAGAGACCTTTCGGAAGATCCTTGTCCAGGTGTCGGGGGTCCGCGGTTCGGCTGCTTAAGCGGCAGCAGGCGGGGAATCGGTTTTTTGTTTAAATTTCCCGCACTTTTCGGACCCTGATCCCGGGGACGCGTGGCGTCAGTTCCGGTGGACGAGACTTCCGGAGGGGGCGTGACGGCTCTAGCTCCGGCCGCATTCGCAGGGGTCAGGAGGCAGGTCGAAGGTCAGTGCTTCCGCTTGCGGTCCACAGCGGGGGACGCGGGAAAGCAGTATTTGAATGTACAAACATTCGGAGAGAATCTGTCAGCACGCTGCACCTTTTCTGAAATGGAAGAAAGGATTGCAGCATCGGTGGAAGCAGGCACCGCCAGCACCAGCCAGGCTCAGGTAGGAGAGGTACAGTGGTGCCTCTTTTTTCCCTTACTATTGAGCTTTATTGGGTTTTCTGTTTTGCCTCCTTGGGAGTCCTGCCCTGCAGTTACTGAGTATACGGTTCTCGGTCTTGCAGGATATGTGTTTCTGGGAATCTTGTTACTTTTAAAGTGGGTCACTGCTTTGTTAATCACTAGAGTGGTGGTTTTCTTAAATGCTTCATGGGGATTCATGGTGGCTTCTCTGTTTATTAGGTTAAAGCCACAGTGAAAACCAGAGCCCCAACACCAAGAAGGAAGTGTCCTTTGTGTTAAAACCCACTTAAGAGATTCCTGGTGAAACCCCTCTGCAGTTTGCAGTAGTAATTTCTTTGGGTGTGGTCGATGCTCATAGGCATGAGTTCAAGGCCCAACCATGATAACACCTTGTGTGCACACAGCTGTGTGTCATTATAAAGAGACTGTTCAGCTGAATAGTGAATTTATCCATTTATGGCACCCTATCCTCAGATTACCAAACAATCGGTGCACTTCTAATCACTGTATTAAGTGTTTCAGAGGATGAAAGGGCGAATGCGCTCTTGTTCCTCAAAAAGTTCAGAGTGGCTGAATCCTCTAGATATAAATTGTTAAAGATCTGGGAGCGATTTATTCCACGTTTGAAATGGCTATCCATAATGGAAAGGGTCTTTCCGGGCCATAGGGTCCTTACAGGGTCCTTTGGAAATGAATTGAAGGACCCAGAGGGGTCTCTTTCTTTTCTAAAATCTCTAAAAAGGAGGTTTCCCTTTGAAGGGGATCAGACACATTTGTGGAACAAAAAAACCCAGAGGCGGTTTTCTCACAGGTGTCTTGTCGCACGGATGGCATTTGAGGATATGGGGATATTAAAGACGCCATGGATAAAAGGGCAGATTCTCTCCTTAAGAAGGCTTGGGATTCTACTACATCCAGCCTAAAGCCGGCCATGGCCTCCACGGTCGTAGCCAGAAATCTAGAGTGGTGGCTCGACCAGCTCAAGGGACATATAGAGGCTGGTGCATCAAGGAAAGATCTCCTGGAGTCTTTCCTGCTGATCCTAAAAGCAGTAAATACATGGCTGAGGCTTCTGCTGAAACGATCATAATGTCTGCCAGGCGGCAGCCCTTGTCAAGTCTGCTCGAAGGGCAATTGGTTGAAAAATTGGTCGAGAGTTTCAGCCTTTAAGGCCAAACTTTGTGGTTTGCCCTTTTCAGGTGACTTGCTTTTGGGCCTGAATTAAAAACAATTCTTTGACAGAACGGCAGATAAAAAGAGCCTTTCCGTCCAAAAAGAAATCGATCCCAAGCAAGGGATTTCGTCCTATCCCGCAATCCAACAAAAAGCGTGAACAGGACCAGAGACCCAGATGGGCCTCACAGAAAGGTAAGGGAAAAAGTGGAATTCTCTTTACCTCCTGACAAGCAGACCCAAAGCAAGTGACAGCTGCCTTCCAGTGGGGGAAGACTTTTAGGGTTCCTCCCACAGTGAGAAGTGTCCGCAAGCCCCTTTGTAAAGAACGTTGTGGCTTAGGGATACATGCTGGAGTTCCTGGAGACTCCTCCAAGCAGATTTTTTGTTACTCTCAAGGGATCCGAAATGTCTTGTCAGCATGGCCGAGTGGTCTAAGGCACCAGACTCAAGAGTTGTTTCTTCACCTTGTGTGGTGAAGCTTCCTCAATCATGTCTCTGTGGCAAGAGCTGATTCAACAGGAAGTACTCTTTCAAGTTCCCATGGAGTAACAAGGCCGTGGGTTTTTATTCACACATTTTTCTGGTAAGGAAACCCTCAGGCAAGTATCGGATGATCTTGAATCGGAAGATTCTAAACAGATCTATCAGGTACAAACATTTCAGGATGGACACCATATACTCGGAGACCAAGCTGCTGTTCCCAAACTGCTTTTTGGCATCTCTGGATTTGAGGGTTGCTTATTTACACATCCCAATACATCGAGACTACCAGAAGTTTCTGAGGCTGGCAGTAAATCTGGGGGAATCGGTCTGGCACCTGCAGTTCAGAGCCCTCCCCTTCGGTCTTTCATCCTCTCCCAGGGTGTTCACCAAAGTGATGGCAGACGCCCTAGAGCCTCTGAGGCTGAAGGGTATTTCCATTGTCCCATATCTACACGATCTGCTAATATTTGCAGAATCCAAAAGCCAGACGTTGGGACACCTTCAGGAGACTCAGGACCACCTCAGGGGTCTGGGGTGGCTCAGGAATGTGGATAAATCCAGTTTAATTCCATCCTAACAGATAAAACTTCTCGGGTACAGGATAGATTCTGTCCTCAGAGTGAGACAGAATGTGAAGACCCAGAATGCCGGGGCCTGGATGCAACCCAATCATCGGGTTACAGTCAGGTCAGCCATGGCAGCTCTGGGCTTGCTCACAGCTGCTATCCCTGCTGTACAATGGGCAAGGCTACATTCTCGCCTCCTCTAAAGAGACATTTTGCAGAAATGGTCACATCTGGACCCTCTGGAGAAATTTGTCAAAATTTCCACAAAAGCAAAAAGGTCTCTGTGGTGGATGGGGAATTCCAGAAATCTGGAAGACGGTCTGCATTGGTCCTTCCATCCGGACAAACTTCTGACCACGAACGCCAGTGCCTGGGGCTGGGGAGCCCACTTAGATGGTCGGACAATGCAAAGGACATGGTCCAAAACAAGGCCAGGAGGTCATCCAACACAGCGGGACTTGAAAGCCATTTTCCTAGGTCTTTGGTCCTTTCAACAGGCAGTCAAGGGCCATCATGTCCAAGTTCTCTCGGACAACATGACAGTGGTAGCTTACGTGTCAAAACAAGGAGGCACAAGAAGCAGGCTGCTTTCATATCTGGCAATCCAGCTACTCTCCTGGGCGGAGAAAAATCTTGCCTCCTTGACAGCTGTTCACCTAAAGGGATCACAAAATCTTCTGGCAGATTTACTGAGCAGAAGAAAAGTACTGGAATCAGAGTGGAGTCTGAACCAGGAAGTATTTTTGGAGATAGTGGAAGCCTTCCCCAGATAGATCTGTTTGTTTGTCAACAGAACGCCAAGGTCCAAAGATTCTTTTCCCTCCACAGGGAAGATCAGGCCTGGGGCTTGGATGCTCTAGCTCATCCATGGGACTTCCCTTTGTCTTATGCATTTCCTCCGTTTCAACTAATCCCATTAGTTCTCAAGAAATTCAGGGAGGAAAAGACAAGTTTAATCCTGATCACGCCTTTTTGACCAAAAAGGCCTTGGTTTGCTCCCCTGGTGAATCTGGCCTCACGGCCTCCTTGGAAGCTCCTATCCAGGAGAGATCTACTAACACAGGGGAACCTGATTTATCCGGAGTTTGACCGTCTACAACTGACAGTGTGGTTTCTGAGGAAGGCCTCCTAAGAGCCAGAGGCCTGTCGGAAAAGGTCATCTCTACCCTTCTCTCCACTAGAAAGGTGACCAGGGACATTTATATGAAAGTCTGGTAAAAGTATAACTCCTGGTGTTCCAGCAAGAACTTTGAGATTAAAAGTTAGTTTCAGTGCTGAAGTTTCTCCATGAAGGAATGGAGAAAGGACTGGCAGCCAGCACTCTAAAAACGCAAGTGGCGGCTCTTTCAGTTTTTTCGAAAGGACATTGTCCCAAGAGACTTTAATTCGATTTTTCAAGGCACTAGCCCGCAACAGGCCAGTAGCCCTTAAAGCTTTCCCTAAATGGGATCTGTCCATTGTTTTACAAGGTTTAACTAAGCTTCCTTTCGAACCCCTTAAAGAGGCTTCTCTGAAGAATTTGGTTTTGAAAACTATCTTCCTGATAGCTATTACCTCGGCCAGAAGAATTAGTGAAATTCAGGCCCTTTCAGTGTCAGACTCCTTTCTGACAGTTTTTTCAGATCGAGTTGTGCTGCATACAGACCCAGCATTTCTTCCAAAGATTGCTTCATCTTTTCATTGTGTAGGTTGTGATGCCTCAGGTCAGGTATGGGATTTTAAGGGCAGGAGTAAAGGAGGTATGCAGTAGTAAATAAAATAAAATTTATTATACAATGTATTTATATACAACAGAGGAGTGAATATATGGGTAAAGTCCCATTGTGCAGGTGAAGAGGAAATATAGGTTGTGTTACATGTGATAAGTACGTGACTTGAAAATATTGTGGATGGTCCAGCTCTGCAGTTCCTCTTGTCAAAGGACAGGGATTGGTGCAGAGAGGGGACCTGATCGGTAATCCGACATGTTTCGGCCTATCAAGGCCTTTATCAAGGATGTGTCACCGATTCTGAGAATAATTGAGAATAAATATATATAAATATCAAATCATGATATTATGATGATTCAAAAACAATTGATATAAAGTATGGTAGAACATACATATTTGTCCACTTCTTAGGGTATTGCCTCCCCAAAGTTTCTCCAGGTGCTACAGGAACAGTGTGCTGTGTTGGTGAGAAAATGGCGATTTTAGAAAGGAAATGGGTATACAGTGATTTGCTCATGAATATAATAGTAATAATTACTTCTTGGGTAGCATGTCTGGTCCCAGGGTCCTATGTGGTTGAGGTTAGGGAAATTCCCACATTGATAGTAATCGTCTGTAATTATAGGTATATAGACTTAATTACATGCCGATTATAGTAGGTACATAAAATGTTGGGAAAAAGTTAGGTTTGGTTTAGGAGATATAATAAGTCTCCTACCAAATCTAAACTTACATTTTGGTTGGTTCCTGAATGGTAAAGTAACCGTTGCAGGATCTTGGTCCGTTTGGAGACGATTCCTGTGCACAAAGTGATGAACAGCCGTTGTCTGCAAGGTCCGTGTTCCTCCCTGGGTTTGGGAGAGACTGAGACATTGCAGTGTTCCCCGGCCTTTTATGGGCAGTCACGCATGCGCAGTCGTGCGCTGTGTGATGCCGATGGGCGGAGTCCGTGGTACGGTGTGATGCGCGCCTGCGTGAGGCTGGAAACCGCATCCCTTGTAACCGTGCGGACGTGCCTTCGTGGCCGCCGACACGGAGTAGAAGCCGAGATCCCTGACAGGGATAGAGGAAGGTAGAGAGACCCCCCCATCGGTTTCAGATGCCCCGATCCCGGAGGATTCGGGGCTTACCGTGCCGGGAGCTCCTGGAGATTAAGGGAGGAGGCAAAAGGAAGTTGGACAATGTGGTTAAAAAACTTGATTATGTGATGGTGCACTGTGCAACAGTGTCATCACATATAAATACATAATACGTATTGCAATATTGAAACATTAATTAGGACATAAAATGAAATGGAAATTGCAGCATATATATTAAGAAGAAACGTCTGTGAGAGAAAGTGGGTGGGTCGGAGGGAGAGATTGTGGTCGGTCTAGCCAGTTAAAAGAACTGGGTAAAAGATGCTGGGTAGAATAGCCCAATGATGTTGTATGGGATTCAAAAAGGTCTATGGTGAACCATAGTGGAGTCGGGGGTGCAAATTGTATGAATCTTGGAGGGGGGAATGTCAGTTAAGATTATGCATATACTTTTGGGGGTTCCAGGGCCGGTTCTGTGTCCTAGGTAGGGGTTTAATCTTTCTTCCCCGATGAAAAGCCTTGTAAGAAAGGACGGAAGCTTTGTGCTTCATTTAACCCAGGCGGGATAGTAGCTTTAAGTCGCGAAATCCATCGCATTTCCAATTGCAATAAAGTTTTATTCCAATCACCCCCTCGTAGCGGGATGTGGATTCTGTCCAGGGCCATGAATTGGATTTTAGGCATTTTGTAGTTGTGGTATTCTTTTACGTGTCTCCCTAGTGGGACATAAAAGTTGCCAACATGCATGGTCTGAAGATGTTGACTTACTCGTTTGCCAAACTCCTGTCGGGTTTTCCCTATATAGAAGGACCCGCATTCGCAGGTCATCATGTAGACTATTCCCCTTGTTTTGCAGTTGCAAAAATGTTTCGGGTGAAATGGGTCACCATTGGGTAGTATGGTATTGATCGTTTGAGAAATAACGTAACATTGGGCACAGGACCCGCAGGGGAACGTGCCTTTTGTTTTGCAGGGGTCTTTTTTGGATCCTTCTTTGAATTCACTTTTTACCAATTGTTGTTGTAGCGAGCCGGCTTTTCTGAAGGTGATGGGTGGATGTTGAGGTAGGAGTTTAGAGGTGCTGGGTTCTTCCAAGAGGATGGACCAATTTTTTGTGAGGATGTTTCTGATTTCCTGGTGTTCGTTAGTGAATCTGATGATTATTCGGGTATCTGGTTCAGTTTGAGTTGGTTTTTTATTTTTAAAGAGCAGTGTTTCTCTGTCTTGTTGATTGGCACGATTAAAGGCCTTGCGTAGTGATGTTTTGGTGTAGCCTCTTTGTGATAGTCGAGTAGTTAGTGCATTGGCTTCTATTTGAAATTTTGCTGGATCTGAGCAGTTCCTTTTAAGCCTTAAGTATTAGCTATAGGGTATTGAGTTGATTAGAGGTTGAGGGTGAAAACTTGAGGCATGGAGAATCGAGTTGCCTGCTGTATCCTTTCTGAACAGTGTGGTGGAGATTTTGCCCATAGTATCTTTATATATTAACGTGTCGAGGAAAGATACTTGATGTTTGTTATAGGTCATCGTGAAGAACATATTATGTTCGTTCTGGTTCATCTTGGTTAATAGGTCTTTTATCATGTATTCCGGTCCATTCCATATAATCAATATATCGTCAATATATCTTTGCCATATAAGGATTTTGTCAGTGTAGATGGTGTTTGCCTCGTTTGATAGAAATTCTCTCCCATGAGCCTAGGTAGATATTGGCATAAGATGGGGCGCAGCTGGTTCCCATAGCTACCCCACATGTTTGGATGTAGTAGTTGCCACCAAAGGTGAAGATGTTGTGGTTGAGTATATAATCCAGCATGTCAATGATGAATTTATTGAAGTTTTGGTCTCGTTCACTATGGCAATGAAGTATGTTTTCAACTGTCTGTAGTCCTTTGGTGTGGGGTATGTTGTTGTATAATGATTCGACGTCTACAGTGATTAGGTAAGTTTCTTCTGGAACAGTAATGTCGTTGAGTATCCTCAGGAGATGAAGGGTATCTTGGGTATATGAAGGTAGTTCTTTGACATGAGGGCGTAAGTATCTGTCTATGACCCTGCTCATGGATTCTGAAATGCTTCCATTTCCCGAGATGATAGGTCTTCCCGGTGGATCATGCAGGTTCTTGTGTAGTTTCGGTAGGGCGTATAGTGTGGGGATTCTTGGATGCGGTGTTCTGATATATTCCCACAATGTTTGGGAGATGATGCCATTCTTGAATGCATTGTCGATTTTGGAGTAGAAAATTTCTTCATAGGATTTTGTCATTATGGGAAGGATCTTCTTGTAGCATTTAGTATTCGACAATATTGTATGACACATGTGTTTATATTTTTCTTTGTTCATGATGACTACATTTCCTCCCTTGTCTGAGGGTTTGATGATGATGTCATCATTATTTCTAAGTTCCTAGAGGGCTTGCTTTTGCTTGTTTGTTAAGTTCGACGTGTGTTTTTTCTCTTTAATTGATTCTATATCTTTAGTGGTTTGTCGGACGAAGAGTGCAATTGCTGGGTTAAGGTTGAGGGATGGGAATTTATTAGATTTCCTTTTGAAGGACAGTTGGTCAGGGGGTATTTCCCGTTCATCTTCGTCAGGTTCTTTATCAGATTCAGTTGGATCGTCCCAATCATCTAGGTCACTTTCCTGAAGTAGTAGATTGAGGTCGCGGATGGCTCTGAACTCAGCCGCGGTTAATGTGGATGCAGGTTGTGAGGGTTGAGGTTGTTTTTGATAAAAGGTTTTGAGTAGTAAATTTCTGGCAAATAGGTACACTGCTGTGTTGGTGAGAAAATGGCGATTTTAGAAAGGAAATGGGTATACAGTGATTTGCTCATGAATATAATAGTAATAATTACTTCTTGGGTAGCATGTCTGGTCCCAGGGTCCTATGTGGTTGAGGTTAGGGAAATTCCCACATTGATAGTAATCGTCTGTAATTATAGGTATATAGACTTAATTACATGCCGATTATAGTAGGTACATAAAATGTTGGGAAAAAGTTAGGTTTGGTTTAGGAGATATAATAAGTCTCCTACCAAATCTAAACTTACATTTTGGTTGGTTCCTGAATGGTAAAGTAACCGTTGCAGGATCTTGGTCCGTTTGGAGACGATTCCTGTGCACAAAGTGATGAACAGCCGTTGTCTGCAAGGTCCGTGTTCCTCCCTGGGTTTGGGAGAGACTGAGACATTGCAGTGTTCCCCGGCCTTTTATGGGCATGCGCAGTCGTGCGCTGTGTGATGCCGATGGGCGGAGTCCGTGGTACGGTGTGATGCGCGCCTGCGTGAGGCTGGAAACCGCATCCCTTGTAACCGTGCGGACGTGCCTTCGTGGCCGCCGACACGGAGTAGAAGCCGAGATCCCTGACAGGGATAGAGGAAGGTAGAGAGACCCCCCCATCGGTTTCAGATGCCCCGATCCCGGAGGATTCGGGGCTTACCGTGCCGGGAGCTCCTGGAGATTAAGGGAAGAGGCAAAAGGAAGTTGGACAATGTGGTTAAAAAACTTGATTATGTGATGGTGCACTGTGCAACAGTGTCATCACATATAAATACATAATACGTATTGCAATATTGAAACATTAATTAGGACATAAAATGAAATGGAAATTGCAGCATATATATTAAGAAGAAACGTCTGTGAGAGAAAGTGGGTGGGTCGGAGGGAGAGATTGTGGTCGGTCTAGCCAGTTAAAAGAACTGGGTAAAAGATGCTGGGTAGAATAGCCCAATGATGTTGTATGGGATTCAAAAATTTTAAGACAAATAAAAACCCTAGATCTTGACATTAAAAAAACCTACGAACAACTAGCCCCTCTCAAAAAGGCACAACTATACAGTGAACAAGAAAATAAACTTAAATCACATTTAGAAGACTATGGTAAGGATATCCTCAGGAAAAAAGAAAGAAAATATTGGCGCGATAAGAACGCCTTTGCCCAAGGCAGAGCCTATAGATGGGCCAACCAACGCTCCAACCGAAGAAATCAGTATGGCAAACCCACAGATAGAATGGGACAACCATACTACTCATCGGATTCATCTTCCTATAACTCGGGGACTGAACACTATAAAAATAGAAGAAGGGAACCCTCAAAACAACATGAAGCTCAACATAAAACTAATGAGGATAACTACCAGGAAACGGAACCCCAAGAAACCAATCCTGCAGAGGAACAAGGAACACACTCGGGTAACATGAACCCGCCCCTCAAACCCCATAATATCTTTACAAGATCCAAAGTGGACCCCAAACAACAACAAGGGGTTTTTTTAGGGAAAACAACTCCGAAACCGCCAAAGAAACACCAATCAGAGAAGAAACGGGAGGAAGAAAAACGGTCATAAATCTTTCATCTCATACACTGACGAATGACCAAAAAGAAGTACTATCTTTAGGACTCTCTTTTTGCCCAAATACCAACCTGGATAGATTCGAAACCATCAAAGATGTGAACCTATTTGCCAGAAATTTACTACTCAAAACCTTTTATCAAAAACAACCTCAACCCTCACAACCTGCATCCACATTAACCGCGGCTGAGTTCAGAGCCATCCGCGACCTCAATCTACTACTTCAGGAAAGTGACCTAGATGATTGGGACGATCCAACTGAATCTGATAAAGAACCTGACGAAGATGAACGGGAAATACCCCCTGACCAACTGTCCTTCAAAAGGAAATCTAATAAATTCCCATCCCTCAACCTTAACCCAGCAATTGCACTCTTCGTCCGACAAACCACTAAAGATATAGAATCAATTAAAGAGAAAAAACACACGTCGAACTTAACAAACAAGCAAAAGCAAGCCCTCCAGGAACTTAGAAATAATGATGACATCATCATCAAACCCTCAGACAAGGGAGGAAATGTAGTCATCATGAACAAAGAAAAATATAAACACATGTGTCATACAATATTGTCGAATACTAAATGCTACAAGAAGATCCTTCCCATAATGACAAAATCCTATGAAGAAATTTTCTACTCCAAAATCGACAATGCATTCAAGAATGGCATCATCTCCCAAACATTGTGGGAATATATCAGAACACCGCATCCAAGAATCCCCACACTATACGCCCTACCGAAACTACACAAGAACCTGCATGATCCACCGGGAAGACCTATCATCTCGGGAAATGGAAGCATTTCAGAATCCATGAGCAGGGTCATAGACAGATACTTACGCCCTCATGTCAAAGAACTACCTTCATATACCCAAGATACCCTTCCAGAAGAAACTTACCTAATCACTGTAGACGTCGAATCATTATACAACAACATACCCCACACCAAAGGACTACAGACAGTTGAAAACATACTTCATTGCCATAGTGAACGAGACCAAAACTTCAATAAATTCATCATTGACATGCTGGATTATATACTCAACCACAACATCTTCACCTTTGGTGGCAACTACTACATCCAAACATGTGGGGTAGCTATGGGAACCAGCTGCGCCCCATCTTATGCCAATATCTACCTAGGCTCATGGGAGAGAATTTCTATCAAACGAGGCAAACACCATCTACACTGACAAAATCCTTATATGGCAAAGATATATTGACGATATATTGATTATATGGAATGGACCGGAATACATGATAAAAGACCTATTAACCAAGATGAACCAGAACGAACATAATATGTTCTTCACGATGACCTATAACAAACATCAAGTATCTTTCCTCGACACGTTAATATATAAAGATACTATGGGCAAAATCTCCACCACACTGTTCAGAAAGGATACAGCAGGCAACTCGATTCTCCATGCCTCAAGTTTTCACCCTCAACCTCTAATCAACTCAATACCCTATAGCTAATACTTAAGGCTTAAAAGGAACTGCTCAGATCCAGCAAAATTTCAAATAGAAGCCAATGCACTAACTACTCGACTATCACAAAGAGGCTACACCAAAACATCACTACGCAAGGCCTTTAATCGTGCCAATCAACAAGACAGAGAAACACTGCTCTTTAAAAATAAAAAACCAACTCAAACTGAACCAGATACCCGAATAATCATCAGATTCACTAACGAACACCAGGAAATCAGAAACATCCTCACAAAAAATTGGTCCATCCTCTTGGAAGAACCCAGCACCTCTAAACTCCTACCTCAACATCCACCCATCACCTTCAGAAAAGCCGGCTCGCTACAACAACAATTGGTAAAAAGTGAATTCAAAGAAGGATCCAAAAAAGACCCCTGCAAAACAAAAGGCACGTTCCCCTGCGGGTCCTGTGCCCAATGTTACGTTATTTCTCAAACGATCAATACCATACTACCCAATGGTGACCCATTTCACCCGAAACATTTTTGCAACTGCAAAACAAGGGGAATAGTCTACATGATGACCTGCGAATGCGGGTCCTTCTATATAGGGAAAACCCGACAGGAGTTTGGCAAACGAGTAAGTCAACATCTTCAGACCATGCATGTTGGCAACTTTTATGTCCCACTAGGGAGACACGTAAAAGAATACCACAACTACAAAATGCCTAAAATCCAATTCATGGCCCTGGACAGAATCCACATCCCGCTACGAGGGGGTGATTGGAATAAAACTTTATTGCAATTGGAAATGCGATGGATTTCGCGACTTAAAGCTACTATCCCGCCTGGGTTAAATGAAGCACAAAGCTTCCGTCCTTTCTTACAAGGCTTTTCATCGGGGAAGAAAGATTAAACCCCTACCTAGGACACAGAACCGGCCCTGGAACCCCCAAAAGTATATGCATAATCTTAACTGACATTCCCCCCTCCAAGATTCATACAATTTGCACCCCCGACTCCACTATGGTTCACCATAGACCTTTTTGAATCCCATACAACATCATTGGGCTATTCTACCCAGCATCTTTTACCCAGTTCTTTTAACTGGCTAGACCGACCACAATCTCTCCCTCCGACCCACCCACTTTCTCTCACAGACGTTTCTTCTTAATATATATGCTGCAATTTCCATTTCATTTTATGTCCTAATTAATGTTTCAATATTGCAATACGTATTATGTATTTATATGTGATGACACTGTTGCACAGTGCACCATCACATAATCAAGTTTTTTAACCACATTGTCCAACTTCCTTTTGCCTCCTCCCTTAATCTCCAGGAGCTCCCGGCACGGTAAGCCCCGAATCCTCCGGGATCGGGGCATCTGAAACCGATGGGGGGGTCTCTCTACCTTCCTCTATCCCTGTCAGGGATCTCGGCTTCTACTCCGTGTCGGCGGCCATGAAGGCACGTCCGCACGGTTACAAGGGATGCGGTTTCCAGCCTCACGCAGGCGCGCATCACACCGTACCACGGACTCCGCCCATCGGCATCACACAGCGCACGACTGCGCATGCGTGACTGCCCATAAAAGGCCGGGGAACACTGCAATGTCTCAGTCTCTCCCAAACCCAGGGAGGAACACGGACCTTGCAGACAACGGCTGTTCATCACTTTGTGCACAGGAATCGTCTCCAAACGGACCAAGATCCTGCAACGGTTACTTTACCATTCAGGAACCAACCAAAATGTAAGTTTAGATTTGGTAGGAGACTTATTATATCTCCTAAACCAAACCTAACTTTTTCCCAACATTTTATGTACCTACTATAATCGGCATGTAATTAAGTCTATATACCTATAATTACAGACGATTACTATCAATGTGGGAATTTCCCTAACCTCAACCACATAGGACCCTGGGACCAGACATGCTACCCAAGAAGTAATTATTACTATTATATTCATGAGCAAATCACTGTATACCCATTTCCTTTCTAAAATCGCCATTTTCTCACCAACACAGCACACTGTTCCTGTAGCACCTGGAGAAACTTTGGGGAGGCAATACCCTAAGAAGTGGACAAATATGTATGTTCTACCATACTTTATATCAATTGTTTTTGAATCATCATAATATCATGATTTGATATTTATATATATTTATTCTCAATTATTCTCAGAATCGGTGACACATCCTTGATAAAGGCCTTGATAGGCCGAAACATGTCGGATTACCGATCAGGTCCCCTCTCTGCACCAATCCCTGTCCTTTGACAAGAGGAACTGCAGAGCTGGACCATCCACAATATTTTCAAGTCACGTACTTATCACATGTAACACAACCTATATTTCCTCTTCACCTGCACAATGGGACTTTACCCATATATTCACTCCTCTGTTGTATATAAATACATTGTATAATAAATTTTATTTTATTTACTACTGCATACCTCCTTTACTCCTGCCCTTAAAATCCCATACCTGACCTGAGGCATCACAACCTACACAATATTCTCTCGGGATGGTGGCAGAAATGACTACCTAACTTTCCACTATAAGATCCAAAAACTCACCTTTTTCAACTGCTTCATCTTTTCATAGGTCACAAGAAATTGTGTTACCAACCTTCTCCTCAACTCCTAAGTTAGAAATGTTAAAAAATCAAATGCATTATTTGTTGTCTTCTCGGGATCTCGCATAGGAGAAAAAGCATCTAAGAGCACTCTAGGCAGATAGCTCAGAGGGGCTATTGAGCAAGCTTATGTAGCTCAAGGTGAAGAACCTCCAGAATGCATTCTAGCACATTCCACAAGGTCTGTGTCAACCTCATGGGCTGAAAGGGCCAGTGCTTCGCCTGAACAGATCTGCAAGGCAGCTACCGGGTCCAGTTTATCAACCTTCCTTAGATACTACAGGTTGGACTTGTTGTCAGCTCCGGATCAAGCCTTCGGCAGAAAGGTTCTGCAGGCAGTGGTCCCACCCTAAGTGTAAGTTACTCGCTTATCCTCTCCAGGTGCTGTCCTGAAAGGCGAGTTGAGAAAACCTTAGTTACTTACCGGTGACGGTATTTCTAAGAGCCTTTCAGGACAGCAGCAGCTACCCCCCCTGGTTTTTTGTTTATAATCTTTTGTAAATGTTTAACCTGCGGTAGTTGTTGTTTATGTTCTGTTTTCCAGCATGTCGGAGGCTACTCTAAATGACTGAGGCATGGTGGAAGAGAAGGAGTTTTTATCTTGCAGTGTTTCCTGTGAATTGGGTGGAGCTGCGCTCTCTCCAGGTGCTGTCCTGAAAGGCTCTTAGAAATACTGTCACCTGTAAGTAACTAAGGTTTTTTTTATCTATAGGCAGTGCAGTTTACCTTACCATTTTTCTATTAATATATTGAATATAGCCTCCACAGGTTGTATTTTGAGGTAGGCCGCAGCCTTAATTAGTTCGATAAGCATGGAATTTCCAATTCCATATATCTCTCTGATTCATATCAGTAGGGTAATGCTGCCCCCTACAGGAGTAGGACCCAGGCGGAGGGACCACCACAGTCATGATCGATTGCCTGTGTCACCAAGGCGACCTGTAAAAAAAGCCCAGAAAAGGCATGCAGAAGGGTGCCAACATTCCTGAACCTGCCTCACAGGGGGACCAACCGACCCAAAATCTTTGGGTCAGAGGATAAAAAATGGATTTTTGACTTACCGCAAAATCCTTTTCTCTTAAGTTCATTGACCGACACAGTTCTCTCTGATTCATATTAATAGGGTAATACTGCCCCCTACAGGAATAGGACACTAGGCAGAAAAAAGTTCTGGCTATGCCTATGGGCAGTCCCGGAGGGTACACCCTCTCTTCCTGCATAGGATGTCAGTTTTAATCTGCCTAGTGAGGAGTAAGGACCTAGTTCCTTGCTGGGATCTCTGGTCTTGGCATATAAAGTATTTTTTGTGGATTTTTTTGCTAACCTTTTTTTCGCCAGGACTTTTTTCCTGAGAGTTCCTCAAGCAATTATGCCGGACTGGGCAACAGTCTGGAAAGTGAGCACATGCAGACAGTAGTTCCGTGCTGGTTTGGCCATGACATAGTCTCACTGGACGGGGACTGGCCCTGCGAGTTAAACGTCTTTAGCCAGAACAGAAACAGGGTCTAGGCTTATGTCGCAGCGTTTCTATTTGGCCGACAGTCCCCCTACTCCGGTGGCGTGGGGTTTTGTCAAGAGATGGCGCCCACCTGTGTTCACGGCATGGTGAGTGAACATTCCCCCCCTTTCCCTGGTGGATTTTGGGGTGGACACAGGCCCTCTTCCTGCGATGATCAGACCCTCACTCCTGGGTTTCCCTCTGTCCTTTTGTGACCGATCCTGTCTTGGTGGGGTTTTCTGCTGTAGATGGACGTTGGGGAAGGGGGGGGGGGTTCCGATTCCTGCGTGGGGCCGCCATTTTGTTGTAGCCTGTCTGCTTCTATGGTGGTTGCCATCTTGCACCCGTTTTTGGCCATTTTGCAGTAGATTTTTTTGCTGTGGAGGCGGATGGGAGTGCCTGGAGGACAGACGGTGGTCTCTCCCTCTCTGTGGGGGGGGGGGGGGGGGTCTGTTAGCATGCTTGACCTCCGGGGGGTGCTGAGGGGCTGCTTTTAAAAAGTAATTTTCTCTTACGTTTTTGACAGTCGCCGTCCACTCATTCAGTCTTCACCAATGGGGTATTGACTTCATCTCCATAGGAGCAAGCTAGGCATAAGACTTGTTAAAAACAAAGTATTTACATAGACACACCTATGGGGCGTTCCCACTGGTCCAATACCCCCTGCCATCAGCATTCCCAACTCAGTTTGTCTTCTGCCTAGTTAGGAGTAAGATAGGCTCTCCCTGTGCTGGGGCTACAGTCTCAGCCTTCTTCTATTTCTTATGATTTTATTTCTGCAATGCGTTTTTTCTTTGCATTACTAGCTGTTTATTTATCGTTTAGTTAGTCACTTCTTCAAGATGATGACGGTGTCGCGGAGCTGGGAGTCGCACTGGTCGTTCTGGTTTCCCAGGACAGAGGACCTTATAGAATCCCAGCCCGCCATCGAGCGTTTAGCAGGCTATGCGTACGCCCTGGCCTCACAAACGACCCATCCCTGTCCTCAAGGATGAAAGCGTCTGGACGTCTCTCCCACAGTTTCCGTGCGTTGCTAGCGTCCTGCGTTTTTGGCTGACGGCGCCCCCGCCATCTGGGGTGGGAGGTTTCCCGTCGATGTGAGGCACCCACGCCATCGGGTACGGTAAGTACATTCTCTGTCTGGGGCTGGCAGTCCTGTGTGTCTGTGGTATCCCCTAATGTCTGCGTTTTTGGGGCTCCCTTTCTCCCGGTCCCTGCGGGGACTTTAACTCAGCTAGTTCGCTATGTGGGTTGTGGGGGGTCCCTCTCCTATATGACACTTTTATGGTGTGTGTGGAAGTGCGGACACGTGCGGCGACCGCCGCAGGGTTAAAAACCGTCGGTCCGCCATTTTAGGTGTGGGCAGTATGCTGGCTTCACTGTGGACGCTTCTGCAGTGATGTATGTAGTGTATTTTGGCGCCTTACGGCGCCATCTTGTGTGTGGCAATGTGTTCTACTGAGCACATGTCGGCGGCCATTTTTCCGGAGCTTCCCATTGCTTTCTATGGGCAACCATGTTTCCTTAGTCTGAAGTCCTAGTTCGGCCTCATGCGGTGACATCACTTCCTCTTTCTGTACAGAGGAGATCGGCAGGCGTGTGGTAACACTTGTGGTGTCTGTCCTTGCTGTTTTTTTGTGGGAATACCTCTGGCTATCAGCTTATTCCTGTTTGGGGGTCTGCTTGCAGAATCCTTCATAGCGGTGTACTGTGTACCTTGAAGAAAAAAAAAAAAAGTTGTTTTTATTGTTATGGAGTCCCAGTACAGCAAATTTCCCCCAGCTTTGGTGGATGATTCAGAGAAAGTGGTTGTTGGGCGCTTCTGACCAAGTAAGAAAGCAAGGAGTCCACCGCTGTAAGAGGGGCGCAGGGGATGCTCCAAATTCTTATTAGGGACTGTCCCGGATGGCTGGATACAAGGCAGCGCTGACAGGAAAACTCAGAAGAATCCGCTGGCAGAAGTGAAGAGAAAAACAGGCGCCACTGTAGTTAGCCAAAAAGGTTTATTGCACAACATACATAATCACTTACACATTGGTAAGCTCCAATCCGTATAACTGGAGACGCTGTTATACGGATTGGAGCTTACCAATGTGTAAGTGATTATGTATGTTGTGCAATAAACCTTTTTGGCTAACTACAGTGGCGCCTGTTTTTCTCTTCACTTGGTGGATGATTCAGGTTCCTCTGAATCTTCTGCTCTGCCTGCTCTGACTGCCGCACTGGCGACCTTAGCATCCAAGGTGGATCTTTTGATGTCTGAACGGGATACTAGAAAAAGGCCTAGGGTCTCTCTTTCTTCTGATTCTGAATCTGACATGGTTGCCGTAGATAGTGTGCCCCTTGAGGGGTCTCGCTCTTCTCAGTCTGAGGGGGAGGCGGAGGAATGCGGGGATGGATGATTCCCCCCCTGGGACGGCCGAGGACCGCGCAGCTATGGATGCGCTGATCAGTGCCATTAAGGAAACACTACATTTAGAGGATGAGCCCAATCCTCAAGGAATACGGTCCTCTTTTGGTACCCACAGATCCCGTAAGGCGGCGCAGGTATTTCCTTGCCCCGCTGAGTTCCACGAAACTGTGAATGAACAATGGCGTAACTTGAAGCGCACTTTTGTGGTGCCAAAAAAGTTTCAACTCCTCTACCCCTTTGCGTCTCCCACGGATTTGCACTGGTCTGTGGCTCCCAAAGTGGATCACACTGTGGCCAGATTGAACAGGGCCACTCTGGTACCCACCGAGGATTCTCCGGTGTTTAGGGATCCTACGGATAGGAGGCTGGAATCTCTTGCCCTACATTCCTACGTGGTGGCGGGTTCCATGCTGAAACCTATTTTCGCCTCTGTCATGGTGGCTCAAGCCGTGGCGCATTGGACCAAAGTGCTCAGACGCACCCTCATGGCTGATTCTGCCCCCCCTACTACCTTGGAGATGGTGGACCAGATTTATCAAGGGGTCATGTATTTGTGCGATGCGGCCTTGAACGAGGCCCCGTTGACTGCATGCTTGTCTAGTGTCGTAGTGCTTAATCGCCGCTTGATTTGGTTGAAAAGCTGGTCGGCTGACCAGACTTCCAGGAAGACGGTGTCTTACATCCCTTATGCTGGATCTCGTCTTTTTGGGGAATCCCTGGATGAATTGGTTAACCACTTTACCGCTGCTCACTGTGCCTCTACTGCGGCAAAGTGGCTTGATAATGTCTGACGACGTAGACCTACGTCGCCATACATTCCCCTCTCTCCCCGCTCGCTCCCGCTCTATTCAGTCACAGCGAGAGTTGGGCCAGGGGAAGAGCGGTGGTGATCACCGCCGCTCTTCCCCGATCGTCGGGGAATCAAGTGTGGAGATCTGCCCGCTTGTGTAAACAAAGCGGGCGGATCTCCTAAGCGACAGGCAGGGTCAGATTGCAGGGTTCAGCATAGCTGAACCAGCGATCTGTCCCTGTGTCACTCAGTCACCTCCCCCCCACACAGGTTAGTAAGCACCAGGCATACATTAACCCCTTGATCACCAATAAAAATTAACCCCTTCCCTGCATATGTATAGCACTGATTACTGTAATAATGTCACTGGTACCCCCAAAAATGTCAGTCAAGGGTCTGATCTGTCCGCCGCAATGTCGCAGTCCCGCAAAAAAAATTGCAGATCGCCGCCATTACTCATTAAAAAAAAAAACACCAAAAATGACAGAAATCTTTCCCTTAGTAAACGCAATAACTTTTGCGCAAACCAATCAAAATACGCTTATTGCGATTTTTTTTTACCAAAAATATGTAGCAGAAAACAAATTGGCCTAAAATGTTAAATTTTGATTTTTACATTTTTTTTTTGGGGGGGGGGGGGGGGGGAATTTCATATAAAAAAAATGTGAAAAATATTGTTATTTTTTCAAAATTGTTCTTTTTTTGTTTATAGCGCAAAAAATAAAAATTGCACAGGTGATCAAATACCACCAAAAGAAAGCTCTGTTTGTGGGAAAAAAAGGACGTAAATTTGGTTTGGGTACGGCGTTGCATGACCGCGCAATTGTCAGTTAAATTCACACAGTGCCGAATCGCAAAAAGTGGCCTGGTCGTAAGACAGCAAATTCCTCCGCTGGTAAAGTGGTTAACCACTTAAGCCCTGGAAGATTTTACCCCCTTCCTGACCGGGGGTTTTTTATGATTTTTTACTGCGTGACTTTAACGGACAATTGCGCGGTCGTGTGACGCTGTACCTAAACGAATTTGACGTCCTTTTTTCCCAAAAACAGAGCTTTCTTTTGGTGGTATTTGATCACCTGTGCGATTTTTTGATCATGCGCTATAAACAAAAAAAGAGAGTCAATTTTGCAAAAATAACAATATTTTTCACATTTTTTTATATGAAATTCCCCCCCAAAAAATGTAAAAATCAAAATTTTTTATTTTCGGGCCAATTTGTTTTATGCTACATATGTTTGGTAAAAAAAATCGCAAAAAGCGTATTTTGATTGGTTTACGCAAAAGTTATCGCGTTTACTAACAAAGGGAAAGATTTTTGTCATTTTTCGTGTTTTTTTTATAACGGGTAATGGCGGCGATCTGCGTTTTTTTTTTTTTTGCGGGACTGCGACATTGCTGGGGACAGATGGGACCCTTGACTGACATTTTTTACACTTTTAGGGTTACCAGTGACATTACTACAGTAAGCAGTGCTATACATATGCACTGTTACTGTAAAAATGACACTGGCAGGGAAGGGGTTAACTGTATTGGAGAGGGAGGGGTTTAGTGTGTCCTAGGGGCGTGTTTCTAACTGTGATGGGACATGGCTACTAGTGTAAAAAACAGATCAATGGTCCTACATAGAACCGTCTGATCTCCATTTTTACACAGGGGAGAATGACAGGCGGCTTGTTTACATTAGCCGTCCGCCTTTCTCCCTTCCCAGCGAACGATCGCGAGTGACCAGCGGACATCGGGTCCGCCGGTCACACGCACTGACTTGTTAGGGAACGAGCCGCGGCGGGCCCGCTTTTGGCTCACAAGCCAGTGACAGGCTAGTGACGTACCGGTACATCACTTTGCCTGGCCGGGGCTGACCGCCGCAGTATATGTACTTGCTGTGGTCGGCAAGTGGTTAAAGGTGTCACTGGGGGCAAGAGCACTCTGTTGCCTCAGAATCCTAGGGGTAAGTTCTTCAGCGGTAAGCGGGGCCCCTCCTTTAAACCAAATCAGGGGTCCTTTCGTGCCTTCAAGGCGCAGGACAAGGGAGAACCCTTCAAGGGCCAGGGTGGCCAGAGAAAGCCCTGAGCGGGCAAGCAAAAAGCCGCCAGGCTGGTACAGCGGCCCAGTCTGCCACTGCCTGAAGGGGCGCCCTCACCCGTTTCAGGGGTGGGGGGACGTCTGCATGGTTTCCTCCAACCTTGGCTGCTCCGGATTCTGGACAGGTGGGTTCAGGAAATCATTAGATCGGGTTACAAGATCAAATTCCTTTCGCGATATTTATCGGGCGGGTCAGGATCTACTCGCCCAGGGGGTGATCGTCCCGGTGCCTTCTCGGGACAGATTTCGGGGGTTTTACTTAAATCTGTTCACTATGCCCAGAAAGGAGGGCAAGGTGCGTCCGATTCTGGACTTGAAAGCTCTGAACCGCTACGTGCGCGTTCAAAAGTTCCGCATGGAATCACTCCGCTCGTTGGTAGCCTCCCTAAGTCCGGGGGACTTCCCGGCTTCTATCGACCTAAAGGATGCGTATTTACACATCCCCATTTTCGAGGGTCATCAGAGGTACCTCCGATACGCTATCGCGGAGGAACACTATCAGTTCGTGGCGTTGCCTTTCGGTCTCGCTTCGGCTCCAAGGGTGTTTACGAAAGTGTTGGCTCCTGTTCTGGGCCTGTTACGGGCACAGGGCATTTGCGGTCTTAGGATATCTGGACGATCTCCTGTTAAGGTCGAGTGCCAGTCAGAGCCTGCTGCGCGATCTGTCCACTACGGTTCAGACGCTTCAGGAGTTCGGGTGGACCATCAACATCCAGAAGTCCACCTTGTCTTCTTCGGTTCGTCTCCCATACTTGGGAATGGTCTTGGACTCCGCCCAAGCGAAGGTGTTTCTGCCGAAGGACAAGCTCCGGACCCTGAAGAGCGAGGTCCGGTCCCTCAGGGACAGCGAATCCTCGTCACTCAGGACCTGTATGCGGTCCCTGGGATTAATGGTGTCAGCCTTTGAGGCGATACCGTTTGCACAGTTTCACACGCGATCTCTCCAGGCGGAGATACTGGCCAGATGGGACAGACTACCTCAGTCCTTGGACCTGAGGGTGTCTCTGAGTCATCAAACCAGACTGGATCTTCTGTGGTGGCTCCAGTCCCCGGTCGTAGCGGAGGGGAAATTCTCCTGGCTGCTGCTGTGGACAGTGATTACCACGGATGCCAGCCTGTCGGGCTGGGGTGGCGTCCTGGGCAACCTTTCTGCCCAGGGCACGTGGTCGGTGGAGGAATCATCCCTACCGATAAACATCTTGGAATTGAGAGCGACCAGGCTGTGCCTGCTCCATTGGTCGGATCGTCTTCAGGGCTGCCCTGTGGGGGTGCAGATGGACAATGCCACTGCTGTGGCTTACATCAATCACCAAGGGGGCACCAGGAGTGCCCGGGCAGCCCAGGAGGTGACCAGTATTCTTTCTTGGGCCGAGACTCACGTCCCGGGGGTTTCGGCAGTTCACATTCCGGGTGTGGAGAATTGGCAGGCCGATTATCTGAGCCGCAAGACCCTGGACCAGGGGGAATGGTCCCTGCACCCGGAGGTGTTTCAAATGCTGTGTGCGAAATGGGGATCCCCGGATGTGGATCTGTTTGCATCCCAGCTAAACAACAAGGTGGGAAGGTTCGTGGCAAGAACACACGATCCTCTGGCAGACGCAACGGATGCGCTGGTGGTGCCTTGGCACCGGTATCGTCTGATATATGCCTTTCAATCCGATTCAGTTGTTTTCCAGGTTCCTGTGCAGGTTAGTCTCGGAACCGAGGTTGGTGATTCTGGTGGCCCTGGACTGGCCACGCCGGTCCTGGTACGCGGACATCGTTCAACTGGCCGTCGAGCCTCCATGGTGGCTACCGTTACGAAACGATCTACTGTCGCAGGGACCGATCTTCCATCCTGCTTTACAGTCGCTGGCTTTAACGGCATGGCTGTTGAAAGCCAGGTCCTGAGAGACAGGAGTCTCTCCTCTGAAGTCATTCCTACTTTGCTCAAGGTGAGGAAAGCCTCGTTCGGTAAGATCTATTACCGTACTTGGAAGGCTTATTTTGCCTGGTGTGAATCCAGAGGCTTCTCTCCTCGTGCCTACTCGGTGGCAAGGGTGTTGGCCTTCTTGCAAACGTGTGGATCAGCGCCTGGCGTTGACCACAATTAAGGGCCAGCTGTCTGCTCTGGCCGTCCTTTTTCAGCGCCCCCCTGGCATCGAACTCTTTGATTCGTACCTTTATTCAGGGTGTGCGCCACTTGGCCCCTCCTCGGAGGGAGCCTCTGCCTCCTTGGGACTTGAACTTAGTTCTGTCCGTTTTACAACGTCCTCCCTTTGAAAACATCAGGGAACTTTCTTTGCCTCTGCTGTCAAAAAAGGTTGCCTTTTTAGTGGCGATCACTTCAGTGCGCAGAGTGTCGGAATTGGCGGCCTTGTCTTGCCGCTCCCCTTACCTGGTGGTTCATAGGGATAAGGTGGTCTTGCGACCTATCCTTCCAAAGGTGGTTTCTGATTTCCACCTTAATGAGGACGTTGTTTTGCCTTCGCTTTGTGCGAATCCTAAGCATCCTAAGGAGTTTGCATTGCATTCTCTGGATGTTGTCAGGGCAATCAGGCTTTACCTGTCCTCCACTGAATCCTTTAGGAAGTCGGATTCTCTTTTTGTCCTTCCTGAGGGCCCTCGAAAAGGTATGGCTGCGTCTGCGGCGACCATTTCCAAATGGATCAGACAGATGATTGTTCAGGCCTATTCGATTAAGGAACGGGTACCGCCCTTCCCTGTCAAGGCGCACTCTACTGGAGTGGTGAGTGCATCCTGGGCCTTCCGGCATCAGGCTTCGGTGGCCCAGGTGTGCAAGGCTGCGACTTGGTTGTCAGTGCACACCTTTTCAAAGTTCTACAAACTTGATGTTCTGGCATCAGCAGATGCCTCCTTTGGCCGCAAAGTTCTGTGTGCGGCAATGCCTTGATGGGGTCAGGTCGTTGCTTGCCCTGTCTGTTGGGGGTTGTTGTTTTTTTCTTCCTGGGTTGTTCCTCCTGTTGAGCTTTCTGTTGCCCCAGAGAATTACCTTACGGTTCACGTAAGGTTCCTTTCTCTGACGTGGGTGCTGCGTTACCTTTATGACGGTCGCGTTTCCCACCCCTCGTGTCTACACTGCTTTGGGACATCCCCATGAGTGGGCAGCTACTGTCGGAGGACGTAAGAGAAAACTGAATTTTTGTAAAATCTTACCGTAAAATTCCTTTCTCTGAGTCCTCCGACAGTCGCAGCCCCCGTCCCTCTATTGGGGTTCTTGTGGACTGAACTGCTTGCTACCAAACTGAGTTGGGAATGCTGATGGCAGGGGGTATTGGACCAGTGGGACAGCCCCATAGGTGTGTCTATGTAAATACTTTGTTTTTAACAAGTCTTATGCCTAGCTTGCTCCTATGGAGATGAAGTCAATACCCCATTGGTGAAGACTGAATGAGTGGGCGGCGACTGTCGGAGGACTCAGAAAGGAATTTTACGGTAAGATTTTACAAAAAATCAGTTTTTGTGTTTTTTTAGTTGCTTGTGGGTTCCTCAGGTTCAGTATGGACCCTGCAGGCCATTTGTTCCCACCTGACCCCCCTCACGGAGGCCGCAGGGCCTTCCGGATCCCCACTGTCCGATTCCTTTTCGACAGTTCGGGAAGCATTTGGGCCCGGTTGGAGATGCGCAGAAATGTTTCTCCGCCTACCCCATCTGATGTCTCGGAGTCTGAGTCTGGCTCAGCCGCCGCAGTCGTGGGGCCTCCCTGCCGGGTCTTTTACCTCGCACCCTGTCTCCTTGGATGATGAGGATGACATTTCTACCTCCCCTGCCGTGACGCTGGTGGATACACTGGCTGTTTCGGTGCGTGACACCCTGCAATTTGGGGGTCGCAGCGGCGCCTGGGGTGCAGGTGGCATCTGGCACTCACATGCCATCTGGAGCTGATCTTTTTTTCTGGCTGCTCATGTAGGAGGGGACTGTCTAGGCGTTCCACTGGGGTGTCTAAGTGGCTATTAGACATTGCCCTTTTGGGTGTGTCTCTGGTACAGAGGACTTTTCCTCCTTTGGTGGATGTACGGTCTCTAGCTGAATGGGACTATTGTTGTTCCAGCGGAGGAATCCCCGTCCTTTAAGGACTTGGGGGGGGGGGGGATAGGATGGCGCGGGCTTTGGCCTGCGATCTGTACTCCCTGGAGTCGTCTCCACTGGGAAAAGTGTATGTTTGCCCTTGCTATGCAGACTCTACCTGAGTTCCACTGCCGTGACTTGGTGTGGAGCATGTCCCTCTTGCCCTGGGGGAGCTTTTGGACTAGCTGGTGCAGGGACTGCAATTTGTTTGCGATGCCACGCTGGTCGAGGCTCCCTTGTATGGGTCACCTTGTCGTGTCAATTCTTCGTTGGGGCAATGCGCCTTGTTCCAGCTGTTCCCTTTTCAGGTGTGGAAACCTTGGGGGGCAGATTGCCTCAGTCAACAGGCCTTGAATGCAGGGGAATGGTCCCTTCATCCGGAGGTGTATCTGCAGTTGTGCCTTCGTTGGGGGCACTCTAGATGTGGACCTGTTGGCGTCACATCTACAGGATAGTGCTGCAGTTTGTGACCCGCTCCCTGGACCCTCTGGCGGGTGCAATGGTGGCACCATTGGTTCTGTCATGGGCAGGAACATTCGCTAAGTTCAACTTGAAGGATGCAGTGGAGTTTAGCATGGTCACCTGTGCACGGCTGCTGCCGGCATGGTCGTGTGTGCGTGCTCACGGCTGGGCCAAGGTCAGTATTAGCTGCGGTCTGCCTTTCCTCCTCCTAAGTTGCTGCCAAGAATTTCTCGCAGGATCGAGGCGGAAGGGATTCTGGTCTTTCTCGTGGCTCTGGACGGGCCTCGCTGAGCTTGGTACGCCGGCCTGGTCACTTAAACAATTTTGCGCTAAGGTAAAAAAATGATATAAAATTGTGAATCAGTGACGTAAAAAAAAACAGCATACACAGACCTATAGAAAAAAAGTCCAAGAAATTGTACTAATAAATTGTAGCGCTGATAAACAAGTGAATAATTAAATCCACATAATAAAAATTGTGATGTGGCTGAAAAATTTAAGTTGAACACATAAGAAGTTTCATAAGGGAAGAGGAACAGTCCCTGAGGGATTGCTCCCAATTGGATTTAAATGTGGGACTCAGGTCTTCCAGTAAGGGGAACACTTGGATTCTGAGTCCAAAAGGATTGATGTTTTCCTTTAAGTAATCCCTGAATGACTTGATGTGCCAAAAATAGGACGATTTTCTTTCCAATAATTTGGATAATTGGAAGAAAAGAGAAAAGAGTTCAGTGTCTATGAATTCTTTTTTACCAAAGTCACTCATATATTTGGACATCAGTGTCTCCCAATTGTCACCTGTTGTCAGAGAAACAGACATGCTTCAACTGGCAACTCCCCCAGTACTTCCAATGGCCGCAATGCACTCAGGCCATAGACTCATTGTCAGTGAAATGGCTGTGCTGCAACTGGCAATTTTGCCAGTACTTCCCTTGGCCGCAATGGACTCAGGCCATAGACTAATTCACTGGCCTATAAAAGGACTCTGCTCAGCCCATCAGATTGCTGGATTGTCTTCAGCTCTTCCTGTTTCCTGTGCATTGTTACTTCCTGGATTCCAGTTTGACCCGGCTTGTAACTGACCTGTCTGCTCTCTCTCCTGGCTTTGACCCCCGGCTTCATCTGTCCATCCGATCCTGCTCCAGTGTTTGACCCTCGGCTTGTGTGACCATCCTTGCTCTTTTGCCCTCTGCCTGACTTCTAGTGTACCGATCCCAGCTTGCTCAACGGACTTGCTTCTGCTCAAATCCCCTTGTCTTTGCGCCTGTTTGGACTGATACCTGTGTATGACCCTCGGCCTGGCTTTTACCTGCACATTGCTTGATTCCCTGGAGGCCCTGAAAGTTGTTCCTGATACCCTTGTGAACCTTTATCTGCACTCCACAAGCATCCAGTGCTCCTTGGGACGCGTCACCTCCTGTCCCACTTCCAGGGGTGATTCACACAGAGCTGCAAGGGAAGCCCTCTCAGCATTTCGGCCTCTACCAAGAAGGGATCTGACAGTACAATCCAGCCATGTCAGAGGCCGACAGAGGTGCTTCCCAGCTCAAGGCTCTTTGTCAGCAAGTCTCCTCTTTAACACAGGCAGTCCAGAGACTGCAGGACGGTTATTTTCAATTAGAGGGTCGAGTGTTGAACCTAGCTGGCGCACCCTCTCCTTCCGACCCCAATCAACCTCCCGCCAGCTCCGGGGGCACCTCCACTCAGCAAGGACCAGCCAGCCCTGCTCAGGCAGCCATGGTTTCCCCACCTGAACCCAGGGTCCAGGGTACCTACACCCGAACGCTTCCGTGGGGAACCTTCTCTTCAGAGACTGTCAAAGTAGGGTTCATAATCTCTCTGTTGTCAGAAGAACCCCAGACCTGGGCCCATAACCTCCTTGAGCAAAAAAGCTCCTCGTTGAACTCTGTAGACTCCTTCTTCCAGGCCATGACCCAGTTATATGAGGACCCCCAATGGACTGTTATGGCTGAATCAGCCCTACATGCCTTACAACAAAATAAACGTCCTGTAGAGGACTATACCATTGACTTCCGCAGATAGGCCGCGGATACAGACTGGAATGAGGCAGCACTCAAGTACCAGTATTGTCACGGATTGTCTGAAGCCCTTAAGGACGAGTTAGCTCGGGTAGAAACCCCTACGTCTTTGGAAGGTCTAATGTCACTGGCAATCCAACTGGACAGGCGCCTGCGGGAGAGATGCTCAGAGCGCCTTCAAGGGGTCCGACCTACCTGGGTACTCCCGAAAGTCCCACTGGCTGCTTCACCCCATCCTGGGCCTTCTGTCTCCGGGGGATCAGAAGGAGAACCCATGCAGATTGGTCTAATCCGTTCTGCCTTGACCCCCGATGAAAGACAACGTCGTCGTCAAGCTAACCTCTGCCTTTATTGTGGGGCATCTGGCCACTTCCTATGCAATTGTCCTGTGAGACCCAGTAAGTCCTATTCACGGCCTCTGCTGAATTGTCAAATCGCCGGGTCATCCCCTGCTCATCTTATTCTCCCTGTCTCCCTACAGGTAGCAGAAAAGAAGATTTGGCTTCTGGCGATCGTTGATTCTGGGGCATGTAGTTGCTTTCTGGACCGTTCTTTAGCTCAAAGACTGGGTGTCCCCGTGCAAGCTAAGGAACAGAGACTCCATATTCTTCTGGCTGATGGTTCTTTGCCCAGTTCCGGGCCTGTTACTGAAGAGACGTGCCCCATCTTCACCACGACAGATTCTGTTCACCAGGAATTCCTCAGATTTGACGTCCTTTCCTCACCAATGTTTCCCATTATTTTAGGACTTCCCTGGCTACAGGCCCACAACCCACAGATTGACTGGGTTAAGAGAAGGATCTCCTTCACGTCTAATTACTGCCTGAACCATTGTTTCCTACCCGGATCTGATACTTCTGCTGCTTGCCTGGCCGTCCGACCAGTACATGATCTCCCGGAAAATGTCCCCGCAGTTTATGAGGAATTCATGGACGTATTTGATAAAAAAAAGGCCGAAGCTCTGCCTCCTCACAGGCCTTATGATTGCCCTGTAGAACTTCTGCCCGGAGCCGAGATTCCTTTTGGAAGGATATTCCCGTTATCTGAGAAGGAGCTGGAAACCCTCCGGATCTATATTAATGAAAATTTGGAAAAGGGTTTTATCCGCCCCTCCTCCTCACCAGCAGGGGCTGGGATATTCTTTGTCGAAAAGAAGGATGGCACACTAAGACCTTGTGTAGATTAGTTGTTATAGAAATTGCAAAAAAGGAAGGAAGTGTTTGGCGCTGCCAATATGTATGTAATAAATGGAGTGGTTATTAAATTGTTATACTTGGTGTGTTGTTTATGTTGTAAAAGTGCAGTAGTGTAACATAATATCACATAAAACTCATAATCATATAAAACAGCATTAAATAAATTACATGTGATGCTATAAAATGTATAAAACACTGTAAAAATGAGTAAAACTTGGTGCCTCTCAAGTGCAGGTGAGAAAAGTGATATTGTGATACGTGCAGTATGAGTGGTAAGCACCACCCAAACTTAAAAGAAGAAAGAAAATGTGCCCACAATGATTGAAGTATACAAATGTATATAAAGTGAGCAAGAATAAATGGATAAATATGGTGTAGAAAATCACTATACCGTGAAGCAAGAAAAAAATAGATCCTCCAAGAGTATAATCAATATAATAAATGTGACAAAGGATATTGGAACCCGGCTGCGTGAATAAAGTGAACAGTGCCAGGAAGTGATCAACAAAAAGTATCAGCCTTAAAAGGTTCCGAAAGAACGTAATAAAAGTGATCAAAAAATGTAGTGAACCAATAAAAAGTGGTGGAAAAAATACAAATTCAAAGTGTATATATATATATATATATATATATATAAATATAAATGCCTTAAAAGGAGTGTATTGCCAATAAAAGTATAAGTCCTCAAAGCCAAATATAGTAAAACAGTCCAAAGTAGTAGTAATAAGTGCCATAAAATTCTGGTGCCGCGGGGTGGATAGTAGTGGTGTAAATTAGTCAGGTGCTCCCCTATGCCGTGGGTCCGGTGCTCCCCTTTCTAGTAAATACCGAGCTTACCAGAAAGATTTCCCCACACAGGGGTAGAATGCAGGTCGATATTTTTAGGGATCGCTCCCAAGGAAGGGGGGTCCGGTCGCCTGGTTCGCTTAACACCTGGTTCACTTTGCTCAATCCCGTCACCCGTGTCCAGAATGAGTAGTGTATATGTTATGGATGTCCCAACCTTATTGCTCCATAATGGCCATCCCAGGACATATGCAAAGAAAATGCCTCCAATAGTGAAGTAATGTTTTAACAATCTTTATTCTATCCAAGTAAAAACAGGTACTCACATAAGTGGCAGCAGAAATATGCAATCATATGCTATAGGAGCCGCAAGGTCCTCTTTAGCGGTGTAGCGATGAGCGGCGTTTGCTCCACCGATCGGATCTGCGTCCCAAGCCGGTACAATAAACAAAAAAGGCTAGTACTGTGACAAATCAGATAAGTTAATACATAGAGGCTGACTGGTTGTAAACTGAAATGGAGCATAAGTAGTCCATAAGTATGAAGGATCCAAAGGTATCGAGATAAAAAGTGCACCACGGACAAGCTCTACGCGTTTCGTGGAATATGTTCCACTTCCTCAGGAGCAGGTGCATCACATTGCTGTAGACAAGAAAGAGTCCTTTTAGACAGCATATAAAATATAATAATAATATAATAATATATTCATAGGAAGGGGATGTGATCATCCCTGACCTTAGGATGTCTCTGACCAGTGTACTCACAGTCAAGCCTGATGTCAGCATAAACATGTTGAGAAAACTAGAGATCCCTGGGGAACGTCTGGGTCGGGGACTGAAGAAACCGAATCCATGGTCACCAGGGCACACAAAGCCTGAACAGATAGTGACTGAAGGAGATAACCACCAGAATATTCTGTAACCAAAGTATGCCATATATGAGAATTAATAATAATAGGAAGTGAATAGACTGGTGATAAGGTGAGAAGTGTAGAGATTTGAAGTGATCCAGAGGACCCCTGACCAGATGGACAGGGTACACCTAAATGGGCCGTGAAAGAAGTGATGATCGGATAAGAGCCAGGTGAAATGAATACAACCGTGCAAGGATAGTCACTGTGTGCCAAGAGATCCCCAAGATAATGCAAATATACTTCAAGTGAAGAGGATATCACTGAAAAAGAACAGTGGAAGTGAATATATAGAAAAGGGAAGGATGAGAAAAGGAAGGATATGGGTGAACTAGATGAGTGGTGGTGTACCTGGTGAAACCCCGGATCGGCCTCTAGCGCCATGTGCTGCTCGCCAAGAGGAGAGGAAGCCGCATCATTGGTGACCTCGAGTCCTCCAACAGAGCGGCGTCCATACCCTCCTATATGAGCGCTGGTGGATTATCCAGTGACGACTAGGTGGCGCTGAAGGATGGCGTCACACGTATGTCACGGAGACATGGCGCCGATGCAAGGCAGAAGAGTCCGCCCCACCATCCGCATACCAATAGGGGGCGGGGAGAGGGGAGGACCAACCACCGCATCGCAGTCCCCGAACCCATCACATCCCCTTCCTATGAATATATTATTATATTATTATTATATTTTATATGCTGTCTAAAAGGACTCTTTCTTGTCTACAGCAATGTGATGCACCTGCTCCTGAGGAAGTGGAACATATTCCACGAAACGCGTAGAGCTTGTCCGTGGTGCACTTTTTATCTCGATACCTTTGGATCCTTCATACTTATGGACTACTTATGCTCCATTTCAGTTTACAACCAGTCAGCCTCTATGTATTAACTTATCTGATTTGTCACAGTACTACTTATGTATTGTACCATTTTACTACGCCTTGATGTCTTTTAATGTATGTGAATTAAATTGCTTCTGTAGGATTATACTAGACCCGCCTAAAATATATTATTCATTTTTTGAATTGCCTGTTTATGTACTACTATCTTTTGCACACCTCATTCAAAGTCCCACATGTTCCCCCTCCTTTATCCTAATTTCTCCATATGTAACAGCTGACTTAACTACATATCATATAAATCTTTATACTTTTATGGTTATACCTTTTTCTACCACATGCCAGCTGTTCACAGTACCCATTAATACCCTCCCAATTCCCCTTCCCCCCTTTTTTCTTGTAGATTAGGGATGATTGAACTTTTCAAAAGTTCGGTTCGGCCAGAACATCCGAACTTCCCGAAAGTTCGGCCTGGATTTCAGAACCCCATTGAAATCAATCGGACCCGAACTTCAGTAATCAAAAAAAAACATTTTGAAGCCCTAAAACCCAATAAATGCCCCTAAAAAGTGCCTAGGGTTCTGGGTCATGGCCCAGGGACTATTAATCACACAAAAAAAAGTTCTTAAAAATTGTCATTTTTGATAGAGAGCCAATTATTGAAAAAAAAAAAAAAAAACTTTAAATAAAAAAAAAAAAATGCCCAAAAAAATGCCTGCGCCAAAAAAAAAAATGCCCAGGTGTGTTCTTGCAGGCGTTTTTTTTGTGCATTTTTTTTGGGTCTTTGGAGGCAGGCAAAACATCTGAACTTCTGTATAGGGTTATATATACAGACACACTTGTATGTATTTATACACATACACACATATAGACATATAGGTGTTATAGGAGCGGAGCCATATTAGTGTGAATTAGCGCAAGCATAGATTTCTGCTATTTTCACACCTATATATGTGTATGTGTATATATACATACATGGGTGTATATACCCATATACAGAAGTTCAGATGTTATGCCTGCCTCCAAAGACGCCCAAAAAATGCCCCAAAAAAATGGCACCTACAAAAACGCCCAGGTGTGTTTTTGCAGCTGGCGTTTTTTTGGGCATTTTTTTGGGGTCTTTGAAGGCAAGCAAAACATAGCCAAGGTGGAGTTCCAGTGGGTGGGCATGTCACAGACGAGGCGGTGTACCGGCAGGTGAAACTCGCGCTGCACTTCGGCCAAACGTGCAGTGGCACTGTACGACCGCCTGAAGTGACTGCACACCCTTCTTGCCATCCTTAGCACATCCTGCATTCCCGGGTACGAGTTCAAAAACCGCTGTACCACGAGATTCAGGACATGCGCCAGGCATGGCACATGGGTCAACTTTCCCTGCCGAAGGGCGGCCAGGAGGTTTGACCCATTATCGGTAACCACCATTCCTGGCTGCAGCTGGCGTGGTGTCAACCACCTCTGGGTCTGTGCCTGCAGAGCCCCAAGAATCTCAGGGGCAGTGTGCTGCCTGTCCCCTAGACACACAAGCTGCAGCACTGCGTGACACCTTTTGGCCTGAGACATAGAATAGCCCTTTGAACGCTTACGTGGTACCTCGTCATATTCAAAGGACCATTCTGCAGAGGAGGGCATGGAGGAGGATGAGGAGGAGGAGCAGGAGGGGGTAGAAGTGATTGATCTACCCGGATCAGCGACACCACCAGCTGTTTGCAGACGTGGGGGCAACACTGGCTGCAGCACCGAGCTCTGGCTACAATCCCTTCCGCTGGCAAGCAGTGTCACCCAATGAGCAGTGACAGAAATGTAACGCTCCTGCCCATGTTTGCTTGACCAAGTGTCAGCCGTCAGGTGTATCTTACGGCTGACTGACTTGGCCAGGGACGACACTACATTGCCTTCCACATGTTGGTATAGGGATGGCAGGGCCTTACGGGCAAAGTAATGCCGACTTGGCACCTGCCACTGTGGAACTGCACATTTTGCAAAGTCACGGAAGGGAGCAGACTCTACCAGGTTAAATGGTAACAGTTGCAGAGCCAGTAGTTTTGCCAAACTACTGTTTAGACGCTGGGCATGTGGGTGGCGGGGAGTATACATTTTTTTTCGTTCCAGCATGTGTGGAATCGAAATTTGGCGTCTAGATGTTACAGCTGGTGGTGTGCTGGAGGTAGATGCGACACTGCCTGCTATATCATCATCCCTGTCAGTGGAGGCTGCTAACAGGTGACGAGTGACTATAGCAGGGACAGACTGATGTGCAGGTGGAGCACGAGGAGGAGCGCGAGGAGGACTAGGAGGCCGACTGACCGATCTTTGGCCCTTTTGTAGGTTCTTCAAATGCTCCTGCCAACGGGCCAAGTGGTGGGTTGTCAAATGCCTGTTTAGGCAGCTTGTACCCAGGTGGTTGATATTTTTGCCACGTTTTATACCCTTCTGACAAATCTTGCAGATCGCAACTGTTCGGTCTGCATGGGATGTCTCAAAAAAGGCCCAGCAAGAAGAGGTGTGTATAGTGGCCCGGGAGACAACAGGTGTGGCCTTAGATGGAGCGGGCCGTCTGCTCTCCCCTCTTGCTTTCTCTGCCTCCTCCTCAACCTCAGACCCAACATCAGACTCCATAAAGGACTGAGCATCAGGCGTGGCCCGGGAGACAACAGGTGCGGCCTTAGATGGAGTGGGTCGTCTGCTCTCCCCTCTTGCTTGCTCTGCCTCAACCTCAGACTCAACATCCGACTCCATAAAGAACTGAGCATCAGACGTGGCCCGGGAGAAAACAGGTGCGGCCTTAGATGGAGTGGGCCGTCTGCTCTCCCCTCTTGCTTGCTCTGCCTCCTCCTCAACCTCAGACCCAACATCAGACTCCATAAAGGACTGAGCATCAGGCTGGAGTAGATGGCCGACACTGTGGTCAAACAGCTCAGCTGACTCCTCTACCATGTCTGAAGTTGGGTCTAAGGGAGGACGTGAGGTGGACATGGACTCATCTCTATTTGTTCTGCCAACTGCAGAAGACTGACCACTTTTCTCTGCCTGGGTCACTGAAGTTGCAGATGATGCCGATGATGAGGGTTTGGTAATATAGTCCACCACCTCCTGTACGTACTGTGGACGTATAGCTTGGCCACTGCCGGAGAACAATCCAAATGGTGGCCTGGCTGAGGACTGACCACCACGTCCACCCCTGCCTCTAGACACCCTAGAAGCTGTGCCCCTTTCCGCAGCAGGGCCATGTATGCCTTTTCTTGGTCTACTTGGCATATTTGTCACTGAGGCGTTGGCAACTCTGTGCTGTGAAAACCGCACACTGCTATGCGACCCACAGTTGTCGCTGAATACAGCACAGCAGATGCGTGTCACGCACAGTTGCAAAGCCTTTTGCACAGCGGACCTAACGCTTTCAAGAACAGGCGTTAAATTGTCACTGAGGCGTTGGCAACTCTGTGCGGTGAAAAACGCACACTGCTATGCGACCCAAAGTTGTCACTGAATACAGCACAGCAGATGCGTGTCACGCACAGTTGCAAAGCCTTTTGCAAAGTGGACCTAACGCTTTCAAGAACAGGTGTTAAGTTGTCACTGAGGCGTTGGCAACTCTGTGCGGTGAAAAACGCACACTGCTATGCGACCCACAGTTGTCGCTGAATACAGCACAGCAGATGCGTGTCACACACAGTTGCAAAGCCTTTTGCACAGTGGACCTAACGCTATCAAGAACAGGCGTTAAGTTGTCACTGAGGCGTTGGCAACTCTGTGCGGTGAAAAACGCACACTGCTATGCGACCCACAGTTGTCGCTGAATATAGCACAGCAGATGCGTGTCACGCACAGTTGCAAAGCCTTTTGCACAGTGGACCTAACGCTTTCAAGAACAGGCGTTAAGTTGTCACTGAGGCAATGTATTTTGCTGACTAGCAAGCACGTATACCTGCTGTAGATATATCAGCAGTGCAACGTGCTCACTACACAGAACCCTTACACTTTCACTTTCCCTACAGAAACTAGATTATTAAATCTAACTACTGTGGTACAAAGTTCCCTCACTACACTAGATATCCCTTTCCTCACACTAAAAGAACAGCTCCATACAGCAGAAGACTGACACTGTCCCTTTAAATTTTTTTTTTTCTAACTCAAAAAACCAGCACAATCGCTGTATTTCTAACTACACTGACTGGCTGTAAGCTGAATGCAATTCTGCTATATGGAGCTTTAGAAGCACTCGTCTATGCAGAAAACGTAGTGTAGCAAAGCAGGAGTAAGAGGAATGCTTCCACTCTCTTCAACAGACTCTGTATCACTGTGCTAGGGGTTAGGCGGGGCTATCTTATATACTGTGGGGCGTATTCACTCCTGATTGGCCTCTGATTGGCCTCTGGTCCCCGTAGTCACTCAATCACGTTTCTAGCAGACTCCTGCCCCCTCATTGGCTTTTGCTGACGTTTCTGGGCCAATCATGGGCTTTTAAAGCCCAGTTCCTGTCCCAGTGCATTTTGGGCGGTTCTGGTGGCCGAATTCCGAACTTTTACCGCAAAAAGATCGGAATTCGGCTGAATTTCGAACACCCAATGTCAACCGATGGTCGACCCGAACCGTTCGATCATCCATTGTCTTGATATTCTTGTCAGCACATGTAAATGCGATGCGGCAAACCTGGTTGCACCTAGTGCAGCCACTTCTTGACTAAACTAAATACAGCTATTTAACAGATTTCAGAAGGCCAATTCCAATCCAAATTTCGGTATTTACTTGAGATGCATTTTTTTATTTTTGTGTTTGTGTACTTTTTTTTTTTTAAACCTGGAGTTCAACTTTAACAATTAAATTATTTTGTTCATATACTCCCTTTTGGTCTTTTAAATATACCATTGAAAACATTTTGCTATATATATATATATATATATATACAGTATATATATATATATATATATATCAGAAGACAGTATCTCACAAAAGTGAGTACACCCCTCACATTTTTGTAAATATTTTATTATAACTTTTCATGTGACATCACTGAAGAAATTACACTTTGCTACAATGCTACAAAGTAGTGAGTGTATACAGTAGCTTGTATAACTGTAATTTTTCTGTCCCCTCAAAATAACTCAACACACAGCCATTAATGACTAAACCGCTGGCAACAAAAGCGAGTACACCCCTAAGTCAAAATGTCCAAATTGGGCGCAATTAGCAATTTTCCCTCCCCTGTGTCATGTAACTCGTTAGTGTTACAAAGTCTCAAGTATGAATGGGGAGCAGGTGTGTTAAATTTGGTGTTATCGCTCTCAATCGTTCATACTGGTCACTGGAAGTTCAACATGGCACCTTATGGCAAAGAACTCTCTGAGGATCTGAAAAAAAGAATTGTTGCTCTACATAAAGATGGCCTAGGCTATAAGAAGATTGCCAAGAGCCTGAAACTGAGCTGCAGCACAGTGGCCAAGACCATTAACCTGCCTAGCGGTATCCCCGAGCGTGACTCGGGGTGGATTTTCCATGCTGTTATCGGTATCCCCGAGTCACGCTCGGGGTGGATGTGCAGAGCGTGCAGCGGTGTCTTACCTTCTCCTGGCGATCCAGTGATGATCTCCCATTGCTGTGATCGCCAGCCATCTGAGATCCCGCCGCTCGTCCGTCCTCCGTCGGGCTGATGACTTCCTAGTTCCGTTCCCTGCAGCAGCAATGCTGCATGGGAGCGGAACTAGGGAGGGAAATTCAAACGTTGAACGTTGCACAAAACACAAACACACACATAACATTTATATTATATACACGTATGTATATATATATATATATATATATATATATATACGTAATCTAATCAATAATATAATTTTATTTATTATATAATAAATGTTTCAAATTTATCACATCTGGGATGTCTACTAGAGTCTTGTTTTGGTCAGGTTTAAGTCAGTAATTACTAAGAATTGTAGGCCTATAATACATAACGCCAAATATCCATGCAAAAAATTGTCCCGCTTTTGGTACAGAATTCCTGACATAATCATACCGCCAGGGAGGTTAACAGGACAGGTTCCACTCAGAACAGGCCTCGCCATGGTTGACCAAAGGAGTTGAGTGCACTGCTCAGCGTCATATCCAGGGGTTGTCTTTGGAAAATAGACGTATGAGTGCTTCCAGCATTGCTGCAGAGGTTGAAGGGGTGGGGGGTCAGCCTGTCAGTGCTCAGACCATATGCCGCACATGCCATCAAATTAGTCTGTGTGGCTATTGTCCCAGAAGGGGAAAATGATGACGCACAAGAAAGCCCACAAACAGTTTGCAGAAGACAAGCAGACTAGGGACATGGATTACTGGAACCACGTCCTGTGATCTGATGAGACCAAGATAAACTTATTTGGTTCAGATGTTGTCAAGTGTGTGTGGCGGCAACCAGGTGAGGAGTATAAAGACAAGTGTTTCTTGCCTACAGTCAAGCATGGTGGTGGGAGCGTCATGGTCTGGGGCTGCATTTATGCTGCCAGCACTGGCGAGCTACAGTTCATTGAGGGAACCATGAATGCCAACATGTACTGTGACATACTGAATCAGAGCATGATCCCCTCCCTTCAGAGACTGGGCCACAGGGCAGTATTCCAACATGATAACAACCTTAAAACACACCTCAAAGACGAACACTGCCTTGCTCAAGAAGCTGAGGGTAAAGGCGATGGACTGGCCAAGCAGGTCTCCAGACCTAAACCCTATTAAACATCTGTGGGGCATCCTGAAACGAAGGGTGGAGGAGCGCAAGGTCTCTAACATCCACCAGCTCTGTGATGTCATCATGAAGGAGTGGAAGAGGACTCCAGTGGCAACCTGTGAAGCTCTGGTGAACTCCATGCCCAAGAGTGTTGAGGCAGTGCTGGAAAATAATGGTGGCCACACAAAATATTGACACTTTGGGGCCAATTTGGACATTTTCACTTAGGGGTGTACTGACTTTTGTTGCCAGAGGTTTAGATATTAATGGGTGTGTGTTGAGTTATTTTGAGGGGACAGCAAATTTACACTGTTATACAAGCTGTACACTCACTACTTTACATTGCAGTAAAGTGTAATTTCTTCAGTGTTGTCACATGAAACGATATAATAAAATATTTACAAAAATATGAGAAATGTACTCACTTTTGTGAGATACTGTATATATATCCCCAATAAGTGAAAAAAACACTTGATTTTGCCACAATTCCAGTGCTGTCCTGTGCACTCTGCAGTCCTATCTAAAACAATATTATTGGCCTAATGCACTTCTGTGAACTACAGAACACCACCTGTATGTTATGGAGTTGATGAGATGGTAAGTTCTGTAGTTCTTACACACTTCTGTGCTAAAGTGACAACACTGATCATCCATAGATGTAGTACAGTGGGTGGTCTTTGTCATTCTAGGACACAGTGTGTTTTGCTGGCAGGATCATCAGTTGAAAAAAAAAAAGGAAAAAACCTGAAAAAAGAGCCAATGCAGCTACCACATCTAAAGACTGGTAAGTTGTAATATATAAAAAAGTTTATTCTTAGGTTTAGATATGCTTCCAGGTTTAATGTCAAAGTTTACAGTGATTGTAAACCTCAGTCATGAAATATGAACAAAGCAAGCACACGAGCACATACATATGAACGATTGAGGAGTGGGTCCACTAAGAAATACAGGGCCAAATTATTGAGGTTAGTAAGAAAAGCACAAAAAGAGAGGATCCTGAATAAAAGAGATGCCAAATGCTTGGTGGAAGCACCTAGAATCCTGGCTATTTATAAGGTCCCCAGAATGCATAAGAATGCTAACAACCCCCCCCCCCCCCCCCGGAGATCTATAGTTAGTGGGATTTAGAGACATGCAAACATCTGGAATATTGCTGCACTCCTTGGTATCTTTACTGAAGCATTAAAATCACATCACAGGTATCACAGGAACATAAAAGGTAACGCGTTTCCAGGGTTACTGATAAAACATAAGATGTGAAGAAATGTATAACATGTGACAGTGCTTATGTTACCTACCTATTGGAGTGCCCGTGTGGGCTCCAGTATGTGGGGCATACAATAAGAGAACTAGGGGTAAGATTAACAGAACATGTGAATAATATTAAAGTGGTAGTAAATCCACTTATTCATTTTACCTACAGATAAGCCTTATTATAGGCTTATCTGTGAGTAAAAATCACAATCTCCTAAATGTTTAGGAGATATTCACCCTGGATCCAGCTGGTGACATCACTGGCGCATGAGCTCTGAAGGTCCGGCATACCGTGCCAGACCTTCAGAGCACCGTGTCGCAAACCGAGGGCTCACGCGCACTTGCGCAGGAGTGACATCATCGCAGGTCTGGACACTTTCACAGCCGGAGTCCGCGAACTTTGAAGGAAGACCGTGGGAAGATGGAAACCCTCTCACGGTGACAGTGCGCCACTGGAGGGCTTCATTTTAGGGTAAGTATTCCAGAGGAAAGTTTTTTTTTTTTATCATTTAAGCAGTTTACTACCATTTTAAGAAAGGGTTCCAGAAACATAGCCTCTCTAACCACTTTAGATTATACCATAACAGGGATCCCATGTTGCTCACATTCTGCTGATAAGATAGAAAAACATTGGAAAGGTACAAAAATGAGGAAAGCTGTCTCGCAGAATGAAACGAGGTGGATGCATGAGCTGGGGATGTTGTCCCTTAGGTGCTTAAATATTGAAATAGATATAAATTGCTTCATTTCCAATTTTTAAAAATAATAGATGGTTTTATTTAATACTTTTTAATTTTTAACACATTTTTTAGTGTAATAATATATATTATTTTCTGGAAGAATTGATAGTGTAAATATAAATAATTGTCCACCATCATGTAAATTTAACTGTCATTTTATTTTCCATATAAGTTGATTGGACATTGATATTAAAAACATAGGTCATTGATTGGTAATTCATAAGATGCAGGTTTGCCGCATAAATAAGGATTTTTAATACCCTGTTTTTTTTTTAAATCTTAAATATATTTCTACCATCAGGGGGAGCCGTCAGTAGTCATAGTAGCAAAAAATTATTAGGCTTAAATTTTAAATACCCAAAAAAGTGGTGTATTGTTTTTAACATAATTTGACTATTTTAATGTTATCTGCTTGTTATATGCATTATTATGTATTTGCATTTTTTGTTGTTATGTTGTCTTATATGTAAACCGCAACAAGCAGGATAACATAGAGTTAAGCTTACTTAATGTATGGGAGTCACAATAGGAAGGATAGTAAGCTAGGGTGTAGTGGGAGAAGTTCCCGTTGCTGCACATGAGAACAATAGGAAGTTTACTTTGTGTATGGGAGTCGTGTTATGGTTTTCACAGTTCCCTCAGGTTTGCGGTGCCTGCCACTTGGGCTCTCAACATCGACTCGCGTTTTCTACAAGGTCTTGCTGGCCGTAGTGACCTTGATGAGGGGCATACATCTACACCACTATCTGGACGGCCTCCTCCTGCTGTCCAAGGACAAGGGGCTACTGGTAGAGCCCAGAGACCAAGTCCTCAAGGTTCTCCAGGATTTAGGATGGCTGGTGAATCAAGAAAAGGGCCACCTCAGTGTCATGCAATCTCTAATTATCTCGGGGCCCAGTTCGACACGGTCCAAAACACTATCTCCCTGCCAATAGAGATGATTCCTGTGATCCAGAGCAGGATTTCCCTGGCCATGTTGGCCTCCCATCTCCGGGTATCCCAGTGCCTGTTGATCATGGATACCGTGGTTTTCACGGCTCCAGTGGTCAAGTGGGTCCTATGGAGATCGGTCCCTTTCAGAAGGGGTTTCTTCAGCAGTGGGAGTTGAGAGATAAGAATCAGTGGATTCACAACTCTCCTTCAATGAAGAGGAGTCTTCCATGGTGGCTACTGAAGAAGAACCTTTTCAACTGTCATTTGATTGCTCCCACCAGTTGGACTACAATTACAGCTGACACCAGCTGCTGGGGGGGGGGGGGGAGCATTGCCTCTCGAAGGTCACTCAGGGTCAGTGGAGCTTCCCCTCTAAGGGGGTTGTGTCCACTCTCCTGGAGCTTTGTGCGGCCTTCTACGCCCTGCTCCTTTCAGTCATCTGGTGAAGGGTGCATCCGTGCTTCTGAGGCTGAACATTACCACGGCAGTCTCTTACATAAAGAGGCAGGGGGGAGCCCCTCAGTCTGAGTCTCCTTCAAGAAGTAGAACTGATTATGTCATGGGCCCAGAGGAACATTTCCAACATTTTGCAGTATATGTTCCAGGGGTTCAGAATTCTCAGGCGGACTTTCTGTCTTGATTTCCACTGAACAATGAGTGGTCCCTTCATGTGGACCGTTTCAAGTAGATTCTCATGCTGGGGGTAAGCCCAGCAGTGGATTTCTTTGTCTCCCCATGCAATTACATATTGGAGAAATTCCACACAAGGGGTCAATGCCCCCAAGCTCTCAGGATAGATGCATTGACGAGCTAGTGGAGGTTCTACAGGGCATACGCATTTCCTCCAGTTCTGCTTGTCTTCAGATTCCCTTGGAGACTCCCCTTAGAAACGGCAGAAATAGTAGCAGTGAAACCATTCTGGCCAAACAAACCATGGTTTCCCCTGCAGCTCAGTTATCGGGATCCAGTTCCTCTCCTTCTCAGGTCAGATCATCTCCTGCAGAGCACATTCCTACACCCGTGCCCAGCATGCCTCTACCTGAGGGTTTGGTTAAGGACCATTCCTATTTCTGACACTTGTTTACAAGTTAAAATCAGTATTAATACAAAAATATGTGCAGCGCTAGAAGAAGAATTTCCCAACAAAATAAATTGTCCAATCGCAGGAAACATTCCACAAGTAACATAGACAATGGGTGGTGAGAAAAAGTCCAGTATATAATGGTGCAAATCATATAAGTGCAGCAAATCCCGTCACCAGTGAAGGTAGAAATATATTGCGCTCACCAGATGGATGGGACCCCAAAACACCTTATAGTGTAGGAGTCAAACAGGCTTAAGAATGATGAAGTATCCCCACAGATTTTTTTCACCGATTCCAACGGCAAACATGCCAATCTCCGGTAGATGAAATAATTCAGAGATTCCCCTTCAACATGGTGGGAGGTAAATCCGAAAAAAAAAGTCCAATATATAATGGTGCAGTCCATTGCCTACTTCCTACAGGTGTACCCAATTAATTCTACCTCTATATATATATATGAACACTGGCTACCTGCTGACTTTATCTTTTGAAAAAGGCATTTATGCCGAAACATGTAAAGAGGACTTGGTCAGCCCAGCTGTTTTACATCTTATATGCCTGTCTTTCACGGATGTCTGTAAGTGTATCAGCTTTATTGATATTAAATTGATCTTAGCAATATTACGCTATATGTCCCTCCATTTTTTTCGGATTTACCTCCCACCATGTTGAAGGGGAATCTCTGAATTATTTCATCTACCGGAGATTGGCATGTTTGCCGTTGGAATCGGTGAAAAAAATCTGTGGGGATACTTCATCATTCTTAAGCCTGTTTGACTCCTACACTATAAGGTGTTTTGGGGTCCCATCCATCTGGTGAGCGCAATATATTTCTACCTTCACTGGTGACGGGATTTGCTGCACTTATATGATTTGCACCATTATATATTGGACTTTTTCTCACCACCCATTGTCTATGTTACTTGTGGAATGTTTCCTGCGATTGGACAATTTATTTTGTTGGGAAATTCTTCTTCTAGCGCTGCACATATTTTTGTATTTGTTTTGATTTATCACTCTCTTTAGTTCAGTGATTAATGTCAGCTGCTTACATTTTTTAAGTTAGCGCAATCATTTCTATTTTATTTTGTTTAAAATCAGTATTGTTTGCTTAAAAATTACTTAGAACCCCCAAACATTATATATATTTTTTTTTTTTTAGCAGAGAGACTAGAGAATAAAATGGAGATTGTTGCAATACTTTGTCACACCATATTTGCGCAGCGGTCTTACAAACGCATTTTTTTTGGAAAAAGTACACTTTTTTAAATTAAAAAATAAGAAAACAGTAAAGTTAGCCTAATTTATTTATTTTACAAAGATTTTTATTGAATGGCAAGCATAGGCATAAAACAGGTCCATGCAAATGGACACAATAGAAAATGTAACACATAAACAAAAATAGAAAACCGCATGAGAAACAAAGGTAAAGCATAACCACACCAAAGATGTCATCGGCATATGTATACATACAATTGAGAAAAAATTAGTAGGGGTAAATAGTCCCCCACCAGCGGCAGCAAACACTCTTTTTTCCCTCTTTCCCTTCAAGCGAATGAGGAGAGCACGAGAAACATTCCGAAAAAAAAAAAAATAAGAACAACAAAAAGAGTTCCATTGACTATGGGTAGACATGCTCATGGAACATAAAACACAGAAACGTGCGAGGACAGGCAAGACAAGAGGAGAGAGAAGAAGGAGTGGGAAAAGAAAGAAAAAGAGAGAGAAAAGGAAGGAGAAAAAAAGAGCAGAAGGGAGAAAAAAGAAGGAGTAGGTCCTGTGGGGCGAGCACCGGGGAGCAATTAAATGGAGAGGAGTGCAACGTGGAACCTGGATGGGGTGACATATGAAATCCAGGGATCCCACACCTTGAGGAATTTATTGTGGGAATCGGTGGCAATAGCGGTTAGCTTTTCATTGGTCAGAATGTCATTCATGCGATTCTTGACTGCCTCAAAGCTGAGGAGGGGAGTCTTCCAGGACCGGGTTATAGTCAGTTTCGTAGCAGTAAATAGATGCTGGGCCAATTGGCGTTGTCGACACGACAATTCCACTATAGGTTTACATAAAAGTGCTTTGTACGGATCTCTCTTCAGGTTAATATGAAAAATATTACGAAGTAAAGTACAGACCCGGATCCAAAGTCTCTACACCTTAGGACAGGTCCACCAGACATGCGCGATGGTCCCTTCATGGGAGCATCCCCGAAAACATAAGGGGGAGTACGTTGGTATAAATTTGGCCAGTCTAGCAGGGGTATAATACCATCTGTAGAACACATTATAGGTATTCTCCAAAATTAAAACATAACGGGAGCATTTCGAGAGAGCAGCTGTCATGTGTTGCCAGTCCTCTGCATCCAGTCGCCTCCCCAGTTCCGATTCCCATTGGGAATGGTAGGCGGAAAGTGGGGGCTTGTCACACAAGATAATAGAGGCATATAGGAGCGATATGAGCCCTGGTGAATGAGGTCTTGCTCTGCATAGGCTTTCAAAAAGAGTTAATGTATAGGGCAAGGGTTTGGAATTAATAAGTTGCTGCAGAAAGTGGCAGAGTTAAAGGTAGCGGTAGTGTTCACATAAGGGGATATCATGAGAAGATCTGAGAGCACCGAAAGGCGGTATCCTAGTGGGGGTAAATAGTGAATGGACATCCCAAAAAGCCATAGTCCGTCCACCAGGAAAACTGCCGAGGGGAGATCAGATTGGCTGAGTATTTAACATAGTCCCAGAGACGAAGAGAATGGAGTAAGCAAGGTCGTAGGTGCGACGGGCGGTGTTTCGGAGGGAGCCAGGGCATGGAAGCAAGGGGGATTGGATGGGAGTCGACTAGATCAATCGTAGCCCACAGTGGCAATTGAAAGGTGGCATGTAAATGGAATAGCGGGGCAATTGCCTCCGCAGTATAGTAGGCATGCAAATTGGAAACCGAAAAAACGCCAGATATCGTACGGGTATACATAATTTTTTTATTGATACGAGGCCTGGAAGAACCCCAAATAAATTTCAGAAGCTTGCGCTGATGGATACGCAGAATGTGCAAAACCGTTAGCACCCTAAAGTAGTACAGCAATTTCGGAAGGTAGACCATACGAACAGCAGTAATTCTGCCAAACCAGGACAAGGACAGATGGGACCAAGAGGAAAGTAGATCAGTCAACTGCCGAAAAAGGGGTGGGTAGTTGACAGTAGAGGTGTACCGGACTGTTTGCCGGCGGACAGTTTCCGGCGAACTTAGCATGTTCGCGTTCGCCGCTGCGGGCGAACATATGCGATGTTCGGTCCGCCCCCTATAATACATCATTAAGGGAAACTTTGACCCTGAACTTCACAGTCAGCAGGCACATTTCCAGCCAATCAGCATACCTCCCTCCCACACCCTCCCACCTCCTATAAATAAGCAAGGGCAGCATCCATCTTAGATCATTCTGAAGCAGTGTGTTAGTGAGAGCAGGGAGAGCTGCTGCTGCTGCTGGTGTTAATAGCTAGGGACAGTTGTTAGTCAGTGTTCCTGGTCTTGCTAGTCAGTGTTCTTGGTCCACTACTGCTGTAAGGACAGCATCCTGACAGCACCCCAAAAAATTCTAAGGGCTGGTATTTGTGTCATTTTATATATATATATATATATATATATATATATATATATATATATATATATATATATCTAGTGTCCCCAAAAGCCCTTTTAAGGGCTGGTAATTGAGTTTTTTCTTTTTATATATATATATATATATATATATATATATATATATATATCTAGTGTCCCCAAAAGCCCTTTTAAGGGCTGGTAATTGAGTATTTTTTTTTATTTCTTCATATATATATATATATATATATATATATATATATATATATATATATATATCTAGTGTCCCCAAAAGCCCTTTTTAGGGCTGGTAATTGAGTATTTTTATATATATATATATATATATATATATATATATATATATATATATATATATATATAGATCTATTGTACACTGCAGTTGCCTGCCCGCTGTGTGTGAGAGGCCACAGACCCACCACAGACTGTACTGTGTGCACACCACACTCATTTCGGGTGGCACAGGCACAGTACCATGCATTTTAAAAAATATTTTTTTTTCCTCTGTCATAATTGCAGTGAGTGCTGTGTCAGGTCCACAGAGTGCACTGTACCCACTGCAGTGCACTGCCCACCACTGATATATATACGGTGGCACAGCATCTTGTTGCAAATTGAAAAAAAAAATATTTTTTATTATTGCAGTTGCCTGGGCTGCCAGTGACTGTCAGGTCCACAGAGTGTACTGTGCTCACTGTAGTGCCACTGCGTGCCCACCCACCACTGATATATATACGGTGGCACAGCAGCTTGCAAAGTAAAAAAATATATATTTTTTTATAATTGCAGTTGCCTGGGCTGCCAGTGACTGTCAGGTCCACAGAGAGTGTACTGTGCCACTGCCCACCCACCACTGATATATACGGTGGCACAGCAGCTTGCAAAGTAAAAAAATATATTTTTTTTTATAATTGCAGTTGCCTGGGTGCCAGTGACTGTCAGGTCCACAGAGTGTACTGTGCCCACTGCAGTGCCACTGCGTGCCCACCCACCACTGATATATACGGTGGCACAGCAGCTTGCAAATTAAAAATATATATATTTTTTTATAATTGCAGTTGCCTGGGCTGCCAGTGACTGTCAGGTCCACAGAGTGTACTGTACCCACTGCCCAACACTCTTATAGGGTGGCACAGCACCTTGCACTCATAGTACAACACATTAAAAAAAAAAAATGACAGGCAGAGGCAGGCCACCCCGCAAGGGCCGTCGTGGTGCTGTGATTTCCTTAGGCCCTAGAATAATGCACAGTGTTCAGAGGCCACCACAGACCCTGAACTCAAAAAATTCTGAGGACATAGTTGACTGGCTTACACAGGACACCCAATCGTCTACAGCTTCCGCTCGGAACCTTAATGCACCATCCTCCTCCAGCTCAGCTTCGGGCACCTCTCAATTTACCACTCGCCAGCCCGCTGGCACCACCACCAACACTAGCACCACAGCCGCTTCACTTGATCCGTCAGAGGAGTTATTTTCACATCGGTTGGAAGAAATAAGTGATGCGCAACTATTAGTGCCAGAGGATGTAGATAACGGGGATATGTCTCAGTCAGGCAGCATTATACACATGGACGTACATTGTGATGATGATGATGATGTTGTACCTGCTGCTGCTGCCTTTGCTGAGTTGTCAAGTGAAGCGGCTGATGATGACGATGTGTCTGTGGATGTCACCTGGGTGCCTGCTCGAAGAGCAGAAGAAGAGGGGGAAAGTTCAGATGGGGAGACAGAGAGGAGGAGGAGACGAGTTGGAAGCAGGGGGAGGAGGTCATCGCAAGGAGCTAGTGGCGCAGTCAGACAGCATGTAGTTTCGGCACCCGGGGTCAGCCAGACAGCACGCCAATCAACGCAAGCTGTTGCCACCACCAGAATGCCGTCCTTGCAAAGCTCAGCAGTGTGGCATTTTTTTTGTGTGTCTGCCTCTGATATCAGCGATGCCATTTGTAACCTGTGCCAAAAGAAACTGAGTCGTGGGAAGTTCAACACCCACCTAGGTACAACTGCTTTGCGAAGGCACATGATCTCACATCACAAACGCCTATGGGATCAACACATGAGTAAAAGCAGCACACAAACTGAAAGCCACCATCCTCCTCCTGGTCCAGCATCTTCAGCCACGTCAACCACTGCTGTCCTCCATGCCCCCTATCAACAACCCGCCCCTCCGCCTCTCACCTTCAGCAGTTCCTGCTCATCTGCCCACAGTCAGGTGTCTGTCAAGGAAATGTTTGAGCGTAAGAAGCCAATCTCACAGAGTCACCCCCTTGCCCGGGGTCTGACAGCTGGCTTGTCGGAACTCTTAGCCCGCCAGCTTTTACCATACAAGCTGGTGGAGTCTGAGGCCTTCAAAAAATTTGTCGCTATTGGGACACCGCAGTGGAAGGTACCCGGCCAAAATTATTTTTCACAAAAGGCAATCCCCAACCTGTACTCTATTGTGGAAAAGGAAATCATGTCACGTCTGGCACACAGTGTTGGGGCAAGGGTCCATCTGACCACTGATAGCTGGTCTGCAAAGCACGGTCAGGGCAGGTATATCACTTACACTGCGCATTGGGTAAACCTGCTGGCGGATGCCAAGCATGGAATGCGTGGCTCTGCTGCAGAGGAGTTGGTGACACCGCCACGACTTGCAGGCAGGCCTGCTGCCACCTCCTCTACTCCTCCTACTCCATCCTCTTTGCTAACCTCCTCGGCTGAGTCCTCTTCTGCTGTTGCGTCTTGCTCCACACCAACTGCACCCCCCCAGCTTCCCAGGGGCTATTCCACATGCCGGATACGACAGTGTCACACTGTCTTGGGGTTGACTTGCCTGAAAGCAGAGAGTCACACCGGGCCAGCACTACTGTCCGCCCTGAACGCACAGGTGGATCAGTGGCTGACCCCGCACCAACTGGAGATCGGCAAAGTGGTGTGTGACAACGGAAGCAATTTGTTGGCGGCATTGAATTTGGGCAAGTTTACACATGTGCCGTGCATGGCACATGTGTTGAATCTGATTGTACAACGCTTTGTGCAGAAGTACCCAGGCTTACAGGACGTCCTCAAGCAGGCCAGGAAGGTGTGTGGCCATTTCAGGCGTTCCTACACGGCCATGGCGCACTTTGCAGATATTCAGCGGCGAAACAATATGCCAGTGAGGCGCTTGATTTGTGACAGCCCGACACGTTGGAATTCAACACTGCTAATGTTCGACCGCCTGCTCCAACAAGAAAAAGCGGTCAACGAGTATTTGTATGACCGGGGTGCTAGGACAGCCTCTGGGGAGCTGGGTATTTTTTTGCCACGTTACTAGACGCTCATGCGCAATGCCTGTAGGCTCATGCGTCCTTTTGAGGAGGTGACAAACCTAGTCAGTCGCACCGAAGGCACCATCAGCGACATCATCCCATATGTTTTCTTCCTGGAGCGTGCCCTGCGAAGAGTGCTGGATCAGGCCGTAGATGAGCGTGAAGAGGAAGAGGAAGAGTTGTGGTCACCATCACCACCAGAAACAGCCTTACCATCGCTTGCTGGACCTGCGGCAACACTGGAAGAGGAGTCTGAGGAAGAGGAGTCAGAGGAGGAATGTGGCTTTGAGGAGGAGGAACACCAACCACAGCAGGCATCCCAGGGTGCTCGTTGTCACCTATCTGGTACCCGTGGTGTTGTACGTGGCTGGGGGGAAGAACACACCTTCAATGACATCAGTGAGGACGAGGAATTGGACATGAGTAGCTCGGCATCCAACCTTGTGCAAATGGGGTCTTTCATGCTGTCATGCCTGTTGAGGGACCCTCGTATAAAAAGGCTGAAGGAGAACGACCTGTACTGAGTGGCCACGCTACTAGACCCCCGGTATAAGCAGAAAGTCTCTGATATGTTACCCAATTACTGGCAGTCGCAAAGGATGCAGCAGCTACAAAATAAGTTGAAAAGTATGCTTTACACAGCATATAAGGATGATGTCACAGTCACAGCACAACGGGAATCCAACAGGGGAAGAGGTGAAAGTAATCCTCCTCCTACCACAACCACGCCGGCAAGGACAGGATGCTTTACAGACGTCTTGTTGATGAAGGACATGCGGAGCTTTTTTAGTCCTACGCATCGCCACAGCCCTTCGGGGTCCACCCTCAGAGAACGACTCGACCAACAGGTAGCAGACTACCTTGCCTTAACTGCAGATATCGACACTCTGAGGAGCGATGAACCCCTTGACTACTGGGTGTGCAGGCTTGACCTGTGGCCTGAGCTATCCCAATTTGCCATTGAACTTCTGGCCTGCCCCGCTTCAAGTGTGCTGTCAGAAAGGACCTTCAGCGCAGCAGGAGGTATTGTCACTGAGAAGAGAAGTCGCCTAGGTCAAAAAAGTCTTGATTACCTCACGTTTATTAAGATGAATGAGGCATGGATCCCGAAGGGACTGACAGTGGGGGATGCATTTGACTAAAAAAGGCCTGGTGATGACTGAGATGCCTTGGGCTAAAAATCGTCCACACGCTGCTGTATTTAATCATTCTCTGCATGCCGGATGACTTACGTGACGTCTCCGCCACCAACTACGGTTCAAGCCGCAATGTTTTAGTGCACTTTCTGCCTTGAAAACCTCAATTTTTCAACAATACCTACTTTTTCATGCATGTGTACATGCCTAATTTTTCTGGCCTCTGGTGCTACACTGTGGCTGCAAAAAAACAAAAAACAAAAAAAAAGGCACATACATGTGTCAATTTCCCTTTGTGATCGTTACCTTGTCGTGGTGAAGGGGCTTGCGTATCACAATGAAGCGATCACCTCTAGGAGTGTGTTGGCACACCCCAGATGATAAGGTTGTTGCTTCATTGTGAACAGACCAAAAGCGATCCGCGGGATAATTTTTCATAGAAAAAACATTCATTTTCTTTCATTCTTTCTGCGGAGCTGGGTATTTTTTGGCCGCGTTACTGAATGCTCATGAACAATGGCTGTAGGCTCATGCGTCCTTTTGCGGAGGTGACAAACCTGGTGCTCAGTCGAACCCAAGGCAACATCATCGACCTCATCCCATATGCGTTTTTTCTGGAGCATGCCCTGCGAAGAGTACTGGATCAGGCTGTAGATGAGCATGAAGAGGAAGAGTTGTGGTCCCCATCACCACCAGAAGCAGCCTTGTCGTTGTCAATTGCTGGACCTGTGGCAACGCAGAGAGAGGAGTCTGAAGAAGAGAAGTCAGAGGAGGAAGGTGGCTTTGAGGAGGTGGAATACCAGCCACAGCAGGCGTCCCAGGGGGCTTGTTGTCACCTTTCGGGGACCCTTGGTGTTGTACGTGGCTGGGTGGAGGAAGAGACCTTCAATGATGTCAGTGAGGACAAGGAACGAGACATGGCTAGCTTGGTATCCAACCTTGTGCAAATGGGGAGTTTGCGGTTGTGCAAATGGACTGACTGACTGACTGTTAAACGGGGAGTTTGGTCTGTCAGAGTTTGGTCTGTCACTGTGAAGCGGGCGTAACCCTTACACTACTTGACCGATACAACATCATACCTGATCGTATTCACACACTGGATGTTTTAAAGCACGTTATTCCAAACAATTTAGGAATGTTAGGTGATTTATGCCCTTTATGGATCAAAACCCGACTCTGCGTCAACTACGTAATTTTCCATGGGAGTTTTGCCATGGATCCCCCTCCGGCATGCCACAGTCCAGGTGTTAGTCCCCTTGAAACAACTTTTCCATCACTATTGTGGCCAGAAAGAGTCCCTGTGTGTTTTAAAATTCGCCTGCCTATTGAAGTCTATGGCGGTTCGCGAACATTTGCCGATGTTCGCGTTCGCCGTTTGCGAACGGCGAATTTTAGGTTCGCGACATCACTAGTTGACAGTACAGTGCCTTGCGAAAGTATTCCGCCCCCTTGAACTTTGGGACCTTTTGCCACATTTCAGGCTTCAAACATAAAGATATAAAACTGTCATTTTTTGTGAAGAATCAACAACAAGTGGGACACAATCATGAAGTGGAACGAAATTTATTGGATATTTCAAACTTTTTTAACAAATAAAAAACTGAAAAATTGGCCGTGCAAAATTATTCAGCCCCCTTAAGTTAATACTTTGTAGCGCCCCTTTTGCTGCGATTACAGCTGTAAGTCGCTTGGGTTATGTCTCTATCAGTTTTGAACATCGAGAGACTGAAATTTTTGCCCATAACTCCTTGCAAAAACGTCTCGAGCTCAGTGAGGTTGGATGGAGAGCGTTTGTGAAAAGCATTTTTCAGTTCTTTCCACAGATTCTCGATTGGATTCAGGTCTGGACTTTGACTTGGCCATTCTAACACCTGGATATGTTTATTTGTGAACCATTCCATTGTAGATTTTGCTTTATGTTTTGGATCATTGTCTTTTTGGAAGACAAATCTCCATCCCAGTCTCAGGTCTTTTGTAGACTCCATCAGGTTTTCTTCCAGAATGGTCCTGTATTTGGCTCCATCCATCTTCCCATCAATTTTAGCCATCCTCCCTGTCCCTGCTGAAGAAAAGCAGGCCCAAGCCATGATGCTGCCACCACCATGTTTGACAGTGGGGATGGTGTGTTCAGGGTGATGAGCTGTGTTGCTTTTACGCCAAACATAACGTTTTGCATTGTTGCCAAAAAGTTCGATTTTGGTTTCATCTGACCAGAGCACCTTCTTCCACATGTTATCGCTTGCACAGTGCTCCTTGGGATGTTTAAAGCTTGGGAAATCTTTTTGTATCCAAATCCAGCTTTAAACTTCTCCACTACAGTATCTCTGACCTGCCTGGTGTGTTCCTTGTTCTTCATGATGCTCTCACTGAAAGTAAAGTTCAAGGGGGCCGAATACTTTCGCAAGGCACTGTATATTAGTCGCCATAAGCCGGTGAGAGCTTGACCCCCAGATAAGGCAGGGTGTGATGCCACTGGAAAGAGAAGGCCGATTTAGGGGGTTCAACATCAGTGGGGGGGAGGGTTACCGACATTGCTTTTGACTTGGCAAGGTTTATATGCGGACCAGAGAAGGTGGCAAAGGAATCCAGAAGGACTAAGATGTTGGGCAAGGAGATTCTAGGAGATGTGAGGGACAATAAAATATAATCCGCAAACAGGGATATTTTATGTACTGAGCCCGCAACCTCGATACCGGAAATATCAGGGTGCGAACGGATAGCTTCTGCCAACGGCGCCAAGGCCAGAATAAATAGGAGTGGGGATAACGGGCATCCCTGACGGGTGCCCCGTCCAATAGAGAAGGGAGAAGGGAGACAATTCAAACCCGTAATATTTAATTCTGGCCTGGGGGGAGTAATAAAGAGCCTCCAACCAGGACAAAAAGGAGGAACCAAACCCATAGTGGCGGAGGACAGTCACGAGATAGGGCCAAGACAGGGTGTCAAAGGCTTTGGTGACATCTAAGGACAGCAACATAGCAGGTAACTTACGCTGATGGGCTAGATGTTGGAGTTGTATGATCCTTCTAATAGAGTCGCCCGCCTGGCGTCTGGGTACGAAACCAACCTGGTCCTTTTTGATCAGGCGGGGAAGAAAAGCGTTTAAATGGGTAGCTAGGATTTTAGTAAGGAGTTTCATATCGATGTTGATAAGGGATATAGGATGAAAATTGGCCCAGGAAGAATGATCTCGGTCCAGTTTAGGGATCATGACAATATTAGCAGTTAAAAGGTCTGGGGTCAGGGGTTGGCCATTTTTAACCACATTAAACATTGCTGTTAAGGGGGGAGTCAGTACAGTAGCAAATTTCTTATAGTACAATGCAGTAAAGCCATCTGGGCCCGGCTTCTTGTCCACCTTCAATTCCTTTATTCCTTGTAAAACCTCAGATTCCTGGATATCCCGATCCATAAGTGTCCTATGGGAAGCATAGAGAGTTGGAAGCGAAGTATGGTGCAAGAAGGCTTCCGCAGCCTGTGAGCCATCCTGCACAGGGGCAGAGTACAGTTTGGTAAGGTGACCGCAAAATTCCTCCAGAATCCGGAGGGGATTACTTGTGAGGGTATTATGGCGAGTGCGTAAGGTGATAGGAGACAATTTAGGGGCAAATGTCCGCAACCTGTTGGCCAGCATTGCATTTGGCTTGTTAGCTTTGGCGTACCACAATTGGCGGGACCAGCACAAGGTCCGTTCTGCTTTATCAGTAAGACACAAATCTAACTCCGCACGGCAATGGGCCAACAGCCTGCGGTTGGCAGAGGTGGGAGATTGCTTAAAGGCAGTGGAGAGTCGGTCCATACGGGATTACAGTGTCTGTTGCAGCTGCTGCCGCTCTCTTTTACGTTTAGACGCTATTTGGATAATAGGACCCCCTAAACCGCTTTGTAAGCTTCCCACAGGGTCACTGGGGAAGAGACCGAGCCTTGATTAAGAGTAAAGTATTCAGTTGATGTCTGTAAGAGCTCAGCCTGAATGTCTTTAAAAGACAAAAGGGAATCGTTCATAATCCAAGAGGGGCGATGGGGCCGACACAGGATAGACTCACACTCCACCAGGACCGGGTCATGATCGGTCCAGGGAATGGCCAATATAGAAACCGAGTGAACCAGGGGAAGATGTTGCCGCAGCATAAATACATGATCTATACGAGAATGGGAGCGATGAGGGTGGGAATAATAAGTGAAGTCTCTGCCAGTCGGGTGCAACTCCTGCCATAAATCCACAAGGTCAGAGGAATTCAGAGAAGAGGTAAACCGTCTAGCAACAGATGATACAGCTGCTCTCTCAGAAGGATATTTGTCTAGAGTGGGGTTCAACACAACATTCGAATCTCCCGCCAAGAGAAGGGTGCCTTTAGCATGGGACATGAGCAGGGAGCAGACATGGGACAGAGAAGGGCCAGGGTTAGAATTTGGAGCATAATAACTCAGTATAGTAACTTCAGTGTCCTGAAGGAGGCCCTGGAGTAGAAGATATCTACCATCCATGTCCTCTATCTGTTTAGTGCAACGAAAAGGAAGGGACTTACGGAATGCAATCAGTATCCCCCACTGCTTCGTGTGGCCATTGGCCAGAAGCCCAATTTATTTCTATAATGTGAAAGATAATGTTACGCCAAGTAAATAGATACCCAATATGTCATACTTCAAAATTATGCACATTCATGGAACGGCAACAAACATTGGTACTTAAAGATCTCCATAGGCAACGTTTTAAACATTTCTACAGGTTACCAGTTTAGAGTTACAGAGGAGAATTATTGCTCTTGCGACACCTCACATGTGTGGTTTAAACACTGTTTACATATGTGGGTGCGACTTGCGTATGCGTTCGCTTTTGCGAAGGTTCTTTTCTCTTATTTAGCTACAGGTTTAGAGCAAAAAAAAAAAAAAAGAGGGCTACACTTGCATTTAAGCAAGTTCTTACTATATAATTATGGTATTAATAATTAGGATGACAGTTGTTCAATTTAACCCTTATAACCGTAGCATAATATTTGCAATTGGGACCCTGTCAGCAAATATCTAGTTTTAGTTTGGCCTAAAATATACAAGGAGAGTAAAAAAGGAAAAAAAAGAAGCCTCCCTTTGAAACAGTACGAACTGCTTGTGTCTACAGATTAATTAATTCCATCATTGGGGATTTGAATTGTCAGTTGTAAGGTTACTGTCACTGTTAAATGACAGATGTCTTGCTGAAACTCCCTCACATCTTTCCTTGCGATGTTGAGTTCAGTGGAGGGTATGTTTCTTTAATAACTGTTATATTTATCCTTTAGAGATTCCTCCAAGATGTCCTATTGCTTCTGCAGAGTTCCCTTGACATTATTGTCTGCATTTTCCTGCTGTATTATGCGTGCAGATTTAAAGTCAACACAGTCCCAGTTGTATCGATGCCGGGATGTGCTTTGCTGTTTTTGCAATTGTCGTAAATTTCTGTCTCTTTTCTAGCTTCATGAAGCATCTGGGATATGACAATGAGGTCCCTGATCTACAATAGCAAACATCCACTAACATTGAACATATGGTTTAGCCATACGCCCGGAAGCCATGAAAAATGTGAGTATTTTGAAGAAGCAAAGTGACTGCTTTCTATTGTTTCTTTAGCAGACACTCAAAAAGTAGTTTGGTGTGATGTGTTTTACTTTCAAGAGAGATAAAAAACATTCAGCATGTGTTACAGAGCCTTAATCTCAAATACAAGTTGATATATATAAGGATTCGATTTTTTTGAGGTGTGATGAAAAATGGTAAAATGTTTTACATAGCACAGCAGAGTTCCAGGGTTTGATGGAACCTGGCACACACATGTACTTGCTGCATTTTTAGAGATATCCAGTTAGAATTACTTATGGTAGGTAAATCGGGGTTATACACATTTCAATTTTTCTTGTGTTTGCAGCTGCAGCAGTACGTGCCCTGGAGGTTAATGTGCTGAGGTCAAGTTGTGGGTGTGACCACATTTCTATACCAGTGAGCGGGGCTTAACCACTTTAGCCCCGGAAGATTTTACCCCCTTCCTGACCAGGCCCTATTTTTGCGATTCGGCACTGCGTTACATTTAACGAACAATTGCGCAGTTATGCGACGCTGTACCCAAACTAAATTTACGTCATTTTTGTCCCACAAATAGAGTTTTCTTTTGGTGGTATTTGATCCCATGTGCGATATTTAATTTTTGCGCTATAAAAAAAAAAAAGCGACAAATTTGAAAATTTTTCACTTTCTGCTATATAACATTCCCCCCCAAAAAATTAAAAAATCTACATTTTTTAACATTTTGGGCCAATTTGTTTTCTGCTACATATTTTTGGTAAAAAAAATAATCGCAATAAGCATATTTTGATTGGTTTGCGCAAAAGTTATTGCGTTTACTAACTACGGGAAAGATTTATGTAATTTTTATTGTTTTTTTCTTTTTTTTTTACTAGTAATGGCGGCTATCTGCGATTTTTTTGCAGGATTGCAACATTGCGGCGGACAGATCGGACCCCTAACTGACATTTTTGACAATTTTGGGGGCACCAGTGACATTACTACAGTAATCAGTGCTATAAATATGCACTGTTACTGTAATAATGACACTGGCAGGGAAGGGGTTAACACTGTTGGTGATCAAGGGTTTAAATGTATGCCTCATGCTTACTGACATGTGGGGGGGGGGGGAGGTTTTTTTTGTGAGAGACACAGAGATCGCAGGTTCAGCTATGCTGAATTCTGTGATCTCTCCCTGTCTGTCACTGAGATCCGCCTGCTTTGTTTACATAAGCAGGCGGGTCTTCTCACACTTTCACCGACGATCGGGGAAGGGAGGTGGCAATCGCCGCCTCTCCTCCTCCGGCCCGACTCCCGCTCTGTCTAAACACAGCCGGAGCGAGCCTCCGGTGGCGTGCACGCGCCGCTGAGACCCCTAGGAGTCCAGCGACGTAGGTCTACGTCGCTGGACCCAGGGGAGCCGCACTGCTGCAGTAATATCACTGTGAGCGGTCAGCTAGTGGTTAAAAGGGAATGGTTAAATTATAGTGAACTTATTGTGATCTGGTACACAAAGTAATGTACCTTCATCCCTAATTATTGAGATATATATTAGAACTCAACTGCCCATAGGATTTTCACAACGTACTACACCAACGACAGAGTAAAAATGAATCAACAGTTTATTGACACAAAAAATAATACAAAATCTCATTACATACCTAGGAGGTTTGTTAAAATATATATAGCTTATTTAGTGTATTCAGTATACTCTACATAAGTGGTAAAGTCCCATGGACAATTGATTCCTACTATATAACGGTTAAATTAAACCTGAACCTATGCTGCAATGGGTCAAGAGAGTGTAAAAATCAGGGTTCAGAATTAAGTAACGTATGAAGTTCAGGGGTCAGGCTTAAGTAACAGAGGTCTGGATTAAGTAATGCAGAGAGTTCAGGGGTAAGGATTAAGTAACGCACATAGAATTAAGCATTGCACAGAGTAATGGGGTCAGGATTACGTAATGCGGGATTAAAGTTGAACTATATTAAAAACCTTTTTTCCCATTTTGGATAGAGCAAGGGAGGGTTACAACCCCTGTCCGATTTTTTTCGCCACCTGTATCCCATTGCGGAGATTTTTCTTTACTTCCTGTCCCATATCCAAACAGGAAGTGAGAGAAAATCCCTGCAAATTCAAGCAATCCCTTGGGTGCCCCCCAGGATATCAAAACTAGGATCCCCATTGGGTTTTTTGGGATTTTCTTTTTAGTTCACTTTCAATGATAATGGTAAACAGAACAAATAGAGAGGGGGCACAGATGGCAATAAAATCTGACATGGGTTCTAATTTCTCTCCACTCTATCCAAAACTAAAAAGTTTTGCTTTTGCTGTATTTACACTTTAAGTAACACACAGAGTTCAAGGGTCAGGATTAAACTACGCACAGGTAAAGACTTAATTCTAACCCCTAAACCCTATGTGCTACTCAATCATTGGGTAATATGGAGAGTACAGGGGTCAGGATTAGGTAACACACTTGTTCAGAGGTCAGGAGTAAGAGCTCAGGGATCAGGTCAGCAGTTGCTCACAGTCACAGATTGCAGTTTCACCCCCCCCCCCGGGAAGCCACCAGGTAGTGTAAAGTTTCCAGTGCACTCCAGGCTCCAACTCGCACTGCAGGTGCCAATCTTATTCCAACACGCCATGACTGGAGCAGTCTGTACATGTGTGGGAGCATGTATTGCCATTCACGCACAGGGCGCTCTAGTGGTGCCATTTTTGAGTTAGTGCTTTAGCAGTGTAATAGGTTGAAGCCTGCTCACTACAAACTTCACTCTAGCTGGCGGGTCCTAGGACAAACTTGGAGACTACCGTTTCCCAGGGTTAGGCCCCTCACTACGGGACTCTTCATGGGCAAATCTGAATATCTATAGCAGTTAGTGTACTCTGATCAGTGCCACATCCATATTATACCAACTGGATAAATTCCCTCATTTGGACTTTTAGGTCCCTTTCACACATACATTTCATCAGTTCAGTCACGTTTTTTTGTCATCAGTTTTTTTCAGTCAACATCAGTTTATCATCCTCTGTCATCAATTTTTCACCCATTTTCATCCTTTGTTATCAGTTTTTCATCCGTTGTCATCCGTTTTCATCTGTTTTTCATCCGTTGTCATCCGTTTTCATCTGTTTTTCATCCGTTGTCATACATTTTTTATCTGTTTTCATCCGTTTTTCATCTGTTGTCATCCGTTTTCATCTGTTTTTCATCCGTTTTCATCTGTTTTTCATCCGTTGTCATACATTTTTTATCTGTTTTCATCCGTTTTTCATCCAATCTATTTTTTTAACAGATGAAAAATAGGGCTTTCATCCGTTCAAAAAAAGGGATGTTGATAGAAGCGGTTCAAAATGGATGTAAATGAATGATCATCCATTTACATCTGTTTTTCCATAGGAATGCATTGATGTTCCGGAGGGCCGGGGCTCGATAGGTTACAATGGTGCCTACAAGGAAATATATGGATGGAAAGATGTAATATAAACTTATGCCAGACATAGTTAAGGTATACACAAGCAGTGTCTTAGATGTATATGAGAGACAATAAATCACTATAGGGAGTTAAAAAGTGGTTGAATAACTAACTACAATAGGTTCCCATGGGTAACCCAAAAGGAACAGAACTGACTTGCTTGGAATTAAAAGCCCCATTGTGTTTTTGATCCAAAAATTAAATCCAAATGAAATGGCCCCATCAAAAGGTCTTACCTGGCACAAGGTATAGTGGTGTCTACAACAGCACAAGGCCAGGATGCTCCATTGTCTATTGGGCTGCTTGCCTTAAAAATATTTCCTGGCATCTGCCCAAATTCCAAACTGCTGGTCTGGGGGTGGGAGTAGCCACGATCGGTGTCCATGTGGGGCCTCCTGAGTCAAGCTGCGCACGGCGCCGTCCTGTGTTGGGTGAAGGAAAAGACAACATACCATCTATGCCATTTAGGACAGCTGTATTACGATCAATGTTGTATGACTCGGGTTAAAGAGCTTTAGTAGGGGCGTTAGACTGGCGTTTTACAAGCCTTAATGATGAGTTAAAAATGCTCCCTATGGGCAGTTTTGACGCCTTTGATGAACGTTAAGGTGCATTAAAACTGCTCCACAAATGCCTATTCCATTACAGGAAATAAAGTAATCTTAATGCCCCGCAACTACACTGCAACTGCCTGCCAATGAAGTGTTACCATTGACTTGAATGGGAGGTGTAAAAAGGTTTCCTGACTCAACATGAGGCTTCAATTCTGAAGCCATGCAACACTAACGCTTTAGCTAGTGTGAACAGCACTGTGTGATATCCATTGCATCATTTGCATAGACGTTTGAGTGGCATTTTTAACGCCTGTCAAATGCCTGCTTTTAATGCCAGTGTGAACTTAGCCTTAAAGTCCCAATGAGGGAATGTATATTTATCCAATTATCCCCAGGACATGGGGAAGAATGGCAACCATATTAGAAGTAGTTGCTGTGAAGTGCAGCTTCTAGTTAGATCAATGAGTGTGGACAGTCTAGAGGGCCTGCTGTTGGGTGTAACTGCAATATGCGTAATAGTGTCTCAAACTCAAGGGTCACAAAGGTACAAGAAGGAGGAGTGAATTATTAACTGAAGACTTTTCACTTTATGTTGTTTTGCCTGTAGTCCCCTTTTCATTCTGTGGCCAGTCTAATGCCGAAAAATCGTTCGAAAATCTGTCATTTGGTCCGATCGTCCGTTTTTTTGTCCAGTTAATGGGCACAAATAGAAAATCATTTTCATCTTTTCAGAGCCGAAAAATCTAAGGAACAGTTTTGAAAATCTGCCGGCCGACCGATAAACAAACGATAAATTGAAAGGTTAATGTGTTTCTCTGCCGACCTGTTTGCACTAGGTATATGTGACAAACTGAATACATTTATGTCCATTGAACGATTTATCTTTCGAAATTTGGTCATTACATGATGGCACGATCGTCTGCTCTCACGGCTGAGTTTTCATTTTTCGAAAATGAGTTTGTCCGATATTTCGGCTAGTGTATGGCCAGCATAACAGATATTTTTAAATGATTTGTATTAACCTCCTAAATTAAACTGCAGTCAATTATGCTTTTATACATTCTCAAAGCATATATAAGAGTATGATATCTTAGAAGGGTCAATATCGGGCCTAGTAACAATCCTGCTTTGCATTGACCTTGTCAATGATCTACTACTAATAGCTAATTTCAGATGCTAAAATGTTTTACCTTTTTTATTCTAGGCAAAAAGCTAAATACACATTTGAAATGCCTAAATGGGTACTTTTGTGTTTACCAGCCAATGGATTTGTAATTCTGTTCAGCTGCCTTAGGATAAAGACATTTCTGCCAAAAAGCACATGCAGGTATGGGACCTGCACTGCAAAAAATGCACTACAGCATTGTACATGCTGCAAAATTTTTGTTGTGACAGGTTTTCTTTATTGACACATCAGGGGTTTAATAGACCCCCGATGTCTTACCTGCCCTCCATTGAAACTAATAGAGCACAGAGCAAGGGCGTTCCGAGGGTGGGCGTGGAAGCCAAAGCTTCCACCTGGCAGCCGATGGTCGGATTGTCAGCTTTACATACAGTCCCGGCTGCTGCTGGTGTTTGACATACATTGGTGGCAGTGAACCAATATACTAAGGGTGCGTGTGGAAACAAACGCTTGTACCGAAGGTGTACGTGGAAGCTTACTATCAGTATGTCCTGAGGGTGTGTATGGAAGTGATCACTTTCACCTGACATCTAACACCTGACAGTTGGCTTGTCAGATTTACATGTATTCTGGACTTGTGTTGGTGTTTGACATACGTTGGTGACAGTAAAAGATTTACGGCAGTCTATGAATGTGAATAGGTAATAAACATTTCATGTTATTGTAGCCAGGTGCTGGTCTACAGAAACATGATTATCTTGATACTGTTTACACTGACTCGGCGCAAAGTATCAGCCAATTGCTAGTGCTTGCTACCTATTTCATTTTATATCAAATTGTGTCATTACTATTGCCAATCCATTGTTGTGCTTTCTTTCATTATTTCCATATTGTATGACAATACATTAAAACTTGCCTTTAATTACTTGTTTAGTGCCTGTTTCATGATATAGTACCACTACTGGGTATCAAGTTTTGCCTTAAGCGACTTTCTGTGATATTGCATGCTTTGTTTTTTTTTTTTTTCAGCCTAGTGTGTCAGAGGGGCTGAAGTTCTTGAGGAGGTTGAGGCAAGGAACAGACCCATTCTAACTAGTGGCTCCTACAAGAGTAGTGCTACATTACTAAAGAGTACAATAGACTAAATATGGTGGAGAAAATCATGTGATTATAAATCAATAATCATTACAAATTACATACAATAGGTATGCAATATAGGCAGGTACCTCCTGAATCCCATCCTTTACCTATCAAGGAAAATCAAAGCCAGCTCTGGTACTCATAATCGTGACAGACTGTAAATTCACAGAAAGTAGGTAGTGTGCTAGTAAAGCAGGCACAAGTGCCTGGTTACCACCCGTTCCCAGATGGGATGATTGATTTTAAAGCATTTAACTATGGTGAGATTCAATAAAACTATTGTAAGCCTCTGGGTCCATAACAAATTCCAAGATGGGCTGAAGTGAAAACACTGTTGGCTCTCATCCTTTTAGTTTAACACTTAATTTCTTGTCTAAACACCCAAAGGTAGTTGTAGCAGAATAAAACAAAATTGTTACTGAAATCGATACAACAATAGGATGGAGCAGAATGTTTAGGAATGTTGGGGCTTCAGGGTTATACCTAAATAAATGTTCCCATTAGGAAACCTTACCATCTTGCTCAAGCGCATTGGGCCATGTGGATAAGTTATCATGGGAGGAGCATATGGTTGTTCCTCAGATCCCAAATCATTTTTGTAAACACATAGGGATTTTCAAGGGTGGGAGGTATGTACCCTTGTATTTCCATTGCTCCTCTACCTGTGACAGGTGTGTAACAGACTGACTAAGTAATGTACAATTTAATTTTTATACAGAGCAAGGTGTGTTGCTTGTCATCTTATAACACCAAAACCTTATCCTAAATACTAAATAATAAAAATATGGAAGTACCTCCTCTGCATCCATTAAGCATGGGGCGAGTTATTGTCTGTAGGCTCTCTAGTTAGTATTGCACGTAATCTCCCTTCCAGGAACCAACTTGCCATTCATCATTCCATTCTGTGTTTGTGTGGCAATATATTGGTGTGGAAACCAGGTGAGCTGTCCTGAACTAACAAAATTACTTTGACATTTTAAACTTCCATATTATTTCTTTCCTCGCTGGGCAATCTGAGATTGTAAATTGCTGGGAACCTGTAAACCACAGGAAGCCACATCAGTCAGCATAAATGCAGAATCTGGATTCAGCCTGCATCCTGTGAAGACAGGCTTGGGGAAGTTTTAGAAAACAATAAAAAAATGCATACAGATCTACATTTGTAGAATGCAAATCCGCCAGCACTAGGATTTCCCAATGAAAAAAAAAAATATTTAAACCAATAAGTGTATGCTGCTGTTTCCAAACACCCAAATGGGAATCCCAATACAATCACAACATATATATACATATATATATATATATATATATATATATATATATATATATATATATACAGCGCTTTATATTCTATATTACCATAACGATTTATTCTACAATCCAACTCTCATACACTGTACTGTATATTAAAGTGTCCGTGCTGAAGTAACAAAAGTGCTTTTGTGCTGTGCAATATTTCTTTAGAAATGGTTCAGACTACGTGTTCCTCTACCGCCACTCCTGGGAACTCATCAGGTTTCAATGATCCCTTGACTCTAGTGGGTCATACAGCGCTCTTTTCCCCCAGGAATTACACCATCTAGGGCCACCTCCACTCCTTAGTCTGTTTTTCTCATATCATAAACTTCAAGAATTAGGTGTTGGGGCAGAGCTACAGGAAGTGACGTCACTCCACACAGTGCACCCTGAAGCGATCATTGTACACCCGGAAGTGAGGTTTGTAATCGGGAGATGAGCTTGCACGGGGGACCATGGAGTTGGCATCCCAAGAGTAACAAAGCTGTTAATTCTTGCACTTTTTTGAATGTGGGCAGGCATTTAGGTGCTTTTACTGGGTTTATTTTGAATAAAAGGTTTTACACTTTAGAGGCCTTTTTGATTCTTCTCTATCACATTTATGATATGAGAAAAATGGAGTAAGGAGTGGAGGTGGCCTTAAATGTGCTTTTACTGGTTTTTTTTTAATAAAACTTTTTACACTATAGAGGCCTTTTTATTTCTTCTCTATGACTTTTATGATATGGAAAAAATAAAGGAGGCCCTGGATGGTGTAGTTCCTGGGGGATAAGAGCACTGTATGACCTACCAGATGTCAGGAGGTCATGGGAATCTTGTGAGTTCCTCAGAGTGGTGGTGGAGGAGCATGTAGTTTGGAGCACAGAGAATTGTTGCTTTTTGAAGAAATATTGCACAGCACAAGAGCACTTCTGTTATTTGAGCATGGACACATTCAATGCACATACACTTTAGGACCTACATTTGTGTGGCTGTACAGTATCTCTCTGGCAAGTAGAGATTCTAATGCTTGTGGACGATCTGTATGTTTGTATGGAATGGCCTGGCTTACATCTGTAAACATTTTTTTATGAGCTTATGTTTGCTATCAGTCTAAGAAGTTGCCGTGGAAAGATACCAAGAAAGAGGGGAGGTGCAATATTATATGACAGAGACAGGTATGTTGCTGGTGGAGCATGTCAGACTGGTCCCCTAATGACTGGTGATCAAATGAACTGTTAAATGTTGAAGCTGGTGGGGAAAGTAGAGGAGCAACAAGTTCACAGAGAGCAGTACAGGGTAGGGTAGGCATCATTAGGTAGAGGTAGAGATGGACGGAGCACATATCAGCAGAATTATTGAAGTGAGTAGAAGGTCCTTGCACCATAAAGTTTTGGCTCTAACTTCTTTCCAGCAGCCATTAGAAGAACAACGAACAGCACAGTAGCGGCATCAGCAACTACTTCATTGTAACACTTTTAAGCCAATATCCCTCCTCATTTGCTAAAATGCTAAATACTTGTGAAAATGCAGTTATATTTAACTTATGTCTGTATTGGACAAGATGTTTTCCTGAAAAAAACCCGGTCAATAATACTGGCAGACTATTGAAAATGGCTAATTTAATTTTAAGACTGTAGGCTCTAAAGTAATTGCAAAGACCTTTCAATTGGCAATGCAGTCTCTTCTATTCACCAACCTTGCCAGATTTGGGGCTAATTTTATTAGTTGGATTTATATGCCCTCTGCATGCTTGAAAGGTTTCTACTAATGGTTGGATTTTTTGAAGCCTTTTCTAAATGCTGGACCACCTGCCCTCTCCTCCTTACTTTACGCTTTAGTCACTGTATCCTTGGCTATATGCCTACATACCCATACCAACCAAGGAGCCTCGTGGTGGCTACAGTCGAAGACTGAGTGGATCTATATGCCTATTAGATGTTACCATGTTTGTTGGACTCATACTTTTCCTTCCAAAACACCCTGGCCACTATTACAGAATTAGGCCTCTACTCTCACTTATTAACCTCAGAAAATCTTCAGTCTTTCTCCAACCTAACCTACCCCAGTCAAACTCTAATCCTTTACAGTGAATAGAGAACTTTACACATTTGGGTGTATAAATTATCAGAGATCTAAGAAACTGTATTCAGTGAACTTGTAATCCTTTATGTTGCACTTCAAATAAATAAGTATTTGGGCTGAACTCCAGCTCTTTATGATGGGTAGAATTATCTAATAAAATTATACTCTTACCAAAAATCTTAGCTATTATACATCAATCCCTGGTTTACCTTCCACAGAGTATATTTTAAAGGTTTTATTCTGTTCTCTTATACTTCATATAATGGGAATGGCTATGAAAACCCTTCTTAAACTATAACAATCCCTAAAACCACAGTGACTACATGTTGGGCTAGTAATGCACTGGATTTTCAAAGATTGGCCTAGCAGTTCAGTTGACACTCTGGTTTGACTGGTTTGGTCCCAGCAGTGACTCTCCAGCCTAAGAGTGGGTTCTCTAGGATGGGGGAGAAGGGTACGATGAGCTTCTGAGAGAAGGGCTTGAATAGATTCTGTGCCTCTACTGTGAATTTTGAGGCGTTCTAAAACAAGCTTTGTTTGCCATGTGTAATAGCAGTCACTATGGAGAAATCTATCCTCAAACTTTACAGCAGATGACTGAAGTTTTTTAAGTTCTCTCAGCAGCTGAACTTTTCTGATTCACTACTGGAAATAGGTAGCAGAAAGACTATTTTGTATCAGTTTTGATGACTGCTTTAAAGAACACCTGTCAAAATGCAGGCAATTCAAACTTAACCTATGAATAAAAAAATAAATATTCAGAGTTTGCCTGTTCCGAAAAACCATTGTTGTAGTGACCAGTAGTTTAAAGAAGTCAGATGTGTCCTCATCTTTCCTGCCTCTAAAAGTTCCCTATTGGTTATCTTATTCAGTTGGTACCCCCATTGACCAATAGGTTATGTGGGATGAGCCCAAGCTTAACTTTTACTGCAAAAGTTTGCATTTACCTTTAGCTGCCTATATCTCAGGAGCTTTCAGTCTTTTTGAGATGTAGTTTTCACAAGAGATAACTGCTAGATTTGATTTTTAATCCTTTGCTTGGTTTACCTATCCAGGTTTTTGATAGGATTACTTTAAAAGGCCAGTTTGGATCCTTTCACACAAGTGGTCTGCTTAAAAGCACCTGTCAGTTTTTCACTTGGATCTGATTGAAAACTTAAAGTGAATATCGACTTTTGCAGCCAAATTGGGATGGCACTTACTTTACAGAAAATGATTACATGTTCCCATTGACATACCACAACTTAAAAAATATTTAAAAGTTGCTGGTCACCTTTGTAAGTGCTTTTTACTTGCTTGAAAATCCTTACATTCTTCTCCTACTTGGTGATGTTTAGTAGGAGGCTGTGAAGTGATGTCTGTACTGTCTTTGCATTTCTTTATTATCAGCTGTAAATTAGATTTGAACACTGTCTGGACTAACACAGGGTTAGAAAATTAGAAGCTACATATGCTGATGAGGAATAATATGAGGACAAGATATCGAATTTATAGAGCAGTGGTTCTTAACCTGGGTTCGATCCAACCCCAGGGGTTCGGTGAGTCAGTCTTGCGGGTTCGGCGGAGGTCAAGACACACACCCAACTCATATGATTCGTGATGACACACCCCGCTCATTGGCTGCAGGTGATCACGCAACATCGCTTGGCCTATCTGTGCTGCAGGGAATTTGGCGCGCCCAGTAGTCGAATTGTAACTGTCGTGATGGTACGTCGTGTGATTTATTTCTTAATATTAATCCCTTCATACTAACTATGTCGAGCAAAAAAAGAAAGTGGTAGGACAAATATGTACAATATGGATTCACATGTATAACGGAACGTGATGGTAGTCAGCGTCCTAACTGCATGATTTGCAATGCCAAGTTGAGCAATTCTAGTCTAGCACCGGCAAAACTAAGAGAACACTTCCTTAAGCTGCATGGAGATGGAAAATACAAGAACACAACGCTCGCTGAATTCAAGGTGAGGAGAGCCAGATTCGATGAAAAGGCTAGTCTGCCTGTTCTTGGCTTTGTACCCACCAACAAACCAATCCTTATAGCATCGTACGAAGCAACAGCAGAATTCATACTGATTTGCAGTAAATATTATTATGTTTTTGTTTTTGTGTGAAAATCATGTTTTAATGGTTTTGTTCTTTGTTCTTAATGGTTTTGTTCATTTTGTGCACCTATGTATAAATATATACCTAAATATATACCTATGTTTTGAATTTGAAAAAATCATATTTTATTTTTCCAATTAAGAAGGGTTCGGTGAATGCGCATATGAAACTGGTGGGGTTCAGTACCTCCAACAAGGTTAAGAACCACTGTTATAGAGGGATCTCTATATCTAGCACCAAATCCTTAATGTATGCTCTAAAGAAAAAAGAAAGGATACTGTGGATTCTGAAGGTTCTGGAGGACAAACAGGTAAAAACTTGTATATTGTTTTACAAACTTCATTTTACATCAACTTAGGAAAGGTTAAATGGTAAATTGTGCTGAGAAGCCCTCCTGCTTGTATTGGACCACACTACGGCTTACCCATATTACATATGCTATGGCTTTCCATCATACATGCAGGGGATCCTCATACACCTTTTCTCTTGGCTCCTATGTGTTTCACAGGATAAGCCCGCTTCTTCAGGAGAACTTTGAGGGATATAAGATCTAAACAGTCACAAAGTAGAACATTTAGTGAAGAAGAAAATGTATCAATTAAAATGAAATCATGTACAACATAAAACTATTGAAATATACATCAAATTACATATTACAATAATTGTATTCATTATCATAATTACTGAGACCAAATTTCAAACCCCCACAAGCCCAATTCAGGGAAAAAAAAGGCTCTCCACCAATGACGCTCCCCTCTGGGCTAACTGTAAGGGCACCCCACAGGGATAGCTGAGGGAAAAGACAGCAGCAGAAAGTAAGGCACCAATTACTACAAAAATTTAATTTCTTTAGCCAAAGATAATTCTATTCAAATCTACATAAGGGCATGGGGTGAGGAGGATCTAATCAAACAGCAATGGGAGGTATATTTTCAGCTCATATGTCCTTCAAATTGTGTTATTGTAGGGATGGTCTATGGCAGTACTGATGGATGTGGTATGTGTGAAGTGGATGGGGTGGTTTTCATGGACGAGGCTGGTATGGATTGAAGGAATCAGTTAGGATGATCTGGATGGGTGTTAGATTATGGTGTATAGAAGTATGGTGTATTTTGAGAATAGTTTGGTTGGTGTGACTGAGATGTATGTGATGGAGAGGTTTTGGTTATGTGAGGTCATATGTTTGAAAATAGGACTTGAATGGAGGGGCAACTTAGGCTATATGAGCTTAGGAGATATATATGTTGATTTCTTTGCTGAACTTTATCTAAAGAATTTTTCACTAAGCTTCCCCCCCCCACCCCCGCTTTCGCTTTCCCTCTTTTCTTTTTAGATGGACCCAGTTCTTAGGTTGACGCTAAACAACCAGCAAAACTAGAAACTAGGATAACACCTGGACCAATACAATTGCTCTCATATAGTGGACTGGTTTTTGGTAAGACCTGTGTGTTTTAGGGTCTTTTGTATGTGGTAATTTTGGTAGAGTTTTTTAACCCATCGCCAACTATTGTATTGTCACTTATATATGATAGGTATCACCAGATAGAATGGCCTAAATTATTTCAATATTGAGTTGACCATCCCTACAATAATGAAATTTGAAAGACCTTTGAGCTGAGAATATACCTCCCATGCTTTTTGATCAGACCCTACTCATCCCATGCCCTCATGTAGGTTTTATTAAATTATCTTTGCATAAAGGGTTTGTAGTAATTGATGCCTTACTTCCTGCTGCTCTCTTCTTCCTCAGCCGCCCATGTGGGGTCCCCCTTAGGTTGCCCCAGAGGGTTTTATTGGTCGAGAGTCTTTCTTCCCCTGATTTGGGCTTGTGGTGGTTTGTAATTTGGCTTCAGTGAGAATGATATAGAATACAACTATTGTAATATGTAAATTGATGTATATTTCAAATGTATTATATTGCACATAATTTAATTAATTTTCCTTTTTCTACTTCATGATTGTTTATATCTCGTATCTCTTTAACCTCCCTGGCGGTATGATTCTTTCGGATTTTAGGTGCTGAAAGCGGTACCATTATTTTGCTTGCAATTCTGGAGAATGAGCAGCCCAAACCAACTATTTACTAATGATTTCTTTTTACCGTGTGTTCTTCTTTATAACATCCCGAGTATGATAAAGTTTGAAACACAAAATCCTAAATTATAATATAATAAATAACTATAAAATAATAATATAATAATAACACTTTTTTTTCCAAAAAATAACACTTTTTATTCAATAAATGATAGTAAATCATGTAATCAAAAACACTGACATTTTTTTTTTGTCAAACAAGGATGCAATATATTTTTTTTTTCCCTAAAAGGATGCAATATTACTCTTCATACTGCTTCAATAAACGTCCCGGGTGTGGAAAATTTTGAAACAGGGTACAGCTCAAAGTCCAACATCACAGTCTGGACAGTAGTACCGCGTTTTCTTTCTTATTTTCAACCGGGGTGTCGTGCTTGGAACAGCACACCACACACATTCTTGTGGGTGCAGTCTTCTTCTCCGTCGGAGGAATGAGGTCCATAAAATGACGACCGGTCAGTCGTTCGGGGTTCACGACACCAGCAGCACGGTGTCCGGATCGACTTACAGTTGGTGTCTGGTGCCTGAGAAAAATCAGCTCCGCAATTTTCCACACAAAGTCTGCATGGATCACAGGCCGGTCACTTTTCTTTTTTAACAGAATTAAGGCATTCCATAAACACTGCTCCAGGAGGTGTCTGAAATTTTTTTTATAGTATTTTTTCTGCTGTTTCCGCATTGCTGGATAGAAAGTCATGGCCTGGTCAGCTCTGTCCACACCTCCCATGGTGTTATTATAATCCAGGGCCAGTTGCGGTTTCAGCACATCTTTTTCCCCTTTTGTATGGACCATGACAGTGGCGGTGTTATGGATGGTGCTCATCAGGCAGACATCTTTTTTTGTTGCGCCATCTAAGTGCCAACATTTTGCCTTTCTGCCAGGCAACTAACTCTCCGGGCTTGAGTTTTTTGTTGGCAAAGCTGGGGGGCATGTCACGCCGGTTTGCTCTGACGGTCCCATACGCATCCGTCTTATGCTGTAGGAGGAACTCAAACAGTTCTGGGGACGTATAAAAATTGTCTGTAGTGACACAATACCCCTGATCCAGCAGAGGCTCAATCAGCGTCAGAACAGAAGCAGTTGCCATCCCATAGCTGCTGAACCTTGGGTTGAACTTGGTTCCTCTTCCGGTATATAGGACCGAGTTCCAAATATAGCCAGAGCTGGATTCACACAGCATAAAAGATTTGATTCCAAAGCGTGCTCGCTTGGACGCAATATATTGGATCCAGCTAAGTCTCCCTTTATATGCCATAAGACTTTCGTCTATGCAAATGTCTCTTTCTGGGACATAGGACCGCTGGAAATTTTTTAAAATTAATTGATAAATGTCCCAGATTTTTTTCAGCTTCGGAGCCGGATGAGAAGTCTCATCAAAATCCTCATTGTTGGCAAAGTGCAAATATCACATAATAAGGGAAAATTTGTACTCCGACATAATGGTTCCAAAAAAAGGTGTGGCCAATAATTTGTTTGTGGTCCAATACCACTTCTGCAGTGGTTTCCCCACCACTCCCTGCAGAATAATAAGGCCCAGGAATCTCCAGATATCCGCACTGGTAACGGGTTCCCACATCCTGCTCCTGGAAAACCGCCGATGTGCTGCGGCTTGTTGTTCCTGGTACCGGTTGGTCTCCACAACAATTTTTTCGATGACCTCATCAGTCAAAAAAAGTTGCAGATACGCCAAGGGGTTATCCTCCTCAACATCGACTTTGAGACCAGGCATTCCGGTAAACGGAAACCTTGGGGGCGCTACGTGCTCCGTACCGCAGTCGATCACGCACCAAGTACGCACATCGCTCGGCACATCATCATCACTAAACTCACTTTCAGCGTCAGATGACGAGCTTCCCCATGAATCGCTGTCACTCCACTCTGTGTGCGATTCGGGATCGCTGTCGCTATCGCCCAGCAGGTCATACACCGCTTTTGATGTTGCGGCGCGCTTGCTTGAGGCCATGGTCGCTCTGCAATGATCCAGATACAGTGTATGGGAATAATGCAGGAAGTGCAATGGAGAAAGCACTGGGGGGCAATCAAAGGTCACTTTATTATATTTTGGGAATGTAATCCAATAGGATTACAGTGTATCAGTGTGTTTGGTGTTATACTTTTTGAATTTGCCGCCGGTTCCACCCCCCGGCGGACGTCACGTCGCCGCACACACACCGTCGGGATACATCGCTGGATCCCGGAGAAAAGGTAAGTGAAACCTCCACCAGGATCCAGCGATCTTCCTAGCGCTACCCCGAGTGTGACTCGGGGTTACCGCTTTTGGCACTAAAATCTTACCCCGAGTCACACTCGGGAATACCGCTAGGAAGGTTAAGTTCTCTTGAAGAATTGGGATTATCCAGTGAACTGTATAGAGACAAAGAGCAAATATGTATGTGGACCCCTACATACTGTATGATAGAAAAGCTATGTAATATGCATAACCCATAATGAGTGTGATACAACCAGGGGGGTTTCTTAACAGAGTTTTACATTTAATTTATTTTAAATAATGTGTTGTTAAATTGATGTAAAATAAAGTTTGTAAAACAATATACAAGTTTTAGCCTGTTTGTCCTCCAGCATCTTCAAAGTCCACAGTGTTCTTTCTTTTTGCTTTAGAATATGGGGGCAATGACACTTAAGACTGTCCAGAAATTCTTAGAATCAGCCATGACACCTTCTCCTTAAAAACATCTAACATGTAAGAATAAAAAAAATGTTTTAGATATGCTAGCATATAGTGGAATTTTTTATCAAATTTGACTGCAAAAGTGTAAATACGTTTTAATGTCAGTCTATGGAGGATGTAAACAGACATGCATCTGTTTGCATCTGATTACCCTAGTGCCTACCTTTGCCTAGGTCTGAAAAAAGAGATCAAAAAGGTCTAAACATGACTAATCAGGGGTTAAGGATTTATACAGGCTTGTCTATAGACCTAAGATGCATCCGGTTGCCTCTGCTCACAAACCGAAGGCAAAAATGATATGTGACAAAAGTGGCATCCACTATGGCTCCAATTCAGTAGGGCATCTGTTCACAGATTTCCTGCTTATAAGAACGGAGGACAATGGTCTGAAAAATGCATTATATGTACGAACTTTAGTTAGTCATAATAAAATAAGGTTTATGTAATATACACAGTAGAAAAAAACTGTAAAAGATTAACCACTTGCCGACTGCCCGCCGCAGATATACTGCGGCAGGCTGGCTCGGCTGCGTGACCAACGTATGGGTACGTTGGTGCACGGGAGCGGTCCTGGGCAGTGGGGATGCTGATTCACGGGACCGGCGGCACTGATTGCCACCGGGTACACGTGATCGATCCCTACTGAGAGAGAATGACGGTCTGCTGTTGTAAACACAGCAGACTGTTGTTCTCTCTGAAACAAACACAGAGCACCTGTGATCCTCCTATTTAGGATCACAGGTCTTTTGTGTTCATTTCACAAGTCCCCCATACAGTTAGAAAACACTCCCCTAGGCTCACACGTAACCCTTTCATCGCCCCTAGGTTAACCCCTTCCCTGCCAGAGTAATTATTACAGTAACAGTGCATATTTTTAGCACTGATTACTGTAGTAATGTCACTGGTCCCCCCAAAAGTGTCAAAAATGTCATTTAGGTGTCTGATCTGTCCGCCGCAATGTCGCAGTCCCGCTGAAAATTGCTGATCGCTGCCATTACTATTAAAAAAAAAAATGAATTGACATAAATCTTTCCCCTAGTTTGTAGACGCGATAACTTTTGCGCCAACCAATAAATATACACTTATTTGGATTTTTTTTTTACCAAAAATATGTAGCAAAATACAAATTGGCCTAAAAGGATGAAAAAATTTGATTTTTACATTTTTTTGGGGGAATCTTATATAGCAGAATGTGAAAACTATTGTTTTTTTATTCAGAATTGTCTTTTATGTTTATAGCACAAAAAATAAAAATCACATGGGTGATCAAATACCACCAAAAAAAGCTCTATTTGTGGGAAAAAAAAGGACATCAATTTTATTCAGGTACAGCATCGCACGACAGCGCAATTGTCTGTTAAAGTAAGGCAGTGCTGAATCGCAAAAAATGGTCTGCTCGTTAACCACATGCCGACTGCCTAACGACGATTTACGTCGGCAGTCAGCCCCTCACAGGCAAAGTGACGTAGGTCTACGTCGCTAGCCTGTGAGGCTCTAGGGAGCGAGCTCGCGCCGCCGGAGGCGCGCTCCCGCTCGCTCACGGACCCCCCGCGCGTGTGAGCGGCGGTCCCGATGTCCGCCGGGCACTCGCGATTGTCCGTTACAGCGGGAGAAAGGCAGGCGGCTAATGTAAACACAGCCGCCTGTCATTCTCCCCTGTGTAACAGCACAGATCATACGGTCCTGCTATGTAGGACCGTTGATCTCTGCTGTTACATCACAAGCCACATCCAATCACAGTAAGAAACACGCCCCTAGGGACACACTTAACCCCTCCTTCTCAAATAAAGTTAACCCCTTCCCTGCCAGTGTCATTTTTACAGTAACAGTGCCTATGTATAGCACTGATTACTGTAGTAATGTCACTGGTACCCCCAAAAGTGTCAAAAATGTCAGTCAAGGGTCCGATCTGTCCGCCGCAATGTCGCAGTCCCGCAAAAAAAATCGCAGATCGCGGCCTATACTCGTTAAAAAAAAAACAACAAAAATGACAAAAATCTTTCCCTTAGTTAGTAAACGCAATAACTTTTGCGCAAACCAATGAAAATACGCTTTTTGTGATTTTTTTTTACCAAACATATGTAGCAGAAAACAAATTGGCCTAAAATGTTAAAAAATTTTGATTTTTACTTTTTTTTTTGGGGGGGAATTTCATATAAAAAAATGTGAAAAATATTGTTATTTTTGCAAAATTGACGCTTTTTTTTGTTTATAGCGCATGATCAAAAAATTGCACAGGTGATCAAATACCGCCAAAAGAAATCTCTGTTTGTGGGAAAAAAAGGATGTTGATTTCATTTGGGTACAGCGTCGCACGACCGCGCAATTGTCCATTAAAGTCACGCAGTGCCGAATCGCAAAATAGGCCCTGGTCAGGAAGGGGGTAAAATCTTCCGGGGCTTAAGTGGTTAAAGGGGCAAATCCTTCCGGTCCAGAAGTGGTAATGTTTTAAACTCAATACTGTTACTGTTTTCAGGATCAGTAATATTTTATATATTTTTTTGATCTCTAACATTTTATAGTATGTGTATGATCAGCATAACCACAGAATTTTTTTTCTTCAACTGTAAAACCAGAAAAAAACAGCAGAGGGCAGCAACCACAAAGTTATGCTTTAATGTCTCGTTATCCTGCGATATGGCTAACCAAATAAAATCCCATTTTGAAAACCTGTATGTGAACTGCCAGGTTTGTAGTTTCAATTGTTCGTGTGGTATTCAGGAGTTTTCTGTAATATATAAGTTAATATGTAAATAAAGGCTATTATGAGCTGGTATATTTCCATTATAGCATGTTTTCAACATTTACACATATTTACACATATTTTGATAATATAGCTATTCTGCTTTATATAAATAGCTACATATTATCTCCTACATTTTTCTTTTTGTGCATGATATAATATGTATGTCTGTAATGAATAAACAAAAAACTGTGCAAAGGTTTTAGGCATGTCTGCAAATTAATGAAATATGTAGGTTTTTTTTTTTTTATTATTATTATTTATCAATTAACAAACTACAAAGGGCATAAACAGGAAAAAAATGGAAATCAAAATTTGGTGTGTCCATTATTTGCCTTCAAAACAACATCAATTCTTTAAAGCACACAGTTAGGGATTTTGCAGGCATATGGTCCAGTGCATGAAATAAATTATTCCACAAAACAGGTGCTTATGGACAAAAGGATAACATGCAATCAATAAGACCGACTTACATGGCTGTTGAGGCACATACACTGAATTCCAGAGGCAAGAATTAGCAGATTCTTGCTGATGGAATGACTGTTGCATGAGAATAGCTGCGGCCGTTTAGCCTGTGCAAGGTATTGCCAGGTTGCTACTGTTTACATGTAGCCGCACACCAAGCAGTTACCTGTGGTTAGGGAAGGTGTATGAACCTGGACGCCATCAGTTGCATCCAGGCTCGGTTACCCACCCCTAACTGTAGGTAAGCAGTGCTTGGTGTGCAGCTACATGCAAACAGCAATGTCTGCTATCAGCCTAGCAATACTTTGTACAGGGTGAGCGGTCGCTGCTATTCGCATGCACCTGTCATTCCAGCCCCAGTAATCTGCTGATTCTTGCCACTGGAATCTGCACTATGCAGCTAATCAGCCATGTGAAGAAGGACTAAACCAAACAGAATCAGTTGTGTAAGAGGAAAAAAATTGGGTAAATAACCCCAGCTCTACTAAAAAGTTGAGGTTACTAAAGGCAGTTTAATGTAAAAACATGTTACTCAATAGCAGGACACACAAGACACAGGGTGATCTTACTGCATCCATCAACAAGGTTTCTCACGGGTTTCCATATATTCTTTTAAGCTTTTCTTTAGACGCACAATTAAAATGATAGCTCTGAAGACTGGAAATCCAGTGGTCAACCAAGGAAACTTAGTGCAGCAAACAAAATACATGCCATGTTGACTTCATAAGCTCCCACTTGCCAAAAAACAGCGGGACTCTGGTACACTCAGCTACAGTCCAAAGAATTATAATCAGAAGTGGTGTTCATAGAGGATTTGCACCTTAAATGTCATACTCATACGGGAAAACAAGGCAAAGCAACTTGCCTATGCAAGAAACTACAAGAACTGGTGTGCGGAAAAATGGCAGCAGGTGGTCTGGACTAATCAGTCCAAATTTGAAATTTGTAACAGAAGGCACTTTTTGTCAAAGGATGTGTTTTTACAGGCAATAGTGAAGCATGGTGGATGTTCCTTGCAGGTTTTGGTTTGCATTTCTGCACATGAAGTTAGGGATTTGGTCTGAATAACTAGTCTACACCCGGTGTGCTCAACCAGCCCTCTGATGTGGCCTGCAATCTCATGCTCTGGAATAGTGGGCCAGCAAGCCCAGATCAGGGGTTGCTGACTCGGTATCCCAGAGCATTAAAGTGGATAGAGTCAACACCAGAGGAAGCAAGCAGCTGTGGAGGGAGCAGGAGCCTCATAAGTCAATGCTTCTTCCGTGGAACTGGCTCCTGCCCCAGGCGAAGTGCATTTTGTATTACTCTGCCTGGGACAGGAACCTTTCTAACAGCCTAGCGATGCCAGCAGAAGCTGAAAGACAAAAAGGTCAGTTTATTAAACATCACATAGTTTTACAATGGGAATATTAACACTTTAAAAAAGGGTTATTAGGCTGCTTTCACACTGATCCATGGGTGCAGTGCAGTGCACCTGTGGCTTTCCTATAGGTTAGCTGCACTGAGACATAGAGTCATAGATTTCTAATATATATATATATATACACACAGGATCTCACAAAAGTGAGTACACCTCTCAACCCCTCACATTTTTGTAAATATTTTATTATATGTTTTCATGTGACAACACTGAAGAAATTACACTTTGCTAGAATGTAAAGTAGTGTGTGTACAGCTTGTATAACTGTATACATTTGCTGTCCCCTCAAATAACTCAACACACAGCTATTATTGTCAAAACTGCTGGCAACAAAAGTGAGTAGAACCCTAAGTGAAAATGTCCAAACTGGGCCTAAATAGCCATTTTCCCTCCCCGGTGTCATGTGACGCGTTAGTGTTACAAGGTCTCAGGTATGAATAGGGAGCAGGTGTGTTAAATTTGGTGTTATTGCTCTCACTCTCTCATATTGGTCACTGGAAGGTCAACATGGCACCTCATGGCAAAGAACTCTCTGAGGATCTGAAAAAAGAATTGTTGCTCTACATAAAGATGGCCTAGGCTATAAGAAGATTGCCAAGAGCCTGAAACTGAGCTGCAGCACGGTCGCCAAGACCATACAGCCGTTTAACGGACAGGTTCCAAGCAGAAAAGGCCTCACCACAGTCAACCAAAGAAGTCGCGTGCACATGCTCAGCATCATATCCAGAGGTTGTCTTTGGGAAATAGACGTATGAGTGCTGCCAGCATTGCTGCAGAGGTTGAAGGGTGGGGGGGGGGGTCAGCCTGTCAGTGCTCAGACCATACGCCGCACACTGCATCCAATTGGTCTGCATGACTGTTGTCCCAGAAGGAAGCCTCTTCTAAAGATGTTGCACAAAAAAGCCCACAAACAGTTTGCTTAAGACAAGCAGACTAAGGACATGGATTATTGGAACCATGCACTGTGTTCTGATGAGACCAAGAAAAACTTATTTGGTTCCCATGGTGTCAAGTGTGTGTGGCAGCAACCAGGGGAGGAGTACAAAGACAAGTGTGTCTTGCCTACAGTCAAGCATGGTGGTGGGAGTGTCATGGTCTGGGGCTGCATGAGTGCTGCGGGCACTGGGGAGCTACAGTTCATTGAGGGAACCATAAATGCCAACATGTACCGTGACATACTGAAGCAGAACATGATCCCCTCCCTTCAGAGACTGGGCCGCAGGGCAGTATTCCAACATGATAACAACCCCATAAAAGAAAAGGAATTGGCAGCACTCCAGGTTGAGTCAAAATCCAGGTTTATTGACTGGACATCCAAATATGACAATCGTGACAAGGTAGACGTGTTTCACACACTGACTGTGTGCTTAATCATTGGTAATGATTAAGCACACAGTCAGTGTGTGAAACGCGTCTACCTTGTCACGATTGTCATATTTGGATGTCCAGTCAATAAACCTGGATTTTGACTCAACCTGGAGTGCTGCCAATTCCTTTTCTTTTATCAAGTTTTCACGGAGGCGAGCCGGGGCATGCACCTGTGTGAGTCATCAGGCAATTACACCACCTTGAGCAGTGACTCCTTGTCTGTTCAATGATAACAACCCCAAACACACCTCCAAGATGACCACTGCCTTGCTAAAGAAGCTGAGGGTAAAGGTGATGGACTGGCCAAGCATGTCTACAGACCTAAACCCTATTGAGCATCTGTGGGGTAAATGGAAGGTGGAGATGCACAAGGTCTCTAACATCCACCAGCTCTGTGATGTCATCATGGAGAAGTGAAGGAGGACTCCAGTGGCAACCTGTGAAGCTCTGGTGAACTCCATGCCCAAGAGGGTTAAGGCATTGCTGGAAAATAATGGTGGCCACACAAAATATTGACACTTTGGGCCCAGTTTGGACATATTCACTTAGGGGTGTACTCACTTATGTTGCCAGCGGTTTAGACATTAATGGCTGTGTGTTGAGTTATTTCGAGGGGACGGCAAATTTACACTGTTATACAAGCTTTACACTCACTACTTTACATTGTAGCAAAGTCTAATTTCTTCAGTGTTGTCACATGAAAAGATATATTTAAATATTTACAAAAATGTGAGGGGTGTACTCACTTTTGTGAGACACTGTATATATACAAAAACAATTATTGCACTACATATTACATATTGCTGCATATGCCAGAGTGAAAGCAATAATTCTAGGGTCATCATTCACAGTTAATTCTAAAATGATGATCTTTAAAGGCTTTTAAAGCATCAACATGACATTGACATTTTTGGGTACCAAAATTTGTTGCAATTTTAAAGGTGCTTACAATTTTAAGTCTTGGTATCTATTCTTTCAACTTATCCTCTTCTTTTATATTATACCAAAAAAATCTGGTAATTTATTGTGTTTTTTGTGCCCTACAATTAAACAGTTGTGGTATTGTAGCTACCACCATTTTACTCTCCCAAGGGTGTCTGTTTTTGGAAAAATGTAATACTGCATTTGGGGTTTTACCTAATCTTCAGGCGTAAAACGTGCATTTTAACTTGTGTGGAAAAATATCCAAAAATGGCCCTGCAGCAAAAGGATTCAATGTGCATAGTTGATAGTAGGTTGCTAATTGATAAATAAAAACTATTATTTGCATTATTTTTTAAAGCATCTTCACTGCACAGCAGTTTTTTTACAAGTTCCTAAAACTTTTGCACAGTACTGTCAACATAGCATATAGAGTGCAGCGGTCAGTGTTCTGTAAAGTACAACATGCTCTCTAGAGTGCAGAGGTACGGGGTATGTAGTGTAGAACATTACATATAGCATGTAGTACTCAAGAGTAATATACAATATTGCATTTGGAGTGCAGAGGTCACGAATGTATAACACACTGAACAGCCATCTGGAGTGTGTAATGCAGGGGTCAGGACTATGTAATGTTCAACATATATGTGCAGTTTTCAGAAGTATGTAGCGTGCAGCATAGGATACCTAGGGCGGCAGTCAGATGTATATATTGTACAGAATACTGTAGCAAGTGCAGCGGTCAGGAGTTCATAATATGCAACACAGCAGTCAGATTATTTAACATACAGTACAGCATACAAAATGCAGTGGTCAGGAGAATGCATTACAGTGCAGGCATTTGGTGAGAGATAAATCTGCCAGGCCATGCCTGCAGCAAGCTGGGTGTCACTGGTCTGAGGCACCAAGCAGGAAACCCAGGGGATGTTCCCCAAGTACCTGGAAACCCATAATCACCCTGTTCATAAAAAGAAACAGCTGCATTCCCAAAAAAGGTATAAGCTAAGCAGAGACCCAGGGTAAAAGTCACTTACTCATGCCCTCTTCAGGTATTATTATCTTACCCAACTTTGTTTACATGCCTGGATTTATTCACAGATTTATTTATAGCCTTTGATGATATCAATTGGCAAAGTGCTGTTTGGACCAGGCTTTCTCAGGCAGGGTTCTATGGAACCTAAAGGATCCTCCAGAGGTTGCCAGAGGTTCCTTTAGCAGTAGCAGATTGATATCCCACCTACAATGACCACTAATGTAAGGGGACAATTTCTTGCTAATATTCAGTGTAAGGGATAACTTCCACACTTATCTTCAATGTAAAGGGGCTTATCACCAATGTAAAGGGCCTCTAAAGTAAGAGGGTATTTTTCTATTGGCCACCAATGTAGGAGGGCACTTTTCCACTTATAAATAGTGTAAGTACACATAGTAAAATAATCTTCTCTGGGTATCAAATCATTTAAATGTACCATTTTCTTTATTGTTCCTTTAAAATGCTCTGCAACTTACTAATTATGCTAATGAGCCATGATCTGTGAATATAATCATTTTTCTAGCGGTGGTTTCCTTAGATCTCAAATATATTTTAAGGGTTCCTCGTGGGTAAACATTTTGAGAAAGACTGGTTTAAATGTATTCTTGCTTGTTTTCTTTGTATGCACAGGCTGTTGATTTCAGCTTAAAACAGGCTTGTCATACACAAATGAAGCAATTGGATCAATTGCGTTGATTTGCTTTTAGGACCACACCTATTTCATTTCAGAAAAAAGCTATTGTAACACTTTGGTACCTTAAAGCAGAGTTCCACTCAAAAGTGGAATTTCTGCTTTTCTGTCTCCACATTTGGCCCCTTTCAGGGGAGCAGGTACCTGTTTTTGACAGGTGCCCTGTTCCCACTTTCGTCGGACCTCGCTGCGGCGAGTTACGCCAGAAGTTTGCCCCCCTCCTCCTCCCTCCTCCTTCCTCTGATTCTAGGCCAGTAAGAGCGCGCAGTGCGCTTCGCGCATGCACAGTAGGAGCCCGGCCATGAAGCCGCAAGACTTCACTGCTGGGTTCCGTTACTGGCAGTGGCGGCGGCGGCGGCAGCATCCGACAGCCGATGGAACCATTGGCTGTGGTGCTGACATCGCTGGACTCCAGGACAGGTAAGTGTCCTAATATTAAAAGTCAGCAGCTACAGTATGTGTAGCTGCTGACTTTTAATTTTTGGAGGGGGGGGGGGGACAACGCTTTAACATGATAGTACCATTTGGATTGTACTGCATTTTATTCCAGAGAAAGATGTTAAAACATTCTTGAAGTACTGAGCTGCAAAACTATGTAACCAAGTTTTTTTTAACCACTTAAGCCCCGGAAGATTTTACCCCCATTCCGACCAGGGGGTATTTTGCGATTCGGCACTGCGTGAATTTAACGCACAATTGCGCGGTCGTGCGACGCTGTACCTAAACGAATTTGACGTCCTTTTTTTCCCACAAACAGAGCTTTCTTTTGGTGGTATTTGATCACCTGTGCGATTTTTTGATCACGCGCTATAAACAAAAAAAGAGCGTCAATTTTGCAAAAATAGCAATATTTTTCACATTTTTTTATATGAAATTCCCCCCAAAAAAAATGTAAAAATCAAAATTTTTAAAAATTTTCGGCCAATTTATTTTATGCTACCTATGTTTGGTAAAAAAAATCGCAAAAAGCGTATTTTGATTGGTTTGCGCAAAAGTTATCGCGTTTACTAACAAAGGGAAAGATTTTTGTCATTTTTGTTGTTTTTTTTTTAACGCGTAATGGCGGCGATCTGCGATTTTTTTTGCAGTACTGCGACATTGCGGCGGACAGATCGGACCCTTGACTGACATTTTTGACACTTTTGGGGTTACCAGTGACATTTCTACAGTAATCAGTGCTATATATATGCACTGTTACTGTAAAAATACACTGGTAGTGAAGGGGTTAACTTTATTTGGAAGGGAGGGGCTGTGTGTGTCCCTAGGGGCGTGGTTTCTACTGTGATTGGCTGTGGCTCTAGCTGTAAAGACACTGATCAACGGATCTACATACCAGATCCGTTTTATCAGTGTCTTTGCAGCGAAGAGAATGACAGGCAGTTTGTTTACACAAGCTGCCTGACATTCTCCCTCTCCCCCGCCGATCGCCGAGTGACCGGCGGACATCGGGTCCGCTGGTCACACGCGCGGGGGGGTCCGTGACCACGCGGGAGCGGGAGCGCGCCCCGGGGGGCGCGCGCTCGCTCCCTAGACCCTCACAAGCAAGCAACGTAGCCCTACGTTAGTTTGCCTGTGAGGGGCTGACCGCCGACGTAGATAGTCGTGCGGCGGTCGGCAAGTGGTTAAACAGATGCACTTTAAAAATGTTGGTTAGTGCCTTCTGCGCATTATAACAGTATTGTGGTTATCAGCTTTCAATAGCCTTACTAGGAGTCTTTGAAGTGCCAACAACACTAGAGGTTTGAGTTATGGCCAGAAACGTAAAATAAGGTAGTAGAGTTCCAACCTATGCCTTGATACGGTTTGGTTATGAAACTCTTCTCTGGGATGGGCGAAACCCTGACACTTGAAAATATACTATCATTTGATGTACATAAGAAAGATGTGATTTGAAATAAACATGGTCAGATTCTTGATATTGTGCCAGACCTATTCCCCACATGTGGAAAGGCAGTTGACCAAAGGTAAATTGTGGGAACAGTGGGGTTGATTTACTATAACTGGAACACTTAAAACCTGATGCAGCTATGCATGGTAGCCAATCAGTTTCTAACTTCAGATTGTTCAATTAAGCTTTGACAATACAACTTGGAAGCTGATTGGTTTCGATGTAGAGCTGCACCTGATTTTGTACTCTCCAGTTTTAGTAAATCTACCACAGTGTGCCATACTTTGACTTTCTTCTACACAATTAAACACCGTCACTACCTCTGGATCAGAGATTTATGGTTACTTGTTTCTTCATTAATGTATCATAGACATCATAAAGAGTCAATCCACCCAAACCTGATATTTCAGTTTAGGGTTGTTTCCTAAATGCCACATCACTAACATTTTCCTTGTGGCAATCAACAACTGCCATTGCAAGTTTTGTTCTCATTTTTGTCATTTTAATTTTCTTTACCTTACTGAAAATTCAGTGGAGAGACTGAGACTCCATCTGCTGCTGCTATTGGACTGAGACTCCAAGGTTAGTAGAGCAGAACCAGTTGGGAGATCATCCCAAAAATTGCCAAGAAATCTAAGAAGGGTGCAGGTCAATATGGCCCACCAGTATCCATTCATAACTAATTTTGGGTGCACCAACTCTTTACAGAAAAGGAAGCTTCAAGGTATGAAAATGTCACAATCTATTTGTTGTTCATCTGAAAATCTCTAACGTGAAAACAAAAAAAGCATATTTATAGTCTAAGCTGGATTTTATCTTAATCATTAATGTATTTTACTACTATAACATACTCAGTAGAACTGTACCACAAGGACAAAATTATGACATTTTTGACAAGTGTATCATTAGAAGCTAAGAGATTTGCAAGTAGTTCTGCTGAGAGCTTACACTTTTCAGACTTTAATTTGATTCCGCACATAAATAGATCAAGGTATAGCTTAGGGGGTCGATAATACATTGTAAGCCATTTTAGCAAAAATGGTTTCATTTAGAGAAAAGTTGTTCACTATTAATTTTCCATTTGTATTCATATTTAGGTAACAGATGTAGTCTTGCTCCCCAGATAACACATATTGAATTGTAGCACAGGATATCACAAAAATGTATAGCATTGGAGGATGGTGTTAATTTCAAATATCACCACATAATTTAACAGAGAGAACAAGAGTCTGCCACACAGTGTTTATAAATCCACATGGGAGACAAAGGTGTAAAGGGCTCTTTTTTTCCTTTAAATTTTCAAGTTCCTATTTTTCAGCATAAGTGTTGAAGGTACCTGTTGATTTCAGGATTGGACATCTGGAGATTAATATTGCAGCTGAATTCATGCTCACTGTCAGATCTTTAGCAATTTTTTATGCAAGAAACTGCTCTGCTTTTAATAATAAATCACCAAATTTATGAAAATTAGAACCTCATTTACAACAGTTTGGATTTTGGAAAATGTGCATAAGGGAATATGCGCAGCACTTTTGTTATAGAATCAGTCTATTTAAATTTGGTTCATTTCCAGGTGAAATACAGCAGGGTTTTATCTCTTTCCAGCTTTTTAGATGTTTCTGATACCAGTGTGTTAAGAATTTCCTTTAGAGCAGGGATCCTCAAACTATGGCCCTCCAGCTGTTGCGGAACTATACATCCCATGAGGCATTGTAAAACTCTAACATTCACAGACATGACTAGGCATGATGGGAATTGTAGTTCCTGGACAATTGGAGGGCCATGGTTTGAAGACCCCTGCTTTAGAATATCCAAGCGGCCTTCACTTTGCTGCAGACAAGACTCATTTGGCATTATCCTGATCAGTTGTGTATATGTTACTGTTGCTCTCTGATTGGTTGCCTATAGGAACATACAAAGAATCTAGTCCTAGCTGGGCAGACTGTTCTATGACATGAAGGTGATTGAGCTTAACTCTTTCCATCTTGGGAGGGAATTGGCATGCGCATTCTCAGGAAATTTTCCAAAGATGGAATTGTCAATGAACCCAAAAATTAAGGGATATTGATAGAATTGAAATGTTTTAAAGGGAACTAGAGATGCAGTCAAAAATTACATTTGACATAAAAACATGGTGAGTAAGGGCACTTTCATTAAACATGGACATGGATGTTGGTAGTTCTTAGCCATTATGTCAGGAAAAGTAAGGCACTAGTAACAAAATTAAACTACACCAGAGAGATATGTGAAATAGGTTATTCTGATTAATAAAGCCATTGGCAGGTGTCTTTGGTATTTTCCTAGGCAAGCCTTTTCGTTTTAGAACCAGTTCACACCATGAATCACACTGGAACACGCTGCGCTTTCCTGTGTTTCACATGCAATCTGGGTGCAGGGCGATTTCAGAACATTCATTTGAACGAGCTGAAATTTCACCAGACCACACTAAAAGTAGTGCATGTATTACTTTTAAAAACACACTGCAATTGGATTACATGGTACTATTGTACAATGCGATTCGGTGCAGGAAAACATGCTGCAGTTGCAACCTGCGTTTGGGGTATCATTAAGTTAACACTGAAACCTGCTGCATATTGCATGTGCAGTGTGCTTTGAACGCAGTATGGGAAACATGCATGGAATATGGGCTTCACGCACCAAGTTCTGGTGTGAACTGACCCTTAGATAAGTAAAGTAAGACTGAGCTAAACAATCAGAATATGAGTGTAACGGCATTTGGAAGTCAACAAATACACAAGTGATATTAAAGTATATTTTATTATGGGAAAAATAATTTAAAGAATAGTGTTTAAAAGCAAGCATACATATTGGCTGACATTGTAATTGCTAGATCTTATCACTTCATAATGAATCTTTTATACCCCACAAACCCTGTATAATATAACATAATACGGTATCTGATTTACATCCAAAGATGGGGCGTGGGATTGTCCCTATGCATTTCAAATCCTTCCTAAGGGGAAAGAGATTGTTCCTGTTTATAAATATATATATATATACAGTATACAAAATTACAATCTATGTCATATATTGTCATATACATTCTGAAAGTTACAGTATAGTGTCATTTACAAATGAAAAGGGACCTTCTATCTTGTCATCCATATTAAAAACGTTTTTGGTCTGCAAATCCCAAGTGAGGTCCCCTCAGCGGCCACTGTAGCCAGGTGCACCACTAGAACCTATAGGTGCCAAAACATTGTAACAACCCCCATTTAAATGGTATGTTGAGAATAAGCCCCAATTATAAGTATTAAATCCACATTATAATAAAGTAGTATCATTAAAGGTACTTCAAAACGATATAGTGTGTATAGCACCTTGCTCCTGCGCTCAGAATCCAACCTCCCTGACCACTCTTTCCACGGGACTCATGTTTGGCATCTCAAATGGCTAAGGTCTTGCTGCCCTATAGGACTGGGGTAGTCCGACAGGTACTGCAAACAAAAAAACAAAGAAGGGCGCACCGACCTAGCGCATTATCCTCAATATAAGCTTTATTAATAGAACATAAAAATGGCTATTCACAAACAAAGATGTAAATCAGTCATATCAAAACCAAGTGTTTGAATATCAGGAGCAGTCCATATGAATGTCCACTGTCCTTATTGGATGATGGCTGACGAGTTTCGAGGCTTCGTCTCTTCCTCAGAGCCCTGCAATCAGGACTGCTCCTGATATTCAAACACTTGGTTTTGATATGACTGATTTACACCTTTGTTTGTCAGTAGCCATTTTTATGTTCTATTAATAAAGTTTATATGGAGGATAATGCGCTAGGTCAGTTCTCCCTTCTTTGTTTTTTGTTTGCAATATCATTAAAGTTACAGTGCCTTGCGAAAGTATTCGGCCCCCTTGAACTTTGCGACCTTTTGCCACATTTCAGGCTTCAAACATAAAGATATAAAACTGTAATTTTTTGTGAAGAATCAACAACAAGTGGGACACAATAATGAAGTGGAACGAAATTTATTGGATATTTCAAACTTTGTTAACAAATAAAAAACTGAAAAATTGGGCGTGCAAAATTATTCAGCCCCTTTACTTTCAGTGCAGCAAACTCTCTCCAGAAGTTCAGTGAGGATCTCTGAATGATCCAATGTTGACCTAAATGACTAATAATGAAAAATAGAATCCACCTGTGTGTAATCAAGTCTCCGTATAAATGCACCTGCACTGTGATAGTCTCAGAGGTCCGTTTAAAGCGCAGAGAGCATCATGAAGAACAAGGAACACACCAGGCAGGTCCGATGTTGAGCCGAAATGACTAATAATGAAAAATAGAATCCACCTGTGTGTAATCAAGTCTCCGTATAAATGCACCTGCACTGTGATAGTCTCAGAGGTCCATTTAAAGCGCAGAGAGCATCATGAAGAACAAGGACACACCAGGCAGGTCCGAGATACTGTTGTGGAGAAGTTTAAAGCCGGATTTGGATACAAAAAGATTTACCAACCTTTAAACATCCCAAGGAGCACTGTGCAAGCGATAATATTGAAATAGAAGGAGTATCAGACCACTGCAAATCTACGAAGACCTGGCCGTCCCTCTAAACTTTCAGACTGATCAGAGATGCAGCCAAGAGGCCCATGATCACTCTGGATGAACTGCAGAGATCTACAGCTGAGGTGGGAGACTCTGTCCATAGGACAACAATCAGTCATATACTGCACAAATCTGGCCTTTATGGAAGAGTGGCAAGAAGAAAGCCATTTCTTAAAGATATCCATAAAAAGTATAGTTTAAAGTTTGCCACAAGCCACCTGGTAGACACACCAAACATGTGGAAGAAGGTGCTCTGGTCAGATGAAACCAAAATCGAACTTTTTGGCAACAATGCAAAGCGTTATGCTTGGCGTAAAAGCAACACAGCTCATCACCCTGAACACACCATCCCCACTGTCAAACATGGTGGTGGCAGCATCATGGTTTGGGCCTACTTTTCTTCAGCAGGGACTGGGAAGATGGTTAAAATTGATGGGAATATTGATGGAGCCAAATACAGGACCATTCTGGAAGAAAACCTGATGGAGTCTGCAAAAGACCCAGAGACTGGGACGGAGATTTGTCTTCCAACAAGACAATGATCCAAAACATAAAGAAAAATCTACAATGGAATGGTTCACAAATAAACATATCCAGGTGTTAGAATGGCCAAGTCAAAGTCCAGACTTGAATCCAATCGAGAATCTGTGGAAAGAACTGAAAACTGCTGTTCACAAACGCTCTCCATCCAACCTCACTGAGCTCGAGCTGTTTTGCAAGGAGGAATGGGCAAAAATTTCAGTCTCTCGATGTGCAAAACTGATAGAGACATACCCCAAGCGACTTACAGCTGTAATCGCAGCAAAAGGTGGTGCTACAAAGTATTAATTTAAGGGGGCTGAATAATTTTGCACGCCCAATTTTTCAGCTTTTTATTTGTTAACAAAGTTTGAAATATCCAATAAATTTCGTTCCACTTCATGATTGTGTCCCACTTGTTGATTCTTCACAAAAAATTACAGTTTTATATCTTTATGTTTGAAACCTGAAATGTTGCAAAAGGTTGCAAAGTTCAAGGGGGCTGAATACTTTCGCAAGGCACTGTATCTACCCTTAAAATAATACAACCTGGGAAGCTGCCCTCTTTAAGGTGAAAAGTGTCACCCTTAATAAACATAAATAAGGAAAAGAATAAGGCACAAACACAACCAAATCCCCACAAAATAACAAAAAAATTAAATTAAATAATAAATGAATTTCTATAAACATGTGCAGTAGTCCCCACATCATGTAGAACAAACCTTCTCTGTCCTGATGGGTAATTTTCCTATAGTGCAACACCATAGACCACCACCATAGTGAGAAGTGCACACTCACCGTCAGTCCAGTGACCTCTAAGTCAATAAAGGTCAACAAGCGCTTTGTGATAAGCAATAATGTCACCCAGATCGGTTACACCACTCTTCAGTAGATCTTCTAAAATCCTCCACTTTCTTAAATTTTCACTCTTGTAATTGTGCTCAAACTCGGCACCAATATAAACAGCCTTTGTATATACTTGCACCGCTGTACCTCCTACAGAGGATTGGCGTGCGTTACAACCACCAGAAGTTCAGGCCAGACGTAACATTAGAATGAACCCGGGAGTGACGACACACTTGGAGCCTCGACTAGTTTTGCTGATCGCGTCTTCAGGAAGCTACCTTCCTGAATAATAAAATCTCTCTCATCCCAAGCCACACATATTGGAGACAAAGGGGAAAGACATGCAAAAAGGAAACAAACCACCCCAGGTTTACCCAAAACATGTAGACATATTTACCATAACCCAATTAGCATAGAAAATATATATTCTCTGCTTTATATGATGACATCTATGTATTTTTTTAAAAAAACTAATTGGGATATGGTGACTATGTCTACACATTTTGAGTAAATCTGGGGTGTTTTTTTCCCTCTTTTTTCTCCTTTACTTCCAATATGTGTGGCTTAAGAAGAGTTATTTTTTTATACTGTGGATTTAATACTCATAATTGGGGCTTATTCCCCCACACACCTGGCTGGGGCAGTCACTGAGTTAACCTCTCCTGGAATTTGCAGTGCAAAAACATTTTTAAAATGGCTGACAAAATGCTGACAAAATAGAAGGCTTCTTTTGTAAGTTTCAACATAAAAAATGAAAATATATAATTTACATTGTAATATAATGTTTATTCTTTAGTGCCGTACACTAAAAAAAAAAAAAGGTAAGGGGAATATCAAAGACTAAGTGCTCCCCAGTGTGCAGCTTATTTTTTATCTTTTCTGTTGAGACGGTTAGGCTTGATAAACCATGTTGGGGTATATGCAGTGTAAAAGGGCTACTAACTTTAATGAAGTGTGAGATTGGTAAAATTCCCTGGAAAGTAAAAATATGATGTCAGGGCCTGGACCTAAACCTGGGTCCTCTGCTGTGCCTGGTGATGGCTCATCTTGCTGAGCCATCTGAGATGCTGGAGAGCTCCCTGCCTGATTAATTATACAACTTTGCCTTATGTCTTGTTTCTTGTGAACCTTGAACTTTCTGCTCCTCCCATGAACTTCCTAATTTAAGGCATGTCTCTGCACTTCCTGTTTACCAGATTATTGTGCTCTCTCCAGCCAATATCCCTCATTTGTCACTCCTGCTGCCAACTGTATACCACTTGTTACCGACCTTTGGCTTGTTTCTCGACTACCCTTCTGCTTGATCCAACCTACAAGCACTTGTCAGTAACCTTTGTGTACTGACTACACTGCTGCTTGATTCCTATGTGCTATACAGTACTGAGTTTTAAAGATGCCTGTGTATTATCCTGTCAATGTACCATGTATTTATCAAATTGGTTTGGCATTTATGTCCATGCATTTTCTGTATGATGATTGTTATTCACTTTTAATAAATTTAGAAACCATGTTTACCTCATATACATCTATTGGCCTTATGTGTTCACCTCATTTAAGTCCCAGGGCGAAATATTGTTTTGTTGTTTTCCTATGTGCTATACAGTATTTGTTACTGGACCCCAGCTTGCTCACCTCCTGGTGGGGTTATCCTGAGGACCGCGATCTGGTACTAACAGGTAGCTAAACCCATCTCCACCATCAGGAGCTCTGGTGAATACAAATTAGTGCTTAGACTATGCACCTCAGGTGGGCCAGCGTCATCTGCCAGGGTAATCTGCTTGTGTATTTAACCTGCTGGTTGGCGGGAGCCCCCTTATCTGCTATAGCTACTGGTTTCTGAACATGACCCTGGATTGCGACTTATGGGCAGTTGAAATTTCATTTTAATATTGATGAAAATTTAGGTGGAGGTATCTGCAAGAAATGTGGAGCCATTTGGCTTATATGATCTTTGATTAACCACTTGCTGACCACCCCATGCAAATTTACTGTGACAGGGCAGCTCAGCTGCACATAATTACATAGATCTACGTGATTATGTGCATGTGGTCTCGGCGGCACGTGCACCACTGGAGCTTCGCTCACGCTGTAAATTAGACACAGCGGGAGCCAGGCCGCAGGAGGAGCAGCGGCGATAGCCACCGGCCACCTGCGATGTTCACAGAAACTGACAGAAGACCTACCTGCTTATGTAAACAAAGCAGGCGATTCTTCTGTCACACAAGCAGAGAGAGATCATGAGTTTCAGCTAAGCTTAAACCCCAATCTCTCTGTGCCTGTCACAGAGCCCTTCCCCTCCAAAGTCAGTAAGCACAAACAGGCATACATTTAACCCGTTGATCACCCCCAGTGTTAACCCCCTTCCCCTCCAGTGTCATTTATACAGTAATATACTATGCATATTATTTAGCACTGATTACTATATTAATGTCACTGGTCCCCAAAAAGTGTAAAAAATTTCAGTTCGGGGTCCGATCTGTCTGCCGCAATGTCGCAGTCCCGCTAAAAATCGCTGATCGCTGCCATTACTAATAAAAACAAAAGAAAAAATAAAGAGTCCAAAAATCTATCCCGTAGTTTGTAAATGCTATAACTTTTGCGCAAACCAATTAAAATACGCTTTTTGGGATTTTTCTTTTACCAAAAATATGTAACAGAATACAAATTGGCCTAAACTGATAAAAAAAATTTGATTTTTTAAATGCTTTTATTAGGAATGTTTTATAGCAGAAAGTAAAAAGTATTGTGTTTTTCTTTCAAAATTGTCGCAATTTTTTTGTTTATAGCGCAAAATCTCAAAACCGCAGAGGTGATCAAATACCACCAAAAGAAAACTCTATTTGTGGGAAAAAAAGAACATCAATTGTATTTGGGTACGGCGTTGAACGACCGTGCACTTTTTCGTTAAAGTAACGCAGTGCCAAATTGCAAAAAATTGCCTGGCCATTAAGGGGGTAAAAACTTCCAGAGCCAAAGTGGTTAAATAAGAGGGAAAGATTAAGGTCTGTAGGCAGTTAGTGTGGGAGCCAAAGAACACAGACCTCATGGCTGAGGTTGTGGTTAACATTTTTGCAGAATGAATGAATGGGTACTTAAAATGCATGTAGAGCCAATTTATTATTAGAATGTAAAATAGTTGGGACCCCTGCCAGATTTGTATTGCTGTGTGTATCTGCCGGGGGCATTCATCCCCATTATTGGTCTTGGTGCATATTGTCTAGAAATAATGGGAAATTTAACAAGTTCCAGTTGTCACTTGAACAGCAGGTGAGGGGAATCATCCAATGGGTAAAAGTGTTTTGTTGACAACTGTTTGAGAGGGAATATTCCCCTCATTTTGAAAAGAATTCCCCCTATTTCCTGCTGTGCTTCTGGGACAGGAGGGGAAGATAAGTCTCCCTGAGGGACATATTCAGTAATAAATACCTTATTGGGGTTAAGCTGGATACACACTATACAATTTTCTGTAGATTTTTTCCTTTAGATTTACCAAAACCATATAATATGAGGTCAAACCCAAACACTTCCAATTGGTATGCAACCAGGCAGGCCCTTGTCGTGGAATTTTCCTCAGGTACAAAATACCTGTTACCTGTTAGTCAGCGATATCAAATCAGACAATATGTAATTACATTTATAATAAGATCAGAATAAGACTCAAAATAATTGAATCAAAATGACCTGATTTATTACAGCGTGTTGGAGCTTAAATATACTATATGACATATAAAAGTAGGTTTGTATTAACATCTTTTGTCCAATCAAGGCTAGCGATTAATTATGGTAAGCATAGGGTTAATCTATATTGTGATTTTCTGTCATCAGGGAATTTTCTGTAATTTTCCGAGTACTTTTAATTCAGATATAAATTGTTCTGCGGTCAAGATGTCCAGACGGAGTTCCTCTTTATGACAGATAGGGAATTTTCGGAAGTGCAGAAATATCTCAGCTTATATATATATTTAGCTTTTGAAAGCTTGTGATATATATATGAGAGAATAAAAAAGAGACAAAAGGTTAATTTCTTGAAAGACATTTTGTATGCAATCAGACATTTTGTATACGAGCAGACATTTTGTATACAAATCAGACATCTTTTCCACCTCATATTCCCCCTCTTGAGAATTTACTTATCACCCTAACTACCTATCCACTCATCATATCCCTCCAAGGGAGCAGCCCCTTACGCTTGGGATACTGGCCCAGAGGGCAAACCTCAGTGGGGGGTGTCCGAGTCTTGGTAAGGTTCTGAGGCGGAAATTACTTCATACATGGGGGGTTGAGGTGATAGATGTCTCATTATAGCATACTCAGCATCATCAATCACTTCTTATTTCCGTATAGAGTTGAAATAGGTTGTCTCCTTGGCCTGGTAACCTTATCAACCAAACACATAGTTATTTTAATTCAACAGGTAACTAGAGATCATAATTATCATAAATATCAATATGAATACACCACTTTCATCATTTTAGGAGATACTTAGGAAAAGGCAAATCCTCCAAGGACTGTGTTCATTAGGAAGGGCGGACACCATTGGAAGTAAAGAGGCTATAGTACCTGTTCCTGTGACACACTGAGAAAGTCAACTATGGGCCTTATTGCCGCAGACATAATAGATTCCCAACCCTGAATGTGACCACCCTGGGGTGAAAATGGGTATTAATAACTTTTCTGCATAATACCCCAGTTGCTGTCTGAACAACAGAAACCTGAGGGCTTCTCCTAGATGAGAAATGTCCATATTGTCATTTAATATGGCTTATATTTTATGTTTAACAGTTTCATTTCTGTAATGCATGCAAGTTTCATTTTATGGGCTGTTCACAGTCAGCTGTGGGCAGGATATGTTTATCAGTGCTTGTGAACAGTCCACCCCCCCTACATCAGTTTTATTTCCATAGAACGCTATACACACTGTAGGATTCTTGATTAGACCTGCAACTTTCAGGGGAACTAACATGTCCTTTCGTGCACTGGTAATGTTTCTATAGGATTTTGAAAACTCTGTCTGATTTAGATCCTCTAATGCAAGTGGGTTTACTAGCACAGGTATAGTCTGGGACTCTGGGTGTAATTGCGAACATATCTAGCATCCTGAGTATCCTGATTTCCTAGTTACCTGGTATATAAACTTTAACAGTGCATTAGGCCTTGGCTTGTTTGTCTCTTTATCGTCCTGCCCCTTCATTATACCAAACATTTCTATACATATCAAAAATTGTAAGAAAATCATTGTACCACCTTTTTGCAATGACTGGCGTGAATCCATGTATCCCTTCTACCGTGAGGGGTGTTGGTGTAACCAACTGCACTCTTAGTAGCCTGCCAAACCGAGAGTCGAGACTCCTTCTGACGTGTCTCCTGATTACTACCCAATCACCAAGCCTTACTTAATGACTTTTAGTATCCTCATTTGGATCTGGTAGGGATGAAAACACACTGTTATGCCTTTTTGTCAATTGCTTTTGAAGCGTCGCAACACATCTAGTGAGATCTGATTGTGTGGCTTGCAATTGCTTGTGGTAAATAGAGACCTGCTTCAGGAGAGCACCCAAAGAGTACCTACATCTTTCTTGGGAGTGTTCCTCACAAAGGAAAAACGTAAAACAATAGGTGGGTACTCTACCTGTTTCTGCTATTATTTTACTGAACTTGTTTTTTCTTTACTATTCAACCTTTCTACCTTCCCGCTACTCTGTGAGTGATATGGAGTGTGAAAGGCTTTCTCAATATTTAGTGCGGATAGGACCTCTTGTAGAACCCTTCCTGTAAAGTGAGTACCCCTGTCACTTTCCATAGTTTCTGGAATTCCATACCTGCACATTACCTCGGACAAGAGTTTTTTTTTGCTGTGGTTTGTACCGTACCCCTAGAGACTGGCCAGGCCTCAGGCCATCCTGAAAAAATGTCTATACAAACCATAGCATTTGCATAGGGACCAGACTGTGGGAAATCAATGTAATCTATTAGAGTTCCCTGGAAAGGACAGTCTGGCTTAGGTGGTGCTTTTGTGGGGTGCTTACAGTTCTACCAGCATTGTACCTAGCACAGGTAAGACAAGAAGCAGTATATTTTGCAGCTACTCCAGGAAAACTAACCAGTGTTGCATTACCAAGGTGGTAATTAGAGTCTTTGAGTTATGACACAGTCCGTGAGCTGCGGCTGCCACCCTTGGGTATAGGGCCTGAGATCAGACAGAAATGCTCCTCCATTCTCCAGCAACCAGTTTCCTCCTGTGTTGCACTTTTCTTCCGCCACTTCTCACGTTCCTGTGAGGGGGCTTTTTCTGCAATGATATCAAGATTGTCATACTTACCGGAGTTGGTTGCTTTCCTGCGAGTGTCAGTACCCGTATAGGGACTTATTCCAGTGCAGCCTCTTTCGCTGTCCTGTCAGCCCTTGCATTTCCTGCAGCTTCTTCTGTGTCTTCTCTTGCATGTGCCTTGGTTTTTAAAATTAAATGGCCACCTTGGTGGGACACCGGAAGACTAAGAACAGTCTCTATTATATCTGCATGCTTTATTGGCTTACCAGCTGAGGTCCAAAAGTTACCAGCTTTCAAAAATATGACCAAAATCATGTTGATGTAAATGTTAGCTCTTTAAAATTCACAGGCCTTTGCCAAAGTCATCAGCTGCTTTTAAACTTTAGATTTAATGCCTCTGCATTCCTTTTTTCCTTTTGTTTATTTATTTATATATTTTGCTGTTACTACTGCATACCCAGTTACAGGCTTACCCTCTTCTGTGTAGAAACATGATCCATGTACATCATGGGTGTCCAACCTTTTGGCTTCTCTGGGCCACATTAAGTGTAGAGAAATTTTCTCGGGCCGCATATAAAATATACACTATAGTTAAGGTACATAAGTAATAAAATGTAGCCGCGCCCCCCCCCCCGCACTAATTTAACAAAACTAGAGGATAATCAAATGAAATGGAATCAGTATACAGAGGTTTACTTGTTCTAAGAGATATTAAAGAAACACTCATAAACACTGCACATGTTCACCTCCCCCTCCCTCCCCTCCGTGGCAGCCTCTGCCTACTGTTAGTTGGAAGCCGCTGTGGCCATGCCCCCGACCCGACTTCCTTTCTCCCCAGCAAAAAATAAAATTGTTAGAAGGCAGTGGGCCGCATTGCCTGCGGTTATGGGCCGCATGTGGCCCCCGGGCCGCATGTTGGACATGCCTGATCTGCATAAAGGGTCTCATCAGGGCTTTAGAGAGGAGCCTTTTTGGCAGGGCTCAAAGATTTGGACTCTGCCATCATCAGCTCAAAGCAGTCATGAGGGGTATTAAACAAACACTTTCTCCTTCCCCTCTAGTTCCTGCTCCTGTACTGGAAGTAAACTGGCTTCAACACATTGCACCGTTTTATTGTGATATGGTCACTACTCAACAGGGCACACTCATACACTGATATCCGTGCTGAGGAGATGTGTCTGGTTTGTGCCCTGTGGGGTGTCTCCTGTACAGCATGTGGGACAATTATGGTTAAGGGATGTCCCAAAACCATATCAGTTGGCCTATCCAGCAGCTCCTTGCAGGCTGCTATGGCCTGTACACAGCTGAGGATCCTTTTGTCACAGGGTCAAGTGGGCAAGAAACATATGCTAGTGGCTTCTGTTTGCCCCATGTTCCTATCCTGTGTGAGAACCCCCGGATGCGTGTCCATTCAACTCATGACAAAACAAAGTAAAAGGTTTCACCTGGTTTGGGAGAGAAAGCACGGGAACAACCTGTAACCCTTTCTTCAGTTCACCCAGACAGACTATCTCTTCCTGATTTTTCCAGACCGTCTGGTTGTCAGAGACCGCAAATACTGCAAGTCATCTACACACTGGATTAATGCCGTCTCTGCATCATAATATTTGATATTAGCCCCTACTACAGTCAGAATGTCAGCTCCTAACAAATTAATGGGCACGGCATTTGAAATTGAAACGTAACTTAGCTTAGTGTTTTTTTTTTCATCTGTAAATAGAGATGTCGCAAACCTAAAATTTGCCGTTCGCGAACGGTGAACGCAAACCTCCGCAAATGTTCGCGAACGGGCGAACCGGACGAACCGCCATAGACTTCAATAGGCAGGTGAATTTTAAAACCCACAGGGACTCTTTCTGGACACAATAGTGATTTAAAAGTTGTTTCAAGGGGACTAACACCTGGACTGTGGCATGCCAGAGGGAGATCAATGGCAAAACTCCCATGGAAAATTACGTAGTTGACGAAGAGTCGGGTTTTAATCCATAAAGGGCATAAATCACCTAACATTCCTAAATTGTTTGGAATAACGTGCTTTAAAACATCCAGTGTGTGTAAACGATCAGGTATGATGTTGTATCAATCAGGTAGTGTAAGGGTTACGCCCGCTTCACAGTGACAGACCAAACTCCCCGTTTAACGCACCGCAAACAACCACAAACAGTCCATTTGCAGTGGGTACAGTACAGTCTGTGGACCTGACACTCACTGGCAAGCAACTATAAAGTGGTGGACACTGCAGTGGGCACAGGACACTCTGTGGACCTGACACTCACTGGCAGGCCAGGCAACTGCAATTATAAAAAATATATATTTTTTTAATTTGCAAGGTGCTGTGTCACCGTATATATGAGTGGTGGGCACTGCAGTGGGCACAGTACACTCTGTGGACCTGACACTCACTGGCAGGCCAGGCAACTGCAATTATAAAAAATATATATTTTTTTAATTTGCAAGGTGCTGTGCCACCATATATATATATATATGAGTGGTGGGCACTGCAGTGGGGACAGTACACTCTGTTGACCTGACACTCACTGGCAGGCCAGGCAACTGCAATTATAAAAAATAATTTTTTTTTAATTTGCAAGGTGCTGTGCCACCGTATAAATCAGTGGTGGGCACTGCAGTGGGCACAGTACACTCTGTGGACCTGACACTCACTGGCAGCCGGCAGGGAACAGCAATTATGACAGAGGAAAAAAAAGAAAATTTTTAAACTGCAAGGTACTGTGCCACCCGATATGAGTGTGGTGTGCACACAATACAGTCTGTGGTGGGTCTGTGGCCTCTCACACACGGCGGGCAGGCAACTGCACAATATATATATATATATATATATATATATATATAAAAATTGACTGAAATACCAGCCCTAAAAAGGGCTTTTTGGAGTCCTGTCAGGATGCTGTCCTTACAGCAGGAGTGGACCGAGAACACTATCTAACAACTGTCCCTATTAACAGCAGCAGCAGCACTCTCCCTGCTCTCACTAACACACTGCTTCAGAATGATCTAAGATTGATGCTGCCCTTGCTTTTTTATAAGAGGTGGGAGGGTGTGGGAGGGAGGGTATGCTGATTGGCTGGAATTTGTCTGCTGACTGTGAGGTACAGGGTCAAAGTTTGCCTCAATGATGAAGTATAGGGGGCAGAATGAACATCGCATATGTTTGCCCGCAGCGGTGGACGCGAGCAAGCAATGTTTGCCGGGAACTGTTCATCGGCGAATAGTTTGGGACATCTCTACCTGTTTTTCTTTTAAAGCGGGCAGAAGGTTACTCCCAGCCCCACCCCTGCTACTGCTTTCTTACTAATCAACCCCTTCTAGCCACCTTTGCATCGCATAAAAATCAAAAGGCAGCTAAATCCCTTATTCACTGTCTCTCTTCTTGGGGGGGGGGGGGAGGGTTGCAATTCTTTGCTTTAATGTCCTGTCTTTACACAATTTGTAGTAGGTCACTTTCTTTTATACACCCATAATGACAGGAATTAATGTACTTTTATCTTTCAAACAAATATCCTCTGAAGACTTTGTCCCAATTTTACAGAAATCTGATCAGAGGTTCCCCTTTGGTTATGGAGGATGCCCCTAAAATACCACTTAAATACTATACTCAAAATAAAAAGTTAATCTAATTTGAAACTTTTGGCTCAGTGCCAATAGGGTTCAATGGTCACGTTAATTGTGGTATCCCTTAATGTCCAAAATTAATTCTATACCTATTATAGGAACAAAGATAATTACATTTGAACCCCCTTGGCAAGCAGCCAATTTCCAAAATCTTTCACCAAGACTCCCTTTCTCATAATACTGCTGCTAACACATCAGCTTCCGCTAAGTCTGCTTCATACATTCTGCAAGGAATCTGTCATATATCAAAATATCCTTCTCTTATAACAAAAACCATAATAGGCTGTCACACCCAAAACTATGCTCCTGGAGCATATAATCTAAGGCAGTGGTCCTAATGACCCTCGACATTGACCCCTGGTCAGTATCCGCAGAAATCCAATTTCCCATTATTTCACTATTATCCTGTAATAGAAAACTGCCTTAAAACCTCCCAGGTCCCTGACCTGGGTCTGTAGTTTGTATTTGGACAGCCAACACAATTACTGGACAATTAATTTTGACAGGTTCCCTTACTTGAAATCAAACTATTACCATACATATACATATATATATATATATATATATATATATATATATATATACTAGAGCATAGAGACAGAAAACCTCAGGAGTATATAGAATGACAGGTTAATTAGTCATAAAGTTTCAATGCTAGCTGCCGTCTCAAATTGACACTCCGAAATGAGACCGTTTTACCATAACACAACCGTGGGTCACGTTTCTGCATCTCCAAGACACCCACAGTGGTGAGGGTTGACCCAACCTCACCTTTCGCAACAAGTTTTAGTAGCAACAATATATACACCGACTAAGGGGTTTAGGTTCTTTTAAGAGGGTATTACGTCAAACATAAACAGAGTTACCTGGACGACTGAGAGGACTGGAAATACATTGTAAGCAGACAATGGGCTTACCTGGCCAGTTTTCTTTCCAGAGTCCCCAGCGCCGTCCAGGTGTCTCACTCCGTCCGCAGATGACGTCACCTCTCCTAGGCTCAAGCTCGCCAAGCTGTCGTGGAATTTTCGTCAGGTACAAAATACCTTTTACCTGTCAGTGATACCAAATCAGACAATATGTAATAACATATATAATGAGATCAGAATAAGACTCAAAATTATTGAATCAAAATGACCTGATATATTACAGCGTGTTGGAGCTTAACCACTTGCCTACAGTGCACTTTCACCCCCTTCCTGCCCAGACTGATTTTCAGCTTTCAGCGCTCTCACACTTTGAATGACAATTACTCAGTCATGCAACACTGTAGCCATAAAAAATTTGTGTCCTTTTTTACACACAAATAGAGCTTTCTTTTGATGGTATTTAATCACTACTGGGTTTTTTATTTTTTGTGCTATAAATAAAAAAAGACTAAAAATATTGTGAAAAAACGCATTTTCTTTGTTTCTGTCATAAAATTTAGCAAATGAGTAATTTTTCTTCACAAATTTTGGCCAAAATTTATACTGCTACTTATCTTTGGTAAAAATAACCCAAATAAGTGTATATTAATTGATCTTTGTGAAAGTTATAGAGTCCACAAGCTATGGTGCTATTAATTGAAAATTGATCACACTTGATCACACCTGATGTACTGAAGGCCTATCTCATTTCTTGAGACACTAAAAAGTCAGGAAATTACAAATACCCCCCAAATGACCCCTTTTTGGAAAGTAGACATTCCAAGGTATTTAATAAGGGGCATGGTGAGTTTTTTGAAGTTGTAATTTTTTTCCCACAACTCTTTGCAAAATTAAGATTTTTTTTTTTTTTTTACACATTGACGTATTAACAGGTTATTTCTCTCACACAGCATATGTATACTTGCAACTACACCCCAAAACACATTCTACTACTCCTCCTGAGTATGGCGATACCACATGTGTGAGACTTTTTCACAGCCTGGCCACATACAGAGGCCTAACATCCCAGTAGCACCGTCCGGCATTCTAGGAGCACAAATTACACATATCATTTCCTGACAACCTATCGCACTTTTGAAGGCCCTGGAGCACCAGGACAATGGAAACCCCCATAAAATGACCCCACTTTGGAAAGAAAACAGCCCAATGTATAATTTTTGAGGCATAATGAGTCTTTTGAATATGTCATTTTTTTTCCACAAGTTTTTGGAAACTGTGGAAAGAAAATGAAAACACATTTTTTTTTACACAAAGCTGTCCATTTATGCAATATTTCTAACACATAGCATGTACATAGCAAAAATTGCACCCCAAAATACATTCTGCTATTCCTCCTGAGTATGGCGATACCACATGTGTAACACTTTTACACAGCCTAGCCACATACAGACGCCTAACATCCAAGTAGCCCTTTTCACAAAGTTGTCCATTTATCCACTTTAAGACTGGGCCTATTTTTTACACTTGGTGTTTACAAGCTAAAATATTTTTTTTTGCTAGAAAACTACTTAGATCCCCCAAACATTATATATATTTTTTTAGCAGAGACCCTAGAGAATAAAATGGAGATCGTTGCAATATTTTTTATCACACCATATTTGCGCAGCAGTCTTCCAAATGCAATTTTTTTGAAAACAAAATCACTTTTTTGAACTAAAAAATAAGAAAACAGTAAATTTAGCCCAATATTTTTCCATAATGTGAAAGATAATGTTAGGCCGAGTAATTAGATACCCAACATGTCATGCTTCAAAATTGCGCATGCTCACAGAATGGCGCCAAACATTGGTACTTAAAAATCCCCATAGGCAACATTTTAAAAATTTCTGCAGGTTACCAGCTTAGAGTTACAGAGGAGGTCTAGGGCTCAAATTATTGCCCTCGCTCTAACGATCGCGGAGATACCTCACATGTATGGTTTGAACACCGTTTACATATGGGGACTTGCATATGCGTTTGCTTCTGCGCGCGAACTAACGGGGAAAGGACGCTTTAATTTTTTATTTTTTTTTCCTATTTATTTTATTTATTATTTTTTTATTTTTACACAGTTTAAAAAAAAAATGTTTTGATCATTTTTATTCCTATTACAAGGAATGTAAACATCCCTTGTAATAGAAATAGGCATGACAGGTCCTCTTTATTGTGAGATCTGGGGTCAAAAAGACCTCACACCTCACAACTACACTAAAAAAGAAAAATAAAAAATTGTTGAAAAAAGAAAGAAAAAAAAAAAAACAAAAAACGGCCCTTTAAACCGGTTGCTAGGCAACGACTTTTGACGTAGCTCTGGTCCTCCAAGACCATAGAGTCGAGTGAGGGCCATCTTGCCCTCACTCGACTTCCTGTCTCTGAGGGTCCGGGACCGGATAGTTTTCCCCGCTGCCGGCGGGTCCGGTAAGCTGGGAAAACGTCTGGGATGTTCCGGGAGGGGGGGGGCACCTTTTTCCCTGCACCGTAAGGGTAATTCCGCAGCGAATCTGCCACTGGGACCACCCTTATCTGAAAGCCGACCGCCCGCCGTTTAAAAAAATTTTGGGGTTATGGCAGCTATCTGCTGCCATAACCCCAGTATTTAGCTTTTAATGGCCGACGCATATAGTCGTTAGGCGGTCGGTAAGTGGTTGCATGTATATGGCAAACAGGTAACGATGACTGATGGGGTGACAGGTGACTGATGGGGTGACAGGTGACGATGACTGATGGGGTGACAGGTGACGATGACTGATGGGGTGACAGGTGACAATGACTGATGGGGTGACAGATGACAATCAATGATGGGGTGACAAGTGACGATGATTGATGGGGTGACAAGTGAAAATCACTGATGGGGTGACAAGTGACGATGATTGATAGGGTGACAGATGACGATGACTGATGGGGTGACAGGTGACGATGACTGATGGGGTGACAGGTGACGGTGATTTATGGGGTGACAGGTGACGGGCGATGGTCACCGATGGGTGACAGGTGACGGGCGATGGTGCACGGCGGTACTGATGGCAGTCTCTGGTGACCGGTGAACTTTAGGCTACGTTCACATGTGAGCGTAGCGATCGCAGGCAGAATCACTGCGATTCTGCCCACGATCCAGAAATCATTGCAAATCGCGGGGCGCCTGTGCGTTGCCCATGATTTGCAATAGCACCCCAAACGCTGTGCGATTTTGCCGCCATTTCGGCCTGCCGAATCGCAGTGACATCACGCAAACAACGCATGACGCCCCAAAGAAACTCTTGTACCTTTTTTGGGCGTCATGCGATGTTTGCGCGATGTTACCGCAATTCGGCAGGCGGAAATGGCGGCAACATCGCACAGCGTTTGGGGTGCTATTGCAAATCAGGGGCAACGCACAGGCGCCCCGCGATTTGCAATGATTTCCAGATCGCGGGCAGAATCACGGTGATTCTGCCTGCGATCGCTACGCTCACATGTGAACGTTATGGGTGTCAATTTCTGGGCACTGATGAGGTGACTGTTGGGTGACAGGTGCAATTGGGGGGGGGGGGCTGAGGACTGTGTGGGGACCTTTATTTTTGTGATTTTACATTTTACAGGTGTACAGAGCAGTAACTCACTATTTCTAGCTCTGCTCTCCTCATACTGGAAACTGTATGAGGGGAGAAGAGCTAGTAACAGTGAGTTACTGCTCTTTGTTTACATTTTGTGATCGGCTGTGAATGGATTCACAGCCGATCACATAGTAAACAGTCACTGTCAGTGACTGTTTACTACTGCCGGTGACAGCTGTGTTCCTACGGAACACAGTGCCACCGACATGACCGCGCTGCGCTCTCCCGATCGCGCATGCGCGGTCATCTTGTGGGCGTCTCAATTGTGATCGGCTGTGTCATTGGAACACAGCCGATCACGTGGGAAACAGCCACGCCCATTGGCTGTTTCCCCCCTGCCGCGCGCCTGCCCTGCTTAAAGTGCCGCCGTCATATGACGGTGGCCCAGAATAATGGTCGTCATATGACGGCGGGCGGGCGGCATCTAGTTAAATATACTATATGACGTATAAAAGTAGGTTTGTATTAACATCTTTTGTCCAATCAAGGTTAGCGATTAATTATGGTAAGCGTAGGGTTAATCTATATTGTGAATTTCTTTCATCAAGGAATTTTCCGGGGGGCTTTTGATTCAGATAAAAATTGTTCTGCGGTCAAGATGTCCAGACGGACATTTTCGGAAGTGCAGAAATATCTCAGCTTATATATATATTTAGCTTTTGAAAGCTCGTCATATATGTAAGAGAATCAAAAAGAGACAAAAGGTTAATTTCTTGAAAGACATTTTGTATACGAGCAGACATTTTGTAAACAAATCAGACATCTTTTCTACCTCACCCTTGCACTACATAGTTGAAGGTAAATGTAAAGGAAATCGAACAACGTAAGTTGTATAGTGTGTATCCAGCCTTAGTTTGGCCTCTATAAAAATGTGGTTAAGTTGATGAAATTCAGAGATGGTGCACCCATGAGGTTTTGGTTTAGTAGCACTTCTGCAGTTCTTTTTCCAATAGACCTGTCAAGGAGAGTATAACTCATTTGGCAGTTATGTCACTGAAAGCCTTTGGTTCGTTGATTTTAAATGCAGAAGTAAATAATACACTATATATTACAGATTAGTTCCCAGTATTTACCAGGTAATGCTGATTTTCAATTAGAGCATTATTTAGATAAGAAGGGAACATTGTTGAGTTGCATCCCGTTGTGTTGATCGTCTAGATGAGCCCTGAGCACTAAATGTAGGATAGTGTCATGGAGAGACTTCTGCTTTTGCTGCAGGCAAAATATTTAGTGAAATATAACTCTTCACTTTATGTAGTTCATCCAAAAAAAAAAAAATCACTGATAAATTTTTGGATTGCCTTTTTAAGTGCTTTTTTAAACCTTCTTACCAGTGCTATTTAGAAATAAAAGCAGACGTGCAGATCACATTTACACTAATAAACAATTCTTTCTCTTTTAAAGATGCAACAAAGGTTATATATGTATGTACACAGTTTTAAATGTCTCCAAACAACATCTGTTCTCTTTAAATTTAAAATGACATCTTAGCACCCAGAGCTATGTTCTGCAAAAGGCTGGGAAGCCATGTCTTTGATTTAGCACTATTATATTGATCCATCACAAGACCAATAAAAATATGTCTATTTCAGAAGTCATTACAATGAAGAAATAGAAATAAAAATGTTACAGCCTAAACTAAAGCGATTTGACTCCTAAATGTGTGTCCTATGTTTTATTTTTTATAACACTGAAAATATTGCATGTTTCTTTTGCATCTCATGTCTGTAATGCCAATGGTGAAGAATTGATTGGCATCTGGTCATTATTCCTTATAAAGTGTATTTTAGTTCTAATACTATCTGACAGCTATTTTTTTTAAGGCTGACAGCAACAATACAGCCTAATTCCCAGTGAACTGCTCTAAATACATGGTATTGCAATCAGTTTAACAACCCCTGGAGGCGGAAAAATCTCTTCTTTGAACAAACACTCAAGGGGAAGAAATCTAAGATTTATAAAGGCCAAAAAGTATTCAAGAAAAGGGCTAAAGTTTATAAGTGAGCCAATAATTGATGTTTCCTTTGTTGGAAAAGAAAGCTAAAAGATTCTATAAGAATTAATCTTTAACATGTTCTAATCTCTTCTAACAAGAATTTCCAAGCTGAACGAAAGGACAAACTGCTTAGAATGTCAGTTGGTGCACTGTAAAGACAATGATACCTTAAAGTAGAAAATAAAACCAGTTTATGATCATTGGAAATATAGAACAGCTGCTTAAGCTAATTATGCTGTGCAAGATGCATATAAGCAGTATGTTTAGGAGTACATAAACAGAACTTTGCAACACCCTAATAAAGTTAATATTGTTTATGTCAGTGAGTTCCGGCGTTTTTATCCTGAGATTCCTTTCTAGAGACAAGTAAGAAAATAATTGCATGATAAAAGGCCAATATGATGTTCATAAACTGTGAACTTGAAGCAGTTGCAAACATGAATTGCACAAAGACTTGTGCAAAGAAGCAGTTTGGTCACTGTTTTGACATTTGTGCTTGTTGACTTGATTCCAGTCTATCTCTCAAGAACTTACAAGGTACCTACATCATTACAAACTCCCTCGTATCTAATCACTGGCAAAGTGTTAATGGGCTTTGGATTTGTGTTGATGGGAAAATGCACCTTTAAAGGTGCATTTGGGATCCATTCCAGATGCTTATGAAACCATTTAAAGTTCACTGAGACTTGCAGTTGACCTCCTTGTGACCTGCATTTGACAGCCTATTAACTACTGCCTCTCTAGAGCAATTGTTTTATTTTTCACATGCTTTAAAATCTTAATTTTTGGCTAGAAAATGACTTAAAACTCCTGTATATAATTCCCCTGTCACGTACCTGGCTGGTAAACCTGACTTGCGGAGGAAGGCCTCTCGTACAGCTCCGACTTGAGGGCCACTGGAGGTGAGACGGTAGCCGCTAGAGTATGGTGGGGTAAGAGCCCTATTATCAGTTCCTTATTATCATCAGTCCTTCCTTCTGAAGGTGGTGTCGGATTTTCATCTCAACGAGAACATTGTCTTACCTCCGCTGTGTGCAAAGCCTAAGCATCCTAAGGAATTGGCCTTGCATTCCTTGGATGTGGTCCGGGTGATCAGGGTTTACCTGTCGTCTACTGAATCCTTCAGAAAGTCGGATTCTCTTTTTGTCCTTCCTGAGGGACCTCGGTAGGGTACGGCTGCGTCTGGGGCAACCATTTCCAAATGGATCAGACAGACGATTGTTCAGGCCTATTCACTTAGGGATCAGGTTCCACCTTTCCCTGTCACGGCGCACTCTACCAGAGCGGTTAGTGCGTCTTGGGCCTTCCCCCATCAGGCGTCGGTGTCTCAGGTGTGCAAAGTGACGACCTGGCCGTCTGTGCATACCTCTACAAAATTTTACAAACTTGATGTTCTGGCATTGGCAGATGCCTCTTTTGGCCGCAAAGTTCTGAGTGCGGCAGTGCCTTAGGGGAGACATGGCGGTTTTAGCCTGTCTCCTCCTGTTGGGGTTTTTTTCCCCTTGGTTATTTTGCTTTCCTGGGTTTGTTTGCTCCTGTTGAGCTTTTCCTGTTACCCAGTATTTTACCTTTCTGGTTCAGATAAGGTTCTTTTCTCTGGCCTGGGTGTTGCGTTGCCTTTTTGACGGTTATGTTTCCCACCCCTCACATTTACACTGCTTTGGGACGTCCCAGAAGTGCAGACTGTATGAGTGGGCTGCAAATGTCAGAGGACGTAAGAGAAAATATAATTTTTTGTAAGAACTTACTGTAAAATTCTTTTCTCTGAGTCCTCTGACAGTCGCCGCCCCCCGCCCCTCTTTTGGGGTTCATGGATCTCTATACTGCTTGCTACCAAACTGATTTGGGAATGCTGCTAGCTGGGGGTATTGTACCAGAGGGACAGCCCCCTGTAGGTCTGTCTATACAAAGGTTTTGTGAATGTTTTCTAACAAAATCTTATGCCTAGCTTACTCCTGTGGATAAGACCAATACCCAGAAGTGCAGACTGTATGAGTGGGCGGCGACTGTCTGAGGACTCAGAAAAAATAAGTTTACAGTAAGTTCTTACAAAAAATTATATTTTTCAGGAAAAAATACTCTAAAATAAATTTTAGCGCACACAAACATAATATAATTTGTGATTTTTTTGCACAAAATGAACCCCTTCATACCAACTGGAAGTGGGTCTTTATCTGTTGGGCAACATATTTTCGAATTATTCTTGTGCTGCCCTCTCACTGGGAGCCGCATACTGATGATTAACTGATCTCTGTGATAGACTCTGACTGGCTATTACAGTGATCAGTTCTTGTATAGCCCGCCGCTGTGTTGGTTTCTCCTCTTGAATGGAGAAAAAGATACATTGCATTTTTTCCCCCTTGCTAGAGGAGAAAATTGTAAACAAGGAATTGTGTAAAAAAAAAAAAAAAAAAAATATATAATAAAAAAGATAAAATAGCTAGATCAGGGTTTGATAAAAATCAGGGTTAGGGTCAAGGTTAGGGTCAAAGGTCATGATCAGGATAAAATTTAGGGTCAGCGTATTTTAGTTAGGATTAAAAAACATTTTTAAATTCGTGTCAGATTCTACGTTAAAAAAAACCCCCAAAATGTGCACTATTGTTTCTGGGCCCTATTATGGGTACAAACAACAAATGATATACACATATGTAGTATCACTGCAATCACTAGAAGCAGGAAGATTTATTTTGGGTTGTTTTTTGGTGGCAGGTAATGGTAATGGAAAGAAATATACAGTTTAATAAAAAGTTTTTTTTCTGTACTATTTTGTGCCTGGTTTTCTTTGATATTAAAAAAAAAGATCAGGAGATATCCATTACTATTTACTACCAAATGAAAGCCCAATTTGTCCTGAAAAAAGCATGGTATAATTCATCTGAATATAATTCACTTGGATACACTGAGTAGTTGCGATGATATGCACAAATTTTACTAATGCCTGTCAAAGTTGCAAAACAGCGTTCAGGCATTATAATTTGTTTTGCTCTCCATCATGAATGGGTTAAAGATGAGGTTGTGTCAAGTAAATAGATACAGAGATGTATAGTAACGAAGTAGAACTACTTCACTACTGTACTTAAGTACTAAAAGGCGGTATCTGTACTTTACTAGAGTATAATTTTTTTCTCCTACTTCCACTTTTACTTCAGTACACATTTTCGATGAGTTTAATACTTTTACTCCGATATTTTTTTATGTGCTGCATCGTTACTCGTTACAATTATAAAAATGTTACGAATCATTCCATTCCAAACCCGCACCGCCGCTGACTTTTTTTACTCGAGTCTCACTGTCTCTGAGACTCACAAGTGACGACCAATCCCCGACCCGATGCGATGGCTCAGGGGCAGAGCCTCGCCGCCTCTGCCCTCCCTCGGCTCGGCCCGAGTCCCGCATCCTGCTCGGCTCTCAAGTGAAGTGGTGGTGGTGAGAGAGGAGAGACACCTGCCTGTGGAGTGATCTCTCTGGGCCCTGGCTGGGGGAGGGACTGTGAGTTACTAGAGTCTAGACTACTAGACTGTCTCTGGGCACTGTGCAGCGTGGCCGCCCAGCGCGGGAGAACTGGATGGAGGTAGAAATATATTCTTCTTTCAGCAGGGGGGACTGGACTGGGGACTGTGGAGAGAGAGGCTGGAGGACTCGAGACAGCCTAAGGTAGGAGAAGTAAGAACTGTCTTGAAGTCAAGTCACTCACTAAAGGGATCTGATCTATTCAATGGGGGGAGGGACCTGCCCTGGCCTGCCCTACTCTAGGGGGAATCTATAATGGGAGGGGGACACTGGCCTGCTCTAAGGGGAATCTATAATGGGAAGGGGACCCTGGCCTGCTTTAAGGGGGCTCTATAATGGGAGGGGGACCCTGGCCTGCTCTAAGGAGAATCTATAATGGGAGGGGGAGCACTTCAACTTCTACTCACTTTTTTGATAGAGCACTTGTACTTTTACTCAAGTCTGGGTCTTTAGTACTTTATACATCTCTGAATAGATACAAACATGTCAAACCTTAAGGCTCGGTTCACACTGGGACGGCTTCAAAATCGCCCGACTCTGAAGCCGCCCCGTGTAGGGCGACTTCAGCGCGGCTTGCAAACAGCTTCTTTATTAGAAATCAATGCAAGCTGATCCGAACTCACCCCTAAGTAGTGCAGGAACCTTTTTCTAAGTCAGAGTGACTTGAGTCGCTCCGATTAGAATGGTTCCATTGCACCGAATGGAGCACGACTTGTCAGGCAACTAAGTCGCCTGACTAGTCACCCCAGTGTGAACCAAGCCTTAAACTGCATGGATCTGCAAAATGATGAAAAATGATGATACCCAAAATTATGAATAGGCAAAGCTTTAAAATTTTCTTACTGGAGAAGAATTTAGAGTTAACAGCAAACAAGGGACCTAAAATAATTCCTCTGCAATTTACTACTTCACTTTATTGCTATCACATAGGGGGGCAGTTTATTTATTTACTACTTCACTTTATTGCTATCACATAGGGGGATAGTTTAGATAGCATTGGGCAAGGGATTTGTCCTCTCTATGGGGGTCTATTAGACCCCTAATGTATTCTATGACCTCTGCTACAGCTGACTGACCACAGGACAGTACTCGATCAGCTGTGCACAAGGCCTTCCCACAGGATTTTCACAGCTTTGACCCAGTTCACATTTCTGCATAGGAGATTGGGGAAAAGATGTCAAGTAAAAGTGATCAGGCAGCTCTACAGTCACCCAGGTCTCATGCACAGTCAAGTTCAAAGCTGGCTGGGAAAAACTGAAACAAGTTTACAGCTCCTCTAAGCCCAACAATTGTGTACAGTTATGTTTTTTAGCTGTGATTGGTCAATTTGATCACATAGTTCACAATCACAGCCCATCTGTATCGTGTGATTAGCTCTGGCCAATAACAGCTAATCAAACAAAACAAACTGAATGAATCAGTTTCATTCAGTAAAATGCTTGTTTATAGCAATGTAATTCACTGCTATAAGCAAACAATTAGTAAAAAAAAAAAAATCCTGATCACTTCCCCAGAGTAGTAAAATTGTTACTATTTTAACATTATATTGATATGGTCACAGTGTGTTAAAATAAATCGTAACAAAAAAAAGCAAAAAAAACGAATTGAAAAAAAATAATTTTTTTTTTTACAGTCACCAGTCAGTGTCCTTGGTCATCACCACACCAGTTATATGATGACTCTCTACTGCACTAGTGACAGTATGTAAAAAAAAAAAAATAGAGAATTTTTTTTTAATTTCTTGATTTTCCAAAAAAATATGACAAAACATTACAACTTCAACAAACCCGCCATGCCTCTTCCTAAATACTTGGACTGTCAAACTTTGCAAAAAGGGGTAATTTTGGGGATATTTGTACTGTCATGACATATTTGGGCCTCAAGAAGTGAGATGTCAGTACATCAGGATTGACCAATTTTCAGATATATACCACAGTTTGTGGACTTTATACCTTTCCTACAAGATAAATAAAATACACTGATTTAGGTTATTTTCACCAAAGAAGTGTAGCAGAATACATTTTCACCTAAATTTCTGAAGAAAGAATATTTATTTACAAAATTTTATAACAGGAACAAAAAAAAAACTGTGTTTTTTTCTGAAATTTCATTATTTTTTGTTTCTTTAGCAAAATATTTATCAGATATTAAATACCACCAAAAGAAAGCTCTAATTGTATGAACAAAATGATAAACATTTAGTGAGGGTACAATGTTGCTAAAAGCTAAAAGCTGAAGATTGACCTGGGCAGGAAAGGGGTAAAAGTATTGAAGTGGTTAAAATGCTTTTGCATTCCCATTGACTTGATTATTAAAAGACATTTTAGCAACTGGTGAATTTTTGACCTGGTCTATCATAATTCCATAGTTAGAATTACTCCCACTTGTTTATTTAGAACTGTTTGGGCTGGGGTTTGCACAAGATATTTGTTCACCAAGTATATAGTTACATAGTAGTTGAGGTTGAATAAAGACAATGGTCCATCCAGTTCAACCTGTGCAGGTGTAAGTTTGTCAGTGTTGATAATCATTTCCTATATCCCTGTATATTGTGTTCACTATGATGCATGTCCAAGAGTATTTTAAAAATATCAATACTGCCCACTGACACCACCAATTGTGGAAGAGATCCTTATCGCCCTGACAGTGAAAAACCCCCTGCACAACTTTAGGTTAAACCGCTTCTCCTGCAATCTCATTGTGTGGCCCCGTGTTCTCTTACACTCCCAGAGACTGAATATTTTTTTTTCTATGCTGGAATCACCATTGAGGTATTTGTAAATCGCTATCATATGCCCTCTAAAGTGTATCTTCTCCGCCGAGAATAAAGTTAGTGCTTGTAGTCGTTTCTTGTAATTGAGGTCCTCCAATCCCCTTATCAATTTTGTTGCCCTTGTCTGGAATCTTTCCAGCTCAAGCACATCCCCTCTGAGGGCTGGTGACAAAAGCTGGACAGAATACTTCACATGTGGCTGGACCAGAGTTTTTAAAAGTGGCAGGATTATAGTCTTATCCCTGGAGTATACAGTATCCCCTTTTTTATGCATGGTAATATTCTGCGGCTTTGGTAGCTGCAGCTTGACATTGCATGCTATTGATCAGTCTATCTTCTACTAGGACCCCAGATCTTTCCTCATCCTTGATTCCCCCCAGAGATTCTCCCCCTAGTGAAAAGTTTGAGTTTATGTTTTTAGCCCCCAAGAGCATTACCTTACATTTCTCCACATTAAACCTAATTTGCCATGTAGTTGTCCACTCCATTTTATTGCTCGGGTCTTTCTGTAAAATTTCTATATCCTGCTGTGAAGTTATTGCCCTACTTATTTTTGTGTCGTCCGCAAAAACTGAGATTGTGCTATATATCCCATCTTCTATATCATTTATGAATACATTTAACAGAATTGGTCCCAAGACAGAGCCTTGGGGTACCCCACTTACCACTCCAGAACAGTCTGAGTACACGTTATTTATTACTACCCTTTGGACGCACCCCTGTAACCAGTTTTCTATCCAAGAACAAACCCTTTGGTCCATGCCAACAAACCTCAGCTTGTAGATTAAGTATTTATGGGGAACTATATCGAATGCTTTTTCAAAATCCAGATACACCACATCCATACGCCTCCTCCTATCTAGATTGTAGCTCATTTCCTCGTAGAATGTTAAAAGATTGTTTGGCAAGAACGGCCCTTCATAAACCCGTGCTGATTACTACTAATTATATTGTTATTTTCAGCAAATTCTTGGATATATTTCCTTATCATTCCCTCCAATAACTTTACCTACTATTGATGTTAGGCTGTTAAGTACAGAGACGTTTGACAGAACCAGCTTGTTTATTTATTCACAGCAAATTTCACCATTCATTGGCGTATTGTTTAAAAAATGTGGGACAAGTAGACTTGCATCCCTTGTCTGAGTTGTACAAAGTTGTGTTTGGCATCAAAGAGGATTACCTAGAACTCATAGATGGGACTTCAGGACCACCCTCCCCCTCAAAGCATTTTCTGTCCTTGCTCCAGACATTCATGAAGATTTCATTTTTCAGCCTCACCTGGATGGGTTATGCACAGCGCCAAGTACTTTTTCAAATGTTCTATCTGTAGTCATCGCATTGCCTATTGCACCCATGCAATCTGATTCCAGTGTGGACCAAAAAAAGGGTCCAGCACAGTTTGTATGGCTGAATTTGCTTCACACAGACATCGCATGTGATCTGCACAGCAATGCGGTGTGACTCACATGCTATGTCTATCATCACACCAGTGTGAACTTGCAGTGAGCAGGCAGGTTTTTTATTGCAGACCAGATGAGGCATGCTATGTCTCTTCTGCAATAAAAATACACTTACCTGCCTGTTTGCAGCATCCCCTGGAATTTATTTATCACAGGTACTTATATAGCACTGTCAATTTATGCAGCCCTTTACATGCACATATTAAATTCACATCAGTCCCTGCCCTCAAGGAGCTTACAATCGAATGTTCCTAACATTCATACATACACATACTAGGGCTGATTTAAACAGGAGCCAATTAACCACTTGCCGACCGCCCACCGCAGATTTACTGCGGCAGGCTAGCTCAGCTGCGTGGAACGACATAGCCCTATGTCGGTCGCGCGTGCGGTGCTGGGGGAGAGCGCGCACCGTCGTCGGCGTGCTTCTGCCCCCACTTGGCAGCGGGGATGCTGATCCATGGGATCGGCGGCCGCGATTGCCGCTGGGCACCTGCGATCGCTCCCCGTTGAGAGAGAGAAGGACGGTCAGCTATTAATCTTAAAAGAGCCGATACCCAATACTATAATATGGTAGGACGGGAAGGGGGGAGAAAAACGGGACTTTGAGTGAGGTGTGTGAAGTCGGTGGTCACTCCACGGCTCTTTTAAGATTAATACCAATATTATGTTATCAACATACTTGTTACTCTTTATATAAATGTATACATCTTATCTAATATGCCGATCCCATAATACCTTAATATCCATTTTATTCCCCTCCCCTCTGCTTTTATATCCCCTAGTTTGTAGACGTGATAACTTTTGCGCAAACCAATCAAAATACGCTTATTGGGATTTACCAAAATTATGTAGCAGAATACAAATTGGTCTAAAAGTATGAAAAATTTAGATTTTTAAATTTTTTTGGGAGGGAATGTTGTATAGCAGAATTTGAAAAATATTGTTTTTTTTCCAGAATTGTCATTGTTTTTTTGTTTATCGCGCAAAAAATAAAAATTGCAGAGTTGATCAAATACAACCAAAGGAAAGCTCTATTTGTGGGAAAAAAAGGACATCAATTTTATTTAGGTACAGTGTCGCGCGACTGCACAATTTTCCGTTAAAGTAACGCAGTGCCGAGTCACAAAATATGGCCTGGTCATTAAGGGAGCAAATCCTTCCGGTCCAGAACTGGTTAACCTACCAGCATGTCTTTGAAGTGTGGGAGGAAACCCACGCAGCCACAGGGAGACCATGCAGACTCTGTACAAGTAGTGCCATTGGGATTCAAACCGATGACCCTAGTGTTGCTAGGTGGAAGTGCTAACCACTTAGTCACTGTGCTGCCCACAATGCATGCACAGATCAGCTTACAGTGGTCAGCCCGATCCCTGTGTGCCAAGATGTTGGCCTCCTGCACCTGCACAGAAGTGGCATCATCCCATGCCAGCCAATGAAGCTGGCCAAAAACCGGCATACAGGAAAAGATGCCAGCGCCACCAAGGGATTGGACTTTTAGAGGAAAAAATTTTCAGCTTTAACTCCTTAGTAATTCTTAGGTAACAATAAGTAACCTTAACTTTGATATCCATTCATATACAAAGCTTTGTTTTTGTTCATTTAATTTTACAGTATATGTTTTGGTACTGTTACAATAAGAATTCAAGAAAGCCTTTATTTCATTTGCAAATTACTTCCTCATGCTTTGTGCTAAAACGGTAATTTTAGTGTTGCAGAAATAAATTTGCACTTTTTTGCAGTAACACTATGGGGCATATTTAGAAAACAGTGAATGTGACTTTTTCAAAAACATTAATTGGTGGTGGACTAATCACTGTAATGTAAACACACGCACCAGAATATTTTACATGCAGTAATTGTCTGGTATATGTCATATTCACTGCTTCATATACACTCACTGGCCACTTTATTAGGTACACCTGTTCAATTGCTTGATAAAGCAAATTGCTAATCAGCCAATCACATGGCAGCAACCCAATGCATTTAGGCATCTAGACGTGGGGAGTTCAAACTGAGCATCAGAATGGGGAAGAAAGAGGATTTATGTGACTTTGAATGTGGCATGGCTTTTCAAAAACTGCTGATCCAGTGGGATTTTCACGCTTAACCATCTCTAGAGTTTATAGAGAATACACAAAAAATAAAAAGGGGGGGGGGGAGTGGTGGGGGTTACAGGATGATACCCTTAGAATGGGTTGCAAAAACAGGCTGTACTCTGGTGTTAGAAAAACAACTGCAAAAAGACCTTTATTGATAGTGCAATGAAAAAGACAAAATATGAAACACTTGCTAAAAATCTACAGCAAACTGAGTTGACCTGTTGACTTGCTGCTTTGGCAAACCACATAGACTCAGACACGCACATGGATTGGGCCCAATTCCATCCACCCTGTACCAGGCACACCAAGCCCATACAACATCCTAACAGCAGAACCTATTCAATTTCTGATATCTATTTTGCATAATGGATTAGGAGCAATTGGTGCCAATATGCCAGTAGCTGCCGAGCTCTCAAAATGGTGCAGATTAGGGGCTAGTGTCCACATACTATGTCAACGTGCATGGCACCACATGCGGTAATAAGGATGAATACTGCATGCAGATCAAGTTTCTTGACATGAGGCAATCAGATCAATATGACACAGTCCCTCCTGAATGAGCACATGTCAGGCCGAAAGGCAATAAGCCAAAACTGCATTTATCTAGATTGTTGAGTTCCACTTCCGATAACTATGACCCCATGTACATCTTGGTGGTGCCCCAGGGGGGTGTGCTATGTTTTGTTGTCATGGATCAAGAGATGACAAAAGAGGGCCAGTGTAAGTCCTCTACGGGGTATGATGTAAATCCATTTGCCATGTATCAACGTACACCAGGGACAGGTGGAGTCTTACGGCGGGACCGCGGCTTCCAAATAAATTAGCTATGCTGAGTGTAAACAGTCACATGGAGGTGAATGAAGTGGGATGAAGGGAGGGGCGGAGAGATGGTCAGCGACCCAATGAGGTGAAGCAGTCCAGTGCAATGGAAACATGGCCCAATATGGACCTAAGTCTCTATTACCAGCCCCTTGAGTCTTGACAGATCAGCTTGCTTTGCATCCCTATAGATCAGTCACCCCAGAGGAGGCTATACAGCTGTAATGTTTTTGCTGCTGGTACACTCAAAGTCCGAGCAATCACAAGATGCGCCGTCCTTCCGTGCCGCGTCACCGATTACATAAGCCCGGAAGTAGAAGGCCGATAATCTGCATGAGTGGTCGGCTCAAGGCAAGGCTGGGGTGGGTAAAGTGGGCCCAACGCGTGACATCAACGCGTTTTGCTTTACAGAGAATAGCCTGAAAAAGAGAAAATACCCAATAAGCGACAGTTGTGTGGACCAAAATGCCTTGTTGATGACAGAGGTCAGAGGAGAATGGGCAGACTGGTTAGAGATGATAGAAAGGCAACAGTAACTCAAACAACCACTCGTTACAACCAAGGCATGCAGAATACCACCTCTGAATGCACAACACATAATACCTTAAAGTGTAACTCCGCTTTTGTTGAGAACATTTTTTTCCCTCTAGATAATCTATGTGCATTGCAAGGATTGTAACAAACTTTGTTGCAGATTCCTACCTTTTGTTATTCTGAAGAAATCATTGTTTATTTCTCTGTGCTGAGTGGGTCAAATGGGAGTGTTTTCATAATTATCTATCAGCTGTGCAGCTGCAGGGCTCTAATACAGAAAGCTGCTGTGCCTGCATCCCTTTAGACGTGCTCCTATTGGGAGAATCTCACCAAAAATGAAATTTTTGTTGCAGGGGATGCCAGAAATCTGACTTGTATCTTAGTGCAGACTTCTGAGAAAATTGGTGAGCCAATCACACAAGCAGGAAATTATGTTTCTGGGGTGTGGTCAGTACACATTCTGTGTACAGAACAGCTCCAGGTAGCCATATTGCATTTCATTTTCAGGAAATGAAAACAGCTTGAAAAGGAAAGGTAATTTTTAATAACATTCAATTGCAATATGAATTGTGTTGCAATTATATACACTGTATTGTTCTTTCTTTAATTGCTAATTTTTTCCCCCACGAAAGTGGAGTTACCCTTTAACCACTTCTGGACCGGAAGGATTTACCCCCTTAATGACCAGGCCATTTTTTGCAATTTGGCACTGCATGATTTCAACTGACAATTGCGTAGTCATGCAATGCTGTACCCAAACTAAATTTACGTCCTTTTTTTCCCACAAATAGAGCTTTCTTTTGGTGGTATTTGATCACATCTACGGTTTTTATTTTTTGCAATATAAACCAAAAATACTGAACATTTTGAGAAAAAATTAAATTTTCTACTTTTTCTTAGAAAAAGTTTCCAATAAACTCAATTTTTGTCATACATTTAGGCCAAAATGTATTTAGCTACATTTCTTTGATAAAAAAAATCTCAATAAACGTATATTTATTGGTTTGCGCAAAAGTTATAGTGTCTACAAACCATGGTGTATATACAGGAATTTACACAGCCTTTACTTTCTGACTGCCTATCTCATTTCTTGAAGTGCTAATATGGTAGGGCAGTACAAACCCCCCCCCCCCCCATATTACCCCTTTTTGGAAAGTACACACCCTAAGAATTTTTCTGAGAGGCATGTTAAGCCCATTCAATATTTAATTTGTTTTGTCACAGGTGACAGAAAATGACAAAAAACATTTTTTTTACACAAAGTTGTCATTTAAATTATATATTGCTCACACATGCCATGGGTATATGTGGAATTACACCCCAAAATACATTCTGCTGCTTCTCTGGAGTATGAGGATACGCCATGTGTGAGACTTTTTGGCAGTCTAGCCACTTACAAGACCCCCAAAACTAATCACCGCCTTCAAGCTTTCTAAGGGCGTAAATTGTTGATGTCACTCCTCCCTACCTATCACAGTTTTGAAGGCTATAAAAAATGCCCAGATAGCACAAAACCCCCCTAAATGACCCCTTTTTGGAAAGTAGACACCCTAAGCTATTTGGTGAGAGGAATGTTAAGCCCATGGAATATGTTAAATTTTTTTAAAGTATTGGGAAAATGACAGATTTTTTTTTTTTAAACAGAGTTGTCACTTAATGATATATTGCTCAAACATGCCATGGATAAATGTGAAATGACACCCCAAAATAAATTCTGCTGCTTCTCCTGAGTATGGAGATACCACGTGTGAGACATTTTGGCAGTCTACAAAGAAAATGGCCTCTGCCCCCACCTATAACTTGCCTTCATAGCAAAGAACACATGGAAGTGCAACGCACATGAAACAAACAAAGATAAAATTCCCAGTTCAATTTGCCAACCAGTCTGCTTACCAACCAAATTGGCCTGTCTAACAGTTTGCGTCAATACAGGGGTTTAGTTAGCACACATTTGCAAACGCATGTGAAAGCTGCAGGGCCACGTCAAGGCTCCCTGTTACCTGCAGTCCTAACTCTAATGAATTTTAAAGAGTCTCCACAGTGGGAGCACATGCATGCTAATGGATAGATAGGGGGCAGGTGAGCCTGGAGGTGGCCCATCCCTCCTGAAAGGTAATTGGGGGCATAATGGAAGCCCAGCTGATAGTATTACAGCAAAGGCACCCAGTATGTCCACTCACCAGTACACATATACAACAAAGAAAATGGCCTCTGCCCCCACCTATAACTGGCCTTCATAGTAAAGAACACATGGAAGGGCAACGCACATGAAACAAACAAAGATAAAATTCCCAGTTCAATTTGCCAACCAGTCTGCTTACCAACCAAATTGGCCTGTCTAACAGTTTGCGTCAATACAGGGGTTTAGTTAGCACACATTTGCAAACGCATGTGAAAGCTGCAGGGCCACGTCAAGGCTCCCTGTTACCTGCAGTCACGTACAGGACCTCAAAAACCAATCACTGCCTTCAGGCTTTCTAAGAGCGTAAATTGTTGAATTCACTCCTCACTGCCTGTCACAGTTTCGGAAAAGCCATGATAGCACAACCCCCCCCCCCAAATTACCCCTTTTCGGAAAGTAGACACCCTAAGCTATTTAGCTATTTGCTGAGAGGCATTTTAAGTATTTTTCAGATCTTGCTTTTTGTCACGGGAAAGTCCAAAACAATCTTGCCACTGCTCCCCATGTAGTCTGGGCAGTTGGGGGGCTCCACATTACTATCTTTTCCCTCGTAAACCCGGAAACTAACTGCCTGTTGCCCTGTCACAGAGCTTATACAACTTGACCCTATATCTGGCATGCTTGCTGGGGATAATCTGTTTGAAAGCAAGGCGGCCAGAAAATTTAATCAGGGACTCATCAACACAGACACCTTGTTGGGGCGTAAACAAGGCTTTATTGGGGGCTAAAGTGCATGAACCGCAAGATTTGCTCATATCTAGTCCTGGCCATGGCAGCAGAGAACACTGGCATATGGTGAATTGGGTCAGTGGACCAGTATGACCCTAACTCACTCTTTTTTAATAATGCCCATGTGGAGGGATAGGCCCAGAAAAGTTTTAAATTCGGAAACCGTGATATGTTTCCATGCAAATTCTCTGGCAAGGGTCAAATTTGGATTTGCGGCGACGACTTGATCGGCATATATATTGCTTTGGTGTCCCAACAGACTTGTAAAGATCTTCTGTGAAAAACAGCTCATAAATCAAGGGAAGTAAAATTGGCTGTTTCCAGCTGAATTCCGGGTTGCCAGTGAATGGGGGAAGTACGGGCGCTGCAAAAGTGGTGGGCCCCCAATCAGGATTTGCAAGCGTATCAGGAAATACACTATGGGCTCTACGGGCCTGTCTTTGAATTATTGGTGGCTGCGGGACACTACTTGTGCTAGCCACCGCACCAACTTGAACTGCACCTATGGGACTCGCCACGTCACGACCAGGATGTACTAGGCTGCTGGTGCTTGCCAGTACACCAGAAGGTTGAGCGGCACTAGTACTGACACTCTGCTGCGTACGAGAACCATGCGATTGTTGCACCTCAGCAACAGAAGAACAGGGTTGGGTATGCCTGACCTTAGCAGGGACCACTACTCCGGGGTCAGAGCTATCTGTCAGGGTGCCGCTGCTGTCTACAGGTTTGAATACTGAGCCTGATTCTGACAGTGATGCTTCCCCATCGCTCTCATCTGTCATGCTCAGCATTGTGTAGGCCTCTTCACTAGTGTACCTCTGTTTGGACATTTTGGCCAATAAATCTATAGGTACCTAGAGTGACTCACAGGTAAAAAAGCACCTGGTTGTCAAGGACTGTTTGAACCGCTACCAAAAAATGTAACTGCAAGTGCTTGCAGATATCAGGCCTGACTATGCTAATGCTGTGGTTTAGTTTACTGTGTATTGGTAGTGACAGTAATCTGCTGATTCTGCACTTTTGGGGGGGGGGGGGGGGGGGCTAAACGCAGGTACTGCCAGGTGTCGGGGCTTATCCTACTAACGCTTCATTTTGGGAACACTAAACTATTGGGGACGCTAGTATAGTCCTGATCAGATCAAAGATATTAATCTGTTCAGACACTGTACTAGTAATGGAGGTGTTTAGTGTGTGTGTGTCGCCGTCAATCATAGGGTCAAAATGTATTACTAAAATATGTGGCTGGCAATGTGACGCTGTCCTGAATTGATGCTAACTAATTGATGTCACCTGTGACACTAATACAGTGAGCAGAAAAAAACATCTGTATACTATAATAGTGACACTGTGACAGGGCAATGAAGGGGTTAACTGGGGGTGATTAGGGGGATGAATCTTTATTGGGGGGGATATATGGCAGGTACCCTAAACCTATCTGGGACTCCCTCTAACTACCACTAACTGGCTCTCACACTAACTGAAGTCACAAGTGACACTAATACAGTAATCAGTAAATAATCTGTATACTGTATATAGTGCACACTGTGACAGGGAGTGAAAGGGCTAATTGGGGGTGATCAGGGGGTTAAATGTGTGCCTATGTGTACTGGTGTCCGTGTACTGATTGTGTGCTCACGGTAGATGTTATCTCCTCTCACGCTTGATCTGAAAAGGGCTCCAGGAGAGGAGATTACATAATTTCCTGTGCCTGTGTTTACATTACATGGGCACAGGAGGTTCTGCAATTGGTCAGAACCGATCAACAGGTCCAGGCCAAAAATCATTGGCCTGGACCTGAAGACTGATCAGTTCTGAACCGAACAAGAACATCGGGGGTGGCTCAATCGCCGTACAGGTACGGCGATTTACGCAGCTGACCCAGTCTGCCGCAGTATATATGCGGCGGGCGGTCGGCAACTGGGTAAAGCAGATGGGCTACAATTTGCACAGGCTCACTAAAATTGAACAATAGAAGATTAGCAAAAGTTGCCTGGTCTAATGGGTCTTGATTTCAGCTGCGACATGCGGCAGATGGTAGAATAAGAATTTGATGTAAACAACATTAAAGCATGGATCCATCCTGCTTTGTATCAATGGTTCAGGCTGGTGGTGGTGGTAGTGTAATGGATATTTTTTTGGGACACTTTGGGCCCCTTAGTACCAATTGAGCATTATTTTTTTTTTTAATCAGATAATTTTTATTGAAAACTTTTTTGTCACAAACAATACAAGACAAAAACAAAAGAAACCAACAAAGAAACATCAAAACAGCTCACAAATCAAAAGTATTCATCACGTGCTCACAGTGGATAATAACAATACCAGGGAATAGGGAGGGAGGGTAGTCATCGGTATAGCATGAGTCTACAAGGCAATGTAATTCATCAATGGAACAGAAGACATGCATTCATCTACGCCTAATGAGCAGCAATCCCCCCCCACCTCACAGGTCCAAGTGATGACGGCAGCACACGCAGTACAGAATACAATAGGTGAATCCTCCCCACTAACCAGTAGAGTTAAATAGATACAGAGCTCCTTCAGATATAGGCATCCACCACCTAGCATGCAATGAGTTGCTCTCCCCTGCAGGCTCTCCGGGTGTCAATAACATCAGCAGCAGAACCTCACGTGGAGGAGGTAACCCCACCCAGGAATCGGTTGGTGACTAAATGAGTGGGAGCTAGGCCAGGAACGTCTAGCCACAGCCCCCACACACGGTCAAATTTCAAGGCAGTACCCCTGTGTTTGTAAGTGAGATGTTCTCTGTTTAGGAGCACCTTAACTTCCTCAATCCAGTCAGCATGAGATGGCGCTATAGCAGATATCCACCGCCGCGCTATCAATTTCCTGGCCAGAAAGAGAAGCCTGAGCACCGCAGCATGGACCTCAGGTTGATAGAGCTCCTCATCCAAGCAACCCAAAATACACAACTTCGGTTCCACAGATAGAGTTAGTTTCCAGAGCGAGTTAATAGTCCTCACCACCGCATGCCAATACCGGTGCAACTTCGGGCACCGCCACAGCATGTGCAGCAGGGTACCGGTGTGGGCCCGACATCTAGGACAGAGGGGAGAGTCCCTCCTCCGCCAGTCGTACAGCCTCTGAGGGGTCCTGTACGTCCGGTGGAGAATGAACAGTTGCGTAAGTCTCTGTGAGGAAGACAGAGACACCCTAGGGACATTCTCTAAAATACTCGTCCATTCCTCTGAGGAGATGGGACCAATATCCTCTGCCCAGGTGTCTCTACATTTAAAGGACATGGCTTTCGATATGTGCTCCATAAAGGCCGAGTACAGAGATGAGATCTGCCCCTTTTTGATGCTAATGGTCACCAGATCAGTGAGTATGACTGGGCGGCAGGGACCCCATGGGGAATTTCGGGACTGGGCAGTGATGGCATGGCGCAACTGTAAATATTGAAAGAAAAGGGAATTGGGCAAACCAAATTCAGCACGGAGGGATTGGAAATCCCTCAAGTTGTCCCCCTGATACAGCTGCGAAATATATTTCACTCCATAGTCACCCCAAGTAAAGGAATGCCGGAGCTTATCCAGTTCGGGATAATGAGCATTGTTTAAAATACGTGAGTACCTGGAGTAGCCACTATAGCCAAAGTGACTCCTAGCCCTGTGCCAGACCCTATCGAGCAACTTGAGAGGGACTCGACCAGAGAGTCCCCCGCCAAGCGTGCCGCCAGGACACGCCTGACAGGGTCAGAGTCGTCATCCTGCAGCCACCCTGTAAAGTGCTGTAATTGGGATGACAGAAAATAGTAGTAGGGGTTCGGTACCGCCAATCCACCACTCTCCTTAGACTCGTGCAACGTCTCTAGTCGAATGCGAGGAGACGACTTTCTCCATATAAGGGGAGTTATGCAGCACATATAACAGTTGCGGGTTCCAGATCATTTTGATCAGGTTGCATCTGCCCACCACAGACAGAGGCAACTTAATCCAGCTAGCCATTTTGTCCTTGAACCTATGCAGCAACGGCAGGATATTAAGCTTCACATAACGTCCCAGATCAGGATGGACAACCACCCCCAAGTAGCGGAACTGGTCTACCACCAAGATCTGCGACGCCTCAGGGGGCAATGCAGTCTCGAGGGGATCTAACGTGAGTAGAACAGATTTATCCCAGTTAATCTGAAAGCCAGAGAAGGATCCGAATCTGCGAATCAAGTGCATCAAGGCAACCAGGGAGCCCGAAGTGTCTCCCAAAAATAATAACGCGTCATCCGCATATAAAGCAATTTTGTCCTCCCCCTCGCCCCTCCTAAAACCCACAATATTCAAATCGGCCCTGACAGCCGCTGCCAGGGGTTCCACGGCCAAGGCAAAGAGCAGGGGCGACAACGGGCACCCCTGTCTTGTGCCCCTGTGTAGCGGGAACGAACGTGAAACAGAACCGTTAATTCGCAGACAGGCCGTGGGCGCCCCATACAGAATCTTAATCCAGCGTATGAAGGAAGGACCGAAGCCAAATCCCTCGAGGGCCATCCACAGATACTGCCACTCCACACTATCAAAAGCTTTAGCAGCATCGAGCGACAGTATCGCTCTATGCCCACAGTTATCCGGAGGCAATTGCATGTTGAGGTATAGTCTACGGATATTAGCAGCAGTAGAGCGGCCCGGGATGAACCCAGACTGATCCCCGTGAACCAATTTGGCAATCACTTTAGACAATCTGTTAGCCAGAACCTTAGCCAGCAGTTTCAGATCGGTGGGTAGCAGGGAAATCGGCCGGTAAGATTCAGGGCGAGTCGGATCCTTCCCTGGCTTCAAAATGACCACCACCACCGCGTCATACATGGATCTCGGGAGTTCCCCCCCCCCCCCGAAAGCAGCCAGGAGAGTAGTAAGTAGCTCAGGTAGTAGAATGCCAACAAAGGCCTTATACAGCTCAATGGGGATACCATCAGTACCCGGTGCCTTGGAGTTGGGGAACGATGCCATAGCAGTCTGGAGCTCCTCCAATGTAATGGGGGAATCCAGAACAGCCCGGTCCCCCCTGGTGACCTGCGGTAAATGGAGCCCCTGCAGGAATCGTCTGAGGTCCCCCGGGTCATAAGTGACCTTGGAGGAGTACAGATCCTCATAAAAAGCCCCAAATCCCTGTAAAATAGCAGCTGTATCAGTGACCACCTGACCCGAAGGAAGAGCTAGCCTATGAATAATAGATGGGGGGTTTTGGGCCCTGGAGATGACAGCAAGCATGTGGCCCGTCTTTTCCCCCTCCTCAAAGTGTGCCTGAGAGGCGAAAAAAACGTTTATGATCCGCCTGTTGGAGCTGAACAGATCGGAAGAAACGCTGCGCGTCCAACCATCTGGCCTCCAAGGCAGGTGAGGGGGAGTGTAGGAACTCACGTTCAGCACGGAGCACAGCTTCACTGGCATCCTGCGCCCAACGCCTGCTCCCAGACTTGATGGCCGACACCTCCCTAATACACAAACCTCGCAAAAAAGCTTTCATAGTATCCCACACCTCACCCGGAGCTGCAGAGTGCCTGTTGTCGATAAAAAAATGTTGTAATTTGTCCGAGAGGGAAGTCAGGTTTGGGAACAATTGGAGCCAGAAGGGGTTCAATTTCCAGTGCATCGGCAGCTTAGGGCCTGGGAATGTAAGACCAACTTTCAACGGGGAATGATCAGAGAGACCCCTGGCAAGGTATTCCATCTCAGGAGTAAGGACCTGCAGCGAGTCGGAACCAAAGGCTATATCAATTCGGGATAGCGTGGAGTGAGTCAGGGAGTGGCAGGAAAACCCGGGCTCAAGGGGGTGTTTACAGCGCCAGAGATCCACAAGACCCAGCTCCCCCATGAACTTAGCAAAGGGAGTGGGCATTCTGGAACCCCCGGGGCAGAATTTTTTATGCAAGTCCAGGGACGGATCAAGGATATTGTTAAAGTCCCCCAGCACCAGAATTGGGACCTGGGGGTGTTTACCAACGAACCGAGACAAGCACTCTAGCACCTCAAAAGAAAAAGGGGGTGGAATATACACATTTGCAATAATACATTTGAAAACATCCCACATCCCAACCAGGAAAATTAACCTCCCCTGCGAGTCTATCAGGGAGTCCAGTATTTCAAATTTAGCAGCAGCAGCTACCAGAATAGATACTCCCCGGGAGTATTGACTATGAAAAGAGTGTAATTGAACCGGAAACCTCCGCGATCGGAGGCTGCCGACCGAGTCCGCAGTGAGGTGGGTCTCTTACAAACATACCAAGGTGGGTCCATGGAGCGTCAGGAACGATATCACAGTTGTACGTTTACGAGAGTCACTCAGACCCCGTACATTCCAGGAGAGTAACGAGCCATCAGTGACTGCCATGTGGATAAATCAGCCAGGTGAGGGGGCAGAGCAGTCTGCCAAGGGGTATGGACAGCAGAGCACCAGCGAACTGCCAGGGTGGCAATAGGGAGAGGAGCAACAGGGTCAAGGATGTGCAGCAAACGTGAAGGAGGGATCCACCGGTAAATTGAGCTGTGAGAAAAACAAAAACAAAAAGGGATAGAACAGAACACAAGACAGAAGATGGCAGGCAGCAAACAAGGCCCCGCAGGGAACAGTTTGTTGGCCCCAATGGGGCATGGGGGTAGGTAGTGAGGGCCCGAACTTGGTCAAATATGGAGACCTGCAATTGCATGTCCACAGGTCCCAAAGCATGTAGAAGCAAACGAACCATAGTGCTGCAAACAGGTAACAGAACAATATCCAGGCAGCACTATATCCAAGTAGGAAGAGAAAAAAACCAGCTTGGCTCCTGTTGAGGGGTATTGAGAGACCACCCGCTTAAGTGAGGAGGTCCAGGGCAAGAAGATTATCGCTCCGCAGCAGCTCTTAGCTGACCCTCCTGTCGATCCAGTCAGTTAGTCGCCATGACGGGGTTGTCAAAGAAGTGCACGGTTCCGTTAGCCACCACTCGTAGCTTGGCAGGGTAAAGCATAGAATACACAAGGGGGATAGCCCGCAGGCGTTTCTTGACATCCAGGAATTTAGCCCGTTGTCTTTGTAGGGCAGCAGAGAAATCAGGGTATATGGAGACCCGCGTACCTTGGATCTCCATCCTAGGATGCTGTCTCGCCAGTCGCAGTATGATGTCTCTGTCCTTATAGTGCAAGAGCTTTAACAGGAAGGGGCGATCCGGGCCACCAGGTGGAGGGGCATGGAACGGCACTCTGTGTGCCCTCTCCACGGAGAAAAAAGGGGACAAATTGTCTTTGCCAAAGGTATCAGCAAGCCATTGTTCAATAAAGGTAACCGGGTCTTTCCCTTCCGCCTTTTCCGGAATACCCACTAACCTCAGGTTACTTCGGCGTAGTCGATTCTCCATGTCCTCCAGCTTGTTCCAGGCTTCGGTGACCCCTGCTGTGTTCCTGTGGACATCCTGGGCCAGAGGGCCAAGATCGTCCTCCACCGCACTAACGCGGCCCTCCAGCGCGGTGGCCCTCTCCCTGATCTTCTGCATATCTTGTCGAATGTGCAGCAACCCCTCCTTCATGCTCTTGACTTCATCCGACAGGACCGATATGGAGGCACCATAGGTGTGGACAGCCGCCAGAACATCGTGCAGGGTAGGTTCCGACAGTTCCCCGGTATCCGCGCCGTTCAGCCCCCCCCCCCCTTGCTCCAGAGGAGAACTCACTGCGATCCCCGGTGGTGTTGCGGCCTGGCGGGCGTGCGGTGGCGAGGGAGCTCGGGCGGGAGGCGAGTGTCTGGCCTGAGGGCTGCGAGCAGCCGGAGATGTAGCAGTGGATTGTTTGCGGGCAGCCGTGTCATGGGCGAACTGCCCCAGCTTGGAAAGTGCAGAGGGCTTGTCCTTCCCCGATCTCTGAGGCAGCGGGACGCCGCCATTTTGGGCCTGCTTGGCCGCGTGCGACCCGTCCTCCTTCTTCTTGTTTGCCATAGCAACTGGAGAGGTCCGGAGCCCTGAGATCGGTACCGGAGGTAGGTAGGACCTGGATCGAAGTAAGCGGGCAATTGTGATGAAGATAGCGGGCAGCTATTCAGGATGATACGGCAAAGGATAGCGGAGCCGAGGTAACACACGTCTGCCTACATGAACGGTTCAGCCACGCCCCCCCAATTGAGCATTATTTAATAAATGCCCGGGCCTATCTAAGAATTGTTGCTGACCATGTCCATCCCATAATGACTACAGTGTACCCAACTTCTGATGGCTACTTCAAGCAGGATAATGCACCATGTAACAAAGCTCAATTCACTTCAAACTGGTTTCTTGAACATGACAATGAGGTCACTGTACTCCAATGGCCTCCACAGTCACCAGATCTCAATCCAATAAAGCACCTTTGGAATGTGGAGGAATGGGGGATTCGCATTATGGATGTGCAGCCGACAAATCTACAGCAACTGCGTGATGCTATCATGTCAATATGGACCACAATCTCTATAGAATGTTTCCAACACCTTGTTGAATCTATTCTACGAAGAATTAAGGCAGTTCTGAAGGCAAAAGAGAGTCCAACCCGGTACCAGCAAGGTGTACCTAATAAATTGGCCAGTGCAAGTATATGCCCCATGTTGTTTTAAAATTATCACTGGCCAAAATAGAAAAAGTGTTGATTTTTCTTTTACCTTATCTTTAGAGCTGATTCACATCAGAATGCGGTGCGGAAAACCCGTGTTCTATGCATGTTTCCTGCACTGTGTTCAAAATACACTGCAGTTGCGATCTGCAGCAGATGTCAGTATTAAATGAATGACACCCCAAATACAGGTCGCAAATGCAGTGTGTTTGCCTGCACTGGATTGCATGGTACCTCTAGACCAGTGATGGTGAACCTTGGCATCCCAGATGTTTTGGAACTACATTTTCCCATGATGCTCAACTACACTGCAGAGTGCATGAGCATCATGGGAAATGTAGTTCTAAAATTTCTGGGGTGCCAAGGTTTGCCATCACTACTCTATACCATGTGATGCAGTTGCAGCGAGTTTCCAAATGTAGTGCATGCACAACATTTGGAACGATGAGGTGCAATTTCAGCCCATTCAAAATGTAGCAAATGAGAGTTGATTGATGGGTTTACATACCCTTTATCCAACATTTAATACCCTTAAAAGTCAGCAGCATCCCAAAAAATTCCTTTGCCAATAAACAACCCAAGTACTCTATTTGCACATTTAGACATCTGGGCAATAAATATGATGGCTAACCTGTACCCCAGGTGCACTTCAGAACTGTTTTATCTTTGTCTTCAGCCTTCTAAAGGTTTTTGCTTTGAATATTTACAATTATCAGCTTCACAGATTTGTAGAGAGTGCTGCAAATGGTTTAATTTCTCGCCTCCTCTCAATTTAAACAATAGTGGCAATGGTTTAATTGCCACCTTTTTTTTAATTTAAACAATTGTTCCAGTGATAGTAATTGTCACCTATTCCAAATTCAAACAATTAGGTCAAGGGTTTTGCATGTGGACGATCTTTAAATTAACACTTCATTGTTATGTGTGTTACTTTTCACATGTTTCTAAAAGGGCGCCTTTTTTTTTTTTTTTTGGCAGTGGGGAGGGAAGGAAGGCAGAGCGCCTGAAGGTGAACATATTTATGTCATCGTAACAGTTGATTAAATAATTCTGCACATTTAGCAAGATTCAAAGGCAGTAATAGTTTAATAGCTTCCTGTAAAAAAGAAAAACAAGTATGCAATGTTAAACACAATGAAATGGGAGGAAATGATTTACTGTAACAACGATGAAGTTAAAGGAGTTGTAAAGGCAAAAGTTTTTTTTATAATCTTAATGCATTCTATGAATCAAGATAAAAAGCCTTCTGTGTGTAGCAGCCTCCCCAGCACATACCTACCTGAACCTGATCTCTGTCCAGCGATGTCCACGAGTCCCTCAGCTGTCTCTCCCCCCTGATTGGCTGAGCGGCGCCATTGGCTCCCGCTGCTGTCAATCAAAGTTAGTTAGCCAATCAGGAGAGAGAGGGGCGGGGCCAAATGGCAGCTTGGCTTGCTTGCCCCCATAGCAAACTGCTTGCTGTGGGGGCACCTGAAAGGAGGGAGGGGCCAGAAGCTCAGAAGAGGGACCCAAGAAGAGGATCTGGTCTGCTCTGTGCAAAACCAACTGCACAGATCAGGTTAGTATAAAATGTTTGTTATTTAAAAAAAAAAAAAAACACAAGACTTTACAATCACTTTTTTTTTTTTAAACTTCAACTTTATTAAATTAACAGGTCATTCAAAAGCAAAACAGAACACTCGTATTAGATAGCTTCACAGACATAGTCTAGGGACATAATACCAGTGAAACTCAATAATCAGAAGCAAAGAAAACGAGTGTTAAGTGATCACATCTCAATGCATAATGACATCATAGAAAAAGGAGCAAACAACAGGGGGAAGTAAACCAAAAGGGAGTCAGGTAATTAAGGCAAAAGACACAGAGACATTGTCAGATTGTAAACAGTACCCATGAGTTATCATTGAGAAAGCAGCCATTATATCGAGAAGGTCTCGCATGCTGTACACCGCACCAGGGATAGGTCCTCCATGCTCACACACCCCTCCGTCTACACAATGTGGGCGAGCTAAAGCTCCTCAGTAGCACAGGTGTCAACCATAGCAACCCAGTCACCCCAAATTTTATTAAACTTATCCGGGCAACCCCTGGCTTCATACGTCAATTTATACAATGGAAGAACTTGATTAATCATATTTTTCCAAAAATTCAAAGATATGCTGGTAGTGCCGATCCACTGCATCACAATTGTTTTCCTTGCATAAAACAGTAAAAACCTTAAAAATTGTTTCTGACTAGAACGCAGGCCCACATCTTCCAAGATACCAAGGAGGCACCATTTGGGGTTGCACACATTAGGGAGATCAAAGTGTGTGGATACAAAATTAGTAACCTGAGACCTGAAGGGCCTGATTGTATCGCAGCCCCACAACATATGAAGCAAATCGACCGTCATTGTACCGCACTTATGACATTCTGCAGTGGACCTGTGCTTCATGAGGAACAGTCTATGGGGGGGGGGGGTATAATACGTTCAATGAAAGATCTGTAACTGTATCAGTTTGTCTCTAGCAGATATAACCGTTGTGAAATACGTATTGAGCAGTTCTTCCCAATCACCCTCCGATAAATTCGGAATATCTTTCACCCACCAGGCTCTAATGGCCTCCAGTCATGAGGGCACACCACGGATCAGAATGCTATAATATGAGCTGATCAGTTTAGTGTGGACATCATACAGCAATTCTTTTTCCATCAAGGAATTAGCAAGAGACATTGGGGCTGCACCAAACTGGGCCGCAGCCGCGTGTCGTAATTGCAAGTATCGGTAGTGCCAAGAGCCAGGCGCCTGAAAGTCCAGCTGAAACTGCCGGAATGTTTTGAAGACTCCATCGGAGAACAACTGGTGGGCATATTTAAGACCCCTACCTGCCCATGCAGTAGCATCCTGGGAATCACAAAAGTGAGGAAGACTGGGATTACACCACAAAGGCTGATTAGGTGAAAACAGCACCGCAGGTTCCTGCACCAAGGAGGTGCATCTAACATAAATTTTAAGGGAGGATTCCAGGAGGGCCGTACCCTCAAAGGGAGCAACGGAACAGCGGTAAATACGATTTTTCAGTGTCTCAAAAGAAGACATCACTGCCACCTCAACGGCCGTGGCCGCATTGCCCCTCTGAGGGAAGAGCCACCCATGGACATGCACCAATTGCACAGCATAATAATAAAGGCACAGGTTCGGCAAGGCCAGGCCCCCAAGGGATACAGGCTATTGGAGTGTGTTAATCGAAAGCCTGGGTGTCTTAGGGAACCACAGAAACACAGAAATGAGAGAATCCAATTCCTTAAAGAAATGGTTCGGGATGAAAAGAGGGCAATTCACCAGGATATATAAGAATTTGGGGAGCATAATCATTTTAAACAAGTTTAACCTTCCGGTCAGAGACAGCGGCAGATGCTTCCAGTGTTCCACTTTAGATTTAAACAGGTTCAGGCAAGGAAGAAGATTATTAGATTCATACATAGAGAGAGGCTGCTGCACCACAACACCCAGATAGCAGAAGGACATAGTAACCCGTAAAGGGCACGCGGTGGGTAGGGAGAAGGGAACCTCCGGGTCTACCGGGAACAGACTGGACTTAGACCAGTTGACCTTAAAACCCGAGAAGGCCCCAAAGTCTTGAATAAGACGCAGGACCTTCATCAGTGTGTTATATGGATCCGATAAACAGAGCAACATGTCATTGGCATAAAGTGACACATGTTCCTCCAGACTGCCTATACGCATTCCTTGGATCTCCGTAGAGTTACGGAGGAGCTGTGCCAGAGGTTCTATAGCAATTGCAAAAAGGAGTGGGGATAAAGGGTAGCCCTGCCGCGTACCCCTATGTACTGTATGTGCAGCGACTGCGACACCGAGCCATTCACCCGAATACGAGCCAGCGGTTGGTCATAGAGAATCCTCACCTAGGTGAGGAACACCTTACCAAAACCAAACTTCTCCAGTGTATAGAACAATTACGGCCACTCAACCGAGTCAAACGCTTTCTGCGTATCGATCGACAACACCACTCTAAGCAGGGGAGAAGAGGAGGGGACCTGTAAGTTGGTAAATAAACGACGAATATTAGAATACACGGAGCGTCCCGGAATAAAGCTCGTTTGATCCACCCCCAGTATGGTTCTGACCACCTTATTGAGGCGCAAAGCAAGAATTTTGGATAGAATCTTGAGTTCCACATTAATTAAAGATATCGGGCAGTAAGAATCACAAAACTTCAAATCTTTTTGTGGCTTGGGGATCAACACTATAAGGGCTTCACGTAACGACTCAGGCAAGCGACCCATATCGTATATGGATTTATAAAGGGCCAAAATACGAGGCACCAACAATTCCCCATGATGCAAATACCACTCTACTGGGAAACCGTCAGGTCCTGGGGTTTTGTGTTTAGGAAAAGTTTTTATTGCAAGCTTAATCTCCTCCACAGTGATGGGCTCATCTAAGCTGGAGCTTTGGGCGTGTGTCAGGGTTCAGAAGGGGATCGAATCCACATACTCATATAGTTTGGGAGGTGTATAGTGAGCTCTGGATGTATATAGCTCAGAGTAATATGAAAGAAATACTTGGAGTATGTCCTCTGTAGAGGAACACTGCCGATCATGTCCATCATATATCAGGGGTATAGTAACGGGGTCTGGAATGGGTCTTGCCAGAAACGCTAGAAGGCGGCCATTCTTGTCACCCGATTCAAAAATGCGCTGGGATTGGTACGGAAGCCTCTTCTGGGTCTTATCCGTGAGGGCCAATTCATAGGCTCTCTGGGAAGAGCGCCATAACTGGTAATTGTCAGGAGTAGGGTCCAATATATAGGTCCACTCGGATCTACTTAAAGCATCTGCCGCGTCCCCAATATTGGCCGCAATAGCCTTTTTGAATCCCGCAACACCCTTCATATAGGCCCCCCCGCAGGACCGCCTTAAAAGCATCCCATCGGACTAGATCCGGAAAAGTGGGAAATGGCAGTCGTGCACTCCGCTGATACCATACGTTTCACCAACCTCGTCGGCGGTCTGGCCACCAGGAGATCCAACTCCAGGGGGGAATGATCAGAGATCGCCGTAGGTAGGTAACACACAGTGATCACCTTGGGTAGAAGGTCTGGAGCCAAAAACAACATGTCCAGCCTAGAAAAGGTACCATGGGAGCTAGAATGACAAGAGTACTCCCCCCACATGGGATATTTCCAGCGCCAGGCGTCAAGAAGGTTGCATGCCGCCGCCCAATCCGCAAGGGACAGTGAGGGGCGCACAGAACCATGCAATCTGTCTACTTTATAATCACTTTAAGCGCCGGCTCACATATATGCGATGGCAGACATTGCATGTGATTCGCAGCGCACTGCTCTGCAAATCACATGCAATGTCTGTGCGATGCGATTTCAGCCATACATATTGTATGGCTGAATTCGCATCAGATTTGGACACAACTCGCACAAGACCCTTTTTTGGGTCTGCACCAGAATCGGATTGCATAGGTGTTCACACCTATGCGATCCGATTCATGTCCGAACTGATAGTTCGCACTGCGATATACAAACTGATCTGGGGGTGTCGTTAACTCTGTATTAACATCTCCCAGAGATTAGCATATGGTAGTGTGAACTGCCTGTGAGTTAAATGCGGTGAATTCGCAGGGTTCCCGCATCGCATATGTGTGAACCAATGCATGCACTAGCACTGTGTTTGGAAACAAAAATGTACGTCATGAAAAGGATTATTGGTTACATTTATAGAATAGGTCCCTTTCACGCGGGAGGTCCAATCAGTTCCACATGTCAGTTTTTTTGGACTGACCTGAACGCAGGCTCTATGTTAGTCTATGGGCGGCTGGATGTAAGCAAAGTTGCATCCATTATTTTACATTCGATTACCTTTGAGTCCCCCTAGGTCTGAAAAAAAAATAGAAAAGGTCTGCATCCCTTTCCATTTTTTAGGCCTAAATGTGACGGGTTGAAGGTAATTGGATGTAAGTAGACTCAAGTCAGTTTACATCCAGTCCATAGTTCTAATATGGGTCAGAAAAACACATCCATTCCATTCTGCTCTTATTCAGCAGGTGACCTATTCATTAATCCCTTGCTAATCAGATAAGACATGGCTTGTGTGAAAGGTACTAGGTATAAGGGCTCTTTCACACGGGTGGTCCGATCAGATCCGCCTGTCAGTTTTTTAGGCGGATCTGATCGGATCCTCCATGCAGCTCTATGGGGCAGCGGGTGTCAGCGGAGGTGACCTCCGCTGACACCCGCTGCCCTCCGCATCCGATCCTGTGCTGAAATCTGGACGGATGGAAACCCTATTTTTCCATCCATTCAGTAATCGGAGCGGAGCGGATCTGATGAGAGCGGACAAGCGGTCCGCTCTCCTCAGATCCGCTCCGCTCCGATTACTGAACGGATGGAAAAATAGGGTTTCCATCCGTCCAGATTTCAGCACAGAATCGGATGCGGAGGGCAGCGGGTGTCAGCGGAGGTCACCTCCGCTGACACCCGCTGCCCCATAGAGCTGCATGGAGGATCCGATCAGATCCGCCTAAAAAACTGACAGGCGGATCTGATCGGACCGCCCGTGTGAAAGAGCCCTTAAGGTACTAGGAATATAATTTAGAAGGTTATAATTTGAATAAAGTAAATGGAAGTGACACAAGAGATTTGTTTGCTTTTGTTGGGGGCAATAGAACTTTTCACTGGGGTAAGTGGTCCTTTCTGGATATCTGTGGGGGCCTGCTCTGTTAATCTAAGAAGGGGAAAGGGGTGGAGAATTGGGTCTTATTTAACCATTTAACGATTGGCCCACATGGCGTTACTGCTACAGGGCGGCCGCTCTGCGCAGAATCACATATGTACGTGATTCTGCACTTCCGGGTACATGCCGATCACCGGGTCCCGACCAGTGATTGACCAATGACACCCGGCGATCGGCTCTGAGTCTCACGACTCAGCTCTGAGAGTGTACACAGCACAGAGCTGTGTTCAGTGACAGGAGATCTAAGCAGGGAATAAAAACCCATGTAAAATCAGCACATAATACACACAAACACTTGTTGGAAACATATTTAACTCCTTGTTCGCCCTAGATGCCAACTCCTTCCTGCCCAAAACCATTAGTACAGTGACAGTGAATATTATTAGCACTGATCACTGTAATAATGTCACTAGTGATATCAGTGGCAGTTATTTCCCCCCAGCATCAGTTAGTGTCAGATTGACCACCACAGTATCAGAGTCCTGCTATAAGTCGCTGATTGCTACTATTACTAGTATAGAAAAAAAAAATTCCAGTGTATATCCCATAGTTTGTAGGCGATCTAACTTTTACACAATGTGCACTTATTGGGATTTTTTTTTTACCAAAGACACATAGTAGAATACATTTTAGCCAAAAATGTTTTAAGGGATTTTATTTTTTCTATTTTTATAGGATATTTTTTATAGAAGTAAGTAAAAAATCTGTTTTGTTTTTTTTTTTAAATTGTCGATATTGTTTCTTTTATATAATTAAAAATAAAAAACCCAGAGGTGATCAAATACCACCAAAAGAAAGCTCTATTCGGGTGAAAAAAAATATATAAATTCAGTTTGGGTACAGTGTTGCACGACCACACAATTGTCAGTTAAAGTAGCACAGCGCTGCATAGCAAAAAGTTGCCTGGCCATGAAGGGGAGTAAATGATTCTGGAGGGCAAGTGGTTAATAAACAGGTCAAAGCAAGTGGTTTCCTTTAATAACTTAGTTGGTGCAGAAATACAGATTTTACATGAGGCTTATGAAGAAAGAAGTGCTTTCCTTTTCGTTGTGTCTGTAGCATGGTTCTGATATTCAGCAGTAAGGGATTCCGTTCATTACACAGGATTTCTGTAGTAAAGGATAATTTAAATATTTAGCCAATTGAATTGATGTGCACAGGGTATGTAGGAACATCTTGTAAATTTTCTTGCCACATACCAAAAGGCCACTTATAGATACAGTAGATCTGGAATTATTAGGATGACTGTGGAAAAGCAGCAGCAGTCTTTTTATATCCCTGGCCTGGCCAGCTAAATGGACAAATCCTTTAACCACTTAAGCCCCGGAAGATTTTACCCCCTTCTTGACCAGGGGGTTTTTTGCGATTTTTTACTGCGTGATTTTAACGGACAATTGCGCGGTCATGCGACGCTGTACCTAAACGAATTTCACGTCCTTTTTTTCCCACAAACAGAGCTTTCTTTTGGTGGTATTTGATCACCTGTGCGATGTTTTGATCATGCGCTATAAACAAAAAAAAAGCGTAATTTTTGCAAAAATAACAATATTTTTCACTTTTTTTTACATGAAATTCCCCCCCCCCCAAAAAATGTAAAAATCTAAATTTTTTAACATTTTTGGCCAATTTGTTTTACGCTACATATGTTTGGTAAAAAAAATCGCAAAAAGCGTATTTTGATTGGTTTGCGCAAAAGTTATCGCGTTTACTAACAAAGGGAAAGATTTTTGTCATTTTTGGTGTTTTTTTTTTTTGTTTTTGTAAATTCGTTTATTGAAACAGAGAAATAAGGCACATAACAAGCCACCAGATAAACACCGTAACCAGTAACAGCGTAAATTTAGGAAACATAGCTCTCGACTGATACAGACATCATGGAGTAACAGGATAATAACATAGTGGAACTTGGGGGCATACAGCCCCTGATATTCAAACACAAGCATTCCGACCCCCTAGAACCTAGCCCATACGGGAATATGATACTAAGTGTATAGTCAGGAGCCCAAAGGCCATCACGGGGCCAACCCCGGGCACCACCGGCATCTAACACATGGCCGGCATCAGGCGCGCGGGGTCCGCCCCCCAACAGTCTCTCAGGAGCTCCCCAGGGGCAGGGGGGGACGACATCAGTACGTCCGTCCGGGAGCAAGGTGTGGATCTCGACAGAGAAACAGGAAAATATGCCTGTAAAAGTAAGCTAGACCGAACCATAGAAAATAATAAAAAGAAAAAAAAAGGGTATAGAAAAGACAGCAAAAAGAGAAAAAATAAGAGGAAAAAGGAGGGGTAAGGGAGAGAGATAAAGGAGGGGGGGGGGCGGGGGGCCGTGCGGCCCATCAGCACCATAACTACAGAGCATCAAAGCAGCAGATCACGGTACTCTGCCGAAAATGTAAATTCGTGCCAGTAGAACCAGCGTTTCGTAAATTTCTCTCTGGTTCCCCTCTCCGTCGCCATCAGATCTTCCATTTCATTAATGGATTTGACTTTATTAAGCCACATGGCCACGGTCGGGGGCAGGGTCTGCTTCCAAAGGGGGGGGATGCAACTTTTCGCTGCCGTGAACAATAACGGCAAGATGGATTTCCGATAAGACGCCCTCGGGAACTCGTGATGGTGGAGCAGGAATAGCGCAGGGTCCAGTGCCAGAGAATGGTCTGTGAATTTTTGGGCAATGAGGCGCACCGATGTCCAGAACGGTTGAACCCGTTCACATGACCAAAAAATATGGAGGTATGTCCCCCGCTCCCTGCCGCACCTCCAACAAGTGTCAACACTGGACGGGAACATCCGACTCAGCCGCACCGGGGTATAATGCCATCTGGTCAGGCATTTATATCCTACCTCTTGGTAGCGAGAGCAGATCGAAGTTTTGTACGTGAAAAACAGTAGGCGTTCCACCTGCTGATCAGTGAAGGACAGACCAAGATCACGCTCCCAACGTGCAACGTAGGGAGGTCGGAAGGATGCCTCAGGGGTGACCAGAGTCTTGTACATGAGGGAAATAGTGTGACGTAAAGGAGACAGAACGGAGCAAAGTTCCTCAAAGTAGGTGAGACGTCTGGCGAACTGGGACGCCGCTGGAAGAGACTGCAAAAAATGCGAGAGTTGGACCTGTTGCCAAAATGTCAGGTCGGAGAAGGCGGCGTCTGATTGAAGGTGAGACCTAGTGATCCAGGATCCCTCCCGCACAAAGTGGCGGGCCTGACCACGTCCCGCGTCTCTCAGGGACCTAAATCCCGGCTGGTCCACCCCCGGAGGAAAATCAGGGCTGTCAACCACCTGGAGAAGGGGGGACGGCAGGGTAGCTAAGAAGCCCCCATGACACAATCGCCTCCCCACTCGCAAGGTGGGGCCAATAGTGGGGTGCTCCGACAGTTCCCTCTGGACGGCTGAGGGAGTCCACAAAGAGGCCTCAGGAGGGGTCCCCACCAAGCTCCGCTCCAGCCGTACCCACTGTTTCAGGGGTCCATGGCGGTACCAGTCCAAAACACGGGACAAGTGACATGCCTCATAATATGCGATAGCATCCGGTAGTGCCATGCCGCCGCTCAATTTAGGCATGCGCAGAACGCGCAGCGCCAGCCTCGGGGAGCCCCTGCGCCATAGAAACTCCCGGAACACTCGATTAACCTTCCAGAGGAAGGAGGTCGGGACGGTCACCGGCACCGCCTGGAACACATATAATAGGCGGGGCATCACGTTCATTTTTATGATATTGCATCGCCCGAACCACGAAAAACGGCCCACATGCCAGTCATCGAGATCTTTTTTAATTCGGGTCAACAAAGGAGGGAAGTTGCAGTCAAAGGCTCCGTCCAGTGAGCGTGGCAAGGAAATCCCCAGATATCGAATATGGGTCGATCCCCACTTAAAGGGGAAATCCGCCCTGAGAAGAGCAGAGAGAGCGGGTGAAATTGCCACCGCCAAGGCCTCGGATTTAGATTGATTTATTTTGTAGAACGAAAGGGATTCATAAACTCGGAACTCCCTCAACAAATTGGGTAAAGAGGTCAAAGGTTTCGTAAGAAAGAAGAGGAGATCATCCGCGTACGCCGCTACCTTAGGGGAAAGCGTCGGGGAGACCGACACCCCAGTAACATCCGCATTGGCCCTCACCGTACGCAGGAAAGGCTCGAGGGTCAGAACAAAGATCAGCGGGGAGAGCGGGCAACCCTGCCGGGTCCCATTGGAGATTACTAGAGGGTCAGATAGGTGACCATTGACCCTCACCCTCGCAGAAGGGGCTGAGTATATAGCTCGAACCCAAGACAGGAGCCGCTCCCCCGCGCCAACGTGCTCTAGTGTGGCAAAGAGGAATTCCCAGTTCACCCGATCAAATGCCTTCTCCGCGTCGGTGGATAAAAGCAGAGTCGGGATTCGGCGGGTATTGGCAAAGTGCACCAGGTCAAGCGCTTTGGTGGTGTTGTCTCGGGCTTCCCGAGAAGCGACAAAGCCCACCTGGTCGTCGTGGATCAATTGCGGAAGCAGCGGGGTCAACCTGGAGGCCAGGATCTTGGTAAAGAGCTTCAGGTCGACGTTCAAGAGCGAGATAGGCCTGTAGCTGGCGCAGACCAATGGGTCCTTACCTTCCTTCGCGAGAACCGCGATGTGTGCCCTAAGTGAGTCCGTCGGGAACGCGGTTCCTTCACCCGTGGCGTTATATGCGGCGAGGAAATGTGGAGAGAGGATGTCATTAAAGCTCTTGTAGTAACGGACGGAATAGCCATCCGGGCCTGGAGCCTTCCCCGACTGTGTCGCCTTCAGAGCTAACAGCAGCTCCCCAGGGCGCAAAGGTTCATCTAACTTCTCCGCCTCCTCTATCGGAAGGGAGGGGAGGCCCGAAGCACTAAGATAAGATCGGATTGCATCGACACGCCCAGCCCCGGAAGGGGGCGTTGAGTCCGGCGACAAGTTGTAAAGAGACGAATAATAGTGACGGAAGGCTTCAGCGATATCCATTGTAGAATGCACCCTGCGACCCCCCGGAGTCGAGAGCTCAGGTACGAAGGTGCGGGCCCTCTGCGCACGGAGCGCTCGAGCCAGCAATTTCCCACATTTGTCTCCATGCTCGTAAAAGGTCCGTCTGCACTTAGCCAGCGCCGCCTTTGCCCGGAAAAGGACTAAAGTTCGCAGTTGCTCCCTCAAAATAGTCAGCTCCTGCAGTGCAGCTTGAGCCAGAGAGCGCTTATGTGCCAGTTCCAGAGTACTGATTTTAGAGAGGAGATCACTCAATTGCTGAGCACGTTCCTTCTTGCGGCGTGACCCTATCTTGATGAGAACGCCACGCATGTAACTCTTATGCGCTTCCCACACCATTAGGGGAGGGCTCTCGGATGTGGCGTTAGTGGCGAAAAAACCCCTGAGCTCCGAGCACAGTTCCTCTACCACAGCGCTGTCATGGAGGAGACTATCATTCAGCCGCCATTGCCACTGCGGGCGGTCTGAGGAGCTTAGATCCAGATCCAGAAGGACCGGGGCATGATCGGAAAATGTAATAGACCCGATGGAAGCCGCGATGACGCGCGGCAGCAAGGCCTGGGGCAACAAGAAAAAGTCAATGCGGGAGTAAGAGGCATGTGGGGGGGAGTAGAAGGTGTAGTCCCGCATGTCCGGATGGAGGACACGCCAAGGATCAACCAGACGGAACCCCTGGTACAGCAGCTTGAAACGCTTCAAGGCAGCGTAAGAAAGGTGAGAGGACCCCCTAGAAGTGTCCACCACCGGATCCAGAGCCAGGTTAAAATCCCCACCCATGATGATCTGACCCTCCGCAAACTCCTCCAGCCGCGAGATCAGGGATTCCATGAAAGCCACCTGACCAGTGTTCGGGAAATAAAGGTTGACCAACGTAACCGGCAAGACCCCCAGTCGCCCCTTAACAAAGAGAGCACGCCCCGCACCGTCATTCCACGAGTCCGAGAACGTCCATGGGGCACGACTATTGATCAGTACACATACCCCCTTAGATTTGGAGTCAGAAGAACAGCCGTGATACACCGTGGGGTAGCGTCGGTCTCCCAATTTAGGAAGCTTGTCCGATCTGAAATGAGTTTCTTGTAAAAAACCTACCTGCGCCCGGAGACGGTGAAGATCAGAGAGAACCACAGAACGCTTTTCGGGTGTGTTTAACCCTTTGACATTCAGGGATACAAAACGTAGCGGGTCCACCCGCGGGGAAGCCATCGACCCTCGCCCCCAAGGCCAAAGGCGGGTCAGGAAGGAAGGAAAGAGGTAAAGGGAGGGGAAGGAGAAGGAAAAAGGAAAAGTGGGAAAGGGAGAGAGAAGAGAAGAAAGAGAAGAGAGAAAGAAACAAAAAAAAAAAAAAAAAACTCAAAGAGAGGTGCACTCCAGGTGCACGGAGGGAAGATCTATAGTGCCAAACGCACTAAGGAGACCAAGTCTCAAGGTACCAAGAGGCTCGACCCGTGCCGCCTAAACCGCGGGCAGAACAGGTGGGACCTCAAGGGACACCCTACTGGGGGAACGAGGAGGGCCACAGCAGATAGGAGAAGGTGACCACTACCCAGAACCCCCCCACACCGGCAAGAAAAATTAAAACATTAGTAATATCAAATAGGTAGGCATAACAATGAACAAAGTGCAAAAGCTGAGGAGCAGCAAGCGAAAAGCCCGTGAAGGCAAAGTGACCGCGCAACCATGGTCATGAAAGTACATACAAAAACAGTAAACATAGAAAAAAAAAAAAAAAAAACCCCCATGTGAGAAGGATATGGCCCCCCAGTGGGGGAAGGGAGAAGGGGAGGGGGGAAGGGGGAGAGGGGGGTGGAGGGGGAGAGGGGGGGGAGGGGAGGGAGAGAGGTGGAAAGGAGAGGAACACAGCACCCCAGGAACTCCCGCCAACCCGCACATAGAACTTAGCAGCGGCACGGCAGCCGACAGATTCCCGCTCCCGGGACCCAATGGGGGGGAGAAGGGCAGGGCAGGGGAGAAGGGAAGGGGGGGAGGGTAGGGAGAGAAGGGAAAGGGGGAAGTGGAGAGGGGGGAGTAGAGGTGGGGGAGAGGGGGAAGGAGTGGGGGAGTAAGGAGGAGGGGAGTGGGGAGGGGGGGAGAGAAGGGAAGGGGGGTGAAGGAAGGGGGGGGGAGAAGGGAGGGGGGGGAGAGGGGAGGTGGGGGGGTAAGACGGGAGGGGGGGGGAAAGACGGGAGGGGGGGGGGAAAGACGGGAGGGGGGGAGAAGGGAAAGGGGGGAGCGGGAGGGGGGGGAGAAGGAGGCTGCGATCTATAGCAATTGAAGCAGAGAGTATGTATCAGCCAAGCATAACAGCATAATGAAAGTGCAGAGCCACATCACATATGTAGCAGGGCCTCTAAGATCACACTAGCAGCACAGCTATCCTGAAGGAGCAGTCATCAAGTCCAGCAGGAGGTTCCTAAGGCGACATTGGGCAAGGAGTACCCCACAGAGCTTCAAGGCAGGAAGGGATAGGGACCAACCCGCGGAGTCCATGAGCATTGGGCCAGCGGGAATAACAGCAGGAGGGTCACTTGGCATCAAGTAGGACCGGGCAAGCAGGTAAAAGCAGGGAGCAGCCAGGGAGGGGGATGGACAGGTCAGAGCACCTGCGGGACAGGGCTATGGGGCAGTGCATGGAACACCTGGGAGGGGAGGGAGGGAAGCAGAGCAGAGGGGTACCACAGGGCCACAGTCAAACTCACGGTTGCGGGCAACAGTAGGCTAATCTTCTGGGGAGGCTTCCGCCGGACCGGTGGAGCCAGAGTTCAAGGACCCATGAGAGCGTTGCGATCCCTGCGATCGAGCCCGCGAGGGGCCACCGCCCGGGGGGCGAGCCGCACGATCCGGGAGCCTCGCCATCCAATCCGGTAAGTCCTGGGGAGCCAGGCCTGCGAATCGATACAAGGCCGGGAGATCCGCATGTCTACGGAGGGTGAACGAAGATCCGTTCCGTCGGACTGTCAGTTGCAGGGGGAACCCCCAGCGGTAGGTGGCGTCTTGAGAGCGGAGCCTCTCCAGGAGAGGTTTCAGCATAGCCCGGCGAGTCAGGGTACCTCTGGAGATGTCCGGGAAGACGGCGACCTGCGCCCCATCAAAGTCCACCGGGCCGTGGGACCACGCCGCCCGCAGAAGCTGCTCCTTCACCGAGTACCTGTGTAGGCGGCAGATCACGTCCCGCGGTCTGTCCGCATCCATCGAGCGGGGGCCCAGAGCCCGGTGCACCCGGTCAAAAAGAAAGTCCACTGGGGGGTCCTGCGGCAGCAGTCTAGAGAAAATTGCTTGGACCGTCACCACCAGGTCCTCTCGCCCCGTCGCCTCAGGTAGACCCCGGAGCCGCAGGTTATTACGGCGGCTCCGGTTCTCCATATCCTCCATCTGGAGCTGGTGTTCCGCCAGGGCATCAGCGTGGGAAGCCTGGGTCTTCTCCAGGAGGGCCACCCGGGATTGGAGATCCCCAAGTACGGATTCACCCGCCGCCACTCGTCCCCGGACTTGAGTCACCTCAGCCGTTATGGCCGCAAAATCCCGGCGGTGCTGTTCTGCAACCTGGGCCACGATGTCCTCCATGTCCCGTTTTGTGGGAAGGGAGCGGAGTAGCGCCCAAATGTCTCTCTCCTCCTCCGGGGGAACCAGCAGGGAGGACTGTGACGAAGGGAGGGTGTTCTGAGACATGGCTGCGGTAGCGTGGAGTCCGGGAGAAGCAGGCAGCCGTGTAGGCGAGGCGGCGGTCCGGGCAAGGCCGCTGCTGAGGCCTACTGTCGGAGATAGCGGTCCCGGGGTCGGGGAGCTCTGGAAGAAACTGCGGATAGGAGCCGATGGCGTAGCCCGTGAAGCAGCCCTCGTCCTCCTCCGTTTGTGGGTGCTCATGACAGACTAGGAATGCCAATATAAGCCGGTTAGGGGGGCCAGGAAGCGGGAGCACCAGGAAAGCACGTCTTCACACCGCCATGACCCAGCCACGCCCCCCGGTGTTTTTTTTTTTTACGAGTAATGGCGGCGATCTGCGATTTTTTTTGCGGTACTGCGACATTGCGGTGGACAGATCGGACCCTTGACTGACATTTTTGACACTTTTGGGGGTACCAGTGACATTACTGCAGTAATCAGTGCTATATATATGCACTGTTACTGCAAAAATGACACTGGCAGGGAAGGGGTTAACAGTATTGGACAGGGAGGGGTTAAGTGTGTCCTAGGGGCGTGCTTCTAACTGTAGTGGGACATTGCTATTGGTTTAAAAACAAAGATCAACGGTTCTACATAGTAGAACCGTCTGATCTTCATTTTTACACAGGGAGAACTGACAGGCGGCTTGTTTACATAAGCCGCTCTGTCTTTCTCCCGCTGTACCGGCGATCGTAGTGTGACCGGCGGACATCGGGTCCGCCAGTCACACTCCCGCACTCCTCCGTGAACGAGCCGAGGCGGGCGCGTGCCTCGGCGGGCGCGCGCTCGCCCGCTAGTGGCTCTAGAAGGAGTGACAGGCGAGCGACGTAGATCTACGTCACTCTGCCTGGCCGGGGCTGACTGCCGCAGTAAATATACTGTGAGCAGTCGGCAAGCGGTTAAGCCAGGGCTTCCCAAACTTTTTTGGCCCGAGACCCACTTCTGAATACAGTTATTTTTTGTGACCCACTTGCTTGTAATTGAATATTGTAAAGCGCTACAGAATTTGTTGGTGCTATATAAATGCAAATAATAATAATATTGCATATTTTAAATGGAGGGGGATGTTAAATTAAAAATAGAAGCTGCCATAAAATCCTGACACAGCCGGGCCACCTGGTCCTCCTATGACACAGAGGCTGCCGTCTCTGCCTGCTATAGCTGAGAGAATCCCACCAACAGTCTAGCCACCACCGCTCCTGCCAGCAGGACCAAGGAGCTGGCTCTGCACCCCATGAACATATCCTACAACCTACTTAACAGCCCACATTTGTACTCACTGATGCAAGTATCCTCCTCGCGGGAAATGCAAACCATCGTGATTTGACTGCTCTGGCTCTCTGTAATTTGCGCAGGCTTGTACAGCACAATTTAAACGGGCCCGCTCTCAGTGACTTCCGGCTCACCACGACCCACTTAAACGCAGCTTGCGACCCACCAGTGGGTCCCGACCCACAGTTTGTAAGTTAATACAGTGGACACAGCATGCTGTCTTATGAAATATGTAAATATATTGTATATTATATAGGTACTGAAATAGACAAGTGACTAATCCAGTACTAGCAGTGCTCATAGAGTAAAATTAAGTCCACACAGTCCAAGTTATCCGCCAGGTAACTACTTAAGGTGAAAGACTCTGTGTTGTCTGGAGAAGCTTTAGGTGAATAAACTCATTGTCCCAGTCACCACACCTTGTTATTGAATATTGTAGTTTCTTTTTTGAATAGGATACATTTCTTTGCTGCCAAGGTATCCAGGTCCTGAGGAAGCGAATAAATGCGAAATGCGTCAACCTCTTGGAATATTTAGCAAAGACGTGTTTGTTGTTATATCATATTGTTATATCATATTGCGATTGTTATCCAATGAAAGCTCTTTCACTTGTTTTTATGAATATTTTTTATATTTTTTTGTAATAAACATTGACATTTTATACTATAATAGATGTGGCTATTCCTCTCTTGGTACCAATAAAGTCCAACACTCCATTGTTTTTTTCTACCTATAATATATGGATGAGGCACCTTCTTTCTAGCCTACTTTTCTCTTTTTGTAAATGTGTCCGTTTACACCAGCCGACATTCAATCCGATCTGATCCATTAAAAACAGACGGATGGAGATCCATTCTTCATCAGTTGATCGATGGCAGTTGGGTCCACCCATAGAGAAGAGCGGGCATCAGCGTACAGATTCCCTGCTGAGCAGGAGGACTCCTGGCAGAGTCTGCTCCCACCTGGGAGGGGCCTTAGACAAAATCCTGCTCTTGGTATTGATCAAATGCAGTGTTGCAACTTTACTAATTTAGGAGTGAAGTTTTGTTGTGATTTTGGACATATCTTGTTTGCAAAATTTCAATAATAAAGTACAATAATGCTATTTCAGACTGAATTTCAGGTTAGGACAGCCAAATCCAAACCCAGATTTCAGTATTTTTTTGGAAGTTCTGTTCCCAAAAGGCTTCTTGGAACCTTAAAACCACTATCAGTACATTTAGAAATAAAAGTTCCATGGGAATCCTCTCCAAGTTCAGCACTCTTCCCTTTAGTTGAGGGAGAAAGCAGGGCATGGGTAGATTGCTGTGCTTGTAGAGAAAGTATGTGGTGGGGATAGAGTGGGGGCTTTCACATCAGCAATTTACATTAGACTGCTATAAGGATTTCGGGCAGGAGGGCCACCCAAGAAGCAACTTTTGGCCAATTTGTTAGGAACCGGACAAAATTTGTATAGTGTATGCCAAGCTTTAAAGAGACAGCTATAATGACAGGGTGCTTGCTAGCGAAAATAGACTTTGCAGCAAATGACTTAGGCAGGCCGTAGACTATGCAACTTACTAAATGGGTAAAAGGAAAGAAAATTGCTTGATTTGCCCATTAACACTGATGAATCCCTTCAGCAGCACTATTGTTTTCTGCTGGCAGGAAGCGCAGGGAGCCTTCCCTGCCATCAGAACACAATGCAGGGTGCCCATACCTGGTTTGAAATTTGTCTGGTCTCTGCTGAACTGGCCGAATAATGATCCATGTATAGCTGTTTTTAACTGAAAATGCTCAATTTCACACATTGAGCTGCATAGAAGGAAATCAACTTTGTTTTTACTGTTTAAAGTGTGTTTTTGAGGGTGGCATGTTAATGGTAGTTTATTTATTTGGTATTTTTGTATTTTTCTCTTCTTTGTGTCTTTGATCATTATTTGTGTACTGCCATTTTATGTTTTTAATTTACTATTTTTTGCTGTCTGTATTATCTTTCTGCGAAAAAAGAAATAAAATAATGAGGCTAGGGAGAGGCCTGTTTCTGTCACAAGAACAAATGCAGGCTAGCTTAAAGGAGTTTTAATAACCTTCAGGAAACATCTTAATTTCACCTTACCTAATGGCTTCAATGCAACCTTGAGATAAACACTAGATTTGTGGTTGTGGCCTGGTATTTTCATTCAAAAACCCAATTTGGCTGTAACCCCCTCCCCCCCCAAAAAAACAGGCATTAACCACTGCTGGAACGGAAGATTTCCCCCCTTAATGACCAGGCCATTTTTTTGCGATTCGGCACTCTGTTAATAAATAAATAAAATAGAATGTATGTCTTTTTTCCCCCACAATTAGAGCTTTATTTTGGTGGCATTTGTTCACCTGTGCGATTTTTTTTTTTTGCGCTATGAACAAAAAAAGAGTGATACTTCTGAAAAAAATATATATATTTTTCACTTTCTGCTATATAACATTCCCAAAAAAAAATAATAATTTAAAAAGCCAATTTTTTCATAATTTTAGGCCAATTTGTATTCTGCTTCATATTTTTGGTAAAAAAATCCCAATAAGCGTATTTTCATTGGTTTGCACAAAACTCATTGCGTCTACAAACTAGGGGAAATATTTATGCCATTTTTATTTATTTATTTGTTTTTTTTACTAGTAATGGCAACGATCAGCGGTTTTTAGCAGGACTGCAACATTGCGGCAGACAGATCGGACCCCTAACTGACATTTTTGACACTTTTGGAGGGACCAGTGACATTACTACAGTAATCAGTGCTAAAAATATACACTGTTAGTGTAATACTGTTATAATGACACTGGCAGGAAAGGGGTTAACCCAGGGGCGATCAAAGAGTTAAATGTGAGCCTAGGGGGGTGTTTTCTAACTGTGAGGGGGGGTGGGCTTGTGACATCAACACAGAGACCTGTGTTCCTAAATAGGAGGAACACAGGAGCTCTGTGTTGATAGCTGAGAGAACAATGGTCTGCTGTGTTTACAACAGCGGACCACCGTTCTCTCTCCACAGGGAGCGATCGCTGGTGCCCAGCGGCAAACGCAGCCACCGGCCTCATGAATCAGCTTCCCAGCCTGCAAATGGCACGCCCCCAAGATCGCTCCCCCGGATCGCCGTACAGGTGCGGCGATTCGCACAGTCAATCCAGCCTGCCGCAGTATATCTGCGGCGGGCGGTTGGCAAGAGGTTAGGTAGAGATGTGCACAATGGAAAAATTTGTTTTGTTTCAGATTAATTTGTTATGTTAGAATGATTCATTTTCGGAAGTTATTTCGGAAATTGTTATGTAGCGGACCCCCCAGAACCCCCTAGGGCCTAGTGATGACCTTCAGAGGCAGAGAGGGGCTACATACCTCCTGTGGGTGTTGATTGTCAGGCATGGTGGGTAGTGATGCAGGTAAAATAAAGGTTGGGCGCCAGTCACTTTTATGCTGAAGTAAAGGAATAGTTTATTTCTTCTCAACAGGACAAGAATAAACAGGGGGAGAGAGGGGTAGGGTCCAGGACACCCTTTAAGAACAGTCTATTAGTCCTATTGCAAAAGACAGGTTATTCAGACAGCGGTACAGGATAGCAGACCTTGAGAATGATTAGGTATCCATGAGCTTCAGATTGATCTGGAAAACATCTTCTCTCCACTAGACACAATCCCTTTTTGGTGGTCTGTACTGTCTGGACAGCTATCCTCCATAAGATTAAAAAAGAGAGAAAAATAACCGCGCTAAAGTGAATAATATAAAAAGAGCAGCGACTTCAAGTGCGACCACACCCTCAGATAATGTATAGAAAAATAAGCCGCGCTGCGTGAAGTGGGTAAACAAAAAATGAATGTCCAAACAAAAATCAATGTCCCATATAACAACTTGATTGACGCTGAGAACATAGGTCACACTCCACGGTCTCTGTAGGAAATGTGCTTACCGGATAACCACTAAAGATGTGCAAATTCATATGCTGAGATATGGTCACAGATCCGGGAGATGGGAGTTGTCAGAGTCCTCAGCGAATAACGTGTATAATATGCAAAGGAAAAAAACTTATATAGTGTGATACCGTAATTTAAATAAATTTCCACCACCAATAAGGAATCCCTATCAATCGTGCAGCAGCTCACCAAATGAATAATGAGTAAAACGTGAATAATCCAGAGTGAGAAGAGGAATGTGGAACAAACCACCACCAATTGTGAAGCCTCTTACCGAAAAAATGGGTCAAGTGAGCAAATAGATAAATCCAGATCGCCAAGAAACCAGAAACGTCACTCGAAGCCCTATTAGCCTCTTACCAGATGACAAATACTCCAAGCAGTAGATTTATTAGCGCTTGCCCATCATGTATGAAGCTCCGGGACCAACAGCATCAATGGTGTTGACTAGAAACTCAGTGCCAAGATGTAGCCCGAGTAAAAGAAGGAGCTGAAGGAGCTGAAGGAGCTTCATACATGATGGGCAAGCGCTAATAAATCTACTGCTTGGAGTATTTGTCATCTGGTAAGAGGCTAATAGGGCTTCGAGTGACGTTTCTGGTTTCTTGGCGATCTGGATTTATCTATTTGCTCACTTGACCCATTTTTTCGGTAAGAGGCTTCACAATTGGTGGTGGTTTGTTCCACATTCCTCTTCTCACTCTGGATTATTCACGTTTTACTCATTATTCATTTGGTGAGCTGCTGCACGATTGATAGGGATTCCTTATTGGTGGTGGAAATTTATTTAAATTACGGTATCACACTATATAAGTTTTTTTCCTTTGCATATTATACACGTTATTCGCTGAGGACTCTGACAACTCCCATCTCCCGGATCTGTGACCATATCTCAGCATATGAATTTGCACATCTTTAGTGGTTATCCGGTAAGCACATTTCCTACAGAGACCGTGGAGTGTGACCTATGTTCTCAGCGTCAATCAAGTTGTTATATGGGACATTGATTTTTGTTTGGACATTAATTTTTTGTTTACCCACTTCACGCAGCGCGGCTTATTTTTCTATACTATATCCTCCATAAGATACAAGCAGGTTACTCACACAGGTTACTGGATGTCTGTGGATGATCTTTCCCATGTGGGTCGCTGGCTCTCCTCAGCAGAATCCCAGGTATCTGACCAGGCCTCAGGCTTCAGGCCTAGTCAACAGCACACAGCAGCACACACCCTCCCCCAAGGGGGTCCGGGCGGGAAGAGCCCGATTATTGGACCCCCCCCCTCTTAAATAACATCTCCCACAATGCCGTAGTGACACTGTAATTGGCTGAGCGAGACATGGACATTAACAGTTTGTTTAACTGTAATTCTCACACTAGTGCCAGAGGCTACAGTGCCACCTGCTGACGGAAGGGAGAACCGCAGTCAAACCAGATTAAGAAGGGAAGTCCAATTAACCACAGAATAATTACAGCCAAGCTAAGTAAGGCTCAGCAAACTAAATTTAACAGCAACCTTGCATTAAGACAAGGGTGCTACACATATATTCATTTTAACATGTTAATTCAATATTTTGGGAGATTATCCATCAGAATCTCCGAATCATAAAATAAGGAATGGAACAAAATAAATTTGGGATTCAGTTATTATGTTATGATTTGGAGATTCTGATGGATCCTCATCCATCCAACTTGAACACAATTGGAAGGAATCATCATCTTATTTCACTTTTATACCTTACTGTATTTATTGCAATATGTTTCCATTTCATATGTAGTGTATTTTTTATAATAATGAAAAATGGTAATGTAACATAAAAACAAAATGGATCTGAATCAATTTGGATCATTCATTATGTTGTTACGTTATTTTGGATACTTCAAACATTAACAAAAGGCTCAAACTATCGCATCATGTCATCCAACTGAATAGGAATACATTTGTTGTATCGTTAAAATGTATTTATGATTCGTTAAAATTAATTCTTTTGTGATTTGGAGATTCGGATACATCTGAATCTCCGAATAACAAAAACTTTGCATTTCGATTCATAACAAAACTGATCAAACATGTCTAGCATTCAGAAGACAGAACTATCACCCCCTAAATGCCTGATAGCCACTCCTGTACTGCTCTCTGAAAACAATCCACAGTGGTTTGCTGTTCAGAGACTACTGCAATTGTAACTGAGCCCTTCAAACTGAATTCCAGCCAGGAAGAAATGACTATTATATGCAAGATACTTATTTAGCTTGTCCAAAAATGCTATGTATATTATTTTTTTTATTATAAAGTGTTGTAAGACTTTTTGTTGTGAAGCGTTTCAAGGGGCAAGCTCTCTACCTTAGAGCCTCAGATGCTCAATGCACCCCCTTGTTTTTATTTTTTCGTTTAATAGAAAGATTTTCACTTATAGAAGAGGGCTGCATTGGTGAAGCTTTTCTGTTCATGATAAGAATTATAATAATTCTGCATTGACACAAATCCCAGCCTCAGCATTAGTTAAGTGTTATGGTGTCAACATCTTTGATTCATATGTCCCTTCTTAAAGTAAATGTAAATCCAATTCTTGAAATTTGACCTGGGCACACATAACTGTAGTGTTTACTTATCTCTCTCCAAAGCACTAAGTCCTGTGATTTTCTGCTGCTCCGTTCTTCTATTATCAGCATGATAACTTCTGACAAGTTCTCTGACACTGGAGATAGAAGCGTCTGAAAATTTGTGTCAGGGTGGGTGCTAAAAATAGATTAGCAGAGAGCTGGTCTATTCACAGCACAGCTCTCGAAGTATCTTCGTTCTTATACCTATGTGGAGGGGGGGGAGTGTGCCTTTCCTCCAATCAGCTGTCACATAGTGTTTGCCAGGTCTCCACTCCCATAGCTGAAACAGAACAAATTCTAACTTGATGTGCACTTTCTAAAGAATATAGCAAGCTGAAGACAGCAGATATACATGTAAAACGTATGTAGGGAGATTTGTCTCATACCTGTGTATCTTTTGAGGCTGTTCACTTCACTGGGTATATGTGAAGTCTTACATCCACATTTAGCCTGTGCAGTTCAGCTTTCATTTTGTGTGACTGGGCACCACTATTATTTCTCTAAAGAGATAAGGCTCCAGGTAGTGTTTCCTCTTTAGTTTAGTGGTTTAGGTAAAGTAGTAGCATGCTTATGTCATGTTTCTTTCTGTAAGCAAGTATGATCTGCTCAGCACCCAGTTCTGACCCAACCATAGGCACATATATACAGTATATAGCGCCAAAACTTTTACATATTGCCTGGCTATCCTAGGGACCCTCTTTTTTTTCAGTATCTTAAGTCATTGACCTGAAGCAAGTATGTAGTCAGTACTATCAGAGGGAAGTCAACTCTCAGAAAGCACTGAAAGAAGAGTACGGAAAGGTCACCAATGGTAGTCCACCCATTTCTTATAAAACAGATTTCTCTCAGTAATGAGTTGCTTGGATAATACAATTCCTCTCAGATACTGGATAAACTGATGTCTTAATAAAATTGATATTCTATTTCAGGAAATAGCTCATGAAAGAAAGGTTCTTTGTTCTTCCCTTGTTCCAAACCTCCAGACACTGCTGATCTAATTTCTTGAGGATCCTGTGTAGATGAGTCAGTGAGACTCACAAGACCAGAATGCAGTGGGCCCAGAAACTTTGCTAATATTGTTCTGGGAGTGTTGCTCTGTGAATATCTCCCCACAGAAGTAGGTAAACCCCAGTGCCTAGGACAATGGGAAAAGGCCCTATAGGTCTTTACCCACTAAGGCTGTTTCTTTTTTAACATATTTTGTTTTGAGGCATTCCTGGATTATGATGTTGCTGATAAATTAGGTGACCAGTCTTTAAAAACTTAATATGAGGGTCTGACTATCCCACCATAGAGATGTGTCGTGTTTAGGATTTTGTCTGAGGGCTTGTCATTCTAGAAAACAACAGTTATTCTACAGAACCCTGGACCATCGGCATCAGTACTCCCCAGGAATCACTTTTTATATGATTCCCAAGTTGACAAACTTTGGGGGCTACTTTGGGCTTTGAACTTTGGGCTTGGAAAGGCTTTGGGGGGCCTTTGGGGGCTTCTTTGGCTTTGAACCTTCAGTCCAGTTGATGACTGACTTTATTTTCAGTGACATTTTGGCATTTTGGATGGAACCTCATTTTCTGTTAGGCTTCAAACATTCTCTCCTCCTTGCTCTGTTAACTTTACTGGTACCTCCCTTTTGCACTTCACCTTTCTGCTATCTGAGTATATTACTGCCCTTTTGTAAAATTGTGGTTTCACTTTGGTTGCCTTTATCCTATGCTGTTATCCATAGTGCTAGAACCTGGAAGGTTATATAGTGAAACCCAAATGTTCTTCCCTAGCTCTATGATTGTGGCCTGGGCTCTCTATTTTTTATTTTTTAATTTCAGGTTCTTATATAGCGTCAACAATTTTTGCAGCACATTCACATCAGTCTCTGCCCTCAATGAGTTTACAATCTAAGATCCTTAAATCACATTCATACATACACATGCCAGGGCCAATTTAGACAGGAGCCAATTAAACTACCAGCAAGTCTATTGAGTGCGGGAAGAAATTGGGGTACCAAGATGAAACTCACACAGGCACAGGGAGAACATGCAAACTCTGTGCAGGTAGTGCCATGGTTGGGATTTGAACAAATGACCCTAGTGCTGCCAGGCGGAAGTGCCAATCACTTAGCCAATGTCATGCCTGCCTGGGTTCTTTATATATTGTTTTGAGGAAACAGCACCTATTGCTGGTGACACAAAGAATCTGCGGACTCTGTGAAAACAAAAATCTTCAGAAATAAAAGAACAATTCATTTTTTAAATGTAAGTCATATAAGTAATAATTTGCTAATTACTGTAACATAAAAAACAATCCAGAACCAACAAAAAGCACTTATCTGTGTAACATAATGGGTAAGCGGTATAATGATCAGAAGGGGGGGGGGTGGGGTTAACTGGAACTTGCGGTTTAATTAACATGTATTTTTTTTCTCTTAGATATGAAGATGTAATTGATTGGTTTTGTTAATTCCTTCCTATCTAAAAGCCACGCATCTATGAATAGGCTCTTTCAATCAAAACACAGCAAATTGTGGTGCCAAGCAAACAAGTCCTTTTGATAGTTCTAACTAAGAGAAACCACCCGGCAACTCTCACTTACTCTTGGGGGTCTGGCCCTCCCATGCTTTCAGAAATACTACTGGGTCGCACTACTGGTGATCATCCACTGGTGAATATCCTAGATTGATACAACTCTGAATTTACTTTGGAGGCTGCACTGTTGGGTTCCTATTCTGAGCTTAGTAATCTAGTCTTCCGGGGTCCTTGATCGAACCCTAATGTTCCTATGAAGACTGCTCTTTGAAAGAAGGGGCAGGTCAGCGTGAAAGTCGTTCTGCTAATACATGGTCTCCGCACATCATGTTTTTTGAGGAATCCCTAACATCCACATTTTCGCTCTATGGCAGACCCATCTTTTTGGACCAAATTTGGCATCAAAACACTAAAGGACATTATATCCTAGGTGAGCCTGCTGCCTTTCAATAGCCTGTGGTCCTTGTACCACTTGCCATACAGGATGTACTTTAGATACCTGCAACTCTGCCATGCTGCCCAGGTCCAGTTTCCAGCTCCTATCGCCCTCTCCTCTCTATATCTCTGTCTTTCTAATACTGATACCTTAAAAGTCACCCAATTTTTTATACGCGGCAACAGGACATTCCCACATTACCAGATGATATTTTTAGGGAAAGCTGAAGTTTTTGCACCGTGTATATTACTCAATCGTGACTGGCACGTTTATTCAAATGTAAAAAAAAAAAAGATCCATATGCCGCACATCATGAAGCAGACCCATGTGCATGAAGTGAAATGAATGGCAGCCTCAGCCCAGACTTCAGCCAGACCACGCCCCTAAATAGAAATTGCCTGACCCTCCTAAGGTGCAGAATTGGAGGTTCAAGATTAATGTGGTTTTACAATTTTACAAACTTACATACCTGGGTTGCAGCTGCCCCAAAATGTTTACAAAGAGTTTGGCAGCATGGGTAGAGGCAAGAAATGTAACTCTTTAAACTGTGACAATCTGCTATGATTCTTTTTATAACTTGTGCTCTTTTAATTTAATTTGCTATTCCTGGTCCCCCCCTACCTCTAGAGATATTGGTCATTATTCAGTTATTTATATCTTTGTATTGTGCCCCTTCTGTTCCACCCTCTCCTCTTGTGGATGGCTCTACTAGCATTAATCTGAAAATGTGACTGTCAATCCAGATGTAGGACTTTCTAATATTGTTCATATTTTTCCATGGGTGATGTGCTATCATGGAATCGGATTTGTTTGTCTGTGGATTTTTCATTCTGCTTTCTGTAAGAGGATGTGCCATTGTTGTTTGTTGTGTTATCTTTAAAACTCAATAAAAATTAATCAAAAAGAAAGTTTTAACTGAATGGGAAACAGGTCCATACGATCAGATCAAGAGTAACTATGACTTGCAGTTGTTATAAAAAATAATGCAAAATGGGTTCAAGATGGCAAAAAGCATGTACAAACCTGATTCCAAAAAAGTTGGGACACTGTACAAATTGTGAATAAAAACAGAATGCAATGATGTGGAAGTTTCAAATTTCAATATTTTATTCAGAATACAACATAGATGACATATCCAATGTTTAAACTGAAAAAATGTATCATTTTAAGGGAAAAATAAATTGATTTTAAATTTTATGGCATCAACACATCTCAAAAAAGTTTTGACAAGGTAATGTTTACCACTGTGTGGCATCCCCTCTTCTTTTTATAACAGTCGGCAAACGTCTGGGGACTGAGGAGACAAGTTACCCAAGTTTAGGAATAGGAATGTTGTCCCATTCTTGTCTAATACAGGTTTTTAGTTGCTCAACTGTCTTAGGTCTTCTTTGTCGCATCTTCCTCTTTATGATGCGCCAAATTTTTCTATGGGTGAAAGATCTGGACTGCAGGCTGGCCATTTCAGTACCCGGATCCTTCTTCTACGCAGCCATGATGTTGTAATTAATGCAGTATGTGGTCTGGCATTGTCATGTTGGAAAATGCAAGGTCTTCCCTGAAAGACAACATCTGGGTGGGAGCATATGTTCTAGAACTTGGATATACCTTTCAGCATTGATGGTGCCTTTCCAGATGTGTAAGCTGCCCATGCCACACGCACTCATGCAACCCCATACCATCAGAGATGCAGGCTTCTGAACTGAGCGCTGAGAACAACTTGGGTTGTCCTTGTCCTCTTTGGTCCGGATGACATGGTGTCCCAGTTTTCCAAAAAGAACTTCAAATTTTGATTTGTCTGACCACAGAACAGTTTCCACTTGGCCACAGTCCATTTTAAATGAGCCTTGGCCCAGAAAAAACTCCTGCGCTTCTGGATCTTGTTTAGATATGGCTCCTTTTTTGGCCTATAGAGTTAGCCGGCAATGGCAAATGGCACGGTGGATTGTGTTCACCGACAATGTTTTCTGGAAGTATTCCTGAGTAGTGTTGAGCGAACACGGACTGTATTATTCGTGTTCGTACCGAATAATTGGATTTTTTTTACCCGAACACGGACACGGACACTTTACTGTATGTTCGGGTAAAAATCCGTGTTCGGTCGTTTTATTTCCGGGTTTTGCATGCTTTGGCGCTCTTTTCATGGCGGGCTTTCAACAGCCAATCAACAATCGTTTAACTGGTGTGCCTTAAGCCATCCCAGCCATGCCTGCAAATGTCTTAGTAGCTGTGATTGGCCGTCTGAAGCATGTGACCAAGTCTTTATAAGTTCGAGGCAGCCGCCGCAGCAGCGTCATTCTGCTGCTTAGCTAAGGGACAGAGCACACATCAATGTGCTGGCTGCTGATTAGGGAAAGATAGGCAGGAAAAAAACATTTGTGTCCGGATAGAATTGAGGGACAGGTCGGAGTGTTTAGGCAGGGCGAGTTGTAGGCATTTTAGGGATAGAGTCTGCTGAATTATAGGGTCAGTGTCTTCTACAAACTACAATCGATATTGCTGTGTGGGGGGTGGGGTGAATCTGCACTCAATCCTGATCTACGATCTCTTCTCAATCCTGTTAGGGACAGAGTCTGCTGAATTTTAGGGAAACTGTGTTCTACAAACTACAATCGATATTGCTGTGTGGTGTGGGATTGGAGATAGGCAGGTGTCAGTGATCCACATCCATTTTTCTGTGTGTGAGCTGCAGTGAACACAATCTTTTTGGGCTGCAGTGAACACAATCTTTTTGGGCTGCAGTGAACACAATCTTTTTGGGCTGCAGTGAACACAATCTTTTTGGGGTGCAGTGAACAAAATCTTTTTGGGGTGCAGTGAACACAATCCTTTTTGGTGTGCAGTGAACACAATCTTTGTGGGGTGCAGTGAACAAAATCCTTTGTGGGGTGCAGTGAACACAATCTTTTTGGGGTGCAGTGAACAAAATCCTTTTTGGGGTGCAGTGAACAACATCCTTTTTGGGGTGCAGTGAACACAATCTTTTTGGGGTGCAGTGAACAAAATCCTTTGTGGGGTGCAGTGAACACAATCTTTTTGGGGTGCAGTGAACACAATCTTTTTGGGGTGGAGTGAACAACATCCTTTTTGGGGTGCAGTGAACAAAATCCTTTTTGGGGTGCAGTGAACAAAATCATTTTTGGGGTGCAGTGAACACAATCTTTTTGGGGTGCAGTGAACACAATCTTTGTGGGGTGCAGTGAACACAATCTTTTTGGGGTGGAGTGAACAACATCCTTTTTGGGGTGCAGTGAACAACATCCTTTTTGGGGTGCAGTGAACACAATCTTTTTGGGGTGCAGTGAACACAATCTTTGTGGGGTACAGTGAACAGAATCTTTGTGGGGTGCAGTGAACACAATCTTTGGGGGGTACAGTGAACACAATCTTTTTGGGGTGCAGTGAACACAATCTTTGTGGGGTGCAGTGAACACAATCTTTTTGGGGTGGAGTGAACAAAATCATTTTTGGGGTGCAGTGAACAACATCCTTTTTGGGGTGCAGTGATCAAAATACTTTTTAGGGTGCAGTGAACACAATCTTTTTGGGGTGCAGTGAACAAAATCCTTTGTGGGGTGCAGTGAACAGAATCTTTGTGGGGTGCAGTGAACACAATCTTTGGGGGGGTACAGTGAACACAATCTTTTTGGGGTGCAGTGAACACAATCTTTGTGGGGTACAGTGAACAGAATCTTTGTGGGGTGCAGTGAACACAATCTTTGGGGGGTACAGTGAACACAATCTTTTTGGGGTGCAGTGAACACAATCTTTGGGGGGTACAGTGAACACAATCTTTTTGGGGTGCAGTGAACACAATCTTTGTGGGGTGCAGTGAACACAATCTTTGGGGGGGTACAGTGAACACAATCTTTTTGGGGTGCAGTGAACAACATCCTTTTAGGGTGCAGTGAACACAATCTTTGTGGGGTGCAGTGAACAACATCCTTTTAGGGTGCAGTGAACACAATCTTTGTGGGGTACAGTGAACAGAATCTTTGTGGGGTGCAGTGAACACAATCTTTGGGGGGTACAGTGAACACAATCTTTGTGAGGTGCAGTGAACACAATCTTTGTGGGGTGCAGTGAACACAATCATTGTGGGGTGCAGTGAACTCAATCTTTGTGGGGTACAGTGAACACAATCTCATACTTCTGAAGATTTGAGGGTGCTGCCTGTTCCATACTCCCCCTACTCCTCATCTAGCCTTTTAGGGGTACAAACAATAGTAATTGGGGCCTAGTGTGGTTGTGTACGTGTGATATACATACACTTTTTTTGGATCATATTTTCTATTCCGCTATTTAATCAAAAACCTTTGGGGATCAGTTAAATTGGGGGATAGTCTGTGTTGGTACGTGTGAGAGAGATCCACCTTTCCAAGTTGTTGGGGTTCATCTCATACTTCTGAAGGTTTGAGGGTGCTGCCTGTTCCATACTCCCCCTACTCCTAGCCTTTTAGGGGTACAAACAATAGTAATTGGGGCCTAGTGTGGTTGTGTACGTGTGATATACATACACTTTTTTTGGATCATATTTTCTATTCCGCTATTTAATCAAAAACCTTTGGGGATCAGTTAAATTGGGGGATAGTCTGTGTTGGTACGTGTGAGAGAGATCCACCTTTCCAAGTTGTTGGGGTTCATCTCATACTTCTGAAGGTTTGAGGGTGCTGCCTGTTCCATACCCCCCCTACTCCTCATCTAGCCTTTTAGGGGTACAAACAATAGTAATTGGGGCCTAGTGTGGTTGTGTACGTGTGATATACATACACTTTTTTTGGATCATATTTTCTATTCCGCTATTTAATCAAAAACCTTTGGGGATCAGTTAAATTGGGGGATAGTCTGTGTTGGTACGTGTGAGAGAGATCCACCTTTCCAAGTTTTTGGGGTTCATCTCATACTTCTGAAGATTTGAGGGTGCTGCATGTTCCATACTCCTCTTCCTCATCCTCCCTTTAGGGTAGGAAAAAATTTAATCGGGCCTAGTCTGTGTTTGTACGTGTGAGATACACAGTTTTTTATCCTATTCCGCTATTCAATACACACCCTTTTGGTGTAAAAAACATTAAATTGCGGCATAGTTTGCATATTTGACATTTGCATATATTGTGCCTTGTTGCGCTGTTTTGGGTACTCCACCAACATGGCCAGTGGCAATGACGCCATTCTCAGCTTAACTATCCCACTTCTATGCCTCCTTGAAAAAACAATTTGGGCGATGATGGAAGAGGATGTGGCACAGGATGAGGAGGAGGAGGAGGGGGATGAAGAGGTAACATTTCAAAGGCTTTCAGGGCAGTCATTCGCAAGGGGCTCCGAGGGTGGGTTCCTGCACACACAAACGCCAGGGACACAATTGTCCAGCAGGGGCACAGTTCTGGAGGATGAGGAGGATGAGGAGGAGGAGGAGCTGGAGGAGGAGATGGAACCATGTTCACAGCAGGGTGGCACCCAGGCCAGCTCATGGCCATCACTGGTGCGTGGCTGGGGGGATACAGAGGACACGGACGATACACCTCCCACAGAGGACAGCCTTTCGTCGCCTCTGGGCAGCCTGGCACACATGAGCGATTACATGCTGCAGTGTCTCCACAACGACCGCCGAGTTGCCCACATTCTAACTTGTGCTGATTACTGGGTGGCCACGCTGCTGGATCCCCGTTACAAGGACAACGTACCGTCCTTAATTCACTCACTGGAGCGCGATCGCAAGATGCGCGAGTACAAGCTCACGCTGGTAGACGCCATGCTGCTGGCATTCCCATCTGACAGCGGGGCCACAGTGGAAGCACAAGGCAGAGGAGGAGGAGGAGGAGGTCGCCAACTCAACCAGGGCACCGCCAGCACCTCAGAAGGCAGGGTTAGCATGGCCGAAATGTGGAAAAGCTTTGTCAGCACGCCACAACAAACAGCAGCACCAGCAGCTCAGATGGAACGTCTTAGCAGGAGGCAGCATTTTACCAACATGGTGGAGCAGTATGTGTGCACACGCCTACATGTAGTGAATGACGGGTCTGCCCCCTTCAACTTCTGGGTCTCCAAATTGGGCACATGGCCTGAGCTTGCCCTTTACGCCTTGGAGGTGCTGGCGTGCCCTGCAGCCAGTGTATTATCTGAACGGGTATTTAGCACGGCTGGGGGCGTTATAACAGACAAGCGCAGCCGCCTGTCCAGAGACAATGTGGACAAGCTCACGTTCATTAAAATGAACCAGGCATGGATCCCACGGGACTTTTCCGTACCTTATGCAGAATAGCAATGGATACCGACCTTACCCACCCATTGTTCCATTTTTGCTCTTTCTCACTCTTTTGGGGTGTACCCTCATTTAAAATTTTTGAAAAGAAGCAGTGTTGGCTACCTCGTCCTCCTCCTCAGGGCCAGATTAATGTAGGGGCTATTGGAGCTGCAGCTCCAGGCCCCTACCTTTTATATAGGCCCCGGGTTGGCCATATTCACTGTTACCGCTCTTCTGTCACTTGTAAACACAGAAGTCTGGCTTCTATGCTCGCTTCCCCAGGCAGCACCCTCAGAACCTCCCCACACAGCGTGAAGGCCAGACAAGGAGGGATAGTTGGCGATGCATGGATGTGTTTATGGGCTTCAGAGACAGCATCCCATGTTGAATTAGGCATGCATGGCTGCACCCTTCCTCCTCTGGGTGCATGGCAAGGCACGGCCCTTAAGGCCCTTCAAAATCCTCAGCACCAAGCCCATGATGCTGTTAATCCGGCCCTGGTCCTCCTCCACCGCCGCTTCCACCTACACCGCCCATAGGTGTGCGCAGCCTATTGCATTAAGGTGTGCACCCCAAAGTTGAAATACACATGCATGTGTTTGCCAGCAGGGAGAGTAATGTATCGGGGCCATGTACCTGTAGGCAAGGAGAAATAGAGCAGAGCAGGTCCCAGGGAGATCTTTCCCATCTCCTCACTGGCAATGCTATGTGCCCTAGGTGATTAGGGTGTGCCCAGGCACACCCAGCACACCCTGTGCGCACGCCTATGTCACCGCCACATCCACCACCACCTCAACCTCCCTCCTACTCCATATGGGCCTCGTCCTTCAGAGATGAAGAAGAACATTGTTTTATTTTTCTGTTTTTTTTTGTTGTTTTAAGTTATTTCCCTATCCACATTTGTTTGCAGAGCACTTGCCATGCTCTTAATTACGTTTTGCTGCCATTTGCAGCACTCTAGCCCTTTCCTTTGGTGTTTTAGAGCCATTTTAGTGCCTTAAAGTTCGGGTCCCCATTGACTTCAATGGGGTTCGGTGTCCGGGAAAAGTTCGGTAAAAGTCCGGGACACGGACCCGGACTTTTTTTTAAAGTTCGGCCGAACCCGTCGAACACGGACATCTAGGTGTCCGCTCAACCCTATTCCTGAGCCCATGTTGTGATTCCCATTACAGTAGCATTCCTGTATGTGATGCAGTGCCATCTAAGAGCCCGAAGATCACGGGCATCCAGTATGGTTTTCCGGCCTTGACCCTTACGCACAGAGATTGTTCCAGATTCTCTGAAACTTTGGATGATATTATGCACTGTAGATGATGATAACTCCAAACTCTTTAAAAATTTTCTCTGAGAAACTCCTTTCTGATATTGCTCCACTATTTTTCGCCCCAGCATTGGGGGAATTGGTGATCCTCTGCTCATCTTGGGTTGGGTGGAGATGAAGCTGTTTACACCCAACAGGAACAGGAAGTTGATACTTGCTAATGAGATGGAGCAGTATATAAACACTGCCCATCGCCGCAGACCGGAAATGCGTCTTTGAAAACGCCCGGAAGAGGAGGGCGAAACGCGTTGACGCATTTTCCGGTCTACGCCTTAGCGATACGTCACTTCCGGTGCGGTGGAACGCACGCCGTAACCACGGAGCTTCCAAGCGCACCGAACAGCCAGGAAGGACTAGACCATTGATACTACACGCTTGCTTTTATGCTATGAAATGTGAGTTTTTATTTATGATTTGCACAATAAACCTTTATTATCGGATTTACACTATTGTGAGCATCCTCTCTCCATATATATGTATCGGGGTATTTGAGAACCATTGGAGGTACATCTGACTTGGAGAAGTGTGGCAGCTGGTTCCTTACTAGGACATAAGCTTTGCTGATCCTTATAGCTGTACAGCGTAGGGGTCATTTTCGTCCGGTAACATCCAGAGGGGGAGGATCGGCACCTTATCACTGCACTGGAATGATTGCATGATTGTGCACTTTCTTCTTGGCACTCCAGCACTTTTATGGGACCCATTTGGAATTGCTCATAGATATCCATTTATTGAGAGTTTATTGGACTTATCTGGACTGGCACCATATCTTATTTATTGATTTTATATGATTATTCATTGTATGTTTTCTACACTCAAGCTTTTTTGCACAATTTTTGCACATTAATATTGCACAGTGCACTTTAAAAGTTTTATTATATTGTAGATAATAATTTGTGGATTGTTCACATTTAATACCGATTTGCGCTAAGTTCCTATATTTTTGCACTTGTGAATTTTGGTCATTACCACTATTTATGAACAGCGGCATTTTGGGTTTTCTTCACATACCGATTTAGTATGTATTCAGTTTTTATATTTCATATTTAACACATCCTCTTTGCGCTGTATTTTTGCACTGCACTCTGCCCATCTTGACTTCTGAGAGACACTGCCACTCTGAGAGGCTCTTTTTTACCCAATCATGTTGCCAATTGACCTAATAAGTTGCATATTGGTCCTCCAGCTGTTCCTTATATGTACATTTACCTTTTCCAGCCTCTTATCGCTACCTGTCCCAACTTTTTTGGAATGTGTAGCTCTCATGAAAACCAAAATGAGCCAATATTTGGCATGACATTTCAAAATGTGTCACTTTCAACATTTGATATGTTATCTATATTATATTGGGAATAAAATATAAGTTTATGAGATTTGTAAATTAATCCATTCCTTTTTTACTCACAATTTGTACAGTGTTCCAATTTTTTTAGATTTGGGTTTGTATACACTGCAGAATAATGAAAGTTACGCGAACATATGAATGCTGCACAAACATGGACTCGGTCTCATGTCTCAGTGACTCAATCAGGGTAACAGATGGCTGCATTTATGACGGGCTGCTTATAATTATTAACCCTTTTTCACATATTTTTTTCACATTATTGTATTAATCCTGTGCACAAGTGCAAGAGTGTGTGTGCAATTTATAATTTTATAGTCTCTACAAGGCTTTATAACAACAGAGAGTCTAGCTAAGAATCACAACTTCAGTAAAACAGTACAAGACCTGGCTACTTGCAATTATTCTCATAGACAGTGTCCTTCACAGTGAAGTCTAGGGTAGCTCTGGTATCACAGGTGAACAGTCAAAAGAATCTTGACCCAATTAGGCTGTGCCCACCTTTGCTGCCAACACACTGATTCTGACAGTGAAGGATCTCTTACCTTGCTACAGATAACTTGTCCAGCTACCTCTGCCTTATCTGGTGTGACTTCCCTGAGCTACTGAGGGTTGGAAGGTTGGAAGCAGAGAAACTTTTCTTCCCTGAACGTGTCCAGGAACCCAGAGAGTTGTGTAAAAAAGAGTGAAAGAGGCCAGCACTTGCATCTGAACATGGCGAGTAAATGGGGACTTCACTCCATCTGTAGACTGTACCCCCTGATATTTAGTGCTACTGCATGTTCTGTCTGAGACCCTAGTTGGACTACCCCATCAACCAAAGATGTTGGCAGCAGCTGGTCAGAGTACGAATAATGTGTGACACTGTTTATATTGATGTTTGTTAATACTGAGGTATGTGGAAGGCCTAAATTTGAGGCTACTTCAGCTTTGTTTGAAATCTACCCGTTACTTGCTGCAGGAGTCACATGGGGTCCTGGTTGGTCTGGCAACACAGTGATTTTCTTTACTGATAATTTGGCTACAGCCGAAATGATCCATATGGGTAAATCCGGGTTCCTCCTCATCATTTTCTTCATGTTCTTCATGCATAGGTTGACATGGTTAAGCCTTACTTACAAATTTCATTTCCTTAGTGAATTTATCAGTAGTAACGACAATATTGCAGCAGACGCCTTATCCTGTTTTATTTCCCACAATTTTTACTACAGCACCCAGAAGCAGATCCGGTGGGCATGACAGTACCACCTTACTCCCTACAGATCATGGATTAGTCGCACACTGGGCTCAGGCGGTAAACTCAGGCGGTAACCTGGTCAATATTTCATTATCCATAAATCACAGTTCTGCGATCTGTGAACCAATTTGGGGGTGTGATTAACTTTACATTGACACCCCCAGCGATTCGCAGATCTGAGTGTGAACCACTGTGCGATTCTGGTGCGATTTTCACCAGTGTGAACCGGGACTTACATAGTACTGTGTTTGGGAAAGCTATGCTTCATGGGAGACTGCAGGGGGTTAAAACAGACTTTTCACAACCAAGCCACCACACCACTGGGAGCAAGCTAGCCTGAGAGATAGTAAATCCATATTATAATCTCTGTTTATCAGTATTACATGCAAATTCAAGATTTCTCTCATATTACCTTGTATCTCTTCACATACAGTATTACTATAATCTCTCTCTCTTCTTGGTTAACCAAGATGGTCCACTATAAGTAGAAATAAAAAGGGGGACATCACATCCCTATCAATATAATCATATTGCGGTTGGTGTCCTATATGTTAAAGTAGAACTATGAGCAAAACTTTTTTTTCCGTTTTGGATAAAGCAAGGGAGGGTTATAACCCCTGTAAGATTTTTATTTTCGCCATCTGTGTCTCATTGTGGATATTTCCCTTCACTTCCTGCAAGGAGAGAAGAAATCCCTGCAAATTAAGGGAATTCCTTGGGGACCCCCAGGTCACCAAAGCTAGTGTTCCCATTGGAAGGCTTCCCCCTATTACTTTTCTGGGGACGACCCAAAATGTAGGGTTGTCTTTTACTTTCACTTTCAATAATAATGATAATCAAATTAGTGCTCAGGACAAAAAGGACATATAGAGAGGGTGAATCTCCTTAACAGGGACACAGACAGCAATAAATGTACAGATGTTCTAATCCCAACCCCACTCTATCCAAAACTAAAAAAAGGTTTAGCCTTTAGTTATACTTTAAGCTCTAAAAGGGATTGTTCATTCAGATTGGTGTCCGCTCATGAGATAATACATTGATTTGCAATAGTTGTTTTGAGTGGGGGGAAAGTAAAGTTCTCTCTGACTTCAATGATGGTAAAATGATACCACACTCTGGTTCTAAAAGAAAAAAAAAAACATATATTCAAGTATATATTCTTAACTCAAAAAAGTACTTTCTTTTGGTCTCAGCCTCTTTTAACCTCCCTGGCGGTATGATTATGTCAGGAATTATGTACCAAAAGCGGTACAATTTTTTGATATTTATCATTTATAATATATATATATATTATAGAATATAAATATATTATAAAACATAAAATATATTATAAAATATAAATATTATATTTTATATAATATATATATAATATATATTAATAATATAATTTATAATTTACAATATATAATATTTGATATTTTTCTGATACTAAGGTGATACAGTGTAATCCTCTTACACTGTATCACCTCCTTTTTATGTGTTTGTGTTTTGTGCAACATTTGAATTTCCCTCCCAGTTCCGCTCCCTTGCACCATTGCTGCTGCAGGGAACGGAACTAGGAAGTCATCAGAGCAACGGACGGCGCGGCGGGGATCTCGGTGGCGATCACAGCAATGGGAGATCATCGCTGGATCGCCAGGAGAAGGTCGGAACCCTGCTGCAGGCTCTGCACATCTACCCCGAGCGTGACTCGGGGATACCGATCCTAGCATGAAAAAAACTACCCCGAGTCACGCTCGGGGTTACCGCTAAGGGAGTTAAATTCCTTTTTTTTTGCTTCTGTGATCTGAATTCAAGTAAATGGGACCCCTCTGCAAGTGCCTCACAACTGCATGCTTCTGTGGGGTCCAAGGGGTTAAAGCAGGTGTTTAGAAAGCAACACAACACTGCAGTCTTTAACCCCTTGTTTGCTGTACTGCACAAGATTGTAGGATACTTGTAGAGCTGCCTCTTTCACTTGAATGGGTTATGCTTGGCAGGCGCTACACCCCACAAACCATGACAGCGCATATAACTTCTGCTGCGGCATATGTACACCCCAGGCAACTGCAGCTAAAGGGGGTGTGGTTGTGGCGGGGTTGTAAAAACACATCTTAACCATGGGGTTTTACCACCCCCAAACTGCAAATGTAAATTAACCCTTACTATTCTGAGCCCCTTATAAGGCTGTTTTCAGACTGATGTGCTGTGGTTTACCAGCACTGCGGGTGCAGCATACAGAATCTAGAACTTTCCTGAGTTAGCTGCGCTTTGCCATAGATTTTTAATATATCTGCAGGTGTGGTGCACTTTCTGAAAGCACACCAAAACTCAGGAGTTTTGGTATGCTTTCAGAAAGTGCACCAAACCCGCAGGCCATAAAAGAAGTCTATGGCTAAGCGCAGCAAACTCGCAGGAAAGCTGCAGGTACACTGCACTGCACCCGCAGTGTGGGTAAACCATAGCACATCAGTGTGAAAGCAGCCTTATACTAATATACCACTTATACTTATACTACACTGACCTAAAGATCTCCTCTTTCCTGCTGATGGCACCACTCTCGAGACCGCTAGCCGGGATAAGAGATGGAGTGCAGTTGGTATCACGCCCCATGGGACAGGAGCCAGCACTACAGAGGAGGCATCAGCTTCTGCGGCTCTTGCTCTCTAATATAGCTCCAACGTTACAAATAGTCCCGCTGCATGGCACTCTGTTTGATGCTCTGGGATGGTGGCTCAGCAAGCTCAGGCCGTGTCCAGTGACCTGTCCTAGATCTAATAGTTGCTGACCCCCGGACTAGGGACTATGGGATCTGTAATGTGCGTAAAGCAGTGCACAAGACCACAGCTAACATGCACTGCTCATTCTAAACAAACAGAAGTGAGGAGCAAATAGAGTAGTGTGAGAAAAGGAAAGTACAACACAGTGTATAGAATGAGGCAGTGTGGAAAAGGAAAACTGCAGCACAGTGTATGGAAGAAGGTATTGTGGGTTAGGAAAAGTACAGCACGGTGTATAAAATGAGGCAGTGTGGGATAAGAAAAGTACAGCACAACATATAGAATGAGGTAGTGTGGAAAAGGAAAAGAACAGCACGGTGTATAGAATGAGGCAGTGTGGAAAAGGAAAAGTAAAGCACTGCGTATAGAATAAGGCAGTGTGGAAAAGGAAAAGTACAGCACTGTGTATAGAATGAGGCAGCGTGGAAAAGGAAAAGTACAGCACTGTGTATAGAATGAGGAAGTGTGGAAAAGGAAAAGTACAGCACTGTGTATAGAATGAGGAAGTGTGGAAAAGGAAAAATACAGCGCGGTGTATAGAATGAGGAAGTGTGGAAAAGGAAAAGTACAGCACGGTGTATAGAATGAGGAAGTGTGGAAAAGGAAAAGAACAGCACTGTGTATAGAATGAGGAAGTGTGGAAAAGGAAAAGTACAGCACTGTGTATAGAATGAGGAAGTGTGGAAAAGGAAAAGTACAGCACTGTGTATAGAATGAGGCAGTGTGGAAAAGGAAAAGTACAGCACTGTGTATAGAATGAGGAAGCGTGGAAAAGGAAAAGTACAGCACTGTGTATAGAATGAGGAAGTGTGGAAAAGGAAAAATACAGCACGGCGTATAGAATGAGGAAGTGTGGAAAAGGAAAAGTACAGCACGGTGTATAGAATGAGGAAGTGTGGAAAAGGAAAAGTATAGCACTGTGTATAGAATGAGGAAGTGTGGAAAAGGAAAAGTACAGCACTGTGTATAGAATGAGGAAGTGTGGAAAAGGAAAAGTAGAGCACTGTGTATAGAATGAGGCAGTGTGGAAAAGGAAAAGTACAGCACTGTGTATAGAATGAGGAAGTGTGGAAAAGGAAAAGTACAGCACTGTGTATAGAATGAGGAAGTGTGGAAAAGGAAAAGTACAGCACTGTGTATAGAATGAGGAAGTGTGGAAAAGGAAAAATACAGCAAGGCGTATAGAATGAGGAAGTGTGGATAAGGAAAAGTACAGCACGGTGTATAGAATGAGGAAGTGTGTAAAAGGAAAAGTACAGCACTGTGTATAGAATGAGGAAGTGTGTAAAAGGAAAAGATCAACACTGTGTATAGAATGAGGAAGTGTGGAAAAGGAAAAGATCAGCACTGTGTATAGAATGAGGCAGTGTGGAAAAGGAAAGGTACAGCACAGAGTATAGAATGAGGCAGTGTGGAAAAGGAAAAGTACAGCACAGAGTATAGAATGAGGCAGTGTGGAAAAGGAAAAGTACAGCACAGAGTATAGAATGAGGCAGTGTGGAAAAGAAAATGTACAGCACAGCATATAGAATGAGGCAGTGTGGAAAAGGAAATATACAGCACAGCATATAGAATGAGGCAGTGTGGAAAAGGAAAAGTACAGCACAGAGTATAGAATGAGGCAGTGTGGAAAAGGAAATATACAGCACAGCATATAGAATGAGGCAGTGTGGAAAAGGAAATGTACAGCACAGCATATAGAATGAGGCAGTGCGGAAAAGGAAAAGTACAGCACAGAGTATAGAATGAGGCAGTGTGGAAAAGGAAATGGACAGCATACAGGAAGGCTCAAACCTAAACCATTGCAGTTTAGCATTTCAAAATGGGTCAAGCTCAGTCCTGTTTCTATAGATCTGGGGTTCATGTATAAAGTATTTCTAATATATTTGTTATCTTTTGCATTCAGGTTTTAATTTTTGTTAACCCCCCCCCCCCCCCAAAAAAAAAGAACACATCTCCCTCGAATAACGTTGTAAGGGCTTACAAACAACATACAGTAATGCCCTGTATATAGAGTAAGTTTATTGCACATATACAGTGAACTAAGGTGCACCACAATGTACAGAAGGAAATATTCTGTGAGTCATGGTGTGATTTTGAGAACCAATTTTCTAATGGATTGAGGAAGGTTGACAGCCTTTTTGAAAAGAAAAGCATGGCCAAAGCATTTTTGTTCACACTTCTCTTCTGGGTCACAGGAGTACACTTATTCCTGCACTTCTGTGACCCAGACAATAATGTTGGGATCCACCCATATGCCTGACCACCATCTGTCTCAGCCTCTCAACGTGCCAAACAAATGGAAACACTACAGGGTTCAAGAAGTCACTTTCTGAACTTGTAGAGAGGTCTTCTTGCACTTTCATCCACTATGGACTTGCTTGGCTGCTCTAGCCTCCTCTTTATCTTGTCATTGGGGCAGCATTTGAAGCATAACAAGTGGCTTTGGTTCAGGGGAAATGAGTTAGCAGCAGCTGCTGACAGCTAGTTAAAGAGTTTAGCATGTTTAGAAGTATGGCCTGGTTTATGGCAGGAAGGTACCTGCCTGGGGGGCCAATACCCCTCTGCTCTCCTACCCAGTATGCCCTGACTGGCACCTGAAGCTGCAAATTTATATTCCAGCTGCCTCCTTCAGGTGGGAAAATTAAATCTATCTGTCTGTCTATCTGTCCGTCTATGTATCCATGTATCTTTCTGGTGATGGCCAGAATGAACACACTTGAGCTTGCTCAGCAATGTAAATATTGGGATGAGGGTCACACTATCGTTTACAAGTGGCCTGTGTGCAAGGTTGTATTTTTCACAGTAGGCACATGCCAAAAGGCATCAAAGGTAAAAAGGATTCCTTTTCTATGATTAGTTATCAGTCAAATGTTTTTTGGCATTATCAGTTGACCCACAGTCATCCCTTATAAGTAGAGTTGAGCGGACACCTGGATGTCCATGTTCGGTGGGTCCGGCCAAACTTGAAAAAAAAGTCCGGGTCTGTGAACCGGACTTTTTCCGAACTTGACCCGGACACCGAACCCCATTGAAGTCAATGGGGACCCGAACTAAGGCACTAAAATGGCTCTAAAAAACCAATGGAAAGGGCTAGAGTGCTGCAAATGGCAGCAAAATGTAGTTAAGAGCATGGCAAGTGCTCTTAAAAAAAAAAAATTCCCCTTTAAATTTGTAATTTTTAAATAGCAGATTAGAACAGCACTGTGTAGTAAAATATAGCTGAACGCTGCACACAACAGACTGATAAAAATATATTTTTTTCTCCCTCCTCCTCCTCCTCAGTGGGCTCAAGTGAGGGCAAAAAGATCGTTCACTGCACCACCCCCCACACAGCAAAATCGATGTAGATTGCTAATGGATGATTGTTCTGTCCTGTGACTCCTAATCTCTCCCTGCCTACTCTCTCCAGCCTGTCCCTAAAATGCTTTTCTGTCTTTCCCTGCCTACACTCCGACCTGTCCCTACATTCTTTTCTAACAGCCACAATGTTTTTTTTTTTCTGTCTCTGTCCCTAATCAGCAGCAGCCAGCACCATTGTGTGTGCTCTCTCCCTACACTAGAACAGACTGACGCGCACCGCGCTGTGTCTCTAGCTTATAAAGACCTGGGTCATATGCTTCAGCTGGCCAATCACAGCCATGCCATTAGTAGGCATGGCTGTGATTGCTTCTATGGCACACTAGTTAAACGCTTGTTGATTGGCTATTAAAACCGCGCCATTACATACAAAACAGGAAATAAAATTACCGAACACAGATTTTAAACCCGAATATACAGTAAAGTTTTCGGGTCCGTGTCCGGGTAACAAAAATCCAATTATCCGGTACGGACCCGAATAATACAGTCCGTGTTCGCTCAACCCTACTTATAAGCTAATTTACATGATATTTTAAACAAGATTAGGCCAAGAAAAAATAGAAAATATCCTTTGTTATAGTGTTGATCTTAGCAGGAGAGGGTTTCGTGTCCAGTTATGGAAATGCAACCATGTCTGCTGGAGGAGGGGAGTCCTCCATGGCAGAAATAGATAATGAAGGATTTCCATTTGAAATCTGCAGAGCCTTTTAAAGTGTAATGTCAGCTTTTACATTTAGTGGCAGTGGTTGTATTACTTTTCTGGAAAACATTTAATATACATAGAAGATGTTGATTTAAATTCTCCACCAGATCACTTACTTGCCCAAATTGGCAAATTGTCCTCCTATATTGTGCATTTCAATATTTCAGTGGAGTCTTAAAATCTGCTCCACAGATCACGATTCTGCTATTGGGATGCAATTTTCCCTCATTACTGTAATTACTTAAAATGTTTGGCTTTTTAAGCATATTCTAAAGCTTGTTATCGAATCCTGTTATAATTACCAACGCCAGAGGTACATTTTTGAATAGCTTTACATCCACAAGATGCATTTTCTAATAGACCTGTTAGTGACTGTGCAGCAGTGGATCGCTCTAAATTAACAATCTCATGCAAATTAGGTAAGGGGGAACTAATATAAATTGGGTTAATTACTATAGCTCAAGTTTAGCTCAACAGCTCTTAATTCTAACTTTCAAAGGCTACACAAACCAATTTTGTGCTCTTAGAATATAATGAGCAGTCTTTACTGTGTAATCAGTTCTCCCAGTGTTTCCAGTAGCTGTCTAATACAGTGAGCCTTTGAAGTCTGCGAAGATCTAACATAATTGAAGGAATGTCGAACTGCTTGACTTGATGGAGGGGGAGGAAAAAAAAAAATAAAAAAATAAAAGAATGAAACATTAATCAGACGAGTGCATCTCAATTAAGCCAATTAAAATTATCACAGACAGTACTGAATATGGCAATAGGTAGGTTTAGCGATTGAATACATTATGAAGTATCACCTGGTCTTTCTAAGATATAAATACCCAGGAAAGGTTTGAAGAATTTCACCCTGAAGGTCAGATAAAATATCTTTTAAATTAGCTGTTACCTTTCAAATATAACATGTTCCATCTCCATGAATATAAAGTTCCATAATATGAAGAGCTTCATTAAACAGTGATGCTTTACTGGGAGGGTTGATAATGTTAATAGAGGGTATTCCTAATACCACTATCATAGATTGCATGTGATTTAATCATTAAGTCCCAAACCTTTGCCAGCAACTTAAACATTTTCAAAAACAACATAAGGAGCTGAGACACACCGTGGGGTTGATTTACTATAAATGGAGAGTATAAAATCTGGTGCACTTCTGCCTAGAAACCAATCAGCTTCCATGTTTTTTTTTTTGTCAACGTTTAATTGATCAAGCTGAATTTAGAAGTTGATTGGCTACTATGCATAGCCACACCTGATTTTGCACTCTCTAGTTTAAGTAAATCAACCCCATGTATGAAAAACAACAAAGATCTTGGTTAATAATGTTAAATATCATTATTACATTAAAGAGTTTCTGTAGCCTTTGTTTTTCATAGGAAGTACAAAATACATTAGGTGTCCACATGATAAGTACAAAGCACATGTTGAGAGCTTGCCAAGAGCAGCATCAAAGGAAGCTTACAGAGAACCCATCTGATTACTGTATAAGAGCTGCCAGTGCTTGCTCTGTGGCTCTTATAGTTATTTTGCTTATTTGTCCAGTGAGTTATTAACCTGGAAAGTATATGCAGTTCAGGAGTCCTGACATTGAGGTTGTATCTTCATAAACCAAATTGCAACTCCAATGTTCTATACTGACTGGTAGCTTCTGAGCAACTAGCTGGGAATAATAGCTCTATATCAATAGGTAAAGAAAGACCAGTCAGCAGTCACCACCAGTCTTGTTCATTGATGAAGATGGTGAGTTGGAAAACCATGTGTGAGGATTTAGACGTCTATACTGTGTCTAAAGACTTTGTAATTTGCTGTACTGGATGAACAGTAGTTACTAGTCCGAGTTTTACACTTTAAAAAATACACAATGCACTACTCTGTCCATGGTCTGTCCTATTCACAGAGAAAAGAGCTTATATGTCTTCATAGAAATGGATTTAGAATGCACAAAGAAATGTAAACAGAGAGCTGTTAAAAGAAGATGAACATATTAAAACAAGACAAGGTCTATTTATCTTGCTTTTAGGTCTATATACAGTAAGATTTTCATATTTTACTGGCTGTGTTCTACCTAAAAATAAGTAAAACTCTGTCTGCATTGTTTTGGTAGGGCCTAGCACTGAGTAGAAAAGTATAGCAAACATACTATTGGTGACAAAAATAGTCAGCTGGGTTGCCAGATCCTGGTTGGTTAACAAATACCATGAAAAGCCCAAATACTCGTACAATGGGGTTGGTTAGGGGAAAAATTCAAAAGTTTTGGCCTTTGGTGCTACTACATTCAACTGGCCTATTCGTGGTAGATTTTTGAGGGCTGAAGAAAGCATACACAGCAATTATGGTTATTGTGGCATTCTGTCACATGACATTTCAGAGCCACAAACGAAGTTGGTGATGGAAATCTTACCTCAGGTGAGAGCTGTGTTCACAAGTTTGAATGGAGGGTAGGTTCTGTTTTGAAGGATGTATAAATGGTGAATTATTTCTCCTCAGGACCACCAGCTCAACATATCCTACAAGCATTGGCCCAGGAGCTAAATGTCCTCAGCCCAGTCTTATCCTGGGTTTATTCACTTTGTGAACCTTCACTTTGCTATTTGAACAGCTCTATTTCTTAAAGACAAATTCCAGGTATGCTATATTTTTCATAGTTACATTGATCCAGCTTGGAATAATATACAGTAACTATGCATATAATATACCTGGCCGATGCCCCTGGAAGCTGGAAATCACTGAAGTAGAGACCGCTATCCCATTGATCTCCACTTGCTTCCAGGTACAGTGCTGAGCGGTCAGCCTGATGCATTGTGAATGCATTTGTAGCACTACCCCCTCGAGAGCTGCTGAGATTGGATTCCCCTGGGTTACCCGTAGTAACAGTCTGTAGAAATTTTTCACTTTAACACTTGGCTCAGACAATGAACAGTCCAAGGGATTTGTTTTTTTTAGTGTTTTTATTGGAACTTGGATGGGAGAAGGGATGAGTGGGATACTGCAACTTAGAACTATGCACAATGTAGAGGACATCTATCTGTAGAATGCGGCAAGGCCGCTGCTTCCCTCTGCCATTGGAGTGAAGATAGTAAATGTGATCCTGTTGTGTTAAACCTTCAGGGTCTTAACTTGGCACCCCCTTTCTCACTTACTGTGTGTGCTAGCTCCCGTCCACTGACTCTCACTGGAGCGGTCCCCTTCCTGGGCAGACCCCCGGCAAGCTCCCTGGTACTAACGGACACTGTTTTTCCTCAGGTTTCTCTGCCACTTGCTCCACTGTCAGTATCCACTGGACCTCCTGGCTCAGCACCACACTTCTGGTCCACAAGGCCGACTGCCTGTGACCACCTTCCTCAGCAGCAGGAGGAGAAACAGCCGTCACCCTCCTCCTGGGACCTGGTTTCCCACCCAAAGTTGCCCTGTCACATGTGCCCTTGGCTTATATAATGTATTCCAGGATGCACTACTCCCTGTGCCAACCCTCTGGGACAGTCACAAAGCCTGTGTGTCACTGGCTGCGTTTCCTCCACTGTCCAACAGGCTCCCCTATTGGACACAGTGGGGACACTCCCTCAGACAAAGTGAATCACACATGGACACATGTAACAGGCAGGACTACCGATCAGGCTCCCCTGATAAGCAGATGGAGCAAACTATAGTTTACCTACTAGCACCTACCTAGGAGGGTGCTACACATTTATAAATGGATGTCCACAAACATCAAATGAAAACATCAGTGATGTGCAAATCTTCTAATAAACAATAAAGTCAAGAACAAGTGAAAACATTCAACTATCCACTGACACCCAGAATGTATCTTGAAAAAACAACCAAGGCACTCATGCCCTTCACCATAAATAAGGTTGGCCTCTTACCAAGAGGTTGGCCTCTTGTGGACTTTTATTTGTGTAGATGCGCATTCATTGTATGTGTATAACATAGATCCTGACATCCAATATTCCTATGTTTAGTGGGTGCTGCTCTGTGTACATTTTTCACACTAAGCGCAAAATAAATTTTTTCTATTTATTTATGAATGAATGCATCTATCTCTGATTGGACGAGGTGGAGAAAATGATGTCACTGCCCTGCTTCTCCACATCCTTAGGCCTCTTTCACATGGGCGTACCGCCTGACGTAGTCCGTTCGATCGGCCGATGCCTGCTGAGCAGGCGGATGACAGCTCTGTCTCCACTGTGTGTGGAGACGGAGCTGTCAGATCCCTGCTGTCCTCTATGGGGAGATCGGATGAGAAGGGACCTCCTGTTCGTTTTCATCCTATCCCATCCGATCCTCCAGATGGATGAAAATTAGTGTTTCCATCCGTTCGGACAGGATCGGATCCGAGAGCAGTGGGTGTCAGCGGACATGTCATCGCAGGCATCCGCTGCTCCATAGGGATGCTTGGAGCATCCGATCAGGTCCGCCTGAAAAACTGGGGATGGCCCGTGTGAAATGGGCCTTAAGCAGGGAACCTGCAAGCAAATGGAGATCATTGAAGTAGCAATGTCTACTTCAGTGATTTTTCTGCTTCAAGGGTCATTGTTCAGGTATGTTATATACGTTGTTACATTGGTCCAAGCTATATAAAAATATACCATTCCTGAAATTAATCTTTATGTAATCAACCCTGAGTATGTGGAATTACACAGTAAAGTAAAACAAAAATCCCGACAACCACAATAACAGTACATTTTTTTCGACTTTATTGTAAATGATACTCAGGACTATGATTATGACTTAGCAGATCAACCAGCCTGCAGTGCACAGACGAGTAAGATATACATTTTATCTTTCTGCTTGACATATACACCAAGTCCTTATAATTACTAATAATTTGTAACAAGTGTTAATTGATAAACAGCTCCCTGTGGTAGCTTAATTAAAGCTGTACAATTGCCAGGCGATTTACAGCTGGGATTGATCTCAATTAGTCAACAAAATCTGTGTAGTCTGTTCAAAGAGGAATAAGGAAATTTAGTCTACCGAGGCTTTGGGGATTTTGTCTTGCAGCCTGTACAGCTCACTTTTGAAACAAGTTAAATAAAATTACAAGTATACCAGTTTTGTTTGCAAGCGATTACTCAACTCCACATCACGCCTTCTTTTACAGGCTTCACATTGTAGGCTTTCATTTGCACTGTCTCTTTTTATTGTCAAGTCAAGGAACAATAGAGTAGACCTCTTTTATTTTTATATATATATTTTTTTTTTATTTCATTTTTGTTTATTGGAGTCAGAATGAAGCAGCGGAAATGAAATTTCATGAGGCTGTGTAGGTTTTTAAAGATAACATTTTGAAAGCCTTAAAGCACAAAAATGCAAAACAGTCGGTAAATGACACTTTTGATCTTCCAATGATCTGTTTAAAACCTGTCAGTACGCATCCCTAATTATAAAATAGCACAAGAGAGATGGCAGAAGCTGGGGTTGGAAACTGGGAAGCATACTGATCAAGACGATCATCAGGCACGCTAAAGAACAATTCACCAGCCTTTTATCAATTAGACAGATAGTAAGGCGGAAAAGTACAGATTCCCCACTTGCCCAAGAGAAACAGAAGTGTCATTTGTGTTAAAATGAGATCACAGACTAGATACAAACAGCTGCCAAAGCAGTCATTAAGTTGTTTGCAAATAAATAATGGATTTTTGTAGCATCTGAAAATACTGTTACAAACAAGTGAGAAGGCCATTTTCTCCGTATGATTTTAAGGTTTTCACTGAATTGGTAAAATGTCACAGCACAGGATGCCATATGAAAACCTACGGTCGGAATACAACTGTTTGAAAGTCTGTTTTGTGTATGTGTTGTGCTTTTGCTTGTTACAAAGATAAAAGAGCATCAGTGGCTATGTACTATTTTCAAGATTTTCTCTTGCAAACTGCGTGTAATGCCATAGAGAACAGGAGAAGCAGAGACAGCAATTTGCTAGTGGATCTAAAGGGGTTGGTGTACTAAAGGCAAAAAGACTGTTCGATTTGCAAAGGAATTTTCATTTGGCGAGGTAATTTTCCATTTGCATAGCAAATGATGTGAAGCTCTATTGACTTCAGTCGTCCAATCATGTGTAAGCAAAACCGCATTCACTAAGCTAAAGGAAATATTCTCTTGCAAAACAAACAACCTATTTACCTTTGGTAAATCAAACCCACTGCCTTTGCGTGCCTATCCATAGGTGTCATAATAGGATGCTTCTGTTATAGCAGAGGTCTTCAAACTATGGCACTCCAGTTGTTCAGAAACTACAATTCCCATCATGCCTAGTCATGTCTGTGAATGTCAGAGTTTTGCAATGCCTCATGGGAAGTGCAGTGCCGCAACAGCTGAAGGGCTGGAGTTTGGAGATCCCTGTCTTATAGCATCAATGATGACATCATCAATAGATCTTTATTATTATCTGGCAATATCCTTTGAGAATGTCTTATATGACGAAACACGTCAGCATCTCACCATAGACAGCCTGATTTGCTTGCTTACCTTTTGTCTACACCACTGGATGTTTGTAAGTGCATTTCCATTGTATTAATAAATTGGTTTTAGCGGTTTTACACTATGTTTGTCCCCTCTGGTTTGTATCTTTATTTCATCAGCTGATTGAGAGCTTCATTTTCCTTTCACTCCATTTGATACTCACCTGGGGTTACAGCCTAATCCAGAGGAATCCAGGATCTATTATGTGAGCCTCATATGACCCATGTGCTGTAAGGTAGTTTGGGTCCACAATATCCGGTGAGCTCATATTTATCTTCCCCTGATGGTGTCGGGATCTGGCAACTACTGTGACCACTTCTATCACCTTGGATATCAAATCTCACCTTTGCACATGGGACTCACTTTGCTGTATTTATACTTTTCTATCACTCGTTTTGCTTGCTTATAGTGATCTGATATGGTTTACTCATCATTTTGATTGTATATAGTGAACTGTTATGGTTTACTTATCATTTAGCGCTGCACTTATATATATTTTTACACTTTTTATCAACTTACTTGTCAGTTGTCTGTGCTAGCGGCTTTTTTTTCCCCTTGATTAGTTAGCACAGTTTATCACCTTTTCGCTCTTTATTATAGCATAAGTTCTCATGTTTGGGATACTATATACAGGTAAGTCATTTGTTTATTAGACTTTGTTGTTCAAGGTGATGTATATTGCATTTGTATGTACTTTTTATTAAGGTGTTGAGTATACTATAGAGTGCGGGTCATCTAGGTACCATATCCGTAATCGCTACAACATCACAAAAAGCTTTTTAAACAGACCTTACCAGTATCAAATGTGGATACAGCTTGAAAATATCATAATTTGTATTAATAATAATATTTAAAACATATTGGACTGAATGGCCCTAAGAAAAGATCACAAATTAGTGCAACATGTCTATACACGTCCGTTCCTCGTGGAAAGCTCCAAAGTCCTTCACAGACTAAAATATTCTACAACTTTCAGCTGTGAATATAACATCAAATTGCATGTTTCTTGGTGCGAAAAAAAGGAAAAGAGAAGTGGGACTTTATAGGTAGCCACTGCTAATTCCATTAAGGAATTTGAGTACTCGGTATATAAAATGTATAAGTTTATTATGACAACATTAGATATATTAAAACCAAATCATGAACAGAATTGTGTGGAAAGTACAAAGCAATATCTCCTCATTATACAGCAAGATTTCCCCGGTCAGGGTACATGTATAGCCGGGAGACCTGTGGGAATACCCATTTGATATTAGGAAAAGCAGAATATGTGATAATCTAGAAGGTATCCAGGTCTCACGGGTATCTCAGGTTCCTGTTGCAAAGGATCACTACGCGTTTCGTTTATAGCTCCGTCAGGAGATCCTAATGTTGCCAAATCCCAGAGGGAAAAAGAAAAGACATGAAGCACCCGGAACCATGTGGTGGCACACAGAGGGACCCCAGACACAAGCTCCAGCTGGGAGGGGAAGCACACATGCCACAAAGAAGTCTCTATATATATTCAGAGCCAAAGGAGTGTTGTTCCAGGGCCAATGACACTTTCCAAAAGTGGCCGACCTAGGATAGGCAAATTTCATTCCGGAATAAGGTAGATGGTAGTGTATTCATCCCTTCAAACAGCTTCTCTCTGTTAAGATATGGAGCAATTGCTCCCACTTGTGCAGATCCCTTGTTGTGAACTACCCCTCTGCTTGGGGGATCCAGGATGCGTCCGCTCATACTGCATGTTTCTTGGTATTATAGTAAGTGATGGTATGCAATACCGTAGCATCAACATGTTTTGCAGACTTGAGTCCACTTCCTCAGGATTGAACAGTAACACAGTGATTACATGTCATATAAAGTGTATGTGCAGAAACCAGCACAGGTTTAAGCAACTTCTTGGGCGGACACAGGGGTAAGGAGGAGACAGCCAGGACCGGGGGAAATGAAAAGCAGAAGAACACACCCACAGGTCCTGTATCTTGTCCTTTAAAGGGTGTAGATCAACCCAATCTGAGGATGAATGGACATCAGTAGATCATTAAATCAGTAGAATTCAAGCAAACAGATCCTTGTATATACTGAAGAGGATTATTGCAAGGACCCAAAGACTGTGTAAAAAACAAATGGCCCAATCATGAGAAATAATAGACTTTTGACTTAAATTACAGACAGGAGTGGGCACCCCCCATGTCTGCTAGTGGACATCATGGACAGGCTGTGCCCCAGTACTTAGAGCATGCCTTCATGTAACTTATATTGGCAGACTATTATGATATAATAGTGAATACCCTCTGTGCTACAGATAGAGTAAAAAATCAAAAACAAATAAAAGCTTCTGTACTTTGAATATCCCACCATAAATCAAATTATGAAGTTCCAAAGATACCTTACATACTGTATTACAGTGCAAGAATCATAACAATAGCGCTATTGTAATATTTCGAAATAAATACCAATTATCGTCTATCAAAATATATCATGTAAATAACACAAGTGATGAATCAACGCTCAAATGAAATCCACAAAACAGTAAAAATCGCTAAATAGTGGTCATCTACACTATATTACCAAAAGTATTGGAATGCCTGCCTTTACACGCACTTGAACTTTAATGGCATCCCATTCTTAGTCCATAGGGTTCAATATTGAGTTGGCCCACCCTTTGCAGAAAAATGCTGACTATGACCCTAAGAACAGCATCCCTACCATCCACCAGAGCACGGAGGTGTAATCATTATGTTTTGGGGATGTTTCTCTGCTAAAGGTACAGGCCGACTTTTGTGCATTGAAGGACCAATGGACGGCTCCATGTATTGTGATATCTTGGATGAGAACCTTCTTCCCTCAGCCATGACACTGAAAATGGGTCATGGATGGGTCTTCCAGCATGACAATGACCCAAAACATTCCACTAAGGCAACAAAGCAGTGGCTCAAGAAGAAGCACATTAAGATCATGGAGTGGCCTATTTAGATTTAGGATTTAGAGAAGATCTGTAAAGAAGAGTGGACCAAAATCCCACCTAAGATGTGTGCAAACCTTGTCACCAACTAAAAGAAATGTCTTACCTCTCTGCTTGCCAACAAATGTTTCTCCACCGAGTACTAAGTCATGTTTTGCTTGGGGATCAAATACATATTTTTCTCACTGAACTGCAACTTAATTTATAGCATTTGTTTTATGTGTTTTTTCTGGGTTTTTGGTTAATATTATGTCTTTAAAATACACCTATGGTAAAAATCATAGACCCTTAATTTCTTTGTAAGTGGGCAAACTTACAAAATCAGCATGGGATCAAAGGATCAAAAAAATTTTTTTCCCACTGTATAACAGCTTTAACTCTTCTGGGAAGGCTGTCCACAAGGTTTAGGAGTATGTCTATGGGAATGTTTGACCATTGCTCCAGAAGCGCATTTGTGAGGTCAGGCACTGATGTGGATGAGAAGGCCTGGCTCACAGTCTCTGCTCTAATTCATCTCAAAGGTGGTCTATCGGGCTGAGTCACGACTCTATGCAGGCAAGTCAAGTTCCTCTACCTCAAACTCATTCATCCATGTCTTTATAGACCTTGCTTTGTGCACTGGTGCACAGTCACGTTGGAACAGTAGGGGACCATCCCCAAACTGTTCCCACAAAATAGGGAGTATGAAATTGTCCAAAATGTCTTGATATGCTGTACCCTTAACAGTTCCCTTCACTGGAACTAAAAAGCCAAGCCCAACCCCTGAAAAACAACCCCACACCATAAACCCCCCTACACCAAATGATTTGGACCAGTGCACATAGGTCCTTAAAGACATGGATTAGAGAGTTTGGGGGGGGAAGAACATGACTGTCCTGATCTCAACCTGATAGAACACCTTTGGGATGAGCGGAGACTGCGAGCCAGGTCTTCATGTCCAACATCAGTGCCTGACCTCACTAATGCACTTCTGGAGGAATGGTTAAACATTCCCATAGACACACTATGTTGTGGACAACCTTGTCAGACAGACTTCCCAGAAGAGTTGAAGCTGTTATAGCTGCGAAGGGTGGGTCAACCCAATATTGAACCCTGCGGACTAAGACTGGGATGCCATTAAAGTTCATGTGCATGTAAAGGCAGGTGTCCCAATACTTTTGGTAATATAGTCTATGTCCTTTAACACACCCAAAGATGACAGGACTCCAGTGCTTTTCAAGGATGTTTAAAATGTCCAGTTTGATGATACGGTGATAAAATAACTTCTTCAACATAAATAGTGATCACCCTGTGATTCTCCATAAGCATCCACACCGATCCACAATGCTCCCTTCACCATGCAATAGGAACCGCACTCACTAATGCACAATGCACTAAAAACCACACTCACCTATGCACAATGCCTGTTTTTATTTAGGATAGGCAAAGTCAGCTTGAATCATCCGGGGGGGGGGGGGGGGGAGAAATTCTCCACTGACTGCATGTATAGTTGCTCAAGGTTCTACGGAGGATGGATGGATGCACTACAAAGGAGAAATCTCATATGGGGTGATATTGTTTTTATAAAAACTTTTATTGAAATCACATCTATAGACTCACATTTCTTGTAATAATTATGTGCGATGAAACACATAAGAATTCCATAAAGCAGAGCCCTGCACCTGCCTAGGCCCTCTGAAGTATTGAACCAATCACTCAGTGTAAGGGCACTCATAGGATCAAAGACTATATTGCAGAGATCCGCCTGCACTGTCTAGCTCAGCCCTCAACGTTTTTTCATCACATTGTCTTTTTGAAGAGGATAACCCGACAGTGCACACCCTAAATTATTTATAAGCCGATATAGTGATATGAAAACCAGAGGCAACATGTGAATTATAAAATCATATCTAAACCAAAACATCTCATTGGACTAAAAAAAAAAGAAAACAAAGCACAATGTATATTCAAAATTAAAAATGCAAAATAAATTAGGAAATGAGATCCCGATATGTTACAGTTATTTCTTGTGTGTAAAATAAAAATCCACTTAAAGCGGTGTTCCGGTTGAAATGTATGTTTTAAAATAAAAATACCCCTAGAATAGAAAAATACCCCTCGTGCAGTGTAATAAAGTAATGCTGTAAACTATCCCCGGTATTGTATTTGTGCAGCATCCTTTTCTTACTTTGTGTAGTTCTTGCACACAGCGCCCATCTCCAGTGTGGGCATCTGAAGCCGCTGTGTCCCTCTTCCTGTATTCCGTACCCAGCATGCACCTGTCAATCTCGCGCATGCGGGGTGCGTTGCGAACAGCACAATAATTTGTGGGTCGGGTTAATGCTGCTCCAGTCGACACTGCCTATCTCTCTGCATAAGACGCTAACAATGTTAGAATGTTAGAAGTATTAAACCCAAAGCCAAAAATGTAATATATTGAAGCTTATCAATACTTGTATTAGGTCGATGCATTTTTTTTTTTTTTTTTTTTTTAGGCTTTTTTTCACCTAGTGAGCTGGCCAGTAACACACCTCCTGTATTACAGTGCCTGCACTCTGAATGAGGGAGTACAGGGGGCATTTTTGGACAGCAGTATTGTTAATCTGGGGGTACGGTAGTGTTAGATGTACTAGCAGATTTAGATATAAATTGAAGCTGATCTCCAGCTCACACTTTAGGTAAGCAATTACAGTAACAGTTTTTTTTTTTTCCTTTTGGGATAAAGGTGTTACATAAATAAATAAAAGCTGATCATTTTAAGTATCCTTGTCATTGTTTAATGGTTTGTCTCATCCCAGTAACTTATACATCTGCGGGAGAGTTTGTTCTTTTGAAAAAGAACAGATTTACTGCCTGGATCACGAGATGAAAATAGAAGGAATAAACCTTAAAAAAGAAAACGAATGCAGCCACCACACCTAAAAATGCTATGTTTGCTTTTGAGTTTAATACCACTTGAGTGCCGGTTCACACTCTTGCGGCTGCGGCGATCGCATGTAATATCGGAGCGCACTGCTCCTTCATTACATGTGATCGGCTGTGCGGTGCAAATTCAGCCATACACTTTGTATGGCTAAATTCGCACTGCACCCACACAAAAGTCGCACATGACCCTTTTTTTCAGCCGCATCAGGATCGGATCGCACAGTGGTTCACACTTGTGCGATCCGATCCTGTGCGAACTGTAAAGATCGCACTGCGATATGCGATCAAACTGGGGGTGTCGTTAACATTTCATTGACACCCCCAGCGTATCGCATATGGCAGTGTGAACTGCCAAGGGTGCGTTTGTGATGCGGGAACAGGCTGCGAATTTGCAGACTTCCCGCATCGCATAAGTGTGACCCGACACTTAAAAAAGAACCTGGGACCAATCTATGGATATTCAAGTCTTAAAATGTTTCCTAATATGTTATTAATATGTAATAACACTTAATAAGGAAAAAAAATTGATTAAAAACCTTTCCTAATCTCTGTAGCTGAGAGCATTCTCAAATGTTAGAGCAAAAAACATTGAGGTCATTCAAACCATTATCTCAGGCAGTTAAGCAAACTATGCTCCCATTTTCCAAGCTGTCTGCTCTGATTTTTTTTAAAAGGCTGCCAATTTACTGCTGGGAGAGGGAGCGGGGTGACATAAGCTGCCGAGAGAATAACTTGGACGATTTCAATGCTTCTGCTGTGAACCTTGAAAATTAATTGCTCCACAGTACCCTTAGCTACAGAGGTCATAGAGGTCTTGCTTTGAAGCTCATGGCCACACGTTACCTTTAGAGGACTGATGGAATCAGTCATTCTATGACTCTTAAAGTCCATTTAGTCAACGCCCAGGATCTAGTATGGAGCACATGGTTTGAGGAATGGCTGCTGTCATCAAAATTTGATCACCCAGTTGTTTGAGTTGTAAAGAGTCCCTTTTTTATTAGCAATGGTTATACCAATTTTGCCTTACCAGAATTAGCCCCAGCAGTTAACGTACATAGGCTGGGAAATACTGTTTTATGTTATAAACCTTAGCAAAGGCTGTAAGGTTGTGGTGGGACCTGCATGGATGATTTAAATGCACAATTCTACTTCTTTTAATTACTTAAAAACATGTAGGTACACTTGTTCCATATGAATGTGAACCAGGGCTTTTTTTCAGCGGGAATGCAGGGGAACGCAGTACCGGCACCTCCAGTCTGAATGTATGCAATGGCAAAGGGGTGCTGGGGTCAGTGGGGTGAGCTGAAGGGCCTATTGATGCTGGCTGCTGGGGGATCTATTGTTGCTCGGGTGAATCTATTGTTGCTGGAGGGCATTTTGTTGTGGGTGGGGCTATTGTTGCAGTGGAGGATTCCTTGTTGCTTGGGGAACTATTGTTGCTGGGGAGCTATTGTTGTTGGGGAGTGTCTATTGTTGCAGGGGAGGATTTATGTGGGTGGGGGGGGGCTATTGTTGCAGGGGAAGATTTATTTTTGCTTAGGGGATCTATTGTTGGAGGGGGAGGTTTATTGTTGCTGATTCAAGGGGGTAAATTTTACTGCTTTTCTAGTTATCATTAACAAATTCCATACACATTACCTAGAACCACAACATGATACTTTGTTCTGTATTCTCTAAAAGGGGGGTATTGGTGGGTGGTAGAGGGTGGAACTAAAGGACAGCGCTCAGAGGTGGGTAGGGGGTGGACACAAGGGGTGACTCAGAAAAGGGGAGTACCTGCACCTATTCTCGGAGAAAAAAAAAGCCTGATGTGAACTATACATTCATCAGGTTCTTCTGCACAGAAGTTATTTTGTTTATACTTGTAGGTAATAAATCTGCATGTGGCCATAAGTATTTAAACAATCACATTAATAGAACATTAGCAGCTGCCTAGACCAGAACCTCATTGCAGACATCTGCAATCCTGGTCAGATACTGAAATGCTTGCTGTAAAGGTAAATAGGGAACTTGTCTTGAACGCAAACACAAAAAAATTCATACAGAAAAAAATGTCACCATCTTGTGATGTTGTACGTACCTCCACTTGTCTACAAATTTGTTTCTCTATGCCTGCAGAGTGCCCTGTGATCCTATGATTTCCTAGACATTTTCTAGGGCCTTCTATAAAAATTGCAATTAGGCCCTTCCACTCCTAATGCAAACCCCCTCTCACTGTCTTTGAATGTCAAATACCATTGAAATTTTGAGCTTGGTCTTTTTAACAATAAGAGGTTGGACTTAGCTCCAGGTTTGAGTATATCAGCTGCCACTACAGACCTCCTTGGGAAAATGTTAGTCTGACCCAAACACCATTGAATCAAAGATTTGGTGTAAGCATGCTGTTAATATGTGATAATTTCTTACCTCTGTATCTCTTCCAGGTTAGTAACACAGAAAGCAAAGGAAAAGCATGATAGCCAATGAATGAACATTCTCAAAAGGAGAGGTGTATATCAGCAGCCAAGATAATTCTCTCATGACAAGTCTACTTTAATTTCAGCCATGGAGGTCTCAGCCCTATGTATGCAGTTAGGATTTAGGGATCAGAAACTGAATTGATTAATGTATCAATTACTTTTATGGAGATTACAATTTTTTTTTAATTGCTTATCATAGTTATGATAGTTTTTACCTTGGCAGGGTTTTAGGGCTGGAACAGCATTGTACAACAAATATAGGGAACTCTAAACCTTTGGAGCTGCTCTAAATATTATGTGATGCAACTGCTGATTGATGACTGGTGAGAATCCAAGGTTGTGACATAAAAATAGAGACAATTCCTAATTTATTTTCGAAATTAGAGCACCCAACCTAATTTTTGTTTTGTTTATTCACCCCAAACCATGTAAGTATAATAGTTGCATATTCAATATACTGATTGAATGTAACTGTGAAAGACATGGAAGTGGATCACATAAAAAACTGACATCGTGTGTTAGGGGCAAACCTGTCATTATTGTACATAAATCACTGTAGACAACAGGCATTACACCAAAACCATGATAACAAAATTAATACTTCAAAAGGTGGTGAGCTCATATCAAACAAACCTGATTGTCAGGGATGATTTACTAACCATTAGAATTACACCTAAATAGACACAGATGACTGACCTCCAAGGGCATACCATTATGGAAAAGTTGTTTTGATTAATGTGCAGTTGATTCTTAGATCTTCAATGATAAATGTATAAGTCAAATCAAATGGAAGGAACCCAATAAGGCCGCTTAGGCTGCAATTCAGACATGCAAGTTTGAGGATCATTAAGGGATCAGTGAATGCTACAAAATGTAAAATAAACTAACCCAAATTTAATTTAATGGATAACATAGGTACCATTCTGTATTAGCTATTGGCGAAAATGAAAAAGGAACTTACACTCATGCACTATAGTTATGTTAAGTATAAATTGATCTGAGTGGGTGACATTTTTATATGGCTTTTATTTATGCAGATAGACACTAGAGGTCATTAGCTACTATTGAGCACATCTGTTATTCTGATGTGTCCTTGCACCTTTAAGGAGTAATAGGTTACACCAGCAAAGCATACCTGCGCTTATTGTATTCTTTGATAATGCTGTAAATATTCCAGGATTGGAGCTTTGTTAAGCTAGTAAACACCCCTTGTTTCTGTCGGAGTGGCTGCCATACACACGGGCCGAATGTCGGATGGTTTCAATTAAACTGGCCGATGCTCGCCAACATTCCGCGCATGTGTACTAGGCTTTAGCCTGGAGATAGAGACCACATTTTACAAAGGTGCCTTGGAATGGCAGTGGAGCTTTACAAATATTTTCAAATGTATGAAACAAAAAAACCTTCTGTGTTAACGCAAATTGTTAAAGCAGTTTTGGCTTGGTTTTTTTTTTTTTTTTTTTATTTGCTGACAGTCTGGTAAGTATGTGAGCAAGGTGCAGCATGTAGTGGCAGGCAGTAACACACAGAGTTTGAGATAGACAAGAGCAGTATATTGTAGAAAGTTCCAACAAAATACAACTAGGCCTAGCAGGTTTGGACAGCAGTCTGGAGCCACTTATGAACAGTAACAGTGGTCTGTAGTCTTGAATGGTGCCATGTGGCCTGGCAGGTCCACAAACATAAAGAAGGCTTCCTGAAGTGGAGATAGATGTAGTTCCTGCACTATACCTACTCCTCTGGAACCTTTCCCCACTTCTGCATGCTTTCCCTGACAGATGGGGAACCTGTCCCTACTCTGACCACTCGCAAACTATGGGGGCCAGTTTCTTTAATAGACACTTCTCTGACCCAGAATGGCCGCTGAGGTTACAGGGGCACCAGCGTCCAATCGAAAAGCTGTTCCCCTGTTTACTGCAGGAAGTCATAGGGGAACCAAGTTCCCTATGACTTCCTACCACTCCTGCATTGCCGCTCCGGTTGAGCACCATACACAGTAGAGAGTGCAAACTGCACCTGCCTACAAGATTTCCAGGGTTCCACTTTTTGAGAAAAAAACATTCCCCTCTGGGTGATCTATGTACATTACAAGGATTATAACAACCTTTGTTGCAGATTCATACCTATTAAAATCCTTTTCTGTTTCTCTGTGCCCATGTGGGGAAGTGAGTCTAATGGGAGTGGTTTCATAAATTTCAATTAGCTGTGCACCTGCAGAGCACTAATGAGGAAATCTGCTCTGCCTGCATCCCTTTAGATGTGTTCCTATTGAAAGTATCCCACCAAAAATGACATTTTTGTTGCAGGGGATGCCTGAAATATGACTTGTATCTTAGTGCAGCCAATCACACAAGCAGGAAATTATGCTTAGCTTAAAATATGTTTATAGACTTTTAAGAAAAAAAAGAAGAGAAAGGAAATAATATAAGCTGGCAGCTTTACAGAAATACAACATATAATTTTTTTTTTTTGAATTGTAGTATCATTTTTGGTAAATCACAATTTTCAAGTTAAATACCAACCAACTGTCAGTTACCATCTTTTTATGATGCTGCTATATGCAAAAGCCAATTCAGAAGCACATTGTTAGGGAAGCAATGTGAAGTAAATATTTTTTGAAAATCCGGTCCATGTAGGAAACCATTTTAGTCAAGTGCCAGGCTGCAAATGCATAGAATTGAGCTTCTTTTGACACTCTTCAGTCTTTAACAATGGGCATGTGTATAAACGGGTGGGTTAGATGAAGCTTTGAGGGCGAGCCGAAAATACACAGAGTTTGAGTTTGGCAGGGTGACTCATGAGATGCAGAATGGAAGATGTCCACAGCAGAGGTGGGGGACTTGAGTCACATGACTTGACTTAAGTCAGACTTAAGTCACCAGTTTGAGGACTTGAGACTTGCTTGACTAAAATTAATAAAAGATTCAACTTGACTTTGACTTGGCATTCATGACTTGAGACTTGACTTTGACTTGAGACATATGACTTGAAATGACTTTACTTTTTTAAGTTATTAAATATTTGCATTTTCTCAAGAAGTGTTAAAGCAAAATGTATGTGCCTGTTATGTTTCTGACACCACAGTAACTTAAAACACCTCAGCGTGTTCTAATTTTTAGGACACTGGCTGTTTAACAATGGAAATACGTAACATGTTTTTACTGTGGTGTTGAAACATGACCGGACAAAGGATTTTGAGCTGTTTGGGCATTCAAAGTGTTTCTTTAATATGCCAAGAAAAAAGCACTAAGCAGTTTTGTTAATGTTGAAAATAAAACAAAACCTTTCCTGACCACTGACTTTTAACTGATTTAAAGGTGAAAACTGCACTATGTGGACTGCCGTTGTGATATCACTACTTCCACTCCAATGGAACGTCTCTGCAACACGATAGATAAACAGACAGGATATATCTCCTCGATATACAGTCACTATCCCACACGATGATGAACTCAAGTTGCCTTACATGATATGTTGGGAGAGGGACCTGGGGGAGGAACTTGATAGAGCTGAATGGAATACATTGGCACAATTTAACTCAAAATCTTTGGTTAACACGTCACTAATAGAGGCCAACTACAAAGTGTTCTTGAGGTGGTACATGGTCCCGGTCAGATTGGCTGCAGCAGTCCGAGAGGCCTCCCCGCAATGCTTTAGGGGGTGTGGACAGCAGGGCATGGTCCTGCACATATGGTGGACCTGTCCTAAGGTCAGACGGTTCTGGATAAGAGTCTATAATTTTATATACTCTCTCACCCTCATTAACCTGGACAAATCGCCCCTTCAGGCGCTTCTCGGTAAACAAATCGAGAATACCTCAAAACATATGAAACGCCTGGTGACATTAATTTTTACCGCAGCCAAAATAGTTATAGCCCACTCCTGGAGATGTCCAGTGGTGCCATTAGAGTTGCTTTAGGCTAAGCTGACCTGGATCATGATCAACAAGAGGATGGTGGTCATCCTCCAGGATAAACTATGCCTCTTCGAAAAGACTTGGGACCCCTGGGTGCGATACCTGGCGGGTTCCGGATAAAGGGGATCACCCCCCCTAATGGGGGGACTGGGTGGCCTGTGTGGGCTACCTGAGCCCTCCTTCTGTGGGCCTGGACACCAACTTTCTATCTCTTGCTCTTTCTTTTCTTCTACTACATCTCAACCTCTCCCTTGTTTCTCCTTCTTTTGTGTCTCTTTTGTTCTCTACCACACTGTGACTTAGGTTGATTTGATTACAGTACCTAGGGCTGTTATTGCCTTTTGCTACCACCTGTTGTGGCTACTATAGAACTTACCTGGTCTGTGATTTAGCACCATCTATTTCGGATGAGCAGCTTTTCTATATATACTGTATATAAATGGTCTAGTGGGTTGGAGACAGGGTGTTCGCTTCCTCCCTCGAGGCGCAGTGTGTTCCCTTGGGGGCGCTGGAGGGAGCGGGGCAGGGCCCGGTCTGGCTCCAGCCCACGACAAGAGCCATTGACCAACTATCTTTGGGGTTTTTGTTGTTTAGTTTGCCATATTTCTGCTTTCCTCTGTTGACCTTATTACATATTGCTAATTGTATGCTCCTTCCCGTAGTGATTATTGCCTGTTTATACCATGAGTGTTTCTCTTTTTCCCTAAAATCAATAAAAATATTGAAATCTAAAGGTGAAAATTGGGGTAGATCAGTATTTTGACTTGATTTGTGACTTGACCAAAATAAATGACTTGACTTGACTTGCTTGACTTCTAGCAGCGACTCGAATCGACTTGACTTGCTTGCTTTTCGCCACAGTCACTTGGGACTTGCTTGAGACTTGAAGGTTAAGACTTGAGACTTGCTTGTGACTTGCACATGTGTGACTTACTCCCATGTCTGGTCCACAGCATCTGCCACGGAGGAGCAGAATGATGCCTGGCTGGTCCACCTCCAAAAGGGAAGGCTTCCTGGAAGCTAGACATAGTCCTTGCACTGTCTCTTCTCCTCTGGAACCTTTCCCTATCTCTAATACTGTCTTTGACGGACAAGGTACATTTCCCTATGCTAGTCACTTACAAAAAGCATGCCAAGCCCAGGAGCCAGAGTCCTTAATAGACTCTGCTTGACCCAAGATGGCCACCAGAGTCACATGGGGTGCCAGCATCCAGTCAGATAGCTGCCTCCCTGTGATCAAGGAAAACATAGAAGAACCAAGTTCCTCTTAACTTGCCCAAAGGGCCCCATCTGCAGCGGAGAATACAGACTGCACCTGCATACAAATGAGCTGTGAGAATTGAACTCAGAGCACAAATAGCAGCAATGAAAATGTCCCCAAAAGGCACATTCAAACATTTCAGTGGCTGCTAGAGAACTTAATCACCAGTAAATCTTATGTGGGGATCCTAGACATCGGATTCCTTCTCCACAGATATCCCTAGGTTCCCAGATATGACATGCTTTCATCTCTGTACCATACCAAGCTGGTTCTTATGCTAAGCAGTTATGTCACATGGCTCTAACCTGACACTACTGGCCTTTTTTAAGCCTATCTACATGCATAATGGCTGTTGAGAGAGCAGGGTTTAATGTATAAATGCCCTTTGGGATTGATCCATTAACTTTTTAGGAAGCCAACAGGTTTATAGAACACCCAAGAATTTATTTAAAACTGTGAAATCAATTTTGGAGGAACTTACCCTATAAACAAACAATTATATAACAAAGATGCGGATAGTGGCTTTTTACTATTACTTTTTAACTATCTTTATAAATTAGAAAAATAATGCTGTTTGTATGGGCTGCCCATGTGCGTGAGGGTTTCTTCTCATAGTCCAAAAACATACTGACGAGTAACTGCTTCCTCGCAAGAGGAGTGTGTATTAGTGTGGGAGGGACTTCGGACTTTCTGCTCCTTTTGGGGCAGGGTCTGATGTGAATGGCTCTATGTATTTTGTATAACATGTGGGTCCTTTAAAAGGGAAATTAATGAAATAATATGTATCAAAGCATAACAAACGAAACCAGAAAGTCATCTGATTTCTATAGAGTGGCAGCATGATTTGTTATATATGTATATGTCTGTTAGGACCGAGTTCACCAGCTGGTGCCACTGTGGTGCTCTGGGTGGAAAGCTTCAGTTTTAATGTCAACCAGCAGTTGTCTTCGAGCAGCCAGCAGGTTCCAGCAATCAGCTCCAACTGACCACAGCTGCTGGGAGGGTACCTGGGTTCCACCTTTGCTACTGCTCCTTGCCTCAGTGTTTCCACTGCTCCTGCCTTGTATGCTGTTTGCTCTGCTACTGCCAGACTCTGTTGCCATTCAATCTTGATCTTGCCCTGAATCCAGTACCCTGCTGTCATGTTCTCTGCTGTTCCTTTCCCAAGTTTTGTTTCCCCCTTCCCATATGCTCCCTGCTCCTCTAGTTTCCAGTTTTCCCCTGCCGTGCTTGTATGCCATATGTGTATATATATATATATAGCCCTGTACGATGTCATCCTGTGATAAAACACGTAGGGCGGAGTGACGTACAGACATAATTGCATACCGCGATTCCCGGAAGTGCGGGTTGCCTGATTTTATGCCGGCTGGCGAGATTGTTTTAGCGTGTTTTTCTACATTAATGTAAGTACGATTATATTGCTAAATAAACCGACATTAAGTCTTTACACTACGTGGAGCATCTTCTGTTTTTGGGTATGATATCATGGAAATTGTGGTCGGATGACTCCTACTTTGGCCCAAAGGAACCCTGCAGGAATGTCCCTGAGAGGTCCTGGCTGGGTATATAGCCAAAGCGCTGTTGACTTTTTTTGAGTAAAGGTCCATTCTAATTGGTAGGCAGGCAATTTTACAGTATCAAGGTGGTGGTGTCTTTTGCAGACCCTTTTTGTTCGTCCCCCCCCTATCCTGGCCCGCCAGGCTGCATGCTAGGATAAGGGTCTGGTATGTATCTTGAGGGGGGCACCACGCAGTTTTTTAAAAAAAAAAATTGGTGTGGGGTTCTTCTTAAAACCCATACCAGACCCGAAGGGCCTGGGGGGGGGGGGGAGACCCTACGCCATTTTTTTAAATGTTTTTTTTATCTGTATTGCCGCAAGTCGACAGTACATTACAGCTGCGAGCAAGTTTACATGACATTTTTTCCTTTAGAAATGTCAGTATTGCTGCAGCAGGCTCCATACAATGTACAAATGCACCACTTTTCTGGCACATTAAGGGGACCCCCCAGCCACGATATTTAAGGAAATTTACATTTTTATTGTTTCACTTTAAGCATCAATAAAATAACTGCTCCTGTAAAAACAATATAAAAAATAAAAAAAAAATGCTTGCATCGATACATGTCCCCCAGGGCAGTACCCAGGTCTCCATACACTTTTTATGGCAATAACTTGCATTTAAGCCTTTAAAATTAGGACTTTTAATTTTTCATGTTCGTGTCATATAGACGTTAACAGAGTTCGCATGTTCGCTAGAACTTTTTCCCTGTTCAAGATGTTCTGGTGCGAACCGAACGGGTTTGGCCCATCACTAGTCTGTGATTATCTTTCATTCACTGTAAATAAATCTCACTTTAAAGATACGCATACACGGTCTGGTCCCAGCTTTCTTGGTGTAGCTACCTATATCTATTCTCTCAGCTACTAAATCCTGACAATGCCTCTTTGTTACACAAAAAAAGTGTTTTTCCTATTAATCTGTGTGTGTTTTTTTATACTGCACCATTTTAAGCTTTAGCACTAAAAGCACTTTGCACTCAGTAAGAAACACAGAAAAAAAGATAAAGTATAACCAGCCCAAGAAGCCTGAAAAGGAATAACATTAACAGATTTCCCAGCTGGTATGTTTAACATACAGGTCAAAAAAATAATATGGGAATAAGATCCGCTATCGCAGTTTAAATTTATTTTTATCCTTAAACAAAATTACTTCTGAGCAAAGAATGACTTAAGAACTCCAACAATGCCTTGATTCATTTAAAAATTGTGCTAAACAAATCCTTTCCCTCAAATCATATTTGTACAACACACAATGATTATTAAATAAATTGACATTTAAACCTATTACAGCCTAAACCCATCTTTTACGGAGTTATGCAAAGCATTAAGTTAACATTTACCAGGGCGTTTATTCACACATGGTAAAGAGATCAAATCTAAATCCTTTATTTCATATTCAGATCTTGTTGGGTCAGCACAGAAAAAACAGCATTTTTTTCAGATTAGAAAAAAAAAATCCTTGCTGAAATCCACAATATAATAATTAAATGATGTTTTTTTTTTTTTATCAGTTCAGTGTTGAAGCTGATCCAGTGATCTTTTATTGAATACATGCACCTTTGCCCTGGAGGTCAGCTATGTGTGTGTTATAAGGAGAGGTCACAGTTCATATCAAAGTACAGACATGAAACCTTCATGTGTAATTCCCTGGTAACCAATGTCCAGCAAAGCTCATGGATGTGTTTGGTACTTTGTTGTTTTATGCAGGTGTGCATTATGTATACTGTATATACAGTATTTGTGAATTAACCTGGGGATTGCAAGCCACATATAATAAATAATAGATAAATAAAATGAATAAATAATTGTTAATAAAAAATATGAACTATCAAACCAGTGAATGTATTAATTTAACAGTTTTTTTCCGGCTTTATAATATAATAACTATTTGTTAATATTAAATGTAATCTGTTATTTACTATGTTATTCATTTATGCTATCCATTTTTCTAAATATGTACTTGTTATTTTCAGATTTTAAAGAAATGTAATTAAAGTGTAGTTACGGTACATGAGGGGCATTTTATGAAATCAGTGGGCCTGTGTGCAAAATATAAGCTGGTCAGAACACATTGATGAGCCAATGGCTGCAAGCACTGATTGGATGCTGGTTTTCCAGCATGTCCCCTCTACAAAAATCAGTCGTTAGACTGGCTTCTGTTGGAGAAACAGATGTACACACTGAACGACCGATCAATATTCAGCCTGTGTGTACCCAGCCTTACCCCATTTATTAGGCTCTAGAGCAACTTCACTTGCAAAGTCGGATAGTCTTTTTGCCTTTAGTAAATCAACCCCTGTGTCCTAGCCTACCTTACAAAAGAATTTCACTAGAATAGTCAGGAACTGCCAGCAACTGTTAAGACAAGGAACACTTTGGGTAGACATGCAGTATGTATTGTACAATATAGTGAATATAGGGCAGCAGTGTGTAATGTACAACATAGTGTATATAGTGCAGGAATGTGTATTGTACAATATAGTGTGTAATGTACAATATAGTGTATATAGTGCAGGAATGTGTATTGTACATTATATTGTATATAGTGTGTAATGTACAATATAGTGTATATAGTGCAGGAATGTGTATTGTACATAATAGTGTATATAGTGTGTAATGTACAATATAGTGTATATAGTGCAGGATTGTGTATTGTACATAATAGTGTATATAGTGTGTAAGGGTCCTTTCACACGGCCGCTCCGTGTGTCCGAAAATCATCCTATTTTTTTGCGGATGATTTACGGACATAATGTAAGTGAATGGCACTGCGGATGTCAGCGGAATACCATCCGCTGACATCCGATTTTCCTCCTTTCAGTTCTGTTCCGTTTTTTCGAATGGAACAGAACCCTATTTTTTCATCCGTGTAAAAAACGGAAAGGAAGGAAAATCGGATGTCAGCGGTGTCATCCGCTGACATCCGCAATGCCATATACTTACATTATGTCTGCATATCATCCGCAAACGGATGGGATGATATGCGGGCACACGGAGCGGATGACACAAATGTCATCCGCTCCGTGAAAAAAAAAAAAGTCCCGCAGCGGACTAAAGCAGCGGAGCGGCCGTGTGAAAGGACCCTTATGTACAATATAGTGTATATAGTGCAGGAATGTGTATTGTATAATATAGTGTATATAGTGAAGGAATGTGTATTGTACAATATAGTGTATATAGTGCAGTAGTGTGTATTGTACAATATAGTGTGTAATGTACAATATAGCGTATATAGTGCAGGAATGTGTATTGTACAAAATAGTGTATATAGTGCAGGAGTGTGCATTGTACAATATAGTGTGTAAGGTATAATATAGTGTATATAGTGCAGAAGTGTGTAATGCACAATGTAGTGTATATAGTACAGGAGTGTGTAATGTACAACATAGTGTATATAGTGTAGGAATGTGTATTGTACAATATATTTTATATAGTATGTAATGTACAATATAGTGTATATAGTGCAGGAGTGTGTATTGTACAATATAGTGTATATAGTGTGTAAGGTACAATATAGTGTATTTAGTGCAGAAGTGTGTAATGCACAATAAAGTATATATAGCACAGGAGCATGTAATGTACAACATAGTGTATATAGTGCAGGAATGTATATTGTACCATATAGTTTATATAGTATGTAATGTACAATATAGTGTATATAATACAGCATGCTATGGTGTATATGGTGCAGGAGCCTGTATTGTACAATATTGTGTATAAAGTTCAGGAATGTGTAAAGTAGGGCAGTGTCCATAGGGCACAGTAAACAGGGGTAGGAGGGCACATTATATGGTGGGCACAGGAGGGTATATTACATGAAAACAAATTAGGGTACATTATATAGGTGCACATTATATGAGAGGCAACAGTCTGTCCCCCAGTACAATCTTTACACATACACCCCCTCCCCCTGTCAGTCTGTCACAGTGTGCACAATTCCCCCTCCCTCCTCCCCAAATTCACAGAGCACTGGAGTTTTACTTTCTCCTGGGCTCTTGGTGGTTAGGATGACATTGTTGCCCCCCCCCCCCCCCAGTGATGTCAAAACCACCCCAAGACAGCATCATGCAACTCCTAGAGTGCAAGAGGATCTGTGTGGGAGTGGATACTGTGACAGGAGCAAGGCACCAGCAGCAATAGGACTCAGCTACAGCACCTCCTCCAAGTGTGCAGAGTGGGTCAGAGCACAGTGGGCCCCCCCTTTCTTGGGGGCTCATGTGCATGCATACACTGCAGATATACACTACATCACGGATCTACATTTAGGGTAAACCTGTGGCCTCCCATTAGCTTTAAGGTCTCATGCACACAGGGCATTTTTCCTGCCACTTTTGGGAGCGTCAGGCATTTATTTAACAGCTTAAAAACGCCCCTCTATGTTATTCTATGTGTCTATGCACACATAGGCTTTTAGGAGCTATAAGTGGCATAGGTGTTTAAAGCTGTAAAAAAAACCCAGGGCTAGGGCGTTCTGGAGCAGCAGCATTACAGCTGTAAAAACACCTGACGCTGTTAAATGTGGCTAAAAGCGTGTTATCGCTGTATACAGCATTAAGCCACGTCAAGCATTTTCAAGCTGTAGTAACTTGAATTGGGAGTGGAAAATAGAAGTGGGCAGAGAAACTATGCTAAACACTAACATGGCTAAACGTGCATTAATGGCAATGCAAAACACTTCTAAAAGCCTGTTTTTACAGCCGCTATTTCCAGACGTCGGTACTGGCTTTGCAGCTCAATTTTTTTTACACCCTGTGGGCATGAGACCTTAGACAGCCCCAATGTCGTTAGAGCAGTTACCTCCAGGTGCCTGTTTACATCCTCATTTAAAATCATAGTTCATAGTAATGTTTTTGTTGTATTGCCTAGGTCAGTGATGGCGAACCTTGGCACCCCAGATGTTTTGGAACTACATTTCCCATGATGCTCAATTACACTGTAACATGCATGAGCATCATGGTAAATGTAGTTCAAAAACATCTGGGGTGCCAAGGTTCGCCATCACTGACCTAGGTTATAGTGCAGTTTTATTCCCTGTGTCATTTACCTCGCCTTGTAATGAGGGGTTCACATGCTGTGGCTGCAGTTTGCAGTGTCATGACATGATTGATTCCTTTATGTCCATGTATTCATTCACCCAGCTTGTTCCTATTCACTAAAGGGAAAGGCAACATCTTAACCAGGTCACACTACATCCAGTTCATGACTCTTTATTTCCTTTGTGTTGCATAACAAGTGTGGGAGTGCACCTGCACTGCACTGAAAGAATTATGGGATATGTAGTTTCACCACAGGAAGTGTCAGTTCTTAGAATACAGACAGAGGTCATGCATTAACCTGTACAGTGCAATCTTGCATGTGTTGTATTTAAACACAAGCTGAAACTTTTCACACAGGAACGTGAACATTTTCTATACTACAGGCTATGCATAAAGGCCAACAAATGGCAGCATGAAATTACACAATGAATGGACAGCTAAGGCAGGTGAAAAACACAAGGTGCAGATATGAAGGTTTATAATAACTTTATTCCTCACAGTTGAATTTGGGGGTAAATATGGAGTTTTTGGGAGTGCAGGAGGGCAAGGAATTGACTACTGAAGCTGTGGTAGATATTAACACAAGAAGCCCTGGGTTTTGAATACACCCGATCACTCTGAATTTGAGCAAAGTATATAAGCAGACGCTGGGAGGTACCTCCTCTATGGACCAAGAATTTCCTTAGGAGGTAAGGGTGACAACAGGTTCACTTTGATTAAATAATCAAATAAATAATATTAAATTATATATTCGATAATTCTACATTCTACAAATTGGGGATTGTAGAAAGTTTGTGTAACAGCACATGGCAGTTTGATAGACCTGTACCTGAACTTAAGTTGGGATTTGCATTCTATAGAGGCAGGGTGGATTTCATTTAAATCTAGTCTATTTAAATCACGATTTATATCATTTTTTTAAATCACTAGTAAAAAGGCTTGATTTAAATTAACTAAATTCAAATCATAATTTTTAAAGAGCAACTGTCATCTCTGTCACACAGCGGCTTCTCCTCTGAACCGCTGTTGACTGTCCGACAGTCCCATTAAGTCCCATTAAGTTTAATGGGATGGCTGGTGATGCGGCAGTGACACAACAAGGGGAGGGACGTGGCGGCAGCAGGTGAGTGGATGCCTGCTAACAGGCGCTACCATGATGGATCTGAAGTGACAGGTGCTCTTTAAATGTAAGGACTCATTATTGCTGGTAGTTAGTGTGCAATTGTGTGAATGCATCAATGTAGTTCATGTTATCTCAGCTTCAGAGCTTGGATTCATTGAATGAGTTTACCAAAAATGTAAATATTGCAGAATATACAGCCTCATGCTACAAAACTAAGCTCCATTTCATGCTAAAGAAACGAAATTATTATCATATCTTAACCTCCCTGGCGGTATGATTCTTTCAGATTTTAGGTGCTGAAAGCGATACCATTATTTTGCTTGCAATTCTTGAGAACGAGCAGCCCAAACCAACTATTTACATATGATTTCTTTTTACCGTGTGTTCTTCTTTATAACATCCCGAGTATGATAAAGTTTGAAACACAAAATCCTAAATTATAATATAATAAATAACTATAAAATAATAATATAATAATAACACTTTTTTTTCCCAAAAAATAACACTTTTTATTCAATAAATTATAGTAAATCATGTAAATCAAAAACACTGACATTTTTTTTTTTTTGTCAAACAAGGATGCAATATATATTTTTTTTTCCCAAAAAGGATGCAATATTACTTGTCATACTGCTTCAATAAACGTCCCGGATGTGGAAAATTTTGAAACAGGGTACAGCGCAAAGTCCAACATCACAGTCTGGACAGTAGTACCGCGTTCCCTTTCTTATTTTTCGCCCGGTGTCGTCGTGCTTGGAACAGCACACCACACACATCCTTGTGGGTGCAGTCTTCTTCTCCGTCGGCGGAATGTGGTCCATAAAATGACGACCGGTCAGTCGTTCGGGGTTCACAACCCCAGCAGCACGGCGTCCGGATCGACTTATTGTTGGTGTTTGGTGCCTGAGAAAAATGAGCTCAGCAATTTTCCACACAAAGTCCGCATGGATCACAGGCCGGTCACTTTTCTTTTTTAGCAGAATGAAGGCATTCCATAAACACTGCTCCAGGAGGTGCCTGAATATTTTTTTATAATATTCTTTCTGCTGTTTCCGCATTGCTGGATAGGATAGAAAGTCATGGCCTGGTCAGCTCTGTCCACACCTCCCATGGTGTTATTGTAATCCAGGGCCAGTTGCGGTTTCAGAACATCTTTTCCCCCTTTTGTATGTACCATGGCAGTGGCGGTGTTATGGATAGTACTCATCAGGCAGACATCTTTTTTGTCACGCCATCTAAGTGCCAACATTTTTCCTTTCTGCCGGGCAACTAACTCTCCGGGCTTGAGTTTTTTGTTGGCAAAGCTGGGGGGCATGTCACGCCGGTTTGCTCTGACGGTCCCATACGCATCTGTCTTATGCTGTAGGAGGAACTCAAACAGTTCTGGGGACGTATAAAAATTGTCTGTGGTGACACAGTACCCCTGATCCAGCAGAGGCTCAATCAGCGTCAGAACAGAAGCAGTTGCCATCCCATAGCTGCTGAACCTTTGGTTGAACTTGGTTCCTCTCCCGGTATATAGGACCGAGTTCCAAATATATCCAGAGCTGGATTCACACAGCATAAATGATTTGATTCCAAAGCGTGCTCGCTTGGACGCAATATATTGGATCCAGCTAAGTCTCCCTTTATATGCCATAAGACTTTCGTCTCTTTCTGGGACATAGGACTCCTGGAAATTTTTCAAAATTAATTGGTAAATGTCCCAGATCTTTTTGAGCTTTGGAGGCGGATGAGAAGTCTCATCAAAATCCTCATTATTGGCAAAGTGCAAATACCTCATAATAAGGGAGAATTTGTACTCCGACATAACGGTACCAAAAAAGGTGTGGCCAATAATTTGTTTGTGGTCCAATACCACTTCTGCAGGGGTTTCCCCACCACTCCTTGCAGAATAATTAGGCCCAGGAATTTCCAGATATCCGCACTGGTAACGGGTTCCCACATCCTGCTCCTTGAAAACCGCCGATGTGCTGCGGCTTGTTGCTCCTGGTACCGGTTGGTCTCCACAACAATTTTTTCGATAACCTCATCGGTCAAAAAAAGTTGCAGATACGCCAAGGGGTTATCCTCCTCAACATCGACTTTGAGATCAGGTGCTCCGGTAAACGGGAACCTTGGTGGCGCTACGTGCTCCGTAGCGCAGTCGATCACGCACCAAGTACGCACAGTCACAGCATCATCACTGAACTCACTTTCAGCGTCGGATGACGAGCTTCCCCATGAATCGCTGTCACTCCACTCTGCATGCGATTCAGGATCGCTGTCGCTCTCGCCCAGCAGGTCATACACCGCTTTTGATGTTGCGGTGCGCTTGTTTGAGGCCATGGTCGCTCTGCAATAATCCATATACAGTGTATAGGAATAATGCAGGAAGTGCAATGGAGAAAGCACTGGGGGGCAATCAAAGGTCAATTTATTTTATTTAGGGAATGTAATCCAATAGGATTACAGTGTATCAGTGTGTTTGTGTATTATACTTTTTGAATTTGCCGCCGGTTCCACCCCCCTGCGGACGTCACGTCGCAGGAGACGGAAGCCGGGGCTCGCAGACGATCGGGAGGAAGTTCCGCCGCCGCATACCGCCCACATACATCGCTGGATCCCGGTGACAAGGTAAGTAAAACCTCTACCAGGATCCAGCGATCTTCCTGGCGGTACCCCGAGTGTGGCTCGGGGTTACCGCTTTTGCCTCTAAAATGTAACCCCGAGTCACACTCGGGAATACCGCTAGGAAGGTTAAATAGAAAACTATCTTTAGATAGATTTTTACTCCCAAAACATTTTATTAAAATACATTTGAAAAAAAAAAAAAATCAGATTTAATTAAAAAAAATCAAATAAAAAAAAAATTAAAAAAATCTGATTTTTTTTGATTTAAAAATAAAAAAAATACAGATTTTAATCCACCCTGTATAGGGGACCTTAGGAAATGTTACCTATGCCTAAGGAGTATTTCGGAAAATAATTATCTTTTATCTTGAATTTCTCTGGAAAAATGGCAGTGCACTTCCTGGTCTGCAAAGGCTCCTACACACTATAGGAAAATCGGGCGAACATTTTCATCCAAAGAGTTTTCGTACAATTTTCGTTTAGTGTGTACAGAACTTTCTACAGACGATTCAAAATTTTCGTATGAAAATTCTCGAAGGGACAAACTACAAAATGTTTCTCATACGGGAAAAACTAACGATTTTCGTTTAATGTGTACTGTTTTTATACAATTTTTGTACAAGAAAATCAGAAAAGAAAGACTGCGCATGATCAGAAACAATAAACAATAAAAAAAGCCTTTGTCATACAAGAATTTTTGTACGAATTGTCGTTCATAGGTTCCGATTTGCTGTGAAACAACGAGGAAAATCAGACAAAAATTTTCCCGATTTTTTTTATAGTGCATACCCCACTTTAGGGTGTCTAGGCACAAGAGTGTCTCAAAGCTGTATATCTCCTTCTGGACTCAATTTAAAAATGTACAACTACACAGGTTTATTTAATCAGGCAATGTACAAAGTAGAGTCAATCAGAATTCATTTTCAATAGTCTGAATTTGGTAAGCCTACATTTTGTAAAATGTCAGGGAATGTCAGAGAATATAATATTTTCATGCACTAAATGCAGTTTTGCAAGGGATTGCAGAAGGCTAATATCATACATACAAAAATAAAAGGGGCTTTTTTGCATTGACTAGATTTTCTTCATGAAATGGGATAACATTTGGTAAAAATAAGAATGGGAAAGAAAACTAGACAGGCATGAAGTACTAATTAATGCTCATCTAATATGCGCCGTGTAAAACAACACAGGAGTCCTCCAGCATCAATTATATCACTTAACACTGAGTTTTCAGTTTAAGGTGTTAGATGCCATTAAACTATAAACTCAAAAATGAAACCCTCTCTTTAGGTTTTGACCTGCTTTTAGTCACTATGCTTAAAAAATAATGGATTGGTTTGTCAGACATAGAGAAAGATTATGGTGAGAAGAGATAAAATAAATTAAAACAAAAAAACTTCACTGAAATAGTACATGCCACAGTAGATCTTTCCTATGATATAAAATATTCCCATGTCTCTTTCCATCACATATACCAAAAAGTAGGATTAATGCTTCTTATTTTATACACTGCAATGATGATGGTTAAAGCGTTATTAAACCCAAAGAAAAAAAAAATGATATTTTGCATCTTACCAATCATTAGATTAGACACCCGAAGACTTCAACGTATGACGAAACGCGTAGGTTCATCGACATGCTGAAGTCACCGTGTGCGCAATCCCAGAAGTACGGGTGTATATATCAATCTTTATTATGTAAGTGCATTACTTTGTATTGAATACAGCTATTTGTATGATCTTACACTATGTGGAGCCTTTTTAAATTCTGGGTCCTGTGATGTTATCACTGGGTCATCAGTGTGCGTAGTTCTAGGAGGACCCTGGATCCTACAAAGATGAGAAGAGAACAGAAAAGCGCTCTAAGTGCAGACTGCTTTATTAATCACATATAAAAACAGAAAAGCAGCAACTCACAAAACCAGATGGTAAATGGCTGTCATGATGTAAAAAGATGGGTTCCTCCGGGTGGTGCCGTCTCTCTGTATAACATGTATGACATGCAGTGCCAGTGTGGAGCTGTTGGTAGCAGGAGGGGAAGTGGCCGGCTTGTCTCCAAGGCCGTCCGGGTCCTCCGACAGGACTGCATGGCGAGAGTGAAGGTGGAAAAGTAGAAATAATAAACAGCATTTTAGCTTGCACATGATTGGATGATAGAAATCAGCAGAGCTTCCCCTCATTTCAGAGCTTCCCCTTAGATCTACAGTGACTGCACTTTGAAGTGCACTTGCAGTGCACTATTAGTGCAAAGTGGATTTACCTTTAGTAAATAAATCCCAAAGCAACTATAGTTTCCCATTCAAGGTATATTAAAGCAATGAGTTATTGTATTTAATGCGGGAGATTTTACCTACACAGGACATTTTTTTTTTTTAATCCAGACATTTCTGTCATGCACTTAAAGCGGAGGGGAAGCTCTGCTTGTCTGTCCCCTCCCTCCGCTGTCACATTTGGCACCTATTGAGTGGGAGCGGGTACCTGGTTTTGGCAGGTACCCACTCCCACTTCTGGCTGAGTTTGCCATGGCAAACTCAGCCAGAAGTTCGGCCCCCCTCCTCCTTCCCCTGCAGCCTGCCACAAGGGTTCACTGCCCTTTTCCCTTAGAGGAGATAGCCGCGACAGCACCCAATAGCCAATTAAAAAATCAGCTCAGCTGAGGACACCGCTGGATTCCTTGACAGGTAAGTGTCCTAATATTAAAAGTCAGCAGCTAGAGTATTTGTAGCTGCTGACTTTTATTTTTTTCTGAAGAAGCCTAGAGCTCCTCTTTAACAACACACGTTCTGAATTCCTTTTATGGGAACTAGCCTTTGGATTTTTAACCTTGTTTGCTGCCAAAGTAGCTTTTTTTTTTGCGCACGTTTAAAAATAATCTTAGGTCAGGGGACTAGTTTAACAGTATTTATTTTCTGAAAGCAGAGACCCTGGAGAATAAAATAGTGGTAGTTCCAATTTTTTTTTTTTTTGTCAAAACATGTTTGTGCAATGGTTTATCAAGAGGAAATTTTCAAATGTAGGCACCCCCAATGTGTGTGTTTGCTTGTGTGTATACACGTGGTTGGGATGGCCTGAACATTTTTTGGGGGATTTGAAGAACTTTATTGGAGAACTTTTTACACATTTTAAACTAAAACTTTACTACTTACTTAACTACTTACTTTACTGGCCAGAAGACAGGCCCCCTTAGTGGAGAAGGAAAAAGGATCCTAGCAGGACGCCACCAGCGCGTGTATGGGCGTTTAAAATGGAGCGCCGAAGGCAGTGCGGTGTCTGGAATTGACGTCACTCGATAGAGACAAGCCAAGTGCAGGAACCAGTGTGGAAAGCAAGGAAGCCCTGTTGCCGTGACTACGCATTTCACATGCATGCGTTTATCAAGTCCTTGGGCGACAGTTCCGGACACCGCGCTGCTTTTGGCGCTCCAGTGTAGCGGCCCATACACGTGCCTACGTCCGGCTAGGATCCCTTTTCCTGCTCCACGGAGGGTCCTTTCTTCTGGCCATCTATGCATCTACACACTCCGGGAGGCACTGCGTTGGATATCCCGGTTTGACCACTGGCGATTGTCTATCCTCAATTCCCTCACTGCCATCCAGACCCGTGCGGTAACAAGCATGTATTCCCTGGTTTTATTGGTTTAATAAACTGACCTTCACTATGGATCGCTGCCCGTGGGTTCTCCTTGACACGATATTGTGATCTCTATGTGCTGTCCATTTATTGTGCTAAATAGTGGTATATAGGAAGCTGCAAAAGTGCGATAGCCAATGTGATGCGCCATTTGGCAGGGCTAGCTGGTATGGTGGGATTGTACAAACAAATGGAGAGAAGATATAATTACCAATTCAATACAAATTACAGTTCACAAACATTTCAAATGTATATATTTGTTTGGCTGTTGTTCTAAATCAGAGGCCTCTAAATGGATAATGACAGTTTGGTAGATATGACATGCCACCTACAATACAGTCATTAGAAAGTCATCTAAATATTATGAAATGTATACAATAAGATGTGCTAGCATCCACGTCACTTGACCCCAGAAATCAGACTCTGCTTCTTAATATAACCTTTTAGCAATACTATTTAGACTTTTTATAAGTTTGGACCCTGCATGGGCTCCCTATAGCTTCAGAAATCTTAGTCTCCTGGGCTTTGTCTTATTGCATCCTTTGTTCATTTTTCACTGCATTGCACCTGGTTACTATATGTCCTCTTCACTTAGGGATAGAAGAAAAAAACATTCCAAGATATATGTGCTTAAATGTGGACCTTCCCATGAGAGGTCAGAGTCATAACAATACAACTATAAATAGAGGACCCAGAGGAAGCCATTTGAAGCACATTTTTGCTACATGAATTTTCCATTCATGGGTTTTGATAATGGCAAAGCCATTGTCCTGTGCTGAGCAGACATCTAGGCAAAGACAAAGATACATAATCTGGCAGACAGCTCATCATTCTTGAAAGGAACTTCTATTAGCATATGAGAGACACATTAATTTTGTGAATGATACACAAGAAGCTAAGCAGAGAGAAAGACAAATGGAGTCACATGGATGTCATGGCTGTTTGTGTCTCATATGGTATGTTGCTTATATTTACATATACTGTAAGGTATCAGAGAGAAAAAAGAAAGTTTATGTGAAAGAAGATATTTTTGCTAGTGAGATGTCATTTACTTGTCAGGTGGCTTGTTTTCCTTATTTTTCAGTTAGTGAAATTTTATTGAAATTTATTATCTAAACTTCTTAAATTAATATTAAAGTCTTGTTTTTTTTTTGTTTTGTTTAAAAATGACAAACATGTTATACTTACCTGCTCTGTGCAGTGGTTTTGCACAGAGCAGCCTCAATCCTTCTCTGATGGGGTCCCCTGCTGTTGCTCCTGGCCCCCCTCTGGCCTGAGTTGAGCCATTCAGACACAGAACCGTGGCCCTGCCCCCTCTCTCTCCTCATTGGCTCACTCACTTTGATTGACAACAGCGGGAGCCATCGGTGCTCTTTGCTGTGTCTTAGCCAATCAGGAGGGAGAGTCCCGGACAGACAATTTTCTTGTGCAACATCGCTGGATCAAGATGGGGCTCATTTAAGGATTTGGGGGGGGGGGGGCTGAGGGGTGCTGCCTTAAGATAAAAAAAATACTTTTGCCTTTAGAACCACTTTAACTGTGGACCTCAAGCATTTGTTATAACTGAACTTCTGGCAAACAGCTAAATACACAGTTGAAATACAGCTAAATAAGCTGTTTTAACTATAAAAGGATTTGGCTTTGTCCTAACATTTATAAAGCTATACCACAGAGAACATTTAGGTTGGTGGCCCCCCTGGCTCTGAGGAAGAGGCAAGGCCTCGAAACACGCCAACCAATCGAATTGAGGACGTCACATCTATTATGCGTGACTCTGGATGCTATAGTTATTGAGTGGATGTGCCTTTGTCAAGCATATGTTTGTGAGTATGAATTGTTATTAAATAAAGCCGTTTTTATTGAGGATAATGCACTAGGCTGGTGCGTCTTTTGTCTATTTCCTAATTCTAATACACTGTTATGTCCCTTTCACGCGGGCGATCCAATCAGGTCAGTTGCAAAAATAATTTTTTGGTGCAAAGCACCAGTTCCCTGCGCTCAGAGAGGTGTAGTTACTAGTCCACCTTATTAGGGTCTTTCCACTGTTTCTGGAGCTGTGGACTTGGCAACCCAGGATAATGCTGCGACCTTGCTGCCCTTTATATGACCAGGGAAGTCTGGAAATACTGCAAACAACAAACAAACACAGGGGTTCATGGGCCTAGTGCATTATCCTTTGATTGGTTTATTTAAAAGAACAAAGATTAAAAATACTCACAAATGAGTTCTTGGTTAAAAGCATATCACACAGGAACGCGGTCCTCAGTCGTGTGATCCAAGGGTAAGTTGTCCCTTGAATTCGTAATGGCTAACGCGTTTCGAGACTTAGCCTCTTCCTCAGAGCCTCCAATCAGGTCAACCTGTCAGTTTTTTAGGTGGCCTGGTTGGACTCTTCAGTCTCTTCCATGGAGTGGAGGATGTCAGTGGACACATGTCAAATGCCAAAAACAGACAGGTGGGGGACCTATTCCCCATCTGTCTGGTGGATCAGATTGCATTAGATGGAAACAAACAGGCCTGTCCGATTGCCCCATAGATGAGAGCAGGCTGTGTCCGTGTCTGCTCTGCATAGAGGAGCGGACATGGACCTGTCATCCCCCTGCTTAGCGGGGATCACTGGAGAGATCCCCCGCTGAGCAAACAGATCCTGCTTCATGGAGGCGCCCATTTAAAAGGAGCCCCAGGGTTATCATTTTTCTGTTAGCATATTAAGCTGGCCATGGATGGATCAGACCCTGCTGAACTGGTCAATTTGAACCCATCTAATGATCGACTTTCCATGAACAGGAATCTTAGAAAATGTTTGCTTCATCAGCGCTGCAGCCAAACAGCTACAGCGGTAATCAGTGTATTCTGACAATGGAGTCCCCGCTGTCAGAATACAATAGTGCAGCGGGGAGGATTTCTCTGTCCACCTCGAATGTGTATGTGCATGTTTTTTTTTTTAAATCATCTGGCTAATCAAAAAAAAAAATATATATATCTATGGACAGCTTACCCTCTTAGCGAATATGCATGCATATTAACAGACTTGGATTTCCTAAGTGGTATTATTACATGTGATAATATTGTTGGATTCAGCAAAGTCAGAAAGGTCTCAGGTATTATTAACACATAGAAATTGAAAGCCTTATTTAATGCACAGGAATTATTGGCATGCCAGTGCACCACCAGATTCACAAAACATTTTTTTTTCCATGAGGAAATTATGGTGTTATGGTTTAGCTGTTTACCTGCCAGAAGCATGCAAATATCTAGTTATTACATGGTTTGAAATTGATTCTTTTACGAAATAAAATAAACCAAAATACATTATTATTTTTAATAATACATGGCTTGTTTAAATTCAAATTACATTATAGTAAAAAAAAAAAAAAAGTGAGAGAATATGTAGTTGCTTTGTTTATATTTTCTTTCATTTTTTCATTGGTCACAATAAACAAAAAAAAAAAAAACCTTTACTATGTGTATTTTATTTAGGCAGGCAAATGTGAAATTTTACATATGAATATTTTTTATTTTGCCACTTTTAATGTTTCTAAGGCCTTCCTTAGCTTCTGTTTATAGAGCTGAATAGCTCAAGCAGAAATTAATACTCAATTGTGAAGGATTCAGAACAGAGATTTACCCCCTCACTCCCAAATCCTGACTGCTTTTTTCAATTAGCTCCATACACAGTTTTTTAATGTGATAGAGGGTCTGTGAGATAAACTCATAATAAATCTGGTGTTATGGTGCCCCTTGTGCTGAATCTTTATTTGTAAAACACAGATTTGTTGTATATATAGTCAAAAAACTATATAGTCTTAAAAAATATTCAATTCAACCCAAACCATTAGGCTTTTCCTTTATTTATGTAAAATGAGCCTTTGCCTCCACCAAGTCTTGATTCAAGTGGGGAACCTGTGTGTGGAATTCATTAAAATTATTTACCCTTTTTGTTAAAAATATCTATTATGTGCATTAACCACTTGCTGACCACCCTATGGCAGTTTTACTGCTACAGGGCAGCAGCTCTGTGTCGGATCAAGCATATATACGTGATTCAGCACTTCCCCCTGCAGGGGGCACATTTGATGTCCTCTGGCAGCGGCCAATCGTTGATAAACCACATAGAACGGGGATCTGCCTATGTAAACAAGGCAGATCTCTGTTCTAACAGGGGGGGAAGGGAGGGATTCTGTGTTCCTGCAAAGCAGGGACTAGAATCAATCTCTTCCCCTAGTAAAAGCAGCACATATGGTACACAAAAACACTGGCTGGTCACACAGTTAACCCTTTGATCACCCTAGAGGTTTAACTCCTTCCCAGCCAGTGTCATTAGTATAGTGACAGTGCATACTTTTTAGCACTAATCACTGTATTGGTGTCACTGGCTTCGGCAAAGTGTCAAAAGTATCAGCTAGTGTCTGATTGTCCACCGCAATATTGCAGTCCCCGCTAAAAGTCACTGATCACCACCATTACTAGTATAAAAAAAAAAATCCATAAATATACAGTGGGTACGGAAAGTATTCAGACCCCCTTAAATTTTTCACTCTTTGTTATATTGCAGCCATTTGCTAAAATCATTTAAGTTCATTCTTCTTCCTCATGAATGTACACACAGCTCCCCATACTGACAGAAAAACACAGAATTGTTGACATTGTTGCAGATTTATTAAAAAAGAAAAACTGAAATATCACATGGTCCTAAGTATTCAGACCCTTTGCTGTGACACTCATATATTTAACTCAGGTGCTTTACATTTCTTCTGATCATCCTTGAGATGGTTCTACACTTTCATTTGAGTCCAGCTGTGTTTGATTATACTGATTGGACTTGATTAGGAAAGCCACACACCTGTCTATATAAGACCTTCCAGATCACAATGCATGTCAGAGCAAATTAGAATCATGAGGTCAAAGGAACTGCCTGAAGAGCTCAGAGACAGAATTGTGGCAAGGCACAGATCTGGCCAAGGTTACAAAAAGATTTCTGCTGCACTTAAGGTTCCTAAGAGCACAGTGGCCTCCATAATCCTCAAATGGAAGACGTTTGGGACGACCAGAACCCTTCCTAGAGCTGCCGTCCGGCCAAACTGAGCTATCGGGGGAGAAGAGCCTTGGTGAGAGAGGTAAAGAAGAACCCAGAGATCACTGTGGCTGAGCTCCAGAGATGCAGTCAGGAGATGGGAGAAAGTTGTAGAAAGTCAACCATCACTGCAGCCCTCCACCAGTCGGGGCTTTATGGCAGAGTGGCCCGACGGAAGCCTCTCCTCAGTGTAAGACACATGAAAGCCCGCATGGAGTTTACTAAAAAACACCTGAAGGACTCCAAGATGGTGAGAAATAAGATTCTCTGGTCTGATGAGACCAAAATATAACTTTTTGGCCTTAATTCTAAGCGGTATGTGTGGAGAAAACCAGGCACTGCTCATCACCTGTCCAATACAGTCCCAACAGTGAAGCATGGTGGTGGCAGCATCATGCTGTGGGGGTGTTTTTCAGCTGCAGGGACAGGACGACTGGTTGCAATCGAGGGAAAGATGAATGCGGCCAAGTACAGGGATATCCTGGACAAAAACCTTCTCCAGAGTGCTCTGGACCTCAGACTGGGCCGAAGGTTTACCTTCCAACAAGACAATGACCCTAAGCACACAGCTAAAATAACGAAGGAGTGGCTTCACAACAACTCCGTGACTGTTCTTGAATGGCCCAGCCAGAGCCCTGACTTAAACCCAATTGAGCATCTCTGGAGAGACCTAAAAATGGCTGTCCACCAACGTTTACCATCCAACCTGACAGAACTGGAGAGGATCTGCAAGGAGGAATGGCAGAGGATCCCCAAATCCAGGTGTGAAAGACTTGTTGTATCTTTCCCAAAAAGGCTCCTGGCTGTATTAGATCAAAAGGGGGCTTCTACTAAATACTGAGCAAAGGGTCTGAATACTTAGGACCATGTGATATTTCAGTTTTTCTTTTTTAATAAATCTGCAACAATGTCAACAATTCTGTGTTTTTCTGTCAGTATGGGGTGCTATGTGTACATTCATGAGGAAGAAGAATGAACCTAAATGATTTTAGCAAATGGCTGCAATATAACAAAGAGTGAAAAATTTAAGGGGGTCTGAATACTTTCCGTACCCACTGTATACTATAGTTTGTAGACGCTATAACAGTCACGTAGCAGAATACATATTGACCTAAATTTATTAAGAAATTAGATTTAAAAAATTTTTTATTGGATATGTTTTATAGCAGAAAGTAAAAAATATTGTTTTTTTTTTTTTCAAAATTGTTGGTGATTTTTTGTTTATAGCGCAAAAAATAAAAAATGGCAGTGGTGATCAAATACCACAAAAAGAAAGCTCTATTTGTGGGAAAAAATGACATAAATGTTTTTGGGGTACAGCATTGCATGACTGTGCAATAGTCAGTTAAAGTAACGCAGCGCCATATTGCAAAAAATGGCCTGGTCATGAAGGGGGATAAATCTCCCAGAGGTCAAGTGGTTAAATAGTAATACAAATTATAATTAACTGTGTAAATAATTGTAACACCTTCCAGTTCCTATCCTTGGTGGAGGTGTATAGTTGGTGATTTCCTAAAATCTGTTACTTTTACAAAGTATGTGTTTATGTAAAACATTTTATTGAAAGTGCTTTTGTGCATAAAACCAAGCACAAGGTAACAGTAATACAGCCTCCAACTCCAACAACCAGCAGCTAAAATATATTACACTTTAGAAACATTCGAAGGCAGCTATTTTTTTTAAATCAGTAAAAGTTTTATTGAACCACAAGGAAGGACCGACAGGCATTTTACAATAAAATTGTGGAGTTTGCATATATCACAAAATGATTACAGAACCAAATTATTACGCACCTTGACAATTTCACATAATTTAAAAAGGCCAAGAAAAACTTAGAGAAATAAATTACAAAGACGGCTACACTAACATCGCATAGCATAGAACCGTTAGCTCCACAGAAGGAGGGTGCACACATTAAGATTGTATAAGGCAATGATGTATCATAAAGCATACTGCTTATTCACTGTCTTATTAGTCACAGTACACATGTACACTCAATATATACATCCTCAGGGCATGTAACCTGCAGGAGACCTTGGGCTCCTCCACCTTCCGTTTGAGGATGCCCCACAGATGCTCAATAGGGTTTAGGTCTGAAGACCATCACCTTAGCCAGTCCATCACCTTTATCCTCGGCTTCTTTAGCAAGGCAATGGTCGTCTTGGAGGTGTGTTTGGGGCCATTGTCATATTGGAATACTACCCTGCGGCCCAGTCTCTGAAGGGAGGAGATCATGCTCTGCTTCAGTATGTCACGGTACATGTTGGCATTCATGGTTCCCTCAATGAACTGTAGCTCCCCAGTGCCGGCAGCACTCATACAGGCCCAGACCATGACACTCCCACCACCATGCTTGACTGTAGGCAAGATACACTTGTCTTTTTACTCCTCACCTGGTTGCTGCCACACACGCTTTACAAAATTTGAACCAAATTGGTCTCATCAGAACACAGGACATGGTTCCAGTAATCCTTGTCCTTAGTCTACTTGTCTTCAGCAAACTGTTTGCGGGCTTTCTTGTGCATCATCTTTAGAAGAGGCTTCCTTCTGGGACGACAGCCATGCAGACCAATTTGATGCAGTGTGCGGCGTATGGTCTGAGCACTGACAGGCTGACCCCCCCACCCCTTCAACCGCTGCAGCAATGCTGGCAGCACTCATACGTCTATTTCTCAAAGACAACCTCTGGATATGATGATGAGCACGTGCACTCAACTTCTTTGGTCGACCATGGCGAAGCCTGCTCTTAGTGGAACCTGTCCTGTTAAACCACTGTATGGTCTTGGCCATCCTGCTGCAGCTCAGTTTCAGGGTCTTCAGCAATCTTCTTACAGCCTAGGTCATCTTTATGTAGAGCAACAATTCTTTTTTTCAGATCCACAGAGAGTTCCTTGCCACGAGGTGCCATGTTTAACTTCCAGTGATCAGTATGAGAGAGAGAAAGTGATATCACTAAATTTACCACACCTGCTACTCATTCACACCTGGGACTTTATAATTATAATGAGTCACATGACACCGGGGAGGAAAAATGGCTAATTGGGCCCAAATTGGACATTTTCACTTAGGGGTGTACTTACTTTTGTTGCCAGCAGTTTAGACATTAATGGCTGTGTGTTGAGATTTCTTGAGGGGACAGCAAATTTACACTGTTATACAAGCTGTACACTCACTACTTTACTAATATACATTGTTCTGGGGGTTTTAGGTAGTTTTATAGCCAAAAATGCAACGTGTTAAATAAGTGTGGCTTTTGCTAGTCCTATTCATTGAAAGTGGGAGTTAGTGTGTAGCTTCAAAACACGGGAGCTGGATCTATTTACAAAGAGAGGGCTAAGAGGCAGACAGTAGAACCTTTTTTGATGGAGGGCAGGAGAGGTGAGATTTCAGGGTAACACAGAACATTTGGCAGAGAAGTAGGCATAGAAAACTGTGGAAACCCATGTATGACCACTTTGAGGTCAGACACTTACTGACATGGTTCTTGTTTATGGACCTTTAGTTGGGAATGCACATTTTTGGGTAGTCATTTCGGGGTGTCTGTTGCTGCACACAAAGTTCAGGATCTTGGCTGTTGCTGGTTACAATGAAAGTGGAGTTAATACTACAAAATGGCCCATCTCAGCACCTACATTGCTTATTTAAAGCGGAGTTCCGGCCACAGAATCGTTTTTTTTTCTATAAATACTTCCCAAACAGTGATCCACCGCCCTTCATACATCCGCTAATCCAGTTTTAGACAGTTTAATAATTGATTGGCAATCATAAAATCTTACTTTATAAAAAGTTTGCTGAGCGCCGCTATCTTTGTCCTCGTCACCCGAAACCGCAGTATGCAAATGTATGCCCTGCTTCCTGGTTCTAGCTCATTGTGCAAGCTGTGAGAGGAGCCCGGCCTCCTACATCACTGCCCATTGCCTCCTGGGAGTGATGAGTAAGAGCTCCCAGGATGCATTGCAGGACAGGAAGTGACGGCGCGGGCCGCGGCCACAGAGGGAGGAAGTTGAAGGAAAGGTGAGTATATTTTCTTCTGAAACAAGGTAAGTAAAAAAAATAAAAAATTTGGGAATATCCAATTCTTTTTCAGGTGACAATAAGGAAGCGGATGGCACAAAATCTAATGTAACGATTTTGCGTCCGGAACTCCGCTTTAAAAAGGGTTGCCTGGCACTCTGCTTGCAGTGGTATGGTAAGGAGTTGGCTAAAGAGAAGTTTCTAGTCTAAACTGTTTTTTTTTTTAGTTAAAAGTAAACTTACATAACTAGCTGGCTGAGACAACAAAAAGCTAATTTTCATATTTCTTCCTAGAACCATATCACACATTTGCCACAATGTTAAAATACATTATTTTTGTTGCAGTGCTATTAATTATGAATGGCATACCAACACACAATGGCAGTGCAGCTCTAACACACATGTAATACAATACAACACCACGCACAGTAACGCAATAGTGTGCATTTTGGTGCACTGTGTCTGAAACATGCTGCATGTTCCTTTCTTTGCTATTCTGGTGTGTTCAATTGAATAGACTGCTTTAGTGCAATACATGTGGGTGCGCAAAATAGCACTCATTAACACAGTGCAGCAAAACAGCAAAGTGCGAGTGACCCCTTATGGTTTCCATGTACATAAGTCGGCTTACTGAATTACGTGCTTTACTAAATCTAAGAACAATAGCAGAATCCAAGAATCATAGCAAACAATGTAATTTCATCTTCTCTGATCTAGTTTAGGTAAACTAGAAACAGATTAAGATTTTTCAATGTAGTTTTTTTGAAAAGTTGATGGCTGCACTGGACTGACCTGCTCGATAGAGGGTCTGCGGGTGGGTGGTTATGCTGTCGGTTCCAGATCCGAATAGCAACATTTATGCCCTGAAGAAGGGGGAGTCTCTGTTCCCCCTGAAATGTGTTGGCTTTACCATGTTCTGCTACCAATAAAACAACGATCTTTTGATCCAAGTGGGATTCTTATTGCTGATTTTGGGCGCTCCTTTACCCGACTACCACTAAGATTTTTCAAAAGAACTGTCATGTATACAAGATTTACATTTGGATGGTAGCTGCCTGATATATAACAGTAGTACAATCTTGGGACCCCAAGTTTGCCTAATTTTCTCTATCCTAATCAAAACACTCCTGGTACTCCAGTGTTCAACTTCAATGAAATATAACGTTCTGTTGTTGAACATTCCAATAAAAAGAATATTGAAAGGAAAAATCTGCTGGGGAATGAACTAAGTATACATCACTAAATTAAAGAATAACCGTCTGTTCACATGCACAATGTAGTTGGATGTTTTGCAACAAAACTAATTACAGTATCTTATGCTTATTGTAATTAATATGTAAAATATGACAACCGTCTGATATTAAAAATGGTTAAATTATTCAAAAGCATTCATTAAAAGAAAAAAAAAAGCCATAGGCTGAGTTTAAACTACTGTCACGAAATAACCAACATTGACAATATTGTAAAGTGTGTCCCATGCTGGTGATTTAATGAAGCCGCACAGTTAAATGGTTTTCTGAATTTTAAAGCATCTTGCTGTCCCATTGTACAAGTTCTGCCTCTCAGCAAGACCTGTCCCCTCTTTTACCCTGGCTTTTATCTGACTTTGCTTAAAGTCTACAATGAAGCTGAGATTTTTTTTTTCCACCTGTCCCTGTCTTACTGTGACAGTGAAAGATGATTGCCTTCTGGTGAAGCCCTTTTCCCCTTCCTCTGCACCCAAGATCCATGTTCATTGCACATCAAACAGCCCTACCATACCCCGATGGTTTAAATCTTTAAACAGAGAATAAGAGCCTAAGTACATCCAGTGAGACCCCTCACATCCTATACTCTTGTCACTGTATGTTCATGGCACAATTACCAGGAGAGGGGGGCTGAACCGTGAATCAAGTACTGTGTGTCGTCTCTGTGGACTGCATGCTGATGCTCTGATCAGGACTCCAGCAAAATTCTGTTTGAAATGAGAATAGACTAATTTTCATCACACTCGTTTCTCAGCTATCCCAAGTGGGTGAACATGCCAAGGGTCATCATTAAAAAAAAAAAAAGCCGCCTTCAAAAGAGCCCATGTCTTTTTTTTTTATGGAAAGCACACTATTGTTGTTGCCATTTAAGCAAGAAAAATATGATGTGCACTTAATTGTTAAACTTTTACATAGAGCAAAAATATCTTTGTTGAAGAGAAAGAACATGGTAAAAAAAAAAAATCAGAAGAACTGGAGGATCAAAGGACAATAGTGTTGTCTTTCAAGTTGCTCAAAATTCCATACACTGAAAATAGAAACTGTGGTCCTGAATGAAAAAGAGTTTAAACATTCTGTATAAATTACGTTGGCTTGGGTGGAAGATTAAAATACATCTAGAGGTGAATAAATTATGTTTTTTTTTTTTTTAAATAGATTGTACAGTTGAACAATGGACAGATACCATTTTTCTGTAATATTAAAGAAGTTCAAACCATACAGTTTTATTTTATAATGGTTATTTTTGACAATCCAATATAGGCATACTTGAAAACTCCTTTTATGCTATTAGTGCTGCCTGTCTCCTGGTCATCTATCTCCACAACTTCCTGGATTCTTGCATGGTTTGTATCTTCTCCTCTGCTTTTTACTAAGGACTACAGATCCCATGGTACCTTGCTGCCTGCAAGCAGTGATTCCTGTACTGACTCCACCTCATGAAACCCCTCCTCTCAGCACTTCTGTAGTTCAGAAGGCAGGCTCTGTAAAATGTGTCACACAGCAGTGCCTACTCACTGGGCATAGTGAATTTGTGCCACAGCATTCAAGAAAGTAAATGTATGGGGATCTTCACAAAGTGAGTTTACAAACTTGAAGATCATTGAGATTAAAAGGAATAGGCAAGAAATCATTAAAATAGAATGTGGAAAAAAATATATATGATTTTACATTTTGATTATAGATATGCTTTACTACTTGACCTTCAGCAGATTTACCCCCTGTCATGACCAGGCTATTTTTTGCGATATGGCACTGCGTTACTTTTACTGACAATTGTGTGGTCGTGCGACATTGTACCCAAATAACATTGATGATTTTTTTTGCACAAATAGAGTATTCTTTTGGTGGTATTTGATCACCTCTGCAATTTTTATTTTTTGAGCTATAAACAAAAAAAACCAGGAAGTTTGAAAAAAACAAAAAAAAAAACACAAAACATTATTTTCTACTTTTTGCTATAAAATACATCCAATAAGAAAATTGAAAAAAAAATATAAAAATTCTTAATCAACTTAGGCCAATATGTATTCTGCTACATATTTTTGGTAACAAAAATCTTGCGCAAAAGTTATAGCATCTACAAACTATGGGATATATTAATTTATTTATATTTTTTTACCAGTAATGGCGGTGATCAATGACTTATAGTGTGACTGTGATATTGCGGCAGATGGTCAGACAATACCTGCACTTTTGACACTTTTTTGGGGACCAGTGACACTATTACAGTGATTGTGTGTAAGCTGGGGAACAGGCAGCAGGTATAAAGCTCCCTGGGATAAGCAGTCTCTTAGGCACAAATACCAAATCCAATGAGGTAGTGACAAAACAGTGCGGTGTTTATTTGTGATATTTACAAGTCTATATACAGGTGCTGTACAGTGTCTTTAGAAAAAAACAAACATGAACAAAAATAGCGAAACAAAAACTTAGCCGTGTCTCAGTACTAACTATACAATATATACAGGTCCTAACTACCAGGCTGAGCAAGCCTACAGCTTGTCAGCTTCCACTTATACAGCTTGTTTGTTTTCACCAACCTCTTTCTCTCCCAGACAGAAGGTGTCTGATTTCCCAGGATGAGAGCACTGGCTGTCTGTCCCAGGTGAGCCTAAATTGGCCTGGGGGAGAGGACCAAGACCTGAACTGTATTAGGGAGCGGAAATCCCTAAATGTGTAAAAGAGGAGCCTGGAAGATGTATAAACCCCGAACAGGACTTTTCCCAGCTCTCTGGGACGCTCTGCTACAAGTGCTAAATAATATGCACTGTAACTGTACTAATGACACTGACCGGTACAGGGTTAACATCAGGGGCGATTAAAAGGTTAAATGTGTGCCTACCTACTATATGTTTTACTAAACTGTGGGGGAGGTGCTTTTACTAGGGGAAGGCATGGATACATGTTCTTGCTTTTCCAGGAACACAGGATCAATGCCTTCCCTACTGACAGAAACGGATATTTATCACGCTTAGTTGGGTGCAATATATTTGTAGTGAATTGTGTTACTGTTACACTGATCACCTATAGTATCATTTTAATATTTGATGTATTGATAAATTATTCATGTTTTTATATTTGTGGATTATAGATTCATTACAAATAAGACACTAAAAAATATTAGGCACCTAAAAATCCCCCCTTTTTTCCTGCCTTTTTCTCCAAGTGGAGAAAAGGTGGGGGCCTTCTCTTTTTAGTGTCCCAATAGCAGTGTCATCCCCTCACCTGCCTAAATACTTACTTTACCTTACTCGATCCAGTGCTGTGCCCGTCTGTAGTGGCTCTCTCCCTGCATTTACAGGACAGATTGGCACCATTGGCTCCTGCTGCTGTCAATCAACTGCTGTGAGAAGGGAGCAAGGAGTAGGGCTGAGGTGCACTGTGTGACTATGGGAGCGAGCTCGCACGTTTACTTCCATAGTAAGGGCTTGCAAAGGTGGCAGACACAGAAGAGGAGGAGCCTAGCGAGCCAACAGGGGATCCCAGAAGAGGAGGTTAGGGGCAGTTTGTTATTAAAAGAATATATATATTTTAGCCTTTACAACCACTTTAAGAATTCATCAATTCAGTCAATGTTTTTACAGGCAAAAAATATGTACCCTGTGTATACATAACCATGTACTGGACATTATTTGGTAAAGGTCATTTCTGAGTTCATTGTGCCGAAAAATATATTGACATTCTATTGACATTCTATTTTAAATTTAAAGTGTGACCTTTTAATGAATAGTATAGAATTCTGAAACTCAAAAATAGCATACTAGTATGAGTAATAAGATTTTCCGAATATTATGACAATTCTGAGATGAGTGGTAGTGTGAAATATGTAATGTACATCACAGCTTACAGAATTAGGCAGTCTGGAGCATGCAATGTACAGCTAGATGTACAGAGTAAAGTAATTCATAGCATGTAACACACAGCACAGCATATGAAAAGAAATGGTCCAAAGTGAAACAACCTGAGATGAACAGTCTGGAGTATGTAATGTACACTATATTTAATGTACAGTGCTGTTTACAGAGTACAATATTCAGTGGTATATAGTGTACAACAAAATGTATAGAATAAAGTTATTCTGAGTATTGTAATTAATCAAAAAGGGGAACCGGATGGGACTAATGAAAGAAAATGTTGTAAAATATACACTTTATTGACAAAGAGTAAAAATTACCACATATCAAGAAAATATAACAACTGAAGCATCAGTAAAGCTCTGCATCATATGAAGTTCCAAACATTAAGGTGTCATTCAGGTGGCAACTAGGGATGATCGAAAGGTTCGGGTCGACCATCGGTTCGACCCGAACATTGGGTGTTCGAAATTTTGGCTGAATTCCAAACTTTTTGCTGAAAAAGTTCGAAATTCGGCAACCAGAACCGACCAAAATGCAATGGGACAGGAAATGGGCTTTAAAAGCCCGTGATTGGACCAGAACCATCAGTAAAAGCCAATTGAGGGGGCAGGAGAATGCTAGGAATGTGATTGGAGTGACTAGAGGGTCCAGAGGCCAATCATTAGTGAATACGCCCCCCAGTATATAAGATAGCCCCGCCAAATTCCTAGCATTGTAATACAGGGACGTGGAAGAGAGTGGAAGCACTTCTGTTACTTCTGCTTCAAAGTGTCATTTAGCAATTATTAGTGTGAGGAAAGGGATATCTAGTGTAGTTAGGGTGCTATTTTCCACTTTAGTTAGATTCAAAAATCTAGTTTCTGTAGGGAAAGTGTTAAGTGCCAGGGTGACCATAGTGTAGTGTAGGGTTAACTGACTCTGACTGCTATGGCAGTCTGACCAAACCCTTCCATTTCAGGGTGACCGCTATAGAGAAAGGATCGTTTCTCTTAGGTCACTTATAGAACAGCGATATGGCTTCTCGCCTGTCACCCTGCTTTTTTTCTGCAGGCGTTTATAGGGCTTTTTTTAGGACATGTTTGGAGTCAGGCATGACATCTGAACTTCTGTATAGGGGTATATATACACACACGTATGTATATATACACATACACATATATAGGTATAAAAGTAGCAGAACCCTATGCTTGCTCCGCTCCTATCACACCTATATATGTGTATGTGTATAAATACATATAAGTGTGTGTGTATATATACCCCTATACAGAAGTTCAGATGTTTTGCCTGCCTCCAAAGACCCCCAAAAATGCCCAAAAAAACGCTTGCTACAAAACCGGCAAGGTGTGAAAATAGCGGAGCCATATCCCTGTTCTATATTAATTCTAATACAAACAATCTTTTTTTTTCTGGTTCTGGACATGCTACAGAGCTGAAACTTCACAGGTACACTTTTTAGACCCCCCAGACACTAAATCCAAAGAAATCTCTTTTTTTTTTTCAATATTTTTTTCAATAATTGGCTCTCTATCAAAAATGACAAACTTTTTTTGTGTGGTTAATAGTCTCTGGGGCATGACCCAGAACCCTAGTCTCGTGTCCCATTGATTTCAATGGGGTTCTGAAATCCGGGCCGAACTTTCGGGAAGTTCGGGTGTTCTGGTCGAACCGAACTTTTGAAAAGTTCAATCATCCCTAGTGGCAACAAGAAAACCTCAATGCGGTTCAACTCATGAAGAGTCTTCATCAAGAGGAAAATGGTATATCCTAGAATGTAAATGTATGTAAGTATCCATTCTACACCAAGTTAATATTTATACAAAAAAAAAACATATTTATATATAAAATAATTACTCAGTCTCGAATCCCACAGGACACCTTGTACAGAGAAATGCGTCGGGTGAAGTTAGTTCTGTGACGTCATCACTCCAAGGCTGGTTGGATGGTACCGCATTCAAGGTTTTTAAAGTTTCTGCTAAATGCCTGTTGTTTTGGAATTCATGTAAGTGCAATATTCTTTTGGAAAAATCGGATATTTGAAATAAAGTTGTGCTATACGATTTCTCCCCCTTTTGCATTTGATATATACGTGTGTCAGAGCTTGAGGAGTGCTGGCTGAGGTCATAGTATGTGCTGGGGACTAGGGATGGGCCGAACACCCCCTATTCGATTCGCACCAGAACATCTAGAACAGGGAAAAAGTTCTAGCGAACAAGCGAAAATTTAAAATAAATGGCGTGGGGTCCCCCCCAAAATCGATACCAGACCCTTATCTGAGCATGTAGCCTGGCAGATCAGGAAAGGGGGGGGAAACGAGTGAGCACGCTCCCCTTCTGAACCATACCAGGCTTTGGGGCAGGGAGGCTCTTTCTGATAAAGTAATAAAAATGAATTTTTATTGGGTTATTTAGCTTCATTTGCACTTTTTTTTATTGGTTTGCTCATTATGGAATAAGATTTCCTTTCACATGCACATGTGTTCAATTTAGGAATGTACTTTTTTCTAAATGTTGGCTAATACAGAGTAAAGTAGTCTGAAACCTTTATTATACAGCAAGTGTACCATGTACAGACTGTACAGACATGCATAGTTCTAATTCGAATTGGAAAATAATTGTTAAACGTGTTTAAAATTACTAGCTTTCAGAATATGTACAACACTACTTATAAACACCCTGCATGCTGAACCATTGCTATGGTATACCAACCTCTGCTGGTATCCACTGCTGATACCACTTACCTTGGGCCCTTCTGTTCCTGATGCCATACTATACTGTAGCTATGTTTTGTCTCTCTAAAACAATATGCTTTCAGCTGCTTCCTATTTCTTTTGTCTTTAATGACTGAGGATATCTTCTTTCATAATATAGTGGTGAAGAGCATGTGCAATCCTGGTACAAGTGTTTCTCACTGCTCTATTTGACATCTGCCCAAAGTCCTCAGCTGTATGTCTGGGTGAATGCCAGTTAGTGCATGTTTAGCAGTTAATATGTGGAAGTAAAAACACTCCAGCATCAGTGGTTGGTGGGAGTAAAAAATGTCCCAGTATCAGTAGCAAGTAGGATTCTAAAATGAACCAGTATTGATGGTTAGTGGTATGAAAAATAATTCTTTAGTAGCCGTGGTATGTGGGAGTATAAGTGCCGGTTCACACTCTTGTGGCTGCGGTGATCGCATGTAATATCGGAGCGCACTGCTCCTTCATTACATGCGATCGGCCGTGCGGTGCGAATTCAGCCATACACTTTGTATGGCTAAATTCGCACTGCACCCGCACAAAAGTCGCACATGACCCTTTTTTCAGCCGCATCACTGTGAACCACTGTGCGATCCGATCCTGTGCGAACTGTAAAGATCGCACTGCGATATGCGGTCAAACTGGGGGTGTCGTTAACATTTCATTGACACCCCCAGCGTATCGCATATGGCAGTGTGAACTGCCAAGGGTGCGTTTGCGATGTGGGAACAGGCTGCGAATTTGCAGCCTTCCCGCATCGCATAAGTGTGACCCGACACTAAAATGTCCAAGGTTCAATGGTCGGTGGGAGTCAAAGGCCCCTTTCACACAGGCGGACCGTTCAGATCCGCCTGTCCGTTTTTTTTTTGGCAGATCTGAACGGATGCCCCATGCATCTGTATGGGGCATTGGATGTCAGTGGAGACATGTCCGCTGACATCCGATCCGATCTGTCAAATCTGTACAGATGGAAACCCTATTTTCCATCCGTCCAGGAGATGGGATGGGATCGGAAGATTCCCCCATATAGAACAGCGGGACCTGACAGCTCTGCCTCCGCACACAGCGCAGAGACAGAGCTGCCATCCGCCTGCTCAGTGGGGGATCAGTGGATCAATCCCCCGCTGAGAAACATGTAGTCCGCCGACGGACTCCCCTGTGTGAAAGGGGCCAAAAGCTTTGTGCTCATTCACACCATCAGTGTTGGGCTGAATTCTGAATTATCCAAAACAGCATACATCTTAACTGCTTTCATTGGTTGCCTATCAGGAAAAACTTTGACAGGACATATTTGTGCACAGGTTTTTTCTCCATATTTCTTGTTGTCATACAGTAGTTAACTTTACTTTGCTGTGTCTCTTGCAGGTGATTGTTCATGGCTTTCCCTGTCTCCCCAATGAGGACTATCTGCAGGATCTGCACACTTAAAGCAAATCCAAAACTTTTATAACTCTTTGATAAAGTCACGAGGGAGTGACGAAACATGTCAGGGCGGGCCTTTGATGTCATTTTGTCTACCTGGAAGTGCCTCTGGATTGCTGGAAATAGGTGATACTGATATTTAGCCTTAAGGGGACATTGTACCCAGATATTGTGGCAAGCACATAGGTAGGATAGGTACACTGCTATCTGAGTGTATACATTTTAAACTTTTTAATAGAAGGGTTTTGTGTTATAACAGTAAAGCGCTATGCTATTCTTTCTTTTTTGAGTGGAGGAGCAAGTGGAGGCTGCATATTGGTTGTGATTCAATAACAAAAGGAATCTGCAACAAAGTTTGTTAAAATCCTTGCAATGTACATAGATCACCCAGAGGGGAATGTTTTTTTTTTTTCTTAACCACTTGCCGACCGCCGCACGACTATCTACGTCGGCGGTCAGCCCCTCACAGGCAAAGTGACGTAGGGCTATGTCACTAGCTTGTGAGGGTCTAGGGAGCGAGCGCGCGCCGCCGGAGGCGCGCTCCCGCTCCCGCGTGGTCACGGACCCCCCCGCGCGTGTGACCGGCGGACCCGATGTCCGCCGGCTACTCTGCGATCGGCGGGGGAGAGGGAGAAAGTCAGGCAGCTTGTGTAAACAAAATGCCTGTCATTCTCCCCTCTGTATGAGAGCTGATCATATGGATCTACTATGTAGATCCGTTGATCACTCTGCATACAGCTGAAGCCACAGCCAATCACAGTTAGAATCATGCCCCTAGGGACACACACAGCCCCTCCCTCTCAAATAAAGTTAACCCCTTCACTACCAGTGTATTTTTACAGTTACAGTGCATATATATAGCACTGATTACTGTAGAAATGTCACTGGTAACCCCAAAAGTGTCAAAAATGTCAGTCAAGGGTCCGATCTGTCCGCCGCAATGTCGCAGTACCGCAAAAAAATTGCAGATCGCCGCCATTACGCGTTAAAAAAAAACCAACAAAAATGACAAAAATCTTTCCCTTAGTTAGTAAACGCAATAACTTTTGTGCAAACCAATCAAAATACGCTTTTTGCGATTTTTTTTACCAAACATAGGTAGCATAAAACAAATTGGCCGAAAATGTTAAAAAATTTTGATTTTTACATTTTTTTTGGGGGAATTTCATAAAAAAAAAAGGGAAAAATATTGCTATTTTTGCAAAATTGACGCTCTTTTTTTGTTTATAGCGCGTGATCAAAAAATCGCACAGGTGATCAAATACCGCCAAAAGAAAGCTCTGTTTGTGGGAAAAAAAAGGACGCCAAATTCGTTTAGGTACAGTGTCGCACGACCGCGCAATTGTCCGTTAAAGTCACGCAGTGCCGAATCGCAAAATACCCCCTGGTCGTTTAGCAGCCAAATCCTCCGGGGCTTAAGTGGTTAACACAAGTGGATTTACTCTTTAAATTGGTTGTTTTGGGTTTTTCTGTTGATTTATATTAGTGTTATTTACTTAGAGCAGGGTGGACTAAGGTAGCATGGAGAAGTAAGTAGCAGCTGCTTTCTTCCTTTCTTTCTAAAAGACCTCCAACTCTGCTTCTGCTTTGACCTGCATTACCAACGCTTATGCCTGGGCCTTTGCACTTTTGCTGCCTCTGCATCAGCACTCCATTCACAAAGCGGTATCTAGTGCTTTAACTACTTCTGGACTGGAAGGTTTTACTCCCCTTAATGACCAGGCCATTTTTTGTGATTCAACACTGCGTTATTTTAACTGACAATTGCGCGGTTGTGTAACGCTGTACCCAAATAAAATTGATGTCCTTTTTTTTCCCACAAACAGAGCTTTCTTTTGGTGGTATTTGATCACCTGTACAATTTTTTTTTTTTTGCGCTAGAAACAAAAATAGAGCAACAATTCTGGAAAAAAAAAAATATATATATATATATATATTTTTTTCACATTCTGCTATGTAACATTCCCAATAAAAAAAAATGTAAAAATCAAATTTTTTCATCATTTTAGGCAAATTTGTACTCTGCTTCATATTTTTGGTAAAAAAATATCCCAATAAGTGTATTTTGATTGCTCTGCGCAAAATTTATCGCGTCTAGAAACTAGGGGAAAGATTTGTGTCATTTTTATTTATTTATTTATTTTTTACTAGTAATGGCGGCGTTCTGCGATTTTTAGCGGGACTGCGACTTTGGAGCAGACAGATTGGACCCCTAACTGACATTTTTTACACTTTTGAGGAGGACCAGTGACATTACTACAGTAATCAGTGCTAAATATATGCACTGTTACTGTATTAATGACACCGGTAGGGAAGGAGTTTACTCAGGGATGATCAAAGGGTTAAGTTTATGCCTAGGGGGTGTTTTCTAACTGTGAGGGGAATGGGCTTATGGAATCAACACAGAGACCTGTGATCCTAAATAGAATTTTGCAAATTTACAACATCAGACCGTCGTTTTCTCTCCAAGGGGAGCAATCGCGGGCTCAGCGGCAATCGCTGCCGCTGGCCCAGTGGATCGACTTCCCAGCTGGCTAACAGGGAGCGAAACAGACCTCCGACAGCGCGCGTGTGCACCCAGGAGCGCTCCTGCGAACCAACGTATAGGTATGTCAGTTCGTGCAGTGGAGCCAGCCTGCCACAGTAAATCTGCTGCGGGCGGTCGGCAAGTGGTTAAGAAATGCGGTAAATACCGCAAAGCACCGCATAGCATTTTTAAAACGTTTTTTGGCATTCACAAAAAAATGTTTCTAAAATCTTGCATGCTGTATTTTTCTGAAATATGCGGTATTTATCTCATGAAACCATGTTTTGTTTTATCTCATGTGATATTCAGTGAGATGGATACAGTGGAGAATTAGAATTCCTGTCAGTTTTTATTGAAAATAAAGATGTAAATTGATTTAAACCTTAGAAATATGCCAATTCACTTAGTCAGTGTGGGCCCTGCAGCATAAGTATTAATGCACAAGAAAAAAGGTGACTGGAATATCAGTCAAAGGGACGCTGCTTTCACAGAACACATGTGGTGTATAAAAAACAACAAGTTCAATTAACCACTTGCCTACTGGGAACTTTCACCCCCTTCCTGCCCAGGCCAATTTTTAGCTTTCAGCGCTTTCACACTCTGAATGACAATTGCGCGGTCATGCAACACTGTACCCAATTTAAATTTTCACACAAATAGAGCTTTCTTTTGGTGGTATTTAATCACTGCTGTTTTTTTTTTTTACTTTTTACAAAAAAAAAAGACTGAAAATGTTGAAAAAAAAAAAAGTTTTTTTCTTAGTTTCTGTCAGTAAATTTTGTAAATAAGTAATTTTTCTCCTTCACTGATGTGCGCTGATAAGACGGCACTGATGAGCACAGATAGGCTGCACTGATGAAGTGGCACTTATGGGCACAGATGAGGCGGCAGTGAAGGGCACTGATTAGGTGGCACTGATGAGGAGGCACTAACATGCTGCACTGATGGGTACTGATAGGTGGCAGTAATATGCGGCACTGATGGACACTGATAGGTGGCACTGGTGGGCACTGATAGGTGGCACTGATAGGCAGGACTGATGGGCACTGATAGGCGGCACTAGTGGGCGGCACTGATGAGCGTCACTGATGGGAACTGCTATGCAGCACTGATAGGTGGCATTGATGGGCACTGATAGGTGGCACTGGTGGGTACTGATAGGTGACATTGATGGGCCCTGCTATGCGGCACTGATGGGCATTGATATGCAGCACTGATGGGCACTTATAGGTGGCACCGGTGGGCATCACTAATGGACACTGATTGGGGTCACTGATGGGCACTGATTTGGGTCAGTGATGGGCACTGATTGGTGTCACTGATGTGCACTGATTGGTGTCCCTATAGGGCACTGCTGAGAACCTGTCCTGGTTACCCCTTTGCGGAAATGCCGCTGACGGCTCTCCTTGCCACACACTCTGACAGTGTGAGGCTAGGAGCACTGATAAATGGCACTTCCACATTTACATGCGACCAGCTGTGATTGGACACAGCCGATCAGATGGGTAAAAGAGCCACATCATCTGCTCTTTACTGAGATCGGGGTCACGCCCTGTCCTGGAAACGCGGCTGCATTCACAGTGCCAGAGCTGCCGTCTGACGTCGTCCCAGAATAAGAGCCGCCACGCTCCCCTGTCATTTGACGGTGGGCGGGAAGTGGCTTAGTAAATACAAAATATCTTTATATATGTCAAATATTGAATGAAAATAGTATCAAAAATCACACACTAATATAAATACCCTTCTTCCACCAATAAAAAGTACAACATTTTTTATACTGTATATGTGTGTGATTTTTGATGCTGTTTTCTTCCAATATTTGACATTAATAAAGAAATTTTGTTTTTTGTTTTTACCTACATGTAATGGGGCGGATATACAAAAAGTAAGGAGGTGGATTTACTAATGGCACATAGAGTGTGCACTTTGCAAGTGAAGTTGCTCCAGAGCTTAGTAAATGAGGGGGAGCTCTGCTGACTTCCATGTTCCAATCATGTGCCAGCAAAAGTACTGTTTATTTTCCTTGCATGTGATTGGGTATTCTTTGTAAAGTGTAGCTTTACCTCATGTACTAAGCCCTGGAGCAATGTGCAAGGTTCTCGGTCTATTTGCCATAAAGCGGAGTTCCACCTGTTTTGGTGTTTATTAAAAGTCAGCAGCTACAAAAAGTGTAGCTGCTGACTTTTAATACACACACCCTCACCTGTCCCACGGTCCAGCGATGCGGCCGGCGGGAGCCTCGGTTCTCTCCCTCTTCTCCCCGTGGCGCCGGCATCTCTAGTGTGGGTACCCGGCTGTGACAGCTTGCGGCTTCACATCCGGGTGCCCACAGTGCATGCACGAGTCGCGCTGCGCTTCCTCAGTGGACGGGCAATCTTCTTGGACCTGTGACGTGTCCCAGAAGATTGCAGAGAGGGAGGAGGAGAGGAGAACTTCAGCTTGAGCCACCTAGGTGGCCCGAGCGGAAGTGGGAGTGGGTACCTGTCTAATCTAGGTACCCGCTCCCCACCCCCAAAAAAATGACATGCCAAATGTGGCATATCAGGGGGTTAGGAGGCCTTAAAGCGGAAGTTCCACTTTTGGGTGGAACTTCTCTTTAAAGTCATTGTAAAGTCTAGTTTAAAAAAAACTAAAAAAACAAACATGTTATACTTACCTCCTCTGTGCAGTTGGTTTTGCACAGGGCAGCCTGGATCCTTATCTTCTCAGGGTCCCTCGTTCCTGCTCCTGGCCCCTCCCTCCTATCGAGTGCCCCCACAGCAAGCAGCTTGCTATGGGTGCACCCAAGCCTAACTGCAGCTCTGTGTGTCCATTTAGACATGGAGCTGCCGTTCGGCCCCATCCCCTCTCTCTCCTGATTGGCTCACTGACTTTGATTGAAAGCCGCTGTAGCAAATGGCGCCGCAGCTGTATCTCAGCCAATCAAGAGGGAAAGTCCCAGGTTGACTGAGGGACATGTGGACATCTCTGGACAAAGAGGGGGCACAGGTAAGTATTAGGGGTGCTGGGGAGGCTGCTACACACAGAAGGCTTTTTATTTTAATACAAAGAATGCATTAAGATTAAAAAAATTTACAAATCCTTTAAAGTCACAAACACAAAAACCTCCTGCACTTAGAAGTGGGCCCACACAATGTAAATAAGCTATAAATCGATCCTGGCTTGTATGGATGCACCCTGTCCTGCTTCCCCCTTTAAGACTCGGGGAGTCTGCACAACTGGAAAACCACAAAGAGAAAGACCACGGGCATTATCCTAAAACCATTGCTTTATTAATAAGTGGTAAGTATTATACTCACAAGATAACAAATGTATCAAGCTCATCACATAGTACAACGTCATCTAATCCACACTGCAACATAATTTGTGGTGAGAGGAGATAAAGATCCAATAGGCTAATGCGTTTTTGAGGACTAGCCTCTTCCTCAGAGCCACTGAGGAAGCGGCTAGTCCTCGAAATGCGTTAGCATATTGGATACATTAGTTATCTTGTGCGTATAATACTTACCACTTTTTTTATTAATAAAACAATGGTTTTAGGATAACGCACTAGGTCTGTGAGCTCTCTCTTTCTCTTTGTGGTTTTATTTGAATTAAAGTGGTAGTATTTAAATGTACCTACAGTACAGGTAAGCTTATAATATGGTGCATGTTTAGGAGATAATCTAGTGAGCAGCAGCCGGTGACGTCACCGCCACATGCATTTTGAAGGAACTGCATACCCGGGCTGCAGTCGCAGCCCATCTATTCAAGGCACAACAGCCCGCGAACCCGGGAGACCAGCTGAAGATGGAAGCCTCTGCAGCAGTGACAGTGGGCCACTGGGGGGCTTTGCTTCAAGGTAAGTCTCTCATAATGTGCATACTAGCACATTATGATATTGCCTTGCAGGAAGAAACTTTTTTTTTTTTTTACATGAGTTTACTACCGCTTTAAAGTTGAATTATAGGCAAAACTTTTTAAAAACGTTTTGTAAGGGAAGGAGTAAGGGAGGGTTAAAACCCCTGCCAGCTTTTTTTTTTTGCTATCTATGTCCCCTCTATTACTTTTCTGGGGACAACCCAAGGATTTTCTTTGACTTGCACTTCAATGATAAAGGAAACAGGACAAATAGAGAGGGTGAATGTAATGGGGGCACAGAAAACAATAAAAACCTGACAGGTGTTCCAATCCTCCTCCACTCCACCCAAAACAAAACAAAAAATTCCTTTAGGTATACTATAAATAAAGAAAACCCCAATGATTTCCATATTTCCATATTTCGTTTTCTATGCATTACTGACCCAAAAAGGCAGAGACTACTCAGAATTGGCTATTATATTTTTTCAATCCTTAAATACTGCATATCTGGACCACTACTTATTTACTTTAGCGCCTTTCATGCAGTATTTGCTAAGTGTTTTCAGTGTGTTGCGGTAAATATCGCAAAGCGATATAGTAAATTGACAATTTCAGAATCGCATGAGATATTTAGGGAAAATGTGTCCTGACACTTAAATACAGCATGCGATCTGGTTCTGTGAATGAAGCCCATTGTGAGATATCGTGGTCTACCCATGAGATAACATCCGAGAATGTAATTTATCTTTCTTTGTTAAGAGCAGTAATTTAACTCTTGCAGAGACTGTTCTGTATTGATACTCGATAGAAGCGAAGAGTGCTTTCCTGATAGTCTACTATGCCTTCCGTAAGCTATAAAGCTAACTATATAGTTACATGGGGTAAGCCCTATTTGATAATTACTTAAGGCCCCTTTCACACTGGCTTTCCGATCATGTCCGCCTGTCAGTTTTTCAGGCAGACCTGATCGGATCGGGATCAGCAGATCGATTCCCACTGAGCAAAATGGAGTCCACCGGGTGGAAAGCCCGCGTGAAAGGACCCTAAAGCGAATCTTCACTGCATCTGAGCACCACGAACCAAAAACACTATTTATTACATTTTTAATATTCAAAGAAAACGCCCCCATCCATGCATTTCTCCATGCTTTATTTTGGTGAGAAATCACTTTGAAAAACACCCCCCAGCATTTCTGGCCATAGCCATCTTGAGTAAGGACAAATGATTCATGTAGCATTTACTTCCTGCCCTTAGTTCAAGTATGCATCCTCCCTTCCTGGAGCCCTTCTGGATTCCTTGGCAGGAAACCAGGAATTAACTGAAGAAATGTAGAAAAACAAAGTTTAAAACAAGTAAATACAATAAAGTTTCCTATCTATTTACTAATGCTAGCAGCCAATTTTGATTTGGAGAGTGAAGTTCCACTTTAAGTAAGCCCTACTTAGTGTTTTGCAGTACAACACAATAGTTTACTGTTCCTTCTCACCATGCAAGTCTCAGTCACATAACTCAGGCTCACTGCAAACAATGCTCCCCCTATGTGGCTGATATCTCAATAGTTGTTAAGCAGTTATTAGGTTATTGTAGTGATCCATGGGAAATTCTTCTATTGGCTGGCTAGTCTATCAAAACTCTATTTTAAAACAAGAACAAAAATCTAAAATAGCAGGGCTCAGGAGGCATTGGAGGTGAACATTGCTGTAAGAGTTAGTAGCTGACACAGCTAATGACATTGACTACTAGCTGCAATGCATACTTTATATTATTGGATATTCCCATGGGTTTAATTTAAATGCAAGATATAGTGCATTTTCAGTGGGTACATATTTTAAATTATTATTGCAGTGACTGCCTGCAAGTAATTTTTAAGTGGCTTTCACATTTTGCATACTTATTCTTTCATGTTATTTGCTACTGTATTTAATATAAAGGTTTGTAGATTAGCAATAGGAGGTTCCATATTCCATTGCAATGTGTGTGTGTGATTGGACCAGTGTATGCTCTGGTATCACTGGGGGTGATCTAGGCTGTGTTGTTCTTCAAGGGGGTTTGTAGTCAATGAAGGTATGGTGTAGGGTAGTCCCATTAGCTACTGCTTCTCTGGTAGCCACAGAAAGGTGTTCCACCAGATAAACTTGGATAGATGTAGAGGCACAATCCGTTTAGAGGTTTGTCACAAGTAGCCAATGCAATTCGGGGGAGGCGCCCCCCTCTTTTATTAGAGCTGTGATGGGGGATGTAGTTGGGATTGACCTGGAACGGAGATTGGACTATGAAAGGGCAATTTAAGTCCTGTCAGATGGTGAAGAACCAGCATGTCAAGCTGAGATGCCAGTTCTCCACCATCCGACAGAACCTAAAGGGCCCTATCATAGCTGACCTTCAGTTCCAGGTCAGTCCTGACCACATCCACAATCACAACTCTGATGAAGGGGAGGCACTTCCTCTGAAAAATGAAAAGTGATAGGTTCACTTTGCAGGGGGCACCATAAGAATAAATTACTTATCTTCTCTGTACTCCCCTACTACCCTGATCTTTTTCCATAGACCACCCAAGAAATACCTCATACTTCCATTATTGCATGAATAAATAATGTTCCTCTTGTTTAACCCTACCCACAGTTATTAGCAATGGGGGAAGTGTTCATAGCATGCGTAAAGTGTGAGTTGCTCAGAAAGTTCAAACTTACAAAGTATTCAAGGGTTGTCTGGCAGTGGGTCAGGGGTAGCGCAGTAAGGTGAAATATTGAATGCTCACGGTCTCTCATTTACAGCAAATATATTACTTTTCTCAGAGTGGGCAAACTACAGGTTCGCTTAAAATTACAATAGAATAAAGTAAATAACAGAAGTGTTTTTAATGCAGCCAGAGAAAGGATTGCGGTGGGTGGATAATAGTATCCACCCTCCAAAAAGTGGTTACCTTCAGAGGCTAGGCTTCATAAACCAAAGTAGTGTATAATTATTATTATAAAACATCACTGTATTGCAGTATCAAGATACTAAATGTAAATACCTTACATCCATCCCCATAAAAAAGACACACCGTTGTCTTCCCACCTGGTAACCCTCCCCCTTATGACATCATGGAGTGGCCACAAAAAGTGAGTGGATGGGTCAGGGACTTTGGTACCTAGGCCTGAGACCCCTCAACACTTCTACAATGGAAAAACCTGCGGAAGAGCATAAAAATGCATTTGGACTTTTTGTGGCCACTTTTTGGGCTGAATTGTTTCTGTTAGGTCAGTAGACATTCAACAGCATTACAAAGCAAGTAAGTGTCAATAATAAAACACAATTATACATACAGTATATAATCCAGAGATAAAAGAGAAGATCCAGAGACAAATAGTATGGAGCATCCTCCCACAACTTTTGGGCAGGTGATCCCACCCAGTATAATTATACACTATATTACGAAAAGTATTGGAACGCCTGCCTTTACACGCACATGAACTTTATTGGCATCCCAGTCTTAGTCTGTAGGGTTTGATATTGAGTTGGCCCAACCTTTGAAGCTTTAAGAGCTTCAACTCTTTTGGAAAGGCTGTCCACAAGGTTTAGGAGTGTGTCAAGAATGTTTGACCATTCTTCCAGAAATGCATTTGTGAGGTCAGGCACTGATGTTGGAGAGAGGGCCTGGCTCGCAGTCTGGGCTCTAATTCATCCCAAAGGTGTTCTATCAGTTTGAGGTCAGGACTCTGTGCAGGCCATTCAAATTCCTTCACCCCAAACTCGCTTAATCATGACTTTATGGACCTTGCTTTGTGCACTAGTTCGCAGTCATATTGGATCAGGAATGGGCCAACCCCAAACTGTTCCCACAAAGTGGGGAGCACGAAATTGTCCAAAATGTCTTGGTATGCGGATGCCTTAAGAATTTCCCCCACTGGAACTAAGGGGCCTAGCCTTAACCCGATAGAACACCTTTGAAATAAATTAGAGTGGAGGCTGCAAGCCAGGCCTTCTTTTCAAACATCAGTGCCTGATCTCACAAATGCGCTTCTGGAAGAATAGTCAAACATTTCCATAGACACACTCCTAAACCTTGTGGACAGCCTTCCCAGAAGAGTTGAAGCTGTTATAGCTGGAAAGGGTGGGCCAACTCAATATTGAATCCCATGGACTAAGACTGGGATGCCGTTAAAGTTCATGTGCGTTTAAAGGCAGGTGTCCCAATAGTTTTGGTAATATAGTGTATATACACTGTACATAATGGAAACAATGATAATGGAAACCAATCAGAGAATAACTTCTTAGTTATGAAAAAACACACATAATTAAGTACAGAAGATTGTATAAAATATTAAAACACACCCTTCCCCAAGTTAAAAAATCAAGACAACATTGTCTATATATAATTAGGCACCCACACACCCTCACTACCAAGGATTGTCTGTTGCTTCATAACCTGGCAACTGTAACTAAGTAAATGCCCTGCCTGACTGGAAGGGGTCCATAACCAATGATATCATTGAATATGATCTTCACTTGCAAATGGTAAAGGCAACAGAATCAAGAACTACATCATTTCACATCCATTGGTTGGACTTCCACTGTAGATATCAGTCCTTGATTAGATATCTCATTGCTTCAACTTCCAAACTTAGGACTTCTATGTGCAGGATTTATGCTTAATCCAAATAAGTTGAAGTTAATTCATGACAGAGCAGAGTTGTAGACAAATACAGTATATACATCATGTATCACAAAGGAGTCATGAATCAGGCCTACTATTTGTAGACACTGCACTGATACACTTGTGCAGATCTCTGCTTGTTTCCACTCATGACTGCACCTGGGAGTATAGAAGCCAATACCTTGAGCCATTTAGGACACATTGTGTAATATTGATAGGTTTTGTCCAGTTCAGAACTTTGTCAAGACGAAAAGCTAAACCCAAAAGTATACCCTTGTATCTCTATGTTTGACATATGGGAGCCTCCCACTTTTCTACTTTAAGGCTAGGTTTACAGTAGCATCAAAGCTTGACACTTGTTGTGTTTGACAGGCAGTGAGGAAGTTACATGTCGCCTTTACACTGCCTGTTTAACCCTGTAAATGCAGCACCACCATGTCCCGGCTGCTTGCATTGCACATGGTTGCAGGTTGGTTGCAGCTTGGCCCCAGTTACTTGAATAGGTCATGTTTGACTGTGGTACTGCTTGCTGAATACGGGGTAATAATTTATGCCACAGTTGGGACGCAAACATCAAAGCCATGGCATGTGTATACTACCATCTGGTTGCTATGCAGCTTAACCTTGGTTGTTCTAAATTGATGCACCAGTGGGTTCTCCCACTTTTGGCACTCGTGCATGGTCTTAGGGCTGTGCATGAGCCCAATCTGTGACCACTGTGTCTACTGGACACAGCAGATTTTTTATTGGTGTAGCGGGCCACTGTGATTGGCCGTGGTACCATGCGGTTGCTGTAACCAATCACAGCAATCACATGAAAAGTAGAAGACAATGGCTGTCATTCATGACGCCATTGCTTACTACTGTGTGTGCTACAGAGCCAATTACAGCACCCCTATACCATGTGATAGCTGTGGTCAATCATAGCTATCACAATAGTAAACAATGGCCTTACGAGTGAATGGTAAACACAGTATAAATGATTGCTTATACAGTGATGATCACTGTAATAGGCAATAACAATGTGAAAAAAATACAGATCATCCTCTTTTTGGCTAGACTTGCTTGACTTTTAGGCATTGGAACTGCTATATGTGACTCTACACTAAGCTATATTCCCTTACCACTTGTACAGAGCCAACCATTACAAAACATTTGTGTTGACACAAGTGGTTGATTTGTGTGATAGACAAAATGCAATGTCCAGTACATAATCAGTCCAGATACTGAAAAGCTCTCACACATGTGATATAGCCATACTCGGGAGAAGTATTAGCATGTGTTCTGGGTTGTAATTCTAAGTATGCCTATGCTGCATTTAATAAATATCTTATTAAATTGCCAACTTTGTGTAAAAAAAGTTACACTTTCTTTTCGTATTTTCCAAAAACTTGTGGCAAAAAAATTAAGTCTTATAAAGACTCACTATGCCTCTTAAAAAATATCTTGGGGTGTTTACTCTCTAAATGTTGTCCTTTTGATGGAGTTCCCACTGTCCTGATACTCCAGGTTATTAAAAAAGGTAATAGGTAATCAGGAAATTGGATGTGTAATTTATGCCCCTGGAACCACTGAAGGTGCTCATTGAATTTTAGGCCTCTCTGTGTGACTAGGCTGTGAAAAAGTCTAGTACATGTGGTATCTCCAGACTCGGAGGAGTAGCAAAGTGTTATGGGGTGTAATTCTCATATATGCATATGATGTGTCTTAGAAATATCTTATTAATAGACAACTTTGTGTAAAAAGAATACGTCTTCATTGTTTTTCTTGCATTTTGCAAAAACTTGTGCCAAAAAACTACAAAAGACTCACTATGCCTTTCAGAAAATACCTTGGAGTATTCGATTTTAAAAATTGGGCCTTTTTTTGGGTGTCGTGGTGCTTCAGGTCCTCCAAAAATGTAAAGTATGATCATTTGAAGCCCAAATGTGTTACTTGGATTTTGGGTCTCTCTATGCATCTAAGCTGTGAAAAAGTCTCACACATGTGCTATTCCCATACTCGGAGGCATAGCAGAATGTGTTTTGTGGTGTTATTACAAGTAAGCCTATGCTGTGTGTGAGAAATAACTTGTTAAAATGACAACTTTGTAAAAAAAAGTAAAAAAAAAACTAATTTTATTTCAATTCCTAATTTTGTTACCACCCTTCAAATGCAGGCTGTAAAGAAATGCACACTTGGATTGGACATATTTATTGCACTATACTGATAGCGGAGCATGTAAATTCCTTACATGTTGCCTACTTCCAACAATCCATGAACATTGTGGAGCAGGTATTTTCAACAGATAGAATAAAGTTATCCCACTCAATTTCATAATATATGAAAAACTCCAAATGGTGCCCATTATCACTGTTTCCTATATAGATCCACTGAAACAAAACTATATGCATTTTGTGTTGGTAATACAAGACAATAAATGATTAATGTATTTGTATTTTGTAACTATTTTTCCCATTCGGTCGCAATATTCATGGTAACATCTAGTTTACAGATTTGAAACAAGAACATGTCTTCATATGTTGACTACTGTATATGTCTCTCTTAAATAAAGTTTTGTGCCAACAAAAACTCTTTTTTTTGTTTTCAGTATGGTGGGGAAAGGCAAAACATCTATAAGGTTTTTATTGTTGAGTGTATTTCCACAGGGGAAGTTCCCTGCCGCCACCAATGCCTTTGGATTCCTGTAAATAATTTATACCCTTCTTTTAAGCCATTGAGTGAACTCGGCTCATTTTCATGTTTTCCTCTCATTTTCTCTTATTTTTAAACAGCTCAGTTTACACACATAAGTGCATTATTAGAATAATACTTTAAATATCTGTGACGTTCCAGCCTAGCTAAAGATCTTGTTCATTAAAACCAAAGTCAGATTTTTACTGTTGTCTGTGTACCAGCAGGCAAGATTTACCATCTTAATGTGTTGTAGTCACGTTTCTCTTTTGGAGAGAAAGGGCTGGGAAATTCAAAATTGTACAGTTGTCACTTGAACAAGAGGATAGTTTAAGGGGATTCCCCTCACCTCCTATTACCTCCTATTTTGTCTTCAGGACAGAAGTTAGGGAAAATCTTTCCAATGGAATACAGATAGCAAAAAAGCAAAAAAAAAAAAATAGAGAAAAATCTGAAAGGAGTTTTAACCCTTCTATGCTCTATCCAAAACTGTTAGAAAAAAATGTTTTGACTGGAAAGACTCTTTTTTTTTTTAACCAAAGTGCTCTTTACTTACTGAATGAATGAAGTGAAGGTCTTCTGACTTCCATTGTTCATTTAAATTCAAATAAAATGTTGTTTTTTTTTTAAATCTTCTTTGCACATGATTGGATATTCTTTGCAAAGTAAACATTCCTCAAAATTTCTGGAGCAAATTACCTTGCACCTTGCAAAGTGCAACTTCCCTTGCAAAGCGAATGGCCTATTTGCCTTTAGTAAATCAACCCTTAGGTAAACTTTATCAGATATATACATGTTCAGCCTGCTGTATACTTTATTAAGCTGCAGCTGCTGATTGACAAAAGTTTTCAAACATTTCAATTCATCTATGGCCTGCTTAAGGCTCCGTTAACATGTGAGCGTATGGATCGCGGGCAGAACCGCCGCGGTTCCGCCCGCGATCCGGAGATTTATTGCAAATCGCGGGACGCCTAGCGTTGCCCGTTGATTTGCAATAGCCCCCCAAACGCCGAGCGATGTTGCCGCGATTTCCGCCTGCCGAATCACGGCAACATCGCGCAAACAAAATCGCGGAACGCAATACGCTCCAAAGAAGTACAAGAGCTTCTTTGGAGCGTATTGCGTCCCGCGATTTTGTTTGGGCGATGTTGCCGCGATTCGGCAGACGGAAATCGCGGCAACATCACTCGGCGTTTGGGGGGCTATTGCAAATCAACGGGCAACGCTAGGCGTCCCGCGATTTGCAATAATCTCCGGATCGCGGGCGGAACCGCGGCGGTTCTGCCCGCGATCCAAACGCTGACATGTGAATGCAGCCTAACAGTCAGGCACATGTAAACAAACTGAAAAAAAAATTTGGCCTTTAAATGTGTGCCAGTTTTTATCCCTCAGCATATCACAGCTGAGCACCAGGAAGCCGTGCTGCCATGATGTAACTGTTAATTTCTTTGGTCTATGTTAGCTGGGCTGGCAGTTAGTATGATGTAACAAATGGCTTAAGGGCAGACGAAAATAGATCAAGATTTCAGATCTTAGGCTGTAAACTAAATGCTTCCCCACTGTAAAAAACAGCTATAAAAGTGTAATTTTCACAGGTATTTTTTTAGACATAAATGCGAAAGAGATCAGCTTGTTAAGTATGTTTTCAATATCAATATATGTTATATATTAAAAGTTAATACTAGGTTATATAAATTAAAAGTTTTTTTTTTACAGTTCATAATTAAAACGGATTATGAGGGAAGCCAAATTTGCCTAAAACCTATGCAGGGTCTTCTTCACACCAGTGTTAATTTCATAGACTAAAATGTTTTCGTCGACTAAATTAACACAATTTTAGTCTACTAAAATATGACTAAAACTAAAACAATTCAGATGGCTAAAATACGACTAAAACTAAAATGGCATTTTAGTCATAAGACTAAAATACGACTAAAACTAAAATGGCATTTTAGTCATAAGACTATAACTAAAACTAAATTGAAAATTGACAATAAAAATTAATACTCCTCCGCTGGCCATTTCGGCAACACAATTCCATCCAGAGTATGTAATAATAGCACATTAAAGTTTAAACATTTATTGCACCAGCGCATATTCATAAGCATAAGTAAGCGGCATCTACTAAGCTGCAGAAAACTAAAAAATTAAGAAAAAGGCTTTTCTTATATTTTTCCCTAATATTTAATGTTGGTAATATATTCAGGTAAGATGTGCAATGACATTACAGCCAATGGAGTTTACAGTTTTTTGTTTTTTTTGTATTTTAAAGTTGCACTTCAGTTTGTCAAAAAGCAATATTTCTGTTTGTTTATGAAACTCTGTTTTATTTATAAAGATGTTATATATCACAATGGCTAAATCTGTGTCTGTAGTGCGTGTTCAAACCTTATAATAACATATTATTAGATTTTTACTCTACAATTCATTTGGAAATGCTAGAGAAATGTTTAAATAATGCATTACAACTAACCTAAACCTATTCGATTTGTAGTTGACTAAAATGTATGAGATTTTAGTCAACTAAAATGTACTGGAGATTTTAGTCTACTAAAATATGACTAAAACTAAAACAATTCAGATGACTAAAATACGACTAAAACTAAAATCGCATTTCAGTCAAAAGACTAAAATATGTCTAAAACTAAAATGGCATTTTATCAAATCATTGGAAGAAATTTGGTGGACTTTAAAGGCACAGATAAGGGTAAGATAAAAAACTTTTTTATTGATTGACATATAAAAAACAAAGGAAACCCCTAACAAAAGGGGAGTACTTTTTACACATACAAAATATACATAGAGAGTACCAGAGTGTACGTAAACAAAAAAACTTACATGTGTATCAAAAATAGAAAGAAAAAAATCATAAAAATTGCATAATACATAAGACATAGTGGTATCACCATACTATACTTTACATCCTACAAACTCGAAGATAGTGCTGAGGAGTGGCACTATGTAGATCCTCGAGTGTAGTTGATACAGCCCTTGAATGGGAAATAGTTCATGTAGCCAGATGCCCTACATGTTTCGCTTGGAAAATCAAGCTTCTTCTGGAGCTACTGGTGTACAGACTCCCTGTAGAGACAGATAGTAGTTCACAATGGCCGATGTATTTTGGCACAACAAATGTATAGATCATGGATAATAACGGGGGGTGGTGACGGCTGTAGTGAGTTTGTCAACTGGTGTCAGTTCAAAACAGATAAAACATGGTATGTGTCTGTTAGAGACAGATACCAGTGGTTATAACCAGTTGGCAGAAAAAAACAAAATAAATGGGGTACAAAAGTATCCGGGATATGAAGAGTCCCTCTAATCAGAAGGGAGACACCAGCAGGTTCAACTCAAAGACAAAGCGGCCGAATCCCCCGGATGGGGATAAACCACCAGGGTGGTTTATCCCCATCCGGAGGATTCGGTCACTGTGTCTTTGAAACATGTAGGGCATCTGGCTACATTAACTATTTCCCATGCAAGGGCTGTATCAACTAAACTTGAGGATCTACATAGGGCCACTCCTCAGCACTATCTTCGAGTTTGTAGGATGTAAAGTATAGTATGGTGATACCACTATGTCTTATGTATTATGCAATGTTTATGATTTTTTCTTTCTATTTTTGATACACATGTAAGTTTTTTTGTTTAAGTACACTCTGGTACTCTATATGTATATTTTGTATGTGTAAAAAGTACTCCCCTTTTGTTAGGGGTTTCCTTTGTTTTTATATGTCAATCAATAAAAAACGTTTTTTATCTTACCCTTATCTGTGCCTTTAAAGTCCACCAAATTTCTTCTAATGATTTGATACAATTATTTAGGATGTGGCACATTGTCCCTTAATTCCGTTGCGCCCATACTGTGCTGCTGTATTGGTTGCGCAATTTGCTCATTTAGTTAAAATGGCATTTTAGTCAAAAGACTATAACTAAAACTAAATCGAAATTTGCTGTCAAAATTAACACTGCTTTCGACAGTTCTACACAATGGTTACACTTTACAGTTCTACACAATGGTTACACTTTAAAATTCTACACAATGGTTACACTTCACAGTTCTACACAATGGTTACACTTCACAGTTCTACACAATGGTTACACTTCACAGTTCTACACAATGGTTACACTTTAAAGTTCTACACAATGGTTACACTCCAAAGTTCTACACAATGATTGCGCTTTCCTGCTCAGGAGACTGATTGAAAACAGTGCATTGATTGTCTGCCAGATTTCTTATCTCCTTCTTGAGGGCCCCAGGATCACTTGTCATAATGAATAAGGCAGACCATAGATGGTGTGATCCCCCCATCATCACAGTCAATGTTGATGGGGGAATCTCTTTCCCAGAGCTATTGTTTTCTCCGGGCGTGGGGAGCCTTCCCTGCTGGGAGAACACAATCGTTATTGCTAGCAGCAACAGCAATAATCACATGCAGAAAATCCAGCATGCTGGTTGTATCCAAGTCGACCAATTGATTGACTTAGGTAAATTCAGCCTGCCCATAAATGGTTTGAAGGTCAGCCAGTCCCTGCTGAACCGGCTGATATTTGAACCATTTATGGCCTGGCTTTAATATATGACCGATCTGCCCATCTTGTCCCTTGTCCTGCTTCATCACCCCCACCTGGGCTTTTCCTTTCGGTGACACCACTGACACAGGAACATTTTGTCCTTTTAGTGATGCTACCAACCTAAGGACATTTTTTCCTTTGTCACTAATAGCACCATATTTGTGAGCCAGTTTTAAACTTTTCAGTTTGCTGCAGTGTTTGTTTAATTTCATGCCACAAGCATTGCAACATTTTTGCGTGTTGCTATTGGCTCCATCCCCTTCTCCACCTACTCGGGGCAGGGGAGCTGGTGATAGGTGGGGGTGGCTTGTGATGTGGTGCTGGGGTGCCAGGGGCAGTCATTTCCCATTTTTCCCATTTTTGTAAACACAGCCGCCTGTCATTCTCCCCTGTGCAAGAATGGAGATCACACGGTCCTACTATGTAGGACCGTTGATCTCTGTTCTTACACTAGTAGCCACATCCAATCACAGTTAGAAACATGCCCCTAGGGACACACTTAACCCCTCCCTCTCAAATAAAGTTAACTCCTTCCCCGCCAGTGTCATTTTTACAGTAACAGTGCATGTGTATAGCACTGATTGCTGTAGTAATGTCACTGGTAACCCCAAAAGTGTCAAAAATGTCAGTCAAGGGTCCGATCTGTCCGCTGCAATGTCGCAGTCCCGCAAAAAAAATTGCAGATCGCCGCCATTACTCGTTAAAAAAAACAACAAAAATGACAAAAATCTTTCCCTTAGTTAGTAAACGCAATAACTTTTGCGCAAACCAATGAAAATATGCTTTTTTGCGATTTTTTTTACCAAACATATGTAGCATAAAACAAATTGGCCTAAAATGTTAAAAAATTTAGATTTTTACATTTTTTGGGGGGAATTTCATATAAAAAAAATGTGAAAAATATTGTTATTTTTGCAAAATTGACGCTCTTTTTTTGTTTATAGCGCATGATCAAAAAATCGCACAGGTGATAAAATACCACCAAAAGAAAGCTCTGTTTGTGGGAAAAAAAAGGACATCAAATTCTTTTAGGTACAGCGCTGCACGACCGTGCAATTGTCCGTTAAAATCACGCAGTGCCGAATCGCAAAATAGGCCCTGGTCAGGAAGGGGGTAAAATCTTCCGGGGCTTAAGTGGTTAAAAGCTCATCTTCATTCAGCTGTCAGTTTGTAAAAGCCTTTGGCGCAGCCTACGTACATGTAATGTACAGCGGTGATGGTCATCTCCATCTAGTGGCCGATATGTACACTACTAAGTTCAATCTTATCCCACTAAATCACGCACATGAGAATACTCCAGAAACATGTGAGGGCGACCCCAAGGTTTTAACTGCCTAGACTCCTCCGCAGAGTTTATTCCAGCACTGGCTTGTTTGCAGACTTTTATTTTAATAAAGGTATAAACCCTCAAAAATAAAAATGCAAGACCACCGCATACCAGCTTCAAAAACCTATTTAATGCTGGAAGCATCTCAGTGGCTAGGATTGTCCACTTATGGCATGGGATTCTGCATCACAGTTATGAGTGCTTCTGTACTACACACCCCAATGAATAATGCTGCTGAGGAGCACAGGTGTGACTTAGGACAGCTCTGTTTCTTCTGGTCTCTTCCCCTTGTCAAGCAGAGCAAGGAGGCCTTGCAGAAGGAAAAGAGGCAGTAAATTATTAGATCTTAGATTAGGCAAGTGTTGTCACTCTGGGGTATGAAGTCCTGAAAAAGGCTATTTTTAGGCAGGATCATCAGGTATAAATGTAAACAATGAAGTGCACAATGAAAGTGTTACTAAACCAGGAACCTGCATTCACTATATCTTGTCTCCCACAGTACACAGAATATAGAAAAACGAATAAACAGTGGGAGGGTCTTAAAGGGGCATCAAATACCAGGAATGCATTATGTACAGAGTGCAGAATTCGGTGGGGTTTCACACAGAGTGCAGTATACAGTGCACAGTTCAGGGGTGCACTACACACAAAGTGCAGAGTTCAGTGGGGTTACACACAGAGTGCAGAGTTCAGGGGTGTGCTATGTGCAGAGTTTAGGAGTGTGCTACATATACAGTGCAGAGTTCAGGGGTGCACTACACACAGAGTGCAGAGTTCAGGGGTGTGCTACATGCAGAGTTCGAGAGTGTGCTACGTATACAGTGCAGAGTTCAGGGGTGCTCTACACACAGAGTGCAGAGTTCAGGGGTGTGCTACGTGCAGAGTTCGGGAGTGTGCTACATATACAGTGCAGAGTTCAGGGGTGTGCTACACACAGAGTGCAGAGTTCAGCCTTCTTCCACAGCTGCTTAGCTCTGCATCCCCCATCCACATCTCACTTTTCCCCCTCTTCTTCTCTAGTACCTCCGCTCACACTGTAGATTGTGTCGCCTCTCTCAATTGCAGGGAGATCATCCAGTGGAGGTGTCAGCATTCACATTGCATCACAGGCACCGGCATCTCCTTTGTCCCCATACTGCACTTGGAAAACACAGGAAGCCAGACCTTTGTGTTTACAAGTGATAGTGATGGGCAGGGAGCAGAGGGCCTGAGCCAAAGGTGGTGGAACTGAGTTCCACCAAGTTCCAGCTGAAAGAAAAGCCCTGATTTTTAGTAAATATCTATTGCCAAATACATTTTCTCATCAGCAGTTAAAGCAGTCTTGTGACTTCTATCAGTGTCTGGTTAAAGCTTGTAGAAGGAGTTTTCATTCTCCCCTTTTTTTACTATGAGGATGCAGGACCTCTGTCTGGACAGTACTGACTGGCCCTGTGCTGATCACATGCACTCTCGCAACAAAAAAAACTGTAGCAATACACACCAAACTGGAGACAATAGAAGAAGGGGAGGATCAGAGGAGACATGATCAAACAGCCTTTTTACACAATGCGGAGGATTACCCCTTAGGTTCCACAGTGAGTATAACAAGCATGCTTTACTGCATATACAGACTGATTTTACTGTTGTGGGTTTAGCAACAGTTTAAAGTGTAATTCCACTTTTGTTGAGAAAAAAACCCCTCTGGTGATCTCTGTGCATTGCAGGGATTTTAACAAACTTTGTTGCAGATTCCTACGTTTTGTTATACTGAAGAAATCATTGTTTGTTCCTCTGTGCGGAGTGGGTCAAATGAGAGTGGTTTCATAATTAGCTGTGGCAGCTGCAGAGCTCTAATGAGGAAATCTACTGGGCCTGCATCCCTTTAGACACGCTCCTATTGGGAGTATCTCAGCAAAAATGAAATTTTTGTTGCAGGGGATGCCAGAAATCTGACTTGTATCTCATGCAGACTTCTGGGAAAATTGGTGAGCCAATCACACAAGCAGGAGTGTGGGGTGTGGTCAGTATACAGTCTGTGTGCAGAACAGCTCCAGGTATCCGTATTGCATTGCAGTTTCAGAAAATTACAACAACAGCTTCAGATTGAAAAGGAAAGGTAATTTGTAATAATATTCAATTACAATATGATTTGTGTAATAATTGTATACACTATATTGTTTTTTCTTTATTTGCTGATTTTTTCCCCACGAAATTGGAGTTACCCTTTAGAGGCATACTGTAGGTTCCAGGTCAAGAATGTGTGTATATTTTAGATTTTTCATTTCCAGTTTATACATTATAATGCGCAAAAGATAATATAGGAGAACAAGCATGAAAACATTTGAGAATCATAATAAACATTACTTTAGAGTGAACACTGCAATTACATAGTATTTACATAGTACATAGTTGGTGAGGTTGAATAAAGACAAAAGTCCATCCAGTTCAACCTGTGTAGATGTGTGTGGCTGTAATCATCTTGCATACCCCTGAATGTTCTGATCCTTGAGATGTACGTCTAAGAGTCTTTTGAAAGCCACCTTACTACCCGCAGAAACCACCTCATGTGGTAGAGAATTCCACAATCTTGTAGCCCTAACAGTAAAGAACCCCCCACGTTGCCTGAGGTTAAAACGCTTCTCCTCTAATCGCATTGTATGCCCCCGAGTTCTCATGCAATCCCTTCGACTGAACAGCTTTTTTTCTAAGCCTAGATCCCCATTTAGATATTTAAAAATTGCTATCATGTCCCCCCTCAGGCGTCTCTTCTCCAGGGAGAATAAATCAAGCGATTGCAGACGCTCCTCATAATCAAGGTCCTCCAATCCCCTAATTAGTTTAGTTGCCCTTCTCTGGACTCTCTCCAGCTCCAACACATCCCTTCTGAGGACTGGTGACCAGAACTGGACCGAATACTCCAGATGAGGTCGGACCAGAGTTTTATAAAGTGGAAGGATTATAATCTTATCTCTGGAATACATTTCCTTTCTTTATGCATGCTAATATTCTGCTAGCCTTGGCAGCTGCCGCTTGACATTGCATGCTGTTGCCTAGTCTATCATCAACCAAGACTCCCAGATCCACCAATTACAACACAAGTGCAACACTGTGATTTTGTGGTTAGCTCTTCTGCCTTTCAGCAGTAGGGTCCCCAGTTTGAATTCCAGCCAATATGCAATCTGCATGGAGATTTCATATTCTCCCTGGGTTTCTGTGAGTTTCCTCCAAAATTCCAAAAATATGCTGGTAAATGAATTATCTAAATAGACCCTACTATATGTTTGTGGAGCCAGGAGCGGACTACCATTATCTGACACTGCAGACTTACTCTCTGCTCTCTCAGACTGTCTCTATGCTCCCCTAGTGTTGGTCTCCGATTTCATGCATCATACTCCTGAGACTGGAAGAAAAGCATTGAGGGAACTGTAGTCTTCTAAAAGGATATTACAGCACTGCTGAACTGTTTATGAACTACAACTCCCAGCAGGCCATTCACTCCAGGGGAGAATTCTTAGTTACATAGTTACATAGTTACATAGTAGGTGAGGTTGAATAAAGACAATAGTCCATCCAGTTCAACCTGTGTAGGTGTTTGTGGCTGTAATCATCTCGCATACCCCTGAATGTTCTGATCCTTGAGATGTACGTCTAGTAGTCTTTTGAAAGCCACCATACTACTTGCAGAAACCACCTCTTGTGGTAGAGAATTCCACAATCTTGTAGCCCTAACAGTAAAGAACCCCCGACGTTGCCTGAGGTTAAAACGCTTCTCCTCTAATCGCATTGTATGCCCCCGAGTCCTCATGCAATCCCTGCGACTGAACAGCTTTTTTTCTAAGCCTAGATCCCCACTGAGATATTTAAAAATTGCTATCATATCCCCCCTCAGGCGTCTCTTCTCCAGGGAGAATAAATCAAGCGATTGCAGACGCTCCTCATAATCAAGGTCCTCCAATCCCCTAATTAGTTTAGTTGCCCTTCTCTGGACCCTCTCCAGCTCCAACACATCCCTTCTGAGGACTGGTGACCAGAACTGGACAGAATACTCCAGATGCGGTCGGACCAGAGTTTTATAAAGTGGAAGGATTATAGTCTTATCTCTGGAATACATCCCTTTCTTTATGCATGCTAATATTCTGCTAGCCTTGACAGCTGCCGCTTGACATTGCATGCTGTTGCCTAGTCTATCATCAACCAAGACTCCCAGATCCTTCTCCATTTTTGATTCTCCCAGGGGTTCCCCTAATAACGTGTATTGTGTTTTTATGTTTCTAGTCCCCAAGTGCAAAACCTTACACTTCTCCACGTTAAACCTCATTTGCCAAGTCGTTGCCCACTCCGTTATTTTGTCCAGTTCATTCTGTAGGATATCTGCTTCATGCTCTGCTGTTATTGCCCTGCCTAATTTTGTGTCATCTGCAAAAACTGATATTAAACTACTGATCCCGTCCTCAATGCTGTTTATGAATAAATTGAACAAGGTTGGTCCTAGGACTGAGCCTTGGGGGACCCCGCTTACTACCTCAGACCAGTCTGAGTATGCGCTGTTTATTACTACCCTTTGGACACGCCCTTTTAGCCAGTTCCGTATCCAAGAGCAAACCCTGCTGTCGATACCTGCAGACCTTATTTTATAAATTAAGTGCTTATGGGGAACTGTATCAAACGCCTTAGAAAAATCTAGGTACACCACATCCACTGGTCTGCCCCTATCTAGCTCACAGCTCACCTCCTCGTAGAATGTTAAGAGATTGGTTTGACAAGAACGCCCATTTGTAAACCCGTGCTGGTTACTACTGATGATGCTGTTGTCCTTAGCAAACTCTACGATATAGTCCCTTATCATCCCCTCCAGAAGTTTACATACTACTGATGTCAGACTGACAGGCCTATAATTTCCCGGGATATGCCTCTGATCCTTTTTGAATATCGGAATCACGTTAGCTTTCCTCCACTCCCCTGGTACATCTCCTGTCCTAATACTGTCCGCAAAGATCAGGAACAGTGGTCTGGATATAACCTTACTGAGTTCCTTGAGTACTCTCGGATGTACGCCATCCGGGCCTGGTGATTTTTTTGTGTTAAGTTTATCCAGCCTTTCCCTGATATCACCCTCTGTTAGCCATGGTGGCAAGTCCTGTATATTACTACTAACCATACAGTCATGGTCAGTGTACCCCTCTGTTTCCTGTGTAAAGACTGATGAGAAAAAAGCATTCAGCACGGTTGCTTTTTCAGTGTCCTCTGTAACCATCCTCCCATCATCGTTAATTATGTGTGCAATATGCTCTGCCCTAGTTTTTTTGCTGTTGATATACTTAAAGAATTTCTTTGGGTTTTTTTTACTATTCTCCGCTATTTGCCTCTCAAAGTCTATTTTAGCCATCTTGATTTCGTGTTTACACTTCCTATTTGCCTCCTTGTATTGGTCAAAAGCCAATACTGTGCCTTCTGATTTATATTTCCTGAAGGCCAATTTTTTTCCCCTAATAAGTTTTTTAACGCTAGGGTTTAGCCAGCCAGGTTTGGCTTTGTCTCTTCTAAATTTATTTCCCATAGGAATGCACTGCAAGATGCCTTTGCTTAATATATTCCTAAAGCATTCCCATTTTTCCTCTGTGGTCAGGGATCCCAGGGTTCGGTCCCAGTTTACCCTTTCCATCAACGAGTACAATTTTGGAAAGTCTGCCCTTCTGAAGTTAAGGGTTCTTATGTTCCCCACTTGCTTTGCTATATTGTTATTTACGCTAAATGTGATCATCCTGTGATCGCTAGAGCCCAGGTTGTCCTGGACCCCTACCTCCGAGATTAGGTCTGGGTCATTAGTGATCAATAGATCCAGGATTGCTTTTTCTTTAGTAGGAGAATCCACCAACTGTGACATGTAATTATCCTGTAAGGTTTCCGTAAATAGACGGCCCTTATGTGAGTGTGTAGTCCCCTCTCCCCAGTCAATGTCGGGATAATTGAAGTCCCCCATTCTAGGGGGACTTCTAGGAGAGAGACTATAAAGGGATCTGCTGAACAGGCCCACGCTCTCTTTCTTCCCAGGGTCCATCATGTATGCATCGGTCTGCATACAGAGAGAGAGGACTACGGCCTACTGCACACCACCCAGCTGTCTGCAGACTCAGCCCAGGCAGGACAGATGACAATCGCTACATCGTGGACATCCCTGCAGCATTGCTGATCGAGTTGGAGTCAGCAGGACTCACTGAAACAGCAGAGTACAGCCATCTCAGTGTCTCATAGCGTGGAGAGTTGCCGTTGCCTGTTCTTCCAGAACTCATAGGAGGGACCTCAAAATTGGTGAGAGAGCACCTGCTCAGAGTCCAGTTACCAGCTGCTACAGTTTCTCTTAAACACTGAACACAGACACTCTACATCTGGATCAGTTAGTGGATCATCATTAAGCAGAACCAGCTATTCTGCATTGCCTGTTTCACACTGTGCTACACTGGGGAATCATTTGCTCTTTGAGCTCCAACTGCCGGTGAAGATACTAGCAAGGCCTTGCATACTGAACACGTTACTGGTATCTAGATTACCTCATCTCTCATTAGGATACAGGTACTATAGGCCTGCCCGGGGGGTTCCCCTTTAGTAAGAGTATTTCACATAGCAATTTATAGTTTTCTGAGCGATTCATTAACTTACTGTAAGATACTGTGTATATTTAGTGTATTTACTTGTTACTATAACTGGTTATTAACTGTTCTTTAGTGTTATATCAACTGAGTCCTGGCTTTTTATCCAGGGCCTAGTTGATTAATTCCCTTTTCAAGCCTTCTTTTTGAGTAAAACAAAGCTAAAGAGTTAAAACCTATCTGCATTGTGTCAGTGTGTCATTTAAAGGTATACACAACATGTCTGAACCTACCCTATAGCAGTGTTTCTCAACCTTTTATCGGTCAAGGCACCCTTTCTAATTAACCACAATCTCGAGGCACCCCATTCTAAAATGTAAAAAAACTAAACTAATATTACATAATGCAGCAAAATCTGCATATGTAGTACACCCAACATTAGAGGTGATTTATTCTTCCAAAGCAAACACACCTTTGTACACTGGAACTGACTAGTATTCCAATGTTTCTCTTCTTTGTCAGTTTCCCTCCCTCATCCAGCTAATGTGACCCCATTGCTGATGGAGAGGGGCAAGTGGAGGAGCAAACAAGGATACGGTGCAGGTGCCTCCTCCTTATTTACCAATGACATCATTGGTTGTTAGGACGCCTGTGGCTAGAAGGTTGTAATGGTCCACAATAAAAGCCTGTGCTTTTGTGTAACTAAAAGGCAGGTTTAATCCACCCACTGGCTTGTGTACACTTTTTGGGCAATTTTTAGGCATTTTGCCAAGGCACTCCTGAAGAAACCTGAAGGCACCCCAGGGTTGGTTGAAAAATGCCGACCTAGGGTGTCAGGAGGGCTGGATGATTCACAGGATCAAAGTGGCACAGAAGAACATACAATTACAAGCAACCCCCAAGGGGGCAGTGCTACATGTGTATTTTTGTATGTGAGCTAGGAACCTTAGACTCTAAGCTCCTTGAGGACAGGGACTGATGTGAATGTACACTATGTAAAGCTTTGTGTAAAGTAAGTGCTAAGTAAAAACACAGTATACTTTCCTTTTAAATGGTTATAGTGAATGATTCTAGCAGCTTCCTATCCTGCGTTTTTATAATACTGCATTGTCTGTTGTTACAGCATAAGATATCTGAACATTGTGTTGTCATCAGCATACTATAGACAGCCCTGTTGTCTGAACTTGTCAGTATCACATATAACAGATGATGTCAATTAGTACTTTAAATGTCTAGCCATCATGTTAAATTGAAGGTGTATTAAAAAAAACTGCAAATACAGCAAACAGCAAATACATCTGTTTACCAACCAAAAGTCTCAGTGAATTTGCCTAAAGTCATCAAACATTCTGCAGCCTCGGGGTATCCATGATTCAAGGCTATATAACATGAAAAATAAATGGTATTGACATGCGATGATGTGGACAGCAAAGTAAATAGACATAAAATACTGAGGAGATCATGCACAGATTTGTTCTTAAAGCAAACTACCTTCCCGGAAAGACAGGAAAAAACATAAACTTTCTAAATAGTCTATTCCCTCTTTTGAATCCTAATTCTATTGCAAGCCTTTGGATTGAATGATTTAAAGAAGAAATATTTATATTTTGCTAGCAGTTTCTGGATCTGCATATAGCTGTCTACAACTAAAACTTGAGGCTTCACATATACTCAACATTTTACATTCTAGATCCAATACAAAATTTTGCAAACCAAGGTGGTCATCACTGAGTATGGAATTCATTTAGTGAACTCCCATCCTATAAGAATGCATGCTTTCTAAATAATTCATGGTTTAAAGCTCAACTGATGGGAAAATGTAAAAGGATCCTTTGCAGAGGGACTGTGCCTGCACTGCAAGGGTTAATTGCTTGTTTTGCCTAGGGGAGAGGAGAAACACTTTTACTTACCTGCATGCAGGTTTGATTGCTTTTATCTGCATTCTGGAGGCTTCCAGAATATAGAGGGCTGGTAGAGTCAAACGGGCAGCTTGAATATTTATTGCGCTGGAGCCAATGCATGTGAGTAGGTGGCTGGAGGAGGAGGGACATAAATAGTTGGGGGTCTGGAGCTGCTGGGTTCTTGTCCTGCTGGAGGAGTTTTGCAGTCTCAGGGGCTGCTGCCCTTTGGGGCAGTTTTGCTGGAGTCTGCTGATGCTCACCGATGTCCCAGCTATAGCAGAACTGCAGGGGGGTGGGGCTATTCCTAATTACCTTTGGAGCTGTTTCAGCAGTTTCATCTAAGGATTTGATCTGTAGAACTCACTGAAGAGTGCCTGGTGGAGGATGGAATATGTGTAGTTGCCCTGGGACGTAGTAAGAACTGACCTGAGCTCAGGATCCTAGTGATTGTGTGCTGTTCTAATAATTCATAGTTAAAAGCTCAACTAATGGGGAAATGTAAAATTATCCTTTGCAGAGGGGCTGTGCCTGCACTGTATTGGTAAATTGCTTGTATTGTCTAGGGGAGAGGAGAAAAACTTTTACTTACCTGCATGCAGGTTTGATTGCTTTTTCCTGCATTCTGGAGGCTCCCAGAATATAGAGGGATAGTAGAGTCAAATGGGCAGCTTGAATATTTATTTTGCGGGAGCCAATACTTGTGAGTAGGTGGCTGGAGGGGGACATAAATAATTGGGGGTCTGGAGCAGCTGGGTTCCTGTCCTGCTGGAGAAGTTGCAGCTACAGGGGCTGTTGCCCCTTTGAGGTGGTTCAGCTGGAGTCTGCTGATGCTCACTGATGTCCCAGCTATAGCAGAGTTGTGGAGCCTATTCCTTTGGAGCTAATTCAGCAGGTTTAACCCAAGGATCTGATCTGAAGAACTCACTGAAAAGTGCCTGGTGGAGAATGGAATATTGGTAGGTGCCCTGAGACATTGCAAGAACTGACCTGAGCTCAGGATCCTAGTAATTTTGTGATGTTCTATTTTTGGGGTACCAGCAGTAGCTCTTCAGAGACAGCTCTTACAGGGTCTCAGCTCTGGCTTCCTCTTTCTTTCTGACTTAAGAACTGTTCAAAGAAGTTTGACCTAGTGAATTGGGTTGTCCAGTTACAATTCAGCATTTATGGACTATCCCATACCACCCTAAACCCTCTCCTGTTACAAGTTATACAAGCAATAAATCATAAACAGACATCCCCTAGACTGTATGTTGGAGCCTAAGTGAATGGACTGTTGGCTGTGTGATTGGTAACCTCTGTACAGTTTGGTGGAGAACCAGTTAAGATCAGCGGCTCCTAAGTTGGTAGCGCTACACATGGCTTTTGGATTGAAGGGAATTTACAAAGCAGAGCAATTACAGGATTCATATCCAAGAAATCAAAATAAAAAAATATGAAATAAAACCCTACATCTATAAATCCTCAAATGTGATAAAAACATATACATTTTTATATATCTTTAAACAAATAATTGTATCCTAAATAAATAGGTTAGTTAGGAACTGGTTCATATAAATGGTGTGGGAAAGGCAGGTTCTGTGTGCATTTCCCTAACTGCGGGTGAACAGGCTGCCCATGTGAGAGCGTGTAGGTGTTAATTAATTGTTAATGGTACCCCAAATGCATCTCACAAGCTCAGAATGTTTGTGGGCACCAAATTGCATGGTACCCCAGTACCATGCAGTTTGGTGCAGTGCGTTCTGAAAGAGTAGGGCTTGCACTACTTTTTACACATTCCAGTCTGTTTTGCAGCCCATTTAAATAAATAGGCGGCCAAGCAGGACTGCACGGGAAAGCATGTGTTCTGGTGTGAACTGACCCTAAAGTGGAACACACATAAAAAAATACAATTCTTTAATACTCCGAAAACTATGTCACCAAAGTGTTGTTCATGTATTCATGGAAAATTCAGAATATAGATGAGACTTCAATCATGTAATGCAATGCATCCCGCTCAAAATTTAAACCCAGAAGTCTTTTTTCCCAGTGTAAATATCAATTTTTCTTATCTTTATAGACATAGCTATATAGATGTTTTATACATTTTCAAACTAATCCTCTTACTATGGAAGTTGGAGGTTTCTTCCACAGCTGGCTGTAACGCTCCTGCGTTTTTGTTATAGGCTGGATTTACAGCTGCAAAAATCTCCACTCAGTAGTCATGTAGAGATGTGTTGAATACCAGATCCAACTCTCCAGGACTCATCACCGTGGGCCTGTCAGCTTCAACATACAGATATATACACACTCAATGAGATGGTTCTGGAGTGATAGGATGTATATGATAGTATGAAGGTGATGTGCTGAAGGGACAGGTGTGAACAGTGACAAGGATGGTAAGCACTTGATAGGTTTGTACAGGAGAGTTCAAGATGGTATTTAGGAATGCAGATAGGTTAGTATCGAGTATGCTAACAGGTGGTGAGGACAGCAGATGACAAATACAGGATAGACTAACCCAATGCAAGGATAGATAGTAGTAGACAGGAGAGCTAGCAATCTATGCAGCAGTGCAGATGATAGATGGTAGTAGACAGGAGAGCTAGCAATCTATGCAGCAGTGCAGATGATAGATGGTAGTAGTCTCAAGAGCTAGCAATCTATGTAACAGTGCAGATGATAGGATAGTATGGATAGGTAGTAACAGTCCTTAATGCAATAGTAGTAGTGTAAGTTATGGAGGTTTCCCCTGCGGGGTACTTATCACTATAGTATAGTAGTAGAAGGGTCCGGTGATGAGGAAGTGATCCAGTAGCGAGATACAGGGATCAGTAGCGAGGTTCGGGTCTGAGGAAGTGATCCTGGTAGCGAGATACAGGGATCTGTAGCGAGGTTCCACAACGAGACACGCTTGTAAGCATAGATGCAAGGCAGGTTGAACGAACATGTGAGTGAGAACGCCGGCGGTTGAAATAGCCGCCCTGCGGCGCTCAGTGATGACAGCATCGGTCTTAAAGGTGTATGCGCACCTACCAGAAGAGAATGGTGGGGCGCATACACGGAATGGAAAGTGGAATAAGGGTACCAGAGGTACCAGAACATTACACTGGCAAAGATAGTGATGCATGCTTTATGTTCACTTTGTATTTTTTTGCTTAAACAGATAAATATAAATAGGGTACAATAATTACCTAAGTAGTTGACAAGATGTAAAATGATGGATTATTTTGCAAGCTGTTTATGAGTATGTTGGACAGCATTGCAATGCCATAGCTATGAATGAGCAGCACTGGGCTGGTGCTCCTGTTATACCTTTTTACCAGTGGCTTCACACTTTATCAGATGGGTGTGGATCTAATAATATGGTAATTTGCCAACATATGAGACAAAAAATAATAAATAAAGTGTTACTAAATGCACAGCAGTAAAATCAGTCTGTATATGCTGTAAAGCATGCTCATTATACTCAGAGTTGTATAAAGTACTCAAAACCCGTACTTGAGTAAAAGTACAAGTGCTCGATTAAATAGTGACTTGAGTAGAAGTGGAAGTGCTCAATCAAAAAGTGACTTGAGTAGAAGTACTAAAGTATTCAACATTTTTTGTACTTAAGTATTGCAAGTAGTTTTTTTAAAAAATTTTGCTACTAAAGTACTGAAAGTAAAAGTACCAGTAGTTTTGAAAAAAAAAATTGCTACTCAAGTACTGAAAGTAAAAGTACAAGTACTGTGTTATGTAGTTATTAAAGAAAGAAGTCAAACGTTTGAACATCATATTGTTTTTTATTATTTCAAATGCAGCTTTTATTTATACATACAGTAGCATTTATTTTCATATGCACTGATAATACACATGTTTTGAGCTTCATGAAACCTGCCATCTACTGTTCTGGCAGTGGTAATTTTTATAATAGTAACGAGTAACTATGCAGCACAAAAAAAAAAATATCAGAGTAGGAGTATTGAAATCATCAAAAAAATGTAGTGAAGTAAAAGTGGAAGTAGGAGAAAAAAATTCTACTCTAGTAAAGTACAGATGCCGCCTTTCGGTACTTAAGTACAGTAGTGAAGTAGTTCTACTTAGTTACTATACATCTCTGATTATACTCACTGTGGAACATAAGGGGTTAATCCTTAGCATTGTGTAAAAAGACTGTTTGATCTCGTCTTCTTTGATCCTTCCCTTCTTTTACTGTCCCCAATCCTTCTCCTGATAAAACTACGCCTTTTGAGTCACTCTGCATATGTTAGTTTGGTGTGTATTTATACAATTTTTTTTTTTTCTTGGGAGGGTGCATGTAATCAGCACAGGGTCAATCAGAACTGTCCAGACAGAGGGTCAGGGGTCCTGCAGCCTTTTTAGGACAGTGAGAGTAAAATGAAAACTCCTCCAAGAAACTTTACCAGACACTGATAGAAGTCACAAGACTGCTATATACTGCTGATTAGAAAAGGTATTTAGCAGATTATATTTACTAAAATAATTGTATTTCTATGTTCTGTGCACTGTGGAAGACCAGATATGCAGGGAATGCAGGGTCCTGAGTTTAGTAACACTTTAAAAATATATATAGCAGCAATTAATGGGAAACAGAAGTGGCTCAGAGTAAATGTTTACATTTTTTGATCATCGTTTTTAAAATTGAATAATATAAAGCCACCACAATCCACAATGATTTTATATTTAGTATTTCCATTGCCAGAAACCAAAGCGGTGCAGTTCTAGTTTGTGTTAATTCAAAATTGTACACTACATATAAACATGTTGTCACGTGCCTGGTCCTGCACCTGAAATGCTGAGAGGGCTCTCCATGCAGCTGAGTGCTCAGTGCCCCTGAAGGTGATAACAGGAAACACAAAGTCCAAAGAAGCAGAGATTGCCAGCTGTGCTACAGATGAGAAATGGTGGTGTGGAGATTTCTCTGCAGGGGGATACCATGTGAGGTGTGCAGTACATCCCAGGGGAGCTGAAGGTACTGCAGACTGCACACAGCAGGTTGCAATTGTAAGTGCAGCAGGCTGGATACAGCAGGTAGGCACCAATGTGGATCACAGCAGATGGGGCACAGCAGAAGGTGTAGTCGGGGATGGTAGTAAAGGTCAGGAAGCCAGTGGTCAGCAGATCAGATATCAGAATCATGGTTAGGCAAGCCAGGGTCATACACAGGACAGGAGACAAGAGAAGATCTGTGAGCAATCCGAGGTCAGAGAAGAGAGTGGTAACAGGTGATCAGAAACAACAGCAAATACAGGAACAGGAAGTGGAAGACCAGTCAGCAATGTCCCTGTGCCACAGTCACTCTTCACTATTTTTTTAGGCCAAAGGGGGGCCAGGATCTGACATGCATTATGTGTGCCCGCATGCACACGTGTACGCCATAGTGAATGAGCATTTGCAGCACATGTGAGAATATTTGTGCAGGCACGGCCATATTGGAAATTGGCCACTGTACTACGGGCAGCTCTCCTCGGGCTAGTCTCCTGACACATGTAGTAATGGGTTCATTCATGACGTTCATTTTGCAGCGAATTCTGAATTTTTAAAGAGATAGCACCACTCTAGCATTAACAATGTCTCTTCAATTCACACATAAAGCTTAGTCTGAGCAGAGCATAGTTACATAGTTACATAGGTACATAATAGTTGAGGTTGAATAAAGACAACAGTCCATCCAGTTCAACTTGTGTAGGTGTGTGTGGACGCAATCATCTCACATAGCCCTGAATGTTATGATCCTTGAGCTGTATATCCAAGAGTTTTTTTAAAAATAGCCATACTCCCTGCAGTTACTACCACTTGTGGTAGAGAATTCCACAATCTTGTAGCCCTTACTGTAAAAACCCCCCTGTGTAGCCTGAGGCTAAATCTCTTCTTCTCTAATCGCATTGTATGGCCACGTGTCCTCATGCATTTGTTGCGACTGAACTGTTTTTTTTCTATGCTGAGATCACCATTGAGGTACTTGTATATCGCTATCATGTCCCCTCTCAGGCATCTCCTTTCCAGGGAGAATAAATCAATTACTTGTAAGTGCTCTTCATAATTAACCACTTAAGCCCGGAAGATTTTACCACCTTCCTGACCAGGGTTTTTTTTGCGATTTGGCACTGCGTGATTTTACTGGACAATTGCGCGGTCGTGCAACGCTGTACCTAAACAAATTTGACGTCCTTTTTTTCCCACAAATAGAGCTTTCTTTTAGTGGTATTTGATCACCTGTGCGATTCTTTACTTTTTGCTCTATAATCAAAAAAAGAGCGACAATTTTGCAAAAATAACAATACTTTTCACATTTTTTATATGAAATTCCCCCCCAAAAAATGTAAAAATCTAAATTTTTTAACATTTTTGGCCAATTTGTTTTCTGCTACATATGCTTGGTAAAAAAAATCACAAAAAGCGTATTTTGATTGGTTTGCGCAAAAGTTATTGTGTTTACTAACTAAGGGAAAGATTTTTGCCATTTTTGTTGTTTTTTTTTAACAAGTAATGGCGGCGATCTACGATTTTTTTTGCGGGACTGCGACATTGCAGCGGACAGATCGGACCCTTGACTGACATTTTTGACACTTTTGGGGGTACCAGTGATATTACTACAGTAATCAGTGCTATAAATATGCACTGTTACTGTAAAAATGACACTGGCAGGGAAGGGGTAAATTTTATTGGGGAAGGAGGGGTTAAGTGTGTCCCTAGGGGTGTGTTTCTAACTGTGATTGGACATGGCTACTGGTGTAAGAACAGAGATCAACGGTCCTGCCTTTCTCCCTTCACGGCGAACTATCGCGAGTGACCGGCGGACATCGGGTCCACTGGTCACACGCACTGACTTGTTAGGGAACGAGCCGGGGGAGGGGGGCGCGCGCCTCCACAGGCGGGCGCTCGCCCGCTATTGGCTCACAAGCAAGTGACAGGCTAGTGACGTACCCATATGTCACTTTGCCTGGCCGGGGTTGACCACCGCAGTATATGTACTTGCAGCGGTCGGCAACCGGTTAAGGTCTTCCAATCCCCTAATCAGTTTAGTTGCTCTCCTCTGGACTCTCTCCAGCTCCATCACATCCCTTCTGACGACTGGCGACCAGAACTGGACAGAATACTCCAGATGTGGTCGGACCAGTGATTTATAAAGTGGTAGGATTATAGTTTTATCTCTGCAATACATGCCCTTCCTTATGCACGCTAATGTTCTGCAGAGTCACTCATTATTTATTTAGTTGTGTGTTTGATTTGAGCTTCATCTATTTAGCTCTGAAATATCAGGTAAACACAGTTAAGGCCAGGCTTTAGCTCCGCCTACTGATTGAAAATAGTAAATATATACTATAAGTTACATTTACCTAACAAAATTTAAAAAAAAAATTTTTTATTTTTTTCATCTCAGAAAATGGTAATGATAAAAAATAAGTATAAAGTCATTAAACCTTGTCTAAATTATTGAAATTTTCAGTCCAGCGCAGCAGAATGGTAACTCTGATATGTCAAGGTTGATGGATTGAGTGATTTTCACTTCAAGGACTTAAACACAGTACAGAAAATGGTACAAACAGGAAGTATATAAGAACCGTATTGGAATAGGCAATGGCCTATGAATGCCATAGGCTTGAATAAACAAGTAGGCATTTAGTATGTTTTTAAATATGTCTAGGGATGTAGTTTCCAAGAATGAAATGGATTTCTACAGTTAGAGCTAAATGTGAGAAAGCATGTACACTAAGGAATTTCTGTTGGGTTCTGAATTTCTTGTTGGGGTAAGGTTTTCTTTCTGTTGAAGAATAACGATTATCAAAACTCTTTATATTGGGTAGAGTACTAATAGCCTAAACATTGGGGCTGTGGATCTCATTTTCAAAGAAAAGTATTGTTTTTTTTCAGTGGGCAAAGATTGTAAGTTATTACTGAGTATTTTAGTGAGACACAACCATCAGGCTATTTCATAGTTTTGTGATTCTGCAAAGCAGGGAGAAAGGCCTGCAAATGTAATGAACAAATATGTCTGTCTTCATGTACATTACAAACCAAAACTATATATAAAAGCAATGTTCTAAAAGTAAAGCACACCTGTCGTTGGAGAAATATGAAGGTAACCATTGCTGAACTCTCCTTTTGAGAATGCTAATTGCCTGGCTGTCATGCTGATGCTGTAACTTCTGTTCTTCAATTCTTTGAAACACTGACCTAGAACAAGTATATATACAGGTGCATCGCATAAAATTAGAATATCATCAAAAAGCTAATTTATTTCAGTAATTAAATTCAATAAGTGAAATTCATATATTTTATATAGATGCGTTACACACAGAGTGAGATATTTTAAGCATTTCTTTCTTTTAATTTTGATGATTGTGGCTTACAGCTAATGAAAACCCAAAATTCAGTATCTCAGAAAATTAGAATATTACATAAGACCAAAGGAAAAAAGGATTTTAACCACTTGCCGACTGCTCACTAGAGCTCTACTGCGGCAAAGTGGTTCGTTATCGTCTGGCGACGTAGACCTACGTCGCCAGACACTCCCCCTTCACGGCGGGGCGCGTGCGCCGCCGGAGGCTCGCTCCCGCTGTATTCAGTCACAGCGGGAGTCGGGCCAGGGGAGGAGCAGCGGCGATCGTTCGTTGGGAAATCGAGTGTGGAGATCCGTCTGCTTGTGTAAACACAAGCGGGCGGATCTCCTAAATGACAGGCAGGGTCAGATTGCAGGGTTCAGCATAGCTGAACCTGCGATCTGTCCCTGTGTCACTCAGTCACCTCCCCCCACACACGTTAGTAAGCACCAGGCATACATTAACCCCTCCCTCTCCAATAAAATTAACCCCTACCCTGCCAGTGTCATTTTTACAGTAACAGTGCATATATATAGCACTGATTACTGCAGTAATGTCACTGGTACCCCCAAAAGTGTCAAAAATGTCAGTCAAGGGTCCGATCTGTCTGCCGCAATGTCACAGTCCAGCAAAAAAAAATCGCAGATCGCCGCCATTACTCGTTAAAAAAAAAACACCAAAAATGACAGAAATCTTTCCCTTAGTTAGTAAACGCAATAACTTTTGCGCAAACCAATCAAAATACACTTATTGTGATTTTTTTACCAAACATAGGTAGCAGAAAACAAATTGGCCAAAAATTTTAAAAAAATTAGATTTTTTACTTTTTTTGGGGGGGGGAATTTCATATAAAAAAATGTGAAAAATATTGTTATTTTTTCAAAATTTACGCTCTTTTTTTGGTTATAGAGCAAAAAGTAAAAATCGCACAGGTGATCAAAAGCTCTGTTTGTGGGAAAAAAAGGACGTAAATTTAGTTTGGGTACGGCGTCGCACGACCGCGCAATTGTCAGTTAAAGTCGCACAGTGCCGAATCGCAAAAAGTGGCCTGGATATAAGACAGCAAAATCCTCCGGTGGTAAAGTGGTTAATACAGAAATGTTGGCTTACTGAAATGTATGCCCATGAACAGTATAGCATGCATTCTATCACTATTCACTTTAACGGGGGCTCCTTTTGCATTAATTACTGCATCAATAGTGCGTGGCATGGAGGTGATCTAAACCCCATAGAGAATCTTTGGAGTATTGTCAAGTGGAAGATAAGAGACACCAGACCCAAAATGCAGATGAGCTGAAGGCTGCTATCAAAGCAACATGGGCTTCCATAACACCTCAGCAATGCCACAGGCATGATGCAGTAATTCATGCAAAAGGAGCCCCGTCCAAGTGTTAAGTGCATACTATACTGTACATGGACATACTTTTCAGTAAGTCAACATTTCTATATTAAAAATCCTTTTTTTAATTGGTCTTCTGTAATATTCTAATTTTCTGAGATACTGAGTTTTGGGTTTTTACTAGCTGTGGGCCATAATCATCAAAATTTAAAGCTTCACTTTTGGAATTGAATTACTGAAATAAATAAACTTTTTGATGATATTCTAATTTTATGAGATGCACCTGTATAAGGAATACTGACATTTCTGACACTAATTTACACCATTCTTTTGCCACATCAGTGACTCGATTGAATTGCAAGCAGACACAGCCAGGCAAATATCATTTTTAGAAGAAAGCCAGCAAATTACAGATTTCCTGCTTAAAAAGAAAAAGCTTTATTAGGGTATTTCCCAGCAATAGTCAAAATCCTTTCCCAAAACAGAGCTATGCTTATAGTGCCAGCACCAAGGAAACAGGTGGAACAAATACGTTAACATTTAGATTTTTGTGCAGTTCTGTTTTTGTATTAACAAGGGTCATGCTATGTTTTGCATAGAGAGAATATCTGATTTGTAGACATTTTAGGGACATGCGTCCGAGTTTCCTGATATGGTAAGGCTTACTTACTAAGGGCTCAATGACACTTGCTTTGATTTTAACACACATTAATTCGCCTACTGTTTCAACATGCATTTTTTATGTGTTTTTAATGCTCCTGTGATGCTTTTTTGAAACTTGGCAAATGCTCTGTGTGTGATGATTTACTTTTTGTTTTAAAGGGGCTCAGTAAAAAGGCAAAGCATTACCCCTAACTCAGTAATACCCTTAGCTCATTTGTACCTTTGTTCAGCAGATCCCTAGCTCACTAGTACCCTTGTTCAGCAAATCCCTGGATCAGTAGTACCCCCAGCTCTTTTGATGCCGCACTCAGTAGTATCCCCCAGCTTTGCTGATCCTCTGCTCATTAATAACCCCCAACTCTGCTGATCCCTCTCTCTGTAGTAACACTCACCTCTGCTGATCTCTCACTCAGTAGTATCCCCCACCTCTGCTGATTTTCTGGTTTGCTGATCCTCTTCTCTCTCTCCAGTTCCCACTCACTTCTGGCTATGTTGCTCCCATGCTGCTCACCACGTGTGCCATCTGTGTTCCCACATGTGCCATTTGCTAGTTGCTCTGGTCTGGTCCAGGCCCCGCTCATCTTTCTGTTGCTCCACAATGCACACCAGATGTGACATCTACACCAGACACTCCCAGAATATATACACATGAACAAGATGTGACTGCTAAGGATGCCTTTGTGGTTCGCTTGCTGGTTTCCCAGCACATCCTGGGATATTTCATTACTCCATTAATTCCAAAATAAAACAAAGCTAACTCTGAATACATGCCCCTCAAATGCTGCAAGTGCTGTTAGCGAGCGTTGTGATAGACTTCTATGCAGGCTTTGGAGATGCTTTGAAGCACCAGGAAAGTGATATGGGGTAACATTTTTGAAGTGAAGCAAAGCAAATGCAACAGTGTGAACAGGACTGTAAGGTAACCATTTTAGTTAGTGAGAGGTGCTTTGATTGGCATCTAGAGTGCTTTAAAAAGGTGTACAAATCCATATTTTGAAGTGTAAATGAGCCCTGAAGTCATTGTGAATCTCTCAATAATCTGCACAGATTTTTATCCCTGTTCACATCTGAGCGTTCTAGATTTTGCAGCAGAATCACACGATTCTGCCTGCGATTCTGGAATGCGGTAAAATTGCAACAAAACGCGTGCCATGTATTTGGGTGTCATTCATTGTTAATGCCTAAAGTAGCTGTTGCAAAAAAACCTGAAATTTTGGTGCGTGACAAAACGCACGCAGAGCGCTCCAACCCACACTTTCCAAAAACACATCAAAGTCAGCTTCAAGAAAAAAAAGACACAACAGCTACTTTAGGCATTTTTGGAGCAGAGAGTAGCTCATTCAAATGAATGGTGCTGCTCCAAAAATGTGCCAACAAGCATTTAAGTTTGCAGTTGCTTGATGTGAACAGGGACTAAGAACTGGGCAGGTCACTGATAGGAATGGGAGGTAGAAAGTTTCTTAGCTCTGAAAAAATTTAAATTATAAAATTACAAATATGTATTTTACTGCTGTTTAAATGTGCCTTATGAATTTAGGATGGATTTTCTTTTAAACAATGGTAAGACATCAGTAAAGCAATAACACTACTTTATAAATGGACCTCTTAGTTTGAAAAATAATATCATGTCTCATTAGCAATAGTCATTTTAAAAATCAAATCATGTTTTTAATTTTTTTTTAACATTTGTTGCATCTCAGGAATGTCTAAATGCATGTACTCCAACCAGTTGCGGAACTACCAGGGTCACAAAGGTCGCACTTGTGACTGGGCCCTGTCATTCTGCCACTGTCGGGGGCCCCAGCAGGGTTGCTGGCAGCAGGGCTATGAGCTGAGAGCATCTCTCTCTCTCATACACCCCAGAGCCTACACCGGCATTTCCCCGTCCCTTGCACGGATGGGAGAGGAGAGATCCGATCTGCTCCTTCTCCTCCTGAACTGTGAAGCTAAGCAGCTGACTCTGTAAATAGAAAACAAAGAAAGGGGCGCACCAGCCTAGCGCATTATCCTCAGCGAGTTTTATTAATAAAAAAAGTAAAAATCAGCTACTCACAAACATGCGTAAAAGTCAAGCATTTCAATTCCATAGAGCGGCATCTTTCTAGGAGTCCAATGTCTCGTAAAGATGGAGGTCTGACGCGTTTCGAGGCCGTGCCTCTTCCTCAGAGCCTGGAGGCCATGACTGAGTTAATGGTTTAAATATGGTAGACCAGGCCTCCACGTGACCCTCAGAGATGTGGGAGGAGATACCACCCATATGGGCGTGGCTACACAGCTAATAACCCAAACCATAACAGACTTCAATTGGTGTACCCTATGGATCTACTAGCTGAGCTTATACATTCGCCGTTCAACATAACCTTCATGGCAAATAATAAATTGTAAAGACACATAATACTCAGCGATTACGGCGTGGAACGAGGCGTCCTCCTCACATGGGGGATATACAGCACTAGGGGGCAGGGATCAATGTAACTCACAGTAATTCTCAGCTATTGCCGAATTTGATCATTAAGCTGCTGGGTTTCACACTTCCTGCAGTGCACACAGGAGGAGATGGGCGGAAGGAGAAGGAGCAGAATGGCTCTCTCCTCTCCCATATGTGTGAGGGAGGGGGAACTGTGAGTGCAGGCTCTGGGCTTTATAAGAGAGACACTCCCAGCTCAGAGTCCTGATACTGATCACACTGATATGTGACACTGAGGGGCTGCACTGATGGGCACTGATCTGCAGCATTGATGAGCACTGATAGACAGCACTGATGGGCACTGATAGGTGGCATTGATGAGCACTGATGGGTGGCACTGGTAGGTAGCACTGATAAGCACTGATAGGCGGCACTGATTGGCACTGATGGGGCTGCACTGATTATTAGTGCCCTGATTATTAGTGTAAACAATGTACCTACAGTCTTGCTGGTTAATGGCTCTCCTTTCCTCACACAGACACAGCATGGGAGAAAAGGACTGCCAACAATCGGCAAGTCTGTTTACATGTAATCAGCTGATCACATGGTAGATGGCCACTGTGACTGGCCCTTTACCATGATCTGTGTCAACTGTGACAGATGTAGAGTCACATAGCGCGCTGGATGCGCACCCCAGGGGGCACGCAGGAGGCAGGGTTCTGGTAGGATGTCAATGGATGCCCTCCAAGACCTGGAAGCCTGGGGCTTGGATGGAAGGGGGGTCAGGGGAACCCTTCATGGTTTCTTGCACCAGGGCCCTGAAGGTTCTAGTTAAGCTTCTGACTCCAGCAATGGCTGCAGGGCAATTGATGTGGGATGAGAGGGGAAGTGTTTTCAACTCAATGTGTATTGAAACAGCAACTTGTAACCCTTCATTGAAAGCTGTGTGACAGGGTGACAATGCAGATACTCAAATGGAAGATAGGGGCATGGTATTGCCACCTTACAACAGTGTAACGCTCCGGCGTTTATTTGTGTGGTGTGGATTTGCAGCTGCGGAAGTTACACTCAGTAGTCATGTAGAGATGTGTTGAACTACCATATCCAACTCTCAAGACTCATCATTGTGCATCAGCCTGTCTCAGCAAGCACATACACAAACACAGACACTCATTAAAGATGTTCCTGGAGTGATATGTTTATATGTAAAAGTATAGAGGTGATACTGAGGGGACAGGCGTGGATAGTGATAGCAATGGTAAGAGGTAACAGATGGTGATAGTAAGCACTTAGGATAGCAATCATGTACAGGTAACAGGTGGTAGTGAAGAGCAGATGAAGTGTACAGGAGATGCTAGGCTAGTGCAGTGACAAGATGGTAATAGGCTCAAGAGCTTGCAATCTAAGTAGCGGTGCAGATGTTAGATGTAACAGTATAGTTCTTAGAGTAGCAATAGTCTTTAGTAAGCAGAGTAGTAGTGAAAGTAGATTAGGAAGGTATTCCCCTGTGGGGTACTTATCACTGGTAGGTTTGTAAGGAGAGGGTTCCGGCGGTGAGGTAATGATCTTGTAGCGAGATACAAGATGTTGTAGCAAGTCTTCGGTCAATCCAGGTATTAGGGAATAGCTGGAGGATTCGGCAGCGTTAGGTAATGCTGTAGCAAGCGGTTTGCACGAACACATGTGAGTGAATGCCGGCGGTTGAAATAGCCGCTCAGAGATGAGGTCATGGAATTTAAAGGGACAGGTACTAGATGCATTCCACCTATCTATATGGTGGAACGTAATGTACAAATAATAGGCTGGAAGGGTACCGCAGGTACCAGGATCTTACAGTACCCCCCCCCCTAAGGCCGGCTCCGGAAGGCCTATAACACTGGTCTCTCCGGGTATTTGGAGTGGAACCTTCGTATAAGCCTGGGTGCGTGGACGTCAGAAGCATCCAACCAGGTGTCATCTTGGGGACCATAATTTTTCCATCTTATGAAATATTGGAGCTTTCCTCTGTGGATACGAGAATCCAAAATTTCTTTAATCTCAAATTCTTCTCCACCTTCAACTTGTATTGGAGGTGGAGGCGCGATGGTAGGTCTAATCCCTTGGTTGGGTGTATGTGGCTTCAATAGAGATACATGGAACGTGGGGTGTATTTTAAGATCTGCCGGTAAAGTGAGTCGAACTGCAGATTCCCCAATGAGCTTCTCAATTGGGAAAGGTCCCAGGAATAGAGGTCCAAGCTTTTTACTAGGAATTTTCAACCTCAAGTTCCTCGTAGATAGCCAAACAAGATCCCCAATAGCATATTGAGGTGAAGGTCTTCTGCGGAGGTCATAGTACCTCTTTTGTTGGCTATGAGCATGTGAGATGGTGGTGTTAAGTAAGCCCAAAGAGTCTTTTATTTGGGTGAGATAGTCAGAGGCTACTGGGTTACTTGATGGTAGGATGCGTGGTGGAAGAATTGTGGGATGGAACCCATAGTTCAGGTAGAACGGACTTTGCTTAGTAGTACTGTGGGTTGCATTGTTATAAGCAAATTCTGCCAGAGGGAGGAGGTCCACCCAATCATCCTGTAGGTATGAGGTGTAGCAACGCAAATATTGTTCAATACACTGGTTGACTCTTTCAGTTTGTCCGTTGGTCTGCGGGTGATAGGGGGAAGTAAGTTTTCGCTCAATGCGCAGTATGTGACATAGAGCTTGCCAAAACTTAGAGATGAACTGCGAGCCCCGGTCAGATAAAAGAGTCTTTGGAATTCCATGTAGTTTGAACACATATTTTACTAGCAATTCCGCTGTTTCCTTAGATGAAGGTAGTCTGCGAATGGGAATGAAATGTGCCATTTTTGTCAGATGGTCCACTGACACTAGGATGGTAGTGAATCCCTTGGACGGTGGTAATTCCACTATGAAGTCTAAAGAAACAACTTCCCATGGAACTTTGGGTATTGGTAGACTGCAAAGTAAACCAGAAAGTTTTGTAGTGTCAATTTTGGACCTTGCACAGATGTCACATGAAGAAATGAATTTTTGTACAGACGTCTTCATCCCAGGCCACCAAAATTGCCTAGTGAGCAAATTAAATGTCTTAGTCATACCCATATGTCCTGCCATAGGTACGTCATGGGATAACTCCAAGATTTTGGTACGCATACCGGGAGGTATATAGAGTTTGTCGTTAAAGTAGCGGAAGCCTTCTGCATCAGTACTTAGTTGAGGTGGTGGTGAATCCAGTCTTAGACTGTGCAGAATCTCTTCCTTTAAGGGACGAACAACACCAATAATACGGTCATGGGGTATTATAGGTAATGAAGGAATTTCGGCACAGTTATCTTCGGTTAACCATGATAACGCATCTGCCTTCTTGTTTTTGTCTGCAGGTGTATAGGTCACTAAGAAATTGAATCTTAGGAAGAATAGCGACCAACGTACCTGTCGGTGGGAAAGGGTCTTGTTGGTCTGGAGATATTGGAGGTTTTTATGGTCTGTATATATGAGTATTGGCAACCGGGTGCCCTCAAGTAGATGTCGCCAATTCTCCAGTGCCAACTTCATGGTAAGTAACTCTTTTTCACCCACTGGGTAGTTCACCTCTGGGTTACTTAGTGATTTAGAGAAGAAGGCAACTGGATGAAGTGGTGAAGTATTCGTAGGTCGTTGGGAAAGAACTGCTCCTACAGCCATATTTGACGCATCTACCTCCAGGATGTATTGGAGGGATGGGTCTGGATGGCGTAGTATGGGAGCGGTAATGAAGCTTGATTTCAACAAGCTGAACGCTTTATTTGCTTCTTCAGACCATTTAAATGTTTGCTTAACACTTGTAAGTTGTGTGAGTGGTCTCACAATAGACGAGAAGTTCTTGATGAACTTCCTATAGAAGTTTGAGAATCCAAGAAATCGTTGTAAGGCCTTACGAGTTGTTGGTACAGGCCAATCCAGAATACAGGATATCTTGCTCATATCCATCTTGATGCTGTTCTTGGATATGATGTATCCTAAGAATAACACCTCTTCCTTATGGAATAGGCATTTCTTCAGTTTTACGTACAAGTTGTGTGCGAGCAATCTGGACAACACAAGTCTTACATGTCTTTTATGTTCAGACAAGGATTGAGAGTAAATGAGTATATCGTCCAGATATACTACGACACAGACATCGAGTAGATCTCGGAAGATGTCGTTTATGAACCGCTGAAATGCTGCGGGAGCATTACACAACCCAAACGGCATCACTAGATATTCGAATAGTCCGTATCTAGTTCTGAATGCCGTCTTCCACTCATCCCCGCTACGGATGCGGATGAGATTGTAAGCCCCTTTAAGGTCTAACTTTGAGAAGTAAGTGGCTCCACGCACTTGTTCAATCAGTTCCGGGATGAGAGGTAAGGGATAGCGATCCTTTATCGTAATAATATTTAATTGCCTATAGTCAATAATAGGCCGAAGGCTTAAATCCTTATTGCGGACAAAGAAAAGTCCTGCAGCTGTAGAGGAAGTAGAGGGTCTAATGAACCCTTTCGCTAAGTTCTCATCCAAGTATTCCTTGAGATGAGAAAGTTCATCCTGAGAAAGAGGATAAACATGACCGAAAGGTAGCTTACTATTAGGGAGTAGGTCAATAGAACAATCGTAGTCCCTATGGGGAGGCAACACTTGAGCATTTTTCTCAAGGAAGACTTCTGATAAATCCTGATAGCATGGTGGTGGTGTCATTTCCTCTGACACCATGAACAGGATTTTCTTTTGAGATTGGAGGTTACACGTGGTCTCGCAATAGTGAGAAGGGAAGGTTAGGGACCGTGTCTTCCAATCAATAGTTGGTTGATGTATATGTAACCAGGGAAGTCCCAAAATAATGGGAAAATGTGGTGAGGGTAACACATCAAACGTGGTGGTCTCAACATGAGACTCGTTAGCAGTAGCAATGAGTGCTTGTGTCTGAGTGGTAATTGGACCAGAAGATAACGGAATACCGTTAATCAAACTAACAGAGACAGGTTTGGGTTTTGAAATAATAGGTATTTTATTTACAGCAACAAAACTAGTGTCAATGTAGTTCCCACAAGATCCTGTGTCGATCATGGCCTTGGTGGTGATCCTAATTTGGTCCCACTGTAGGATCAAACGAATAAAGAGATAGGGATTAGTAAAATAAGTCGTTAATCCCCCCACCTGTGAACACTCACCCTTTTTCTTGTGGACAAGGGGACAAACGCTTATCAAATGTTCGGCGGAGGCGCAGTACATACAGAGATTTTCTGTTCTTCTCCTGGCCTTTTCAGTAGACGATATTGGTGGGCGGATGGTTCCTACCTCCATAGGAGTAGGATCGAAGGACGACTCCCGAGAAGGGTTGGGTAATGGGATTCCCATTTTCTCAGCCTTCCTCTCTCGCAATCGTCTGTCTATTTTGATACTAAGTTGTATCAAGGCATCCAAGGTGCCAGGTAAATCCGCTCGGGCGAGCTCGTCTTTTATGGCTTCAGATAACCCAAGCCTGAACTGGGTTCGCAGAGATGCATCATTCCACCCTGAATCAAGGGTCCATCTCTTGAACTCTGCTACGAAATCTTCAACAGGTCTCCTTCCTTGTTTTAAAGCCCTCAATTGGCTGTCAGCAGTACTCTGCCTATTAGAGTCTTCATATAGGCTAGAGAGCTCTGCTAAAAACGTAGGATAGGAGTTGAGAAGAGGGTCATTTTTCTCAATAAGAGAGTCTGCCCAAGCCCGTGGATCACCTGACATATATGATATAGTGGTGCAGACTTTTAATTGGTCTGTAGTGTAAGTACGAGGTTTTAGATTAAAAAGCAATTGACATGCGTTTTTAAATTCACTGAATTTTTTCCGATCACCCGTAAACACTTGTGGAGGGTTTATTTTGGGCTCACGGGGTTGGGTAGCAGTGAGCTGTGAAACACGGGCTATCTGCTGTCTCAAGGTCTGGTTTTCATTTTTCACTTCAGTAAGTGAAAGAATTAATGAATCTACCTTTTGTGATAGTTGTATCACATGTGTAGCTATTTCCGCTGAATCCATTTTTCTGGTTCGTGCAATCTGTAACGCTCCGGCGTTTATTTGTGTGGTGTGGATTTGCAACTGCGGAAGTTACACTCAGTAGTCATGTAGAGATGTGTTGAACTACCATATTTAACTCTCAAGACTCATCATTGTGCATCAGCCTGTCTCAGCAAGCACATACACAAACACAGACACTCATTAAAGATGTTCCTGGAGTGATATGTTTATATGTGAAAGTATAGAGGTGATACTGAGGGGACAGGCGTGGATAGTGATAGCAATGGTAAGAGGTAACAGATGGTGATAGTAAGCACTTAGGATAGCAATCATGTACAGGTAACAGGTGGTAGTGAAGAGCAGATGAAGTGTACAGGAGATGCTAGGCTAGTGCAGTGACAAGATGGTAATAGGCTCAAGAGCTTGCAATCTAAGTAGCGGTGCAGATGTTAGATGTAACAGTATAGTTCTTAGAGTAGCAATAGTCTTTAGTAAGCAGAGTAGTAGTGAAAGTAGATTAGGAAGGTATTCCCCTGTGGGGTACTTATCACTGGTAGGTTTGTAAGGAGAGGGTTCCGGCGGTGAGGTAATGATCTTGTAGCGAGATACAAGATGTTGTAGCAAGTCTTCGGTCAATCCAGGTATTAGGGAATAGCTGGAGGATTCGGCAGCGTTAGGTAATGCTGTAGCAAGCGGTTTGCACGAACACATGTGAGTGAATGCCGGCGGTTGAAATAGCTGCTCAGAGCGGCACTCACTGATGAGGTCATGGAATTTAAAGGGACAGGTACTAGATGCGTTCCACCTATCTATATGGTGGAACGTAATGTACAAATAATAGGCTGGAAGGGTACCGCAGGTACCAGGATCTTACAAACAGGAGGTGGCTTAAGATTTAATGACCAAATCATTAGGTATTATTTTATTTTATTTTCAGATTTAAAAATACTACAAAATGACTACTGGATTTACATATACCCATTATACAACTTTTGTTTGTTTTTTTTTTTGTACCGAAGGGCAAATTTAAAAAAAACATAAGATGTTTGGACAGAAGTCTGAAAGGACATCAATAAATTGCAAAACCCTATGTTATTCTGTATCATGTTTCATTTATAAAGGGTATGTCTAGCCAAAACAGTTTTAAATATTAAACTAATTTGTATTGTTATTTTATTTCTTTTGGGTAGACTCAGGATTAGGACCCCCGTCATGTTTGACTCCTATCCAATGCTCCATCTAAGAGATTTTCTCTTACATACCGTCACAGTGACAAAGGTTTCATCAGACAGAAAGTGAGAGAAATCTCCAACAGGAACACAGACAAAAACAAAAACAAAAAAAACAAAACAAAGTGAGTTCTAACCTTCCCCTTCTTTACTAAAAAAAAAAAAAAAATTTGTCTGTCTTTTTTTGTTGAAGATTTTTCCTAATTTTCTCTCTAGTGAAACCATTGTCACCAGGACAGTAGGGGAATCGAAAATCTCTCTAATGGATTCCTGAATTGCAATAAAACTTGACACTTAACAGGGGTTCTAATCCTTCCTCACTTTATCCAAATCAATTAAAAAAGAAAAAGGTTTTAGCTATTTTGTGTCTCCTTGGAGAGATTTTTCATGCTTGCTGTCCCAGATAGGCAAAAGGAAGTGAGTACAAATCTCTACAGTGTGAGGGAAATTTCCCTCTTAGACAATTGTCACCAGAACAAGTGTCCCCAACTGAAGATTTTCCATCACCTCTAGTCCTGGTGAGCGCTAAAAGTTTGGATTTCCAACCATTTTTCTTTCACAGTAACAAGGGTCACCAGAACAAATAGAGGGTGTAAATCTACCTAATGGAGATAAATAGCATGAAAAACCTGACCGCATTTGCCTTTTCACATTGGTGCTGGGTTTGTCTTCACTGATGATTTTGGACACTGGGGCATTTCAGCTTCACTTTGTGATTTTCAACGTTTGTTCACCATGTTATATGAAAAATCTTTGCCACTTTATCAAAAACAAAAAAAAACAAACAAGAAAAAAATGCCTATTCATACACTTTAAAGTGGTCCTTGCATTAAAATGCTTTTTAGATCCAGGCCCCCTTCCGCTGTAAAAATTTCACCTGAAAGTACTTGAAAAAATGTATCTGTAAGGAAAAAAAATGGATTATATACTTACCTTACGCTCATCTTTTGAGAGCAGCACCTAGGCAAAGGTGACGTCGCGCTCCTTTCCGTGAGATCCTGGGAAATGCAGTGCAGCCCAATCACACAAGAAGACACACTTGCATTAATTTGGAGTTTCTTCTTGCGATTTTTGGGTGACTCACCCTTTCCCATTTATAATGTCAGAAGGACGATGATATCAAGCCCTGCAATGCAGAAGATGGGGCTAAGGAAGGTATATAATCTAACTTATTTTCTGTACAGGTACATTTACTTTTACAGAAGGAGGGGGCCCACATCTCATAAGTGGACCTTTCATTTTTTTGCAAGGTCTGCTTTAAGTAAATTTGTTACTTTAAATGATTTTCAATAAAAAGACTAATATAGAACTGGCACTGAACATAAACCCATCACTTTAGTTTGCCAGTTCATTGCTTTTTTTTTTTTTGTTTTGTACTGATCACCATATTGCAGGCCACCTACCAATCATCAAAAATCTAGCCATAAACTACCTGTCTTCAGAAAGAAAAAATATGCACACAAGACACACGGCAAGGGAGAAATGAAGACATTATTTCGCTGCTTGTTTCATGCACACCACAAAAAGAATTATTGAAAATAGTTGTCATGCATCAATCTCCTCTAGAGTAAAGTTGACAGTTCTAGTGAGTTGGAATAAAGAAAAGCAAAATATATGAAGGAACCCAGGCATAAGATAAAACACAAAACACAACAGTGTTGTGCCTTTTTTTTTTCTGTCTTCTTGTCTTTGGAGAATTTCAGTTACAATATGTGACACTGATGGCTCTAAGAGCACTTTCTATCTTATATCAAATTTTTTTTAAGCTGTATATGTTTGTAAAGGACAAAACAAACTAATAATGCCATTAAGTTGTTTAGACCTTGTTATTTTCCCTAGGCAAAAAGCAGATTCTTTGCAGGATCTAGCATCTGACCTTCACAGTAGTGCTCACTCTACAGTAGTAGCCAACTCCTTATTTCTTAAGTGCTGGTGGATTCATGAAAAATTCAGACACCAGGTTTCCTTGAGACCAATCTGGTGACTTATCTTTGTGCTAACTGCTTTTCTATATGCATCATTCAAAAGGTACATTCTGTTGTCAGCCCAAGAACTGCTACCTTGGTGTTAAACATGAATATTTGTAGCTTGGCAAGGGACTATATTTAAAAATATTAATATTTCACGACCTTTGAGAAGATTTTGTGCATTTAGCCAAGAGTGAAGAGGTCTGATTAATCTGGAGACAGACTAAAATAACAGAAAGAAAAGAAAATGTTTGGTGAGCTTCAGTTACCTAGAAGGTCACATGTGTGATAGCTTTGATTGTTACCACTCATGATAAAAAAAAAAAAGACCAACAAATGAATAAAAATAGTGATTACGGTTTCATTATTTCGCCTCCGGGGAAATGCATTCAAGTGTATGAGCCTCTAATCTCATCAGCGCACAGCGACCAGGGAACATTATATGACTTGGCTCAGAAAGATACACAAATGATATATACTTAGACCCACATGTATATGTCTTGTGGCAAAATTACCTTTTTCTTTCTGCACTTAATTAGAATTGGAATCAGTGTTGAGCTAATAGAATATCTTATTAGCAACAAAAGGCATAGCTGGTTCTTCAGTTTGAGTGGTAGAACTGCATAAATTATAGTTGTAGGAGCTTATGGAGTCACTCACTCCTGCCAGAATGCCTTTTACACTGTCATATTAATGAGTTGTTCTAAATTTAGTCGACTGTGACAAACTAATATTAATACAGTATTTTATGGCCCTGAGCTCTGTTAATGCATAGAAATGAAACCTTGTATCTGGGGGAGGGAAAAAAGGATTACTTTCCCTGATTGTCAAGATGGGGAATAATCCACGCATGTAGATATTAAGACTGAAACATAATGCACTTCTTATAGATTTGTATGATGTGAAACATTTTCTATTATTTTAAATCCTCGCTGTATTGCTTTGCTCCTACAGTGCTAGGGTATCTTAGCAGTCTATAAAAATTGTAATTCTTAAATTCCCTGAGTGTCACGGAAATACTGTTTGTAATTATTTAATGTAAAATGCAACTTACTGCCAGAGATAAAACCTGGGCATTCTATTTGGCTGGGGATTGCTAGGATAAATGTCAAGTTTAATGTTTTTCCTAATATCAAACAGTACCCGCTTTATATTGCATGGGCAATAAAGTCAGTTAAGTCTGTGGAATGAATGCATGTGTTGCTGTGTAATAGCTATCACCTACTAAAGTTTTTCAAAGAGCAGTGCGGCACTGTGACTGCAATAGTTAATTGGATATTTTGAATCTGGAATCCATCGGCTTTTTTTGGATTCATGTTTTCTTTGTAGAAACATATTTCAAGGACATTAGTTATTCACAAAGAAGTGCATAGCACACCTCCATAGCCTCGAAATAGGCCAGTGACATTAAAATACACAGAGCAATTACAATTTCAAGAACGCCACGAAAGAAAGGAGTAATTTTCTTTATTTTTGATGTATTCCTTTTGTAGATGATTGGATTTCTGATTTCTGATCCTCTCAACAAACATTTTGTGATACAGTTGAGGCAGTGCCTCCATGAGAGATGAGCATGAGTCTTTTGTGTTCCTAAAAGTGGGGGGAATGCATAGCCAGGAAGTATCATGTGATCAGTAGATTATTCTACATTTACATTTGAGACAATTCTTTTCGAATTATGTCTTGCTGATGGAGCTTCTGAACTTTGAGGTTGTGTTTTGTTTAGCCTTTTTATTTTGAATTGGTTATGAGAACGTGCTTGACATAAGGTGAAATGAACACCTAACCTAAGGAGACAAGCTGCAAGGACAGGATCTTGGTAACTCTTTAAAAGGCAGATAGAGCATGATTGAATGACCACAATTCTTTCTACTCATGGGAAATAAGGTAGTTCTCTAGACTTCTTTGCTTACTCCCCCTAGTGTTTGCATTAGAGAACTGGAATGGTGGAGTTTTGGAGAAGGGTATTGTGTGAGTAGGCATGGACACTGTGCAGGATAAACCACTGATTATAACTGGTTATCCTTAGTCCCTTTTTCCAGAACACTGGCTTTTATGTACACAATAAGATCTTCTGCTATAATTTTAGTGTGATAACATCACTGAAAAAAGATAAGTTAAGTATTTGTATTACTGTGTAGCACAGAGTTATAGGGGATGGGGGTGTTGGGGCTGGGTACGACACCTTTCAGCACAGCCCGCCTCGCCAAGGTGCCTGTCGAGTGACACCAGCAGGACCCTGTTCTGGCGTCTGCTTGATATACAGGGGACTGCTGCTGTACTCTGGGCACTAGAGGGAATCCCACAGAAGACTAATCTTCGAACTAGGCTCCTGGCAGCCATCTTGGAAAAGCCCGTGCACTTATGAAAGACACATGAATCTTGTAAGATTTAGCAGCCATTTTAGTGCAGATTTTATATATAAATATTGCATTCTGCATCACAAAGAGGGTTTTTAATGGGAGAGCAGAGAGAGAACAGCAGTGTCATGTAGGCAGAGAATGACAGGTACACATGGCCTTCCTTCTAGGGAGTAGGGTTTTTTTCAAACAAACTGGGCCTCCTTCAGGCAAGAAGAGTAAATAATTCATATCAGCACTGATGACCCCTTCATGTGTCCTTTCTCTTTTAGGGAATATGGGAGAGCCCTAGCTGGGCCAGGATAGAGATTTCGGGCCAGGTTTTCCAACATTACTGAACCCAACTGAAGTCACTAATAGCCAAAACTATATACAGTATCTAACAAAAGTGAGTACACCCCTCACATTTTTGTATATATTTTATTATATCTTTTCATGTGACAACACTGAAGAAATTACACTTTGCTACAATGTAAAGTAGTGAGTGTACAGCTTGTATAACAGTGAGTATACCCCTAAGTCAAAATGTCCAAATTGGGCCCAATTAGCCATTTTCCCTCTCCAGTGTCATGTGACTTATTAGTGTTACAAGGTCTCAGGTGTAAATGGGGAGAAGTTGTGTTAAATTTGGTGTTATCCATCTCATTCTCTCATACTGGTCACTGGAAGTTCAACATGGCACCTCATGGCAAAGAACTCTCTGGGGATCTGAAAAAAAGAATTGTTGCTCTACATAAAGATGGCCTAGGCTATAGGAAGATTCCCAAGACCCTGAAACTGAGCTGCAGCATGGTTGCCAAGACCATACAGGGGTTCAACAGGGCAGGCTCCACTTAGAACAGGCCTTGCCATTGTCGACCAAAGAAGTTGAGTGCACATGCTCAGTGTCATATCCAGACAGGGGGGTCAGCCTGTCAGTGCTCAGACCATACGCCGCACACGGCAACAAATTGGTCTGCAGGGCTGTCCATGCACAAGAAAGCCCACAAACAGTTTACTTAAGGCAAGTAGACTAAGCACATGGATTACTGGAATTATGTCCTGTGGTCTGATGAGACCAAGGTAAACCTATTTGGTTCAGATGGTGTCAAGCATGTGTGGCGACAACCAGATGAGGAGTTCAAGGACAAGTATGTCTTGCCTACAGTCAAGCATGGTGGTGGGAGTGTCATGGTCTGGGGCTGCATGAGTGCTGCCAGCACTGGGGAGCTACAGTTCATTGAAGGAACCATGAATGCTAAAATGTACTGTGACATACTGAAGCAGAGCATGATCCCCTCCCTTCGGAGACTGGGCCGCAGGGCAGTATTCCAACATGATAATGACCCCAAGCACACCTCCAAGAGGACCACTGCCTTGCTAAAGAAGCTGTGGCTAAAGGTGATGGACTGGCCAAGCATGTCTCCAGATCTAAACCCTATTGAGCATCTGTGGGGCATCCTCAAGCGGTCTCTAACATTCCTAAGCTCCATGATGTCGTCATGGAGGAGTGAAGGGGACTCCAGTGACAACCTGTGAAACTCAGATGAACTCCATGCCTAAGAGGGTTAGGGCAGTGCTGTAAAATAATATAAAGGTATGATAAGAAACAGTGCTCATGTATTGATGACAAAAATATCCCCTTTCCTAAATTTCTGTGAACTATAAATGTTTGTGTATAAATGAACTCAATGCCCTATTCCAACGAATAGGCAAATCAATAATAATGTTGCTATAAATAACACATTAATAAATATATATATAAAGTGATTTGTGCACAACTGGATAAATATATAAAATGTAAATATAATGGTTCAATAGTAGAACAGTCCTTGTGCAAACAGCAACACTGAATGTGTCTGCTGATAAAGTGATAGTGCTTCAAACGGTGTTGATATTCAAGTAGATTCCAAACAGGTGCAAATTTGTGCTCTGTAAACAGGTGACCTCAGTGGGTGTCTGAGATGTGAATATCCTCCACCTTATACGCTACCGGGGACTAGCGTAGGTAAGTGGTCTCTATGGGTCAACTCTCAGGGGTCCCTCTGCTCAGGAGAACAACCCTTGGTGTGTTATCCTGAGCAGAGGGATCCCTGAGAGACCACTTACCTACCTTAGACCCCAAGGGGTCATCTGGTAAGCGGGTAGTGTATAAGGTGGAGGATATTCACATCTCAGACACCCACTGAGGTCACCTGTTTACAGAGCACAAATTTGCACCTGTTTGGAATTTTCTTGAATATCAACACCGTTTGAAGCACTATCACTTTATCAGCAGACACATTCAGTGTTGCTGTTTGCACAAGGACTGTTCTACTATTGCACCATTATATTTACATTTTATATATTTATCCAGTTGTGCACAAATCACTTTATATATATTCATCAATGTGTTATTTCTTTTTTTTTTTTCCAAAAAGTTATGTTATTTATAGCAACATTATTATTGATTTGCCTATTCGTTGGAATAGGGCATTGAGTTCATTTATACACAAACATTTATAGTTCACAGAAATTCAGGAAAGGGGATATTTTTGTCATCAATACATGAGCACTGTTTCTTATCATACCTTTACATTTCTTCAACCGTTTGTTGTTTTAACTAGCAGCTCATAAAGAATTCATTTTCAAATTTATTTATCTTCCCCTACATATAGGTGATCATAGGTCAATCCTGAGCGCAACCACCTGAGTATTTATCACTCACATTTTTTCACTGTAAAATAATGGCGTCCACACAAAATATTGACACTTTGCCCCAATTTGGACATTTTGACTTAGGGGTGTGCTCACTTTTGTTGCCAGGGGTTTAGACATTAATGGCTGTGTGTTCAGTTATTTTGAGGGGACAGCAAATTTACACTGTTATACAAGCTGTACACTCACTACTTTACATTGTAGCAAAGCTTCATTTCTTCAGTGTTGTCACATGAAAAGATATAATAAAATATTTACAAAAATGTGAGGGGTGTACTCACTTTTGTGAGATACTGTAATAAAAAGTAATGGAACTTTTCCGGGCTAATAGGATGGGTTTGTCAAACAAATGGCACGGAAGGGCTGGGCACAGCCCTGGGAAACATGCATCAAAGCAAACATTTTTTTAAATAAAATAAAATGAAATAGAATGAGCAGCCAATTTTTCCAGGGATCAGGGATGAAGGGGGTGGTGTTCCCGCGGATAGTTGGTGATGGGATGTTCACAGAGTCAGTCCTCTGCATTGTAAAGTAAAGGGGCACTGTGATCTTTTTATGTATGCATTTGATTGTTATTAATATTATCAGGATGATATAAGAACAGTTGGCAAAGTGTCCAGCCTATCTGTCACTATTACACCTGATGTGGAGCCCTCCATCCCTGACACTGTCAGTGTGGACTATGATCAGCACACCCCTGGCACAGTAGGAGATCACTACCTGCTGACAGCAGGGTGACTCCGGGCTCTCCTGTCATAAATCATGTAGATTGGGGTCACCCAGCCCCTGGCAGTGGAGGGATCAGCAGTATGGCTAGGGGAGTCAGGAGCCCGGTGGAGGCTGCATGACCGGGTAGATGGAAGACGACGAGGAGGGGGAGGAAAGATTGTGAGAAGATATCAAGAGACCTTGTCACTACCATATCACACCTTCCATCCTGTGTGTGTCCTTGTCCAGGTCCTCCCACCCCCTGCTCTGCTGATAAGATGACATCATTGACAGGGTGGGAGAGGGGACATAGCATAGCGGGAGGTGAGCGGCAACCGCGGTCTGTGTTAGACCTGTCAGGGCCACGGTTGTCGCTCCCCCCCCCCCCCAGCTGTGCAACCTGGTCATCAACAGGCCACAGACCAAATGCCTGGTGTGCCCTTTGGTTACTCTGTGCCTGCTGGGGGATGACTTAACCTGCCTGCAAGTGGTACATCTGTATAATGTATACAACCTACTGCCATAAAGTGGTATTTACAAGACAAGGACTTCGTCCCCACAAGCCTGGCCTGGTTGTTGTGGGGGTCTGGTCTACCTTATAGGTATCTATAAACCACCATAAAGATAAAAGTGCCCTCAGGTACTGGGCCACGTGAATAAGTACATTTGGGCATAGTACCTCTACTTATTCATGAAAAAAATGTAAACAGTGTTAATTTTGACATCAAGTTTTGATTTAGTTTTAGTTATAGGAAAAAATATGGGATAAATCCCTTAACTTGCACAATCTGGACAAATAATACCTTTAGAGCAGCCCATTGTATGGCTAATCCTATCCTATAAGTAGTGAGTCAATTAAATAGTAACCCACGCTTCCAAAAAAATAATGTACAAATATGCCAATCAAAGTGTATATGCAAGTGCAATAACACTTAAAATTAAAATTAAACAAACATTGGAATAATATACAGTCGTACATAAGTTCAGTGTCCATAAAAGTGCAATGTCCATAAAACAGCCACCAGGTGTCTCCAACCAATTGTGAATCTTCTTATAAATTCCACTTTCCTGACAGACTCCATGGCAGCATACGTATGGGTTAGCCCAGTCTCCTCTCCTACCCTTTAGGACCCTACTCCCATAAATTTTGCTCAGTGCTAGCCACATTCTTTTTTGTCCTCCTCCTACAAGTTTGGAGTCTTACCCTGTATGAAGATTCTTTGCGACTCAGGCCTGGCGGCTTGTATGCGAGATGATGGATCCAGACGTGTTCTCTCGGAAGTCCAGAAATCCCAGCTATTTAGCAGGGTGGACATGGGCGATGGATACGGTGCCATGAAGAGCTGTAAATCCTGGTCATTGGCAGGTTAGCGGCAATTGGCCAAACATCCCAGCTACTAGCAGGAGGCCTTTACGCCCTGATCGCACACGCTGGTAACGTTCGGGGCAGCTTTTGGAGTTCCAGGCCAGTTCGTGTGTTGCTGTGGTGGTAATGTATATGTTCTACTGTAATGGCAGCAGTCAGTATTGTATGTGCTTTTCTTCTGTTTCCCCTTTGTTGTGTTTTGCCATGGTGGCTGGAGCGCATCTGAGCTCCATGCCGCCGCTCTGGGTCCCATCCTTGCTCATCTGTGCAGCCATGGCCTGCAGACAAAAACGAGGCTTGAATCGCGCACGTGCAGTTACAGCAAGATGGTGGTGGTGCAGGCACGCGGGAGCTGTCAGAGCTGTGTTGCTCGGGATGACCTGCGGGCTTGTGCAGCGGCTTCCCCAGGCTCTGTTGTTCTCAGCCCTGATGAGTTCTCTGCCACCTGTCTTGCTGTGCAGGTTTTTCTTTTCTCTGCCTCACCCTTTGGTTCTTGCAGTTTTCAAGTCTCAGCAGTGCCGTCATGGATGTCTCACTGCCCCCTGGTGGCCAACCCTTGTGCAGCAGGTAGGACTGGTCCAGTTAACCCCTGCCTGCCTGTCTGTCTTACAACTTTATTTTACGATTCTTTTCTTTGTTTGTAAGTTCTCTTTTCAGCTCTTCTAGGTATGATCAACATCATTCTACACGTGAAGACAAGGACCGTTCCAGATCAAAATTTCCCTCACTCCTCCTCCAGATCTAGACGCCATAGGTCACCATCCAGATCTAGGCATCATAGTGGAGAGTCCACATGCGGACACCACCCTCACCATCATTCCAGCCACTTTGGAAGGAAAGCCTGCTGGGGATGTGAGTCCTAGGTCCTGGAAGGTAAGTCACTATGTGAGCCTTGATACATTGGGCTGTGAGAGAAAGAGAAGGAGGAGACCAACAGGTAGAGTCCCTGGTCAGACGGGTGGTTCAAGAATCGCTTAAAGATTTGAATTCCAGCTTTACCCCTTCAGTTGATGTGCCGTGTCCCGCTTCAAGGGACGTGTTTATTGAGCTGGGTCCCTCACAACTGAGCCGCTACTCAGAGGAATCCTCAGACGGTGAGGATGAGATAGATGACCCAGGCACGGGCTTTGATGTTGCCCTAGTACCACCGCTAGTTAAAGCAGTTAAAGAAGCCTTAAAGTTGGAATCACCCTGGAAACAAAGAAAATACTTCAAACATCCTAAGAATAAGCACTCAAATTTTCCATTTTTGGGTGAGCTTGGTGAGAATATCACTGACGAGTGGGGCGGAGTGGAAAGCAAGAACTCCTTGCTGTCCAAAATATCAAGGATGTATCCCTTTAATAGTGAGGAGGTGAAACATCTAGAGTTTGCCCCTATAGTCGATGCAGCCTTGATGAGATTGGTAAAGCACGCCACCCTTCCACTAGAGGATTCAGCATCCTCAAAGGTAGCCTTGACAGGTGAATTGATACAAATCTCAAGAAGGTCTATATCACAGCAGGCATGGACTTTAAACCAGCTATGGTCCTTGTGGCTATGTCCAAAGCAATGGAGGCTTGGACAGATAAGGGGGATGCAACCCTGCGAAGTGTCTTTGAAGAAGTGGCCAGAAGTTCAGCCATTCTTGAACTAAGGCTGGCGGCGACTTTTCTGGGGGAGGCCTCTATTTTACATTATCTGCCTGGTGGCTCGGTTCATGCTCTCTTCTTGCTTATTGCTGCATCCTTGGCTAGCCAATCCTGACTCTAAACAGGCATGGTGTAGGATCCCCTTTGAGGGTTCCTCTCTTTTCGTAAATAAATTTGAAAGTGCCATCACCCATGCCACGGGTAGCAGGTTGGGGTTCCTTCCCCAGGATCGATACCCTCTGGCCTGGAAGAGGGCTCAGCGCAGGCAGAGCTCAGATCGTGCAAGGGAAGTCCGCCTCTGTAGGCCTGGTCGAGAATTCAAGAAGACCTGAAAAAGAAAACAGTCGACTGGCCAGAAGTTTTCAAAAGGAGCATCTTTAGGCTGTCGAGAAGCCACTAAGACCTTTTGATATTGGGCCTGTCCAGGTGCCTCTAGTAGGCGCTCGCCTGCTCCTCTTTTCGCGCATCTGGGCAGCCTCGATCAGTGACCACTGAGCCGTCAAATCGATCTCCCATGGTCATGCCTGGACATTGAGCAACCCTGCTATGCCCCTGGTCTTACTTACAACCCTCCCACATTCAGAAGAGAAGAGGCAGATTCTTCTATCATATGTGGATTCAATGGTGGCTCAGGGTGCTGCCGTGCATGTCCCAGCCGGCGACTGGTTTCAAGGTCTTTACTCGCCTCTCTTCATGGTTTTAAAGAAGACGGTTTCTGCACACCAGTCATTGATCTAACGCACTTGAATACCTTTATCAAGAAAGAGAAATTCAAGATGGAGACACATTTTACTATCCGCCAAGCGGTACATCCAGGTGACTGGATGGTGTCCATAGATCTGAAGGATGCTTACTTCCACGTCCCGATAGCGAAAGATTTCCAGAAGTTTCTTCACTTCGCCATAGGCCAGGTCCACCTTCAGTTTACCAGTCTCCCGTTCGGGCTTATAACACCGCCTCGTGTTTTTTTTAAACTCTTACTGGCTGTCATGGCCCTGATCAGGACCAGAGGCATTCGGTTCCACCATTATTTGTACAATCTGCTGCTGCTGACACTTAGTGCTCTGAATCAAGTAAACACTGAAGATGGATCTGCCTTGTTCATATTTCATGCCAGAAGTTTTACAACCACTTAATAATAATAAAACAATGACTACAGTGGTGCACCATGGAAAACATACTGTACAACACAATGTACAAAATACAGCAGTGTTAAGTATATAACACACTGAACAATGTATACAAAATTGAATTGTTGTGTTAAAAACATACAGCATTGTCTACAGTGTGGAATATATAACAAACAGGACATAGAGTGGAGAAATGGAGAGTATATAACACCAAGTATAGGAAGCTTTTTTAGAATAAATGACTGTATAAACAGTGTGGCATGCAGGGCAGAGGGTACAGGCAGTCCTCCACTATTGGGCCTAGGCTCCATCGGGCCACCAGTGGGGCCCGGAAAGTGCTGCGTTTGGCTCCTTCCCCCAGGTGCAATGTGTCTTTTATATTCCTCCTCCCTAGTGCTCTTCACAGAGTTGCCCACCAGCGGGGACTTTTTTTTTTTTTACAGCTCAGCAGCTTCTCCCTATGCAGAAGAAGGTGGTGGGTGGGTTAGGGGTGTGGTAGACTTCTCCCCCAGGCACAAATAGCTGCTCTGACTGATACAGATGCTAAAAATGAGACAGAAGGAGGAGCAGAGATGGCAGCCCAGCAGGTCTTCCACCTTCACCCATGTGGTAAGTGGGTGATGGGAAAGGGCATGTCCTGCAGGAATTCCTTCTGTCTGTGCTGCTTTGGGACTCCACCCTGACAGCTACACTGCACAAAAATGGCTGGGGGGCTGCTCCGTGCCCCAAATACATACTGTTCACTGACTGCCCTGCCACTACACACTGCTCACTGAATGCCCCACCACTACATACTGCTCAATGACTGCCCTGCCATTACATACTGTTCACTGAATGCCCTGCCACTACACACTGCTCACTGACTGCCCTGCCATTGCTCACTAACCAGTTCCGGGAAAGATGCCAAACTGTGCCCCTCCTTTCCCTTAGGGTTATTGTCAGGGAGCCCACATCCTAGCAATAAACCATTGCGCTCCTCCTGCCCACCCCTTGTCCCGGCCCTGTCACTAACTGCCCTACCCATATATACTGCTCACTAACTGCTCCACCATTACATACTGCATGCTGACCGCCCAGCCACTACATTATGCACGCTGACTGCCTTGCCACTTCATACTACTCACTGACCACCCTACCACTACATGCTGCTCACTAACCACCCTTCCACAGCATACTACTCACTAGCCACCCTGTCATTATATATTGCTATCTGACCACACTGCTGCTACATACTATATACTCCACAGCTCTGCACTGTTATTTCTTACTGCCATGCACTTTCTTTGTATATTTTTGTATTTTTTTATATAAATAAAGTATGACATTAGGTTAATGATATGCCTCTTGCAAAACCACACATCTATTTTAAATGAATGCCCCTAATTAACCACTTTAACACATAGCACTTTAACCCCCTTCGTGTCCAGGCCAATTGTCAGCTTTCAGCGCTGTCGCAATTTGAATGACAATTGTGCGGTCATGCAACACTGTACCCAAACTAAATTTTTATCATTTTGTTCAAACAAATAGAGCTTTCTTTTAGTGATATTTAATCACCACTGGGTTTTTATTTTTTGCTAAATAAACAAAAAAAAGACCAAAAATTATGAAAAACAAAACACATTTTTCTTTGTTTCTTTTATAAAATCCTGCAAATAAATAATCTTTCTTCATAAATTTAGCCCAAAATGTATTCTGCCACATTTCTTTGGTGAAAATAAGCAAAATTAGTGTATATTATTTAGTCTGTGTTAAATTTATGGAGTCCACAAATGCACTGAAAATTGATCAATCTGGATTTTTTGATGGCTTAAAATGCCAGGACAGTAGAAATACCCCCCAAATTACCCCTTTTTTGAAAGCACACAGTCCAAGGTATTTAGTAAGAGGCATGGCGGAATTTTTTGTCATAATTTTTTGGAAAATAAGAAATTTAAGGAAAATATGTTTTCACTATATATATAAATTTTTTTACATACTATCCTCAGTGCAGTACAGCATCATCATATAACTGGTGTGGAGGTGATCACAGAGACCAGTGACTGGTTACAGTATGAAAAAAGATGTTATCATTTTTTGGGATTTTTTAACACTGTGACCAAAGCAATATAATGTTATTGCTCTGGGGAAGTGATCAGTTTTTTTTTTTACACATTATGTTTGCTTATAGCAGTGACTTACATTGCTCTAAGCAAGCATTTAACTGTTTTGTTGTGATTAGCTGTGATTGTTCACATGGTACAGGTGGGCTGTGATTGGCCCTGTCCGTACCATGCAAACAAATTGACTAATCACTGCTAGCAGCACAATTGTACACAATGGATGGCATAAAAGGAAGCCATTTGTTGTGTACAACTGTCTTGTGACCTGCTGTGATTTGTCACGGTGGTCATATGGTACCGGCATTATACTCTGATCAGTAATCGGCTGTGTCTCGTTGGACATGGCCAGGTACAGATCGCGAAGCTGCTGTGCAGCCATCATTTGTCTATAGACCAGGTGTGAAGTGGTTAACCACTTGCCGACCGCCTAATGTACATGTACTGTGACAGGTCAGCTCTATTGCGGGAAATCATGTACCTGTATGTCATTTAGTGCAGTAGCCACTTGGGGGCATGTGCGCGCTGCCAGAAGCACGATCGTGAGCTGATTGGACAGAGGGGAAGCCAATGAGTGGGTCCGGCGGACCCGATTTCCATTGGCCACCCGCGATTAATCCAGAGACAGTGGCGATCTTCTTATGTAAACCACGGCAGATCTCCATTCTGACAGGGGAGAAGTTAGAGATCTTGTGTTCCTGCTAAGCAGGAACATGAATCTCTGTCTTCCTCCATTCAGAGCAACCCTCACACAGTCAGCAAGCACCCGCTAGGGACACATTTACCCTTTGATCGCCCCTGATGTTAACCATAAAAATATCCAATAGTTTATAGATGTACAGTAAACCCCCGCTCCATCGCAGTTCAGTTTTTGCGGTCCCGGTATATTGCGTTTTTTTCTGTAATGTTATTTTACTATATAATTCATTAAAAATTAAATATTTTTGTGTTTTCCATAGCTCTTGCTATGTCTCTCAGTATCTTTTATGTGTTTAAATGAGTTTCTATTGTTTTAAAAGTGTGTTTAAAGACCTTAAAATGCTTTTAAAAGTACAGTGACAGTAAAAAAAACATGCCTACAATGTATTTTAATAGGGTTTTTCTATTTCGCGGATTTTCACTTTTCGCGGCTGGGTCCGGAACGTAACCCCCGCATTGGAGGGGGGTTTACTGTAATAAGTTTTGTGCAAACCAATCAATATATGCTTATTGGGATTTTTGTTACCAAAAATGTGTAGCAGAATACATATTGGCCTATAATTGATGTAGAAATTCGATTTTTTACATTTTTTCATTGGATATGTTTTATAGCAGAAAGTAAAAAATATATATATTTTTTCAAAATGTTTTCGTCTATAGTGCAAAAAAAAACGCAGAGATGATCAAATACCACCAAAAGAAAACTCTATTTGTGGGGAAAAAATTACATCAATTTTATTTAGTATACAGCATCGCACGGCTGAGCAATTGTCAGTTAAAGTTATGCAGTACCGTATCGCAAAAAATTGCCTGGTCATTAAGGCGGTTGCTGGATCCACAGCAAAAAAAGGTATTTCTGGAAATTTTTCTTAAATTTTGACATGTATGTACTGTATGTGGTGTGGGTATAAAGGTTCGGGAATGTTGTCATACATAACCTTCATTCATAATGAAGGGATGCCTGTGTAGACAATTTCCATAGATACAAAGCAATAGCTGTGTTTCACATAATACAGACAGCAATGGTGTGGTAGCTCTCTATATGCCACATTATAGAAACAAACACTGGAAGTAACCATAGGTACATTATATTTATCATACTGCAACTGTGGGATAGAAATTCCTGTAAAAATATTTTTTTTTGGTGTCACACCAAGAGCTAAAACATCCTTTACAGACATAGGCTGTTCTGAATAAACATAGCAAATTATACAGAATCAGGCAATTTTGATTTCCAACCTTCACCTGTAGGGAAAAATTGGCTGAATTTTTCTTGGAACACTAAAATTTTGCTCAAGTAGTTGGTATATTTGTAAGAAACAATATTTGAAATGTTATGCCTTTATAGCTGTTTTATATTCATATACATCATTTGGTGTGCTTTGCAGAGTACATTTTACTATTTACATAGTTACATAGTTACATAGTAGTTGAGGTTGAATAAAGACAATAGTCCATCCAGTTCAACCTGTGTAGGTGTGTGTGACCGTAATCATCTCTCATACCCCTGAATGTTCTGATCCTTGAGATGTACGTCTAAGAGTCTTTTGAAAGCCACCATACTTCCCGCAGAAACCACCTCTTGTGGTAGAGAAGTCCGCATCTTGTAGCCCTAACAGTAAAGAACTCCCCACATTGCCTGAGGTTAAAGCGCTTCTCCTCTAATCGCATTGTATGCCCTCGAGTCCTCATGCAATCCTTTCGACTGAATAGCTTTTTTTCTATGCTGAGATCACCATTGAGGTATGTATAAATTGCAATCATGTCCCCTCCCAGGCGTCTCTTCTCCAGGGAGAATAAATCAAGCGATTGCAGACGCTCTTCATAATTAAGGTCTCAATGCCGGCCAAGAGATAGATGCCAGTGGGGGTCTTCCTCCTCTCACTTAGCCCATACAGAACAGTCTCCCTCTAGCACGGTCTATTGTATGGCAGTATATCAATCATTGCCCAAATGGAACTTAGTCACTAATGTTCAAAGTACACAGGGGCAGACATACCACTGAGACTGCAGTTGCACAAGGGTACTCTGGGACTTGGAGGCCCTATTATACTAGATGTCGGTCAATAGTGGTCTTGCACAGGGACCCTTTGGTGACTGTGTCCACCACTGACAGCACAGAGAGATTTTAGTGGTAGTTGGTAGGAAGAGGCCTAGACATCCCATTTTTTTTTTTAATGAATGTCGAAGTATCTGAAAGAAAGCAATACAAATACATACCAATATCAAGGTAAGCAGGATCCTGGCAAGGTTTCAACCCAGAACCTCAATTGTACCAGGCTTCTGTGTTAACTACTGAGCAACCCTATCGAGCATCTACAATCTTTTGCAAATCACATGGTTTACAGCTAGAAAATGCCTTTATCACAGAAAGAAATAAGGAATGGATTATGTCAGTTAGACAAAAAAAACCTCAAGCAAAACAGATTAAAATATAATTTTAATGCATAGAGAATCCAAATCTTGGAAAGGAATCAGAGTGAAGGTGAAGAAGATGTAATATGATTATTGCTAAAGTCAGTCAAGAATGATCAAAGGAAACATATCTTTTACACACCTGAGCCACTAATGCACATAACAGAAATAGTGACTATTAGTAGTCCTGGCAACTTGACTCATATGCATAGAACAAAGTGACAGATGATGTCCTTTTCATTTTCACGTATGCTAGTAGACTTGGCCAAATGCAGTAGTATAATAGCACTCGTCCAGACCAAAATCCAATGAAAAGTGTCACATAAAAGAAAGCATTATTTCATTGGAACATAAGAAAGAATTAATTTACTTACTTAGGTGAGCCTAAGGATCCATGAAAAACAAGTTCATCATACTTTCTCAAGTCCAAGCTACACTCACCACATAGCAACTGTGGGCCATTGGTAATGGAAAGTGAGTGTTGTCATTGTCAGCTCTGTGCAGCGAGCTATACATATTGGTTGAGTGTAAACACTCCAGATGCTACATTTAACAAATGCACTTCATACTAATACTACCTATAGACAATCAGTAGTGAAAGGTCATGGTACAAGTTGCTAGTAGGAACCTTATAGCATCTTCTTTTAACTTGTCTCTACTCTAGTCTACCTCCAATTCTCCTGAAAGTCTGGCAATTCTTGGCAAGGGGCACATTTGACATCTCCTGCCCTCCCACTATTCATTGCTTGGTGTCTGAGGGGTCTATCTTAGGCCCAAGTGCTGTTACATGGTATAAGAAGATGGACAAGCTTGCTTACCCCTGTGCAACATTCAGATTTCAGAAAAATAACATTTGAATAAATATTTCAGGAGGCTCTAGTGGTAGATTGGTCAGTAGATAAGGTAGGAGCAGGCATGTTCATTATCCAGAAATGTTTGAGTTCTGTCATTATTAATTGGATTAGGATGAGGTTCAAGTTAATGGCAACATTGTGATTACTTTGAACTCTGACTGTTTTCATTTGCCAAACTGGTGAACTAAGTTATCTGTTTGCTTATTGGCTAAACCAAACCTTCTTCTGGACAGAAGGTCATTAATTTAGTGGCGGTACTACTACCACCAAATGTGACAACCTCTCATTTGGGGGGGCTTGTGTGTTGCTGTCAAAGACACATCCACCACAATGTTTAGATGAGGATTCCCTGACCCAGCAGCTGAGTTTAAATGAAGGAGCACTGGTAGTCATCTTTGGCCAGCATCTCTACTTCTTTGTTTACATTCAGCTGCTGGACAGAGATCTGTCATTTTTGATGAGAGTCCATTGCGAGAAGATTGCTTTTTTTGCTGGTGGGCTGTTGGCATCAATGTTCATTGTGGTTGATGATAGCTCCACATTGGTGGATGACATGATTGATGATGGTTTTACATTGTACTTTTTTTATAAAGGACATTTTGGCGATATGTGCATTTTTTTACTTTGTAATTTTTTTTGTGAATTAGTAACTAGCGGTTCTATGTACCCCTTACACATTCAGGCTGGGAAGAGGGCCGATATTTGGTGTCCCTTATCTTAAAAAGTTTCCAAAAGGTTCTGCCCTGTTGAAACCCATATCAACCCAGCCAGTAATGTGGGGTTGAGGCCCTTTGGCCCTATCAACCTCCCTGGCAAAGTGCCTCCACATGCTGCTGCCCTCCCTTTCCTGGCCTGCCAGACTGCATGCTTAGATAAGGGTCTGGAATGGATTTTAGGGGAGAAGAGGCTAAATTATTATTTTGTATTTTTGCTTTGGGATTTCCCCTTAAAATAAACACAAGACCCTCATCAAGGATAAAGGTCTGATATGCATTTGGGGGGGGGGGGACTCCATGACATTTTGTACAATAAAAAAACAAGCAGCAGGGAATTTTTGTGGTACATTTTTTTATTTTTTTTTAAAATGTCACTTTTGCTGTAGCACATCTTATAGGTGGGCCAATTCACATGTAGGTTTAGTGCACCCCCAAGCATGTTACTTAAAATATCTTTGTATTTTTAATGTATCACTGTAAGCCTTATTAAAAGAGCTGCTTTGGTATTCTTAACACTTACTTTTTGCACTTGTAGAGGCTCCCCAGGGCAGTGTAGAACTACTGATGCCCTTTGACAATTTTTTGCCTTTTAGATTTGACAATGGAAAGAACTGATTTTAAAGATTCGCCTGCCCATTGATTTCAATAGGGGGTGATATTAAAGTTCAAAATATGCTATGTCTTTACTGCAATATAACAAGCTTGCCTGCCTGTTCATAATCTTCTTTAAAATGTACACTGAGCTACACATGTGCATTCTCAACCCATCTCAGCACTGGAATAAATTAATGTCTATGCACATGGGAGTTACACCATTCCACAGCTGATCAAGATGGCTATAGACCCTGCACCTGGAAGAACCCAGGGAGAAGATATTGGCATCAGTGAGGAGCCTTGATGGCATTGCATTGCTGTAGAAGAGATAAGTATGTGTGGAGTTTAGTTCCACTTTAAGGCCCAATTTACACTTTCACATTGTGTTAATGCATTACCACAATGCACAGTAATGCATGTGTTGCTGCTTCATAAATCTTTAAAGACACCCCAATACACTTTTGCAATGCTCCTGCATTGTAGTATGCCACAGTTCAGGGTTTTCCTCTTACCATCCATGGGCATACATCACCACGCATTGACTTTGTATATAGAAAAGATCATTGGAGGCTCTCCCTCTCTCCGCTAATTTTTGTGGCTTCAGTATATGTACCTACTATGTGACCAATTAGCACAATATTCCTATATTATAAAAAGTTGTGGTTTGGTTTGTGGCTTTTTCTTGTGACCCCAGTGGCCCATAGGTTTTTATCCGACTTTCCCCGTTTCCTCCCTGTGGTCATTCAGTGTATTTCATAATTTTATACATTGTTCTATTATGGTTATTCTAAAAGTATACCGTACCACATTGTAATAGAGTATAGTTCCTTTCTGTGGTGTATCTATTCCCCTGAAGAAGAGCAGAGATATACCGTTCTCGAAACACGTTGGGTCGCTACATTTTGGGAACTATCAAGTTGTGACTCACATTTGGTGGGAATATTGTATATTGTATATCTAACATAAACTATGAACATTGAACGATAATGTGCTGCGCTAAAATATAGTGAATACTGAAATCACCAAAAATATATATACAAGAAATATATAATACAAAAAATTATATATACCACTCAAAGTGTGTGTGAGGAAAAAGGTAACTAGAAATTAATCAGTGTTCCTTAAATCCTTAAAATCCTTATTTTCACAAGGAATTGTGTGGATGCACTTTTTTGGGACCCTGTGGCACACCTTCTTGGATTTTCTTCTAATTTTTGTATGGACTTTATTGGGATTGAATTTAATTAATATCCTTATCTTTTCACTTCATTATAATTTGCACTTGATGATTTATGTTTATTTAATTATTGATTTACATTGGTGATATTCACATTTTTAAGGAACACTGATTAATTTCTAGTTACCTTTTTCCTCACACACACTTTGAGTGGTATATATAATTTTTTGTATTATATATTTCTTGTATATATATTTTTGGTGATTTCAGTATTCACTATATTTTAGCGCAGCACATTATCGTTCAATATTCACTTGGGGTTTTTTCTAAGATTCCTTTGTGCAGCAGCTCACCCTACAATACTAATTTTTCACTTAATTAATTATACTAGCGCAGAAATATCCACTTTTATATAAACTATGAATAGCCTTTGTATCTTCGCTATTGAATGTTTTTACCTGGAATGTTTTTTGACAATAATAAAGCTTTTGTTACTTTTCTAATACATGACACCATTTTGAGTGCTATATTTTTTTGCACATAACCCTGTTGCCATTAAAGTCCCACTCATGAGGGTTCCTTTTCATTGCTTATACATATTTGGGATGTTGGCAACCACAAATTGCTGCTAAACAATCCTCTTTTTATTTTGGAATTCCCCCCATTTTTTTTGTATTTTGTCACTTTACTTTTTAATAACTTTTTTTTATTTATTTTTTTACCACTGTCTGTTTTTTTTCCCTGTAAAACAATTAAAATAATGAGGTTCAGGATTGTCGTAAGGAGCTTCTGTAACTATCTGGAGCCATTTAAAGCCCATTCCCCCTTCTATTACAAAGCTGGGGCTGCATTTGATTGGTCAATTTGAATTGTAATCCTACCCTTTAACAGAGATCACATGACCAATTCAAGCATAGGTTTTGGATTCGTGAGCATTATTAGTGGAAGACTTGGGCTGCATTTTTCCAGGAGAAGTAAGTATTTCACTCTTAGTTTTTTGTCTAGCCATCCCATCAAGACAGCTAACATGGCTTTAAGTTTACATTTTTAGCTAACTTTTCAGTAAAGGTCCATTTAAGTAAAGCAGCAGCTCACCGCTTTAGAAAGAAGAAGCAGTTGAGGCGGTTCTAAAGCCCCAATAAGACCTGTCTTATAGGACAAGGCCATTACAAGGCTTTGATAACTTTGTAATTACCAGCCAGCCGAGGTTTTTTCGAAACCAGAAGAAGAGAGAACCATCTCTTTACAGCAAGACACCCTAGGCCATGAAGAAGTAATAATAATTTCTGCTTGATCACCCACAACTTAAATAAATTGAGTTTTGGAAGTGGCTGGGGGTTTTACCAAAATAGTCACTGTCCCCGTTTTCCAGCTGTTAAGGAACTCCAAAAAATGAAGCAGAAGGAAGCAAATTGTGGGAAGTATAACTTCTATTTCCCATAGTGACTTATTTTTTAAACGTAGAATGTGTAGGGAGGATATATCTTCTGTTGGCACAGTGCCTCTACTTGTGCTGTGATAAGCCTCTTGGTTAATTTAGAAGATTTGTGAGGCTGGATATATAATTAGTGATAGTGTCAAACAGCAAGAGTCAAGGGCAATTGGCACTTGATGTGATAAATGCATTGTTTTCTTACATACATAGAAAATAACAATGAGTAAACCAAACAAAAGCAAAGGCAAAAAAATAAAAAATCTTTAAAACCCAAACATAGCACCTGAACCCCATGGGAGTCAAAGTTAGCCAAATTTTGTAATTTTTGTCTGCCTCTTTTTCAGGGTCAATTAGTAAGCTTTTGCCAAAAAATATGGCATGGGTAGATGGGCACTGCCAAGGAGATCATGTACCAATGCAAAAGAAATGTTTAAAAAATAATGGAGAGCTGCTCTTGTTAAAAGGCTTCAAATTCAACAGTAAGATTATACAATTCCCCTGAGTAACATGCTTGAGGAGGTGCCTTAAACCTGCATGTGAAGTGGTGCACCTGTAGGATATACTACAGTAAAAGTGACAATTGGAAAAAAAAAGAAAAAAAGCATAAAAACAAATGGCCTGGGGTGCCCCTAAAAATCTATACCAGACCTTTTAGGGAATCCCCCAAAGTCCATTCTAGAAACGTATCTGAGCATACAGCCTGGCTGGTGAGAAAAGGGAAGGGCAGCGAATGTGTACTGCCCCCATGAACTATGCAAATACTTTGTTGTAAATGACACCTCTCCAGCAAGCTGATGAATGTAGATAAACCAGTCAGTGTTTATCTACTTGCTGACATAATTGACCAAATATAGTCATTGACCAAATATGCTCATGACCATATTTGGTCAGTGACATCACCCAGGATTCCTCCGTTGTTTGTTGACATTCAGTTGCCAGACTGGGAGCTGTCATTCCTGATGGAGTCTCAATGAAAAAATATTCGCGCAGTTGTGCTCATCCTATTTATGTCAGTGGCTTATCGGGGCACCGTTCATCATGATTAATGAGTTTACATCTCTGGATGATGTATTAATGTTGGATCTGTATCGTGGGACATTATTTGATGATTTTTTATGAAAGGACTTTTTCAAAAGCTTGTGTGTTTTTTTTATTATTTAAAATTGTGCGGATGAGTAACCAGGAGTACTATATACTCTTTACTCATTTATGTAGGGGGGCCAGATACCTGGGGCCCCCTTATTCCAATAAGACACCCCCACCAGCAGACCCCCACATCCACCAGACCAAGGATGTGGGGAAGAGAGCCTTGTCCCCATCAAGGCAACAAGATGGTTTGTCAGGGGGGGCTCCCCATAGGGGGACAGGAATTAATTTCTTTAGTGGCTTTAGTAGGATCCTGTTGAAGCACAATGACCTGTACATGACTGTCTTGTTCCCAATGAACTCTGGTCTCTAACTAACAGCTCCAGGGCTTGCAGCTCAATGTAAACAAGTTAGCCAGTGATGCTGCAAAACCAATATGGTCTTGACCATATTTGTTCAATGACATCACCTGGGATACATCCTGGATTATTTACACAACAAGTCACTGGGCGGACCAGAAAGTAATTCCTGTAGTGGTGGTAGTCATTGCTGCCACTAAACTAGGCCTTCCAGCTGCAGAAGTAGCCTCAAGCATTGGCATAAGCAAACAGGCCAGATCGGACCTTTGAGTTCTTCTGCTTAGTCAACCTTGAACAATCAGAGTCTGACTTGAACCTTCTGTTAAACCTAAACCAAAGCTCATCCTTAATAGAAATTAGATCCAGGTTCTCTGCTACCATGGGTTCATGGAGAATCCTTGGAATTCATAAAGTTCATGAGTTGCAAACCTTTGGCTGAAAACGTTTCAGGTGTGCCACTAGTAAAAATGAAAAGCCTATGATGCAGTGCATAACTTTTGCTGCCAGTACTTTGAATGATGGATAACTCAGCCTGCATTCCATAAAATGGTGTGTTCATGGTAGTTATATTATCAATGTGTGTTGCAGCTGTTAGGAAAAGCTGACAAATCTGTGTAGCTAACAGTTCTTGGGTGTTTGGTTACAACCAGCCTGCCAGATATTTTACATGCGATTACTGCTGACGGCTATAGCCGCTAGCAGTAATCTTTGTGTTCTACTGGCCCAGAAGGCTCCCCACTGGCAGAACACAATAGCGCTACGGGAGAGATTTTCTTTTACTCCACCTGTGGCGAAAAGAAAGAAAATGTCATAATCTATGGGCTGCTTTACAGATGGCAAGAATTGAAACTCAAGACCCATCTCCTTCCTTCTGCAGAGTTAAATTGGATTTGGTGCAAAGTTTGCAAACTTAGAACATCAAACCAGATTCGTGAAACTGTTTAGAAATCAAACCCAGACAGCTCCGTTAATCCCAGTTCTTGGGTGTTTCGATCTGGGCAATAAAAATGGAGTTATCCTATTGCGCTTAATTTGCTCTGCTTAACCAGTCACCAACAGGGAAAGAACTTTTTATATTTTTGGTTTAATAATCAAACAAATATTTGGGAGAAATATAACCATGGAAACACAGGGATGTGACCAGAATAACATGATTAAAATAAACACGCTGTAAAAAAAACTTGCAGATTTAAATGACAAAATGTATGACTGTAAAGAAATTGTGTTCAGAAGAAAATTGCTCTGTAGTCTCCAACTGTTTTTTCTTATTATCAGCCTGAATGTTTGGCAATAGATTTGCACTGTATTTGTGTAATCATTTGCTTCTGTAACTAAATGTACTATAATATTAATGTCCTCAACTGTAGCAATTACAGGAAAGCTATGAAATGTCTACACTTATTTATCAAATTCACAGAAGATTTGCAGTAATGTTTTGCATATGGATATATAGGACACCTATCTCACATACTTTATGAATATGTAAAAATTTGATTTTTTTATAGAAAAATTTAAATTAAGTGTAATGGTGATAATGAGTTGTAATGCCCTTGTTATCAGATCCTATATTATTCTTCATGTTTTTTCAAAAGATTTTTTCCAGTATGAAATGTGAGTATTAAGGAACTGACCAGAATTATTTACTGATAGTCATCTTCTATTATTAAGATTTTTAAATATGCAATATATAAATATCATGAATCTCCAAAAAAAGACATTCAAAGCAATCTTAGAATGTATTGTGCTTTCAAAGGCTTTAAATGATAGGGTGCAATGTTTGCAAATGGGTCTTAAAACCTGTGATAACTAATTTGATGTTAATTTTCATTTAAAATATTATATGCAATCATTTGGTATTTGTTACAACTAAGCACTACAGCAAGCCATATTGTGAGCTTTACTTATGAAAATGCCTGAAAAAAAACGATGTTATCATAGTAAGTGACGTAATTGTGCTTTGGAGGTTTACATAGCACTTAACTGATTGTGCTCTAAGCACTAGATATATGATACTACGGGGTTGATTTACTAAAGGCAAAAAGACTGTGCACTCTGCAAGTGCAGTTGCTACAGAGTTTATTAAATGGGCATCATCCAATCATGTGCAAGCAAAAATGTTGTTTTCTTTTTTATTTTCCTTGCACGTGATTGGGTACTCTTTGCAAAGTAAAGCTTTACCTCATTTACTAAGCTCTGGAACAACTGCACTTGCGGAGGGCTTTGCAAAGTGCACAGTCTATTTGCCTTTAGTAAATCAACCCCTGTGTTTTCTCAGTAGTATGTTTAAAAATAATATTATGTAGTTGGAAGATGGGAAGGATTTTTATAAAGGCTTGGAGCTGTGACATCGCTCTACATGTTTGATGCAGTAGGTGGTTTAGATTTTATATGACCTGTGAGTAAATATATGGGGGTCTGATAAATATGTTCCCTATATACGAATATATATACTGTTACTTCTGCTTTTTCACTGTTATTTTATTTTTTTAATGTACACTTTTCTGTTAACTGTAGGAAACAAAGCTTGAGCCTGTGATGAAACCAACCACCTACCTTTCTGTTTGATCAAAGAATAGACTGCTGCTAGTTCCCTTTTTGTGTCAGTCACATGATGTTAACGACCATTTAACAATTAGCTTGTTATTCAGAAGATATGGACACTAGAGTTGAGGGGACACCTGGATGTCCGTGTTCGGCGGGTTCGGCCGAACTTTAAAAAAAAGTCCGGGTCCGTGTCCCGGACTTTTGCCAAACTTTTCCCGGACACCGAACCCCATTGAAGTCAATGGGGACCCGAACTTTCAGACACTAAAATGGCTCTAAAACACCAATGGAAAGGGCTAGACTGCTGCAAATGGCAGCAAAACGTAGTTAAGAGCATGGCAAGTGCTCTGCAAACAAATGTGGATAGGGAAATAACTTAAAACAACAAAAAAAAAACAGAAAAATAAAACAATGTTCTTCATCTCTGAAGGACGAGGCCCATATGGAGTAGGAGGGAGGTTGAGGTGGTGGTGGATGTGGCGGTGTCATAGGCATGTGCACAGGGTGTGCCGGGTGTACCTGGGCACACCCTAATCACCTAGGGCACATTAGCATTATCGCTCTGTTTGCCAGTGAGGAGATGGAAAAGATCTCCCTCGGACCTGCTCTGCTCTATTTCTCTTTGCCAGCAGGGAGAGTAATGTATCGGGGCCATGTACATGTAGGCAAACACATGCATGTGTATTTAATATAATATAATGCAATAGGCTGCGCACACCTATGGGCGGTGTAGGTGGAAGCGGCGGTGGAGGAGGACCAGTGCCGGATTAAGAGCATCATGGGCTTGGTGCTGAGGATTTTGAAGGGCCTTAAGGGCCGTGCCTTGGCATGCACCCAGAGGAGGAAGGGTGCAGCCATGCATGCCTAATTCCACATGGGATGCTGTCTCTGAAGCCCATAAACACATCCATGCATCGGCAACTGTCCCTCCTTGTCCGGCCTTCATGCTGTGTGGGGAGGTTCTGAGGTAGCTGCCAGGGGAAGCGAGCATAGAAGCCAGACTTCTGTGTTTACAAGTGACAGAAGAGCGGTAACAGTGAATATGGCCAACCCGGGGCCTATATAAAGGTAGGGGCCTGGAGCTGCAGCTCCAATAGCCCCTATGTTAATCTGGCCCTGAGGAGGACGAGGTAGCCAACACTGCTTCTTTTCACAAATTTTAAATGAGGGTACACCCCAAAAGAGTGAGAAAGAGCAAAAATGGAACAATGGCTGGGTAAGGTCGGTATCCATCGCTATTCTGCACAAGGTACGGAAAAGTCCCGTGGGATCCATGCCTGGTTCATTTTAATGAACGTGAGCTTGTCCACATTGTCTCTGGACAGGCGGCTGCGCTTGTCTGTGATAACGCCCCCAGCCGTGCTAAATACCCGTTCAGATAATACACTGGCTGCAGGGCACGCCAGCACCTCCAAGGCGTAAAGGGCAAGCTCAGGCCATGTGCCCAACTTGGAGACCCAGAAGTTGAAGGGGGCAGACCCCTCATTCAGTACGTCTAGGCGTGTGCACACATACTGCTCCACCATGTTGGTGAAATGCTGCCTGCTGCTAAGACGTTCCATATGAGCTGCTGGTGCTGCTGTTTGTTGGGGCGTGCTGACAAAGCTTTTCCACATTTCGGCCATGCTAACCCTGCCTTCTGAGGTGCTGGCGGTGCCCTGGTTGCGTTGGCGACCTCTTCCTCCTCCTCCTCCTCCTCCTCCTCCCCCTCCTCCTCCTCTGCCTTGTGCTTCCACTGTGGCCCCGCTGTCAGGTGGGAATGCCAGCAGCATCGCGTCTACCAGCTTGCGCTTGTACTCGCACATCTTGCGATCGCGCTCCAGTGAGTGAATTAAGGGCGGTACGTTGTCCTTGTAACGGGGATCCAGCAGCGTGGCCACCCAGTAATCAGCACAAGTTAGAATGTGGGCAACTCGGCAGTCGTTGTGGAGACACTGCAGCATGTAATCGCTCATGTGTGCCAGGCTGCCCAGAGGCAACGAAAGGCTGTCCTCTGTGGGAGGTGTATCGTCCGTGTCCTCTGTATCCCCCCAGCCACGCACCAGTGATGGCCATGAGCTGGCCTGGGTGCCACCCTGCTGTGAACATGGTTCCATCTCCTCCTCCAGCTCCTCCTCCTCATCCTCCTCATCCTCCAGAACTGTGCCCCTGCTGGACAATTGTGTCCCTGGCGTTTGTGTGTGCAGGAACCCACCCTCGGAGGCCCTTGCGAATGACTGCCCTGAAAGCTTGGAAATGTTAACTCTTCATCCTCCTCCTCCTCATCCTGTGCCACATCCTCTTCCATCATTGCCCGAATTGTTTTTTCAAGGAGGCATAGAAGTGGGATAGTTAAGCTGAGAACGGCGTCATCGGCACTGGCCATGTTGGTGGAGTACTCAAAACAGCGCAACAAGGCACACAGGTCTCGCATGGAGGCCCAGTTATTGGTGGTGAAGTGGTGCTGTTCCGCAGAGCGACTCACGCGTGCGTGCTGCAGCTGAAACTCCACTATGGCCTGCTGCTGCTCGCAATCTTTGCAGCATGTGCAAGGTGGAGTTCCACCTTGTGGGCACGTCACATATGAGGCGGTGAGCGGGAAGGCCGAAGTTACGCTGCAGCGCTGACAGGCGAGCAGCAGCAGGGTGAGAACGCTGAAAGTGCGCACATACGGCCCGCACTTTCTGCAGCAGCTCTGACATATCGGGGTAGTTTTTAAGGAACCTCTGCACCACCAAATTCAGCACATGCGCCAGGCAAGGGATGTGCGTCAAACTGGCTAGGCCCAGAGCTGCTATGAGATTTCGCCCATTATCGCACACCACCAGGCCGGGCTTGAGGCTCGCTGGCAGCAACCACTCATTTGTCTGCTGTTCCATGCTCCTCCACAACTCCTGCGCGGTGTGTGTGGTTTGTCCCCCAAACAGGCAAGTTTTAAAACTGCCTGCTGTCGTTTACCCCTGGCCATGCTGAAGTTGGTGGTGAAGGTGTTACGCTGTCCGGATGAGGAGGCGGTAGAGGATGAGGAAGCGGAGTAGGAGGAGTTAGGAACAGGAGGCAAACTGAAGCGCCCTGCAATCCTCGGTGGTGGAAGGACATGCGCCAAATTGCTATCCGCCTCAGGCCCATCCGCCACTGCATGTACCCAGTGTGCCGTTAGGGAGATATAACGCCCCTGACCGTGCTTACTGGTCCACGTATCGGTAGTTAGGTGGACCTTGGCACAGATGGCGTTGCGCAGTGCACACCTGATTTTTTTCCCCCACTTGGTTGTGCAGGGAAGGGATGGCTTGCCTGGAAAAGTAGTGGCGGCTGGGCACGACGTACTGTGGGACAGCCACCGACATAAGGTTTTTAAAACTGTGCGTCTCCACCAGACGGAATGACAGCATTTCAAAGGCCAAGAATTTTGAAATGCTGGCATTCAGGGCCAGGGATCGCGGGTGTGTAGGGGGGTACTTCCTCTTCCTCTCAAGTGTTTGGGAGATGGAAAGCTGAACGCTTCCACGGGACATTGTGGAGACGGTTGGTGACCCAGGTGGTGGTGTTGCTGACAGATCCTCTGTTTGCGGGGTGGCAGGTGCTGGTATCACTACAGATGTGGCTGGAGCGGCCGAGACTGCAGCAGAAGAGGAAGCAGGATAAGCCAGAGATGTTTCTTGGTTTTGAAGGTGTCTACTCCACTGCAGCTCGTGCTTTGCACTTAGATGCCTGATCATGCAGGTTGTGCTCAGGTTGAGAAGGTTTATGCCTCGCTTCAGGCTCTGATTGCACAGGGTGCAAACCACTCGTGTCCTGTCATCAGCACATTTTCTAAAGAACTTCCATGCTAGAGAACTCCTTTGAGCTGACTTTGGTGCACTCGTTCCCTTGCTGCGTTGGACAGTAGCGGGCGTAGTGTCTAGGGCATGGCCGCTCCGCTTCTGCACCCTGCTCCCTCTCCTGCTGTGCTGGTGGCTCTGTGTGACCACCGCCTCTTCCTCCAAACTACTCAGGTCACCTGCATGACGTTCATTCCATGTGGGGTCGAGGACCTCATCGTCCTCCACATCATCTTCCACCCAGTCTTCACCCCTGCCCTCCTTGTCGGTCTCCACAATGCTGAACGCCGCAGCAGTTGGCACCTGCGTTTCGTCATCATTGGAGACGTGCTGCGATGGTCCTTGCATGTACTCATCTTGAGAAATAAGTGGTTGGGCATCGCTGCACTCAATCTCTTCCACTTCTGGGGCAGGGCTAGGTGGATGGCCCTGGGAAACCCTGCTGACAGAGTCCTCAAAAAGAACAAGAGACTGCTGTATGGATTGGGGCTCAGACTGCTTGCCTGATTTCCAAGGGGGTGAGGTGAAAGACGGTTGGACATTGGCTGCAGGTGCCAACTCTGACCTTTCTGCAGTAGACTGGGTGGGAGACAATGTGAAGGAACTGGAGGCACTGTCAGCAACCCAATCTACTATCGCCTGTACTTCTTCAGGCCTCATCAAGTCTAGAGGCGCATTATGCCCTACCAAATACTGCTGCAGGTTCTGTCGCCTACTCACACTTGTGGAAGGTGTTTCACTTGTGCGTGTAGCTGGCACAGATCGACCACGTCCTCTCCTTGCAACAGGAGCTCTACCAGCAGCACCACGACCCAGGCCACGGCCCCTATTTGGCGGTCTCCTCATATTTCTGTAATTTATGATCTTGCCCTAGAAAGGTGTTTATTGAATAGCGGAACAAAACAACAACAGTATCGCACGGGTGTATCTGACAGTCAAGTATGCAAACTATGCCGCAATTTAATGTTTTTTACCCCAAAAGGGTGTATATTGAATAGCGGAATAGGAAAAAGGATAAAAAACCGAAGTATCTCACACGTACAAACACAGACTAGGCCCCGACTAAAATTTTTTGTACCCTAAAGGGAGGATGAGGAGTAGGAGGAGTTGGGAACAGGAGGCAAACTGAAGCGCCCTGCAATCCTTGGCGGTGGAAGGAGATGCGCCAAACAAATTTAAAAGGTGTATCTCACACGTACCGATACAGACTATGCCGTAATTTAATTTTCTTACACTCCAAAAGGGTGTATATTGAATAGCGGAATAGGAAAAATGTTATAATATGGTGTATCTCACACGTACAAACACAGACTAGGCCCCGATTACAATTTTTTGTACCCTAAAGGCAGGATGAGGAAGAGGAGTAGGAGGAGTTGGGAACAGGAGCAAAAACTGAAGCGCCCTGCAATCCTCGGCGGTAAAAGGAGATGCGCCAAACAAATTTAAAAAGGTGTATCTCACATGTACCGGTACAGACTATCCCGCAATTAAATTTTTTACACTCAAACAGGGTGTATATTGAATAGCGGAATAGGAGAAATTTTACAAAACGGTGTATCTCACACGTACAAACACAATCTAGGCCCCGATTACAATTTTTTGTACCCTAAAGGCAGGATGAGGAAGAGGAGTAGGAGGAGTTGGGAACAGGAACAAAAACTGAAGCGCCCTGCAATCCTCGGCGGTAGAAGGAGATGCGCCAAACAAATTTAAAAGGGTGTATCTCACATGTACCGGTACAGACTATCCCGCAATTTAATTTTTTACAATCAAACAGGGTGTATATTGAATAGCGGAATAGGAGAAATTTTACAAAACACAATCTAGGCCCCGATTACAATTTTTTGTACCCTAAAGGCAGGATGAGGAGTAGGAGGAGTTCGGAACAGGCAGGAGGCAGACTGAAGCACCCTCAAATCCTCGGCAGTATGAGATGCGCCCCAAAAATTGGCAAGGTGTATCTCACGTACCAACACAGACTATCCCGCAATTTAACTGATCCCCAAAGGTTTTTATTGAATAGCGGAATAGGAAATATGATCCAAAAAAGTGTATGTATCTCACACGTACAGAAGCACACTAGGCCCCAATTACTATTGTTTGTACCCCTAAAGGCAGGATGAGGAGTAGGAGGAGTTTGGAACAGGCAGGACCCTCAAATCTTCAGAAGTATGAGATGAACCCCAAAAACTTGGAAAGGTGGATCTCACACGTACCAACACAGACTATCCCGCAATTTAATTGATCCCCAAAGGTTTTTATTGAACAACAGAATAGAAAATATGATAAAAAAAATGTATGTATCTCACACGTACAGAAGCACACTAGGCCCCAATTACTATTGTTTGTACCCCTAAAAGGCTGGATGAGGAGTAGGAGGAGTATGGAACAGGCAGCACCCTCAAATCTTCAGAAGTATGAGATGAACCCCAAAAACTTGGAAAGGTGGATCTCACACGTACCAACGCAGACTATCCCGCAATTTAATTGATCCCCAAAGGTTTTTATTGAATAGCGGAATAGGAAATATGATCCAAAAAAGTGTATGTATCTCACACGTACAGAAGCACACTAGGCCCCAATTACTATTGTTTGTACCCCTAAAAGGCTGGCTGAGGAGTAGGAGGAGTATGGAACAGGCAGCACCCTCAAATCTTCAGAAGTATGAGATGAACCCCAAAAACTTGGAAAGGTGGATCTCACACGTACCAACACAGACTATCCCGCAATTTAATTGATCCCCAAAGGTTTTTATTGAATAGCGGAATAGGAAATATGATCAAAAAAAGTGTATGTATCTCACATGTACAGAAGCACACTAGGCCCCAATTACTATTGTTTGTACCCCTAAAGGCAGGATGAGGAGTAGGAGGAGTTTGGAACAGGCAGCACCCTCAAATCTTTAGAAGTATGAGATGAACCCCAAAAACTTGGAAAGGTGGATCTCACACGTACCAACACAGACTATCCCGCAATTTAATTGATCCCAAAGGTTTTTATTGAATAGCGGAATAGGAAATATGATCAAAAAAAGTGTATGTATCTCACACGTACAGAAGCACACTAGGCCCCAATTACTATTGTTTGTACCCCTAAAGGCAGGATGAGGAGTAGGAGGAGTTTGGAACAGGCAGCACCCTCAAATCTTCAGAAGTATGAGATGAACCCCAAAAACTTGGAAAGGTGGATCTCACACGTACCAACACAGACTATCCCGCAATTTAATTGATCCCCAAAGGTTTTTATTGAATAGCGTAATAGGAAATATGATCAAAAAAAGTGTATGTATCTCACACGTACAGAAGCACACTAGGCCCCAATTACTATTGTTTGTACCCCTAAAGGCAGGATGAGGAGTAGGAGGAGTTTGGAACAGGCAGCACCCTCAAATCTTCAGAAGTATGAGATGAACCCCAAAAACTTGGAAAGGTGGATCTCACACGTACAAACACAGACTATCCCGCAATTTAATTGATCCCCAAAGGTTTTTATTGAATAGCGGAATAGGAAATATGATCAAAAAAAGTGTATGTATCTCACACGTACAGAAGCACACTAGGCCCCAATTACTATTGTTTGTACCCCTAAAGGCAGGATGAGGAGTAGGAGGAGTTTGGAACAGGCAGCACCTTCAAATCTTCAGAAGTATGAGATGAACCCCAAAAACTTGGAAAGGTGGATCTCACACGTACCAACACAGACTATCCCGCAATTTAATTGATCCCCAAAGGTTTTTATTGAATAACGGAATAGGAAATATGATCCAAAAAAGTGTATGTATCTCACACATACAGAAGCACACAAGCCCCAATTACTATTGTTTGTACCCCTAAAAGGCTGGATGAGGAGTAGGAGGAGTATGGAACAGGCAGCACCCTCAAATCTTCAGAAGTATGAGATGAACCCCAAAAACTTGGAAAGGTGGATCTCACACGTACCAACACAGGCTATCCCGCAATTTAATTGATCCCCAAAGGTTTTTATTGAATAGAGGAATAGGAAATATGATCCAAAAAAGTGTATGTATCTTACACGTACAGAAGCACACTAGGCCCCAATTACTATTGTTTGTACCCCTAAAAGGCTGGATGAGGAGTAGGAGGAGTTTGGAACAGGCAGCACCCTCAAATCTTCAGAAGTATGAGATGAACCCCAAAAACCCCAAATATCATTCAGCTCTGCTGCAGGCCACAATTTAATTTTTTTTTTAACCCAAGGCTGTATATTGAATAGTGGAATAGAAAAAAAGTGTATGATTTTTGAAACCACACAATAATAGCACATGTGAACTGAACACAGCAGTGTATGATCAGTCAGCACAGCACAGCTGAAGGAAAAACGCTGCACACAGTGCCTGATAGAAAAATACTTTTCTCCCTCCTCCTCAGTGGGCAAAAAAGATTGTGTTCACTGCACCCCGAAAAAATTGTGTTCACTGCACCCAAAAAAAATTGTGTTCACTGCACCCCAAAAAGATTGTGTTCACTGCACCCCAAAAAGATTGTGTTCAATGCACCCCAAAAAGATTGTGTTCACTGCACCCCACACACAGCAAAATGGATGTGGACCACTGACACCTGCCTATCTCCTATCCCACCCCACACAGCAATATCGATTGTAGTTTGTAGAACACACTGACCCTAAAAATCAGCAGACTCTCTCCCTAAAAGGATTGATAAGATCGTAGATCGGTCACTGCAAACCCCACCCCACACAGCAATATCGATTGTAGTTTGTAGAACACACTGACCCTAAAAATCAGCAGACTCTCTCCCTAAAAGGATTGATAAGATCGTAGATCGGTCACTGCAAACCCCACCCCACACAGCAATATCGATTGTAGTTTGTAGAACACACTGACCCTAAAAATCAGCAGACTCTCTCCCTAAAAGGATTGATAAGATCGTAGATCGGTCACTGCAAACCCCACACAGCAATATCGATTGTAGTTTGTAGAACACACTGACCCTAAAAATCAGCAGACTCTCTCCCTAAAAGGATTGATAAGATCGTAGATCGGTCACTGCAAACCCCACCCCACACAGCAATATCGATTGTAGTTTGTAGAACACACTGACCCTAAAAATCAGCAGACTCTCTCCCTAATAGGATTGATAAGATCGTAGATCGGTCACTGCAAACCCAACCCCACACAGCAATATCGATTGTAGTTTGTAGAACACACTGACCCTAAAAATCAGCAGACTCTCTCCCTAAAAGGATTGATAAGATCGTAGATCGGTCACTGCAAACCCCTCCCACACAGCAAAATCGATCGTAGAAAACTGACCCTAAAAATCAGCAGACTCTCTCCCTAAAATGCCTACAACTCGCCCTGCCTAACACACTCCGACCTGTCCCTCAATTCTATCCGGACACAAATTTATTTTTTTCCTGTCTGTCCCTAATCAGCAGCCAGCACGTTGATGTGTGCTCTTTCCCTGAACTAAACAGCAGAATGACGCCGCAGCGGCGCTGCCTCGAACTTATAAAGACTTGGTCACATGCTTCAGACGGCCAATCACAGCTACTAATACATTTGTAGGCATGGCTGGGATGGCTTAGGCACACCAGTTAAACGTTTGTTGATTGGCTGTTGAAAGCCCGCCATGAAAAGCGCGCCAATGCATGCAAAACCCGGAAATAAAATGACCGAACACGGATTTTTACCCGAACATACAGTAAAGTTTTCGGGTCCGTGTTCGAGTAACAAAAATGCAATTATTCGGTACGAACACGAATAATACAGTCCGTGTTTGCTCAACCCTAATGGACACTGATTGGATTGACTATACAATTACACCTAGATTACAACCTAAAACATGCCTATGCCTTATGCATATTCATTACTATAAATTAGTTAGCCTAATGCTTGTTAGCTAGACAATATACTTTTGCTTTTGCCCGTTTCACTTCAAACTGAGCTTCTGTAAAACCGTATCCCACTACAGTGAATAAATGCACCTTTTCTTTCATCAATTTGGACTCGCTTTCTCATTTTAAAGTTCTTATTTGAAGACTCTCTAACCGGAAGTAACAGCTGGTGCCGCATGACTCGGATCCAGTCCAGTGGACCCCCGACCGGAGAGACGTGAAACTCATGCAGGGCAGATCAAGTGTCCACGGTAAGACTTTTTGTTCTTACTTATTCTGCCCTCCATGGCAAGTAGCAGTTGGTGTCTGAGCTCTGCTGGCTCGAGGAGTCTTATGCTGTTTATGAGATGGTGAGATATAATGAATATAAGCCAGAATATTGTTAATGTTACGCAGTCTGACCCAAATAACTCCTCTACTTCACTTGTTGCAGAAATAATAGAACCTATTATTATTATTTTCGGTGGATTGTTAATGTTCTGTTTTTATGCTTGGGGTATCAATATGATGGGACTTAACAAATCAACAAGAAAACGATTAATGGCTAAAAAATCAGAGTGGAAGGGATATGAATGGGCTTTTGCTGAAGGAAGTGTGCAGCAGTATTGAGGCCCAAGAAGAAGAGAGGAAAGATAAGAGGTTTAATACTTTTGTGGCCCAAGATCAGGCTCAAGGAGCTAAACATCTTCAAAGAGATACCGGGAAGTGCTTTAATTGTGGCAGGATTGGGCATCTTTCTAGAAGGTGCAGGTTGCCTGATATATGTAAGCAGAAGAAAGAGGAGGAAGGTGATGAAGGACCAGCAAAGTATCACAAATTTTCTGAGAGGACAGAGGTTAAATTGTGCATTTCTGAGACAGATAGTAAGGACGCTTTTGTAACATTACGCTTTCCACAATTAACAGACCAGGGATTTTAATGATTAATACTCCAGGAATGCATGTCAAGACTTTGTTGAGGAATGCATAATTTGTGCTAAAAATAACCCAGGAAAGCCAACTAGAGTGACAGAAGGACATTTGGTCAAGCCACTATTCCCTTTTCAAAGACTTCAGATTGACTACATTCAATTACCTAAATCAGGCCAATACCAATATGTTTTGGTGTGTGGGCATGTTTTCAGGATAGGTGGAAGCCTGGTCAGTAACTAAAGCAAATGCCAAGATGACAGCAAAGAAGCTCCTTTCTGAAGTTAAATGCCGTTTTGGAGTCCCTGAAACCATAGAGAGCGACCCTGGGACACATTTCACTGGATGGATCATGCAAATTATATGCAAAGACCTGGGAATTGAGCAGGCCTTTCATACCCCTTATCATCCTCAGAGTTCAGGAAAGGTAGAAAAATACAATGGAATCATTAAGAACAGGCTAGCTAAACTAATGCAGGAAAGAGTGAACGGGTCAGTGAAGAAACAGTGGCCAGAACTTTTGCCACTGGCTCTTTACAGCATTAGGACTACCCCTACCTATAAGACAGAGAATTTGAGTCCTTATGAGATTTTGTTTGGGGGCCCACCTAAGACAGGATTGTATATTCCACATCAGACTGTTGTAATGTATAATGATATTGCTGCTTATGTAATTGCCTTGCACAAGCAACTAACTACGACGCACAAGCTTGTTTTTTATTCTATTTCAGATCCAGATCAAGTAATGGGAACACATGACTTACAGCCAGGTGATTGGATCCTAGTGAAAGAACATGTGAAAGTACCCTTGGGACCAAAGTTTGGGGGACCCTACCAAGTGCTCCTGACAACTGCCACAGCTGTAAAGTTGGAAGGAAAACAGGTGTGGATACATGCCAGCTATTGCAAGAAAGTACAGCCACCCTTAAAAGATGAGTAAATTGCTGTTATGCCTTTGTTTGATCCTAGTAGTCAATGCTATAGAAGAAAACCACCTGTACAAATTGTATATGTTGGTGGGCATAAGGGGTAACTTGAGTAATTGCTGGACATATATCAGACAGTTCAAAAGGTATACACCTGATACCCATTCCCATTAATTTAACCACCTTGAAAACTGTATCTTTAGGCCCCTTTCACACTATCCGTCCGTCGGACAGAGTCCGTTTTTCTCAGCGGGGGATCGATCCGCCGATCCCCCGCTGAGCAGGAGGATGACAGCTGTGTCTCCGTGCTGTGTGCGGAGACACAGCTGTCAGTTCCCCATGCATCTCTAGAAATCGGATGGGAACGGACCGTCGGTCAGTTCTCATCCGATCCGATCCGCTGGACGGATGGAAAATAGGGTTTCCATCTGTCCAGATTTGACGGATTGGATTGGATGTCAGCGGACATGTCTCCGCTGACATCCGATGCCCCATAGGGATGCAGGGGGGACCGTTCAGATCCGCCAAAAAAACGGACAGGCAGATCTGAACAGTCCGCCTGTGTGAAAGAGCCCTTATGGGCCAGTCCAAAAATTGGACTTGACAGGGCCCCAGATGTTAAACCAATTTACCTTCACTCTGATTTTAAACAATACAAGGCTGCCCAAATACCAGTGTGTCTAGAAATGCCATGAATGTTTCACTATTTTGAACATACACCTTATGCTAAATATAACAAAATACATTTGGGAACATCCCCTTGCTTGGCACAGACAAAAGGTATACAATGTAGTATTAAAACTCTGTCAAACCCAGATAACTTTTTGTATAGAGGTGGTAAATACATTAGGTCAGCAGAATGGTTTCTTGCCCCCAAGGACTGCACAGGAACACATATACCCAGAAACGTTGGGGCCAAAATTATCCGTTTATCTATAAATCTCTGTTTATACTCAAGCTGAAGTGGATAATTTCCCACTGTTGATCAGAATCTGTATTCTCTGATCCATAATGGAATGTGGCAATATCCCAGGATGGGAAACATTTCTGCAGCCAGATGTTACAATCATCAGACCAGGGAGTATATATATGTTGCCCTGGTCACAGACTTTTTACACCATATGTGCTAATAGATTCTTACTACCTTATCTGTGGTAAAAAGGCGTATAAGTGGATACCTCCCCATAATTATGGTTCCTGCTATATTGAGACATTATTCCCATCCCTCTTTGTGGTTGAGGAAAATTACATCAGGGCATATAAGGTACCAATGAGTCATCTAGAGCAGTGGTTCTCAACTCCGGTCCTCGGGACCCACCAACAGGCCAGGTTTGCAAGATAACTAAATTACATCACAGATGATCTCATTTGCTGCTCAGTGATTGCAGTATTCTAGTCTGCATCCTCCAAGGTAATACTTAAAATCCGGCCTGTTAGTGGGTCCCGAGGACCGGAATTGAGAACCACTGATCTAGAGGACCACCATCAACCCATGCCTGTACAAAAACGTATAGCTGTATTTAATACTGGAGATAAGGTATGGGCATGGTTTTCAGCAATACTAGGGGGAGGCATAAATATAGTAGACAAACTGGAAAAAGCTCTTTATAATTATAGTGCATTGGTTGACCAGATGTTTTATAGAACTGAAAGTGCAATCAAGGAAAAAGCTGCAGACCTAATATTATTACACAAGCATACCATGCAAATTAAATTGGCCTTAGGCTACCTGTTAGCCAAAGAGGGAGGCCTATGTGTGCTTGCAAATAATACTGCCTGCTGCACCTGGTTTGAAAGCCCTGAGACACAAAACATGATAGAAGCCCATCTCCAGAAGATGGTAAAACTGAGTAAACAGGCCATTGATCTCACCACCCCTGAAAAGGATAGTAATTGGAATCCATTTGCTGGTTGGAACATCGGTGGGTGGATGGGCTCATGGATTTAACAAATGCTTTTGTCCTTGTAGGAATTATTGTCAAAGGATTGCTTTTCTCATTTGTTTTTCAGGTGTGCTATACAATACAAAAGATTGCTACAATGGCAGTTAGGACTGAGGAAGATGACCTCAAGGAAGTGATACAGTGTTACCAGATAGTCAATCTAGCATATACATATGATAACAAGATGAGTGATGCAAATGAGTAAAGTCTAGTATCCGCATACACCCTAAGAGGAACTTTATTCCACTAAGCAGTGAAGTAGTAATGTGGACCCTTGGTGTTGTATTAGGTAGGGAAAAATAAGGTAGTGACCCCACCGTAGGGGTCAAGAGGAGGGAATTGAGTAAATATATGGGGGTCTGATAAATGTGTTCTCTATATACGCATATATATTTTATTTTTATTTATTTTATTTTATATATATATATATATATATATATATATACAGTGGGTATGGAAAGTATTCAGACCCCCTTAAATTTTTCACTCTTTGTTATATTGCAGCCATTTGCTAAAATCATTTAAGTTCATTCTTCTTCCTCATGAATGTACACATAGCACCCCATACTGACAGAAAAACACAGAATTGTTGACATTGTTGCAGATTTATTAAAAAAGAAAAACTGAAATATCACATGGTCCTAAGTATTCAGACCCTTTGCTCAGTATTTAGTAGAAGCCCCCTTTTGATCTAATACAGCCAGGAGTCTTTTTGGGAAAGATGCAACAAGTCTTTCACACCTGGATTTGGGGATCCTCTGCCATTCCTCCTTGCAGATCCTCTCCAGTTCTGTCAGGTTGGATGGTAAACGTTGGTGGACAGCCATTTTTAGGTCTCTCCAGAGATGCTCAATTGGGTTTAAGTCAGGGCTCTGGCTGGGCCATTCAAGAACAGTCACGGAGTTGTTGTGAAGCCACCCCTTCGTTATTTTAGCTGTGTGCTTAGGGTCATTGTCTTGTTGGAAGGTAAACCTTCGGCCCAGTCTGAGGTCCAGAGCACTCTGGAGAAGGTTTTTGTCCAGGATATCCCTCTACTTGGCCGCATTCATCTTTCCCTCGATTGCAACCAGTCGTCCTGTCCCTGCAGCTGAAAAACACCCCCACAGCATGATGCTGCCACCACCATGCTTCACTGTTGGGACTGTATTGGACAGGTGATGAGCAGTGCCTGGTTTTCTCCACACATACCGCTTAGAATTAAGGCCAAAAAATTCTATTTTGGTCTCATCAGACCAGAGAATCTTATTTCTCACCATCTTGGAGTCCTTCAGGTGTTTTTTAGCAAACTCCATGCAGGCTTTCATGTGTCTTACACTGAGGAGAGGCTTCCGTCGGGCCACTCTGCCATAAAGCCCCGACTGGTGGAGGGCTGCAGTGATGGTTGACTTTCTACAACTTTCTCCCATCTCCTGACTGCATCTCTGGAGCTCAGCCACAGTGATCTTTGGGTTCTTCTCTACCTCTCTCACCAAGGCTCTTCTCCCCCGATAGCTCAGTTTGGCTGGACGGCCAGCTCTAGGAAGGGTTCTGGTCGTCCCAAACGTCTTCCATTTGAGGATTATGGAGGCCACTGTGCTCTTAGGAACCTTAAGTGCAGCAGAAATCTTTTTGTAACCTTGGCCAGATCTGTGCCTTGCCACAATTCTGTCTCTGAGCTCTTCAGGCAGTTCCTTTGACCTCATGATTCTCATTTGCTCTGACATGCATTGTGATCTGGAAGGTCTTATATAGACAGGTGTGTGGCTTTCCTAATCAAGTCCAATCAGTATAATCAAACACAGCTGGACTCAAATGAAGGTGTAGAACCATCTCAAGGATGATCAGAAGAAATGGAAAGCACCTGAGTTAAATATATGAGTGTCACAGCAAAGGGTCTGAATACTTAGGACCATGTGATATTTCAGTTTTTCTTTTTTAATAAATCTGCAACAATGTCAAAAATTCTGTGTTTTTTTGTCAGTATGGGGAGCTGTGTGTACATTCATGAGGAAGAAGAATGAACCTAAATGATTTTAGCAAATGGCTGCAATATAACAAAGAGTGAAAAATTTAAGGGGGTCTGAATACTTTCCGTACCCACTGTATATGTATATATATATATATATATATATATATATATATATATATATATATATATATATATATAGATATATATATATATACTGTTACTTCTGCTTTTTCACTGTTATTTTATTTTAAGAGCTAATGTACACTTTTCTGTGAACTGTAGGAAACAAAGTTTGAGCCTGTGATGACACTCACCGCCTGATGAAAACCAACCACCTACCTTGCTGTTTGTTCAAAGAATAGACATTTGTGGTTAGAACCAGTTTGAACCAACAACTGTCATGGCGGACTGCTGCTAGTTCTCTTTTTGTGTCAGTTGCATGATGTTAATGCCCATTTAACTATTAGAGCCTCACCCTACACTTCATTACTTTTTGAATGTTTTTATTATGTATGTGTCTTTGTATTGTCTGGACTTTATGCCAACAATGTATATGTTTTTTTATTATGTGTTATAATAAAATGTTTGATACTTTTATAATTGAAATGTGTTTGGTCTCATGCTAATGCCTTTGGCATAACAGGGGTTGATCAGGGTTCTATTGATTTGCATAGTGCTGTCAGTTATTACACTGAACATAACCACATGAAGGGAGACCTTAGGATTGACCTTATCATTCTTCTGCTGCTCATCTGTTGACAAATTGCAGGCTAGGGTGGGTCCCGGACCAGACTGTCATGTTATTTGCAACATAGTCTAAAGAGATATCCAGAACCTGGCTGCACAAAATTACAAAACATTTGTCAGTTTTCCTGTAAGGTAACATTAAATTGTCACAGAAAGAAATGTTATTATAAAGATAAATACTCTAACAACAACACCAGGGGCAAATTGCTTTCACCTAGAAATTGTAAGACGCAGTAAAATTTGTGGTGTTCATATAGTAAACACCAATTATTGGTACCAGATTTTTTTTTTAAATCTGTAAGCCAACATGAAATGATTCATATTTTTTATATTTAAAGAGTCCGCAATTAAATTTAATTCCTATATAAACATGTTATCATAAAATGAATGTGTGTTCAAAAAATGTAATGTGAATTTTCATTACCTGTAAATATCCAGTACGTATACAAGTTTATTTACTTATTTACTTACAGTATACTTTATTCACATTTTTGGGAAGCCTCATAGATTTGTGGTTGTTAAAGAGCTGAATACCATTGTTCCAGTGGAGAGCATAATTGGAATCTATAACCGGTCATATTTGTGCAATACCAACAAGAAGGCACATGTTTTTCATACCGAATAAACCACCTACTTCTTTATAATAATTTCCTGTTTCATGTTCCCGGTCTGAGTAGACATGACTGAACAGCCTATTAAGATATTGTACTTTTGACTTAGACTGTATTCTTGGAAATTTCATGTAGAGGTTTTTTTTTTAAACTTCACCACATCACAATAATCAAAGTTACACAGTGGCTTAGTAGTTGGTACTTCTGCCTTGCAGCACTGGGGTTCCCAGTTTAAATCCAATTTAGGACACTATATTCATGTAGTTTGCTTGTTCTCCTTATACTTGCTTGGATTTTGTCCCACATTTCAAAGACATGTTGGTAGATTAACTGGCTCCTGTCCAAATTGCCCCTAGTATGTGTATATGTGAATATATATATAGGAAATAGGGACCTTAGAGTGCAGAGACTAATGTGAATGTACAGGAACTGTTGTTGTGTAAATTGTCAGCTCGATATACATTATATTACCAAAAGTATTGGGGCGCCCACTCTTTACAGCTATAACAGCTTCAACTCTTCTGGGAAGGCTGTCCACAAGGTTTAGGAGTGTGTCTTTGGGAATATTTGACCATTCTTCCAGAAGCGCATTGGTGAGGACAGGTACTGATGTGAACGAGAAGGCCCGGCTTGCAGTCTCCACTCTAATTCATCCCCAAAGGTGTTCTATGGGGTTGAGGTCAGGACTCTGTATAGGCCAGTCAAGTTCCTCCATCCCAAACTCGCTCATTTATTTCTTATTGGACCTTGCTTTGTGCAATGTTCCAAATCATTTGGTGGAAGGGGGATTATGGTGTGTGGGTTGTTTTTCAGGGATGGGCTTGGCACTTAGTTCCAGTGAAGGGATTTCTTCAGGCGTCAACATATCAAGACATTTTGGACAATTTCATGCTCCCAACTTTGTGGGAACAGTTTGGGGATGGCCCCTTCCTGTTCCAACATGACTTTGCACCAGTGCACAAAGCAAGGTCCATAAAGACATGGATGAGTGAGTTTGGGGTGGAGGAACTTGACTGGCCTGTACAGAGTCCTGAATAGAACACCTTTGGGATGAATAAGAGCGGAGACTCCGAGCCAGGCCTTCTTGTCCACAGCAGTGCCTGACCTCACAAATATGCTGGAAGAATGGTCAAACATTCCCATAGACACTCCTAAACATTGTGGACAGCCTTCCCAGAAGAGTTGAAGTTGTTATAGCTGCAAAGGGTAGGCCAACTCAATATTGAATCCTATGGACTAAGACTGGGATGCCATTAAAGTTTATGTGCGTGTAAAGGCAGGCGTCCCAATACTTTTGGTAATATAGTGTACAGTATATACCTGTAATAAATAAAATAAATCGTTTTCCACCTTGGTCCCCTCAATGAAAGGTAATACTTCCTCATTACTTTTATTTTGTTTTCGAGAGAGTAGGGAAGGATTAGAACCCTTGTTCACTTTCCTGATATATCCTGGTGATCATTGTAAAAGAGAGAGAAAATGCAGTAAATCCAAACTTATACATTGTTACCAGAACAAGAGGTGAGGCTAAATCTTCCAACTGAAACTTCTTTTTTGGTGACAATGGTCTCCTCCAACTTCTAACCTACTTTTGCATCACTTGGAAGAGTTTTAAAATGTCCCTTCTCTATCAGAAATAAACAAAAATTGTCTTTATGTACGCTTTAACCTCAGACACACTAATAAAAACAGGACTATACCATGCAAAAACAATGTAACATGCAGATTATTTTACCATTTAAACATTTTTGAATATAAAAGTAAGATGTATGAAATGCGTGAATGAACTGCTATTTTTTTCCCAGTGCTAGCACCTTGGGTGCTGTGGTCAACCCTCTGCACCCATCACAACACGTTAAAAAAAATGAAGCATGCAAGCTTTCTGTGTTGCTGGATCACTGGCACATGTGCTTTCTACGTAACATTGTTTCCTCTCTATGTTGTAGAGAAGCAACATTATTCTTTTTTTCTCCAGTGTTAACAAGAATGTGTAACTTTATGTGGGCGTGTTGATAGCAATGTCTGATATGAAAGTCTGGGTTTGGTGACCTTGTGCTTGTCTGTGTGGCAACCAAGAAGATCATTATAGAGATAGGACAGTATAGGGTAAAGTGTTTTCTTTATTGCATGTAGTGTTTTCATTACTTAATGTACTTTGCTATTTTTGTTACTATTAAATCTCCTAGTGCTGACCCTCACCATCCCCAGTCTGAGTTCTACCACAGAGGGGATTACAAATACTGACATAAAATCAAGTTAAGGTACTTATACTAGGCGTATCTAACAATAATTTTTAATGACTGCTGTACATAACTGCATAAATTAGTGTTTTTATGTATATGCCTGAAGATCAGTTTGAGCCCCGGTTCACACTATAGCGATGACAGACATTGCATGTGATTAGGAGTGCACTGCTCTGAAAATCACATGCGATGTCTGTGCGATGGGAATGCGATGCATCTGATTCAGACTGAATATGCACAGGACCCTTTTTTGGGTCCGCAACAGAATCTGATCGCATGGTGGTTCACACCAATGCGATCCGATTCATGTCTGAACTTTCAGTTCGCACTGCGATATGTGAACTGATCTGGGGGTGTCGTTATGTTTGTATTGACACCCCCAGCCAGGGCGGGGACAAGGGGTGGGCAGGAAAGGCAGCTGCCCTGGGCACTGTGGTGTCATGTGAGTTGAGAGGGTACCTCAAGTAGATTGGGGGGAGGGGATTTGTGTTGAGATGAAGAAATTGGGGATGGTAAGAATGGTTCCAGGAGGGGAAATTTGGGGAGGTGATTTGGGGGAATTTGTGTTGGGAGGGTGGATTTGGGAAGTTTGTGCTAGAAAGGGTAGGGGAAAGGATTTGTGCAAGGAGAATTTTTTTTTTTGGGGGAGGGGGATTTATGCTATTTGGGATGATTGGGGGGTGTTTGTGCTAGGAGGGGAACTTGGGGGGGGGGGATTTGTGCTATGATGGAAAATATTGGGGGAAGGGGAATTCGTGTTGGGGGAATTAGAGTAGGAAGGGGAGAGGAATTGTGCTCAGAGAGGACATTTGAGAGGTAGAAGATTTGTGCTAGGAGGGGGACATTTGGGGGGGGGATTTGTGCTGGGTGCATATGGGGAGAGAGGATTTCAGCTGGGGGGGCAAAGATGTGTGCATGCAGATTAGTGCTCAATTTTTATGAGGGGGGATTTTTGACACATAATGCTAATACATCTTGGGGGAGGGGGGGCGCAATTTGGTTCGCTCGCCCTGGGCTCTAGATGACCTTGTCCCAGCACTGCCCCCAGCAATTCGCATATGGCAGTGTGAACTCCCTGCGATTTGAATGTGATGTGGGAACCCGCATTGGATTCGTAGGGTTCCCGCATTGCATATGTGTGAACCTAGCTATGGGGTAAATTTGTCGTGAGAAAAGCATGGGAGCTGCCACCACTGACCTCCTTCTGAAAATGCATGCTCTTCAAGAAAAAGCATTCACTTGTAACCTTAGTAGTCGTGCTCATCCTTGTGGGATCCAAATATACTAGATTACCAAAAGTATTGGGACACCTGCCTTTACATAAACTTTAATGGCATCCCAATCTTAGTCTGTAGGGTTCAACATTGAGTTGGCCCACCCATTGCAGCTATTACAGCCTAAAATCTTCTCGGAAGGCTGTCCACAAGGTTTAGGAGTGTGTCTATGGGAAGGTTTGACCATTCTTCTAGAAGTGAATTTGTGAGGTCAGGCACTGATGTCAGAGAGAAGGCCTGGCTCACAGTCTGTACTCTAATTCATCCCAAAGATGTTCTATCGGGTTGAGGTCAGGTCAGTCAAGTTCATCCACCCCAAACTCGCTCATCCATGTTGTTATGGACCTTGCTTTGTGCTCTGGCCCAAATCATTTGGTGGAGGGGGGATTATGGTGTGGGATTGTTTTTCCAGGGGTTGGGCTTGGCCCCTTAGTTCCAGTGAAGGGACCTCTTAAGGCGTCAGCATACCAAGACATTTTGGACAATTTTATGCTCCCAAATTTGTGGGAACAGCTTGGGGATGGCCCCTTCCTGTTCCAACATGACTGTGCACCAGTATACAAAGCAAGGTCCAGAAAGACATGGATGAGAGAGCTTGGGGTGGAGGAACTTGACTGGCCTGCACAGAGTCCTGACCTCAACCAGATAGAACACCTTTGGGATGAATTAGAGCCCAGTCTGTGAGCCAGGCCTTCTCACCCAACATCAGTGCTTGACCTCACAAATGTGCTTCTGAAAGAATGGTCAAACCTTCCCATAGACACACTCCTAAACCTTGTGGACAGCCTTCCCAGAAGAGTTGAAGCTGTTATAGCTGCAAAGGGTGGGCCAACTCAATATTGAACCCTACAGACTAAAGTTCATGTGCATGTAAAGGCAGGCGTCCCAATACTTTTGGTAATACAGTGTATTTGTAATCAATATTGTAAAAGGCTATAGGAAAACACAAAAAACCCTGAATTGCCAGAAAATCACCTTTTTAACAGAAATAATAAAAACAAGCAATTGCACTTTCCAAAACTACTTTGATTCAAGAATATAAGCAGGCTTGTAGCCAGGCAGATGTTACACTCCCTTCAGTGCTGATAGGAAACTCCTCTACCTCCTTATTACCAGGGTGCATTTTAGGACGAAAGCAAAGTCACCAGCACTCCAAAAAAAATGCGTTTCACATGCTTATTGTCAAGACAGCATCACATAATGCACTTCTTATGTGAAACAGGTGAAATGCATTTATTTGGAGATCTGCTGACTTCGCATCTTTGCATTTGGTTCCGACACGGCGCCATCCATGGCATTCACTTTGAGCACCCATCATTACAGGCTTGAGTACTGTGAGGAGAGCAGTTTCAATCTGAACTTAAAACTCAATTTAAGGGAGACACCACAGGAAAAAAAAAACTCAAGAAAAAAATAAATAAATGGGGATAGCTTAACCTAACAGCCTGGAGAAGATAATCTGTCAATGACACATTTCCGGATCCAACCCCTTTTTTACACTATTAACCACTTTACCACCGGAGGATTTCGCTGTCTTACGTCCAGGCCACTTTTTGCGATTCGGCACTGTGCGACTTTAACTGACAATTGCGCGGTCATGCAACGCCGTACCCAAAACTAAATTTATGTCCTTTTTTCCCACAAACAGAGCTTTCTTTTGGTGGTAATTGATCACCCCTGCGATTTTCATTTTTTGCGATATTAATTAAAAAAAGCGACAATTTTGAAAAAATAACAATATTTTTCTACTTTGACAGTTAAATAATATCCAATATATTCAATTTTTGTCATATATTTAGGCCAAAATGTATTTAGCTACATGTCTTTGACAAAAAAATTCTCAATAAGCGTATTTTTAACCGCTTTATGACCGGAAGGTTTTACCCCATTCCTGACCAGGCCATATTTTGTGATTCGGCACTGCATTACTTTAACGGACAATTGCGCGGTCGTGCAATGCTGTACCCAAATTAAATTTATGTCATTTTTTTCCCCTCAAATAGAGCTTTCTTTTGGTGGTATTTGATCACCTGTGCGATTTTTACTTTTTGCGCTATAAACAAAAAAAAGAGCGACAATTTTGAAAAAATAACAATATTTTTCACATTTTTTTATATGAAATTCCCCCCCCCCCAAAAAATTTAAAAATCTAAATTTTTTATCATTTTAGGCCAATTTGTTTTCTGCTACATATTTTTGGTAAAAAAAATCACAATAAGCGTATTTTGATTGGTTTGCGCAAAAGTTATTGCGTTTACTAACTAAGGGAAAGATTTCTGTCATTTTTGGTGGTTTTTTTTTAACGAGTAATGGCGGCGATCTGCGATTTTTTTTGCGGGACTGCGACATTGCGGCGGACAGATCGGACCCTTGACTGACATTTTTGACACTTTTGGGGGTACCAGTGACATTACTACAGTAATCAGTGCTATGCATATGCACTGTTACTGTAAAAATTACACTGGCAGGGAAGGGGTTAATTTTTATTGGAGAGGGAGGGGTTAATGTATGCCTGTGCTTACTGACGTGTGTGGGGGGAGGTGACTGAGTGACACAGGGACAGATCGCATGTTCAGCTATGCTGAATCCTGCAATCTGTCCCTGCCTGTCACTTAGGAGATCCGCCCGCTTTGTTTACACAAGCGGGCGGATTTCCACACTAGATCCCCGATGATCGGGGAAGAGCAGCGGTGATCACCGCCGCTCCTCCCCTGGCCGACTCCCGCTGTGACTGAATAGAGCGGGAGCGAGCCTCCGGCGGCACACGCGCGCCGCCGAGAGAGGGGAATGTCTGGTGACGTAGGTCTACGTCGCCAGACGATAACGAACCACTTTGCCGCAGTACAGTCAACGTGACTGGTCGGCAAATGGTTAAAGGGGCTTTGCCCCAATAGGCCTTAGGGGCAAATAGCTTTTTTTCCAGGCTGTTTTCCTATTGGGTCTTCCTTCTTGTAGTATAATCAGTATAATCGCTTTCCCTCTGTTTGCTGGCAATAAGGATAGAGGTAGGGATTTTTTTTATTGTTTACATCTTAGGCCTCATGTACACTGCTACTTGTAAACGGACATTTAGGAGCAGTTGGGCGTTTTTTTTAGAAGCCCCTGAACCCACCTCTATGTTATCTTATCTGTCCATGTACACAGAGTCGTTTACAGTCATTTAGAGGCACTGGAGTTCAGTGTCATTTTTTGGAAAGCAATTATTTGCGTTCAGGATGTTCAGAACGTGTGTTTACCGGCGTTTCAAACGCAAAACGCGACCGAACGCAACCGAACGAGACCACCCGAGTTTAGCGCTTGCGTTTTTCCATTTTAAAGGGGAATGATTTTTTGTCCTCTAAAAATGGATCTGAGCGCAAACGCCCGCTAAACGCCCGCTAAATGCGGCTGCAAACGCGACACAACGGACGTTTTAAACGTCCTTTACATAGCTGTAAAATTCCAGCGTTCAAAGGACTTTTTAAAACGTCCCGTGTACATGTGGCCTTACTGGTTACCTACTTGCTTAACCACTTAAGCCCCGGAGGATTTGGCTGCTAAACGACCAGAGGGTATTTTGCGATTCGGCACTGCGTGACTTTAACGGACAATTGCGCGGTCGTGCGACGCTGTACCTAAACGAATTTGGCGTCCTTTTTTTCCCACAAACAGAGCTTTCTTTTGGCGGTATTTGATCACCTGTGCGATTTTTTGATCACGCGCTATAAACAAAAAAAGAGCGTCAATTTTGCAAAAATAGCAATATTTTTCCCTTTTTTTTATATGAAATTCCCCCCAAAAAAAATGTAAAAATCAAAATTTTTTAATATTTTCGGCCAATTTGTTTTATGCTACCTATGTTTGGTAAAAAAAATCGCAAAAAGCGTATTTTGATTGGTTTGCGCAAAAGTTATTGCGTTTACTAACAAAGGGAAAGATTTTTGTCATTTTTGTTGTTTTTTTTTTTAACGCGTAATGGCGGCGATCTGCGATTTTTTTTGTGGGACTGCGACATTGCGGCGGACAGATCGGACCCTTGACTGACATTTTTGACACTTTTGGGGTTACCAGTGACATTTCTACAGTAATCAGTGCTATATATATGCACTGTTACTGTAAAAATACACTGGTAGTGAAGGGGTTAACTTTATTTGAGAGGGAGGGGCTGTGTGTGTCCCTAGGGGCGTGATTCTAACTGTGATTGGCTGTGGCTTCAACTGTATGCAGAGTGATCAATGGATCTACATAGTAGATCCATGTGATCATCTCTCATACAGAGAGGAGAATGACAGGCAGCTTGTTTACACAAGCTGCCTGACTTTCTCCCTCTCCCCCGCCGATCGCAGAGTGGCCGGCGGCGATCGGGTCCGCCGGTCACACGCGCGGGGGGGTCCGTGACCACGCGGGAGCGGGAGCGCGCCTCCGGCGGCGCGCGCTCGCTCCCTAAACCCTCACAGGCGAGCGACGTAGACCTACGTCACTTTGCCTGTGAGGGGCTGACCGCCGCCGTAGATAGTCGTGCGGCGGTCGGCAAGTGGTTAAAGTGTAACTCCACTTTTGTTGAGAAAAAAACTTTCCCCTCGGGTGATCTCTGTACATTACAAGGATTTTAACAAACTTTTTTGCAGATTCCTACCTTTTCTTATTCTGAAGAAATCCCTGTTTTATCCTCTGTACCTCTGTGCTGAGTGGGTCAAATGGCATGGGTTTCATAATTATCTGTCAGCTGTGGCAGCTGCAGGGCTCTATGAGGAAAGTAGCTGAACCTGCATCTTTTTAGACGTGTTCCTATTTGAAGTATCTCACCAAAAATGACATTTTTGATGCAGGGGATGCCTGAAATCTGACTTGTATCTTAGGCAGACTTCTGGGAAAATTGGTGAGCCAATCACACAAGCAGGAAATAATGTTTCTGGGGTGTGGTCAGTATACATTCTGTGTACAGAACAGCTCCAGGTAGCCATATTGCATTATAAACAAGCATTATAAACAAGCAAAAAATTGGGGGAGCAAACCCTGAACATGTATATCTAAAGCCAGTGCAGCTAGGGACCAAGCGACATGTATATTAAAAAAGAATAGCGCACACATGCAAAAGAAATGACTATCAAATATGGAGACAATCCATAAATAAAAATGGGGGTTTAGTCCCACCATATGGCTATATCGTGCTCAAGCCCACCACTGCGTCAAAGTACCCCATTATCAGTGGGTCCTACACTATCCATAAAAAAGGGGTGAATCCAGCCTCTCTAACCCTTGGAGATAATACTCCTTGCTGGGAAGGTGTGCTAATGCACTACAGGGGACTCCTCCTATATCTACTTGATAGTGGACACCGATAGAGTACAGGTGTGTGTGGGGGATGGGATGCTCAACCTCAGAAGTCTGGTCATATTGCATTGCATTTTCAGAAAAAAAGAACAGCTGCAGATTGAAAAGGAAAGGTAATTTTTAATAACATTCAATTACAATATGATTTGTGTTGCAATCGTATACGGTATATATATTTTTTTACTTTATTTGCTATATTTTTTCCCCACGAAAGTTACCCTTTAAATGACTGAATCAAGGTTGTTTTATATTAATGTAATCACTTTTTTTTGTATTTTCATTAAAATTGTGTTTTTTTTTGCATACGCTGATGTGCCATGTGGTTTGAAAATGCTAGCTGCTTGGCTGTTGTTACAGCCCACAGACTTTACCACTTTTAACCTCTTGCCGACCGCCGCGCGACTATTTACTGTGGCAGTCAGCCCCTCACAGGCAAAGCGACATTGGGCTATGTCGCTAGCCTGTGAGGCTCTAGGGGGTGAGCGCGCCGCCGGAGGCGCGCTCCCGCTCCTGCGCGGTCACAGACCCCCCTGCCCTCGCGATCTTCCGTTACACCAGAAGAAAGGCAGGCGGCTAATGTAAACAAAGCCGCCTGTCATTCTTCCCTGTGTAAGAATGGAGATCATACGGTTCTACTATGTAGGACCGTTGATTATCTGTTCTTACACTAGTAGCTACAGCCAATCACAGTTAAGGCCCGTACACACGTGCAGATTGTCGGCCGAAAAGATTCGGCCGACGACCGATCGGCCGATTTTCGGCTTGTTAGTATGATGCTTCCTACAGCCGACAGCGCACTTTCGGCCGAAAAGAATCTGTCGTGCAAGCATTAAAATTTTTGTATGCCGACACCAGAGCGGCCGATTGTTCGCCAGTCAATACAGAATTCGGCCGACAGACAGCAGATTTGCAAGACTGGGCATGCTCAGAAAAGAAAAAACACAGGGAAAGTTAACCATTACATGACATCACTTCTGCAGTCGGCTGTAGTCGGCGGACAAAATTCTTGTGCAGTCTTTTGCACTTTTCAACAGACACGACAGCCCGGGGACAAAAGACGGCCGATTGTTCGGCCGACGATCTGCACGTGTGTACGGGGCATTAGAAACACTCCCCTAGGGACACACTTAACCCCTCCCTCTCCAATAAAGTTAACTCCTTCACTGCCAGTGTCATTTTTACGGTAACAGTGCATATGTATAGCACTGATTACTGTAGTAATGTCACTGGTACCCCCAAAAGTGTCAAAAATGTCAGTCAAGGGTCCGATCTGTCCGCCGCAATATTGCAGTCCCGCAAAAAAAACGCAGATCGCCGCCATTACGCGTTAAAAAAAAAACAACAAAAATGACAAAAATCTTTCCCTTTGTTAGTAAACGCAATAACTTTTGCGCAAACCAATCAAAATATGCTTTTTGTGATTTTTTTTACCAAACCTATGGTAAAAAAAAAATTGGCCTAAAATGTTAAAAAATTTTGACTTTTACTTTTTTTTTGGGGGGAATTTCATATAAAAAAATTTGAAAAATATTGTTATTTTTGCAAAATTGACGTTCTTTTTTTGTTTATAGCGCATGATCAAAAAATCGGACAGGTGATCAAATACCACCAAAAGAAAGCTCTGTTTGTGGTAAAAAAAGGACGTCAAATTCATTTGGGTACAGCGTCGCACGACCGCGCAATTGTCCGTTAAAGTCACGCAGTGCCGAATCGCAAAATAGGCCCTGGTCAGGAAGGGGGTAAAATCTTCCGGGGCTTAAGTGGTGAAAACTGGCTTTAAAGTTGAACTATGGATGCAAAAATCATTATTTAAATATAAATATACAATAGCCACAAAATATAGAAATCTGCTTTGAGCATCAAATACTTAGCAAACCCAGATATTACCTTGTCAATGTAGTGGTGATTTCATCACTGGGCAGTAAATTGCCTGTGCAGAGTTGTAGGTGCGACCATGCACATCAACCCACTGCAGGCTGCCTATAGAAAGCTACAGGGTGTTGGATATGAGTAGGGTTGAGCGAACACCTAGATGTCCGTGTTCGACGGGTTCGGCCGAACTTTAAAAAAAAGTCCGGGTCCGTGTCCCGGACTTTTACCGAACTTTTCCCGGACACCGAACCCCATTGAAGTCAATGGGGACCCGAACTTTAAGGCACTAAAATGGCTCTAAAACACCAAAGGAAAGGGCTAGAGTGCTGCAAATGGCAGCAAAACGTAATTAAGAGCATGGCAAGTGCTCTGCAAACAAATGTGGATAGGGAAATAACTTAAAACAACAAAAAAAAAACAGAAAAATAAAACAATGTTCTTCTTCATCTCTGAAGGACGAGGCCCATATGGAGTAGGAGGGAGGTTGAGGTGGTGGTGGATGTGGCGGTGACATAGGCGTGCGCACAGGGTGTGCTGGGTGTGCCTGGGCACACCCTAATCACCTAGGGCACATAGCATTGCCAGTGAGGAGATGGGAAAGATCTCCCTGGGACCTGCTCTGCTCTATTTCTCCTTGCCTACAGGTACATGGCCCCGATACATTACTCTCCCTGCTGGCAAACACATGCATGTGTATTTCAACTTTGGGGTGCACACCTTAATGCAATAGGCTGCGCACACCTATGGGCGGTGTAGGTGGAAGCGGCGGTGGAGGAGGACCAGGGCCGGATTAACAGCATCATGGGCTTGGTGCTGAGGATTTTGAAGGGCCTTAAGGGCCGTGCCTTGCCATGCACCCAGAGGAGGAAGGGTGCAGCCATGCATGCCTAATTCAACATGGGATGCTGTCTCTGAAGCCCATAAACACATCCATGCATCGCCAACTGTCCCTCCTTGTCCGGCCTTCACGCTGTGTGGGGAGGTTCTGAGGGTGCTGCCTGGGGAAGCGAGCATAGAAGCCAGACTTCTGTGTTTACAAGTGACAGAAGAGCGGTAACAGTGAATATGGCCAACCCGGGGCCTATATAAAAGGTAGGGGCCTGGAGCTGCAGCTCCAATAGCCCCTACATTAATCTGGCCCTGAGGAGGAGGACGAGGTAGCCAACACTGCTTCTTTTCAAAAATTTTAAATGAGGGTACACCCCAAAAGAGTGAGAAAGAGCAAAAATGGAACAATGGGTGGGTAAGGTCGGTATCCATTGCTATTCTGCATAAGGTACGGAAAAGTCCCGTGGGATCCATGCCTGGTTCATTTTAATGAACGTGAGCTTGTCCACATTGTCTCTGGACAGGCGGCTGCGCTTGTCTGTTATAACGCCCCCAGCCGTGCTAAATACCCGTTCAGATAATACACTGGCTGCAGGGCACGCCAGCACCTCCAAGGCGTAAAGGGCAAGCTCAAGCCATGTGCCCAATTTGGAGACCCAGAAGTTGAAGGGGGCAGACCCGTCATTCACTACATGTAGGCGTGTGCACACATACTGCTCCACCATGTTGGTAAAATGCTGCCTCCTGCTAAGACGTTCCATCTGAGCTGCTGGTGCTGCTGTTTGTTGTGGCGTGCTGACAAAGCTTTTCCACATTTCGGCCATGCTAACCCTGCCTTCTGAGGTGCTGGCGGTGCCCTGGTTGCGTTGGCGACCTCCTCCTCCTCCTCCTCTGCCTTGTGCTTCCACTGTGGCCCCGCTGTCAGATGGGAATGCCAGCAGCATGGCGTCTACCAGCGTGCGCTTGTACTCGCGCATCTTGCGATCGCGCTCCAGTGAGTGAATTAAGGACGGTACGTTGTCCTTGTAACGGGGATCCAGCAGCGTGGCCACCCAGTAATCAGCACAAGTTAGAATGTGGGCAACTCGGCGGTCGTTGTGGAGACACTGCAGCATGTAATCGCTCATGTGTGCCAGGCTGCCCAGAGGCAACGAAAGGCTGTCCTCTGTGGGAGGTGTATCGTCCGTGTCCTCTGTATCCCCCCAGCCACGCACCAGTGATGGCCATGAGCTGGCCTGGGTGCCACCCTGCTGTGAACATGGTTCCATCTCCTCCTCCAGCTCCTCCTCCTCCTCATCCTCCTCATCCTCCAGAACTGTGCCCCTGCTGGACAATTGCGTCCCTGGCGTTTGCGTGTGCAGGAACCCACCCTCGGAGCCCCTTGCGAATGACTGCCCTGAAAGCCTTGGAAATGTTACCTCTTCATCCTCCTCCTCCTCCTCATCCTGTGCCACATCCTCTTCCATCATCGCCCGAATTGTTTTTTCAAGGAGGCATAGAAGTGGGATAGTTAAGCTGAGAACGGCGTCATTGCCACTGGCCATGTTGGTGGAGTACTCAAAACAGCGCAACAAGGCACACAGGTCTCGCATGGAGGCCCAGTTAAATTAAACAGCGGAATAGAAAATATGATCCAAAAAAAGTGTATGTATATCACACGTACACAACCACACTGGGCCCCAATTACTATTGTTTGTACCCCTAAAAGGCTAGATGAGGAGTAGGGGGAGTATGGAACAGGCAGCACCCTCAAACCTTCAGAAGTATGAGATGAACCCCAACAACTTGGAAAGGTGGATCTCTCTCACACGTACCAACACAGACTATCCCCCAATTTAACTGATCCCCAAAGGTTTTTGATTAAATAGCGGAATAGAAAATATGATCCAAAAAAAGTGTATGTATATCACACGTACACAACCACACTAGGCCCCAATTACTATTGTTTGTACCCCTAAAAGGCTAGATGAGGAGTAGGGGGAGTATGGAACAGGCAGCACCCTCAAACCTTCAGAAGTATGAGATGAACCCCAACAACTTGGAAAGGTGGATCTCTCTCACACGTACCGACACAGACTATCCCGCAATTCAATTGATCCTCAAAGGTTTTTATTGAATAGCGGAATAGGAAATATGATCAAAAAAAGTGTATGTATCTCGCACGTACACAACCACACTAGGCCCCAATTACTATTGTTTGTACCCCTAAAAGGCTAGATGAGGAGTAGGGGGGGTATGGAACAGGCAGCACCCTCAAACCTTCAGAAGTATGAGATGAACCCCAACAACTTGGAAAGGTGGATCTCTCTCACACGTACCGACACAGACTATCCCCCAATTTAACTGATCCCCAAAGGTTTTTGATTAAATAGCGGAATAGAAAATATGATCCAAAAAAAGTGTATGTATATCACACGTACACAACCACACTAGGCCCCAATTACTATTGTTTGTACCCCTAAAAGGCTAGATGAGGAGTAGGGGGGGTATGGAACAGGCAGCACCCTCAAACCTTCAGAAGTATGAGATGAACCCCAACAACTTGGAAAGGTGGATCTCTCTCACACGTACCGACACAGACTATCCCCCAATTTAACTGATCCCCAAAGGTTTTTGATTAAATAGCGGAATAGAAAATATGATCCCAAAAAAGTGTATGTATATCACACGTACACAACCACACTGGGCCCCAATTACTATTGTTTGTACCCCTAAAAGGCTAGATGAGGAGTAGGGGGAGTATGGAACAGGCAGCACCCTCAAACCTTCAGAAGTATGAGATGAACCCCAACAACTTGGAAAGGTGGATCTCTCTCACACGTACCAACACAGACTATCCCCCAATTTAACTGATCCCCAAAGGTTTTTGATTAAATAGCGGAATAGAAAATATGATCCAAAAAAAGTGTATGTATATCACACGTACACAACCACACTAGGCCCCAATTACTATTGTTTGTACCCCTAAAAGGCTAGATGAGGAGTAGGGGGAGTATGGAACAGGCAGCACCCTCAAACCTTCAGAAGTATGAGATGAACCCCAACAACTTGGAAAGGTGGATCTCTCTCACACGTACCGACACAGACTATCCCGCAATTCAATTGATCCTCAAAGGTTTTTATTGAATAGCGGAATAGGAAATATGATCAAAAAAAGTGTATGTATCTCGCACGTACACAACCACACTAGGCCCCAATTACTATTGTTTGTACCCCTAAAAGGCTAGATGAGGAGTAGGGGGGGTATGGAACAGGCAGCACCCTCAAACCTTCAGAAGTATGAGATGAACCCCAACAACTTGGAAAGGTGGATCTCTCTCACACGTACCGACACAGACTATCCCCCAATTTAACTGATCCCCAAAGGTTTTTGATTAAATAGCGGAATAGAAAATATGATCCAAAAAAAGTGTATGTATATCACACGTACACAACCACACTAGGCCCCAATTACTATTGTTTGTACCCCTAAAAGGCTAGATGAGGAGTAGGGGGGGTATGGAACAGGCAGCACCCTCAAACCTTCAGAAGTATGAGATGAACCCCAACAACTTGGAAAGGTGGATCTCTCTCACACGTACCGACACAGACTATCCCCCAATTTAACTGATCCCCAAAGGTTTTTGATTAAATAGCGGAATAGAAAATATGATCCCAAAAAAGTGTATGTATATCACACGTACACAACCACACTGGGCCCCAATTACTATTGTTTGTACCCCTAAAAGGCTAGATGAGGAGTAGGGGGAGTATGGAACAGGCAGCACCCTCAAACCTTCAGAAGTATGAGATGAACCCCAACAACTTGGAAAGGTGGATCTCTCTCACACGTACCAACACAGACTATCCCCCAATTTAACTGATCCCCAAAGGTTTTTGATTAAATAGCGGAATAGAAAATATGATCCCAAAAAAGTGTATGTATATCACACGTACACAACCACACTAGGCCCCAATTACTATTGTTTGTACCCCTAAAAGGCTAGGAGTAGGGGGAGTATGGAACAGGCAGCACCCTCAAACCTTCAGAAGTATGAGATGAACCCCAACAACTTGGAAAGGTGGATCTCTCTCACACGTACCAACACAGACTATCCCCCAATTTAACTGATCCCCAAAGGTTTTTGATTAAATAGCGGAATAGAAAATATGATCCCAAAAAAGTGTATGTATATCACACGTACACAACCACACTAGGCCCCAATTACTATTGTTTGTACCCCTAAAAGGCTAGGAGTAGGGGGAGTATGGAACAGGCAGCACCCTCAAACCTTCAGAAGTATGAGATGAACCCCAACAACTTGGAAAGGTGGATCTCTCTCACACGTACCAACACAGACTATCCCCCAATTTAACTGATCCCCAAAGGTTTTTGATTAAATAGCGGAATAGAAAATATGATCCCAAAAAAGTGTATGTATATCACACGTACACAACCACACTAGGCCCCAATTACTATTGTTTGTACCCCTAAAAGGCTAGGAGTAGGGGGGAGTATGGAACAGGCAGCACCCTCAAACCTTCAGAAGTATGAGATGAACCCCAACAACTTGGAAAGGTGGATCTCTCTCACACGTACCAACACAGACTATCCCCCAATTTAACTGATCCCCAAAGGTTTTTGATTAAATAGCGGAATAGAAAATATGATCCCAAAAAAGTGTATGTATATCACACGTACACAACCACACTAGGCCCCAATTACTATTGTTTGTACCCCTAAAAGGCTAGGAGTAGGGGGAGTATGGAACAGGCAGCACCCTCAAACCTTCAGAAGTATGAGATGAACCCCAACAACTTGGAAAGGTGGATCTCTCTCACACGTACCAACACAGACTATCCCCCAATTTAACTGATCCCCAAAGGTTTTTGATTAAATAGCGGAATAGAAAATATGATCCCAAAAAAGTGTATGTATATCACACGTACACAACCACACTAGGCCCCAATTACTATTGTTTGTACCCCTAAAAGGCTAGATGAGGAGTAGGGGGAGTATGGAACAGGCAGCACCCTCAAACCTTCAGAAGTATGAGATTGTGTTCACTGTACCCCACAAAGATTGAGTTCACTGCACCCCACAATGATTGTGTTCACTGCACCCCACAAAGATTGTGTTCACTGCACCTCACAAAGATTGTGTTCACTGTACCCCCCAAAGATTGTGTTCACTGCACCCCACAAAGATTCTGTTCACTGTACCCCACAAAGATTGTGTTCACTGCACCCCAAAAAGATTGTGTTCACTGCACCCCAAAAAGGATGTTGTTCACTGCACCCCAAAAAGGATGTTGTTCACTCCACCCCAAAAAGATTGTGTTCACTGCACCCCAAAAAGATTGTGTTCACTGCACCCCAAAAATGATTTTGTTCACTGCACCCCAAAAAGGATTTTGTTCACTGCACCCCAAAAAGGATGTTGTTCACTCCACCCCAAAAAGATTGTGTTCACTGCACCCCAAAAAGATTGTGTTCACTGCACCCCACAAAGGATTTTGTTCACTGCACCCCAAAAAGATTGTGTTCACTGCACCCCAAAAAGGATGTTGTTCACTGCACCCCAAAAAGGATTTTGTTCACTGCACCCCAAAAAGATTGTGTTCACTGCACCCCACAAAGGATTTTGTTCACTGCACCCCACAAAGATTGTGTTCACTGCACACCAAAAAGGATTGTGTTCACTGCACCCCAAAAAGATTTTGTTCACTGCACCCCAAAAAGATTGTGTTCACTGCAGCCCAAAAAGATTGTGTTCACTGCAGCCCAAAAAGATTGTGTTCACTGCAGCCCAAAAAGATTGTGTTCACTGCAGCTCACACACAGAAAAATGGATGTGGATCACTGACACCTGCCTATCTCCAATCCCACACCACACAGCAATATCGATTGTAGTTTGTAGAACACAGTTTCCCTAAAATTCAGCAGACTCTGTCCCTAACAGGATTGAGAAGAGATCGTAGATCAGGATTGAGTGCAGATTCACCCCACCCCCCACACAGCAATATCGATTGTAGTTTGTAGAAGACACTGACCCTATAATTCAGCAGACTCTATCCCTAAAATGCCTACAACTCGCCCTGCCTAAACACTCCGACCTGTCCCTCAATTCTATCCGGACACAAATGGTTTTTTCCTGCCTATCTTTCCCTAATCAGCAGCCAGCACGTTGATGTGTGCTCTGTCCCTGAATCTAAGCAGCATAATGACGCCGCTGCGGCTGCCTCGAACTTATAAAGACTTGGTCACATGCTTCAGACGGCCAATCACAGCTACTGAGACATTTGCAGGCATGGCTGGGATGGCTTAAGGCACACCAGTTAAACGATTGTTGATTGGCTGTTGAAAGCCCGCCATGAAAAGAGCGCCAAAGCATGCAAAACCCGGAAATAAAACGACCGAACACGGATTTTTACCCGAACATACAGTAAAGTGTCCGTGTCCGTGTTCGGGTACAAAAAATCCAATTATTCGGTACGAACACGAATAATACAGTCCGTGTTCGCTCAACACTAGATATGAGACCTTAGACATTTTACAAGGAGCGAGAACAGCAGTGGCAGGTCTTTTTTTTTTATAGAAAACCCCTGTAAAGAGGCAAAGTGCATTCGTTGCCTAATGTTGGATTACCGCACAGATCTGGAATAAATAAAGAAGGTTAAGGTAAGAATATGGCTCTTGTACTTGGACAGTCTTTGTTTAGCTCAGATCTCAGCTTTATCCCTTTTGCTGCCAGAGCCATTTTCTTTATATATAGCAAAGGCAAGTAGAGACAACATTGCACTATACAATTTATATTCATACATACACGCTGTAGCAAAAACTAGGTTTTTCTCTTAGAAACAAATGCCTGGCAGAATCACAAACATCAGATAAACTGAGATAAAGAACTAGGAGATAGAGGTTATCTCTAGTCAGTAAAGTGTGTGCTCTTTTGTCACTGCAGTCACTGCAGCTCAATGTAAGGTGTGCATTGTTCCCTTAGCCATTTCTATGTATTATAGTGGAAAAGCATAGAGAGTAATTAGGGTTGGGACAGGGAATGGAGTAGGCAGGAATCATAAAGGGGGGGGGGGTTAGGGATGGATGGGAGAGGTGGCAGGATGTGGGGGTTGGGGGGTGCAATGAGAGGATTAGTTAACCACTTTAGCCCCACTCACTGTGCCTCTACTGCGGCACAGTGGCTCGTTCCCGTCCAGCGACGTAGACCTATGCCGCTGCTCTTCCCCGATCGTCGGGGAATCGAGTTTGGAGATCCGCCCGCTCTGTTTACACAATAAAAAAAATCCCTACCTCTATCCTTATTGCCAGCAAACAGAGGGAAAGCAATTATACTGATCATACTACAAGAAGGAAGACCCATTAGGAAAACCTAACAGCCTGGAAAAAAAAGCTATTTGCCCCTAAGGCCTATTGGGGCAAAGCCCCTTTAACCATTTGCCGACCAGTCACATTGACTGTACTGCGGCAAAGTGGTTCGTTATCGTCTGACGACGTAGACCTACGTCACCAGACATTCCCCTCTCTCGGCGGCGCGCGTGTGCCGCCGGAGGCTCGCTGCCGCTCTATTCAGTCACAGCGGGAGTCGGCCAGGGGAGGAGCGGCGGTGATCACCGCTGCTCTTCCCCGATCATCGGGGATCTAGTGTGGAAATCCGCCCGCTTGTGTAAACAAAGCGGGCGGATCTCCTAAGTGACAGGCAGGGTCAGATTGCAGGGTTCAGCATAGCTGAACCTGCGATCTGTCCCTGTGTCACTCAGTCACCTCCCCCCACACATGTTAGTAAGCACCTCCCTCTCCAATAAAATTAACCCCTTCCCTGCCAGTGTCATTTTTACAGTAACAGTGCATATTTATAGCACTGATTACTGCAGTAATGTCACTGGTACCCCCAAAAGTGTCAAAAATGTCAGTCAAGGGTCCGATCTGTCCGCCGCAATGTCGCATTCCCGCAAAAAAAAACACAGATCGCCGCCATTACTCGTTAAAAAAAAAAACATCAAAAATGACAGAAATCTTTCCCTTAGTTAATAAACGCAATAACTTTTGCGCAAACCAATCAAAATACGCTTATTGTGATTTTTTTTTACCACACATAGGTAGCAGAAAACAAATTGGCCAAAAATGTCAAAAATTTTTGATTTTTAAATTTTTTTGGGGGGGAATTTCATATAAAAAAATGTGAAAAATATTGTTATTTTTTCAAAATGTACGCAATTTTTTTGTTTATAGCGCAAAAAGTAAAAATCGCACACAGGTGATCAAATACCACCAAAAGAAAGCTCTGTTTGTGGGGAAAAAAAGGACGTCAATTTTGTTTGGGTATGGCATCGCACGACCGCGCAATTGTCAGTTAAAGTCACAAAAAGTGGCCTGGACGTAAGACAGCAAAATCCTCCGGTGGTAAAGTGGTTAAAGGCTGTGAGTAAACTGGGGTAGGGGAATAGAGTTTGAAGAAAAACATCACAGTTACCAGAGTGAGCATGATACCCCTCTTCTTGCTAGAATATTTTCACTTGTGCAATGGGAATGGTCACTGTGGCGATGGAAAGAGAGGAAACTTTTGCTCTTGGGAGCAAGTAAAATTCACTTAATAGAACCACGTTTGCCCTAACTTTTCTCCTTGTTGTTTGAAGTGTGGTTAGATCCCCCATGACATATATTTCCTGGATCTTTAAACACCACAGGACCCAGGTGGGATGGGGAGTTTGCTTCCATTGCAGAATAATGCATGCCCTGGCCACATTATTAAAGTGAATTAAAAAGGAATGCTTGTATCAACATCTAGAGAAGCGGTTTAGATGCAATAAGTAGGCTGCAGGATTTTTTCCTAAGTCAATATCTGTAAGTTCTTAAGTTTGATCTTGAACCCTGCCCCAAAAGGAACTAAACACAGGAAATTCCTAGAAAATATGTAGTATTGTACTTATCGTCTGGTCTCAATGCCAGTATAAAGGTGGGTTTACAGAAAGACCCAGTGTGAGAACATTTTTACCACCTAGATGAAATGTTGAAGCCTATTTCCTGTATCCTAGTCGATATAGAAGATTTGTGAGTAAAGTGAAGAATGTGATCCTGTTGGATATCTGAGAATAAGGTCCCAAGTGAAGAGTAGTTAACTGGGGGTTGGTTCACCAAGTGATAAGAGAGGGATAGGGCATGACATGGTAGGAAGTATCCAGACTTATACAGGGGTATTAGTGTCTGCTATCTCCTGAGGTTTAGGTAAGGAGAGAAGGATTTCAAGAATTCGGAACTTCTTCCAAAGTGTATATTACGTGTGTGTGTGGGGGGTGGGTCCTGTAAAGTCTGTATCTCTTGTCTTGTCTTACAATTTCCAGAGGATAGGGAAGTGTTTTATCCTAAGCCAGTTTGTGGCCAATGGGAAGCCTAATCTTGGGTCAGAGCTACCAGGTGGAAAGTAGGGGTAGAATATTGGGGCTTTTTTTCAACAATATCTCATCTTGTGCGATAACTTGAAGCATAATATTGCAGTAATGAAGGAATGTTTACACCAATCTAGGGCCCTAATCATATGTACTGCTCTGTGGTGGAGAATGCGGTTTTTGGAAAGCTAATGCCTCCCTGTAATTTGTGTTTAGCTCGATTACAGGTCTGTTGGCCCAGAGGAAGTTTTAAAACTTGGTGTACATCACTTTAATGAATAAATTGGGACCAGGGGAGTTTGAAATAAGTAAAAAAGGCATGGGAGGACATTTATTTTAACATGTTGTTTCTCCCAAACCAAGAGATTACTTCACTATCCCATGTTTTAGGTTTTTCTTGATAGTTAAGAGAAACAATGGAATATATAGGGCAAAGACTCTGTGTTTGAAGCCCTATTGAGTGTAAAGCTTTGCTCTAGGTAGCTCTGGAGTCTGACTTGCACAGTAATGTTCAGAACTTCCAATTTTTAAAGGTTTGCTTTCAAATTTGATAGCTGACCATAATTTTAGACTGGACGCAGGAGATTAGATGGGGTGATTTTGGGACTTGTACTGAAAAACAGCAGATCATCAGTGAAATGCACCAGAGGTACAGGAGGGGCTCAAGAGTGAGGATAACAATTAAGGATGACAGAGGGCAGCCCACTCTGGTGCCATTGTTTAGCCAGAAGTAAATGCTTTTACAGTATTACCTTTTGCCTCTTGACAAGGCATAAAGCCCACTTGGTCTAAGCTGATAAAGTTTTGAGGGATTGGCAATAGTCTATTAGCCAATGTTTTAGTGAAAATCTTGAAATCAACATTAAGGAGGATGATCCTGTGGTAAGAAGGGCACTCTAAGGGTTATTTTCCCTGTTTAGGAACTACTGTTATGTGGGCTCGCAATGAGTCAGTGGAAAATGATCCCTCATCAAGGAGAAAGTTATAAGCTTTCAGGAATTCTGAGATCAGGATGTGGTGAAAGGCCTGGTGAAAGTGGTGAATGGAAAAGACAATTCGTCCAGGCCTTGTGCCTTAAAGGCTTTGATGTCCTTAAGGTGATGATCTAACTTCTACTTAAGAAATAGGCTCTTCGTTGGCTTGACTAGCTACCAGGTTAGTTGGGACATACCTGAGGATCAAATATATTGTAAGACCTATTTACTCAAAGGTCAAGAGTGTTCAGGGGGAATGATTGTACGGCCCCTTATTGACCGAAATTTCTGCGCTATCTCTGTTGATTCATACATCCTGTTTCCATATTTGGTTGTTTGGGATATAGGCTCTCAACCTTTCTTCCCACAGTACCCTTGACAGACATGACCCCAGATTGTTCTCAAATTCATACCAATTTCTATGACTTTTGCCCTGCTGGACCTTATTTTATGAAACATGTTGATATTCAGTTGGTCTTGTAAAATATTAAGCCAGAGCTATTTATTTTGGGTGCACACATACTAAAATGCACATCCCCTGTATGTTTTCTAAAAGCATAGACCCTATAGAATAAAATGGTGGTAGGTGTTACAATTTTTTTTGTCCAACATCACTTGTTTTATTTATTTATTTTTTAATTTCAGGTACTTATATAGCGCTGTCAATTTAGGCAGCGCTTTACATATACATTGTACATTCACATCAGTCCCTGCCCTCATGGAGCTTTTTTTTTCTTCTTTCAGACTGTCTTTTAACCACTTAAGCCCCGGAAGATTTTACCCCCTTCCTGACCAGGGGGTATTTTGCGATTAGGCACTGTGTGATTTTAAAGGACAATTGCACGGTCATGCGACGCTTTACCTAAACGAATTTGATATCCTTTTTTTCCCACAAATAGGGCTTTCTTTTGGTGGTATTTGATCACCTGTGCGATTTTTTGATCATGCGCTATAAACAAAAAAAGAGCGTCAATTTTGCAAAAATAACAATATTTTTCACATTTTTTTTATATGGAATTCCCCCCCAAAAAAATGTAAAAATCTAAATTTTTTAACATTTTCGGCCAATTTGTTTTATGCTACCTATGTTTGGTAAAAAAAATCGCAAAAAAGCATATTTTGATTGGTTTGCGCAAAAGTTATCGCGTTTACTAACAAAGGGAAAGATTTTTGTCATTTTTGTTGTTTTTTATTTAACGTGTAATGGCGGCGATCTGCGATTTTTTTTGCGGTACTGCGACATTGCGTCAGACAGATCGGACCCTTGACTGACATTTTTGACACTTTTGGGGTTACCAGTGACATTACTGCAGTAATCAGTGCTTTACATATGCACTGTTACTGCAAAATGACACTGGTAGTGAAGGGGTTAACTTTATTTGAGAGGGAGGGGCTGTGTGTGTCCCTAGGGGCATGATTCTAACTGTGATTGGCTGTGGCTTGAGCTGTAGAAACAGTGATCAACGGTCCTACATAGTAGAACCGTGTGATCACAGTTTCTACACAGGGGAGAATGACAGGCGGCTTGTTTACACTAGCCGCCTGACTTTCTCCCTCTGCAGCGACGATCGCAGAGTGACCGGCGGACATCGGGTCTGCTGGTCACACGCGCGGGGGGGGTCCGTGACCGCGCGGGAGCGCCCCTCCGGCGGCGCACGCTCGCTCCCTAGACCCTCACAGGCTAGCGACGTAGATCTGCGTCACTTTGCCTGTGAGGGGCTTACTGCCGACGTAAATCGTCGTTAGGCAGTCGGCAAGTGGTTAATAGGCTTCGTGAAGCCAAAAAGAAAGTAAATACAATTCTGTAAAAAAAAGGACAATACAAACAAACATTTTAAAACTTCTTGTGACAGATCGATTTGTTCACTTTAGTTATATCAAGGTGGTACAGCTGTTTGCAGTGCACTTAAGCTCTGCACTACCTCACCACACTAAAATAGTATTTTCAAAATAATAAGAGCTTGAAATAAAGTTTCAATTTTTTTTTTTTTTTTTTTTGTTTTTGTTTATCAATATTTGCAGTAAAACATAATTTAAGTGTACACAAACACAACATAATCGCCAATTTTTTGTAAACTTTAAAAGATGAGAGTATGTCCAGTAAATAGATACCAAATATGCCAAGCCACAAAATTGGGTGTGCCCATAAAATGGTGAAAAATTGTAGTACACAAAATTGTCTATATCCAAAATTTTAAAAGCTTTTACATCAATTTAAAGTTAACCATGAATGATAGAATTTGTCTCACTCCAGCATTATACCTAATATTGTCACTTTGATACACAAGCAGATTGATGCATTCATGTGCGCATACATTGGGGCAGTGGAATTTTAACGTTTTTGGAAGGTGTTTTTTTTTTATCTATTTTCTTAAAAAATATTTTTGTATAACTTTTTTTCTAACTTAACTTTGTATCACAATATGTGATAGCATTGTGCAGGTCACAGATCCTCTTAAGTAGTCATCAGGGGTCTATTAGACCCATAATTTCACCCCTGCATTCTCCTGAAGCCAATTAGATGCTTCCCCATTTAGAGCCTACAGGATTCAACAGTTTTGAAATTGGAAGTGCTCAGAGCTGAACACTTTTCTGGGTTTATACACTACAGGGGAGATCAACGATGAAACATTCACTGGTCTCCTGCTCTCCATTTCAACACCTGGCATAAACTTCCCAGGCACCCGGGAGGTATAGGTAAACCTGGGGTACATAACAGGTGATGGATTAGGTGGTTAGGTAGCGTTTTTTTTGTTTTTTTACATATCAAATTGATTAATCACTTCTACTAGAAAACCAGCAGCTAGGGGAATATTTTTTTTTCTAGGCTTTAATAGTGGCTGTGAGTATGTTTAAGTGTCCTATGGAACAAAGCTAGACTTGTCAAAAGCCAAATAGAAGAAGAGCTGGGTGGGTACCTCTGAAACTGTGGACAGCCTTTAAGAAAGCAGCACTGCATCCTGGGGGCTGGGTTCTTTAGACAGACTGCTTTAGATGCACAGAACACTATGTAAGAAGCAATAAATGATAGTAAAGTCTTGTTTTTTTGGGGTTAAAAATAACAAACATGTTATACTTACCTGCCCTGTGTAATGGTTTTGCACAGAGTGGCCCGGATCCTCCTCTTCTCAGATCCCTCTTTGGTGCTCCTGGTCCCTCCCTCCTGTGAGTGTCCCACAGCAAGCAGCTTGCTACTGGGGCACTCGAGCTGAGCTGCAGCTCTGTGCCTCTCTCCTGATTGGCTCACCAAATTGATTGACAGCAGCGGGAGCCAATGGCGCCACGCTGCAGTCTCAGCCAATCAGGAGGGAGAGTCTCGGGCAGTTGAGACATTCCTGCAAACATCGCTGGATAGAGATGGGCTCAGGTAAGGGGGCCTGAGGGGGGCGGCTGCACACTTCATTCTATGCATTAAGATGAATAAACCTTCTGACTTTACAACTCCTTTTAAGGGCACTTTTGGCTGCTATTTTTTACATGTTCACGGCAGTATTCAAAGGTGATCTACAGATTAGCAAAGTCAGCGAAAAGTCAGAATGCCCTATTTGCATATATTTTTCCAGGCTCCTGACTCAAAGTTTTAAAGCCAGTGGCTTAGCATGACAGCCAGACAAGCAGCATTTTTAAAAAGTCAAAATCAGTGATGGCAGCCTTCACTTTTCACTTAAAGCGGAGTTCCGGCCACAAAATCGACATAGTCGATTTTGGGCTATCCGCTTTTTTTACTTACCTTGTAATTGCAGAGAAAAAAAACCCACCTGTCTTCCACTTCCTCCCTCGGCCGCATGGCCCGCACCGTCACTTCTGCTTTGCAATGATTCCTGGGAGCTGAACGTCATTGTTCCCAGGAATCAATGCGCCTGCACCGGCCCCGACGTCACTTCCAGTGCAGGCGCGTCATACCTTGCTAAACAGCTTCTGGGCATGCCCAGAAGCTGTGCAGGGATGACGCTGCAGACCCGGAAGTGACGGCGGGGCCGGCGAAGTGCATTGTGGGACCGAAGAGGACGGAAGAGGACGCGGAAGAGGATCGCGCTGGCTTCAAGCTGCCCACACCTGAGATGGCAGCGCTGGAGAAGAAATTTTAAAAGTAAGTATTTCTTCTAAAAGGTAAGTGCGAACCGGGACAGATCAGAGGCTATCCATTGTGGAATGCACTAGCCCTGACTGTCCCGGGGGTATGTTCATTGAATTTTTTTTTTTTGTTGCCGGAACTCTGCTTTAAGACCAGCTTCCTTTCAAATGCCGCTTGCTTCTGACTGGTGAAAAGTGCATGGCTCTTTGGGGTGCCTATTGAGGAATAAATGGAATTAGTCAAAAAATACAGATTGAAAAGAAAAAAAGGCTTGCAATAGTTAAAAAAATGATGTAAAAAATAACAATTGCAGAACCTATCTGAAATTTATTCACGGAAGGTGAACAGTTTGATTATTGTAAGTTAAAATAATGAACGCAGTTAAAATATCTCATACATCTTTGTGAACTGACCCTTGTGTGATTTAATCTACTTTAATATTTTCAACACAGTAGGATTTGACACTCATTTAATAAGTCCCCTGGAGAGAACTGGTACATGTATACTGTTTTAATATATTAATACTGTGCACATAATATGATCAAATAAAAGTAAGAGTTTTTTTATCCTGAAAGTTTTGGTCAGTATTTAAGTAGATTCACTATACAAGTTAATATTAAGCTCAGTACTTCACTAGAGGGCAGCATTTGATCAGGTGTCTTATTCTGGTTGATAGATTTTAGAAGCTTTATGCAATAAATTGCAGTCCCTTTGCAGCAAATTTAGCAGCATTCGAAGGGAAACATTCTTACTCTAATTTCAACATATTTATCAGTTGGGTTGACCACACACTTTGCTCTCCAAAGAAATTTGCAAAGCTTTAAAAGATTGAGCTTGCTAATAAATAAGATTTAAAATTGCTACAGTCTCTGAGTTGTATAAATCAGGCTTAGCCCAACAGTCTGCATCTCAGAGCTGCAGCTTTTTAAATGCATTGATATTAATATTTTAACGTCTTTTATTATTGTAACAGAATAAAACATGAATAGGTTCTATGGTCTATTAGCCCCTCTCTTTTCCTTTCTTCTACTTAGCACTCATATATGACAAGACCTAATGAGAGATGAAATAAGGCTCCTATTTGTGGCATACGTTTGTATTTTTTTCCTACATAATAAGCATGAGTGAAATACGCAAATATGTATATGCATTTAATGTATTCATCATAAAAATAACAGCTCTGCTTTCTTATTTTATAAGAGCCTAAAACAAAACCAAAAAAAAATCTAAAGATTAAAATATTAGCCAATACTAATAACCAACGCACATTGGCCAAATATTTGTTTTAAATATATTTCTATTTATTATTGTAATTTAAATATACCCATGTCAAATAAATACTGTAAAGTAGGTTGTATTTATTGTTTCTGCAATTTGTGAAGCAAATTTCTTGTTTTCATCCATACAAGTCAATAATCTTGACACCATTAGTACTATTAACAGCTGAGAAAATGCCAAAATATGGGCATTGTGTGTGAAAATGCAAGGCTTTGGCTCATTTATTTTATTCATGGTGAATAAAGCAAAAGAGCTTGTTAAAATCAATTTTAAAAAAAAGGCAATATCCTTATAATAAACCTACTGTATAGGTAACACTGCTGCATTTGACGACTATGGAACACTCAGATATATAAGGATTACTAGCAGAAGGATTTACTTGCATATTGTTCATCCTTTGGGAAATCCTCATAATTAAATAAGGGAAAAAAAATTAATTTAGTAGTGTCTGCTACGTCGATTTAAAAAGTAGATAAGTACACCTGACAGTAATGATTAAAAAGCTAAGACAGAAGAGGAAACATAGCTCTGCCTTACTGTATGACAAGTATTCCATAAATTTACAATTGGTACAATCTTTTTGCACATTATTTGGGAAGTATGGTCAAATATATTTTTTTTTTTCGGAGGCTCTGTGGTCTTTGTTTTCTGCATAATACCCCTATTCAGTATATGGGTGTCATTTTTTTTTTAAATAAACACTTTTATTTATTTATATATGTATTTATTACTTCATTTATTTTTTCTGTGCATAGGGTTATTTTTTTTTTTGTGGATGGCACTGCTAACACAGATTCAAGCATCTTGTATACATATATCAGTTGCAAAAATTAAGTATATGCATACCCACTAACTAAAATCTTGTATAAACCTTAACATATGAATGTAATTTTAAGAGTAATTTTCAATATTTGTAAATCTGACACTTTCAATAAAATATTACTTGATGATGCTGCCTGCCCTGTAAGTCCTTGTTCAGGCACTTACTGTTATGGGGTGACCATGCTTTGTACTTATCTCCCAACTATGTTTCTATATTGTCACCCTGTTACATTAGCTTCAGATGGAGACTACAAATGGCCTTTTCTACACAGATTACACTGCCATAGTACACTGTTGTCACCATCAGGAATCCCAGCCTCATAAATGCCATGTAGCCATAGTTTGAACACATGCACGTGGACTGGAAGTGCCTGCAAAAAGGCTACTGGAGATCAGAAGCACTGTGCAAACAAAGGATAAAAAAGGTGAAAATAAATATTTTAGTGGAAAATTGATATTGTTTATGATACACAATGCTCTAACAAATTATGGGTTGATTTACTAAAACTGGAGAGTACTATATCTGGTGCAGTTCTGCATAGAAACCAACCAGCTTCCAAGCTGATTGGCTACCAAGCACAGCTGCAGCAGATTTTGCATTCTCCACTTTTAGTAAATCTTTTAAATGTAATTTGGTTAAAGTTTTAAAGCCACTTTAGGAACTGTTTTTTTTATGCTAGAACACTGCTGTGTGAAGACATGAATGAAGTGTCACTTTGTCACACTTAAAATAAAGTCAAGAAAAAAAATGTAAACAGTGCAAAGCTTTGAAATGTGTTCTGTACCGCCCTCTGCTGGACCTCACACTGACAGCTGCCTGCACAGTAAATAGTTGCATTCTAGTGTGCAGGCTAGTGTGAGGAATGCTTAAATGGCAGCAGGATTAATAAAAAAATAATGATATGTGCTATAAGCAGCAATGAAAAACAGGTTCAGGATGGCAAAAAAAGACATGCAAACCTTTTAACTCAATTAGAGTAAAATGTTATTGCTTAGCATAGTCTCTATAAAACTCTATAACAACAATCAAGCTGAGAATCATTACTTAGTAAAACAATGCAAAACATGGCTACTTGTGAATAAAGTGGTTGTAAACCCTCAAATATGCCCAGTGAAGTGACTGGCCTCAGATGATACACAGAAATGAACAAAACATCCTCCTGCAAAGGTTTACTTGTTTATCTTCATTCTTCTTCTCTTCCCAACACCCCTTCAAAGGGGCAGAAAAGTGTTAAAATCTTTCTTCATCTGTCAGAAGCACAGAGGAGGGGCAGAGAGATTGCAGTTACAGTGTGTGAAAGCTGATTGGAGGAAATTAACACACCCCCCTTCACACAGCAGAAGAACTGTGTTCTTATGAGACAAGCTCCATGCTGAGCTTCCTCCCAGACACAAATTTTAGCTTTTGGGTTAGGAAAACTTCTCAGAAGTGACTCATACTGATAACAGAGGAACAAAGCAAGCACCAGAGAGAAACTACTTTTAGCGCTTTGGGGAGAGATAAGTAAACACAAGAGATATACAGTATCTCACAAAAATGAGTACACCCTCACATTTTTGTAAATATTTGATCAAATCTTCCCATGTAACAACACTAAATAAATTACACTTTGCTACAATGTAAAGTAGTGAGTGTACAGCTTGTATAACACTGTAAATTTTCTGTCCCCTAAAAATAACTCAACACACAGCCATTAATGTCTAAACCGCTGGCAACAAAAGTGAGTACACCCCTAAGTGATTATGTCCAAATTGGGCCCAAAGTGTCAATATTTTGTGTGACCACCATTATTTTCCAGCACTGCCTTAACCCTCTTGGGCATGGAGTTCACCAGAGCTTCACAGGCTGCCACTGGAGTCCTCCTCCACTTCTCCTTGACAGCATCACGAAGCTGGTGGATTTTAGAGACCTTGCTCTCCTCCACCTTCCTTTAGAGGGTGCCCCACAGATGTTCAATAGGGTTTAGGTCTGGATATATGCTTGGCCAGTCCATCACCTTTACCCTCAGCTTCTTTAGCAAGGCAGTGATCGTCTTGGAGGTATTTTTGGGGTCATTATCATGTTGGAATACTGCCCTGCCTCGGAAGAGAGGGGATCATGTTCTGCTTCAGTATGTCACAGTACATGTTGGCATTTATGGTTCCCTCAATGACTCAATGAACTGTAGTTCCCCCAGTGCCGGCAGCACTCATGCAGCCCCAGACCATGACACTCCCACCACCATGCTTGACTGTAGGCAAGACACACTTGTCTTTGTACTCCTCACCTGGTTGCCACCACATATGCTTGACACCATCTGAACCAAATATGTTTATCTTGGTCTCCAGTAATCCATGTCCTTAGTCTGCTTGTCTTCAACAAACTGTTTGTGGGCTTTCTTGTGCATCATCTTTAGAAGAGGCTTCCTTTTGTGACGACAGCCATGCAGACCAGTTTGATGCAGTGTGCGGCGTATGGTCTGAACACTGTCAGGCTGGCCCCCCACCCCTTCAACCTCTGCAGCAATGCTGGCAGCACTCATACGTCTATTTCCCAAAGACAACCTCTGGATATGATGCTGAGCATGTGCACTCAACTTCTTTGGTTGACCATGGGGAGGACTGTTCTGAGAGTGGATCCTGTCCTGTTAAGCTGCTGTATGGTCTTGGCCACCGTACTTCAGCTCAGTTTCAGGGTCTTGGCAATCTTCTTATAGCCTAGGCCATCTTTATGTAGAGCAAAAAATCTTTTTTTCAGATCCGCAGAGAGTTCTTTGCTATGAGGTGCCATGTTGAACTTTCAGTGACCAGTATGAGAGAGTGAGAGCGATGACGCCAAATTTAACACACCTGCTCCCCATTCACACCTGAGACCTTGTAACACTAACGAGTCACATTACATTGAGGAAAAATGCCTAATTGGGCCCAATTTGGACGTTTTTACTTAGGGGTGTACTTACTTAGACATTAAATTTAACACACCTGCTCCCCATTCACACCTGAGACCTTGTAACACTAACGAGTCACAAGACACCGGGGAGGGAAAATGGCTAATTGGGCCCAGTTTGGACATTTTCACTTAGGGGTGTACTCTTTTTTGTTCCCAGCGGTTTAGACATTAATGGCTGTGTGTTGAGTTTTTTTAAGGGGACAGCAAAATTACACTGTTATACAAGCTGTACACTCTCTACTTTACATTGTTGCAAAGTGTCATTTCCTCAGTGTTGTCACATGAAAAGATATAATAAAATATTTACAATTGTAGGGGGTATACTCACCTTTGTGAGACACTGTATGGGCTTTGCTCAGATTTCATGATTGAGGTTTACAAATCAATAACAGAATTCCTCACAGTGAAGTCCAGGGTAACTCTGGTAACAAAAGTGAACAGCTGGAGGGATTCAAGACCCAAGAGCGAAGCACTACCTCATTGGAACTGGAGTACTCTGAAAGCAATTAGGGAGGGGCTCCCCACAATAGCTGAGTCTTTTGGAGGAGCTGTATGCTTTTAAGCTCTGGCCTAGCTGCCCGCATGCTGATTTTGAAAGTGGAGGGCCTCTCATCTGACTGCAGACCACTTGCACAGATATTTCTCCCCCATCAGCTGTGGCATCTCGGCTGCTGAGAGAAGCAGTAAAATGTATCTTCCCTGAGTGTGTCCAGGAACCCAGAGTGTTCTGGGAAATGGGGGGAAATGATTCTGTACCTGGATCTGAGCATGGTGGGTAAACAAGCACTACCCCACAGCATACTGTATATTGTATACTAAAGCAGTGCAAAGAATTTTGATATGCATGCCTTTTTTGTATGGACTTGTTCCTACCAGTTATTTCCTAAACAGGCACCTTATCTTAGTTTTATCCAAATATATACTGTGTGTGTATATTGGGGCAAATAGAGTTGCTGTCCATTGGGTCTCCTACCACCGTTGCTATATCTTGAATTAGTATGAATTAGTGTTAATCCTCACCCCCCTAAGACAGACATGCACAGGTGTTCCATACATCCCTGTGCAGGCATTTCCATTGCTGTCAATTGGGATTCAGTGGCTGCACGGACACTCCCACTACTCCCAATGTGACATCCATGCAGGTGTGGGTGTACTACCCCAAACGCACCCTGCACGGACACAACTTTATCCTCATTGACAGCAATGGGACTACCTGCAAGGGGATGCATGGAACACCTATGCATCCCTGTGGAAGTAAACATGAATGTCACATGGGACATGGATTCATATGCCATGTGAACCAAGCCTTAGAATAAGCATGGAGCAAATGAAAGTGATCAATAACTCAGAAGGTATTGAAGCCAAAGTATCAGTATTACAGTCATGCAAATAGTATCATCAGCCCACATATTTCTCTTATAGAATTTCTTAGTAGAATGCTTCAGTGTAATTCACTAGCCCTGCTACAAGCTCAAAAATGATCCTGAACAGGAAGTACTATGCTACGATGTACGCTGTCAGAGCTGTAAAGTCACTTTAACTCTGAACTACGATACCAAATTACATTTTACAGACTGCTACCCGGATTCACTGTCAAATGATTAGGCTAATTATTAATATTAATATTACCAGAAACATGTTATAACAGTTTTAAACGGATGAAGTTATTGAAATTATTCTGAAATTATATTTTGCAGGTCGGTCTAGTTGCACTTAGAAGATAAAAATAGAGCACATGCCTTCTGTATGATATGCAACCCATTGATTGGCTTATCTTATGTTAAAGATGTTATGTATGGCCGAGATTGTAAACTCTATACTATCTGCATGCTGACTGAGGTGTGAGCCTAGTATTCTTCTTGAACTTCATATTACGTAAATGGTCCCAAAATCTCCTCATGTTTCATTGGATTTGACAATATATGTTAATGAATTCACCACATATTAAGTATTGTAATCCACAATTTGCTCATTAATGAAATTAAACTTCCTCCTCTGTAACCCAGGTTTAATCCCTTGGATTTATGACGAAACAGGTTTATGCTTACCTGTTCTGTGCAATGGTTTTACTCCTGGCTCCTCCTCTTCTGTGTGCCATACAGCAAGGCTCAGCCCCACCCCCGCTCTTTCCTCACAGACTGCGATTGGCAGCAGCAGGTACCAATGCTGTCTCTGAGCCAGTGAAGAGAGAGAGAGAGGTGGCTCAAGATCGGGCCCAGATAAGTATTTGAGGGGCAAAACATTAAAGATTTTTTACCCTAATGCAGAGAATGCAATAAGGTAAAAAAAAAAAAAAAACATTCCTTACAACAACTTTAAATCCCAAATTAACTTTCAGTTTAAAGCACCTAAACACAGTCCAATTGCATGAAAAAAAGAAGGTGGGAAAAGTGTTTGTTTATTTTAGAAAAGCTGCCCAGACACAGTAGAAAAACCTGTTTTCTGTCATCCTGCTGTGTGGAAGCAATTGTCTCTCTCAGGGCCGGGACCAGAGGGGCGGCTGCCCTGGGCACGTTGGTATCATGAGGGGTGGGGCACTAAATGTGATGGCAGCTTCATTATTCCTGTCAGTTTAGCGCTGGAGAAGACAAACCAGATCTGAAGAGGAGGAGAGAGCTGGTTAGGTTGTGCTCTCTCTCCCCTCCAGCTCCCTCTTCTGCCATTGAAGCTCTCCTGGATTGGGACTGCCAGATGGCCACTATACAAAGTTTGTTTATCTTCCCCATCTCCTTCCAGCAAAGAACATGGGTAGGGGGCAGTTAAGCAAACACTGCACAGTGGAAATCTGATAGCCAGTGGCATCTCTAGAATTGGGCCCCCGATGCTGCAATCTTATAGCCTTCCATTGCCCCACTAAAGTGCTTGAATTTTTTTTGGGGGTAGGGGATTTTTGCTGACACATAATGTCTATACATTTTGGGGGGCACCATTTGGCATCTTTGCCCTGGGCGCTAGATGACCTTGTCCCTGCACTGGCCTCTCTGTAATTGTCCAAGGGGGTGCTCCAAGGGGGTCAGAGGGGGTAGTCCAAGGGGGTCAGAGGGGGTGGTCCAAGGAGGTCCAAAGGGTGTGACCGACCTCTGTAGATAGAACACTGCTTCTAAAGAGAAAGTTGCAATTTTTCTCTGAAGCGTGCTGTCAGGGGGCAAGCTTTTCCACTCAGGGTATGGCTGCTTTCTAAAGAAAACAAACTCCAACACTTTGCACACCTTTTGTTTTGATGCACCTGGAATGTATTTAGCTGATTTAGGCTGGATGCACACCTGAGTGTAGCGGGAACTATGTGAATGGGCTGCCCTACACATGACAAACTCCCCAAAGAAGCTCCAGAACCTTTTGTGGAGTGGAGCATGGTGAAACTTTTCACAAATGTGGTAAAATGTGTGGCAAAATCTGCTTCTGCTACCGATGCTTGGGATGCCATTAGCAATTAATGGCACACAAGAGCGATGCGCATTTGTAGCACATTTGCAAAGTTAATGGCAAAGCGTACATTTTCTGTGCAGTTTGTCATGCATTCCAGAAGCGCCAAGTGTGAATGGAGCCTTAACGTTCATTTGGGCTTTAGAGAGCACCATAAGCTGCAGGGGAGGTTGGATAATATCACCAGCAAAACAGAATCTTAAAAAGCTTTGGCAGGTTAAACAATTTACAGAAATGTTTTTCAACTGTGTATTTAGCTATCTACATAGAGTTCAGAGTTTATAGTTTGGTTTTATGTATGGTTTTAAATTATGCTTGTAACTATGTATTCCATTATCCAAAAGTATTTTCTAAATGTTCTTTTTTGCCCATATAAATAAATTATGTTGTCACATCGTACAGGATCCTTGTTCTGCTCAGTCCAAAAAAAATAGTTTGGTCTGCATTTACCATTGGCATTATCTTCTTTACTTGATACATTTCTTATTGAATCTCTTATTAAAATGTACACTTCTCATAGATCAGCCATTTTTAACCAGGATGCCCAGGCACCCTAGGGTGCCTTCAAGTTTCTTCAGGGGTGCCTTGGCAAAGTACCTAAAAGTTGTCCAAAAATTGTATAAAAGCCAGCAGGTGGATCAAGCCCGTCTTTTAATTACACGAACCCACAGGTTTTTATTGTGCACTGTTACAATCACATCATCAGTTGATAAGCAGGACATTGGGTGCCTGCCCAGCATCCTTGTTCGTCCCTCTCTGTTAGCACTGGGGTCACATTAGCTGAGTGAGAGAAACTGAGGGAGAAAAGAAACATTGGAATAGTAGTCAGTATTACTGTGTAAAGGTGTATGCTTTGGAAGAAAAAAATCACCTCTACCCTTGAGTGTCCGATATGTAGATAATGCTGCTTTATGTAAAACTATTTGTTTCGTTTTTTACATTTTAGAATCGGGTGCCTCAAAATTAGGCATAATTTTAAAGAATGCCTTGACTGACAAAAGGTTGAGAAATACTGTTATAGATCCCCTGGGCATATATCTAGAAAATCACAATAATAATTTGAGTAGAAAAAAGTCTCTTTCTCGACATTCAGAAAAAATACTACTCCAATTCTTTTTTGTGTGACTTTAAATCTAGGCAGCTTAGGGCACATGGTCTCCAGCTATTAGTAGCATTGTGTCAGACTACAGAGAGTCCATTGTATTCAATCAGACATACTCTGCCTGGGGGAGTGGTAATATAAGGTTGTCATCTGTCCCTGTTTTGAGAGACTGTCTTTAGGAAGGCTCCCTGGCATTCTCCCTCACCATGTACTGTACAAATTGTATTGCGCAGGTTCCAATTCATCAGTAGCACAAAGCCTAGATGGCACCGCTAGATCCATTTGCACACATGTGGCAATCACGATTTTGCTTGTGCCAAAATGGGTTTAGTAGCATCTTCTTGGTTTGGAGCATGAGTAGTGCTACTGATGGATTGGCGCCCGTGCAGTGGAGAAGGGAAAATGTAGAGGGCATGTGGTTTTCTGGGCATGGCTACAAATAGGGATATGATTTATGGGTGTGGTCATTAGGGTGTCCTCAGATTTCATTTTGAAAATCTGGTCATTTTATTGTAATAATTTAAGAGGACCAACGAGGCCTAACATTGTACAGCACTACTACATTTGTTACATTTGTATTGTAACACATGGATACTTGAAAAACATAAAAACCCTATACACATACTGTAAATAATAACAAACTTTAACATACTAATACATGTATATTTTAAAAAAAATGTTAGATGTCAGAAAAAAAACATTAATAGTGTAAAATTACTAATTTTAATTGTAATTGTTTTTTCATATTTTTTTTTTCTGGGATCTTATTCCATATTTTATCCTGGACACTATTTGTATAATACTGTTTGTGGACCAATTTTATCACCAATTATTCATATGTTTAGCGCTACACTATATTATTATTGTTTTTATGAATCACTGTTGGTTGATTTTGTGTTAGCTGCTTTTCACATTTTTCATAAATCTATTATCAATTGTTTTAGCGCAGATATACCCCTTTTATAATTTGTAATTTATAATTTTTTCATATACACACACAGGGCCTAGGGCAATAGAGCAATTTTATTTTAAAGTTGTTATTTTTTTTTGCATGTCAGAGCTGTGATTTTTTTTTTTGTCTCAATGAACAAGCACATGAGGTGTCACATGCAACAGATTGCTTTTACTTTATTTGTGTGATGCTACATAGGTCTGTGTATTCCATTTCTGCAGCATATCTATAAACAAACAAACAAACAAAAAACATACAAATAAAAACTGTAGCATCTAAAATTTAAAATAGTCTAATTGAAATTACATTTGCATGTGACGAATTCTATAAAGATTAAATCCAGTATTAACATACATAAAATAATGTAGCGTACAGAACAATGTTATTTTATAAATGTAGTAACGGAGATAAGTACATTTCACTGCAGGCTCTGTGAAATTTGTGACACAGCAGAGCATAGCCACAGGGCATAGTAAATATGTGTCACAAAATTTAAAGAAGTGCAGTAAATGTGTTGAATTTTAAGTTTACAGACTGAAAGATCTTTTAGATTTATGGGTAGACTAAAAATAATTGAACCACTTAAGGACCGGACCTTTTTCTGACACTTGTTGTTTACAAGGTAAAATTCATTTTTTTGCTAGAAAGTTACTTAGAACCCCCAAACATTATATATATATATATATATATATATATATATATATATATATATATATATATATATATTTTTTTTTTTTTAGCAAAGACCCTAGAGAATAAAATGGAGATCGTTGCAATATTTTTTATCACACAGTATTTGCGGAGCGGTGTTACAAACGCAATTTTTTGGGGAAAAAATACACTTTTTTAAAGTAAAAAATAAGAAAACAGTAAAGTTAGCCCAATTTTTTTATATAATGTGAAAGATAATGTTACGCCAAGTAAATAGATACCCAACATGTCATGCTTAAAAATTGTGCACGCCCGTGGAATGGCGACAAACATTGGTACTTAAAAATCCCCATAGGGGACATTTTAAAATTTCTACCAGTTACCAGTTTAGAGTTATAGAGGAGGTCTATGGCACAAATTATTGCTCTCGCTCTAACGATCACAGCGATACCTCACATGTGTGGTTTGAACAACAATTACATATGTGGGCGCGACTTGCGTATGCGTTCGCCTCTGCGCGCAAGCTACACTGGAAACACTTTAAAAGTGTTAGCAGCAGTCACTTTTGTTTGATTGTATTAAGCACTTAATATTGTTTAGAACATGGGTGTCCAACCTTTTGGCTTCTCTGGGATACATTGAGTGTAGAGAAATTTTTCTCAGGCCGCATATAAAATATATTACAATTAAGGTATAATAATAATAAAATGCCGCCGCACCCTTCCCACGCCGTCCCCCCACTAATTTAACACAACTAGAGGATGATCAATTGAAATGGAATCAGTATACAGAGGTTTACTTCTTCTGAGAGATATTAAAGGAACACTCTAACCACTTCAGTGATTTGTAAGTGGTCATGGTGGTAGGAGTCAGAAACACTGCACATGCTGGGATATTTGCACCCCTAGCACATATTACTTAGGCAGCCAGAAAATGTCATGTGCTTCATACATATATGAACAAGGACAGAACATATTATGACAAAACACAACTAGTTATTAAAAAATATATTGCAACAATTTACACGCGCTAATGCACATACCTTTTCTACTTATTTTGCAGACCGCTGGCGGTTACTGCTGGTGTGGTTACTGCTGGCGGTTACTGCTGGTCGTGCGGTTACTGCTGGTCATGACATTGGGTACTGATGGAGGAAGCAGCGGCTGCAGTAGAGAGTAGAGCCACTGCCTCCTGTATGGCTCCTGTCACAGGCGGAGTGCATTTCATATCACTCCGCCTGTGACAGAGCTGGAACTATACTGGAAGCAGCGGCTCTATCACTGACTGCAGACATCCTAAGTCTCCCGCGGCAGACGGGAGATCGCACAGCACTTGCAGCCTAGTGCGTGCCTATCCAATGCAGCCTACACAGTGCCCATCCAATGCAGCTTCACCAGTGCGAGCCCATCCAATGCATCTTGATCAGTGCCCATCCAGTGCAGCCTCACCAGCGCATGCCCATCCAATGCAGCCTGAACAGTACCCATCCAATGCAGCCCCACCAGTGCCCATCCAGTGCAGCCTCACCAGTGCATGCCCATCCAATGCAGCCTGATCAGTACCCATCCAATGCAGCCCCACCAGTGCATGCCCATCCAATGCAGCCTCACCAGTGCCCATCCATTGCAGCCTCACCAGTGCATGCCTATCCAATGCAGCCTCACCAGTGCATGCCCATCCAATGCAGCCTCACCAGTGCGTGCCCATCCAATGCAGCTTCACCAGTACGTGGCCATCCAATGCAGCTTCAACAGTGCGTGCCCATCCAATGCAGCTTCACCAGGGCATGCCCATCCAATGCAGCCTGATCAGTGCCCCTCCATTGTAGCCTCACCAGTGGGTGCCCATCCAATGCAGTCTGCAATGAAGAGAGAGGAGAGCTGCTGGATTACACAGAGCAGGGATCTCCCGCTTACCCGTCGACCGCAGTCATACGAAGTCCTGCCTCCTGGACCGGCTCCTAAGATAGACATCACCAATGTGCTGTCTACCATTGACAGAGGCTCCGAGGCAGCCTCTGTGTACAGTTAGTTGGAAGCCGCTGTGGCCGTGCCCCTGACTCGACTTCCTTCCTCCCCAGCAAAAAAAAAAAATAATTGTCAGGGGGCAGTGGGCCGCATTGCCTGTGGTCCTGGGCCGCATGCGGCCCTCGGGCTGCAGGTTGGACATGCCTGGTTTAGAAGAATATTTTATATTGTTTATATATTGTTTGCGCTGATTATTTTTCTACACATAGCCTTAATAAGGTGAGTAGCTGGCATTGATACATCAATGATATTTTTCTTATTTTAAGCAGCACATATGAGGAATTAAAAAAAATGTTATGTTATATCTTAAACATAATACATTTAATCTTAAATTTATGATGTTCAAACACTTTTCTAGATGTTGAGATCTTTGCTAACCCTGATGGAAATTTAGGTTTAACCCTATATAGTAAGCCATCTGCAGGCAATCTGATCTTACATGCAACCAGCTCACGCTCTCATTTCTAGCATTGCATACAGTCAATATTTAAGAAATGTATGCATGTTGCATGAATGATGAAGATTTTATGAGAGAAACTACAGTTGCTTCTGATGGATAGGAGATATAATAAAACTTGCCTTAGAAAGGTCTACAATCGAGTAAAAATTCAAGATTAATCTGGCCTAATCCATAAACCTAAGAGGAAATCAAACTTTCAAACTATCAGAGTGATCACACATTATTCATGGCAGCATAAGCAAGCATGTATACGTAAATATTGGTACTTGCTTTTAGCTGACGATGTGGACTCTAAGTGTGGCTGTTTCTACATAGGCAAGACCAAGCATGTGTTTTTTTAATGCATTCGAGACCATGTATCACTGATCCCCAAAAAGAAACTAGAAACTCCTATCAGCTGCCATGTGGGGGTTTATCATAATTTTGATCTCTCTCAAATATTTTGTTTTTGCTTTGGAACATGTACCACTTCACAAACGTAGGTTATTCTATTAGAGCATGAACTAAATGGATCTATACCCTTCAACTCCTAAATTTACAGGTTGTAAATGAAGCTATTAGTTTTAAACCATTTTTGTAAAACAATATTGATGCTGTCCCCTTTCAAAACGGACATTCTTTATTGAAATGTGATTTGTACATAATTTTGTTGAAAGGCATCCCCCTTGTATCTATGTATGCATATCATGTCCAGTATTAATGCTTTGAATTAACAAACATTTCATGTATTCTTTTGTATTTTGGGCAGTATTTACAGATTTCTGTTATTTAGCCCATTCTTGTGCACTTTGAGTTCAGAGTGAGAGGCTGTATGGATGCCCAGAGTATTCACGACTATTGGGATAGCACCATTGATAGGGAGATCATTCTCTGGCTCCATGGTGGTCCCATCCCTGTCAGTGATCATCCTATCTGGGCACCTTTGACTGGTGGTGTTTCCATCAGGTTTCTTTTTTTCCCCTTCTTTTTCTTCCCTTTCCATCTGCAAAGACTTCTCCTGGCTGGGTTCTTTGTGTGTGCAGGGCCTATGACGGGGTTTTATCTCTGTCTAGTTTCCTCGCTGGCCTTGTATTTCCCTTCATTTATGGCAATTGGATGTGGCCGGAATTGATGGGGAGGGAGGGGGTGGTGGCACACATGACTACATGCGGTGGGTGCCTGTTCACATCCTTCAGAGAAATAATATCAATAATATATTGCTATGTTGTGTGTGGAATGTGTTTACAAGACTGCTGCTGGGATGTAGGGTGTATATTCCTCTCAGGTGTTTTTATGTGTGTACCCAGCGCTGTCTAACCATAAAGTGCTTAATGTGTATCTCTATTCATTATTTGTGCAAAAACATAATATTTAAATCACAATACATAATACTTTTAAAAAAAATTAAAGTGCAATCAGTGCAGAAAATGTGCATGAACAATAAGTCCTTTAAAGTGCTGGTTATCTTATTCTTCCAGTGCCAGTATGTTCCAACAAGTGCCGTTGTGCTCCCCTCCTTATGTGCCCTTACTCACCGACTAGTGATGGGTTAAACGATTACTTTTCCTTATGTAGTCCTCTTTGTTGAGGACAACAATCCCTCCTCCTTTATCTGCCAGCCTGACAATTATATTTTTCTTTTTTTTTCAGTTGTTCTATTCCTTTCCTAATGTTTCTATCCCGTTGTATTGGTTTTACATCTAGGGCTTCTATTTCTTTTTCCTTCATCATTTTGAAACCCTCTAAACAATGACTATTATTTTTTATAGGGTTAAATACCGATTGGTTTCTAAGACCACTGTGTACATAATCTGTTTCTTCCTGGTTGCTAATGTATTCTTTTTCCGCAAAATGTTTTTTAATAGTCATTTTTTTTATACATTTTTGAAGATCTATATATGTTTTATATTTATTTATATTTTGCTGTGGGGCATATTTAAGACCTAGTTGTAATACTTTTTGTTCCGAAAATATTGTGTTACCAAGTAAATACCTAGGCCTATGTTTCCCTTTTTCTTTTTTCTCTGCCCCCTCTGTATTTCCCCTTGTATCTTATATTGTTATGTGGGAGAGACATTTGAGATTTAAAAAATGTATCACGTGCTGTACCATGCATGTTACCTATCTATTAGAATGTAAGTGAGGTTGCAGCACATGGGTAGAACTACCCGAGAATTGAGAGTCAGATTAAGAGAACACATAAACACTATCAAAAAAGGTTTTAAATACCATAGCGTGTCAGAACATTTTAGGAAACATCACCATAAAGATCCAAAAGACCTGGAAATGTGTGCAATAAATAGAGTTGGTGATCATTGATGGGGAGTTTATAAAAAAAACAGGCCAATTCACATAATGAAACATTTTGGATCTACGGGCTCAATATTATGACGTCTGTGGGTCTAAACGTTAGAATAGATATAAATTGTTTCATACACAATTATTAGGGAATAGAAACCAAAATTCATAATAAGAAATATGAAATAAAACACCATTGAGCATCTAAAAATAGTATAGAACAAAGAGTAAGACCAATGGATAAACAAGGGAGGTTTTATATTATTTTTTTACAGGGAAAAGTTCTAATGTGAATGTGGAGATGTGTGATGCCGCTCTGAAACAGTTAACAGTGGGAAAAAGATAGAAAGGTAGAGTCCAAAAAATAACTAAAAGTTATACAAAACAGAAACAATACAATGTAGTCACGCAGTGTGGGGAGGAAGTAACTGCTGATGGGAGGGAAATAATCGAGCAAACAGGAAGGAGTAAGAATGGGTGTAATAGGTAAAGGAAGAAGTAGTGATGAGTGTAGTAGGAAGTGTTAACCATATAAATATAGAATCAGATACCAGAATCCCCCAGCTTCTGAGGACGCTTCATGAGTGGAGAAAAATGCATTAAGCAGGTGGATACTTCTGGTCATGTCCCGTCTGCTCTTTGGATTGCAAACCGCGACTTTACAATTCCAGAACGGTGTCATTACATGCTCACATGCAAGGAGAGTTTTGTTCTTTGACCTACCTGCCGGAGTCACAAAAGAAAAAAAAAAATAGTAATTTTTTGCCACTGGAGGATTATTTTTGAAACACAGACGTTTAACCCATCACTAGTCGGTGAGTAAGAAAGGAAGGGAGCACAATGGCACTTGTTGGAACATACTGGCACTGGAAGAATAAGCAGAACTTATTATTCATGCACATTTTCTGCACTGATTGCACTTTAATTTTTTAAAAAGTATTATGTATTGTGATTTAAATATTATGTTTCTGCACAAAATATGAATAGAGATACATATTAACCACTTAAGCCCCGGAGGATTTGGCTGCTAAAGGTCCAGACCCCTTTTTTCAACTTGGCACTTCGTGACTTTAACTGATAATTGCGCGGTCATGCAATGCAGTACCTAAACGAAATTTACGTCCTTTTTTTCCCACAAACAGAGCTTTCTTTTGGTGGTATTTGATCACCTCTGCGCTTTTTATTTTTTGCGATATTAATAAAAAAAGAGCGAAAATTTTGCAAAAAAATGACATTTTCAACTTTGTCTTTTAAAAAATATCCAATATACTCAATTTATGTCATTTTTTTTGGCCAAAATATATTTAGCTACATGTCTTTGACAAAAAAAAAATCAATGAGCGTATTTTTATTGGTTTGCGCAAAAGTTATAGCGTCTACAAACTATGGTGTAAATACTGAAATTTACGAAGCTTTAATTTCTGACTGCCTATCTCATTTCATGAAGTGCTAAAATGGCGGGGCAGTACAAAACCCCCCCAAACTACCACTTTTTGGAAAGTAGACATCCTAAGGAATGTTCTGAGGGGCATGTTGAGCTCATTGAATATTTTATTTTTTTGTCACAGGTGTTTGAAAAATGACAAAAATAATTTTTTTTTTTTTTTTTACACAAAGTTGTCATTGAAATGATATATTGCTCACACATGCCATGGGTATATGTGTAATTACACCCCAAAATATATTCTGCTGCTTCTCCTGAGTACAGGGATACCACATATGTGAGACTTTTTGGGAGCGTAGCTGTGTACGGGAGCCGGAAAACAAATCACCACCATCAGAATTTCAAAGGGCGTACATTTTTCATTGCATTTTCTCACTACCTATAACGGTTTTGGAGGCCCTGAAATGTCAAGATACCACAAAACCCCCCCAAATGACCCCATTTTGGAAAGTAGACACCCCAAGCTGTTTGCTGAGAGGCATGGTGAGTCCATGGAATATTTTATATTTTGCCACAAGTTTCGGGAAAATTACAATTTTTTTTTTTAATTTTTTTTTTTTACACAACGTTGTCACTAAAAGATAAATTTCTCACACATGCCATGGGTATATGTGGAATGACACCCCAAAATACATTCTGCCACTTCTCCTGAGTATGGGGATGCCCCATGTGTGAGACTTTTTGGGAGCCTAGCTGTGTACAGGACCGCGAAAACCAATCAACACTCTCAGGTTTTCTAATGGCGTAAATTGTTCATGTCACCTCTGCACTACCTGTCGCAGTTTCGGAGGCCCTAAAATTCCAAAATAGCACAAAACCCCCCCAAATGACCCCATTTTGCAAAGTAGACACCCCAAGCTATTTGCTGAGAGGCATGGTGAGTCCATGGAATATTTTATATTTTGCCACAAGTTCCGGGAAATATATATATATATATATATATTTTTTTTTTTTACACAAAGTTGTCAGTAAATGATATATTGCTCACACATGCCATGGGTATATGTGAAATGACACCCCAAAATACATTCTGCTGCTTCTCCTGAGTACAAGGATACCCCATGTGTAAGACTTTTTTGCAGTCTAGCCGCGTACAGGACCCCGAAAACCAATCTGCACCTTCTGGCTTTCTAAGGGCGTAAATTGTTGATCTCACTCCTTACTACCTATCACACTTTTGAAGTCCATAAAAGGCCAAGATGGCACAAAACCCCCCCAAATGACCCCATTTTGCAAAGTAGACACTCCAATCTATTTGCTGAGAGGCATGGTGAGTATTTTGCAGCTCTCATTTTTTTTGGAAAATGAAGAAAAAACAGGAAAATGCATTTTTTTTCCTCTTTTTTCAATTTCCAAAACTTTGTGACAAAAAGTGAGATCTGCAAAACACTCAACATGCCTCTCTGCAAATAGCTCAGGGTGTCTACTTTCCAAAATGGGGTCATTTGGGGGGGTTTTGTGCTATCTTGGAATTTTAGGGCCTCCGAAACTGTGATAGGTAGTCAGGAGTGAAATCAACAATTTACGCCCTTGGAAAGCCTGAAAGTGGAGGTTGGTTTTCGGGGTCCTGTACTCGGCTAGACTGCAAAAAAGTCTCACACATGGGGTATCCCTGTACTCAGGAGAAGCAGCAGAATGTATATTGGGGTGTCATTTCACATATACCCGTGGCATGTGTGAGCAATATATCATTTACTGACAGCTTTGTGTAAAAAAAAAAAAAAAATATATATATATATATATTTCCCGGAACTTGTGGTAAAATATAAAATATTCCATGGACTCACCATGCCTCTCAGCAAACAGCTTGGGGTGTCTACTTTCCAAAATGGGGTCATTTGGGGGGGTTTTGTGCTATCTTAGAATTTTAGGGCCTCCGAAACTGTGATAGGTAGTCAGGAGTGAAATCAACAATTTACGCCCTTGGAAAGCCTGAAAGTGGAGGTTGGATTTCGGGGTCCTGTACTCGGCTAGACTGCAAAAAAGTCTCACACATGGGGTATCCCTGTACTCAGGAGAAGCAGCAGAATGTATATTGGGGTGTCATTTCACATATACCCATGGCATGTGTGAGCAATATATCATTTACTGACAGCTTTTTGTAAAAAAAAAAAAAAATATATATATATATATATTTCCCGGAACTTGTGGCAAAATATAAAATATTCCATGGACTCACCATGCCTCTCAGCAAACAGCTTGGGGTGTCTACTTTCCAAAATGGGGTCATTTGGGGGGGTTTTGTGCTATCTTAGAATTTTAGGGCCTCCGAAACTGTGATAGGTAGTCAGGAGTGAAATCAACAATTTACGCCTTTGGAAAGCCTGAAAGTGGGGACTGGTTTTCGGGGACCTGTACTCGGCTAGACTGCAAAAAAGTTTCACACATGGGGTATCCCTGTACTCAGGATAAGCAGCAGAATGTATTTTGGGGTGTCATTTCACATATACACATGGCATGTGTGAGCAATATATCATTTAGTGACAACTTTCTGTAAAAAAACAACAAAAAAAAAAGAAATAATAATTTTCCCGACACTTGTAGCAAAATATAAAATATTCCATGGACTCACCATGCCTCTCAGCAAATAGCTTTGGGTGTCTACTTTTCAAAAAGGGGTCATTTGGGGGGTGTTTGAACAGTCCCGGCATTTTACGCTCAATCTTAGCCACACATCACCCACTCTTCTAACCACTTGAAAACCAAGCCTTTTCTGTGCCTTTTTGTTTACATGAAAAAATATTTTTTTTTTACTAGAAAATTACTTTGAACCCCCAAACATTATATATTTCTTTAAAGCAGAGGCCCTATAGAATAAAATGGTGGATGTTGCAATTTTTTTTGTCACACGGTATTTGCGCACAGATTTTCCAAACGCAATTTTTGCGAAAAAAATACATTTTTTTTAAATTTATTGCACAAATACACTATATAATTCCAATTTGTTTGGTAAAATTTAAAAGATGATCTTATGCCGAGTTCATAGACACCTGACATGACATGCTTTAAAAATTGCGCACACCTGCGCAGCGGCAAAAACGTACGTACATTTTTAAAAACCTTTAAAAGTCTCTACAGGTTACCACTTTAGACTTACAGAGGAGGTCTACTGCAAGAATTACTGCACTCGATCTGGCGATCGCGGCGATACCTCACATGCATGCTGAAATTGCGGTTTACATATGACACTAGACCAACGCGTGCGTGTGCCATTGCGCGCAAGCACGGGGGAAAGGGGGCGGAGCTCGATTTTTTTTTTTTTTTTTTGCTCTTTTATGTTATTTTGACACCTTTCCTTTAATTTTTTTTTTTTTTAAAATCATTTTTATTGCTATCACAGTGAATTTAGATATCCCCTATGATAGCAATCGGTAGTGACAGGTACTCTTTTTTTTAAAAATTGGGGTCTTTTATACTCTAGATCTCTCCTCTGACCTTAATGCTTCTGACCACGCCAAAATTGGTGTGATAAAATACTTTCCCAATTTCCCAATGGCCCTGTTTATTTCTGGCGAAAAAGAAGTCATGAAATGCTCGTAGCCTCCGGCATCTTAGGCCATAGAGATGATTGGAGCCATTCTAATCTTCAATTAGCTCTATGGTTAGATAACTGAACCACCGGCTGCACTCTCGGGTTAACCGGTGGGACAGGAGAGCCCGAGAAAAACCACGGAAGGCTGCGGAAGGCGGCGGTGGGGGGGGGGGAGGCCCCTCCCACTGCATGTAAAAGCAGTCTAGCGGCCAATTACCTGCTAGGATTGCTTTTACATGTAAGCCGACCGCTGGCTGTAAAAAACGATACCAAGATGATGCCTAAATCTGCAGGCATCATCCTGGTATAACCACTCAAAGTCCAGCAACGTACCAGTACATTGCTAGTCCTTGTTTGGCATATAGGTTTTTTTTTTTTTCATGCAGCCTGTGGGCTGAACGGAAAAAAAGAGAACCTATCAGAAATCAGCACAAGAATAATGCGTAGTATTACTCATCATTAACCGCCCAAACAACCACCCACTGAATTTAATGATGGGTATACACGGCACTATCCACGTATACCAAAATAGGATTTTAACTGCAGTGCTGAAATCAGAAAATCACCACAGCTGCTATCAGCAAAGGTATCCATATATGCTGAGCGCAAACGCTGTTTGTGTCAGAATATATAAAATCAATGCGTGGTAGCCGACGAGGGACCTGCAAGAGAAACAGGTCACAAAAGAATGAAAAAACAAAGTACATTAAAAAAAGTACATTAGGAAGAGTAGGACATATAAAATGACTGACAACAACAAAAGTTTTTGGATTCTCATCATTAACCGCCCAAACAACCACCCACTGAATTTAATGATGGGTATACACGGCGCTATCCACGTATACCAAAATAGGATTTTAACTGCAGTGCTGAAATCAGAAAATCACCACAGCTGCTATCAGCAAAGGTATCCATATATGCTGAGCGCAAACACTGTTTGTGTCAGAATATATAAAATCAATGCGTGGTAGCCGACAAGTACCTGCAAGAGAAACAGGTCACAAAAGAATGAAAAAACAAAGTACATTAAAAAAAAGTACATTAGGAAGAGTAGGACATATAAAATGACTGACAACAACAAAAGTTTTTGGATTCTCATCATTAACCGCCCAAACAGCCACCCACTGAATTTAATGATGGGTATACACGGCGCTATCCACGTATACCAAAATAGGATTTTAACTGCAGTGCTGAAATCAGAAAATCACCACAGCTGCTATCAGCAAAGGTATCCATATATGCTGAGCGCAAACACTGTTTGTGTCAGAATATATAAAATCAATGCGTGGTAGCCGACGAGTACCTGCAGGAGAAACAGGTCACAAAAGAATGAAAAAACAAACAAAGGACATTTAAATGTACAGTAAGAAGAGTAGAAGGACATATAAAATGACTGACACAACAACAGTTTTTGGATCCTTTTATTTTTCTTTCTAACTGTTTCTTCATGTCTTGATTTGGGAGGGACTGCGATCTTCTGCGATCTTCTCTTCCAGCTTGGGTCTCTCAAAATGTCGATGGACATCCAACATCCTTCGAGACCCTGTGTTTGTGTGCCCTACACTGTGTCGTGCTGTACCCTACACTAAAACTCCACTAGTGTATGGTAGCGCTCAAAACATTCCCCGATGCAGAGACCAGGTTGGTCAGGACATTTGGGACAATAATAACGGGTGTCACGCCTAAATCCGCGCCTGCTACAGACACGACATCTTCTTTGGGGCCATCTTTGGGTAGGGGTACTCGGGAGGGCATAAGGAAAATGCCTCTCATGCAGCCGGCTCACTGCATCTGGAAGGGGAAGTTGGGCAGGCATGCCTCCTGGGTACAGGTAGGCAAGGATGATCTCTTCCTGGAATTCCCGGAAAGATCCAGTTCGTCCTGACGCCTTGTATAGGACAAAGGCGTTCAGCATCGCCAATTGGAATAAATAAACAGACACTTTTTTGTACCAGCGTCTGGCTTTACGGGCAACTAAATACGGCGCCAAAATCTGGTCGTTAAGGTCCACCCCTCCCATGTTAAGGTTATATTCGTGGACACAGAGGGGTTTCTCCACAACGCCAGTTGCCGTAGTGATTTGGATTGTCGTGTCTGCGTGAAGGGAGGACAGAACATAAACATCCCGTGTATCCTTCCACTTCACCGCAAGCAATTTGTCCGTTTTCAAGCAGGCTCTCGCCCCCCGACTAAGACGGGAATCTACAAGCCGTTGGGGGAAGCCCCGGCGATTATGTCGCACGGTGCCACATGCGCCAATTTGTAATTCGAGCAGGTGACTAAATAGTGGCACGCTTGTATAAAAGTTGTCCACGTACAAATGGTACCCCTTTCCGGATAAGGGTGACACCAAGTCCCAAACGATCTTACCGCTGCTCCCTATGTAGTCTGGGCAGTTGGGGGGCTCCACACAGCTATCTTTTCCCTCATAGACCCGGAAACTAACTGTATAGCCTGTGGCCCTGTCACACAATTTATACAGTTTGACCCCGTATCTGGCACGCTTGCTGGGGAGGTACTGTTTCATAGCAAGGCGGCCAGTAAATTTAATCAGGGACTCGTCAACGCAGACAACTTGTTCGGGGGTAAACAAGGCTGCAAACCGCTGATTGAAGTGGTCTATGAGGGGCCGAATTTTGTGGAGCCGATCGTATGCAGGGTCTCCCCGAGGACGACAGATTTCATTGTCGCTGAAATGCATAAATCGCAGAATTTGCTCATATCTCGCCCTGGACATGGAGGCAGAGTACATGCGCATATGGTGAAGTGGGCTAGTGGACCAATATAGCCGCAATTCACTCTGTTTAGTTATGCCCATGTGGAGGGAAAGGCCCAGAAAGATCTTAAATTCGGAAACCGTTAAAGGTTTCCAGCCGAATTGTCTGGCAAGGGGCGAATTTGGGTTGGCGGCGATAAATTGTTGAGCATATAAATTTGATTGATCCACAATAGATCTGAAAAGATCTTCCGTGAAGAACAGCTCATAAAAGTTCAGGGGCGTAAAACCAGCTGTCTCCACGTGGATTCCAGGTTGGGCGGTGAATGGGGGAAGTACTGGCGCTGTAGTATCAGTGGGTTGCCAATTAGGAAATGCCAGCGCATCAGGGAGGGCACTATGGGCTCTACGGGCCTGTCTTCGAATACGCGGTGGCTGCGGGCCACTACTTGTGCTAGCCACCGCACCAGCTTCAACTGCACTTAGGGGACTCGCCACGTCACCAGGTCTTACTGCAGTGCTGGTTGTACTAGGTCCAGGGTGTACTAGGCCGCTGGCGCTTGCCAGGTCGCCAGAAGGATGAGCGGCACTAGTACCCACACTCTGCTCCATACGAGCACCCTGCGATTCCTGCATCTCAACAACACCAGAATGGGGTCGGGTACGCCTGGGTCTAACAGGGACCCATCTGTCGTCGGAGCTATCTGTCAGGGAGCCGCTGCTGTCATTTGGTTCGTATACTGACCCTGATTCTGCCGGTGAGGCTTCCCCATCGCTCTCACCTGACATGGTCATCATACTGTAAATAGCTTCATCACTGTACGAACGTTTAGACATTTTGGTAACTAAATTTACCCGTACAGTGATGCGACTCACAGGTAATAAAAGCACCTGGTTGTCGAAGACTATTTCAAGCGCTACCAAAAAAACTGCTAATGCTAGCAGGGATCAGGCCTGACTCTGCTAACACAGCGGTTTTGTGTCTTGTGTTTTTTTGTAAGTGACAGTAATCTGTTGATTACTACACTTACCTGGGTGAAAGGGTTAAACGCAGGTGCTGGCAGGAATCAGTGCTGATCGTGCAAACACTGCGTTTTGGGAACCCTAAACTATGGGGGCGCTAGTATAGCTCTGATCAGATCAGATATTGATCTGTTCAAACACTATACTAGAAATGGAAGTGTAGGTGCGTGCGTGTGTGCGTGCGTGCGTGTGTGGCAATCAAGGGGTTACTTCTAAACTATGCGCTGGGGATCTGGGGGGGGTGGCGGGGACCCTAAACCTAGCTAGCTAGGACAACCTCAAGTCACAATGACACCAATACAAAATACAGTAAAAACAGTATATTATGTGTGTATTAGTGCTAATGTGACAGAGGGTGTAGGGGTTAACGGGATGTGATCAGGGGGGGATCAGGGGTTTAAATCTTTATTGGAAGGGGCTGGCGGGTATCCTAAGGATAAAAGGAACGGTGGCAAGCGCTAAACCTGGTCACAAGTCACACTTATACAGGTATATAGAAAATGCTATAGAAAATGCTATATACTGTATACAGTGTGCGTTGTGGCAGGGGGTGTAGGGGTGATCAGGGGGGGATCAGGGGATTAAATCTTTATTGGGCGGGTGGGGGGGACCCTAAACCTGCTTGGGACACAAACTTAGTCGCCTGCGCTAATTCTGATCACAATCACACTAATACAAAAATACAAAAACACAGTATATTACGTTTGTATTAGTGCTGATGTGACAGAGGGTGTAGGGGTTAACTAGCGGTGATCAGGAGGGGATCAGGGGGGATCAGGGGCTCAAATCTTTATTAGGGGGGGGTGGCGGGTAATTCAAGTGGAAAAAGGGGGGTCGCAAGCGCTAGACCTGACCACAAATCACACTTATACGGGTATATAGCAAAATGCTATATACTGTATACGGTGTGTGTTATGGCAGGGGGTGTAGGGGTGATCAGGGGGGGGTCAGGGGCTTAAATCTTTATTGGGCGGGTGGCGGGGACCCTAAACCTTCTTGGGACAGAAACTTAGTCGCCTGCGCTAATTCTGATCACAATGACACTAATACAAAAATACAATAACACCGTATATTGCGTTTGTATTAGTGCTGATGTGACAGAGGGTGTAGGGGTTAACGGCGGTGATCAGGGGGGGTTCAGGGGGGATCAGTGGGTTAAATCTTTATTAGGGGGGGGTGGGGGGTAATTTGAGTGGAAAAGGGGGGGTCGCAAGGGCTACACCTGTTCACAAATCACACTTATACAGGTATATAGGTATATGCTATATGCTGTATATAGTGTGTGTTGTGTCAGGTGCTGTAGGGGTTAATTGGGGGGGCGATCGGGGGTGAAATGTGCCTATCTAGCTGTGTGTGATGTGCTTGGTGCAATTACTCACAGTAAGATGTGCTCTCCTCTCACGCTGGATCCGAAAAGACCGTTGGGAGGGGAGGGCACATCTCCTCTAAGCCTGTGTTTACATTTCACAGGCTTAGAGGGAGATCTGATTGGGCAGGACCGATCAACAGGTCCAGACCAAAAATGATTGGCCTGGACCTGATGACTGATCGGTTCTGAACCCAATCGAGTCATCGGCGGCGGCGGCGGGGCGCGGGAGCGCGCACAGGGCCGGCAAAAAGTGCTGACGTAGGCCTACGTCAGTTTGCCTGGCCGGGGCTGAGCGCCGACGTAGATCGTCGTGCGCCGGTCGTTAAGTGGTTAAGCACTTTATGGTTAGACAGCGCTGGGTCCACATATAAAAATAATGTAATTATGTTCTTGAGATAAAAATTGTGTGTGTATAATCATGTGTGTGTGTGTGTAGCTGTGGAGGGCTGTTTGCCCAGCTAGTCGTCTCTTGTAAGTCGCCCTAAAAACTCTTTTCCTTCTTCTCTGAAAGAAGCAAATTAGCCCCCACTCTCTTCTAAAATGGACTGGTTTAAATTACTTCTGCTGAGCTCTCTTTTTCTTCTATAGTATCTTGTGACAAATACCTTGACATAGAACGAACTTTCAGCCTTGCTGCTCTCCTTTAAGGCCCCTAGTAAGAGCTAGGCTGACATTCAATAAGAGTCATGTCTATATAATTATAAACCAAAAGAGAGAGCTTAAAAGATGAACACATGATAACAGTTTATTTTGATGATTCGACGAGGCACAGGTTCGTCTTCCTCAGGATGTTATTGTGCGTTCACTTTTTAAGACCCATGAGTGCCGCTCTCTCTTTTGTTTTGTATGCACTGTAGTCTTTGCTGTGCACCCAGGCCCATGTTCTATCCCTGATTTGTGTGCGGTGGCAACCATTGGATATCATATACAATACTTCACAAAGGTGAGTAAACCCCTCACATTTTTGTAAATATTTTATTATATCTTTTCATGTGACAACACTGAATAAATGAACATTGCTACAATGTAAAGTAGTGAGTGTACAGCTTGTATAACAGTGTAAATTTGCTGTCCCCTCAAAATAACTCAACACGCAGCCATTAATGTCTAAACCGCTGGCAACAAAAAAAAGTACACCCCTAAGTGAAAATGTCCAAACTGGGCCCAATTAGCCATTTTCCCTCCCCGGTGTCATGTGACTCATTAGTGTTACAAGGTCTCAGGTGTGAATTGGGAGCAGGTGTGTTAAATTTGGTGTTATCGCTCTCACTCTCTCATACTGGTCACTGGAAGTTTAACTTGGCACCTCATGGCAAAGAACTCTCTGAGGATCTGAAAAAAAGAATTGTTCCTCTACTTAAAGATGGCCTAGGCTATAAGAAGATTGCCGAGACCCTGAACTGAGCTACAGCACGGTGGCCAAGACCATACAGGACAGCTCCACTCAGAACAGGCCTCGTCATGGTCTATAAAAGAAGTTAAGTACACATGCTTAGTATCATATCCAGAAGCTGTCTTTGGGAAATAGATGTATGAGTGCTGCCAGCATTGCTGCAGAGGTTGAAGGAGTGGGGGGTCAGCCTGTCAGTGCTCAGACCATACTCCACACACTGCACACTGCATCAAGATGGTCTGTATGGCTGTCGTCCCAGAAAGAAGCCTCTTTTAAAGATAATGCAAAAGAAAGCCCGCAAACAGTTTGCTGAAGACAAGCAGAATAAGGACATGGATTACTGGAACCTTGTCCTGTGGTCTGATAAAACCAAGATAAACTTATTTGGTTCAAATGGTGTCAAGTGTGTGTGGCGGCAACTAGGTGAGGAGTAAAAAGACAAGTGTGTCTAGCCTACAGTCAAGCATGGTGATGGGAGTTTCATGGTCTTGGCCTGCATGAGTGTTTCCGGCACTGGAGAGCTACAGTTCATTGAGGTAACCATGAATGCCAATATGTACTGTGACATATTAAAGCTAAGCATGATCCCCTCCCTTCGGAGACTGGGCCGCAGGGCAGTATGCCAACACGATAACGACCCCAAACACACCTCCAATATCCAAGATGACCACTGCCTTGCTGAAGATGCTGAGGATAAAGGTGATGGACTGGCCAAGCATGTCTCCAAACCTAAACCCTGTTGAGCATCTGTGGGGCATCCTCAAGCAAAAGGTGGAGGAGTGCAAAGTCTCTAACATCCACCAGCTCCGTGATGTCATCATGGAGGCATGGAAGAGGACTCCAGTGGCAACCTGTAAAGCTCTGGTTAACTCCATGCCCAAGAGGATTAAGGCAGTGCTGAAAAATATTTGTGGCCACCCAAATATTGACACTTTGGGCCCAATTTGGACATTTTTACTTAAGGATGTACTCACTTTTGTTTGGCTGTGTGTTTAGTTATTTTGCGGGGACAGCAAATATACACTGTTATACAAGCTTTACACTCACTACTTTACATTGTAGAAAAGTGTCATTTCTTCAGTGTTGTCACATGAAAAGATATAATAAAATATTTACAAAAATGTTAGGGGTGTACTCACTTTTGTGAGATACTATATATATGTATATATATATATATATATATATATATATATATATATATATATATATATATTTATATATATAGTATCTATATATCTATATCTAGCTATACAGGTCCTTCTCAAAAAATTAACATATTGTGATAAAGTTCATTATTTTCTGTAATGTACTGATAAATATTAGACTTTCATATATTTTAGATTCATTACACACAACTGATGTAAGTGCAATCCTTTTATTGTTTTAATATTGATGATTTTGGCATACAGCTCATGAAAACCCAAAATTCCTATGTCAAAAAATTAGCATATTTCATCCGACCAATAAAAGAAAAGTGTTTTTAATACAAAAAAAGTCAACCTTCCAAAAATGATGTTCAGTTATGCATTCAATACTTGGTCGGGAATCCTTTTGCAGAAATGACTGCTTCAATGCGGCGTGGCATGGAGGCAATCAGCCTGTGGCACTGCTGAGGTGTTATGGAGGCCCAGGATGCTTCAATAGCGGCCTTGAGCTCATCCAGAGTGTTGGGTCTTGCGTCTCTCAACTTTCTCTTCACAACATCCCACAGATGCTCTATGGGGTTCAGGTCAGGAGAGTTGGCAGGTCAATTGAGCACAGTAATACCATGGTCAGTAAACCATTTACCAGTGGTTTTGGCACTGTGAGCAGGTGCCAGGTCGTGCTGAAAAATGAAATCTTCATCTCCATAAAGCTTTTCAGCAGATGGAAGCATGAAGTGCTCCAAAATCTCCTGATAGCTAGCTGCATTGACCCTGCCCTTGATAAAACACAGTGGACCAACACTAGCAGCTGACATGGCACCCCAGACCATCACTGACTGTGGGTACTTGACACTGAACCTCAGGCATTTTGGCATTTCCCTCTCCCCAGTCTTCCTCCAGACTCTGGCACCTTGATTTCCGAATGACATGCAAAATTTGCTTTCATCCGAAAAAAGTACTTTGGACCACTGAGCAATAGTCCAGTGCTGCTTCTCTGTAGCCCAGGTCAGGCGCTTCTGCCGCTGTTTCTGGTTCAAAAGTGGCTTGACCTGGGGAATGCAGCACCTGTAGCCTATTTCCTGCACACGCCTGTACACGGTGGCTCTAGATGTTTCTACTCCAGACTCAGTCCACTGCTTCCGCAGGTCCCCCAAGGTCTGGAATCGGTCCTTCTCCACAATCTTCCTCAGGGTCCGGTCACCTCTTCTCGTTGTGCAGCGTTTTCTGCCACACTTTTTCCTTCCCACAGACTTCCCACTGAGGTGCATTGATACAGCACTCTGGGAACAGCCTATTCGTTCAGAAATTTCTTTCTGTGTCTTACCCTCTTGCTTGAGGGTGTCAATGATGGCCTTCTGGACAGCAGTCAGGTCGGCAGTCTTACCCATGATTGCGGTTTTGAGTAATGAACCAGGCTGGGAGTTTTTAAAAGCCTCAGGAATCTTTTGCAGGTGTTTAGAGTTAATTAGTTGATTCAGATGATTAGGTTAATAGCTCGTTTAGAGAACCTTTTCATGATATGCTAATTTTTTGAGATAGGAATTTTGGGTTTTCATGAGCTGTATGCCAAAATTATCAATATTAAAACAATAAAAGGCTTGCACTACTTCAGTTGTGTGTAATGAATCTAAAATATATGAAAGTCTAATGTTTATCAGTACATTACAGAAAATAATGAACTTTATCACAATATGCTAATTTTTTGAGAAGGACCTGTATATATATATACACACACACAGTATAATGCCCCTAAAAGTTTATATATCAATATATGGATTCTTATTGTAAAGTTCTATCTTGTGTTAATATCTTAATCAATAAATATTACAATATATATATATATATATATATATATATATATATATATATATATATATATATATATATATAAACACAGTATATTCACATAAGTATAAAAGATAAAAGTCTGTTTATTTATTTTACTTTCCCAATCTAGAACAAATAAAAATGTAACAACTTGATTATTATATTAGGATCCAACTCATTCATACATATGTTAGTAATGTTACATAGTTAGTGAGGTTGAAAAAAGACACTAATCCATCCATGTCCATGTTAATAAGCAGATATTAGATATTGGATTAAGGAAGGCTTTTAACAGGGGTATATAAGAAACAAACTCTGGAGGCCTTTTTACTGGAGCGCGTGTGTACCTGCTGAGTCTTCACAAGTTTGGGTTGATCTTGCTTGTGGTTTATTTTTATATGTGAGCCACTAATATGCTATTTGCTTTATTTGGATGAAACATTATTATTGACAGTCCATTTCTATGTTCATTTGGTTATTCAGCAACTTTCATGGCCCACGCTTTTCCATACAATATGTATATTGTTCAGTGCCTAGCTTTGGGAGGCTCACTAAGAAACTATCTATCAAGCCTTAATAAATGTATTAATAGCAATATGGAGTTAATTGGGATTGAATGTCAATATATGGCCCACCGTTTGGAAGGGGTTAGCTTCCTACTACATATATTTTTGCATCTTTCAGTGTCTGTTGGAACTCACTTCTTGTATCCCTCCTGTGGCCTACAAATACCACCTAGGAATCATTGGGTACTTGATTAGATGGATGTACTTTTGGATCCCTGCAATTCTATGTTTATATTCTTTGTGTATGATATTTACTGGTGAGATGCCTTTCACCAAATATATTTAATTTTTTTGTTGTACTTGTTTCCTATTTTATATGTGTACATTCTATTTAAATGTGGGTAATATCAGAATTGGAGCATTTTGTGAAGACTTAATGAACAAGATTGACTCACTCTCTAGCCCTGTGTCGTAAATTTAAGCTTCCAGTTTCAGATACAACTGATAGTCTCAGTCCTGTCTGCCTTTTTTATGTTGCCATTGTGTTACCTTGGATTGTCCACATGGTTCACCTCTACTCTATTCTGACTACATCATCTGACGCTTGACCCTTGACAATGCTTTTTGACTAATGCTGGTGTCACACTGTTCAAAATTTGGCCATGCCAGCAGTTACCTGCTGAATTTTGATCATTGTGTGGGCTTCTACACTCAACAGAAGTGGATTGGTCAACTGACTTCTGTTGAAGGTATATGTTGTAAAACCTTCCATCAATCAGCAATCTGCAGGCAATCTTCTGCAGCTGCAGATCAGTGTATTCTGGCAGCAGCGAGTGCCGCTGTCAGAATACAATGTCCCGACATTTGGGAATTCCTCCAACCACTTTGTTTGCCTGCTAGATGAGCAAAAAAAAAAAAACTGTGAATGGATAACTTGAAGTGATTGTAAACGTTCAACTTGTAAAACAACCAATTCAGTGTAAAATAGAAAAGGCAAAACATTTTTGTATAGATAAAAACATTTTAAAAAACTTTTCCCCCTTTTTTATAAGTGATCATGTTCCCTCTGATCTCAGCTGCATAAAAACTGGGGGCAGGAGAAGCAGCAGTACACTGAGATTCCCAGTGAATAATTGTGCAGCAGCGGCGTGTCAGGACAAGTCTGATCATTGGAGGAGAGTACACTGAGTTCTCAGCATAGCTAGAGAACTGACCACGGTCTGCCCTTCTGCTTAGTGTAGTCAGTTTTTGGTAGGAAAGCAGAGAGAGATCGTCAGGAACACCAGGGATTTCCCATAAAGGAAGCAATACAAAGAGAACAGGAGACTCTCTCAAACAAGTACATGGTTCAGCAGGCACATATTAGGAATATGAAGTGTTGGGGTAACAAATAGTGATGGACGAACATCGGACAGGGCGGTTCGCAATCGCGACCTGCAAACTTTCTCAAATGTTCGTGAACCACAAGTTTGCGGCTGACCCCATTCACTTCAATGGCAGGCGAACATTAAAAACCTCCAGGTCATATTTGCAGCCACAAAATACTTACTAGCTGTGCACACATAGTCCCACAACATGGACACTGACATACCAGAAGAATTGCTATTGGAAAAGTTGCCATGAAATTTTTTTTTTTTTCAGCCAAAAAAAATGTTTTTTTTTCTAAATCAGCCAGAACTGACAGCAGCTGGTAAATACATGTCAAATACATATAGGGTCCATTCACACATCTGTAAAATGGGTCCCCATCCGTTTAGTGGAACGTTTACAGACCCATTGATTTTCAATGCCAGTCTGAAAAATTAGGCATTCACAGGATAAAGAAGTAAGTGTTGGCCAGTACAGGCCCCAAAAATTAGCCAACAGGCATTCACCTGACAGCAAACAACTTTGTATTCTGTGGCTGGAGGTACATTAGGCATTCACAGGATACAGAAGTAAGTGTCGGCCAGTACAGGCCCCAAAAATTAGCCCACATGCGTTCACCTGACAGCAAAGAACTTTGTATTCTGTGGCTGGAGGTACTTCAGGCATTCGCAGGATACAGAAGTAAGTGTCGGCCAGTATAGGCCCCAAAAATTAGCCCACAGGCGTTGTATTCTGTGGCTGGAGGTTGCTGTTTGGAGCAGGGACAGACTGTATAGTGACACAAGTCGCTAGCTAATAGGTCGACAAAAGTCTTTTGTCAGTGTAGGGAGAGGATGCTGTGTGGAGCTGGGACAGACTGTAGCAATTAGGCATTCAACGGACATAAAAGGCCTTTTATGCTGCTGTATTTACCTAAGACAGGGACCATGAATTGTTATGGGTGGTGGCGGATATTTGTGGCCTGTCATGAGGAATTTAAATCAAACATGGTCTACTGGTCACATGTGTTGAATTCATCCGAGATCCATGCCTCATTAATTTTTAGAAATGTGAGGTAGTCAACACTGTCGTGAGCTAGGCGAGTGAGCTTATCGGTCACGATCCCCCCTGCTGCGCTGAACGTCCTTTTCGATAGGACACTGGACAAGGGGCAAGCCAACAGTTCCATTGCAAATTGTGCAAGCTCTGGCCAGAGGTCAAGCCTGCCCACCCAGTAATCCAGGGGTTCATCCCTTGTCAGAGCGTCCACATCGGCCGTTAACCCGATGTAGTCGGACACCTGTCTGTCTATGCATTCCCTGAGGCTGGAGCCTTTGCAGTCAATGCATAAGTCGCGGTAAGCCCAACACTCACCTAGGGATGATCCGCTGGACGGATGGAAAATAGGGTTTCCATCCGTCCAGATTTGACGGATCAGATGTCAGCCGACATGTCTCTGCTGACATCGGATGTCCCATAGACATGCATGGGGGGACCGTTCAGATCCGCCAAAAAACGGACAGGCGGATCTGAACTGTCCGCCTGTGTGAAAGGGACCTAAGTGTAACACTCCTGCGTTTCATGTATGGTGTGGATTTTCAGCTGCAGAAATATTCCACTTCAGTAGTCATGTAAGAGAGATGCTGAGATACCATTCCCAACCCCAAACCTCATGTGTGGAAGGTCTTAATTCAGCTAGTAAATACACACACTCAACAAGCTGGTTCCTAGAGTGACTTTATGTATGTAGTAACACAGTGATGAAGATTTAAGAGACAGGTTGAGTGGAGGTGGTAGGTGACAGCCACTTGAAGGTAAGACAGTAGCAGATGGATGCAGGTAGGTTTAGCAATCATGTATGGTAGCAGATGACAGAGTAGCAGGTGGACATACAAGAGAGATCAACCCAGTGCAGGAATAAGTAGCAGTAGTCTTAAGAGCTAGCAATCTAGATATGCAGATGTGATAAATAGTCTTTACTATGCAGAGCTAGATAGTGTAAGCTTAGTATAAGTTTATAGAGGGTTCCCCTGCGGGGTACTTAGCACTAATAGCAATACAGCCGAAGGTTGGTTCAGGAGGAGCGGATGATCCGGATGCGGGATGCAGGGATCAGCGCAGCAAGGTTCCGTCAGCGAGGTATGCTTGCAAGCACGAAAGCTTCAAGCCAAGTTAGCATCCAGGTAAGGGTGTTTGAACGAACACATGTGAGTGAGAACCGGCGATTTAAATAGCCATCTAGTCCGGCGCTGAGTGATGACAGCTTCAGTCTTAAAGGTGTATGCGCACCTTTCCAAAAGAGAATGGTGGGGCGCATACACTTGTGAAAAGAGTAATTTAGGGTACCAAAGGTACCGGAACATTACAATACCCCCCCCTTAAGGCCGGCTCCTGAAGGCCTCTGGAGCTGGTTTGTCTGGGTATCTCACATGAAAATTGCGGATTAATCTAGGGGCATGTATTTCAGAGGTGTTTAGCCAGGTGTCGTCTTGGGGCCCATAGTTCTTCCATCTAACCAAGTACTGAAGTCTTCTTCTGTAGATACGAGAATCCAGAATCTCTTTTATCTCGTATTCTTCTCCACCTTCAACTTGTACAGGAGGCGGAGGTGGAATATTAGGCCTTATTCCTTGGTCCGGAACATGGGGCTTCAGTAGCGACACATGGAAAATGGGATGGATTTTTAGGTCTATTGGCAATGTAAGCTGTACTGCAGCTTTTCCAATAAGTTTTTTGATTGGGAAAGGTCCCAAGAACAGAGGTCCAAGCTTTTTGCTAGGGATCTTCAGTCTTAAATTTTTTGTTGAGAGCCAAACAAGGTCCCCGATAGTGTACTGTGGAGAAGGTCTTCTGCGAAGATCATAGTACTTCTTTTGTTGACTGTGAGCGTGTGCAATGGTAGTATTTAATAAACCCAGAGAATCCTTTATTTGGGTAAGATAGTCTGAGGCTACTGGGTTGTTTGAAGGAAGGATGCGTGGTGGAAGAATAGAGGGATGAAACCCATAGTTCAAGTAGAACGGACTCTGCTTGGTTGTACTGTGGGTTGCGTTGTTGTAGGCAAATTCTGCCAGAGGGAGAAGATCCACCCAATTATCCTGTTGTTAAGAAGTGTAACAACGTAAATACTGCTCGATGCATTGGTTGACTCTTTCAGTCTGTCCGTTGGTCTGCGGATGGTAAGGAGAAGTGAGCTTCCGCTCGATCCGTAGTATGTGACATAGTTCTTGCCAGAACTTAGAAATAAATTGGGATCCACGGTCAGACAGAAGAGTTTTTGGGATACCATGTAATCTAAAGACATGTTTCATCAGGAGTTCTGCCGTTTGTTTGGACGAAGGTAGTCTGCGAATAGCAATGAAATGTGCCATCTTTGTCAGATGGTCCACTGACACCAAGATGGTATTAAATCCTTTGGAAAGAGGCAATTCTACGATGAAGTCCAAGGACAAAACTTCCCATGGAGTTTGGGGTATTGGTAGACTGCATAGTAGGCCGGATGGTCTCGTAGTGTCAATTTTGGACCTGGCACAGACATTGCATGAAGAGACGAATTTTTGTATAGATGTTTTCATGTCAGGCCACCAGAATTGCCGGGAGATCAAATTAAGAGTCTTTGTCATACCCATATGTCCTGCCATAGGCACATCAGGAGATAATTCCAAGATCTTGGTGCGTAGGGTAGGTGGTATGTAAAGTTTGTCGTTGTAGTAGAGGAAGCCTTCTGCATCAGTATTTAGTTGTGGTGGGGGTGAATCCAAACTTATACCATGCAAAACCTCTTCCTTCAAGGAACGGACAACTCCAATAATGCGTTTGTGAGGTATTATAGGAACGGAAGGGATTTCAAAGTAGTTTTCTTCAGTTAGTCGTGATAGTGCATCCGCCTTTTTGTTCTTATCTGCAGGTGTGTAAGTCACTAGGAAGTTAAACCTTAGAAAGAATAGTGACCATCGTACCTGTCGGTGCGAGAGAGTTTTGCTAGTCTGAAGATATTGGAGGTTTTTATGGTCCGTGTATATAATTATTGGTAATTGGGTGCCTTCGAGTAAATGTCGCCAATTCTCCAGAGCCAATTTTATAGCAAGCAGTTCCTTTTCACCCACGGGGTAATTTATCTCGGGACTGCTTAGGGATTTAGAAAAAAAGGCGACTGGATGAAGTGGTGAAGTGTGGGTTGGTCGTTGGGAGAGTATTGCTCCTACTGCCATGTTTGACGCATCTACCTCCAGAATGTATTGGAGGGATGGGTCTGGATGGCGTAATATGGGAGCGGAAGTAAACCTTGTCTTTAACAAGTGAAAAGCTTTATTGGATTCTTCTGACCATTTGAATGGTTTTTTTATGCTAGTGAGCTGTGTGAGGGGTCTCACAATAGCAGAAAAGTTTTTAATGAACTTCCTGTAGAAATTTGAAAATCCCAGGAATCGCTGTAGCGCCTTGCGTGTGGTTGGTGTAGGCCAATCCTGAATGCAGGATATTTTACTCATGTCCATCTCGATTCCTGTTTTGGATATGATGTAGCCTAGAAAAAGTACCTCGTCTTTATGAAACAAGCATTTCTTCAGTTTCACATAAAGGTTATGTGCAAGCAATCTCGATAGTACAAGTCTTACATGTCTTATGTGTTCAGACAGGGATCGTGAATATATAAGTATATCGTCCAGATATACCACAACACAGACATCTAGTAAGTCTTTAAAAATATCGTTTATAAAACGTTGGAAAACTGCAGGGGCGTTGCATAGCCCGAATGGCATCACAAGATATTCGAACAATCCGTATCTGGTTCTGAATGCAGTCTTCCACTCGTGTCCATCACGGATTCGAATGAGATTGTATGCTCCTTTCAGGTCCAATTTTGAAAAATAGGTAGCTCCACGCACCTGCTCAATGAGCTCAGGGATAAGCGGTAGAGGATAGCGATCTTTTATTGTGATAGCATTCAATTTCCTGTAGTCGATGATAGGTCTGAGACTTGAGTCCTTATTGCGAACAAAAAAGAGTCCTGCTGCTGTGGAAGAAGTGGAAGGTCTAATAAAACCTTTTTCCAAATTCTCATCCAAATAGGTTTTGAGATGGGAAAGTTCATCCTGTGAAAGAGGATAAACATGACCGAACGGCAATTTGCTATTTGGGAGTAGATCAATGCTACAATCATAGTCTCGATGAGGAGGTAATGCTTGAGCATTTTTCTCAAGAAAAACCTCAGAAAGATCCTGATAACATAGTGGTGCAATCTCATCTGTCACCATAGACAGAATCTTCCCGGAAGACGGGAGGTTACACGTATCCTGGCAATAGCAAGAGAGGAAGGCTAAGGACCGTTCCTTCCAATCTATGGTTGGTTGGTGTGTGTGTAACCAGGGAAGTCCCAACACAATGGGAAAGTGGGGTGAAGGTATTAAATCGAAGGTAGTAGTCTCCCTATGAGACTCGTTAATAGTGACTAGAAGTGCTTGTGTCTGATCGGTGATCGGACCAGAGGATAACGGAACACCGGTAATAAGACTTACTGAGACAGGTTTAAGTTTAGAAATAAGAGGAATTTTATTTGAAGCAGCAAAACATATATCAATATAATTTCCACAAGATCCTGTGTCAGTCATGGCCTTAGTAGTAATCCTGTTCTGGTCCCACTGTAATGTCAAACAAACAAAAATGTAAGGGTTAGTGAATGAAGTTGTCAATCCCCCTAGGAGGACATGTGAACACTCACCCTTCTTTTTGTTGACTAGGGGACAGACATTTATCTTGTGATCCGGGGATGCACAGTACAAGCAGAGATTTTCATATCGTCTTTTGGCTTTTTCCATAGTTGATAGTGGTGGGCGTATGGTTCCTACCTCCATAGGAACGGGGTTAACGGCCGGAATCCGAGAGGAAACGGATAATGGCATTCCCATTTTCTCAGCCTTTCTTTCTCGTAGTCTTCTATCTATGGTAATACTGAGTTGTATTAATGCATCCAGGGTTTTTGGTAGATCCGCTCGGGCAAGCTCGTCCTTAACGGCTTCTGATAGGCCAAGCCTAAATTGGGTTTTCAGAGATGCATCATTCCATTCTGAATCAAGGGTCCATCTCTTGAATTCCGCGACAAAGTCTTCTACAGGCCTCCTTCCTTGTTTCAAGGATCTTAATTGAAGATCGGCAGTACTCTGCCTATTGGGGTCATCATATAGGCTAGTGAGTTCTGCTAGGAACAAGGCATAGGAGTTGAGAAGCTGGTCGTTTTTCTCAAAAAGAGAGTCTGCCCAGGCTCAAGGATCGCCTGTTAGGTAAGAAATAATAGTACAAACCTTAATGTGATCAGTAAGGTAGGTACGAGGTTTTAGCAAAAAAAGTAACTCACATGCGTTTTTAAATTCGCGAAATTTTTTGCGATCGCCTGTAAATACCAAAGGGGGATTTATCTTGGGTTCAGGGGACTGAGCAGAGGTAAGTTGTGTCAGTCTAATTACCTGCTGCGACAGAGCCTGATTGTCTTCTTTTAATTCAGCAAGTGCGTGTATTAACGCAGTTACTTGCTGTTTTAATTGTGTCACCTGAGTGGTTATTTCTGCTGAATCCATTTGTGGGTTCGTTCAATCTGTAACGCTCCTGCGTTTCATGTATGGTGTGGATTTTCAGCTGCAGAAATATTCCACTTCAGTAGTCATGTCATCAAGAGAGATGCTGAGATACCATTCCCAACCTCAATGACTCATCATGTGTGGAAGGTCTTAATTCAGCTAGTAAATACACACACTCAACAAGCTGGTTCCTAGAGTGACTTTATGTATGTAGTAACACAGTGATGAAGATTTAAGAGACAGGTTGAGTGGAGGTGGTAGGTGACAGACACTTGAAGGTAAGACAGTAGCAGATGGATGCAGGTAGGTTTAGCAATCATGTATGGTAGCAGATGACAGAGTAGCACATGGACATACAAGAGAGATCAACCCAGTGCAGGAATAAGTAGCAGTAGTCTTAAGAGCTAGCAATCTAGATATGCAGATGTGATAAATAGTCTTTACTATGCAGAGCTAGATAGTGTAAGCTTAGTATAAGTTTATAGAGGGTTCCCCTGCGGGGTACTTAGCACTAATAGCAATACAGCCGAAGGTTGGTTCAGGAGGAGTGGATGATCCGGATGCGGGATGCAGGGATCAGCGCAGCAAGGTTCCGTCAGCGAGGTATGCTTGCAAGCACGAAAGCTTCAAGCCAAGTTAGCATCCAGGTAAGGGTGTTTGAACGAACATATGTGAGTGAGAACCGGCGATTTAAATAGCCATCTAGTCCGGCGCTGAGTGATGACAGCTTCAGTCTTAAAGGTGTATGCGCACCTTTCCAAAAGAGAATGGTGGGGCGCATACACTTGTGAAAAGAGTAATTTAGGGTACCAAAGGTACCGGAACATTACACTAAGAAGGCACCTGGACTCCCATCACCGAGCCCAGTGGGAGCAACGCCGTCAGAACCCACAAAGCCACACTCCAGGCTTTCACCATCCAGCCTCTTCTCCTTCTCCTCTCTCCTCACAATTGTCTTCCACTCCACCTTCCATCATGCTGTCTTCAAGTTTTTCTAGAAAAAGGCAGGCTTTCATGGCCCAAATGTTCGAGCGTAAAAAAATGATGATGCCGGTTAACCCTCTTGCCCAACGGTTGACTGCTGTCTTGTCGGAACTGATAGCCCGCCAACTACTGCCATATAAACTGGTGGCCTTTCGAAAATTTGTGGCCATTGGAACACCACCATGGAAGGTCCCAGGAAGGAAATATTTGTCGCAGAAGAGCATCCCAGAGCTATATGGCCATGTTCACCGGTAAGTGAATGTATCTCTGGCACACAGTGTCAGTGCCAAGATACATCTGACCACAGACACGTGGTCCAGCAAACACGGGCAGGGAAGGTATATAACTTTTACTGCCCACTGGGTGAACCTTCTGATAGCCGTCAAGCATGTAGCCCGTGGCACCCATGCAGATTTGGTTTTACCACCATGGATTGCATGCAGGCCTGCCTCTTCTTCTCCTCCTCCTACTCCATCCTCCCTCTCCTCCTTGGCTGACTCCTCCTTTTCCGCTGCTACCGTCTCTTCCGCTGCACCGCCCAAGATCCCTAGAACCTATTCGGCATGCCAGGTGAGACGTTGCCATGCTGTGCTGCGTCTGTTGTGCCTGAAAGCCAAGAGCCACACTGGTCCTGCACTCATTTCAGCTTTGCGTTCACAGGCAGATCAGTGGCTAACACCACTCAATTTGACAGTTGGGATGGTAAAGTGGCGTGCGACAACGGTGCCAAATTGCTGAGCGCGCTGAATCAGGGCAAAATTACACACGTGCCATGCATGGCACACGTCCTGAACTTGGTCGTGCAGTGATTCATTGTCAAATACCCTGGGGTCCAGGACGTCTTGCTGCAGGCCAGGAAAATCCCGGGCCATTTCAGAAGATCTTACATAGCCATGGCTCGCCTTGCTGACATTCAGCGGTGACACAACCTGCCCGTCAGACAGAGATGTATAGTAACGAAGTAGAACTACTTAAGTACTGTACTTAAGTACCGAAATGCGGTATCTGTACTTTCCGAGAGTAGAATTTTTTTCTCCTACTTCTACTTTTACTTCACTACATTTTTTCGATGATTTCGATACTTCTACTCAAGTATTTTTTTTTTGTGCTGCATAGTTACTCGTTACTTTTAAAAAAATTACCAGTGCCAGAACAGTAGATGGCAGGTTGCATAAAGCTCAAAAAAATGTGTATAATGTCATTTGTAAATCAGCGCATACGAAAATAAAGGCTGTGTATAATAAAAGCTGCTATACCAAATCTTTCCAATAAAAAGAAAATATGAAACAAACAAATAAATGGTGCTACAGCGCTTAAAGTGCATCAAGAAACTACTAACAAACACAGGTTAATCATTTGAATAAATCATTTGAAATAATAAAAACAATATGATGTTCAAACTTTTGACTTATTTCTTTAATAACTACATAACACAGTACTTGTACTTCTACTTTCAGTACTTGAGTAGAAATTTTTTTTCAAAACTACTGGTACTTTTTACTTTTAGTACTTAAGTAGCAAATTTTTTGAAAAAACTACTTGCAATTGAAAAAAAATGTTGAATACTTTAGTACTTCTACTTAAGTAACTTTTTCTGCGAGCACTTCCACTTCTACTCAAGTAATTTTTTGATCGAGCACTTGTACTTTTACTCAAGTAGAAATTTCGAGTACTTTATACAAGTCTGCCGTCAGATGTCTTATTTGTGACTTCCTGATGCCATGGAACTCAACCTTGTATATGCTTGATAGACTGCTCCAGCAGAAACGTGCAGTTAACGACTACCTGTACGAACTCTGCGGCAGGACAGGTTCTGGGGAGCTTGGGTTTTTTTCACCGCACCAGTGGTTGCTCATGCGTGAAGCATGCAGACTTCTGAGGCCATTTGATGAGATCACCAAACTCGTCAGTCGCAGCCAGTGCACCATCAGTGACATTGTACCTTACGCCTTCTTTCTGGAGTGTGCATTGCGTCGTGTCATTGATCAAGCCGTCGAGGAGCAGGAGCAGAAAGATGAGGAAGTCGCAATGCTGGATGAATATAGAAAGCATATTATAGTGGATTTGTATTGTGCAGCATTGTGACTGGTGAGCGGTTCTGCAGCGATACTACAACTACAAAGAGTGACAAACGCAATTAGAAAAAAGTATTATAACTGGTGTGATAGACCAGTGGCCCCCCAAAATAACAGATTGAAGCGGGGTTGTTATATAACAATATACTTTCATAATAGTGTATTTGGGTACTGCAGAAATGTTGCCTCTAAATCATCTACGTCACCTTCCCCACTACTAACATTAGAGATCTCATAGTAGGCAGCAACAGCGGGGACCAACCTCCTTCGGCTGATCTGGATACTGTCGTCAGAGTGCTGAGTGGCCGCTGTTGCTACCTCCTCTTCCTGATCCGATGCCAAGAATGGCTGCGCATCGTAAATGTCTTGTGATGGATCGGAAAATAATTCCTGTGACTCAAGCGGAGGGCATATGGTGGTGGTGGTGGCGTTGGTGGTGGTGTCTTTGGGGGTGCACACAGCAGAGAGTGAAGAGGGTGCAGATAGAGAGGATGAGGAGGGTACAGAAGAGGAAGGCTGAGTGAGCCACTCAACCAAGTCTGGTGCGTCCTTTGACGTAATCGAACGCACCTTCTGCAACTTCCCACTTTGGCTCCGGCCTGGTGCTCCTGCCCTTCCCCTAACACCCCTGTGGAAGGGCCTGCCTCTTCCTCTGCCTTTCATTTTTTAAATGACCCTGTGACAAAAGTCTTTAGAGAAGCGCAGTATATGTGGAAGAAGGTATATAACACCCCGCTTCAATCTGTCATTTGGAGGGGCTACTGGTATATCACATCAGTTATAAAAAAAATTTCCCAGTAACTTTTGTCACTGTGTGTAGCAGAGTTAACGCAGCGAAAGAGGCAAAATTTCTGCAGTACCCAAATACACTATTATGAAAGTATATTGTTATATAACCCACCGCTTCAATCTGTCGTTTTGGGGGGCCACTGGTTTATCACACCAGTTATGAAAAATATTTTCTAGTAACTTTTGTCACTGTGTGTAGCAGAGTTAACGCAGCGAAAGAGGCAAAATTTCTACAGTACCCAAATACACTATTATGAAAGTATATTGTTATATAACCCCCGGCTTCAATCTGTCGTTTTGGGGGACCACTGGTTTATCACACCAGTTATGAAAAATATTTTCTAGTAACTTTTGTCACTGTTTGTAGCAGAGTTAACGCAGCGAAAGAGGCAAAATTTCTGCAGTACCCAAATACACTATAATATACTTTCTATATTAGAAAGTATATTATAAGTGTATTACACCCCTATATACTGCACACCAAACAATAGTACACCTATACCAGTCCTTTAAAGGACTTTTGTGGACCTATTACCGAGCAATTTGTGCCGGTTCACACTGATGCGATGCGAATATATCTGCATGCTCCCGCATTGCATCCGCAGCACAGGCAGTTCAAGCTGCCATATGCCATATGCTGGGGGTGTCAATTCAAAGTTAATGACACCCCCAGCTCAGATCACATATCACTAAATGCCGGTTCACACTGATGCAATCACAGAGATCGCATTTAATTCGGAGTGCACTGCTCCTAAAATTACATGCGATGTCTGTGCGGTGCAAATTCAGCCATACAGTTTGTATGGCTGAATTCGCACCGCAATCACAGTGAACATGCACAGGATCCTTTTTTTGGTCCGCAGCAGAATCGGATCGCATGATGGTTCACACCAGTGTGATCCGATTCTGGGTGAACTGTCAGATCGCACTGCGATATGCGATCTGAGCTGGGGGTGTTGTTAATTTTAAAATGACACCTCCAGCATATTGCATATGGCAGTGTGAACTGCCTGTGCTGCGGATGCGATGCAAGAACATGCAGATATATTTGCAGTGTTCCCGCATCGCATCAGTGTGAACTGGCACTGACAGTCTGTCTCTGCTCCCCACAGCAAACCTCTCCCTACACTGACAAAAGACAGAATATAGACAGTACACCTATACCAGTCCTTAAAAGGACTTTTGTTGACCTATTACCGAGCGATCTGTGTCACTGACAATCTGTCTCTGCTCCCCACAGCAACCTCTCCCTACACTGACAAAAGACAGAATGTAAAATGGCAGCCAGGTCGGGTCTATTTATAAGGTAGGGGGTATGTCCATGTGCTGAAATGTCTCAATTGGCTGTCCTGTACCACCTGATGGATGTGTCATGGGTCAAAGTTCTTCACAATGTAAAAGAATATGGCAGACGCGAACATCGCCATATGTTCTGATGATTGGCGGACATCGAACTAGCAAAGTTCACCACGAAACGACTGCCGGGCGAACCGCAAGGCTATCTCTAGTAACAAACGCTTTAAGATATTTGCTGAATTTTTCTTTAATATGACACTAGGAATGTTTAAGCCTCTTACTCCAACCAGCAGTCTCTTGATGGTCACTTTTTGAAGTCATCTTATATACTGTATGGTTTTGGTTGTTTTTAGATCTAATTTAAAATACATCTAAAGCCTCCTTTGTCACAGACTCTTTCATTTGTGTGCCACATGTCCCACTTCCCAAACAAAGCAGCCCAAACTAGAAAGCTGTGAACAGGGGTATGTATGACTAGCATCTGAGAATGAGAGAATCACTGGATGCAAATGCTCTCTGTAGCTGCTGCCCTGCAGTGACTAGTTAACAGCTATATCAGCAAGAGGAGGGAGCTTCTGAGCAGGAAGAGTTCAAAAGACTGAACCAGACAGCAGTGTGGGTACTGTAGTCCAGAAGAGAGAAACTCTTCTATATTCAAGAACTTTTACATTGTATTTCCCAGCAGCATTTTCTCAAGCAGTACAAGACACAGCTTCCTGTTGCCATAGGCAGTCCTGGAGAGTGCACATTGCAGTCCAGTGTGTACCACCACTGCTGCATAATGGCAGCCTGAGCAGGATCCAGAGTCCTGAGTTCAGGAGTGCTAACATCCAGTATCACCCGGGTGTAAAGTTTAAAGTGGACTGATCCCTGTGTGTGACTGGATGGTAAGCTGCAATGTCACTGGGACTCGTAAGCTACTGCCGTGGAGATATACAGTAATATCTGCTGCTATTTAGGAATTGATCATACAGGCATCTTGTAGCAGTATTGTTGCCTGCAGGCATGACTGTGACTATTCTCATGTGCATAGATGGTACAACTGGGCCTCAGGGCTAGCCAGGTGAAGACTTAGGGCTAAACACTGCCCCTTTACAGCTACTGCTTAGTAGGGATGAGCTTCCAGTTCGAGTTGAACTTAAGTTCGACTCCAACTTTGGCTGTTCGCTCGTTCGTCGAATGACAGACAAATGTGCTTCTTCATGGGAACTTCGAGTTCCTGCATTATTATGAACTCTCTGACTTCTGAATTCCAATAAATAAATCACTGGCTACCACCTACGCCACCGTTAAGCCTGCTTAAACTAAACACACTCTCCCTAACTTTTATCTCATCCACTGTGTGTAGGGTGAGATAGGTGTTAGTTAGTTAGGCAGGGAAAGTGTGATCAACCTAAGTGTGCTTGACTGGTGGCGTAGCTAGTAGAATAACAGTCCTGTAATTGCGATGGTTGTGAGATCAAATCCCTTGGCCAGCGGGTGATTTATAAGTGAAATTTTATAATTAATAATATATTGCTAGCAGGGAGAGAAATTTTTGCTTTTTACAGTTTGTTGAGATCATATTGTGCAGTGTATACCCCAAAGTTATTTATATAAATATATATTGCATATATATTGCAGGGACATTTGCTTTGCATTTCACATCATTTGATTGTGCATTAATGCATAAAGTGCTGCAGTAGTGGACTCACTCACTGCAATATGTTACTGCAGTGTAGTCAGTGCAAAACTGCTAGAAAAAAAGCTAGGCAACAACAGCTACACAAAAAATACACATACACAGTGGAATGGGTGGGCTGGAGTCAGTGGAGGACCACCTCTGCAGTAAGGCACTGACTGCAACTAATGCGGTGCAGACAGTGCAAAACTGCTAGAAAAAGAGCAAGGCAACAGCTACACATGTCCCAGTGGATTGGACTGGAGTCAGTGGAGGACTACCTCTGTCTGCAGTATGGCACTCACTGCAACTACTACAGTCAGTGCAAAACTGCTAGAAAAAAGAGCAAGGCAACAAATGCACATGTTACAGTGGATTGGACTGGAGTCAGTGGAGGACTACCTCTGTCTGCAGTATGGCACTCACTGCAACTACTGCAGTCAGTGCAATACTGCTAGAAAAAAATCAAGTCAACAGCTAGACAGTGGATTGGATTGGAGTCAGTGGACTACCTCGGCAGTAGGGCACTCACTGTAACTACTGCTGTCAGTGCAAAACTGCTAGAAAAAAAAGCTAGGCAACAGCTACACATTGGATTGGACTCTTAGCAGTAGGGCACTCACTGCAACTACAGCAGTCAGTGCAAAACTGCTAGAAAAAAAGCTAGGCAACAGCTAGACAGTGGATTGGATTCACTCAGCGGACTACCCCCGCAGTAGGGCACTCACTGTAACTACAGCAGTCAGTGCAAAACTGCTAGAAAAAAAGGTAGGCAACAGCTAGACAGTGGATTGGAGTCACTCAGCAGACTGCCTCTGCAGTAGGGCACTCACTGCAACTACAGCAGACAGTGCAAAACTGCTAGAAAAAAGCTAGGCAACAGCAAGACAGTGGATTGGATTGGAGTCAGTGGACTACCTCTGCAGTAGGGCACTCACTGCAACTACAGCAGTCAGTGCAATACTGCTAGAAAAAAGCTAGGCAACAGCTAGACAGTGGATTGGATTGGAGTCAGTGGACTACCTCTGAAGTAGGGCACTCACTGCAACTACAGCAGTCAGTGCAAAACTGCTAAAAAAAGCTAGGCAACAGCTAGACAGTGGATTGGATTGGAGTCAGTGGACTACCTCTGCAGTAGGGCACTCACTGCAACTACAGCAGTCAATGCAAAACTGCTAGAAAAAAAAGCTAGGCAACAGATACACATGGGATTGGATTGGATTCTTAGCAGTCAGTGCAAAACTGCTAGAAAAAAAGGTAAGCAACAGCTAGACAGTGGATTGGAGTGGAGTGGAGGGGACACTACCCTTTTCAATAGTACCAGTTAAGTAGAACAATATTATAATGCAGAAAGCAGAACATTTCAGCATGTCCATGGTCACCTGTTAAAGGTCTTCTGTTTTGTTCAAACAATGCTGCAACTTCGTAAACATGCTCAGGAGGAGTGGAGGACAGAGGAGCAGAGAGATAGAGAGGTATCTTCTAGCATGGGAAGCAAGTCTTTTGTAGCGTGCCTCATTTTCTCTCCACCACTGAAGTGGATGACTTCTTCTGTCAATTACTGCTTCTTTCAAATACAGATGAAGTTCATCATCCAGGCTCGTGGTTGCATATTCAGAAGAAATGGAATCCTCCGCATTAGGCCCCAATAAAACACTGAAAATGTCCTGATCAATTTGACGACAATGAAGCAGATTCTCTTCTGTCATTTGATGTATTTTTGGACACTTGTCAGTTTTTTTTCAGCATGCTGCTCTTCATAAAAATATTTTTCTGGACTTGTCTTTTTGGCAGGAACCTCCTGCACCTCCATATCTTTTGTCAGCCATTGTTTCGCCTTAGCCAATACATCATCAGAAGAGAAAGCATTGTTCTTGTATTGACGATTCAAAAAACCTGCAAACACAACATTTTTAATCTCTTCATGCTTCTCAAAACATATATCAATCAAAGCTCTTTGGCTTGACAGACCATCATTTGAAAGTTGGAGGGTTTTGTGTGCCATGATGACATAGAGGTCTGACGTATCAGCAAGCCTCATTCCTTTAGGCATGTTTGCTCCACTGTTTCGAAGTTGCACAAGCATCACTAGGTCTTTGTTGATTCTCTACTATACTCAGTGTAGGATCCTTGCATAACTTTTGTATTCAACACCAATTGCCTTTTTGTCCATCCACTGTCAATGAAGTGGCATGTAAGAATGAGTAGTGACTCGGACTCTTTTTGTGACCAGCAGTCCGTCGTGAATGAGAGTGAGTTGCCAGCATTCTCTAGTTGCAGCATAGCCTTTACTTTGTCAACTGCCTTTTGGTATAGCTTTGCCAGCATTTTGGTTTGATAATACTTCTCACTCTTCAGTGTGTAGCTTGGCTCAAGCATCGACATCAACCGCTTAAATCCTGAGTCAGACACCATTGTAAATGGCTGGTTATCAGTGACAATCATCTCTGTGATTACTCTGTCCAACAGTTGGGATCTTCCATCTGAATCTAGACAGTGACATCTGTTTTTTTCGCAAACATATCTGGTATTGTTGCCTGGGATAGTGGAGGAGGTATTGAAATTGAATCAAAATCACATTGATAATCATTTTGTTATTTCTGTGCTGCATGATACAATTCAATATGATGAACTCTTAGATGGGCCCAAAGATTAGACGTATTTTTGAAGTTACTGATCCCATTCTTATGTTGTTTGTACATGTGTTGCACACTGTTGCTTTTCCTGGAGATGGTCGAGATGAGAAATAGTCCCAGATCACACTTTTACTCTTTCTCTCATCCATCTCCATTTCAACTTGAAAGACACAAAAAGATTAAAGAAATGGTTTTCTGAAGCTGAAGTTGCTGCTGATGCTGGCACTGACACCCTGTTGTGGGTTGGTGGCTGACGCCTGGCATTGTGGCTGGCTTGGTGTCACCCTGTTGTGGGTGACTTGCTTGCCGGAACACTGTGGTAGCTGGCTGACGTCACCCTGTTCTGGGTGGCTGTCTTGCAGGAACACTGTGGTGGCACTGGCTGGCTGGCTTGGTGTCACCCTGTTATGGGTGGTTGGCTTGCAGGAACACTGTGGTGGCTGGCTGGCTGGCTTGGTGTCACCCTGTTATGGGTGGCTGGCTGGCTTGCTGACTGGTGTCACCTTGTTATTGGTGGCTGGCTTTCAGGAACAGTCTGTGGTGGCTGGTAGCTGGCTTGGTGTCACCCTGTTATGGGTGGCTGGCTGGCTTGGTGACTGGTGTCACCTTGTTATTGGTGGCTGGCTTTCAGGAACAGTCTGTGGTGGCTGGTTGGATGGCTTGGTGTCACCCTGTTATGGGTGACTGGGTTGCTGGATTACTGTGGTGGGTGGCTGGCTTGCAGGAACACTGTGGTGGCTGGCTGGCTTGCAGGAACACTGTGGTGGGTGGGTGGCTGGCTTGCAGGAACACTGTGGTGGGGGGCTGGCTTGGGGTCAGCCTGTTGTGTGGGTGGCTGGCTTGGCATCACTCACTCACCCTGGCCTGTTGTGGCTTGCTGGAACACTGGTCACGGTGGCGGGTGGCTGGCTTGGTGTTATCTGAGTGGCTGGTTGCTTGCTCGCTGGGCTAGCACCCTTTTGTGGTGGGTGGCTGAGCCTTTGCCTGTGGGTGGATGGATGGCTGGCAGCATGACCGGACCAGACTGAAGCTGGCTGTAACACGAGGCTATGTGAGGCATGGGAGGCGGTCTTAAGTGCAGCGTGAGGTGAAATGGCTTCATGTATGGGCCACGCAGGCGTGGGAAGAGGTGTTAGAAGGCAGAAAGTGTGCGTGCAACATATGGAATGACGTCACAAAAATATCGGCAATATCGGTAAATCCAAAGGCCGATGCAGATATATCGGGGAAAGTGCATATCGGCCCCCGATATATCGGTGTTGCCAATAATCAGTCGATCTCTAATATATATATATATACAGCTGCAAGAAAAAGTATGTGAACCCTTTGGAATGATATGGATTTCTGCACAAATTGGTTATAAAATGTGATCTGATCATCATCATCTAAGTCACAACAATAGACAATCACAGTCTGCTTAAACTAATAACACACAAAGAATGAAATGTTGCCATGTTTTTATTGAACACACCATGTAAACATTCACAGTGCAGGTGGAAAAAGTATGTGAACCCCTAGACTAATGACATCTCCAAGAGCTAATTGGAGTGAAATGTCAGCCAACTGGAGTCCAATCAATGAGATGAGATTGGAGGTGTTGGTTACAGCTGCCCTGCCCTATAAAAAACACACACCAGTCTGGGTTTGCTTTTCACAAGAAGCATTGCCTGATGTGAATCATGCCTTGCACAAAAGAGCTCTCAGAAGACCTACAATTAAGAATTGTTGACTTGCATAAAGCTGGAAAGGGTTATAAAGGTATCTCCAAAAGCCTTGCTGTTCATCAGTCCACAGTAAGACAATTTGTCTATAAATGGAGAAAGTTCAGCACTGCTGTGAGATGGACACAAAGCTGGTGGAAAACTTTGTGAAGAATGGTTCTGTTCCAGTCCATGGGTATAGAAAGCTGCGGTTCTTCCCGGGAAGAGTTCCTGTCCCCTTAGGAGAGGATGACTTTGAAACATGGATGGATCAAGCCTCCCAGACATTAGAGAAGTGATAGGTCACAGAGGCCCTGAAGAAACAGAGACTCAGTGAGAGTTTGAGGGGACCTGCTGCAAACATGTTTCACAACTTAAGGCTAGGCAAACAGGACTGTACAGCTCCAAACTACATTGAAGTGCTGTAAGCTGTGTTTGGGGAGTTGAAAAACTTTTTGACCTAATGTATAAGTTTGAACAAACCTTTAAATACAGAGGGGAAAAGTTCTCCAACTACATAACCTCAGTGGACGAGATCCTACACCAGATCATCCAGAAGAAAGGGATAGACCCAAGAAATGCTGACAGAGTCCAGTTTGACCACGTTCTACAAGGAGCTCATCCAAACTATCCAATGGTCCTAAACTTTCTCCTGAAGGGCTCGGGAGCACTCTCACATACCCAGAGTTGGTGAAGGAAGCTAAGTAGGAAGAAGCTTTGTTTAAGGAGAAAAATCAAGACTCAAATACCGGGGTAAAGCTAACGCTCAAGATAGGGAAGGATCTCACATTCCCTGTTCAGGTGGAAGAGTACTTCTCAGCGGATGATAACAAGAAGTCAATATATGACAGGTGTTGAGTTCTGAAGAGAGACCCCTTCCCAGTTACCATCTGATCTGACAATGCAAGAACTGCTAGCTCAAGTGGTGCAGACTCACCTGGAGTTACACAAGATATGCAAATATGCATAAATCCCTTACTGATGTGTAAAAGGTAGTGACTGCTTTGTTGCTAAGACAAAAAAAGTTAGGGGAAGTTAAGCCAAGTTCCACACTACCCCTTCTGGAAATAAATGTCACAGTTGTGGGGAAACTGGACACTTCCGAGAGCAATACCCAAGGAGCTAATTGGCTTGACACCACAGAAAAAGTTTTGAAGGAGTCACAGAAGCTTTTATCTGGAAGTCCTGAAGGTGCTACAGAAGCTGCTACCCCGTAAGGCAACAGGTAACTTCAGAGAGCCCCAGTGAAGAAAACAAATGGGTGCCCATCTACAACAGTCAGCTCCAAACTCAAACGTGAGGAAACAACAACGAAGGTCCAAAACCTTGCAGAGGGCCCCCCTTCTGTTAATGAGCAAACACCCAATGCACTCTCCTTGACCTCAGGCAGATGGTCATGGAAAGACAATGCACACCATTCTCCCATAACTTCGACAAAGCCCATGACACCCCAGAAAGGAATAAGTAAGAAAGCATAAATACCGACTGCTGAATCAACTCCAAGCAAGTTTCCTGATAAGTTAATAGAACCTTCTCAGATTGTGCCAGTCCAAGTAGAAGGCATTTATACAAAGGCTCTTCTGGGTAAAGGAGCACAGGTGAGCCAGTTCACCAGAAATTGGAGATTTGGGGTCTTTCCCCAAAACTTCCAGAATTTCTACTTTGATGGGTACCTGCCGATCAAATTGGTTTTTGATCCCTTCATGGCTAAGCAATCAGAGAAATTTGATAGAGCGGTTGTGTTCCCTTGCCCACCTGAAGCAAACAAGAGTTACCTGATAGTAGGAACAAATACTGATCTCCCTTGGGGACTACTCACTCCTCTTGTCTCAAAGCATGACACTCCAGCTGAGAGTGTACACCTCATGCTACAGCAAGCGTATGGGTGCCTGGTTCAAGAACAGAAACCTCAGAGGAAGGCATGGGGGAAGCTATAGTGACTGAACAAGGAGAAGAAGATACTGCATTCAGGGGAAATAGCGTGCTTACCAGCAACAGCAAAGTTCTCTTGGGACCCTTTGGCCCTTTGTTGTCCTTGAAGTTTATTCTCAGGGAAAGGACACTGGGGTGGAGCTGATCCCTGAAATCACATCAATCAAGATGCTACAACAAAGTCATGGGAAGATCCCCATCAGTATTTAAAACACACACGACCATCCAGTGAAGTTTTGGGCTTGAATGCTGATTGGACAATGAATCCAGCTACCCCAGTCTTGCCCTTTGATTTGGTGGGGGTAAGCAGAAGAAAAAATTCCTGTAGAAATGTTCAACCCACAGAACACCCTGCTCTCACCTGAGTGGAAAGAAAGAGCCAAAGCCCGGCTTCTGTAATGGTGGGGAAATGTTGTCAAAGAGTTATTTATGTGTTATATTAGTTATATGTGGGATTTGCCCAGCATTGAATTTTCCTTCAGGAGGACAAGTCATTCAGAGAAAGAGACTGATGGATTCCATGGGGTGATCTGAATGTTCTCTGGGAGCAACTAGAATAATTGTAGAGAATGGGCATCATTTGAGAGTCATGGAGCCTTTATGAGTCCCCCATAGTGGTGTGCAAAAGAAGAATGGTTCTCTGAGGGTGCGTATCGACAACCGCACACTCAAAAGGAGAATCGTACCCGACCAGTATACCACACCTCAGATAAAAATACCCTACATTGTCTTTCGGGGTAAAAGTGGTAAGTGCACTAGACCTGAAGAGTGGGTACTACCAGATCCACCATGTATACAGAATACAGACAGAAGATAGCCTTCATCTGCCTGCTTGAGCTCTTCAAATTTGACAGAATGCCCCAAGGTCTGTTGGAGGCTCCAGAAACCTTCCAGAGATTGATGGAGAAAACAGTAGGTGACATGAAACTGATTGAAGTGCTGGTGTACCTAGACAATATCATTGTCTTGGGCAGAACTCTTGAAGAGTGTTAAGAGCACCTGGAGAAGGTCCTGAAGAGACTTCACTAAGAGGGGTTGAAGTTGTCCCTGGAGAAGTGTCAGTTTTACAAGCCTTTTGTCACTTACCTCAGACATGTTGACTGAGCTAAGTAAGTGGCTGCTGACCCCAAGATAATGGAAGCTGTCACCTCCTTGCCAAGACCTACCAATGTGACCGAGTTTAGGTCATTCCTGGGGTTGTGCTCATACTATTGAACATTTGTTAAAGGATTTGCCAAAATAGCCTGGCCCCTCAAGGAGGTGTTGAAGAGTGAGAGTGAGGATGACAAGCCAGACTCCCCGAAACCATTCAAACAAACTGGAGGACCCAGGAAGTCTTGAGCATTAATCCAAGACCAGTGACCTGATCAGTGTGAGCAAGCCTTCCATCAGCTGAAGGAGAGCTTAACAAATACCCCTGTTCTGGCCTATGCCGATGCAACCAAACCTACTGAACTACATGTCGAAGCCAGTGGAGACAGGCTAGGCAGGGAGTTGTACAAAGGGCATGATAGACACATGCAGCCTGTTGCCTATGTAAGTGGAATGCATGCTCTGCTAAGAAGAACTATCTTACCCACAAGCTGGAGTTCATTGCCCTGAAGTGGGCAGTGGTAGATTAACTCAAAGATTACTTTGTGCAGACTTTGTGATCAAAACTGACAATAACCCACTCACATATACAGTATACTTGGTAGTGAACAAGCACATAGCAGTCGTGTGAAACCCATCTACTGTCCTACCCTGCTGTACCTTGTACCACTTATGTGAATAAAGGAACTTTTTTCATTGGATTCTGTGGTGGTGTGCAACCATTTTCGTCTTTTATGCTTCTCCTGGTGGCGAGCCGAAGTTCAGCACCCACCTTGAATCGTGGACTTTGACTAGCCTGAGTGGTGTTATCTCTCTTCATTGCACAAGCTGGAGTTTCTTGCCCTGAAGTGGGCAGTGGTGGATTAACTGAAAGATTACTTTGTGCAGACTTTGTGATCAAAACTGACAATAACCCATTCACATATACAGTATATTTACCACAGCCAAGCTGGATGTCACTGGGCATAGGTGGCAAGAAGGCAGAGGAGAAATCACCGCTCATGGTTAGCCGAGGAGATCCCACAGCAGGTAACCCCACAGGTGCTGGCCCGGCTTACCACCCAGAAAAACAAGGAAACTTTTGATTGGCAGCCGACCACCGCAACGGGATACCAATAAAAGCTTCTTTATTGTAGTGTAGACATATGCAGTCACAGGAACGATAGTAAGGTTAACATGTTTCGCACATCTTGGGCTTAGTTATAACCATAGTTATAACTTGGCATAGGTGGTTGGCTGTCCTCTTGAGGTTCTGCTTCAGTCTAAAGTACTGTCTAGAGGTTGGATGCAGAGATGCTGATGACCTGTTGAGGGTCTTGATATTGGACAGAATACAGAATACAAACCCTGTGTCAAAGAATAGAGCATCTGGCATTGTGCCAGTGGAGTAACAGGGGCTGAAGCCATTTGTGTCTTAGATGCAGTTGTCCCCAAATACTACTGTGAACTTTCCCAAGTAAGGAATGGATGCCCACCTAAGTTTTTTAAACGAAAGACTTAAAAAAGAACCAGATGAGGGACCCCTTCTGTGGTTTAACTCCTGGAGGGTTGACATGCAGATCTGGTGCTGACAGACTTTTTAAAAAAAGCATGCCTAGTTCACACAGAATGGGATCAGATGCAGTTACACAATGGGTTGGTCTACCAGAAGGAGCCCCTCAGTAGATCCTGAAGATAAGTGGCAACTGTTCTTGCCAGGAAAGAAAGAGAGATTGCGTTGACTGCCCCATATGATAATCATGGTCACTTAGGGCCTGAATGAACTTTCAAACTTGTAAGAGACCACTTCTAATGGCCCTGCATGCAGGTTGAAATTGAAGGATATACATAAACAAGTGATAAAATTGGCGCCACACCAACTATGCTACTAAATTAAAATAGAATTAAAACGAAAAGTGTACCAGCAGCTGCCCCTTTTGAAAGTGAAATGGTTCACCTCCAAAATAAAATAGTCATGTAAAAGTATGGTGCTACTTTTAAAATTATTTATATATATATATATATATATATATATACAATAAACAAAGTAGTGAAAAAAAAAGTGAATATGATTGGAGTCCTTCAAGGTTTTCCATCCCCGTGCTTCAGAGGAAAGAATATGCCCTAATAACTTCACTTAACCACTTCAGCTCTGGAAGGTTTTGCCCCCTAATGACCAGGCCATTTTTTGTGATACGGCACTGCATTGCTTTAACTGACAATTGCAAGGCCATGCGATGTTGTACCCAAATAAAAATATGTCCTTTTTTCCCCACAAATAGAGCTTTCTTTTGGTGGTATTTGATCACCTCTGTGATTTTATTTTTTGTACTATAAACAAAAAAAGGACCGAAAATTTTGAAAAAAAAAAAAACACATTTTTTACTTTCTGCTACAAAACACATCCAATAAATTTTTTAATAAAAAATCAGATTTCTTTATCAGTTTAGGCCAATATGTATTCTGCTACATATTTTTGGTAAAAAAAATCTCAAAAAGCGTATATTGATTGGTTTGTGCAAAAGTTAGAGCGTTTAAAAACTATGTGATAGATTTATGGCCTTTTTTACATTTTTTTTATGGTTTTTATTAGTAATGGTGGCGATCAGCGATTTTTAGCGGGACTGCGACATTGCGGCAGACAAATCTAAGTGACACTTTTAGGGGACCAGTGACACCAACACAGTAATCAGTGCTAAAAAAATGGCACTGGCAGGGAGGGGGTTAACATCAGGGGTGATCAAGGGGTTAAGTGGGCTCCTAGGGAGTGCGGGGGGAGTGGACTGACTGCAGGAAGAAAGAGTTCTGGGTTCCTGATTAGTAAGAATACAAGATCTCTCTCTTCCTGTCTGACAGAACGGCAGTCTGCCTTGTTTATTAAGGCACATTCTTTCTTCTGAAGCACGGGGATGGAAAACCTTAAAGTACTCTAATTATATTCACATATTTTTTTTACTTATAATGTTTATTGTATAAAAGTATAATACTTTTACATGACTATTTTTTTAAATTGAAGGATACTCTCACTTTTGCGTATAATGTTTACAGAGAAAGACTTTACCCAGCAGAGCCGCCCCAATGGGCCATCTTCATACCTAAGGATCAATGGAATTGGTGTGCATTGACTTTCTGTGTCTTGAACCTGTAAAACAATAACAAAGGTATTTCTGCGCTGTGTGCAAAACGAAAGGCAGCTTACATAAAAGTGGTGTACCCAACCAGTATAGAAAATACAAAAATCAAAAAGTGTAAAGTAAAAACTTAAATAATGTCCATGCAGCTTGGTATCCAAAACAGAGATCATAAAGGTCATAGCCATCATTTAAAGGTGCAGTATTCAATATCAGTCATGAGTCACCGTCATTGATTTAAATCCAACTGGGAAATGAAGCAGCTCAGCCAGAGCCCAATGGCAAAATCTGTTGGAATCATTGGGAGGGGATGTAGGGTTAGTTTTGGGGTTCAGGGGCTGCATAAGATTGGTTCTTAAGTCAGTGAGGTCTGTTAGTTTTATACATTACCAATCCTGGTTTTGAAGCGGGGGGTGAGTGAAGTTGATGCGCCTTGGGAATGCCGGGTCTGTTCTGGGGACGCTGGATAAAGTTCAGCTTTATTGTCGGGCAGTTTTTGTTCATCTTCAATCTATCTTGTGTCCCTTGAGATCTTTGAGTTTAGAGGGGATGTCCACATATCAAGGGGGGTCAACAGGTTACTTGTTTGGCAATGGATGAAAGGGTTCAAAGATGAAGAGAGGGGACAAGCTTCTTGTCATATATGCAGTTATTCCAGTCTCTCCTGGTGGGGTCTTCTGTGGACCGGTGAGGCTGTGGAACTGTTGTTTCTGTGGATTCCTGGTTCTGAGGATGTGGTGTCTCTTGGGGAGGTGGATCTTCGGCGTCTGATGTGCAAGTCATCTCTTTCCGGTATGGTGTCCATTGATGTGGCTCTTCCAAGGAGTGGAGGACTAAAACTTTTGTACCAATCAGGGATGTCAATGCGTGGTATAATAAGTGTATTGCAAAAGGATGTCAAGTCCTCTGGTACACGTAGGTTATCTGTGCGGCCCTGCGAGGTGGCCGATAGACAGAAAGGGAATTTCCAACAGTATTGAATCTCCCTGTTACGTAAAAGATCCAGGAGGGGGCGTAAGTCTCTTCTCTGCTGGAGCATAATGGGAGAGAGATCTTGAAAAATGTTTATGTCTGTACCCTGGTATAGCAGGTTATGTCGGTCTCACTTTTTTGCACTTTGTCACTTTATTGATATTTTTTGATATTTTATATATCTTGTTGTTTTAATATCATCAGTATTATTTAATGATTCAATATGTATACTATTTATTTTTTGCACTTCAGCACTTTACTGTATATATTTTTTTAGTTTATGGATTAGTGAGATACAATTATTTATTTATTTTCCACTAATCTCCCATTAACTTTCACTCGTTCTTGGATCCAGGCAGCGCCAATTACCTCCTGTTTTCTTTGGGATTACATAAGAGGTAGGCTGCAGCCAGGTAGGCATACCATACCACGGATTTTCTATAAATATTATAAAATAACACAAGGCAGTTTGATTATGCATACACTTAAAGTGTTACTAAACCCAGATCCTGCATTCTCAATATCTGGTCTCCCACAGTACACAGAACATGGAAGTGCAATTATTTTAATAAATATAAACGGCTTAATACCTTTTCTCATCAGCAGTATATATATCAGTCTTGTGACTTCTATCAGTGCCTGGTTAAAGCTTGTAGGAGAAGTTTTCATACTGCACTGGCTGTCCTATTAGGATGCCGGACCCCTGACTCTCTGTCTGAATGATGCTGATTTGCCCTGTGCTGATCACATGCACCCTCTCAAGAAAAAAAAAAAAAAACTCTCTAGCAATACACACCAAACTGAGCATGTGCAGAGTGACTCCAAAGGTTCTGTACTATCAAAAGATGGATTGGGGACAGTAATAGAAGGGGAGCATCAGAGAAGACAGGCTCAAACGGCCTTTTTTCTTACAATGGAGAGAATTAGCCCCTTAGGTTCCACAGTGAGTGTAACAAGCATGCTTTACTGCATATACAGACTGATTTTGCTGTTGTGGGTTTGGTAACGCTTTAACTCAAAGCATTAAGATATGCAACTACTCTAGGAATTAGTCTTGATACTCTCCCTTTTGTTTGACAGATGTGTTGGATCTCAAAACTGTCTGCAGAGAACTAAAATTGCTTTAACTCTGTCCCTCCTCTGCCAAAAACTGTGCTTCAATTTTACATTTCATGCTCATGTAAGCCAGATTTTTACCAGTCACATTGCTATAGGCCGGACAGGACTTTCATAATTCTGGGTGGCCATCATATGACATCCTTCTGTAACGAGCCCCACGATTGGCCGTGTACTGCGCTGCAGGTGCGATCTATCGATTGCCGTGTCCTCCGGACACAACCGATGACCAGATGATCAGTTTTCCAGCCCTCTGCCAGTACTATGTGATCACTGTGACCAATCACAGCAGATCACATGACAGTTGTAAACAATGAATGGCTTCCTTTGATGCCATTCGTTGTTACAATTGAATTGTTAGCTGTAGTTGATAAAAGTGATCACATAATTCAGAGGGGACCAATCACAGCCCAGCTGTACTATTAGCTGTGATGTGGCCAATCACAGCTAATCACAACAAAATAAACTGAATTAATGGATTTCATTCAGTGAAAAATGCTTAATTATAGCAATGAAATTCACTACTTTAAGCAAACATAATGTGTAAATAATCAAATATAAAAAGAAAAAAAAAAAAAAACAGATTACTTCCCTAGAGTAATATTATGTTACTACGGTATCATTATATTGCTTTGGCCACAGTGTGTTGAAAAAAAAAAATTGTAAAAAAAACTAAACAAAACAAAAAAAACACCAGTCCGTGTCTCTGATCACCACCACACCAATTATATGATGATGCTGTACTGCACTGGTGACAGTATGTAACAGAAAAAGAAAATGTATTTTGTTTTTTAATTTCTTTATTTTGCAAAAAATGATGACAAGAAAATTACAACTTCAAAAAACTCACCATACCTCTTACTAAATACCTTGGACTGTCTACTTCTCAAAAAGGGGTCATTTGGGGGATATCTGTACTGTCCTGACATTTTTGGACCTGAAGAATGAAGATAGGCTGTCAGTGCATCAGGATTGGTGCTATTTTCAGATATATACCATAGTTTGTGGACTCTAAAACTTTCCTACAGCCTAAATAATATACACTGATTTGGGTTATTTGCAATGTAAGAATGCATAATTTATGAAGAATTATTTCTTTGCTAAGTTTCATAACAGAAATGAAGAAAAATAAATTATTATTCTAAATTTTAAAGCTTTTTTAATTTATTTAGCAAAATAAATAAAACCCCAGTGATTAAATACCATTAAAGGAAAATGATATACATGACCACGCAAATGTCATTTAAAGTGCAACAGTGCTGAAAGCTGAAAATTGGCCTGGGCAGGAAGGGGGTAAAAGTGCCCTGTATTGAAGTGGTTAAACCCTTCCACCAAACGTTCAAGCTTTTGTTTACTCTAAATGCTCCTTTACCAATGAACTGTCCTCTTTTGAATTTTGAATGTTATCATTAAAATATATTATTTTGGAAATCACAATCTCTAGAGGCAATGAGTCACCTGGTATTAAGTCAGTCGTTTCCTCTAGAGATCAACTGCTATTGTAATAAAGTCCCCAGTTCACCTGAAACAATTCATCCCTATTGTCTACCCATGTTTCTTATGGAAAGGTATGCCTCTTACATGCTACCAGGGAAGCAATGGTCATATAGTCTGACATTACACCTGAAATTAAAGAGGATCTTCACTGCATCTGAGCACCACAAACCAAAAACGATGGTGAATTAATTTTTCATATTCAAAGCAAATGTCCCCATCCATCCATGTCTCCATGTTTAATCTTGGTGAGAAAACTCTTTGAAAATCACCCCCTAGCATTTCTGGCTGTGGCCATCTTGAGTAATGGCAAATGATTCAGGTAGCATTTACTTCCTGCCCTTAACTCAAGTATGCATGCTGGAGAGTGTGCTTAGCTGAGAAAGCCCCTCCTCCTCCCCTCCCCTCCTGAAGACTCCTGGGATGTATGACATCATTTGCCTAGGTATGGAAACCTGTAAGTAACTGAAGAAATGTAAAAAAAAATAGTTTAAAACAAGTAAATATAATATACTTTCCTATCTATTTACTATTGTTAGCAGCATGAGGATTAAAAATAATAAATGTTGATTGGGAGAGTGAAGTTCCACTTTAATTACTTCCAGTTTGGTAATGCCTACATAATATAATTGCTCCTACCTGCACCTGGAGAGATATACTGTACATGACTACTGTAGAAATTCATACAAAAAATGTATGAATCTAATAAAAGTCTGTATCTTTCAACTGTTTTGTTTAGTGGACAGGTCAACACACAGATATTACCACCACAGAAAAGGGTGATACTTTTTTAGCCTTTCTAATTATACATTTGACTTTCATGACTTGTAGCTTACCACTTGTCTTCAGTCACATTCCTCATATTATTACTTCCTACCTGTCACTTATAGCAAAAGCTTGGATTTTAATGGAAATATGCTCTTTCTGGAAGGAACCTGCATTGCAATCATATCAGGCATATCATTCTTAAAACGGCTTAACCCCTGGAGCTGAACTTGTCTTTCTGTACACAGCTCAGTTAATAAAACAGAACTATTATAGTCCTCCAATGTCTTTCTTAACCTTTTAAACATAATTAGTAATTCTGACAAAATGCAAAAATGTACGGTAAGACCTTCTGTCCTTAATTAATATGGTCACCTGCTAGTTTTCTTCCCTTTTTTTTTTTTTTTTTTGTGGGATTGCATCAATAATGCAGTAACAATGGAAAAATGAATGGGTTTTCAATTTTAATGGCGCACTCTTATAACGCCAATATATTTTGGATTTACACGTTTGCTGTCAGGATTAAAACATTAGCAGCTTCACTTCAAAGTGATGGTATTTACAATGTATTTGGGCTGAATAGATAGATAGATAGATAGATAGATAGATAGATAGATAGATAGATAGATAGATAGATAGATAGATAGATAGATAGATAGATAGATAGATAGATAGATAGATAGATAGATAGATAGATAGATAGATAGATAGATAGATAGATAGATAGATAGATAGATAGATAGATAGATAGATAGATAGATAGATAGATAGATAGATAGATAGATAGATAGATAGATAGATAGATAGATAGATAGATAGATAGATACAGTAGACAGATCACGTATCACGTATACAAATTCTTAGGTGAATTTGGATGGAAGCAAATTAGCATACCAATTTATTTTTAGATTGAGGCATGGAAGAACACCTGGAAGAAACCCATTCAAGCACAGAGAGAATATATGTAGTGAGGATATATGTACAAAATATACCCAATACCCCAATACTGCACATCTACAGTGCTGACGAGCTTTGACAAAATGTGTTTACTACATATGTGCATTCTTACAGAAAAAAAAAAAATACATGAATTGAAAAGCTATTAATTATGATTTCTACAGACTTATTAGCAGTTGCAACCCAAGAACGTACCAAAAATAAAATATATACTATATATATATATATATATATATATATATATATATATATATATATGTATATATATATATATATATATATATATATATATATATATATATATATATAATATAAATAATAATATATAATATATAAATATATTATAAATAATATATAATATATATAATATAAAATGACCATGAATATACATGAATTCAGATATGCACACTCTAGGATCAGTTAAAAAAATCTGTTAACCTATAAGTATCTTCTTAAATTAATTAAAGGAGGTATTGTTGTCTATCCAAACAAAACTGGGTGAATGTTCTTTTCAAAGCAGAAGCTATGTGAGGATGCTAACTGTTTGTTTTCTTAAGTAAGTAATATGAAAAATCAGGAAGAGAAACTGTACTGCCTACTTTCTCACAATGTTCAGGTGAAGTTACTGGCCCTTTTAACTCCTTTTTCCATACTCTCTGGGTTCCTGGACATGTCCAGGGAAAATTCGCTTTTTTGCTTCCCTCTCTCAGCAGCAAAGGGGCCACACCTGATAAGGCAGAGGTAGAAGGGCATGTGATTTGCAGCCAGGTGGGGGGCCCTTCACTGTCAGAGCCAGTGCGTGTACAACATAAACATATGGACACATAACTCTTATGCAAGACACCTAGTTTTTTATGAGCTGTACATTGATGATATGCTTATCATCTGGGCCAGCCCGCTGGAGATGGTCACCAGTTTTGTCTCGTAGTACAACTCCAATCCCTACAGAGTAAAGTTCACACATGTGGTAGATGCACAGTCCTTGGTGTTTTTGGATCTGGAGTTGACTTGGGATAAAGACAATAGGACTGTGTCAAAAACCCATTTTAAGGAAACAGTGGGAAATTCTTACTTACACCAAAAGTGTTGCCATTTTCCCAGGTGGAAGGACCTATTTTGGGCCCTATTTAGTCAGTTCTGTCAGCTTCATAGGAATTGTTCTAAAACCTCCGATTATTTGTCTCAAGAAGAAATCTTGACTACCAAATTCCTATAAAAGAGGTACAAAAGGGAACAAATTCAAAGGGTAGTGGACCATTATAGAAATGGTCTGGAGGCCCCCTATAAGGAGAAAAATGAGGACAAGAGTAAGACCAAGGATGTACTTTTTATCACCAAGTTCAATGATCAACATTGGGCTATAAAAAGAACCATCCAAAATCATTGGCCCATTCTAAAACAGGACACGGCCCTAGGTGGGGTACTCCTGGGTTGTGTTTAGGCCAGCTAGGAATATTCAAGAGTATTGTTGCACTGAGCTGCAAAGATGAACCCCAGAGAATTAGAGATAGCCCCATGTTTTTAAATATGACAGGTTCATTTAAATGTAAGTTAATTAGATGTAAAGCCTGTCAATATATGTCCCATAATAAATTAACCTTCTTAAGAAGGGATGGACAGGAATTTTTTATTAAACTATTTATTTGTTGTGGTGCGCAATTTGTAGTTTATGGGTTAAGGTCCCCTGCGGACTATATTATGTAGAGACAACAAAAAAGAAAAAAGGGCACACCGACCTAGTGCATTACCACTAAAAATGTATTAAAAGTATTATAAAGTATATACTCAACATCAACATAACACACATATAGTCTCCAAGGTAGCCAAGGAACTGCACTGTGCTGAATGGTATACAGTGTGCCACATAGGGCTGCTGTGTCTAGGCTGACACGTTTCAGGGGTGAACCCCCTTCCTCAGAGCCAAAAAGAATTGCTGCTAAACAATGAGCAAGGGGGTTCACCCCTGAAATGCGTCAGCCTAGACACAGCAGCCCTATGTGGCACACTGTATACCATTCAGCACAGTGCGGTTCCTTGGCTACCTTGGAGACTATATGTGTGTTATGTTGATGTGTGGTTATACACACCTGCTTTGTGATTATAATATATACTTTTTAATACTTTTAATACATTTTTAGTGGTAATGCACTAGGTTGGTGCGCCCTTTTTTCTTTTTTGTTGTCTCTAGTTGGTTTCGGATACCCTTGATCCTGAAGGGGCAGCAAGACCACAAGCTATTCCACTCAAGTTTGAAGTATCTCTCTTCCCTTCGGCCTATGTTATACTCGAGCGCAGGAGAATTATTCTACTACTTGACTATATTATGTAGGGCAGACTGGTGGTTTGGGGAATACAGGCTGTTCATAGAAAAGAAACACGACAAGTACAGTGTCCCCCGACATTTTGCTCAGGTGCACAATGGTAGTACAGAGGACCTAAAGCTTTTTGGGATTGAGGCTATATACATGTTCATCCTGGAGGGAGAGAGATTCTCTCGTTTATGTGCCCGTGATATGTTCTGAATCTTTACCCTGAACACCATCTTTCCTGAAGGGTTAAATGAGGAGCTGGAGATAAATACATTCATTTAGTAGACATGTTTAGTTTGAACTGTAGGTGCCTTGCACCTCCTGATCCAGCAGCCATTATCAGGGTTGACGAGTGTACCTATTGATCGAGTAGTACATGTATAGGTACATTTATGGAAATATTAGACAGAAGAATAGAGAATTACTCCTTGCCTAAATTCTGGTCCCCTTCCATTATACCCACCCCTCCATGTATTACTGTCAATGGGGTGTGTTTGGGTACAATACCAAGTATTGTTCTAATGTAATTGGTTTTGTTTTTCTACTGTCCACTATTGTAAATAGTGTGAACTTGACTTTAATTTTTATCTTTATATTATATATATTTTTTCAAATAGTTTTATATTATTATTTTCTATATATTAATTTTTTATATTTTTTATATACATATATTTTTCTCTCTGTGTATAAAGATACAGTATATATACTTCCTATTTTATCTAAATGTCAGTCTGTGTGGTATTGATATTAATATACCTTGACCTGAGAGCGATTAACAATAATCATATACTTAGGAACCATATTTAAGTGTTTATGTCAGATTATATTTTATATTATAAAAAGGTTTTAGAAGGTTACTGCTGTCCCACCTGTAGGCTTTACATAAACCAGCACTTCTGTGCAGGGCCGCTTTAAAGTTGGTTGGTTACATAGGGGTATAAAATGAATTGTTGGCGCCAGGTGAGCGTGACTTGATAAAGGGGGCCAAGCCACCAAAGCGCATTGCTGCGGTAACCGTGACACTCCCCACGCCTCTCCACCTCTCCTCTGCTTCTTGGTGTCCTGCCAACTGAGTGCAACCCCGGATAGACCTGGCGCATTTGTACTTGCATCGGCACGCCGAGGACCAGCGTTTTTGGCCACACCTGACCGGAGGCTCTGTTGAGAGCGCACACAAGCCCTGGATCTTAAAGCGGCCGTGGAGAAGAGATGCAAAGGGTTGAGACATGCTGTTTTTATCTGTGAACATGTGAGTGCAATTCTTGGTGGCACATTTTTATTAACTTATCATTAACCACTTGCCGACCGCTCACATGGAGTGTACTGCGGCAAAGTGGCTCGATTCCGTCCAGCGATGTAGACCTACGTCACTGGACTCCTCCTCTTGTGGGCGGCGGGCGTGAGCCGCCGGAGGCTTGCTCCTGCTGTATTCAGACACAGCAGGAGTTGGGCCAGGGGAGGAGAGGCGGTGACAAAATCTTCCGGTCTAAAAGAGGTTAAAAATACGCTCATTGAGAATTTTTTTGTCAAAGACATGTAGCTAAATACATTTTGGCCTAAATATATGACAAAAATGTAATATATTGGATATTTTTTAACTGTCAAAGTAGAAAAATATTGTTATTTTTTCAAAATTGTCGCTCTTTTTTTATTAATATCGCAAAAAATGAAAAGCACAGAGGTGATCAAATACCACCAAAAGAAAGCTCTGTTTGTGGGGAAAAAAGGACATAAATTTAGTTTGGGTACAGCATTGCACGACCGCGCAATTGTCAGTTAAAGTCGCACAGTGCCAAGTTGCAAAAAGTGGCTTGGACGTAAAGCAGGAAAATCCTCCGGTCCTAAAGTGGTTAAACAGTATTACACTATGGTGACTTTGCGCTCTCTTCCTTTTGTTTTGTGGACATCTGGTGCCTAACAGCATGCAGCTTCTTCAAAGGACCAAGCTACAGTGAGGGAACCCTCTCCAATTGCTACCAGAATACTCACATGTATGTGTTCTCAACTGTTTTGATAAAATAGTAAATGACTATTTTGCAACAGAGTTTTATAGAGACAGTGCTATGCAGTCACTTGTCCCCCCTTATTGAACCAAATGTGTGCAAATCTTTGTGCAGTGCTCATTGTCTTTTTTTTTTGTATTATTCTGCCTCTCCCTTTCACCCCACTCTCTCTCTCATTCCCCACTCTCACCCCTCCTTCTCACCCCTCTCTCTCTTCTCCCCCTCTCTCTCTCACCCCCCTCTCTCCCCCTCTCTATCTCACCCACCTCTCTCTCTCATACCCCCCCTCTTTCTCTCTCTCACCCCTCTCTTTCTCTCTCTCATCCCCCCTCTCTCTCTTTCACTCCCCTCTCACCCTCCTCTCCTTCACCCCCCCTCTATCTCTCACCCCCTCTCACGCCTCGCTCTCTCTTACTACCCTCTCTCACCCCCTCTCTCCCATCCCCCTCTCTCTCACCCCCTTTCTCTCTCACCCCCTTTCTCTCTCCCCAGCTCACCCTCTCTCTCTCTCTCTTGCCCCCTCTATTTTTCCCAATCTCTCTATTATTTCTTCTCTCTTACTGCCCTCTCTCACCCCCTCTCTCTCACCCCTCTCACCCCCTCTCTCTAACCACCCTCTCTCTCTCACCCCTTCTTGCTCTCAACCCCTCTCTCTCCCCCTCTCTCCCTCCCTCTTTCTCTTACCCTTCTCTCTCTCTCAACCCCTCTCTCCCCTCCTCTCTCACACCCCACTCTCTCTCCCAACCCCCCTCTCTCACATTCCCTCTCTTTCTCTCTCAACTCCCCCTCTCTCTCACCTCCCCCTCTCTTACCCCCTCTTTCTCTCTCTGTCTCACACCTCTCACCCCCTCTCTCTCTCACCTCCCCCTCTCCTAACCCCTCTTTCTCTCTCTCTCACACCTCTCACCCCCTCTCTCTCACCTCCCCCTCTCTTACCCCCTCTTTCTCTCTCTCACACACCTCTCACCCCCCTCTCTCTCTCCTCCCCCTCTCTTACCCCCTCTTTCTCTCTCACACACACCTCTCATCCCCTCTCTCCCCCCATTTTCTGTCTCTCACCTTCACTCTCTCTCTCAACCCTTTCTCACCTCTCTCTCGCACCCCCCACTCTCTGGCCCTGGCTGACTGGCTCTGCCATAAGATGTAAATTGTATTAAAACATGAAAAAATGTTTTGATAAATTTCAAAATATTTGTTTACATTTACAGTATCTCACAGTATCTCACAAAAGTGAGTACACCCCTCACACCTTACCCTCACCTCACCCTTATATATTTTCATGTAACAACACTGAAGAAATGACACTTTGCTACAATGTAAAGTAGTGAGTGTACAGCTTGTATAACAGTGTAAATTTTCTGCCCCCTCAAAATAACTCAACACATTAATGTCTAAACCGCTGGAAACAAAAGTGAGTACACCCCAAAGTCAAAATTTCCAATTTGGGCCCAAAGTGTCAATATTTTATGTAGCCAACAATACTTTCCAGCACTGCCTTAACTTTCTTGGACATGGAGTTCACCAGAGCTTCACAGGTTGCCACTGCAGTCCTCTTCCACTCCTCCGTGATGACATCATGAAGCTGATGGATGTTAGAGACCTTGCACTCTTCTTCCATTTTAGGATTCCCCACAGATGCTCAATAGAGTTTAGGTCTGGAGACCTTCTTGGCCAGTCCTTCACCTTTACCCTCAACTTCTTTAGTAAGGCAGTGGTCATCTTGGAGGTGTGTTTGGGGTCGTTATCATGTTGGAATACTGCCCTGCGGCCCAGTTTCCGAAGGGAGGGGATCATGCTCTGCTTCAGTATGTCACAGTACATGTTGGCATTCATGGTTCCCTCAATGAACGGTAGCTCCCCAGTGCCGGCATCACTCATGCAGCCCCAGACCATGACACTCCCACCACCATGCTTGACTGTAGGCAAGAAAAACTTGTCTTTGTACTCCTCACCTGGTTGCCGCCACACATGCTTGACACCAAATAATCCATGTCCTTAGTCTGCTTGGATTTAGGAAACTGTTTGCGGGCATTCTTGTTTATCATCTTTAGAAGAGGCTACCTTCTTGGACAACAGCCATGCAGACCAATTTGATGCAGTGTGCGGCATATGGTCTGAGCACTGACATGCTGACCCCCACCCCTTCAACCTCTGCAGCGATGCTGGCACTGCTCATACGTCTAATTCCCAAAGACAACCTGGATAAGACGATGAGCATGTGCACTCAGCTTCTTTGGTTGACCATGGCAAGGCTTGTTCTGAGTGGAACCTGTCCTGTTAAACAGCTGTTTGGTCTTGGCCACCGTGCTGCAGCTCAGTTTCAGGGTCTTGGCAATCTTCTTTTAGCCTAGGCCATCTTTATGTATAGCAACAATTCTTTTTTTCAGATCCCCAGAGAGTTCTTTGCCATGAGGTGCCATATTGAACTTCTAGTGACCAGTATGAGAGAGTGAGAGTGATAACACCAAATTTAACATACCTGCTTCCCATTCAAACCTGAAACCTTGTAACACTAACGAGTCACATGACACCGGGGAGGGAAAATAGCTAATTGGGCACAATTTGGACATTTGCACTTAGGGATGTACTCACTTTTGTTGCCAGCAGTTTAGACATTAATGACTGTGTGTTGAGTTTTTTTGAGGGCACAGCAAATTTACACAGTTATTCAAGCTTGTCATTCACTACTTTACATTGTAGCAAAATGTCATTTCTTCAGTGTTGTTACATGAAAAGGTATATAAAATAAAATATTTACAAAAATGTGAGGGGTGTACTCACTTTTGTGAGATACTGTATTTAAAAGAGCACGTGTGTCTATATATTGTTTTGGCTGGATGCACATGCATATATACTGACCAGATACCACTGGTGCTGCCCTTATCTTAGATCATTTTAAAAAGTCTATTCCTAATTTTTCTTTCTTAATCTATCTTATGCTCTAAGATCAGTCAGCCAAGGGGAGTCTGCAGAGGTTACACTGTGTGTCCATAAATATACAATTTTTGTTCTTGATCCTGTTGCTATCAGCTGGACAGGGTAATGTTCATCTCATATATATGGGTAACAGTAAGAATCCTCAACAAAGATTGTCAGTTCAAATTTTGACAGCTGCCTGCTGCTTAATTTTCTGCAAATGGAAAACCCTCCTTCCTTTCCTTCTCCAATCTGTGTTCTGTAAAGTTCTATTTTTTTTTTTATTGTATTAGGTTTTTACAAAATTTTCAAAATCTGGCAAACTTACTGAATGATATTTCCCTATTGTTATAAGAAAGTGCAGGAAATTGTGTATTTGTAAAATATTTATATACATGTAGTACACATGCATTCATCTCCTCCGTGACAATAATAGGAAGTAATGATTAGACCTGTTTGAAATGACAATACTTCACTGGATGGCTCATCCCTGAGGAGGTAGCCTCTGGACCATCCAGTGGTAAGTGATGTGAACTGACACCTACTTAAACCAATAAGCCCATTCTTAGCCTGTATTAATTGATTTCCATTTCACAACACACAATCTGTATTGATCCAATTGGTCTAAGTTGGTCATTTCAGTTTAACCAACTAGTATATTAATTTAGCTCCCATGTGGTTGCTGCAGGTTTGAATGGGAATGGAATGGAAGCCAATGAAAACCAAATTCATATGGTGTTTTCTAACCACAAGCACGTTTCCATATGTAACACATTATCCATTCAGAAACTGACCTATTGTATAATTTTTTTTACTCACCTTATTTTAGCTTCTACACTGAGCTGGAATGTTGCATATAGCAACCAGAAAAGTAGATGCATTCATCTTTACTCAAGCGCAAGATAAATTAAAAATTGCTATTTGATTCGCTGTTATAGGCAGTACCTTTATTGTAACTGCAGCTGTCAGTTTGCTAGGGAAGGTTATACAAAGCAGATTATTAGTTGCATGGTTTTGCTTGGTTGTTCCTCCAAAATGTAAGAAGAAAAAAATGTTTTTTTCTTTAACCACTTGCCTACTAGGCCTATTTTTGACATTTGGTGTTTACAAGCTAAAATCAGTTGTTTTTGCTAGAAAACTACTTAGAACCCCCAAACATTATATATATATATTTTTTTAGCAGAGACCCTAGAGAATAAAATGGAGATTATTGCAATATTTTTTATCACACCATATTTGCGCAGCGGTCTTCCAAACGCAATTTTTTTTGGAAAAAAATCACTTTTTTAAATTAAAAAATAAGAATCCAGTAAAGTTAGTCCAATTTTTATCCATAATGTGAAAGATAATGTTACACCGAGTAAATGGATACCCAACATGTCATGCTTCAAAATTGCGCACGCTCACGGAATGGCGACAAACGTTGGTACTTAAAAATCCCCATAGGCGACACTTTCTACAGGTTGCCATCTTAGAGTTACAGAGGAGGTCTAGAGCTCAAATTATTGCTCTCACTCTAACGATCGCGGCGATACCTCACATGTGTGGTTTGAACACCGTTTACATGTGTGGGCGGGGTTTATGTATGCATTCGCTTCTGCTCGAGAGCTAACGGGGACAGGGCGCTTTAATTTTTTTTTTTTTATTTTTACACCGTTTAAAAAAAAATAAATTATCATTTTTATTTCTGTTACAAGGAATGTAAACATTTCTTGTAATAGAAATAGGCACGACAGGACCTCTTTTTTGTGAGATCTGGGGTCAAAAAGTCCTCAGATCTCACAAGTACACTAATAAAGATAGAAATAACAAAAAAAAATGGACCTTTAAGCCGGTTGCTAGGCAACGATGTTTGCCGTCGCTCCGGTCCTCCAAGACAATAGAGTCGAGTGAGGGCAAGCTTGCCCTCACTCGACATCCTGTCTGTGAGGATCCGGGACCCGATCGTTTTCCCTGCTGCCGGCGGGTCCGGTAAGCGGGGAAAAGGACCAGGACGCGGTGGGAGGGGGGGGGGCAGCTCTTCCACGAATCCGCCACTGGGACCACCCTTATCGGAAAGCCGATCGCCTGCAGTTTAAAAAAATACCAGGGTTATGGCAGCTATCTGCTGCCATAACACCGGTATTTAGCTTTAAACTCAGGACGTATATATACAGTGGCCAGTAGGGAGGTGGTTAATGTTTTTTCGGCATAAGGCAATAGTCCCATATTTTTCTTCCATAACCATATTTCATTAATGTCATTTATTGTGCCAGCAAGATGAATTAGCCACCATCTTCCTGTATGTTCTCTAAACTCCATAGGTACATTTTCTACATCTGAGAACCTAGCTGGACCTACCTGTAGCAGATTTTAGTATGCAGTATTGTTCCTTCTGCTGAATTTGAATTATTGTATGACATAATGGCCACAGCTGATGCAAAGCTGGGAACCACAATTGGAATATTTTAGTGCTGGAGTCCCCATTAAATATAAGGAACTAGTAGGCAATTAAATTCATCACCCAATACTGAAACATCAGTTTGTATGGATGTAGTCCTAAATTGTGTTAGTCTGTTATATTGAATAGAATATGTACATTCAATTTTTCTATGTACATTTTTTTAATATTAAGGACTAAAAAATAAAAAAATAAAGTCTTTCAGCAGCCAACAGGTGGAGCTCTAGGTTCCTTTACAAATGCTTACCAGGCTACATCATGTCTTAAATGTTTGTTTAACCACTTCCCGACCACCAGCCACCTTTTTACTTCGGCAGGGTGGCTCTCCTGCGCAAACCGACGTAGACCTACGTCGGTCGCATGCTGGAAGCTTGGGGGTGAGCGTGCACCGCCGGCTGCGCGCTCTCGCCCCCACTCGGCAGACGGGAAGCCGATGCATGGGTCAGGCGGCTCCAATTGCCGCCTGACACCTGCGATCACTCCACGCTAAGAGAGAAGGACGGTCGGCTGTTGTAAACACAGCTGACCATTCTTCTCCCTGAAATGATCATAGAGCCCATTTGATCCTTCTATACAGGATCACACATCTCTATGGTCATTTCAGAAGCCACAGCCCCTCACAGTTAGAATCACTCCCCTAGGCTCACATTTAACCCCTTGATCACCCACAGGGTTAACCCCTTCCCTGCCACTGGCATTATTACAGTATCAGTGCATATTTTTAGTACTGATTACTGTAGTAATGTCCCTGGTACCCCCAAAAGTGTAAAAATGTTAGTTAGGGGTCCGATTTGTCCGCCGAAATGTCACAGTCCCGCAAAAAATTGCAGATCGCCACCATTACTAGTTAAAAAAAACAATAAAAATGACATAAATCTTTCCCTTAGTTAGTAGGCGCAATAACTTTTGTGTAAACCAATCAAAATACATATTGCAATTTTTTTTTTACCAAAAATATGTAGCAGAAAACAAATTGGCCTAAAATGTTAAAAAAAAATTATTTTTTTATTTTTTGAGAATGTCATATAGCAGAATGTGAAAAATATTGTTTTTTTTTTCAAAATTGCCGCTCTTTTTTTGTTTATTGCGCAAAAAATAAAAATCGCACAGGTGATCAAATACCACCAAAGAAAGCTCTATTTGTGGGAAAAAAAAGTACATCAACTTTATTCGAGAACAGCGTTGCACGACCGCGCAATTGTCTGTTAAAGTAACGCAGTGCCGAATCGCAAAATAGGGCCTGGTCAGGAAGGGGGCAAATACTTCCGGTCGTAAAGTAGTTAAAGACATAAAATTAATATTAAAAAAAAAAGAAAATTAAAGATCAGCTTAAACATATGAGCATGAAAATGACTCAAACCTATTAAAATTTCATTTTTATTTTTCCTAACGATGGAGAAAGGATCCGTTTTAAGGTAGCTTATTGGGGGAACTCATTGACATAGAAGGAAAGCGGTCCATGCAGGTACCTTCTGGCTGCCCTCTACCCACAGGTGTTTGAGTGTTCCTGTCACTAGGGAAAAGCAGGGTAAGTAAGAAGGCAGTGAATTCAAACTCTGTAAATTTCAGATGGGGCAAAGGAAATTAAGCAGATTTTCTATTGTCTCCAGTCATTATTTCCCCCCCAAAAGCAAATGGGCATGTTCTTGCTCCATAGACATGAGATAGTTGCCCAATATGGTCTAAAAAGCAGAAACATCATGACTTGACCTGTCATGTCAGGTCTATATAAATATATGTTGCTCCTGCCAAAATGTTCTTTTATCATTTTTGATAGAGGAGTAATGTTTAGAACCTGTCAGTGTTTTTCTCTGGGGAGATTTTCCTTCACTCCTTGATCCAGTAATCACTTCCAATTTCTTATTGTTTTTTTTTTTTTTTAATCCCCTTTTAAAATGTTCTTTGCCCCCCCCCCCCCCACATCCTGTCCTGGTAGCCACTATCACATAGACTTTAAGAGTCGGTTCACACTAGCGCGACTTGTCAGGCGACTTGTCAACCTGACAAGTCGCGCTCCCTCGCGGTCCATTGACCGCTACAGGACCCATTCTAATAGGAGCGACACCAGTCGCTCCGACTTAGAAAAAGGGTCCTGTACTAATTCGGGGTGACCTCGGAGCGACTTGCATAGACTTCCATTATGTGAAGTCCCTGCAAGTCGCTCCGAAGTCGTGGTGCATGGTAATGAACAAGTCGCCCCCGAAGTAGTAAGGAGTCGTGTCGCCTCTTAGTGAAATTAAACCGTGAACCGGCTCTTAGTGAAATTTCCACAATCGGAATGGAGACAGCAATAAACAAACAAAATAAACCTGAAAGAGGTTCTAGCTCTATCCACTTTAGCCAAAACAAATGTTTGCTTGGAATTCTATTTTAGGGGTGCAGACTAGTAGAGAGTTTTCTATTAGCCATATGTACATAGATAGATAGATAAAGTTTTTACTTTCAGCCTTCCATTGAGCGTGCAACAACAATATTTTTATTCTGTGCACTTTTTAAAAATTAGACATAACATACAACATTATAAAAATTAACACCACATCTATTATCATGCACAGCAATGTAACATTCAGATAATCAAACCCTTTTTTTTTTAAGTGTACGATTCCAGCAGACCATCTCAAAGTAATTAGATGCCTTCAAAAATGAGGAAAAGATAAAGCCGGCCTGTTGAACTGCAGGGATGTTGACCTTTTTTTTCCCTTAACTCATCCTGAATGCAGCGTAGTTTGCAATAAAGGTTTAATGTAACTTAGCAGATCTAAGTTGCTTCGGGAAGGCTTTAATGCTTGGCAGGTCTGTACATTTTATTTATGAAATCAAAGCTACAACCTAGAGTTTTACTCACTTGAAGACATAAAAGAGATTCAGAAGTCAACCAAATCATCTTGTAATTAATGTTACCATGCACGCCCAAGACATTAGAATGTTAACAGTGTTAGAATCGTGTGCTTTGGAATATAGAGTGAGGGCTTTATTAGAGGGAAATTCACTGCAGATGTCATCCACCCTAATTGAGGACATCAGGGCGCCTGCTGCTTTTTCCTATCAGTGGCTGATGTTTTTTTTTTTTCTCTTTTTAATTTATGCATTTTCCTTACTGCTAAAATCTGCTCTCATTATTAGTCTATCTTGTCAGTCATTTGCATTTCAAGTGCTGGGACTGTGGGGTACCAGCTAGCTGCCTTAGAAGAATACTTCAAGGGGTTACACTATCAAATAGCAGAACAGTATCACAGTGAATTTGACATCTGGGTTATCGTATTCCCAGATGCTCCGCAGTGTCATTAGCAGGATTAATCTTAGCTTTAATTTCATAATGATTCTTATTCTAATGTATGTGAATGAACACAAAGTCTCTTGACTCATTATCACCAATTTACCCAAGATATGTAATCAGGCTCTTATATTCACCAACATTTATTTTTGCTAATACATCTAAAATTGTAGATTAAGCAAATACAGTTAGTTCCAGCTGGGTGAGTGCCTGGTGAGGTAGCTGTGCACCGTTTATGTTTTAATTAAGCAGCATTAATGGTTATTGTCTTTTAAATATGTATTGACCAAAATATTTTTTATGCAGGAACAGCAATGTCAGCCTTCAATTTACATCCCGCTGCACATGGATTAGGATTGTTGGAATAAACATAAGGTATTGCAACAGTAACATTTTTATTCTCACTCTGAAGGTGAAAAAAAAATAAGAATTTCGCAGTTAGGAACTTCCAAGACGCTGTTTCCAACTGTGTTGTGCACCTGCATATATTCATTGCTAACATCAGAGATATTAACATTTGTTTTACATTTGTAAAATATCTCACAGCTATTTTCCTCTCATTTACGTTTTATTTTTAGTTGTATCATTGCATCGAAAAATATTGTTGACTTTTCAAAAGAATGTTATGTTCAGTCCACAAATCAGCTATTTTCCATAGCAAAATAAAATGTATTATCTTTCCCATGCTTGAAATTTGTGCCATTTATTCAAATATAATGTCATTTATAAATGAATTAATTAACACATGCATAGACTTATATGTGAAATGGCCAACATACAGAGGACATAATGATAAAAAAATATCACACCTGTAATAATGAATAAAAAACATACATTATATACCACCCCAGCTCATACTGGATGAGTAGTATTAAATACATTTTACCACAACTGTAGTTTCAATACAGCATTGTTAACCACATTAAGATGGTATAGAGCATAGGTCTCCAAACTGTGGCACTGGGGCCAGATGCGGCCCATTGCTTGCCTTTATCCAGCCCTTGAGGCATTATTCCTGCCACTGACATCAACAATGGGGCATAATTCCTGCCACTGACATCAACAATGGGGCATAATTCCTGCCACTGACACCAACAATGAGGCACCATTCCTTCCACTGACACTAACAATGTGGCATGATTTCTTCCACTGACACCAACAATGAGGCACCATTCCTTCCACTGACACTAACAATGTGGCACATTCCTTTCACTGACACTAACAATGTGGCATGATTCCTTCCACTGACACTAACAATGTGGCATGATTCCTTCCACTGACACTAACAATGTGGCATGATTCCTTCCACTGACACTAACAATGTGGCATGATTCCTTCCACTGACACTAACAATGTGGCATGATTCCTTCCACTGACAACAAAAATTGAGCACTATTCCTCCTAATGACACCAACTATTTCTCCCTCTCTAATACCAAAGATCAGGCCTTGTTTACTCCCCCTGGGCACAGTTCCATCCCCTTAAAGTCGGAAGGACAGTAAATTGGCCTTTTCTTCAAAAATTTGTAGAGTAACATGAAGTTGACATTTATAGTATATAAGTATAACTCAAAAACGAATATGTAATATATTTTAGCTTTCCAATCTTTAGATGTAGTGACTGCCAATACCAAACTTCCTTTCCTAGCATTGCTTTGTTCACTTGCTCCATTGTACCTATGGGGAGATCCAAGGTTGCCATCCAGGTTGCTCTTCTGATTTGGACTACAAACACATATTTCTCTCTTTTTCTCCATTACATAGGAAGAAGATAAGATTGTTCTTTCATTTCAGAAAACAGAAAGTAACAAGGTCTGGATAGAATAGCTGGTGTTTTCTATACTCTGACAAAGTTCTTACTTTGAAAAAAAATGTATGGATATTCATTAAGTGCACAAACTAACTATAACTTAGGGTAAATTATGCAAACCAGGATCACAGAGTTCTTTCACTCTGCTTTGTTTGGAAGAATTTTTTCAATCCACAATGCCCATTGCAAACTGGTGGGTGATCTATAATTGTATGAGCAGACATTTCTTGGGAATCAATAGTGTTTATGATTGCTCTATGTGGTTGTATAATTGCAAAGTCCATCTTTTTCTGACTAGTATATATTACAGTGTAGTGATTGACCGATATTGTTTTTTTTTTTCGTTGCCGATACCGATATTTTGGCCAATGCATATCGGTATTGGCCGATATGGGCTGTTATTTTTAAACATTTTTTTTTTTGACAGGTACTTTTGTGGAGGGATCTGAGGGTCTAAAAGACCCCTCCTCTTCACTTAAAAGCATTCAAAATGCCATGTTTGGCTGTTTTGACTGCTGTAATTTTTTTGAATCTGGCACCAGACAGTACCCTGAAGTGATGTCACTCATGACACCACTTCCAGGTTTTTGCATGGAGACCTGATCAGAGCCGAATGCGGCTTTGATCGGGTCTTCGGTGGCCGTGCAGGCTGGTTGCTGGGTCTCCCGGCGGGAGGGGGGGACGCCCACTCCCGCTCCTTGTAATGACAGCAGAGCGGCTTCTCAGCCGCATCGGTTGTCATTACAAGACATGGACGCCAGTACCGGGGTGATAGCTCTAGCTGCAGGCATCCCTCCGGTAGATGCACTTTCCAGAAATATTGGCAATATCGGTAATCTCCAGGGGCGATATATCGGGAAAAGTGCATATCGGCCCTCGATATATCGGCTTTTTCCGATAATCGGTCGATCCCTATTACAGTGCAAACAACATTTCTTCACTTTGTTCCACTATTCCAGGATGATTATGCACCATTTACACACCTAAACAAATCCAGTAATGATTTTATGAACACCAAATTAAAATACTCTATACGGCCTTCAACACCAGCAGTAGAAAATGAACTTTTCGTTTCATACTGTAGATAGGGTTTTGTCACTAGTTCGCCATAAAAAAGGATGAGTGAGAAGGATTGAGTAGAGTTGGCTGTTTGCCTTTCTTACAAAATATTTCTGCCATTGCCTTTTGATATTGAGTAGAGCTGCTTAGCTAGCCGTTAACCAGTATTCCCAAGTTATTTTCAGGGTCTTGCTTTGCTAAATCTATTCCATTTAATTCCAGTTATTAATGAATTAATTAATCCTTGCAAATAATAATTGTAGCAATGTAAACAAACTTACATTAATATTAAAGCCCAACTCTGAGCTCTATGCTCTCCTCCCCTAATGGCCCTCCTCCCCCTCTTGAGACCTTCAGGCATTATTTTATGGGGTCTTTTTTACTTACCTTCTTCCAATGTCTTCTGGTCAGCCACATGACACACAGGGTTTGTTTCCTCTTTGTTGTTCTCCCTGAGGTAGGTGGTCATGGATGATGCAGAGAGTGGCACTAACATGGTAATGTTTGTACTGTATAGGGGCAGCTCCAGATTGAAGGACTGACGATGAGTATTGCTGCCAGAGCTGGGTTTTTTTTTTTTGGGGGGGGGGGGGCTGGGAAGTATTTAGAAAAAGTCTAGACTCGGGCTTTACATTTTTATCAATTTTGTCAGTATTTTGTTTTGTAAAATGTTACTATCATGCTGATCTTTAATATTTCTGCGTAGTTTAGAATTAACTGCAAAATTTGCCACAATCTGTTGCATCCATCAGGGAGAATTGATAAACAAAATATTGAAAGGATGATTAAATACATTGTGTAAATTAAAATACATGAGCACAGATTTTAAGGATCCACTCTACTCATTACTTTACTCAAGAATTGTGACAATCTTGATTGATTTAGGGCCTGTATGACCTGGCTTGCTCATCTATACAAACATTTAGTAGGGTCCATTTTCATTGCTTTAGTAGGAATAAAAAAAACAAACCACATAAACATCGAGGAGAAGTCTGTAACATTGCTTTCCACAGTCCAGCATGCAAAACTGTAAGCAAAGCCATGCAAATCTAAAGCAAACTGAGAACAAATAACTGGTAGATCTATTTCATTCAGTAATGAGAACATTTACAACACACAATATACTAAGCTCCTTTTTGCACTGCTGTGATAAATCCCCAAAGAATCTGAACCTACAAAGAAAATAACTCCAGCCTCTATTTTGGCATAGAAAACTTTTTATCTAATAAAAAGATTGAACTGGAAAAAAGCACTTTAGTTGGTAGGCAAATCAGGATTAGGCTTCTGTTTGGCATTGTTTACAGGTGTACAGGATTATTACATCTTTTAAATTATAGAGTCTCTTTAAGTGCCATATTTTGCGTACTCAAAAACTGCTAGCATAGTGCTTTTGGCTGAAAATCACAAGTGCTATCAATTTGAATTTTTTGGCTGATGTTGCCATTCTAGCAGCTTCAAAGCATATAAATATAACTCCTTTTTTAGTGAAGGCCAAGCCATTCCGAACCTCTGTGATGCCATAGTGAACATTTCTAAACCATTACCCACACACACTGGATTTCAGATGAATATTTTACTATGCTCCAATATTTCCAGCATGTAAAATGAATAACTCTGGGCAATCTGCCATGAAATTCAAGACTTTTTCTTTTAATTTTTACACTATTACATTCAATGTCTGTTTGCTGTATTTTGTCACACTGCAAATAATATTTTAAAACAAATCAGGCTAAGATCCATCTTTCTTTCCTTAAAGAGGAACTTGTATAAGATTTTTTTTTTTTACTGATGTAATCACCAATGCATAGCTGTTAAACCTTATCTGTTTTTGAGCGTACAGTCTTTGGGTTGGCAAAACGCTGATACTATATAGGTGCTCCAAATTTAAGATTCAGTCCATTGTCCAAGCCTTTATTCCTGTGTGTGTCATAAGAATCTTTTTAAAACATGTCAACTTACATACTGCATCTATATAACATGCACAGAGACTATAGATATGTGTGTTAATCATTACAGCCCTTCAATGTAAAATTTCCCCAACACTCAGTCCAGTTTTCCCATTAGGTGCTTTCTGAATATCCTAAAGCACAATTGGCATACTGACTGAACGACCATTATAAGGAAATAAATGTTAGAATATAGCTGATCACTTATCAAATATTCCCATCCAGAGGAGATGATGACCCAATGTTACACTGAAATTAAGGTAACAAAGTTTACAGAAAGTTACAGTAAAATATTTATGCAGCCTGGTCAATCTTTCCAGGGTCCTCCAAAGTTTCATTTGAAGCAGTATCTACACTGGGCGATGAACAGTTGTCTCCCACGTGACATTTATCCACCTATGGCTAACCTAAGGCACCAAAATTGTTTATTGCAGTAAAGTATACTTAGACCCTTACCTTGTAAAACAACCCATTCAGTCTCAAATAGAAATGAAAGGCAAAATGTGTATATATATATAAAAATATAATATTGTCAAAAGTATTGGGACACCTGCCTTTACACGCATATGAACTTTAATGGAATCCCAGTCATAGTCCGCAGGGTTCAATATTGAGTTGGTCCATCCTTTGCAGCCTGGGAAGGCTGTCCACTAGGTTTAGGAGTGTGTCTATGGGAATGTTTGACCATTTTTCCAGAAGCCCATTTGCAAGGTCAGGTACTAATGCCGGACAAGAAGTCTCGCTCTAATTCATCCCAAAAGGTGTTCTATCGGGTTGAGGTCAGGACTCATCCATGTCTTTATGGACCTTGCTTTGTGCACTGGTGTGCTGTCATGTTGGAACAGGAAGGGGCAATCCCCAAACTTTTCCCACAAAGTTGGGAGCACAAAATTGTCAAAAATGTCTTGGTATGCTGACGCCTTAAGAGTTTCCTTCACTGGAACTAAGGGGGCCAAGCCAAACCTATGAAAAACAACCCTACACCATAATCCCCCCTCCACCAAATGATTTGGACCAGTGCACAAACCTGGTGGACAGCCTTCCCAGAAGAGTTGAAGCTGTTCTAGCTGCAAATGGTGGGCCAATTCAATATTAAACCCTACAGACTAAGACGGCAAAGTCATTAAATATCATGTGTGTGTAAAGGCAGCCATCCCAATACTTTTGAAAATATAATATATACAGTATCTTGCAAAAGTGAGTACATCCCTCACATTTTTGTAAATATTTTATTTTATATATCTTTTCATGTGACAACACTGAAGAAATGACACTTTGCTACAATGTAAATTAGTGAGTGTACAGCTTGCATAACAGTGTAAATTTGCTATCCCCTCCAAATAACTCAACCTACAGCCATTCATGTCTAAACTGCTGGCAACAAAAGTGAAAATGTCCAAATTGGGCCCAATTAGCCATTTTCCCTCCTCGTGTCATGTGACTCATTAATGTTACAAGGTCTCAGGTGTGAATGGGGGGCAGGTGTGTTTCATTTGGTGTTATTGCTCTCACTCTCTCATACTGGTCACTGAAAGGTTAAACATGGCACCTCATGGAAAATAACTCTATGAGGATCTAAAAAAGAGAATCGTTGCTCTACATAAAGATGACCTAGGCTATGAGAAGATTGCCAAGACCCTGAAACTGAAATGCAGCACGGTGGCCAAGACTATACAGCAGTTTAACTGAATGGGTTCAACTCAGAACAGACCTTGCCATGGTCGACCCAAGAAGTTGAGTGCACATGCTCAGCGTCATATCCAGAGGTTGCCTTTGGGAAATAGACATATAAATGCTACCAGCATTGCTGAAGTGCAGAGGTTTGAAGGGGTAGGGGGTCAGCCTGTCAGTGCTCAGGCCATACACCACACACTGCATCAAACTGGTCTGCATGGCTGTCGTCCCAGAAGGAAGCATCTTCTAAAGATGATGCACAAGAAAGCCTGTAGTTTGCTGAAGACAAACAGACTAAAGGCATGGATTACTGGAACCATGTCCTGTGGTCTGATCAGACCAAGATAAACTTACTTGGTTCAGATGGTGTCAAGCATGTGTGGCGGCAACCAGGTGAGGAGTACAAAGACAAGTGTCTTGCCTACAGTCAAGCATGGTGGTGGGAGTGTCATAGTCTGGGGCTGCATGAATGCCAACATGTACTGTGACATACTGAAGCAAAGAATAATCCCTTCCCTTTAGAGACTGGGCTGCAGGGTAGTATTCCAACATGATAACGACTCCAAACACACCTCCAAGACGACCACTGCCATACTAAAGAAGCTGAGGGTAAAGGTGATGGACTGACCAAGCATGTCTCCAGACCTAGACCCTATTGAACATCTGTGGGGCATCCTCAAATGGAAGATAGAGGAGTGCAAGGTCTCTAACATCCACCACCTTCGTGATGTCGTCATGGAGGAGTGGAAGAGGACTTCATGGCAACCTGTGAAGCTCTGGTAAACTCCATGGCCAAGAGGGTTAAGGCAGTGCTGGAAAATAATGGTGGCCACACAAAATATTGACACTTTGGGCCCAATTAGGACATTTTCACTTAGGGGTGTACTCACTTTTGTTGCCAATGGTTTATAAATGAATGGCTGTGTGTTGAGTTATTTTGAGGGGACAGCAAATTCACACTGTTATGCAAGCTGTATACTCACTACTCTACATTGTAGCAAAATGCCATTTCTTCAGTGTTGTCACATGAAAAGATATAATAAAATATTTACAAAATTGTACTTACTTTTGTGAGATACTGTATATATATATATATATATATATATATATATATATATATATATATATATATATATATATTATTATTATTATTATAAATACCCTTTCTTTCTTTTTTTTTTTTAAAGTGATCACATAATCTCTGTTCTCCGCTGCATAAGAAGTTCAGAGAGGTTGTGGCGGAGGCTGCAGCAGAGGTGGGGGGTGTCAGCAGGAGGCAGAAAAACAGCAGCATTTTGATCTTTCCAGTGAACGGCTGTGCAGGGGAGCTTGTCAGTACAAGTCTGACCACTGGAGTACAGGCAGCCTGTACTCCCAGTTGGAATGCAAAGAAGAAAACACAACCTCATTGAGATGGATGAGCTTTCATGCCTGACATGATCAGTTTGAAATAGGAAATCAGGGGTTCTGGCAGGATGTCCAGGTATTTCACACAGGGGGAAGCAATGCAGAGAGAACATGATACTTTTTAACATAAGTACATGGTACAACTGATGCATATCGGGAATATGAAATGTTGGGGTAACAAACAATTCTAAGTGTTAACATAACTTTGTCCATAGGATTACACTGAGAAAAGACACTGCCACTTGTACATATAATGGACAAATATTACTGCATGGGGTACATGGTAACTGAGTTTTTTCATATTTATTGATAGCGATATTTACATTACCCTGAAAAAAAATAAATAAAAAAAAAAAAAAAATATATATATATATATATATATATATACAGTATATAAATAAATAAATATATATATATATATATATATATATATATACACATACACACACACATATATATATATATATGTATATATCTTTATATATATGTATATGTATGTATTTATATACACTGTATTTACTGTATTTAATGAGAAAATATTTAAAAGCTGTAGCTTACCATTACAGTATGTTCATTCCCCCTCCCAATTCCTCCTTTACGCCTGCACAGTTTTTATTGTATTTTGTCAAACTTCCCAATGCCAGCTGTTCAGCCAGCTCAGCATGAAGTTGTTTATTATTGATGGATAAAATGTTCAAACATTTAAGCAAATGAAAATCAGCTTTGCATTCCTAATTAATTAATTAATAGCACTGTAAATGCCAGCATTCTTCTCGCAGGTACCAGCGAAACAATACTGATTTTCTTCACATTCCCGGAATATTAATTCATTTTTTTTTTTTTCTCATCCTGCTAATTCTCGGGAAGCCTCTCATGCAAACATATTAGCAAAGAGTAAATATTGAATTTAAAACAAAACTACCAGCTTCATCTTTCACTGTACACAGAGTAGGATTTAAAGCGGGATTTAAATTTTCTTGGCTTCTAATTAAGTAGTGATAATCAGGCTTTCTGCTTAGGGTCACTTCCTGGGAGTGATTTTAGTTATTAAAATGCATGTTTGTGTTTGTTCTGCTTGGTGCGCTAGAACTAGATCTCTTTTAATATCGCTGCAAATATGCAAATGGATGCTTCATATTAGTGTGCAATTTATGGCAATCTTCTCTAATTTTCTGAAAGGGCAGGAGTGGAACCTTGTCACTCATATATTTCTTTTTTTTTTTTTTAGTTAAGCTAAACTAATTATAAGGCTTTTTTCTCGTGAAACTCTAAAAGTGTGTGGCGAGTGACATAACAGCGAATGTGACAGATTTGGCTTGAATGTAAGAGCCTTGCATTTAGCTTCTCCCGTTCACGAGGATGGCCTTCAGCAATATTTGAATGTCACTGCTGGTTGATAGATAATTTAAAAATTACATCAGTTAGATCTACATCTGAGGAGCTGACTGCTGGAAACCTTTTCAAATGGCTTTATCAAAAAATAAACAGCTCTGATATATAACACATGTCCAGTGCTTTTGTCAGAAGACTATTTTCAGAGGCCTAAAATTAAAGGGAAAGTGCTAGCTATAACACATTTTTTATCTTTCTTTTTTTTAACTCTTTTCTTTTTTTTATTCTTACAAGCGATGCTGTTGTTCTATGCTAGCTTATACTTAGATAAAGCATTTTCTTTTTGTACATCATGGGACACAGAGCCATAAATCATAACATGTGGGTTATATAGTCACCTTTAGGCGAGAGAACACTGGCAACCAATCAGAAAGGATGCCACCCTATATAACCCCTCCCACACAGAAAGTACCTCAGTTTTGTAGCAAGCAAACAAAGACCCCATAGAAGGGGGGAGGGACCTCTGCGTCTCATGATGTACTTCAAGAAATGGATTTTACAGGTAAGTCTGTATTAACCACTTGCCGACCAGTCACGTTGACTGTACTGCGGCAAAGTGGCTCAATTCTGTCCAGCGACATAGACCTACGTCGCTGGACTCCTCCCCTTGTGGGCGGCGCTCACGCGCCGCCGGAGGCTCGCTCCCGCTGTTTTCAGTCACAGCGGGAGTCAGGCCAGGGGAGGAGCGGCGGGAAATCGAGTTTGGCGATCCGCCCGCTTGTGTAAACAAAGCGGGCGGATCTCCTAAGTGACAGATTGCAGGGTTCAGCATAGCTGAACATGCGATCTGTCCCTGTGTCACTCAGTCACCTCCCCCCACACACGTCAGTAAGCACCAGGCATACATTAACCCCTCCCTCTCCAATAAAATTAACCCCATTCCCTGCCAGTGTAATTTTTACAGTAACAGTGCATATTTATAGCACTGATTACTATAGAAATGTCACTGGTACCCCCAAAAGTGTCAAAAATGTCAGTCAAGGGTCCGATCTGTCCGCCGAAATGTCGCAGTCCCGCAAAAAAAAATCGCAGATCGCCGCCTGTAGAAATGTCACTGGTACCCCCAAAAGTGTCAAAAATGTCAGTCAAGGGTCTGATCTGTCCACCGAAATGTCGCAGTCCCGCAAAATAATCGCAGATCGCCGCCATTATTAGTTAAAAAAAAAAAAAAAAAAAATGACAGAAATCTTTCCCTTAGTTAGTAAATGCAATAACTTTTGCGCAAACCATTCAAAATAGGCTTATTGTGATTTTTTTTAGGAAACATAGGTAGCAGAAAACAAATTGGCCAAAAATTTAAAAAAAATTTGATTTTTACATTTTTGGGGGGGGGGGGGGGGAGTTTCATTGAAAAAAATGAAAAATATTGTTATTTTTTCAAAATTTAAGCTCTTTTTTTGTTTACAGCGCAAAAAGTAAAAATCGCACAGGTGATCAAATACCACCAAAAGAAAGCTCTGTTTGTGGGAAAAAAACGTAAAGGACGTAAATTTCGTTTGGGTACGGCATCGCACGACCGCGCAATTGTCAGTTAAATTTGCACAGTGCCGAATCGCAAAAGTGGCCTGGACGTAAGACAGCAAAATCCTCCGGTGGTAAAGTGGTTAAAATATAAATATACTCTATGTTGGAGCTGTGTTATTTTTCCCATCATCCCCATTTTTATTGCAGAATTCCTTAAAATTAAACCACCAGTAGAAAGCTGTAGTTGTAGAAGGAGTTTTTCAGCTTTTTTTTTTGCAGTAACGTTTTTCAGCGTTTTTTTAGCTTTTTTCAACTGTAGCGTTTTTTAGCATTTTTAAGCAAAACTATATATTCTCCCACAAAAGCTTATGGCTCAAAAACGCTGATAAATGCAGAATAATTGCATTTTTCTGCGTTTTTTTAAGTTTTTTTTATAGTTTTCAAGTTTATATCAGAGTTAGAGCGTTATTTCAGCTAAAAAACTCCTCTCAAAATCCACTAGTTCTGTTTTTTTTTCCAGCTGATAACAGCCTATGTGTGCATGGACACAAAGGACAACATGCTGGGGAGTTTACTAGCTGCAGAAAAAAAACATCTGAAGCCAAAAACAGCAGCTGTGAAAACGTCCAGTGTGCATGAGGCCTAAAGGTTATTTTTTTTCAATAAAAAGTTGTTTTACTTACCTGCTATGTGCAATGGTCTGCACAGATAAGCCCTGATCCTCCTCTTTTGGGGTACCCCACTGGAGCTCTGGGCTCCCTCATTTCTCCTCTCCTTCCTATGGTGGCACATGTGTGTGCTCGATCCTGAGCCAGGCTGTGTGCATCTATTGATACATATGGTGTGGCTCATCCCTGCCCCCAGCTCCCTAGTCACATGATTTTATTGACTGCAGCAGGAGCCAATGGCTCCCAGTGCTCTCACTGAGTCCTGTGACAAGAAAGAGAGCAGCGCTGCTGCTGCTTTTAGGCACAGCTCTGGATTGAGATTGGGCTCAGGTAAGTTTTTGAGGGGGCTGGGAGGAAGCTGAATATGAAAGTTTGTTCTAAATCTGAAACAAGTTGACTTTTTATTCTACATCTTATAACAAAACAGACATGTATTTGGTGTCTCCTTATATCATAGGTGCTTCTCTTCTTTGCTATTCATTGCTGACCAATAAGGCACTTCCATCAGTCAAGGGCTAGTGGGGAGAGGAAGCAGGACAGAAAAACCAGGCCATCTTAGAAATATAACATATGTAGCACCCTACAGGTAGGTGCTAGGTAAATGTATAGTGGGCCTTGTCTGTCTAACAGCAGGGCCATGATTTCTTTAGTTAGGGTGTCATTGGTTTCAGATGTGTTTGCTGAAGGGGAAGTCTCCCCCCTGCCTCCTGTGAGAGGCTTCTCATAGGGCAGTGGAGGAAGCCCAATAAGGGGACACATTCAAGCTTGTAACTACCCCAGAAGGCAGATTATGCCGCAAAGGATTCTGGGAGTGGATATACATTTGGGGGAAGTGCGTGACATGGTGTCTTTGGCGGCAGCAGAGTCCTAGGAGGGAGAGAGCGGCTGTCTCTCCTCCTGTCTGAGGAAGCGGATGTCTCGGGGTGTCGCCTGGGAATCCAGAGAGTGCTGAGTTGAGCTGGGGGGGGATCAGGTGTGCCGAGAACTTGCGGAGAGCGAGAGGGGTCCAGTTCCAGGAAAGCCTACACAGGTTGTGAGTACTGAGGATTGCCCCTGGGGGTGTGCCTAAAGTCAGAGGGGACCGCTCCAGTGTCAGCTAGCTGAGGAAAGGGAGTACCTAGGTTGAGGACCCTGAAGTTACAGAGGGGGTACATAGTCAGTGAACCCCGAAGAGTTCAAGGTAAAGGGGGCACCTGCAGTTTGGGCCCTGGAATGTACAGAGTATCAGTTGAGAGTTGCAGCCATACAGGGACCTACATCAGACTGCCTTAAGCCATTGCAGGGCTGGGGGGAGTAGCCGGTGACTTTGCAGTACCGCATTGTCAGTAGTTCTATAATCCACAGTCCTGGATCTTCTGGAGGATTCAGCACTTCTATCAAGTTACAGTGTGTTCTGAGAGTCAGTGAGCGTTGGCTAGCGTCGGCTGGCGTCAAGGCAACGCTAACAGACATTTTTCCTGGATAAAGTCCCAAATTAAATCTAGTTGAGCCTAGAGGAGTATCCCACTGATTCCCTTCTCCCATCCCCTTTATCCACAATAAAACCACAAAACCAAGATCCTGGAGTTGTCAATGTCTCAGTTCTCACACAGGGTCGCAGGTCACATGGGCTGGAGAGGTAACCAGTAACAATGGCAGACCCACATCAGGCTCAATGCCTGGAAAACCTGCTACACATACAATTGCAGGTACAATTATTATATAAGCCTCTGTTTTAATGCAAACTGTTAAACTGGATAATTTGGTTGATTGCAGGCTGGTTGGTAAGTTGAGCTGGGAATTTTCTTTGATTTTGTTTGACATGCGTTGCCCTTCCATGTGCTCCTTGCTGCAAAGGCCATTTATAGGTGAGGACAATGGCCTTTTGTTTGTACAATTACTATACAGTTTAAGCACATTTTTAATTTCTACTTTTTGATATCTAATAGATATGTATCAACTGCACATGGTCCAACTATTGATATATTAGCCCTCAACTGCAACATTATCATTGATTGTGCATTTTAAATGGCAACTCCGCTTAGTGTGGTGCAATAATGATCTAAGCGTGATATGTTAACATCAATCTGGGCACTTCCAGGTCTCATCGTCCTGTGTTTTTTCTGGCTGCATCCAGTTCCAGACTAATATACATTTATCAGTTTTCCAAGACTAAAGTAGTCAAAAGAGCAGATTAGCAAATCTGGAAATGTTGAGGAATTTCAGTGGAATAGGACACAGAATAGGAGATGTTTTACATTCTGTTGCTATTAAGAAAGAATTCCAGGTATCAATATTTTTACATAGATACACTGGTCCAGCTTGGGCTAATGTAACCATGCATATACCATACCTATGACTACAGTGATCTCCACTGTCCCTCCACAGGTCCCTTTGAAGAGCACCTGCCCTGCTGCATTCTGAACACATGAGGTCACTGTGATCTCTTTGCATTTTCTCAATAAATGAAAAGCATTTTGACTGGTGAGGTGGAGAAGTGGTGCGATGATGTCAATATTTTCACCTCATCCAATCAGAAATTGCTTTTCATTCATTGAGAAAAGCATTCTATTCCATTTCACCATCTGAATGGTGCTCATGCTCAGTGCGTGACCTCCTGTGTTCACAATGCAGCAGGGCAACTGCTCAGTACGGGAAGTTTTTGCAGATTACTATAGTAGTGTAGTATAGTAGTACTTCCTACAGAGATCAGCTTCTAGAGGGATCCTGTAGGTATAATACATGCATAGTTACATTGGTCCAAGTTGGAACAATGAAACTAAGTAAAAATATCCATACCTTGAATTCTTCTTTAACATATCCTGTCATGCAAATCATACCCAGCAAAGATATAATTGTAAATAAGACAGTGAATACTTACCTATCACAATGCCTATGCCACATAAGTCTGCTCTGTAAAAATGCCCCACTAGGAAACAGACACTTCAGGGAGGGAAGATCTCCTGTTTTTATGGCAGATTTACCTAGCTCCTCCTGCTGACTTCCATGCTACTATTGTACTCTGCAATCAGTGGAGAGAAAAGGGAAGAACTAGTGAACAATGTGAGGGACCCAGGAGACCAAAACTCACAGTGTCAGTATCTTAGCAGACTTGGGTGGGGGCAGTTTTACAGAAGTGTTCAGTGATGCAGGCAGTGGAAAGGTTAGGTATTTAGGGGCTGATTTACTAAAGGCAAATAGACAGTGCAATTTCCAAAGTGCAGTTTTTTTTTTTTTCCTACATATAATTGGATATTATTTGCAAAGTGAAGGTTTATTTCATTTACAGAGCTCAGGAGCAACTGCACTTTGCCTTTAGTAAATCAACCCCTAACTGTCATTTTGTATAGGTACATCTTTGCTGGGCATGTTTATAAACCTAACCGGAGGAAGTATTGTTCTAGACATATAATAGACCAGCCTTTCCCAACCTTTTCAACACAGAGGAACCCTTAAAATATATTTCTGGTCCCGGGAAACAACTAAAACTCATGACACATTAGTCTACAACAAAATCTACAACTCATGACACATTAGTGTGACATTATATGGGGGAAGAATGCTCCTTACTTTTGTTATCATTGGGAAGAATTACCCCCTTACAGAGAGCTAAAAGGAACAATGGTGTCATTAGGAACGTATCTAAGAGGCAGGAATTGCCCATTGCTCAAGGAACCCCTAGCAACCTCAGAATGAACCCTAGGGTTCCATGAAACCCTGGTTAAGAAACCCCTTCTAATAGACCATGGCTGGTCAAATCAGATTAATTAGCATTAATTTGGTATGTAACTATGACACATAGATTTGGTAAAGAAATCTGATCACACAATGCACACAGGTGTGTATGTTATCATGTTAACAAACCTATCATATTGGATCTTCATTTTACTTTTATCTTTTTATAAAATTAACAACTTAAAGTTACTTCTAATTGAAAAGGTCTCTATTTAGAGGGTTTCTGCAGAGAGTAGCAGCCTTTTGATACTACAATAAGGAAAACGTTGATAGGAGCTGCAATCCAAGCACTTAAATTAGCAACTTAAATGTATATTTATAGAGAGAAGACACATTGGGATTTGGAAGACTCAGGTGATGTCTTCGTCTTTGATGTAAGGTTGTGGCATGTGTCAGGCACAATGCTAATAAGGATTGCCAGCCTCTGTAAATATTTAGAAAACACAGAGTCATTAATAGCTCCTAATTTGCATCTTTATGTGCTGTAATTCACCTTCTAATTGCTGACTTAACTATTGTGATGTTGTGGGCTGCATCGGCATACGGCCGTGTTACTTTTATTGATTTATTGGTACGTACTATACCTACTTTGAAATTTTCAAAGCGTGCTCTTTTGCCTTAGGGATATATGGAAATCCTCTAATTCTCTGTATATATGCATATGTGACTGCAGACAACCAGAATCGACTTGTCTGTGCTATTCTACCCTTTTAAAATGACAAGAAAATATAAGGAGCAGGATAGATCTGTCACTAAACAAACAAAAAGATGAAAACTTTTCTCATGCTATACTTTTTTTCTCTGAGAAGCAATTGGAACATGTCCCTGTAAACAACAATGCCAAACTATGCATAAATCTACGCAGACAAATGCTTGACAGGATGTGTTGTTAGAAATAGAATGGCATGCACATCATTAGCTGTGTTATGAGACAAGATGCCTGGCAATTTTTCCTTTCTTTTTCTCTGTGCACTGGCTTTCTGCTAACTCTCACAATGATCTGTCAGTTTGTAAACCATAAATAAATATTTAAATAGGGACAATTAAGTAGGGCTGTCTGGGGTACTGCTGCTGCATTTATCCTTTCCAGAACGGTGCACAAATATATGTTTGCATGTGTGTCTGCGCATAGAATGTATTTATACATTTGCATCTATCTATCTATCTATCTATCTATCTATCTATCTATCTATCTATCTATCTATCTATCTATCTATCTATCTATCTATCTATCTATCTATATCTATCTTAAAGAGAAATTCAAGTTTTCACTGTTTATGTAGCTATATTTTACTGTAAGTAAGCTTCAGCTTTAGAAGCCTACATTAAACTAACCCCATCTATCATTAAATTGACACCATTGGGTACTTTCGGAGCATGCACACATCGACTCACCAGCACCCTTTGGAGCCCCTTAATACATCTGAGAGGCATCTTGGTCGTCTTGGTGACTGGTTGAGATGCACCTATATTGTAATATAAGAAGTGTTGGTTAGGTAATTATAATGTGCTAGGTTTTGGCTTTTTGCCAAGTCGAAATTTGGAGAGGACTGCTCAGGGGTTGTAGATATCTGCAGTTATGCCAGTGTAAAAAAGTCCTTTACTGAAATATAGAAACATAGAAAAGTGATGGCAGAAAAAAAGACTGAGTGGTCCATCGAGTTTGCCTGTTATATTTTTTTTCTCTTTTTTTTTATTCTTACCTTTTATAGATCTATGTTTGCCCCAAGCATGTTTGAAGCCATTTACTGTTGACTGTCTTATATTATTTCTGCTGGAAGCTTATTCCAAGCATCCACTACCCTTTCAGTAAAATAATACTTCCTAGAATTAGTTTTGAACTTTCCTCTAGTTAGTTTGAGGTCATGTTCCCGTGTTCTTAATTTTGGTTTCATATTAAAAAAACACTGCCCTCCTTAACCAAATTGACCCCCTTGATGAATTTAAAGATTTCAGTCATGTCTCCCCTTTCCCTTCTTTCATCCAGACTGTACATATTAAAGTGGTTGTTATGCCACTATTTTATATTTATACCATCCCATCTGTTATATATCGATATGTGTCCCAGTGCCAGTGCAGTATAAAAAAATACAGATTTCCAACATATCTCAGAGCATCTCTCAGCGCTCACGTGACTTCTCGGCTCTCTCCTCTCCCTGGCTGACAGCTATAGTGGGAGAGGCCGAAAACTCCTGCTGATGTCAGCCGGGAGGAGGGGAGGAGAGGAGCAGAGAGACCAGGAGGGATCTGAAAAATTGAGTATTTGATTGAGCCTTTGATTATTTTAGTCAATTTAAGCACAGTTAAATACCTGTGCCCTGCTGAAGGGAAAGTCTGTGTGGCCCCTGAAACACATTGGATTAATTTCTGCTATAACTCATGTTAACATGTAAAACTCTTTGCACTATATATGCAGAAATTCTTAGCTTTGGGTTTTCTCCCCATTTCCAAAGAAGGTCCTAATTTGTGGAGTGCTGCTGAACTGAACCACGTGTGCCAAGTGATGATTTGATTGGCTCATTGAAAATCCAAAACCTCATTTTTATGTACGTTATTATGTATGTACGAATTCTTAGGAGGTATTTAGTATTGGATTCTGTCTTGCTCCATTCCTTCCCCACAGTCTGTATCTCCTGTTTTAGTGACTTCTTTGGGAATGGCTTCTTACGCTTTTAACTACAGCAACCTATATGTGCTTAGTACCATTCCTTTTGGAATACCAAATATTCTTTCCAGCGGCCCTACAGCAAATGTGAGTTGGCTATATGGAGGGGATGCTGTGGCACCTTTGCAGAAGCCTGAAAATATTAAGACAGTGAAGTTGGGATTCTGTCCCAGAGGAAGAATATTGTATGCTAAAAAAATATGAAACGTGTTGGATACCCCCTCCCTCTGTGGATTTTTTTCTGGCTTAATGAAATCATCTAACAGATGCTTTCATTCACAGTAACAGCTGGATGGACGAACCCCTCCTACCATGCTATTGTATTCTGACAACCCTGACCAGCGACTGTCAGAATACCCAACTAGTGGCTGCATCTGATAGGAGCTGCTGTTCACTTAAAAATTTCTTTCAATTTTTAAATTAAAGGAATTTGGGTGGGAAGGGCAACATAGCCTGTTTTACTTTAAAACAGTAAATCATTTTCTGTTACCTTGCTCATTAAGGTCAGAATGACAGGTTCTCGTCTATGACTACAATCACCCTCCATCCACTCACTGACGCTTGCCTTTCCTGTACTTCCCTTCAGTACTATTCTTCCATAAGAGCCTAAAAACAGATGATGTTGGAGCTTACACAGGGTTAGCTTCTTCTTCATCAAGTGAAAGTTGTAGAGATTAGCTATTGGCCACTGGCCACTGGCCACTGGGACCCAATCAATGCATTCTGGAAAGAAGACACATGCTCCTCCATACCTGGAGCAACAGGTATTTACTAAGGACTCTGATTAAGGCTTGTTGTGTGCTGCTGGGCACACTGCCACAAATGTAACTTCCAGGAATGGTTGTCAGTTTGACAGTCAAGGTCAATATCCGTGTAGTAGAGTTGATGGTCAGCTTTCAGCACTATTTGTAAGAAACAGATATTATTTCAGGATCAGTGCTTGTTATAATGTAAAACTTTCATACATTATGATATTTTATAGCTTGTATTATATCATTGCTTCTGACAGCCTGTACCTTTTGTTTTTTACACTAGAAACAGACATTCATTGTCCTATATATATTATCAATGCCACCCAGGAGTTCCCTAGACTGCACCTTTCTTGTTTCAGGATTTTTACTAGTCCCTTATCTATGAAAACAGGTATGAAAATTGGGTGGCTTTACCTTTAAAAGGAAAATGGACACATGGGTTAATACTTAACTTTGGTTGAAGAAGATTGACACACTATCAATAAAGGCATATGGCAAAAGGCTTTAGGGAAATAGATATTCAATGTTCAGTGCCAGGTTGGAGGCTTCACTAAGTCTTTGTTCAGCTGCTTAGGGCAAATCTAAAATGAAGAGTTCCTTCACTATTATTAATCAAGTTGCTTATCTTCAGTGCAGTCATGCCTATTTTTCTCACTGCACGGCGAAATTTGTGCATCACGCATATTTATTAAGAATGCAAAGTCATGTATGATCTATGGTGTATAATAATGTAACTGAATGCATGAGCAGGTCTCATGGTCTTATACATATAGGCAACACTTAAACAACAGTAATATTTAAATTAAGGCATGTGGTTCTACAAATATTTATTTTAAAGGGAGATAAGAAATTACTTCATACATATTCAACATTATTGTTATTAATCCTATGTCCATAGTACTACTGCAATTAGAAGAGATGTGGGCAGCATGCTATTTACTATAAGTTTTTTTTTGTCCAAAACCTATTGCAGTATAGTAGGAGGAGGCAGTATCATATCTCAATGCTTACTGTTTGGGTTCATTTTTCATTTTATTTTGCAATGTTTGACAACATTTAACTATTGCCTGGTGAATTCTGCAAGCCAGGGCCAGATTAGTGAATAGGCCACATAGGCAGTGGCCCAGAGGTGCCAAAAAACTACCCACTTATCATGCTACTGGCATACAGATATACTCTAGCCTGCCTACTTGACTGCATTGCCACCTTATCCTCCTTGTTGCTTTTTTGCAAAGATTATGATTTATCATTTTGGCATGGTTTATCCTGTTCTCGGTGAAACATTTTGAGCGGGCAAATAGTTTCTTTTTCACATCCAACCCTGGCATTGAGTAGAACACAGTTACACAGAGCCTGGAAAGAGGGAAACTACATCATTTATGCTAAAAGCAGCCTGGGCTGTTAATTAAAGTTATCTAGGGTCCACTATGAACAGGCCATAGCCAATCCCATAAGGGCAAAGTCACATCATTGCTCATGCTATTATTTTCTTAACGTGAATCTTTGATTCGCCCAAACATTCAAACTTTTTAGATCTTACGCAGAGCTAAGCACTCTATTTCTACCATACATGGCAGTGTTGAGGCCTAGCATTTGGCAGGTCATGTACACAGTGTTGCATCATAGGAGGAAGAAAAGACATGCTTCTCAATACTTCTTCCCCTCTGTGTTCAGCCAGCCACAAAGAGAGCAGTGGTTCCGGGGGGTGAAGGGGGTAGGGACTGGGCCCCTTCCATTCTCTGTAGAAGTAACCAGGCCATTGCTGCTTGGATCCCTTCTACAGTAAAGTCCATTGTTAGCTGCAAATTTCGATACAGGGATCATGGCTGTATTGGCAGCCAAGATCCTTGTATAACAATTTCAGCATGAGTACATACAGATACTTCTTAAGGGCATAAAGTGGGTAAAACACAAAGTATTGCACATTGCTCTGGTTGGAATTTGGAACTGTAGGAAGCTAAAGGGTAAGTCAGTAAAAAAAGGGGTGAAGCAAAGAATTGGGTGAACCTGTTGCTTTGTTCTGCATGGGAAGCACATTATGCTAATTTTTCACTGTATTGGTTAAAGTGATTGTAAAGCCTCAAAAACAAATGTTATACTTGCCTGGGGGCAAGAGGACAGGGTGGAAGGGGAAAGGGTGGAAGCTGCATATTAAAAGGATTTCTATGCATTCTATGAATGAAGGTAAACAAACCTTGTCTGTGCAGCAGCCCCCCTCTAATACTTACCTAAACCTGTTCTTTCTCCAGCACTGTGCATGTCCCCCGCTGCTGTCAATCCCATCCAGTTAGCTAATGAGGGGTGAGGGGGGTGAGAGGAGAGCAGCAGCTCAGCTCCGGTGCTCCCATTGCATGCTGCTTGCTCTGTGGGCACTCAGCAGGAGAGAGGGGCCAGGAGCGCTGGCGGAGGACCCGAGAAGAGGAGGATCGGGGTTGCTCTGTGCAAAACCACTGCACAGAGTAGGTAAGTATGACATGTCTGTTGTTTTTTAAAAAGAAAAATGCCTTTATTATCACTTTAACTATATATATATATATATATATATATATAAAACTGCATCTTCTTTGTGTGAAAGCCTATAAGGTACACTTCGATTCCTTCACATATGCAGCATTGTATAGAAGCAAGAAACTTCTGACAAATGAATTCAGGTGTGCATAGCATTATGTAAGCAGCAGTTTTTCACGTGGATGCAGCAGGTCAACCCTAGCAAAGTTATAAGACAATAACCAGGTTTACCACTGCCCCATTTCAACACCACTGAAATTTTGCCTGCCTCTTAAGCCAACAATTTTTCCATTGCTAGGGCCTGCTCTTCTACACTTGGAACATTAAAATAGAAAGCAAGCCTCATAATAAGATAGTTTTTATGCACATATGACATACATATACAATTATTGTTTCACTTCACTAAATTAATGATATCTGAGCATTTGTTATGGCTTACTGCAATTCCCACTTTGTCAATGCTCTTTGCACTGCTTTAGGGAATAAGACTATATTTGGTTACCAGACCCGTATGGAGTGATTTACATAGGTTAGTAGACAAGTAGCAGTAGAAAAAAGTATGCTTAGGATCTCTAGGCCTAGGCAGTGTAACAATAGATATGGTAGCTATGTCATTGCACCTAAAAGTGGACCTAGAAATAGACATAATTTCTCATGTTACCTCCATGCATGCTAAGTAATGTGTAACACTTTTTATTACCCCTTACAGATCAGAGTACTCCCCTTAGCAACATTTCCTTCTATTTTCCTTGCTTAACCACTTGCCAACTGTCCAGTAGTAATTTTACTGCTGGCCATCGGCTCTCCTGGGCACCCCGAAATACCTATATATCGCTCTGAACCTCCTGCCTCTCATGCTATGGTTAGTCACAGCATAAGTTCATCAACAGGCTCAAAGGCAATGATTTTGGCTGTGAACCTGCTGATTGCTGTGGCCAATCAAAGTACAGGTCAGTGCGTGTTACTAAACCCATATCTGGCTGTTTTTTTCTCCCTGATTTCGTTTACTGTTCAGAGTTGAAATCAGGAAGAAAAGCCAGCCAGTCTGTGAGTAAAATCATCACACATACACTTAGGCACACAGTTAACCCTTTAATTTCCCTCCTGATCACCCTTGTCACCCAGCCAGTTAAGTCTTACTCTAAACCTGGTACACTACAGTTGTTTATTGCACGAAAAAAAACTGACAGCTTCGGTCGGGAACCACTGTAATAACCATGCAAGGTTAGTCCAGCGACGTTGAGCTGTTGTTTTCTGACAGGGGGGCAGCCCCCCACCAGAACACTCCAATCAACGCTCTCTGCCATTGGCTGAGAGCACTGATTGGGAATCGGTCGCCTGCTGGTTTTCTAGCATGCACGTCCGGCAAGCACATACACACGGGCAGAATGTCGGCCCATTGGCAAATGTCTCCCATCATTCTGCCCATGTGTACGGGGCTTGAGAAATGCTTCCTCTTGCCTGCAGCAGATTTATGACATCATCACAACCTAGGAAATATCACTTCACTGGAACCTAAGAACTGTTCTTTATTGATAGATAGTTAAGCATTTTTAAACATAATAATATAATAATATAATAAAAAAATAATAATTATACTGTTGCTGTATATTGTGATAAGTCTGTCATTTATTTTTTATGTCTAGCATAATTGCTGATACATAATTCAGTTAACAGAATATATTTTGAAGAGATACAGTATATGATTCCATGAAAAATGTGAAACTCCTCTTCCATGTCCATGATCTATACTAAAACAGTACATGTAGGAACAACTTCATGTAGGGATACAGAAGTGATAATTAATTACATTTTAGAGTAAAGACATGCAATCATTGCAATGTCTCTTGTTATGAACACAATTAGAAAATGTATCACTTAAGTCCTGCAGGCTTATTAAAAGGGAAGTGCAAAGTGGAATTACTATATTCAACGTCATAGCAACAGATTAAATATTTTTGTCGCCTAGCTTTAGCAAAGTAGACATCATAATGAAAGCTATGCGTTGGTATACATATTTTAACTTCAATCAAGAGGGTTAGTATCTCTGTTGCTGTTTTTTTTTTCTAATTTCTGTCTGTGTCACTGTTGGTTTGACCCCCCCCCCCCTTACTTCCTAATGATGACCACACAGTAAGTGAGGGTAATTTCTCCAACATGGACATAGCAATAAAATCTGACAGTTCGCACCTTTCCATATTCTGTCTTAAAGCGGAGTTCCGGCCTCAAAATTTTTTTTCCATAAAAATACCCCCTGGGACAGTCAGGGCTAGTGCATTTCAGCAATGATAGCCTCTGAACTGTCCCCGGGTTCACTTATCTTTTAGAAGAAATACTTACCTTGAAAATGTCTTGTCCAACACTGCCATCTCTGGTGTGGGCAGCTGAAGCCAGAGCGTCCTCTTTGGTGTCCTCTTTGATGATGTCGGAGTCCCAGAATGCCCTGCACCGGCCCTGCTCGTCACTTCTGGTGCCGGCGCGGCATGCCCAGAAGCTGTTTAGCAGGGAATGACGCGCCTGCACTGGAAGTGACGAGCAGGGCCGGTGAAGGTGCATTGAATCCTGGTAGCAATGACGTTCGACTCCCAGGAGTCAATGCAAGCAGGAAGTGACGTGCGGGCCGTGGCCGCAGAGGGAGGAAGTGGAAGGAAGGTAAGTATATTTTCTTCAAAGACAAGGTAAGTAAAGCAAATAAAAAATTGTGATTATTCAATTCTTTTTCAGGTTACTTAGAGCAAGCGGATGTCAAATTTTTGTTTTGAGGCTGCAACTCCACTTTAATTTAAAAAAAAAAAAAATCAGCATTTGTGTCCCTGATAGAACACTATTGACATTACTATTTTGTCAATATAACCTGCGTAGTCTAAAAACCTAGAATAAACAAAAGTTTTTTTATTTTTTATTTGATTTGGATTATAGGAAACCTGCCATGAGAGAGGCATGGAAGTGAAAAAAGCTAGTTGCCTGCCCGTAATCTTGATGCTCTGGTTTCTTCAATGCTTTCTGAATCACTGACTTGGAACCAGTATAGATATAGGGCCAATTCACACCACATGCAGTCCAGTGTATTTTTATTCTGCATTAAAAATGCACAAAAAGCAGGTTATATGGTTTGCAATAGCATTGTTCACACCAGTGCTTGCAGTTCCAGAGCATTCTAGTTCCAGAAAAAAAAGTAGAACATGCTGCATTTTTCCTGCACTGGACTGTACTGGAACTCTGTAAAACGCTTAAAAACACACTGGAACGCACCTAAATGCACCAAAAATGCAATGGAACACACATCCTTAGCCATAAGGTTAAAAAAAAGAGAGGGAAAAAATTCCCTGGACTGCATTAAAAACGCATCATAAAAGTACTGGAACGCATCAAAAAACGTGCATGCAGAAAAGCATCTGGAACACATCCGGATTGCGTTTCTATGGTGTGAACTGGCCCATAGTAATTTCTGATTTTCTTTCTGACATACATTTACTGCATCTTACTGTATCCTTGTTTTGGGTATGCAACTCTCAAGGCTGCCAGGCAACAAGCATTTTTAGAAAAGATTGGCAATGACAGCCCTGTATTTCTCTCATGATAGGTGATTGTACATAGCGGGAGCCGGTCAGCAAGTCCTTCCCAAGAATTCATGGCCAGGACATGCTGATTGGCTGTGTACATTCACAGCCCAGAGCCCTATGTTGACATTCAACACAGAGCTCTGTACAATAGGAATGATCTGAGTTTCATTCATTGCTGCCTACTTCTGGGTTTTAAGGTGCCCCCACCAGCACCTTGAGACAATCAACACCAAGATTTTTCCCTTACTACACTTTTATACAAAACTACTGATATATTTTTACAATTCTAACATCACTACCTACAAAGTACTAAAAAAAGATTTTCAATTATCATTTTTAGAATCATATTTAAAGTGCAGTTCTGGCCTCAAAAACAACTTTTCACCATCCGCTTGCATTAATGTACCTGAAAAAGAATTGGATAATTTAAATTTTTTTTTTTTTATTTACTTACCTTGTTTTTAGAGAAAATATACTTACCTTCCTTCCTCTTCCTCCCTCTGCGGCTGCCCGCGCCTTCTCTTCCTACTTGCATTGACTCCTGGGAGATGAGCATCATCGCTCACAGGAGTCAATGCGCCTGCACCGACCCCGCTCGTCAGTTCCGGTGCAGGCATGTCATTCCCTGCTAAACAGCTTCTGGTCATGCCCAGAAGCTGTGCAGGGATAACACGCCTGCCCCGGGAGTGATGAGCAGGGCCGGTGCAGGGCATTCTGGGACTCCAACATCACCGAAGAGGACACCGAAGAGGATGCTTCGGCTTCGGCTGCTCACACCTGAGATGGCAGAGCTGGACAAGACATTTTCAAGGTAAGTATTTCTTCTAAAAGGTAAGTGAAACAAGGGAAAGGTCAGAGGCTATCATTTATGAAATGCACTAAAAACTGTATTTTTATCAAAAAAAAAATTTTCAGGGTGGAAATCCACTTTAAGAATACTTTATATACATTTATGTTACTTTTGCATTCAATTGTTATGTAAAAATGTATCTTTGTAAAAAAAAAAAAGAATACGCTTAAAATAAAACTAACATTTCTGTAGTCCTTAAAATGTTAAATGCTAAAGTTCTCATGTAACTTCATTGAGTGGATAAGTTAGCTGCGGCATTTAATTTAACACTTTTATTTGGTGGCTCCTCAGTTTGCTAGAAGTTCAGGACATTCCTTTGGTTTCCAATACATTTATACCATCTTGTACTTACACAAACTCCTAGATCAGCCGAGCGGCTGAATTTTCTAACTTTCCATCTTGTAAGACAAAACCACCTGGTAGTTCTCTTTCCTGCTTTGCATCACTACAAATGTATCATCTTATTCAGACATTGATGTAATAAAATGCTCTCTCAGTCTCAGTCCTGGCAATTCTTTGTGAGCCTAATTCACTTTCAAGTGTAAGGCTATTGCGCCATGCATTGCTTAATTAACGCCACGGCAGAGATGGTCTTTGATAAATAATGCAAAGTCATTTTAAAAATCTGTGGATCCTTTTAATTGTTGTGCACTTTTCTTGTGCTGAATATTAATACGTCTGCAAAATGATTGCTGAATAAAAATATTATCCGCGCAATGAAGCCTCTATAACAAGGTGAAAAGGTAAGCACTTGAATAGCATTGAAAAGAAGATTGGCATGTATTTATCTCTAATGCACTTAATCAAGATCTACAAGCAAACCGTGCATGGTGATGGAAGATACTTAATCTTTTATTATTACATAAATTTTAATAGCAAGTTTTGGTAATCAGTAGCTTAGAAGTACCTATTAGAAGTGAATAAATGCAAGCGCAAAGCAAGAGGGTAGCCCTTTTCTGTTCTTTTATACATTTTTACAATTCTAAGGAACTCATCAGTGGCAGAAAAACTAGCGTACGGTCTTCCTTGGCTCATATATATGTATATTATCTTCACCTACTGTGGCATATCAACTGCCAAGCTTGTTATCTGGCTCTAGCCTCCCATTAGCAGAATCCCTGGTGGAAAGCCGTTTCTCTACATTATATTGTAATGCTCTTGTTAATGATAAATTGATGAAGAGCTGCTTTTTTAGATTAGGTGAGTGGTCCTTTGATAATGGGGTTGGACTCAAGCCAGGGGTTTTATTCAACTTTGCCTGGAGGGTGAGAACTAACTAAAATATTCCTTTCTTGCATTCACTTAGAAAGTGAGACAGTCAAAGAATTTGTGCTTCACCTTTTTAGATGAGAAAATTAAAAGTCTATTCGGCAAAGTCTTGCATTTTGTTTCCACTTGCCTTTTTTTTTTTTTTAAGGCGGCATGTAATTAATTTAAAATGGATGTTATGTACATTATACTTTAATTAAACTGACTTTTTTTTTCAGTATTGACATTGACAGATAAAAATGGTGTTAAATGCTCGTTGGAATTCATTGAGCAGGAAATGCGAAGCTATTAAGCATTGAAATTATTATTTTAATGTAACTTAACTTGCAAAGGATGATTATGCAGGCGGATGTTATAAGAAAATGCAGCACCCAGTGTGAACAGGCAGCCTTGAGTCAAATATATTTTTGTAATGCATTTTTTTCACTAATATTTTATTAACACGCTACTTCAGCTAAAACACAGAGACTATTACATTTTTTAGCCTTGCAACTTAATTTATTACGTTTTTGAAAATCCTCCACAAACCGTGATTTGTTCATATTTGGGGAATATTTAATTAACCCATAAACTTGACTGTTAGATTTTAGCAATCAGTATAAACACTTCTGTTTTAAATCTGATGCTAATATATATAGTATCTCACAAAAGGGAGTACACCCCTACATTTTTTGTAAATATTTTATTAGATCTTTTCATGTGACAACACTGAAGAAATGACACTTTGCTACAATGTAAAGTAGTGAGTGTACAGCTTGTATAACAGTGTAAATTTGCTGTCCCCTCAAAATAACTCAACAGCCATTAATGTCTAAACCACTGGCAACAGAAATGAGTACACCCCTAAGTGAAAATGTCCAAATTGGGACCATTTAACCTTTTTCCCTCCCTGCTGTCATGTGACTCATTCGTGTTACAAGGTCTCAGGTGTGAATGGGGAGCAGGTGTGTTAAATTTGGTGTTATCGCTCTCACTCTCTCATACCGGTCACTGCAAGTTCAACATGGCACCTCATGACAAGGATCTGAAAATAAAATGTTAGCTCTACATAAAGATGGCCTAGGCTATAAGAAGATTGCCAAGATCCTGAAACTGAACTTCAGCATGGTGGCCAAGACCATACAGTGGTTTAACCACTTCTGGACCGGAAGGATTTGCCCCCTCAATGACCAGGCCATTTTTTTGCGATTCAGCACTGCGTTACTTTAACAGAAAATTGTGAGGTCGTGCGATGCTGTACCCAAATACAATTGATGTCCTTTTTTCCCACAAATAGAGCTTTCTATAAAAAAAAAAAAGAGCGAAAATTTTGAAAAAAACGGCATATTTTTTACTTTCTGCAATTAAACATTCCCAATAAAAAAATTTTAAAAATTACATTTTTTTTATCAGTTTAGGCCAATTTGTATTCTGCTACATATTTTTGGTAAAAAAACATACCAAAAAGCATATTTTAATTGGTTTGCGCAAAAGTTATAGTGTTTACAAACTACGGGATAGATTTTTGGACTTTTTATTTATTTATTTTTTATTAGTAATGGCGGCGATCTGTGATTTTTAGCGGAACTGCGACATTGCGGCCGGCAGATCGGACCCCTAACTGACATTTTTGACACTTTTTTTGGGGACCAGTGACACTAATACAGTAATCAGTGCTAAATGATATGCACTGTTACTGTATAAATGACACTGGCAGGGAAGGGGTTAATACTGGGGGTGATCAAAGGGGTTAAATGTATGCCTGTATGCTTACTGACTGTGTTTGTGTTGGGGGGGGGGGTTCTGTGACAGGCACAGACAGATCACAGTTTCAGCTTAGTTGAAACAAATGATCTGTCCCTGCCTGTCTGACAGAAGATCCGCCTGCTTTGTTTATATAAGCAGGTGGGTCTTCTCTCAGTTTCCCGGACGATCGTGGGAGGGCAGCGGCAATAGCCGCCGCTCCTCCCATGGCCCGCCTCCCGATGTGTTTAAAAAAACCCCACCGCCACCGAAACCACATGCTCTCCAGTCATGTAGTACTACGTGACTTGATGCAGCTGAGCCGCCCTGCGGCAGTAAAAAGGCGGTGGGCAGTCGGCAAGTGGTTACCTGGACAGGTTTCACTCAGAGCAGGCCTCGCCATGGTCGACCAAAGGAGTTGAGTGCACGTGCTCAGCATCATATCCAGAGGTTTTCTTTGGGAAATAGATGTTTGAGTGCTGCCAGCATTGCTGCAAAGGTTGAAGTGGTGGGGGGTCACCCTGTCAGTGCTCAGACCATATGCCGCACACTGCATCAAATTCATCTGCATAGCTGTCGTCCCAGAAGGAAGCCTCTTCTAAAGATGATGCACAAGAATGCTCGCAAACAGTTTGCTGAAGACAAGCAGACTAAGGACATGAATTACTGAAACCATGTCCTATGGTCTGATTAGACCAAGATAAACTTATTTGGTTCAGATGGTGTCAAGCGTGTGTGGCGGCAACCAGGTGAGGAGTACAAAGACAAGTGTGTCTTGCCTACAGTGAAGCATGGTGGTGAAAGTGTCATGGTCTGGGGCTGCATGAGGACTGCCTGCACTGGGGAGCTACAGTTCATTGAGGGAACCATGAATGCCAACATGTACTGTGACATACTGAAGCAGAGCATGATCCTCTCCCTTCGGAGACTGGGCCGAAGGGCTGATTAGAAAATTACCCCAAACACACCTCCAAGATGACCACTGCCTTGCTAAAGAAGCTGAGGGTAAAGGGGATGGACTGGCCAGGCATATCTCCAGACCCAAACTCTATTGAGCACCTTTGGGGTATCCTCAAATGGAAGGTGGAGGAGCACAAGGTCTCTAATATCCACCAGCTCCAGGATGTTATGGAGGAGTGGAAAAGGACTCCAATGGCAACCTGTGAATCTCTGGTGAACTCCATGCCCAAGAGGGTTAAAGCAGTGCTGGAAAATAATGGTGGTCACACAAAATATTTACACTTGCAATTTTGACATTTTCACTTAGGGGTGTACTCACTTTTGTTGCCATCGGTTTAGACATAAATGGCTGTGTGTTGAGTTTTTTTGAGGGAACAGCAAAGTTGCACTGTTATACAAGCTGTATACTCACTACTTTACATTGTATCAAAGTGTAATTTCTTCAGTATTGTCACGTGAAAAGATATAATAAAATGTTTACAAAAATGTGAGGGGTGTAATCACTTTTGTGAGATACTGTACATGTTTTTACGCCTTGTATTTGCATTGCTTGTTAGAGGCGGTGCATCCAAAGTAACAATGGTTGGCTAAAACTTTAAATGTAGCATCAGGCTTTACCATAAAACCATCAGGTTCATTCTGAGGTAAAGTTTGCCTAAAAGGGACAATTTGCCTAAATGACGAGCCAAGTCCATATCACTAAATATGTAAATTAGTCCAAAGACAGTAAAGTCACAGTGCTGCCACTACAGGAACATCGCCTGTATTACATTACCACATTGATAAATTATTTTTATTCTTCCTTTTTAGCATAGTAGCTAATTTGGAAGGATACTATTGCATTATTGAGTCACCAATGTTTGTGAAATAGGACAATGCCAGTTGTCTGATGGACTAGATCACCCTCCCTATTTCTCTTGTTAGTTATAAAGAGTATGGTGGGCTAAATCTTCCTCTTTATATTTCATGGTAGTTATGAGTAGAGTCTGAAGGGGTACATGGAGGGGTACATTGCCCTCCTTATATCTCATAGTGACTCCAGCAGTAAGCAATGGTTTATTATTTCCTCTTCTATCGTAGCAGGAGCAGGAGCAGCAGGAGTGTCTTTGAGGGTTTCTTACTAATTTGACTGTTTTTTCTGTAAAATAAGAAAATGTAAAACTTAGGGAAGGAGAGACCACTCCTAACTGACTTGGCAGGTGTGCAGGCCTTACGGCTTAAATACACAATTTTCACTGGAGTGCCTGGAAGACAAAATAAACTATCAGTCAACAAGTGCTTCAAGCAGGGCCTTAAAAAATGAACCTGCTTCTGAAAATAGTAGTCATAAGGGTATGGGAAGCATATCATGGGAACCATTAAAATCAAAACCATTAAAAGTCCTGTGGCCCACTCAGTGCTATTACTTTCGGTAGGTTTTTGGGTTTGGAAAATAGTGAGTTTTTCATGTTAAGGTCATTACAAAGGACAAGGAAGGGACCTCCACACATGGAAAGGCTTCTTCACTATAAGCGCTGTGATATTGTGGAATAATCACCCTCAACAACTAGTTCTTGCCAGCTCAGTGATTGTTTAAAAAAGAGCTGGATGCATTTCTAATGCACAAAATCTAACTGTATATTAACAACTTCTAGACTGGAAGATTTTTCCCCTAAATGACTAGACCATTTGTTTGCGATTTGGCACTGTGTTATTTTAACAGACAATTGCGTGGTCGTGCAACACTGTACCCAAATAAAATGAATGTCCTTTCTTTCCCACAAATAGAGATTTATTTTGGTGGTATTTGATCACCTGTGCAATTTTTATTTTTTGCAAAAAAAGAGCGACAATTCTAAAAAAAAATATTTTTCACTTTCTGCTATATAACATTCCCAAAAAAAATTTAAAATATTTTTTTTCATCATTTTAAGCCAATTTGTATTCTGCTACAAATTTTTGGTAAAAAAATTCCCAATAAGTGTATTTTGATTGGTTTGCACAAAAGTTATCGCGTCTACAAAATAGGGGAAAGATTTATGTAATTTTTATTTATTTATTTTAAACAGCGGCTGGTCAGCAAGTGGTTAACATTTATAGGTAATACCACCATAGTTTTTTTTAATCCAGGCAATATCCAATTGCCTTCTGGGGGATAAGGAAGGAATATACTTTTCCCCCTCTGGAGCAACTTGGACCATGCATTTTAGGTGTTTTTTTGCCTTCCTTTGGGTCAACTATGGATATAGAATTCTGTATATGGAGGTTATGTATTTTTTTCTGTTGGTTGAACTAGATGGACTTGTGTCTTTTTCAACCTAACTGTGTAACTAACAGAATTTCACCTTATTCATTCTGGTGAAAATGTCCTTGAAAAGTGCAACTTCCTTTGCAAAGTGAACAGACTATTTACTTTTAGTAAATCAACCCCAGTAGCTGCAATCACTGTTTGGCTGATATTTATCTACCCGGCTCCTTAGATTTTTGGATAAAAGGATGTCAGGTGGTAGGGTGCTGACAGGACCACCCACTACTTCAATTTCAGTCGGCCTATTTGGCTAAAATTCGATCAGTGTATGGCCAGCTTCAGTCCACCCTCTCCCTGGGATCACTCTGTACAACAAAGTTTTCTATCTTTTCAGAAAGTTAGAGGCAGCAATTTGGCTGATCTGTATGAGACTGTGAGATTTTACATTGGTAGATCACAAAGTGAGGGGCAGAAGCAGGAGGTTGAACTGTGTGATATGATTGCACACACAGCTAATAGCATACAGACCTCATCCACATCTTCGCCATCAAAACACGTAGGGAAGGAGACACACTGTTTGTAAATTTCAGGTTAAGGGCAGTTGTGGAGTATCCTAGGACACCTACCCCTGCACTGCATGGAAAGTACACCTATTCTGCAGCTTGAAGGCATTTGGGAGCTTGATGTAAAAGCACACCTTATTTAACTGCATAGATTGTAAATGAATCAATGAGTAAAATGACCCCATTTTCTTTTATGGTTATCATACAGTGAACCAAACCTCTTCAGTTGTGTAGTTATTGTATTCAGTAATGTAGGGGCATTGTTACCTGCACTGACTGTTAGCTGGGTAGCAGAAATTTAGTGTCAGTGGGCCATAGACACCGATTTTTTATATGTGCTAACCAATTATCTCTCCAGCTTTCACATCAAGCTCAATTCACAAAGAGTTATTTTCCTCTTAAAATCTGAGATAAAAAAATGCTACTAAAATAAAGCACGAGATACTTCATCAAAATGTGAGGTATTTTACTCATGAAACTATTATTTATTTTTATGACGTGATGTCCAGTGGGATAGATACAGTGGAGAAGGATTAAAACCCCTGTCAGCAGGACTGCTGTTAGAAATTCCGGGGCCTTGTACAGACTACCTGGCAGGGCCCCCCCAAGAGAATATTAAAGATATATTTAGCTAAAATTACAACAAAATCACTATTATCAGACACAAATATAACATAACTCGCATAATTCCTGCTAAATCTAAAAAAAAACTAAGTTAAATAAAAAAGAAGACGAGATGAGAAAAATATACAGGCTGGGCAGTTGGAGTTCAGTGATCAGAGAGATAGAGAGAGAGAGAAACAAAGTTACAATTTACAAATAAACTCCTAAGCAGAGAGAAGTGCTGGGAGGGGGGCCCACACAAGGGAGGGGGATTAGTGAGGGACAACTGTCTCTTTCTCAACAGATAAAAGCTGATAGCAGGGAGAGGGACAGATCAGATTCAGGTGCTGGAGGAAGATTTCTGTATTTGTTGTCCATCACTTATCCCCCTCTCTGTGTGGGCCCCCCTGTGTGCTCGGGCCCCCTACAAGAGGGCTGATGGTCCCCCCCCTATCAGCGGCCCTGCCTGTCAGTTTTTAGTGCCGTTAAAGAAGTAAAATTATTTAAACCTAAGAAGTATGGCAACTCACTAAGGAGGTGCGGTCAAAAAAAAAAAGGTGACTGGAATACCAGTCAAAGTTAAATTAGGTGAATACAAAATATCTTAAATACAGTACAAAATTTCCTTTTAGTTTTATAAAGTATTCACCAAGTGTTTTTGGTTTGTGAGGTAATAAACTCAAAGAAAATTGAAATTTTCAGCATCTCATGAGATAATTGAAAAAAATGTGTCACATGATTCAATTATCATGACCATTAAATATCATGGCCAGAATCATATTAGATCAATTGGAGGTGTGGCACTGTGGCATACAGTTAGCTGTTGTTCCAATGACAGTGTTCTGCTTCTATTATGGTTGAGAGAATGCTGTAGACACTGTAGACAATTAAAGAATAAATAAATACTATTTTATTTTTTTAGTTTTAGGTTTATTTTACAGTCTGTTCTAATGGGGAGATTTCTCTTATCTTTTTTGTATGTAGACACAACAGCAAGTGAGAGGACAACGTTTCGAAGTGAAGCAAAACATCACATTTCAAAATGTTGGATTTTTTCTCACTTTCAATTCAGGTGACTATGGTTATTAGGATTAACAGAGAGAGTGAATCTCTTCATTAGAGACACAGACAGCAATAAAGCCTTTTATGAGGTTTCTAACCTTTCCTCCACTCTGTCCAGAAGTGAATCAACTTTTAGTCCCAATGGGAGATGGATATATTGACTCTAAAGGGAAGAATATTCTAATATTTTAGACTGCAGTGACTTTTTACCACCTACTAGACGAGATTTGTAGTGAGTGTTGTTAGGAGTGTTCTTTCTTTTGAGAAGTTTGCCTTACCTAGCCAATGAACATTTACAGTCAGTTTTATGCAGGGAAAAGAAGAAAGAAGTGTGAGGCAAACGGTAACCAGCTCTTACTGTGAAGAAACATTTCCATGTGTTATATACGTGCATATCTTAATAGGATATACACTATATTATTAAAAGTATTGGGACACCTGCCTTTACACGCACATGAACTTTATTGGCATCCCCGCCTTAGCCTGTAGGGTTCAATATTGAGTTGACCCACCGTTTCCAGCCATTAAAGCTTTAATTCTTATTGGAAGGCTGTCCACAAGGTTTAGGAGTGTGTCTATGGGAATGTTTGACCATTCTTCTAGAAGCGCATTTTTAAAGTCAGGCACTGCTGTAGGATGAAAAGGCATGGCTCTCGGTTTCCACTCTAATTCAACCCAAAGGTGTTCTATTGGGTTTAGGTCAGGACTCTGTGCAGGCCAGTCAAGTTCCTCCACCACAAACTCACTAATCCATGTCTTTATGGACCTTGCTTTGTGCACTGTTCCAAATCAATTAGTGGAGTGGGGATTATAGTGTGGGGTTGTTTTTCAGGGGTTGGGCTTGGCCCCTTAGTTCCAGTAAAGGTAACTCTTAAGGCTTCAGCATACTTAGACATTTTGGACAATTTCATGCTCCTAACTTTGTGGGAACAGTTTGGGGTTGGCCCTTCCAGTTCCATCATGACTGCACACCAGTGCACAAAGCAAGGTCCATAAAGACATGGATGAGAGAGTTTGGGGTGGAAGAACATGACTGGCCTGCACAGAGTCCTCTCCTCAACCCGATAGAACACCTTTGGGATGAAGAAGACTGCAGACTGCGAGCCAGGCCTTCTCGTCTAACATCAGTGCCTGACCTTAGAAATGCGCTTCTAGAAGAATGGTCAAACATTCCCATAGGCAAACACCTAAACCTTGTGGACAGTGTTGCCAGAAGAGTTGAAGCTGTTCTAGCTGCAAATGGTTGGCCAACTCCATATTAAACCATTCAGACTAAGACGTGGATGCCATCAAAGTTCATGTGCGTTTAAAGGCAGGCATCCCACTACTTTTGGTAATATAGTGTATATGCAAAATTATTGCATCATTTGGGCCCATTTATTGATGCCCTTTTGACAACCTCTTTTTCTTTTTCGATTCCTCTTTTTCTTCTGTTTTTAAATACCCCCCCCCCCCAAGCACTTGCCCACAGGAATGTCTTTCTGGTAAATTGATCCAGAAAAAAAAAAATACAAATAAAGTGTAGTTTAAAAAATCCCCTTCCTGGCCCAGTTTATGAATGGGTGGTTTAGTCAGCTTTGTCAGAGCAGAAAACGTGCTCACCTTAACATCTTATCTATGGGTGTTTAAGTGAGCTTCTGTGCATCAACTCAGTTAGATTTTTGATATGATTTTAGCTAGCTGGTTGAATGGCATTTTGAGTCCCCAAGTTAGGTGCTCCAAAACAATTTTCAAAGATTTGTAATTCTGTTTAGCCTTTTGATTTACAAATCTCTTTTACTGTATAACCTGCTACAGCATTTACAGCTGTTTGTGTCATCTACTTCCTCTTTGGACAATAATTCAGGACTGTGGTAATGATAATTATTGTCTAATGAGTATGTTGGAGGTAGAGAAGTGACTTGAAAGCTGCAAAGATTAACTAGAAAATCACACAACTGGTTGGACTGAATTAGACACGTAAAACCGCAAAAAACAGTCCACACTTTTGTAAATGTAAACCATTTTTTATATGTGTATGTTAGCTCAGTAATTAGCTTTTGCCTAAAGTTCAGCTTTAATTGCAACTGAAATTAACAAAAACTTTTTTTTTCACAGTAAACAGGAATGAAAAATTTGAGAATGTGTAACCCATTTAGGACCAGACAGTATCCAGATTCCAAGGCCAGTCAATTTAGGACTGATTTTCCTTACGTCAATAGAACATTATGCAATAGACACGTTCTTGTTGATTAAGACATGCAAGTTGTTTGTTTCTGATAAAGTAACAAAGAACAGAAAATACTTACTTCTTCTTTGACTGGAGATTAATTGGCGTATTCTGACAGATAGGATTGTCCAAAAGAGGACATTCCTTTATTTAATTGGCCATTAATTTTTATTTGTAAGGGAAAAGTATTCTATCCTGTTTTTTTCAAATCTCCATATCTCATTGTGTTAAACATTTAAATCAAATTACATTGAATGTTATTTATGTATCTTTGACAATGAACACGCACTTCTTTGCATGTTTTATGGATGCATGAAATGAATATGAATAAGATACAATTTCTATACAGTCCTATAAATCCTTTCTTCTTCCTCAAGTCTTCCTCTGTGTTTGTTTATATCTTTCATGTATTTTATGTAGTATATATAAGTTGAGTTCATTAGTTGTTGTGTATCATCTTGCACATGCTGTATATATCTTTGCAAAATATTACCAGGCTATGCCACAATAATGCATCTATACAAACAGAATTATTTACTGAAAATTTCAGCCACAGGGATGTCTCATGTCCACACATGATGGCAGGACACAAAGTAGGTTCTGAAGGAGTTCTGTAACATTCTATTCCATCTATGTGCTATAGGGTAAGGGTGATGGACAAACGTTAGAACATTGAAGTTTGTTAAGTAATCCCCCTGTGCCAGACACTCAGCAATTGTGGCCCTCCAGCGTCCTGTTATTAGATGACTGCTTTTTGAGAATTTAGGTTTACCATCTGAAATCTAAGATTGTCTTGGTTTGAATTTGAGGTGATAATATGAAATGAAAAAAAAAAAAAAACAAATCTTGTGAATTCTTGCTGAAAATGGATACAAAAGTGTCCATAGTGTTATGGACATAGAGTTAGAGGTTTATGAGTAAGACTATCACATACCACATTTATTTCCAGTTTAAGCTCCAGCCACCCCACCAAAAACATAAAAGTCAACAGCTACAAAATGTAGCTACTGACTTTTAAGATTCGGACACTTACCTATCCAGGAATCCCACGATGTCGGCACCCAGCTGATTTTTCATTCGGCTTTCAGTTGCCGCCACCACTATTCCTTGTTAGGGGAACTGACAGCCGGTTCCCTACTGCTCATGCGTAAAGCGTGTTTGCTTTGTGAATATCCGGCGATGGAGGAGGGGGCCGAACTTCTGAGGGACCTCGTCATGGCGAGGTCACTCAGAAGTGGGGACGGGTACCTGTAAAAACCCTCCCCCTGCCCCGAAAGGTGCCAGAGGGAGGGGGAAGCAAACAAGTGGAGCTTCCCCTTTTGGGTGGAGCTCCACTTTAAATTAAGCTTTAATCTCCAAGGTTGAGATGATATTTTTAAGAAGCAAATCTACTCAGTAGTGATAATTCAGTACAAGGTGGTTGAAAACTGGAGAATTTCCTACATCTAAAGGCAGTCAGACATGAATCAAAACTTGGCCAGTTCAGCAGGGATCAGCCAAGTTTCAATCTATGCCTGAGCAGGCTGGTTGTACAGAAGTTGATCTACTCATTGACTTCTGTACAACCAGCCTGTCAAGTTTTTCTTGAATAATCACTTCTGCCAGCTATAGCTGACAACACTGATCTGAGTGTTCTGATGGAGGAGAAGGCTTCTCACTGTCGAAATACAATAACTCGGTGGGAGTGATTCCTCCATCCACATCGAGTGTGTGGATAGGGTAATCTGGTCATTTTTTGTTGTTGAACTCGCTGGTTGAATGAAAACAAATGATTAATGTATAGCAAGCTTAAGAATCCAATCATTGCAAAAAAGTTGAGGTTGTGCTTATTTCTACCATGTTAAATCTGGAGTGACAGCTGTTTTTATTTATTCATTTTTTAATCTGTAAGAGTTATATTAACGTTGTCATTTTTGTTTTTACTTAGGGAGCTGAGAGCTAATGATATGTACAGAGGGGAGCTGCTTTATCAAACTGGTGTCTATGGATGACTCCGTTATGCTTAAAGTGTTTATTATATCCTCAAAAGTGAAAAGCATTTAGTGCTGCAGGCCTCATCACTTTCCATGTTTGCTATGTATCTATCTTCTGCTCCCTTACCTACAATTGGTTGACAGCAGCTAGGGTCTGCACGGTTCCTAATGTACTGTACTTGTGGAGTGCTCAGGGTATGTGCTCCCCTTCCCCTAGGTTGGAGGAATTAGCCTTTACAACCTGGAGCAAGTGGCAATGAATATCCAGCTATGTAAGAGTTTGTGCATCCATAGGAAGAAAAAATATAATAGGAAAGGTTGTACAGGTTTTTTACAATCCAATAAGTGAAAAAAGTTTAGCATTTATTGGGTTAGGGTTAGGGTTAAGGGTTAGGGTTAGGGTTTAGGGGTTAGGGTTGCCTATTGCCGGTAAAGACACAGGGGATGGTTTTGACACAGGAAATGGGTCATGGACCCACCCCAAAGGTCAAAGATCAGGAGTTTTTTTTTTGTCAGAGGTCAAAGGTTATAGCTCCACCTAGTGTTGGACACAGGGAGTCGTTACAGCCAGTTGTACTTCGTGGACTGAGATGACATCACCACAGCCCGCTCTAACTGCAAAAGTCCAACATGTTTCGAATATGCATTATATAACGTTCTTCATCAGGGAGGTACCACTCTACAAGATAATGACATCAATGTCAATGAAGTGTTCAAACACTGTTTTTAACAAACTTTTGGTACACATAACCTTGTACAGCTTACATCATGAACATATACAGGTTCTCCTGTGATCTCCTGAAGAATCAACCAGGAGCTAGATATACGGCAAAGAGAAAGGGAAGTATATGCACCCAACTACAGCTAAGCCGAATAGAGACATATGTCTAAACTAAAAAATGGGGAGAGTGAAACCATCCAGCTATTTGAGTTTTCTGAGGTTAGTAAACCAAAAGGTGAATATGAATACGGTAGTACCAAAAGGGAATGATATACAATCTAACTCACTAATGGAAACTTTACACAGGGCTCCTCCTCCTCACCCATCAACCCAGACTCTCACCAACAACACTATCCACACCACTGATCCATGCATAGGCCCAAAAGGAGCCCCCACTCACCACCACACATTAACCCACATCACCACCCTACAACCAACTCACACAATAAACATCCACCCATCTCCTCTCACCTCCATTAACAACCCCCCACATTGAATAGACATAGGCATCCATCCATCACTCCCAAAAGGAGAGGCCAACATCAACAACCCTGCACGTTCACATCATATCCAAATCTCACCCTAATTAATCCACTGCCCTGGACTCCCCCATGGTCAGATACCCACCACATGAGTACCAATCACCATATCCCTACTGGACTTACACAAACACACCCTCCATATTCAACATCAACACCCCCCGATGCTATTCACAGCTGAACCAAAACACATCCCATAGGCTCATTCACTCAAGAAATAAAAATCCCAGACAGCCAACATTCTCCCACTCGCTTCCAAAACCGGCCTCCAAAGGAAGGGGAGAGGGACAGGGAAAACAGGTACTAACAGAATGTTAATCAAAACATAGGGCTTTACAATAAACTCCCCATAAGAAAAAAGGAACAGAAAATCTTACCATTGACAGATAGTGGGCAAAAATCGCTTCAGTACATTCCTGTGGATAGGTCACAGTAGTGTCCTCTGCCCCCCCCCTCCCCCATAGTAGTGTCCTGTGCTCTCCTCAAAGCAGTGTCCTCTTCCCCCCTCCCCCCACTGTAGTGCCCTCTGCCCCCCCCCATAGCAGTGTCCTCTGCATCCCCCCTCACAGTAATGTTCTCTGCCCCCCTCTGTAGTGCCCGCTGCCCTCTCCATTGCTGTGTCTTCTGCAAACCCCCTCCCCCCACACAGCAGTGTTCTCTGCCCTGTACATAGAACTGTACTCTGGAACCCCCCTCCCCCACGTTGGTGTCCTCTGCTCCTCTATAACTGTTTTCTCTGACCCCCTTCCCCCAATGAAGTGTTCACAACACACAGCCAAGGTAGCTCTCTCCTACAGCTGTACATCAGAGCAAAGTAAAAGGCTGCACAGTACTGGATGGAGGGTGGGAGTGGGAGCTGCTAGAATTATCTTTTCATGTTAACAAGCTGATGATTGGTTGCTAGGAACCCCTAGCAACCAAGCATGTGCTGGTTAATGTGCAAAGTTAACTAAAGCAGCTGCCGTGCTCCCGCCCTCCATCCAGCACTCTTTTGTCTCTCACTCTGCTGAGCTAGTAAAAGGAGAGCAGTAGAGGCTGAAGGAAGCATCAACACAGCCCTGGTCATGATCTACCTGTTGGCTTTCTGCGATCTACAGGTAGATCGTGATTGACGAGTTGCTGACCCCACACTTAGAAGAAACAGTGACTTCACAGATTTATATTAGAACCAGGATTGAACTCTCCTAATAGAGGAACAACTTAACCTACATTGCTGCTCACCAACTTAGGTCAAGCTGTTCCTTCATGAGAAGATTTCAATAGTAGTTCCAATATAGATGTTTGAAGTCACTGTTAGGTAAGCTAATTGCAAAAGAAGTCCCAAACTGTGAAGTTTTTTGCAGCTAACTTTGCTAGATAAGAGTAAGTGAACTACTATATATTTTATTTTTTGTTGTTTTGATGCCAGTATTGTGATTCCACTTGTAAGTATTGTACTTGATGCTCTGTTTGCTTTAATCATTTCTATTGTTGTCAGCATGCTACCAATGCTGAATAAGTTTGCCTATGATTTATAATTGTCTAATGCACATGTGTCACAGAATTTCAAGGGCGTCATCAAACTCAGGTAGGAGCTGTACCCACATACAGTACTTATCAAAGCCAACACTTACGTGTGTACTGTATATATATATATATATATTCCACTGAAGGCGTTTAGCTGTATCTGTTTCATAATTGTAAAAAAAACATCCTAATCTTCTCAGAAATCTTGGGAGCTAATACACTACTATAGTGAGATGATAAGTTAAGCTGGGTACACACAGGCTGAATGTCAAGAGACATTTGCCGGTTTAAAAAAAAAACGGGCAACATTCGGCCTGTGTGTATGTCGGACTGGAGCTGACAGTATTTTTACGTTCAACCCTCTGGGTTGAAACTAATAGCGTGTACTAGGCTTTTTTGGGGTCTCTGCCTGTAATTGTTCTTTATTTTGTTGATTACTGTCATTGTTACACCTCTGCACTGTAAGTCTTGATTGTTGTAGGAATCTTGTGCCTATTACATATGTTCGTGCATGTCTATCTTTGGACTATGCCATGCTACCTCCTTTCATTTTACTTGTAAACCCAATAAATCATCATACCATGCCTGTGTCTGTTCCCCGGATGGTCAGACATTTACTTTTGATGGAATAGTCAACTGGTCAGGCTGGAAACCCTTCCACGAGACTGCTGGTACCATCTGCTGCTCTCTGCTCTACCTTCGCTTTCCCCCATCTAATTTTTGACTTGTGTTGACAGACTTTGGGTTTGTATTAATGACATGAGTTTTGAGATGCTTCTGAGATCAGAACTTATTGCATTGACCTCTTTCTGACCTGTATTTGACCTGCTTCAAGTGGGTTTTACATTCTCATAGAAAAAAATGCAGAACTTGCTTGAAGCAAATAAAAACGTGTCAACACAGACTTCTACACTTCTGCTTAGCTGAGCTGAGCTTGCAGGTTTGTGTTTTCATTGCTACATCATTCTTTCACTTGTTTGGACTTAGAATGCTTGAACTAAATCACCCTCTTAAATAAATTAGCTACTTTATCAATATTCAATGCTATTCATATGCAGGACTTCACAATTACTTGACAATATGACCAAAGAAGGATAAGACATGTGCAACAGCCTTGCATAATGGACATTTTAAGAAAAATGCAACAGAAAAGGAAAAAAAAAAAACAAGTACAGTAAAACCTTGGATTAAGAGTAACTTGGTTTGAGAGCGTTTTGCAGGACAAGCACATTTTTTAAAATAAATTTTAACTTGATAAACAAGCGATGTCTTTATCTACAAGTAGCGTCATGTCACAACTGAGTTTAAAAGAGAAGAGAGGAGCCTCTAAGTGTAGCAATATGGTTACATTTAATGAAGGTACAACATTTAGCAACTCACATGGTTGATGAATAAAACAGGCACATCTAAGTATGGGGTAAAGCTGTCCACATAGACTATACTCCGCACCGCCATCACTTCCACGCTGCGCTCCACGATTGCTTCAAGCCTTGCTTTCAGATCGCTGTACTGCAGGGTAGTCTTCCCGGTCATGGTTGAAGACTGACAGTGGTGGGAGTCGGCGGTACGGAGGATGGTCTTTGTGGATAGCTTTACCCCATATGCCTGCATTCTTAGATGTGCCTCTTTTAATCATCAAGTTTCTAAATGTTGAACCTTCATTAAATGTAACCATATTGCTACACTTAGAGGCACCTCTCTTCTCTTTTATTCTCTGTAGCTCCTGCTGGATTTTGCTTATAATCCCCTTGTGGAGGCTGCCATTTGTGGGTGGACATTTTATGGTTACACAACTTATTACAATTGCTATAATCTTTTTATATGGACTATAAACTGAAAGACTTATGAATAAATGGTTGAGGAACTAATCATCTGAGTTTCCATTATTTCTTATGGGGAAATTCGCTTTGATATACGAGTGCTTTGGATTACAAGTATGTTTCCGGAACTAATTATGCTTGCAATCCAAGGTTTTACTGTATTGTTTCTCTTTGATAAACTGGCATCAGATATATCTGCCTACTGCCTTCTGCAACCCTCCACATAGCCTAAACATTGTCTGTTGCATGATGTAGTAATTCTTGGATAGGGATCCAGTAGCTTATATATGCTTCCCAGTGCTTTTTTTCTCAGAGAATAGGTGCGGGAACTCCCCTTTTCCAGTCAGCCCTTTTGTCCGCTCCACCCACCTCCGAGCACCATTCCTTAGTTACACCCCCTACCCACCTCTGAGCACCATTCCTTGGTTACACCCCCTACCCACCTCCCAGAATCCCAGAATACAGAACCAAGTACTGTATCATTTTCAATCAATGATAACAAGAAAAGCAGAAAGATAGACCTCCTGAAGCCAGTAACATTAGTCCCCCCCCTGCCAGCAATAATAGATCCCCTTAGCAACAATGGACCACCTGCAACAAAATCCCCCCCCCCCCAGCAACAATAGACTCCCGGCAGCAACAACAGATCTCCCCACAGCCAGCATCAATAGACTCTCCATCAGCCAGCAACAATATTCTCCCCCCCTTAGTAGATCTCTCCCAGCAACAACTGACCCCCCATCAATATAAGACCCACCCGCAGCAACAGTAGGTCCCCCACCAGCCACAATAGACCTCCATAGCAACAATAGACCCCCATGCAAAAATATATTCCCTCCAGCTAGAATAGATACCCCAGCAGCCAGCATCAATAGACCCTGCAGCACACCCCAGCACCCAGTGCCATTACATACATACATAGTGATGAAGAATGTTTCCTGCTGAAAAAAAGCCCTGATGCTTCCTAATCTAGCTTGCATGTTTGGCCACTCTCTAATGTTAATGGTGGTGTTTAGATGGAGGTCAAACATGTTGGTACAAACTACCAAATTAACATAACATCTTAAAATGTAATTTGCAATTGCATGGATTCTAGAATTGATGATGCATGGGAATGCCTAAAGAATAGATTAGGTTAAAAGCTTACTGACCCCTCAATGATGGCTTCATCCTAGAGAAACAAGGTTAGAACAGGAACCGATTAGAATTTAAGGCACACATATCATTAGATGATTATAGGTAATAGCCTAAATATTATTAGAATTATTAGATCATCCAGAAAATGAGGAGCACCGTGCCAAACCTACAGGTCCCCTACATGCTTACAGTCCCAGAATACAAAGATACACAAGACACACTCCGATGTCAACTCATCTAAGTGCCTTATTTGACCATGAATGGCATAACAGCATACAAGAGTCCCCATACAGCGACTGCCCCTCATTGATGAGCTTCACCGTAATAGGCTTAATCTTTGGATAAGTTCCCTTTCACACTTGTGCAACCTGAAAGTCGTATGACTTTGACGTGAATTTGATGCGACTTTGGCGCGACTTCGACATGACTTTGACGCAATTTGAAGCAATGCCTGTTCAATCTTGAGGTCTATGGATCTTAAGTTGCATCAAAGTCAGACCAAAGTAGTGCAGGAACTACTTTGAAGTCGCTGCAACTTGAAGTTGCACAAATAAGAATGATACTTATTGGAAATCATGGGGTACAACTTTGCAGTCCCAAGTCGCACAAGTGTGAAAGGGGCCTTTAAGTGATTTAAAGACCAGATATTTTTTACCTTGATGTATTCCCGGCATTAAGGTAAAAATGTCTCAAAAAGTATATTGCCCCCTCACCTCCCTATATACCTACCTAAGTCCTATATGCGTCCAGGGCTGTGTCCGTCTGCAGCCAGCACTGATCTCTCTCCCTCTTCACACAGGCATAAAGGCAGCAGCAGGAGCCATTGTCTCCTGCTGCTGTCAGTCAAATCTTGAGAGGAGGGAGCGGGGGTGAGGCAGAGCAATGCAATGTGTGTCTATAGACACAGGCGTGCCCCCAATAGGATGCGGCTACCTATGGGGGCGCGCTAAGAAGACTATGAGCCTAGAGCACTGGAAAAATACCCTAGAATAAGAGAATCAGGGCAGCTGTGTGCAATACCATTACACAGAGCAAGTAAATGTAACATGTTTTTTATTTTTTTCAAAAAGGAAGTCTTTACAATAACTTTAATTGCTAGGCGATACGTAATTACGATTAAAGTATAACTAATTTTTTTTTTTAGTTTTAGATAGAGTAGAGATAGATTAGAACATGTGTCTGTTTTTATTGCTGTCTATGCCTCCATTAGGTGAATCAATCCCTCTATTTGTCCTATTTACCAATATCATTGGAAAATCCTCAAATTTTGGGTTGCCCCAGAAAAGTAATACAGGGGAAATGTTTCAATGGGGATACTAGTTCTGGTGACCTCGGGGTCCCCAAGGAATTCTTTTAATTTGCAGGGATTTCCTCTCACTTCCTGTTTGGCTTTGGGACAGGAAGTGAAGGGAAATCTCTGCAAAGGGACAAAGATGGTGAAAATAAATCTACTTGCTGTGAAGAAGGAGTGCGGCTGCCCTCCCCCAGGCAGCAAGCACGCTCGGAAACGCGTTGCATGCAGATGACATCATCCAGGTTCGACTATCCACCAAGCCTCGCTGTCAAGCAAATACACCAAGCCTACTTCCTGGTTCTAACCTTGCCATACAAGCCGGCCACGGCGAAAGGATTTCGGCTCCAGCAGGACGGATGTCCATGACCGGATGATGTACACTTCTCCACACTGGAACCTTGTTTTATGGGCATGAATATATGCTTACTAACGTGAGTGCATTATTTTATTCATTAAACCTGTTGCAAAAAGTCTACACTTAGAGGCGCCTCTGTCTGTCTTTGTGAAAATAAATCTGACAGGGGTTATTACCCTCCTTTGCTCTATCCAAAAAAAAAAAAAAATTGCCTATAGTTCTTCTTTAAGCCAATTATGGTGAAATGTTCCAAGGAGGGGCTGTCATTGGGCAAGAACATATTGTACGCTGTTATGCCATTAAAGATGTTCAGATGAGTTGACATCGGAGTGCAGCTTGTGTATATTTACATTTTTTCATAACACTATATAGTTATAAAGCTCAAAATTAAAATATATATATATATATATATATATATAATTCTAAACGCCTGATTGTAATTTGCTAAAAAAGGCTCACATTATTCCCTTGCGTATCACATATTTTTGCACCCGCTAAAGAGTGTGCAGACTGCAGCTATTGCTAGTGATATGACTGTATTCAAACTACAACTCCCAACATGCATTGCACCAGTCTTTTGTTTAGGGATTTGTAGCATGTGTTCATGTTGTCATTAGTGACCTCTAGAGAACTGGGAATCTAGGCATTCCCACTGAAGTAACACAAGGGAATGTGTTAACCACTTGCCGACCGCCGCACGACTATCTACGTCGGCGGTCAGCCCCTCACAGGCAAAGTGACGTAGGGCTACGTCACTAGCTTGTGAGGGTCTAGGGAGCGAGCGCGCGCCCCCGGAGGCGCGCTCCCGCTCCCGAGTGGTCACGGACCCCCCCGCGCGTGTGACCGGCGGACCCGATGTCCGCCGGCCACTCTGCGATCGGCGGGGGAGAGGGAGAAAGTCAGGCAGCTTGTGTAAACAAGCTGCCTGTCATTCTCCTCGCTGTATGAGAGCTGATCATCTGGATCTACTATGTAGATCCGTTGATCACTCTGCATACAGCTGAAGCCCCAGCCAATCACAGTTAGAATCACGCCCCTAGGGACACACACAGCCCCTCCCTCTCAAATAAAGTTAACCCCTTCACTACCAGTGTATTTTTACAGTAACAGTGCATATGTATAGCACTGATTACTGTAGAAATGTCACTGGTAACCCCAAAAGTGTCAAAAATGTCAGTCAAGGGTCCGATCTGTCCGCCGCAATGTCGCAGTACCGCAAAAAAAAATCGCAGATCGCCGCCATTACGCGTTAAAAAAAAAAACAACAAAAATGACAAAAATCTTTCCCTTAGTTAGTAAACGCAATAACTTTTGCGCAAACCAATCAAAATACGCTTTTTGTGATTTTTTTTACCAAACATAGGTAGCATAAAACAAATTGGCCGAAAATTTTAAAAAATTTTGATTTTTACATTTTTTTTGGGGGGAATTTCATATAAAAAAAAGGGAAAAATATTGCTATTTTTGCAAAATGGACGCTCTTTTTTTGTTTATAGCGCGTGATCAAAAAATCGCACAGGTGATCAAATACCGCCAAAAGAAAGCTCTGTTTGTGGGAAAAAAAGGACGCCAAATTAGTTTAGGTACAGTGTCGCACGACCGCGCAATTCTCCGTTAAAGTCACGCAGTGCCGAATCGCAAAATACCCCCTGGTCGGAATGGGGGTAAAATCTTCCGGGGCTTAAGTGGTTAAGGTCTACATTTTCAGCATGCAGGAGAAATGATCTTGACAGTGGGTCAAGCTTGAGCTTCTGCAGAAGGATGGGTATTCTAAACAAAGGTACATAGGCTGCTAGTTTTCAGAAAGCCTACAGTTCAGCTTTAAGACACAAATGGCAGATTTCAAAGGAAGCTAAGAGCTAAGGTGTCAAGAAGTACAGAGGCTGCAGTAGCTCCAGGGTCCACAAGGTCAGGTAGACCATGTATGACAGCTACTCCCCCATTATTTAGCTGCTGTGTGTTTTTTACAGCCAACAACAAAAAAATCTTCAGATATTAATAAAAAATAGACCATATTCCAGCATACAAAACCACCAAAAGGCTGTTTTAGATGCAAGCTGCTGGGTATTTTAGTTATGCCTCTGGCTGTGATCTGCTTGTTCTCAGTGTAACCATTGCTACATTCTCCCAACCCATACTATAGTTGTTAAAGAGTATCTAAACCTATGGGCAAAAGTGTATTACATTCGTTTTTCTTTTTTTAATTATTTCTACTTTATTTTCACCTGATGACCCTCCCAATAACATACCTCTTGTCTTAGGGTGGCAATGCTCACTCGCTGTACTGTGTTTATGGGAAAGAAGCATTGTCATCATAGGAAAGGACTAGAGGGGAGGGGTTTTCTGTCATCACAGAACTGCATTGTCATGTTAGGACAGGACTACAGAACACCTACCCCTCTTCTCCATTACCCAGGCAGAGGTGTTTGTTGTCATCATAGGGCATCCAAGAGGCACTGGGACTTGGATATGAGTTTTTACAAGGTAATAAAAAGGCAAGAAGCATTTGAAGAGACCACTGGCTAAGATTACGCTGCTCACAATAGGCAAGACTGCCCTACTGTGGGTACTCCAGCAGGTTACTAGGAAAATATGTGCATATACAGAAGGGGCATCAGACCAAACGATAAGAGTCCAAATTAATTTGTTGATGTTGTGTTAAAAGACAGCCAATGTGTTTTGGGGGTCAAAGGTACTCCCCCTTCATCAGGGCTTCAGTTAAAAATGGGAACCTTGAGTGGACTTAAAGCAAAGCTTTCCTGTTTTTATAATTGCAGGGAAGCTGATTGTTGGATTAGGATTCCCGGCCAGCAGTATCTGCATCAGCAGTCAAAATTCTTATTCCACTCAAAGTCAAAATCCACTCAAGGCTCTCATTTTTAACTGAAGCCTGATGAAGGAGGTGTCCTTTTGGCCCACAAACCCCTTTGGGTGTCTTTTAACACAATATCAATAAATTATTTGGACTCTTATCATTTCGTCTGGTGCTCCTTCTATATATGTTGTCATCATAGGACCACTTTGTCATGATAGGACATAACTACAGAACACCTACCCCTCTTATTCATTACATGGGGGGGAGGGGTTCTGCTGTCATCATAGGATCATATTATCACAATAGGAAAGGACTACAGAACACCTACCCCTCTTCTCCATTACCTAGGAGTAGATGTTCTGTTTTAATCATAGGTCCACATTATCATGACAGGACAGGACTACAGAACACCTCTTCTGCATTACAAAGAGGTAGGTGTCCCGTTTACAGAGATAACTGCGAACAATGTAATTTATAAGCCTGCAATACAGGCATTAAGAACAGGAAGTTATCAACTCACAGGATTTCTGACATGATCAGGTATTTTTTGCACTTATTTAGCAAACATAACAAAATGCCCAAATGCTTTTAATAATAAATTTACCAGACAAAATGCGAACAAATAAGAGCAGTTAAAAGTTAGGGTTTACATGCACTTTAAGCATACGTGCACACTAGTGCTGCTGCATCATCATGTGTTTTTCAGTGCATTTATGTATGCTTAATGCGTATTTTGTGGGAGACTGGTTGTTAAAAACAAAACCCTGCCAAAAAATGCACCAGAAACACATGTGCTTGCCCTTTTCACCTGCCCCATTTAAAGTCAATGGAGCCAAAAATGTACAGCTTTAAGTGCAAATTTTAGTATTTAGGCTACAAGCAAATACAATATGCAATTAGCAATGTGATTTAAGGTAGATATTAAAGCAGTAGTAAACCACATTTTGTTTTTTAACCCTGTAAGACAATTGTATAATAACATACTAGCACAATATGAAATACTTACCTTAGAAAGACCCCCCCCCCAGGGGTGCGCTTTCACCGCCTGAAAGCGCTTCTATCTTCACCCGGTCTTCCTTCGGGGGTTCGCATCCTTTGGCTGTCTGATTGGCTTTGCCGTGATGACATCACTCCCAGGCATGCACATGGGAGTCATGGATCAAAGCAGGGCGCTCTGAAGGGATGGCACGGGTATGACCTCACTGGCTGCATGCAGTGTGAATATCTCCTAAACTGTACAGGTTTAGGAGATATTCACTGTACCTACAGGTAAGCCTTATTATAGGCTTACCTGTAGATACAAGTTCAAAAAAGGTTTACTTCCACTTTAAAGTGGATGTAAACCCGATTCATGAAATTTGACCTGGGCACATATATCTGTAGTGTTTACTTATCTCTCTCCAATGCCCTAAGTCCTATGTCTTTCTGCTGCTCTCATGATAACTTCTGACAATGACAGTGCTATAAATAGAGCAGCAGAGAGCTGGTTTATTCATAGCACAGCTCTGCATGTTTCTTAATTTCTCTGCCTGTGTGTGTGTGTGGGGGGGGGGGGGGGTGGGGGTGGTGGCTTTCCTCCTCCAATCAGCTGTCACAGCATATGGATGATGACACGGAATGACAAGATGTCGGACCCCCGAAACCCCAACGCGTTTCAACTCGTGTTGGGGTTCGGGGGTCCGACATCTTGTCATTCCGTGTCATCATCCATATGCTTTGTGATATCCACCTTTTCATGTCCATTTTTGACCATGTACTGAAGGTTTATTAGAAATTGATGTGACTTTTTTATGATAATTGTACATGCAAGTCTCTTTAGATTGCCTTTTTGTAATAATGCAATAAAGTTTTTTGCTTTTTACATATTTTTTTTGCTTCATACATCTTTGTAAATTTTCTATGTAACCCTATTTACAAGGCATCTCAAACAACCCCTTTATGCCGTTTTTCTGGGAAAATCTTTTTCTAGGATTTTTTCCAGGTTTTTTGTAGTGTGCTACACTGTTTTTAGTCTTGTATTATTATATGCTGGTTGGGTACACCACTTTAGTGTTAGCTGCCTAATTCTAACACTCAGCACGGAAAATTGAATTATTGTATTTAGTACACTGTAGCAGGCACTCGCCTGGTCTTGGCCCGCTCTGGACCAGTTCAGAGCTGAGCGTTACAACCATGTTTTTTACTGGCAACCTTTTTTTACTGTCTATGGCATTTACTGGCAGGAGAAAAGTGCCCATTTTTTACTTGGCTGCCAGTAAAAACACTGACATTGGCAACACTGTTCTAGCGATGTATGCACCATATATACACAAAGCTTTCTCTGAAATGCATATATATAATTGTGTTGACACCTGGTTTACTTACCAAATAATTAGCATACAAAATAGTGCAGTCTCTCCCGCATACACAGAGGCAGGTATAGTGATTCAATGTTTTGATTTACAGTTGCACTGATGTGTGAAATTTCGCCTCAATTACATTAAATTGCTGTAAAGTGTTCTTGGGTTTCTTGGCAGATACAGAACTAGCGTGAAAGACTTTTCTTTAAACTGAACCTTGTTTCAACTACTGAAAGAGCACTGACTGAGCGCTTGTTACCTTGTATATTTTCTTTTAAGTGAAGAAAGAATGTGTCAAGTTTTAACTCCAAATATATTCACACATTTGAATATATAAATGATACTGTTACTTACTTTTAGTGTGTTTTTTTTTCCTACTGACAGGTATACTCAGAAAACATCTTTGGGTAAAAATGAAATGTTGATATAAATATCTGAGGAAAAATACTAATCAGAGCATACATTGAGCAGACTTACTGATCTTGTATACCTGGAAACTGATTTTCAAACAGGCCCTGTCAGTTCAGTCTTGGCATTTCTTGTCAAACAAAAGCACGCCTAAAGACACGTTTCAAAAGCAGACAATGCAGTACTTGCTAACCTGCAGAAAATCGAAAAGGATCAGGGAGACGGAGAACAAACAGAATAGGTAAGCATTAAGAAATGGAACATAGTTCTAAAGACATGTTTCTGAGAGCCAAATATGTTTAAAGAAGCAGCATTAATAATTAAACGTGAGTAAGTAAAATTCAGTATACTTCTTTTTGCTGGTATTGTCTTAAGATTTGTAATGTAGAAATAGAATAATTGATTCAATATCAGTATGGAACGTGATTGTGTTAAAAAAAAAAAAAAAAAAATGAACATCAGGAAAGGCGACTCTGAAATCTGAACTTTTTTTTTTTCCTACCGGCGCTGCGTACTTTTCTTCGGTATTTGCCCATTTCAGTCATATGAAAATTTGGGTCAGGTAGCCGTTATGTGAATTGACAGCCGCTATCTCACAAAAAGATGTTTCCTTATAATGTGACCTTTCCTATCTGCTGTGTCACATTTACGCCACTCATGTTGCTTATATTGTGTCATATTGTACAGTGATTTGATGCTACATAACATAACATGACAAGAGCCACAGTTGACTGCTATTCGTGTTTCATTCAGCTAGCTTTTTCACTCAATCCTCTCTGCAGCATTTTTTCTAAATGTATTTTTATTTTTTTAATCTCCTTTTAAGATAGAGAGCGCGGATTCCAAAGGCTCCAAAATCCATTTTTCATGACTCACAGCACAAAAGTTTGGCCACTTCAGTCACTTAAGAGCATTTACTAGCCCTAATTTCAAGACGGCTGAGGTTATTCCTTGCCCACAGCAGAACTCTTTGGAGAGACAGCCTTTATACATGGAATGTTTGAACTTGTTTTCAGGATAGATATAATAACACATTCAGTCTGTGGATGTGATAGGTAACTTTAGTCGATTCTACAATTCCCCATAGCATTGAGAAAGTGTTATTTACCAAGGCAAATGCTGCAAAGCACCTTAGAATCTAGCAAATAATACCAGCTGCTACATAATGTATCTCTTGTCAGGATATGTTCTGTGCATAGAAGTGGAATGATATATGATAACTGATGCAAAAGCCAGATTTTGGCCCATGGTATAACCCAGCCTTTCTCAACCAGGGTTTTGTGGACCCCTAAGGTTCCTCCAGAGGTTGCTAGGACTTCCATGAGCAATAAGCAGCTTCTGCCTGTCAGATAAGTAACCATTGATACCAGTGATCTTTTTACTTAACTGCAAGGCAGGACTCTTCTCAGTGACCTCAAATGTAAGGACTACAAATTCTCTGCACACTGCTGTACCCTTTCCAGCAAAACTGTGCAATGAAAAACAGGGATTTTTAGTTCATTTATATTGAAATACATGTATAACCCAGCCTTTCTCAACCAGGGTTTCGTGGAACCCTACTGTTCCTCCAGAGGTTGCTAGGACTTCATTGAGTAGTAAGCAGTTTCTGCCTGTCAGATAACTGATGCAAAAGCCAGATTGTGGCCCATGGTATAACCCAGTCTTTCTCAACCAGGGTTTCGTTGAACCCTAAGGTTCCTCCAGTGGTTTTAAGGACTTCCATGTGCAATAAGCAGTTTCAGCCTGTCAGATAAGTAACCACTGACTTCAGTGATCTTTTTACTTACCTGCAAGGCAGGACTCTTTCCAATGACCTCAAATGTAAGGACTCTGCACACTGCTGTACCCTTTCCAGCAAACTATGCAATGAAAAACAGGGACTTTTAGTTTACACATATTGCAATACATGGTAAAGCTGGCCAACTGTGTCAAAGTAATCCCTCTTATGGCCAGTCCTGCTCTGCTTTGCCACTGCAAATTATACAATGGACACAATGCCAACATGGGGCAAACAGACACAAGATGGGGAGAGCTACTAGGTTCAGGTCTGATCACTGACCTGCATTGCAACAAAAACAAGACATTTCTGTGCTCAAATCCCAATAGTCAAGTGTATACAGTATGTTTGGGTTAGTGAACATATATATTGAAGCTGTTTATAAGTAATATATATATATATATATATACTGTATATATATATATATATATATATATATATATTGATGGTGCCCAGAATCACGGGGCTGGAAGAAACCATTAGGTCCAGTAGACTGGCAGATCCCCACACAGCAACCCGGATGGTAGTGCCCAAGACTGGTGTCCTCTCTCTCTCACCCTCAGATCCCCTCAGTCAGGACCTGGGCTGGCGGGCAGGAGAAGTCGGGCACGGCTGGGCAGTGATTTTTAGCAGGAAGGACTACAGAGCCAGAGCGAGGACAACATGAAATCCACTTACCTGCAGCGAGGAGGAGGTGGGACTGGGTGGAGCTACTTTCTTGGCGCGGAGGAGGAGGAAGTTAAACCCTCCTCCGCTGTGAATGCTGGGGACTCTCTGCCTGTGTGTGCCTGATGTTACTGGTTGCTAGACGCCAGGCGGATAGCAACCAGTTTAGGAATCACACTGTGTGCGTTTCATTCTGGGACACTGCTTTGTCCCGGAATGAAACTGCCTTCACTGTCATGCTACATACGCAATGAATAAATAATATTGCTGCGCTGAGTGAATGAACAAATAATAAATTGCTTAGTGAAAATGATAATGTGACCATAAACTAGATAAATGCGATAACCATTAATGAATAATAAATCAAAAAGCAGGTGATATTGAAAATCCCAATAACACAGTGCAAATAAAGTGACACAGTAATACTGTTATAAAAAGTCCCAATACATAGTGCAACTATAGTGACACAATAATAAATAAATGAATAAGTGAATCTTCATCTGTGATTAAAGTGCTGCATGCTTCACTCCAAGTGATCCGTGTCAATGGTAAGATTAGCAGCTCACCTCAAAGAAAGACTCATGAGAGTCTAAATACACACAGGGTGAAATCACAGTCGCCTGGTAAGCCCTCCTGCCACCGCCTCCAAACAATCTTTCAAGTTGTATATGGCATCGGTGAAGAGATAAAAAAGGAGATCTAATGCTCTCTGTCTCAATAAGGGGCTATTTATTACATTTGCCGAAATCGCACTTACATTGTATTGCACTTAAGCAGTGCAAGCTATCTCGGCATTCAGACACTTCCTGGTACCTTCGGGATCAGCGTAATGACGTGCAGGCTCCTCCCCTGCGGCAGCGGCAGCACCGGCCTGTCTGACACCCCTGACACCCCCCCCCCAGTGATTGGCACCCGAGGCGGACCGCACCCCGCCCCCCCCTGTTGGTTCTTCACAGCTGCATTTGACCCATAGTTTAACCTGTTTTGAGCTTCTTTTGAATTAACATTGACTTCTATGGCAGAGAAGCAGTTCTGACACAAATAAAAGCTTGTGTACACAGACTCTTTATGGGTTTATTCATCTTTACCAAAAAAAAAATGCCTATGCCAATAAGGGGTGTCTTTAGATAGAAACAAACTGTGCAGATTTGATTAAATTTGGATATTTCTCTTGCAATGGGTGTAGGCCATTTATGTACCTCCTGAAGCCTGGCTAAAAAAATTAAATCCCATCCTGCCTATTTGCTAGGAATGAGAGAGCATATGAGGGAGTTTGAATTGCTTGCTTTTTTTGGCAGTTTTTTTTGTAAAGGTTAAATAAATCAATTTTTTTCTATAGTTTTTATTATATATCAACTTTATTTTACCTGGCACAGGCAAAGGTACAGGTTAAAGTGATTGTAAAGTCTTGTTTAAAAAAAAAAAAAACATATTATACTTACCTCCTCTATGCTGTTAGTTTTGCTCAGAGTGGCCTGGATCCTCCTCTTCTCGGGTCCCTCTTCTGTGCTCCTAGCCCCTCCCTCCTGTTGAGTGCCCCCACAGCAAGCAGCTTGCAATGGGGGCACCTGAACCGAGTAACAGCTCCCTGTGTCCGTTCAGACACAGAGCCGTGACCTGGACCTGCTCCCTCTCTCCTGATTGACTGACTGACTTTGATCGACAGCAGTGGGAGCCAATTGAGCTGCGCTGCTGTTTAGCCAATGAGGAGGGGAGTCCTAGGCAGCTGAGACACTCCTACAACATCGCTAAATAAAGATGGGCTCAGGTAAGTATTGAGGGGGGGGGCTGAGGGGGGCTGCTGCACACTGAAAGTGGTTGTACACTTACCATTAGAGTTTGTACCTACAGGTAAGCCTATAATAAGGCTTACCAATAGGTACTGTAAATATCTACTAAACTTGCACCGTTTAAGAAATATTTACATTGCATTCATTCGATGACGTCATCGGTGCATGCACTCTGAGGGAACGGCCACCTGTGCCATTTCTTCAGAGCCCTGTGCCGTGACTGGCGGCACCCACGCTTCAAGGGGACTTTACTTCCGCTTGAAGATTTTTTAATCTTAATGCATAGAATGCATTAAGATAAAAAACCTTTTGTCTTTACAATCCCTTTAAGGATCATTTTTAAAGAAATTTACTGTTAAAGCCTAAGTTAATCAACATATGTGTCCAACTATGCTCTCCTTTCTGTCCAGTTCCTTCATTCATAGAAGCCATTCTACAGCTTCTATGAATGAAACCTTATCTATGAATGGAGGAAGTGGATCTTTCAAACATCTGCATGTCCTCCATTCATAGATAGTTTTTCATTCAAAGAAGCTGTAATACCAGCTTCAATGAATGGATGAGCTGAGTGGAAAGGGTGGCATAATCAGGCACTCTTGATGAATGCCTGTCACTGTTCCTTCAGTTCTATTAACCCCTGCCAAAATGGATTACAGCAGGGAGAATCCTTTTATTTTGAAACTTAGGCTTTTACTCTAGTTTTTTTTTTTTTAGTTAACGTGTAAAAAGGTGTTCTTTTTCATCAGTTTTTCTTCAGAAACAGAGAGATAAGGGACTAAATAGGTAAATACACAGGAATATTGTTCTGTACACCAAAATCAATTTTACAAACACACACACAAAGCTTTTGATAAGTACATAAAAAAAAGTTAGGGAAAAGCCTCATATGTTGTGATTGTAAATTTTGCATAAAACACCATAGCTAAGTGCACTTCTCTGCTGCCATCTTCCACTTACTAACCACTTTTTAGACAAAAACACGACAAGCAAGAAGTGAAATGGTAGATAGACATGTGCACAAGCCCTTACAACATCTTACACGTATTTAAAGTGATAGCAAACAATATCCCTGATCTCCAAAAATAATCTTTAGACATCCACTACTTAAAGTTCCAGTAGTCTATTTTTTATTAAATAATTTCTTACTGTGTTTTTCTACTTTCTTATAACATCCTCTGTGAGATTCTTAAAGCGGAGTTCCGGCCTCAAATACCTTTTTTAACTAAAAATACTCCTATAATACTAATCCATCGCCCTTTACAGAACCGCTATTCTCATACTTACAAGGTGTACAGTATTGGATTTTAGTCAAAATCTTACTTTTAAACGCTGCCTGGGCATGGCCATCTTGGATTTGGGTATCTGAAGCCGCAGGGTAATCTGCTGTGTCCTTCTTCCTGATTCCAGGGAGTATTGTGGGAGTTCTTCCTGATTCCAGCCTCCTGGGAGTGATGACAAACAGCTCCCAGGATGCAATGCAAAGGCGGAAGTGATGTCGGTGGCCCCAGAGGGGGGAGAAGGAGGAAGTAAAATCAAAAATGCCCTGAAAATAAGGTAAGGGATCCCCAAAAAAAATGAAAATGCCCAATTGTTGATCAGCATTCCAGGGATCACTAAAGTTGCAAAATAGGCCGGAACTCCACTTTAAAGGAAACATACAGCCAAAGCTCATTTGGCTGTATGTCTCCTGTGGATCACAGGAGTTCAGTTGGTTCTTCACTCCTGTGACCCGTTTTCAGCAGACAGTAAGCTCAAGTCTGCTATCTGCTGACGTCAGAGAGCCGATCCAGGTTCAGGCAAGATAGCAAAAATGGAGTCAGGATTGCCCACATGCCTCAGCTAGCTTCTCCTGCCCCCCTCCACAGCCCAGCTTTCCAGTGAGCGAGGGGGTGGGGGGGGGGGCAAAGCAAAGAGCTGATTGACAGTCACCAGCTCTCTTCTTAGGGAGCACTGAGAACCAAGCAATCTATGGTGTTCGATCACTCAGTTCTCAATGGTAGAAGGGCTGGGGGACAGATGGTGCATCAGACCGATGCTGCATCCAACTAGGTAAGTATGATCCTTCAAACCTCTTCTTTTCCCCCTCAATTCCATTTTGTTTTTGTTCTATGCACTCTACACATCCCATAGTCCATCATTCATAATCCCTAGTTCATCTTGGAAGTGAGCAAAAGAGGTTGGCTAAATTTTTACATACAGTGGGACCATGGAGAACAACAATAGTCATCTTCTAACAGTAAGTTGATTTATTGCAGCAAAAAAAAAGGAATTTGGAGATTTGGAAGAGCCGGCTGAGAGCAATATAAGGTACTTTATAAATTAAGAATACATACAGTATATTTTTCTAACCACAGTTTAGTATTACTTTCGTTTTAAGCTCCACTAGGACAGGGGTAGATGAAAACGCTGTACATGTGGTTTGTAAATTGGTGTGTAATATTTGAATACATTCGATATTTGGGATGGTAATATGTGAAAGATTATGTTCGTTCATGAATGCTTGTAAATGATATTAGACATCCTCAGATAAGGTATACACCGTTACCTTCAAAACATTGTAGCATGCATACAAACAATACAATGATTGAATTTATGAATAGAAGTAAACAACTCTTTGCTTAGGTGAAAATAGGTTACTAAATAATCTTTATGCTTGGAATATACATCTCTTAATGTAAAGTCATTACCTGACTCGATTTCCACATTCCACCTGCGGCCATTGTGAGCCGTTAGATGTCACTAACAACAAAAGTGATGAACTTGTTTGCAAGGATTTGTTGACTCATGCTTGGAGACAGCTGAGAGATTTGCCAAATGACAGGAAGACGCTTAGATTCACAAGGTGTGATCGCCTAAGTGTTTGCCTGTGTCTAATTAGCTTCTCTTTGCTGGTTGGTACCTCCACAGCCAGAAGCAGATTGACTCTGCAGGGTTTAAACTGAAAACTGTGATTGGTGTTATTATCATTTGTTTATTTAACTCTACATCAAGATCCAAATCCATCTATTGAGGAACACACCATGTCAGCATTCTATGTCTGAACAAAAGCATTAATTGCTTTTATCTAATAATAAAACCACATTCTTCATAAATTGTTAATAACCGGTGAACCTGCAAGGCACTGCAAAGGTGTTGGCAATATACTTTTGCAAGATATACTTAATACTGGCCCTTCACTAAGGAGCTAATTGATTTTTGCTTATGAAGATAAAAATCTACACAGGTCATAAGAGGATGGTTTGTTGTGATGATAAGGGTTTATTCAGTAAAGGAACAATCTTTACTGCTGGCCTCTTTTAGCTTTCAACAACAAGGCAATCTAAGGGAATTAAAAAAAAAAAAAAAATTCTGAAAAACTTAATTGGGTTTTTATAGAGAGCTTGCTTTTTTTTTTAGTAAATTCAGTACTTTTTTTTGCTGTAATGGTTATAAGACTAATCAGCTGCCATTATAACTTGCTTCTTTTTTTATGTAATAGATATTAGGATTGATTTACGATGGATACGTTTTTTTAGCCCAGGGTCCTGTCTTTACTTCCAGGGATGGACAAATGTGTTGGTAAGCTGCTACAGGCATGACTCTTATGCCTCGTACACACGTACCGATCGTCGGCCGACCGATCGGCCGTCTTTTGTCCCTGTCCGCTGAAAAGTGCAAAAGACTGCACACAAATTTTGTCCGCCGACTACAGCCGACTGCAGAAGTGATGTCATGTGATGGTTAACTTTCCGTGTGTCTTGCAAATCTGCTGTCTGTCGGCCGAATTCTGTATTGACTGGCGAACAATCGGCCGCTCTGGTGTCGGCATACAAAAATTTTAATGCTTGCACGACAGATTCTTTTTCGGCCGAAAGTGCGCTGTCGGCTGTCGGAAGCATCATATTAACAAGCCGAAAATCGGGCGATCGTTCGGGGGCCGAATCTTTTCGGCCGACAATCTGCACGTGTGTACGGGGCATTACCAGTCAAAATTATGCTAGACAAATGGCTGAGCCCTTTCTATTTTGCTGGAAAACAACAAGAACACAGAGACAGGAAATTACATCATAACCACGTAGCTTCGCTTGGAAGAACCTTACACTATACAAGAATTAAAGTGTAAGTTTCACCTTTTTCCTACCCTCCCGGTCCCCACTGTATTTACCTCTGTGGGTGATGAGCTGTCAGTGTTGTAGTGGATTTGAAATCCCTGCTCTCTCCCCCCCCCTTCTTTCTGCAGGGCCCCTAGAAAGGATCAAATAATCTGATTGGTCAGTACCAGCGCAAAGAATTGCAGTGATCCATTCTGAAAGCCCTATAGAAAGAAGGGGAAGAAGAGCAGGGATTTCAAATCTCCCAGACTGCTACACCTGCTGACAGCTCATCCATAGAGGTACGTACAGTGGGGGAACATGGGGGAGGGTAAGGTTAAGGGTGGGGAAGGGTGTAGGGTGTTGGTTCACTTTTTCATTTTTTCTTAAAAGGTGAACTAACTTTTTAAACATAACACACTATTGCCAGAACAACTAATTACAGTATAATACTGCATATGGTATGGTTGTTGCATCTATGTCTGTATAAACAGCATGCTAACACTGCCACTCAGGTACATATACACAACGTTCGACCTGTGCCAGTGAAAGAGTCAAGTACATTTGATCTTATGAAAAAAGTTTCAACTGTGGCTGTAGGTAGTCTTTTTAGGAGGTATACAGGATAGTTCAATCCCTGGGGTTAGTGGAGATTAATGGTGGAGGTGGCTGCAGGCTTCATACAGAGCTAGAGGGACTATGCAACTGGATGCATGCATGCTCCGAAGGCGAGCACCCCCTGCCACTATTGGATGTAAGCCTGGATACTGAACGCTGCCAGAAACACAGGAAGTGTCAGACTCCACCGGCACAGCACTGCCACAGTGTACTTCCCTAACATCCCTGCAGTGTTGCAGATGAACCATCACCATTTGCTGATCAACTATTTAATCTGTGTGAGTTACTACATTGTTTTAATGCAGTAAATAACCTTTTAATCTACACTGAGGTGGTGCTGCATTTGTTCTCCTACCCCTTTTTAACACTGCTACTCAACAACTGTTTCTAAGTGCCATCTTGTTCCAATTGCATTCTAGTCCCTTTTCCAGGGTTTACTTACACATCTGCAAAGAAGTGACATCCTCCTAATTCTTGACGTGTTGTAGTTGCAGTTAGTGATGACCCAAAGTCCCGGGTTCAGTACTGGGGGAGGTTAGCTAAACATAGCATATATATCATAGGTATCTGAACCCTATTGAAGTTAATGGGAGCCAATCTTTAAAATTAATATAAGTTATTTTCAAGGCCAATAGGCAAAGATTTGTCAAAAAATGACACTGGGGGCTGGTCACTGCCCTGCCGGACATAAATCAATAATTTTTTTAAATACCATTCAGCTGCATTTATTAACCCCCAAAACAGAACAATAAGCTGCAAAATTGCAAAATTCCTTTAGTTACACACATAAAGTAATTTGAACTGTGGTAATTGACATTTCCCTGCTACCTTTTTTTTAAATGACAAAGATATGACTGAGGACCCCCTCAAATACATGCCACACCCTTCATATCAGACCAAAAAAACAAAACAAAAAAAAAAACAACAGGGAAATGTCAGTTACCCAAATTTAAATTACCTTTTTTTTCTAAATATATATATATATATTTTTCCAAATTTTACTGTAGCACATCCCAAGGTCAAAAATAACAACAAAGGAAAAAAAACAAATCAAAACACTGGCTTCCCACAAAAATCCACAACCAGACCTTTCAGGTCTAGTATGAGTTTTAAGGAAATCCATGCTCCAATAAAAAAACAACATTATGGCGTCTTTCCCTCAAAATCGTAACTAGGCCCCTTTTTATACCATTGCCCAAAATCCTTGCCTTTCCCTATCTCAACCTAATAGGGTTAAATGTCATCTTCACAAACACCAACTTCTAGATGTGTGATGAGTGTTGCATCCCTCGGTGTGGGACTAAACCTGTCATATCTTAACACATTCTACCTACAGTAGATTAAGTTTATTTTTATTCTCCCATTGCTTACCCTAGTGGCAACCTCACACATCTATTGGTTCCTAAATTTGGTTGGACCAATTTTTAATCTTTCTTTCCCTCATCCTTCTGCATTTCACCAAACCTTTTGCCTTTGGAGGCTCAATAAGCCCCACTCAAGGATGTATTCACACACAGTGGTCTTATGTACTTTTTCTCATTTTCTGCCTGACCACACCTCTGATACAACTTCAACATTGATAAAATGGGAGGCTCTGAAGTGCATAATTAGAGGGAATGCTTATGCCTAAAAAAGGAACGGTCGTAAGACATCACCTGACTCCTACAGGGGATTCACATTCTGGAGCTTCAACACAAATGCTCTTTTGGCAGACTGGTTCCTTTCAGCTGTTTTAACAGAAGCAAAAGGACCTTAATCATTTATTAGATCAGGTATACTTGCATCATAAATATTGTATTCTAAGACCATGTAAAAATTTGGAAAAAAAGCGAGTGGACCATAAGCCAGATGCATCCGTACGAAACCAGAGAAAACTTACATCCCTATACTCTGCTGTCCTAATCAAGGTATGGTTGTTCCATGACTACTACTCTGCCCTGTACAACATTCCAAACCTTACCCAATTGTTCCAATACATCACCCGCAGGGCATTATCCAGAATTGATAATTCATTGGCCAACTCCTTTTCTGACCCCTTCACTACAAAAGAAATCATCCAAACAATCAAAGTGCTCTCGTGGCGTAAAAGTCAATGCCCAAATGGATTTTCTAATGCTTTTATAAACAATTTCAGGATACTTTAGCCCCCATGTTAAATTCCACTTTAATCTCCATTTCAGACACATTCCTTTCCCCATGTTAATCTCAGGAAGCACATATCCCCTAATACCCAAGGATCAAAAAGACATGACACAATGCTCCAGCTTTTGCCCGATTTACCTCATTAATGTTGACCTCCAAATCTTTGCTAAAATACTTGCTGATAGATTGCAACCTCTTATCCCCACTGTCATCAATGTGGATCAAGTGGGTTTCATACCCATGCACAAGGTATGAGACAATACCAATAGAACTCTGTCCCTCATTTCTCTCTGTCAACAACGATGGATTCCCCAATGTCTTATATCTCTAGACGCAGAGAAGGCATTTGATCATGTTAATTGGGTGTTTCTGAAGACAGATTTAGAACAAACTCTACCATCAGGATTCTTATAGAAAAATCATAGAACTTTACTCTTGCCCTACTGCATATATCAGGGTAAATGGCCTTTTATCCACACCATTCATATTTTTAATGGAAGGCGACAGGGCTGCCCCCTTTCTCTACTATTATACATCATAGACATGGAGCATCTGGCAGGTGCTCTGAGGGCCAATTACTCCATACGCTCTAAGCGATATGGCTCTAAGGCACTGAAATCAAAGGTAAACACTACAAGCTGAGCCTATTTGCAGACTTTTACTTTATGCATTCAACCCAAAAATAGTGTTTCCTTCCATTCTCATGGAACTGGAACTCATTGGTTCCTTCAGTAACTTTAAAATAAATGTGTCCTAATCTCAACACCTCGATGTTCCATTGCCCCCAGTCACTCAGGTTTTACTAAAACACAGGTTTCCATTCCAATGGGTCCATAGGTCAATCAGATATCTAGGCGTGCAGATTTCATCACAACTCAGTAAATTGTATGAGCTGAATTGCCTTCCTATTTTAACTGCCATGCACCACTCAAGATTTGGTCATCCCTGAAACTCTCCTGGCTGGGGTGGATGTCACTCTTCAAGATGGACATCCTCCTCAGGTTTCTTTACATCTTTCAAACTATACCAATCCAGGTACCCCGCCTGTTATTTTGTTCAGCGCTCTCTGTGTTGCTCAAATATCTCTGGCCTCGATCCCCTGTAGTGCATTTGCACATCTTTCCCAGCAAGGAGTGTTGTCTCCAAGGGTTAGAAAGGCTGGATTCATCTCTTTTTCATGGATAGTGTAGGACCCACTGATAATGGGGTACTTTGACGTAGTGGTGGGCTTGAGCACTATATGGCCATATGGTGGGACCAAATCCCCATTTTTATTTATGGATTGTCTTCAGATTTGATAATTTCTTTTGCATGTGTGCGCTTTTCTTTTTTTAATATACATGTCTTTTGGTTCATAGCTGCACCAGCTTTAGAAATACATGGGTATGCTCCCCCAAATCTTTTGCTTGTTTATTATGTATTCGGTCTGACCAGACTACCGAGGTTGAGCAACCCACCCCACCCCCCACACACACCTGTACTCCATCAGTGTCCACTATCAAGTGGATATAGGAGGAGTCCCCTGTAGTGCATTTGCACATCTTTCCCAGCAAGGAGTGTTGTCTCCAAGGGTTAGAAAGGCTGGATTCATCTCTTTTTCATGGATAGTGTAGGACCCACTGATAATGGGGTACTTTGACGTAGTGGTGGGCTTGAGCACTATATGGCCATATGGTGGGACCAAATCCCCATTTTTATTTATGGATTGTCTTCAAATTTGGTAATTTCTTTTGCATGTCTGCGCTTTTCTTTTTTTAATATACATGTCTTTTGGTTCATAGCTGCACCAGCTTTAGAAATACATGGGTATGCTCCCCCGAATTTTTTGCTTGTTTATTATGTATTCGGTCTGACCAGACTACCGAGGTTGAGCAACCCACCCCACACACACCTGTACTCCATCAGTGTCCACTATCAAGTGGATATAGGAGGAGTCCCCTGTAGTGCATTTGCACATCTTTCCCAGCAAGGAGTGTTGTCTCCAAGGGTTAGAAAGGCTGGATTCATCTCTTTTTCATGGATAGTGTAGGACCCACTGATAATGGGGTACTTTGACGTAGTGGTGGGCTTGAGCACTATATGGCCATATGGTGGGACCAAATCCCCATTTTTATTTATGGATTGTCTTCAAATTTGGTAATTTCTTTTGCATGTGTGCGCTTTTCTTTTTTTAATATACAGGTGCTCTGAGGGCCAATGACTCCATACGCTCTAAGCGATATGGCTCTAAGGCACTGAAATCAAAGGTAAACACTACAAGCTGAGCCTATTTGCAGAATTTTACTTTATGCATTCAACCCAAAAATAGTGTTTCCTTCCATTCTCATGGAACTGGAACTCATTGGTTCCTTCAGTAACTTTAAAATAAATGTGTCCTAATCTCAACACCTCGATGTTCCATTGCCCCCAGTCACTCAGGTTTTACTAAAACACAGGTTTCCATTCCAATGGGTCCATAGGTCAATCAAATATCTAGGCGTGCAGATTTCATCACAACTCAGTAAATTGTATGAGCTGAATTGCCTTCCTATTTTAACTGCCATGCACCACTCAAGATTTGGTCATCCCTGAAACTCTCCTGGCTGGGGTGGATGTCACTCTTCAAGATGGACATCCTCCTCAGGTTTCTTTACATCTTTCAAACTATACCAATCCAGGTACCCCGCCTGTTATTTTGTTCAGTGCTCTCTGTGTTGCTCAAATATCTCTGGCCTCGATCCCCGGCCAGTATACGCCACGATATATTGGTAAACATAGAGTGGTCGGGTTAGTGGGATTACCTCATCTTGAGCTCTATCATACTGTTTGGAATTCTAGATTGGTTCCATCAGGACCAATCCAAATAATGGGTCGATATTGAGAGAGGCTTGCCATCTTTACTACTATTCTCACTTTCTTGGAACCACCCCAATATTTGTCAGCTTTCACCCACACACTCACCATTATTTTTCGCGCTTCTCAAAGTTTGGGACACTGAGATTGGAAAAAATGGAATTTCTTCTTATCCGGGTCCCCTGACCCCAATCATCCTTCCTTCAATGGCAGGCATCACTTCCTTCTCCCATTCAATAGGCCATTGACCCACATGAGTTAAAACCCCTGAGGTAAATTGTGCTCTCTTTTACCTCACGTAATGGGCAGTGACTATGCTATTTTCAACATCAACACTTTTATGACAAGCTCAGGAAATGAGACTTCAAAGGGGCCTGGCCCCACTTGAAGAGCTATGCTTATCCGACACAGAGTTCTCACATGCCATATATAAACTATATAGCATTTTACTATTAAGTGTCTTCTCCGCTTGACCCATTTAAAAAAAAATGTTTTATTGATTTTCAAAGGAGATAAAAATACAAAGCCTGTGAAGGCTACAAGGCTATGCACATTTCGCATAATGAAATAGACAGGATATACAATATATGATAAGTTAAACAGAGATTATAAACTGAGAAATGTGTTAAATTATATAATAGCCATGGAGACACAACAAGACACAACTCTGCCACTTAACCCTTAGGAGTGGAAGCAGGTCAACTGATGATTATATAGATAACCTAGACTTATCTATGCGCTAAGACTATAGGCTGCATAAGACTTTCTATTAGTCAGGGGGTCCTCGAGATGGCAGGGAGAGGAGCGGAAAGGGGCTGAGGAGTTGCTTGCATCAGTTACTTTGAGTTTGACCAAGGAGTTGGTAATCTCAGACCGTAGGTACCAATCAGTGTATCAAAAAGGTTGCGAGAAAGGATGTGGGATGAGGGCAATGCTTTAAAAAATGGGTGCTCCATAAAACCATCACCATCTAGCGATAAAGCTTTGAGTGGACTTAAAGTTCTGGACAATTGTATCCAATTTCTTTAAGCTGAATAGAGTCATCAGAGCCTGTTTCACTACAACTACATGCGGTGTCTGTTTGACCCTTCTATGTATGAGACTGGCAGTAGGAGCTGGGACATGCCCTTCCCCCTGGAAGCCTGGGATAAAGCTTTTCTCTTTGCTTTCAAAATAACCATTGCCTTGTAGGCACAAGAGGGGAACTTCAAAATACTGATCAGATGGTACCATAAACCAGTCATATTACACAAGATAACTCAGTTGATATCAGACCAATGCTGGACATGTGGAAAACCAGATGGTATGCATCTCCATCTGTGGTGGTCCTGTTCCAGGATCAGAACATTTTTGAAAGCTATCTTTAGGTTAAGTCATCTCATAATGGGTAGAACATGGTCAGAAACACTGGAGGCAGCTCTCCTATCTATGATCCCAAGGTCCATCAAAAGCATAAAAAAGTCCTGTTCTGATTTCTAATCCTGGCTGTCTGTGCCTTGACTTCTAAGCACTGGAAATCTTCCAGAGTACCTACAGTGGGTACGGAAAGTATTCAGACCCCCTTAAATTTTTCACTCTTTGTTATATTGCAGCCATTTGCTAAAATAGTTTAGGTTCATTCTTCTTCCTCATGAATGTACACATAGCACCCCATACTGACAGAAAAACACAGAATTGTTGACATTGTTGCAGATTTATTAAAAAAGAAAAACTGAAATATCACATAGTCCTAAGTATTCAGACCCTTTGCTGTGACACTCATATATTTAACTCAGGTGCTTTCCATTTCTTCTGATCATCCTTGAGATGGTTCTACACCTTCATTTGAGTCCAGCTGTGTTTGATTATACTGATTGGACTTGATTAGGAAAGCCACACACCTGTCTATATAAGACCTTCCAGATCACAATGCATGTCAGAGCAAATGAGAATCATGAGGTCAAAGGAACTGCCTGAAGAGCTCAGAGACAGAATTGTGGCAAGGCACAGATCTGGCCAAGGTTACAAAAAGATTTCTGCTGCACTTAAGGTTCCTAAGAGCACAGTGGCCTCCATAATCCTCAAATGGAAGACGTTTGGGACGACCAGAACCCTTCCTAGAGCTGGCCGTCCGGCCAAACTGAGCTATCGGGGGAGAAGAGCCTTGGTGAGAGAGGTAAAGAAGAACCCAAAGATCACTGTGGCTGAGCTCCAGAGATGCAGTCAGGAGATGGTGGAAAGTTGTAGAAAGTCAACCATCACTGCAGCCCTCCACCAGTCGGGGCTTTATGGCAGAGTGGCCCGACGGAAGCCTCTCCTCAGTGTAAGACATATGAAAGCCCGCATGGAGTTTGCTAAAAAACACCTGAAGGACTCCAAGATGGTGAGAAATAAGATTCTCTGGTCTGATGAGACCAAAATAGAACTTTTTGGCCTTAATTCTAAGCGGTATGTGTGGAGAAAACCAGGCACTGCTCATCACCTGTCCAATACAGTCCCAACAGTGAAGCATGGTGGTGGCAGCATCATACTGTGGGGGTGTTTTTCAGCTGCAGGGACAGGACGACTGGTTGCAATCGAGGGAAAGATGAATGCGGCCAAGTACAGGGATATCCTGGACAAAAACCTTCTCCAGAGTGCTCTGGACCTCAGACTGGGCCGAAGGTTTACCTTCCAACAAGACAATGACCCTAAGCTCACAGCTAAAATAACGAAGGAGTGGCTTCACAACAACTCCGTGACTGTTCTTGAATGGCCCAGCCAGAGCCCTGACTTAAACCCAATTGAGCATCTCTGGAGAGACCTAAAAATGGCTGTCCACCAACGTTTACCATCCAACCTGACAGAACTGGAGAGGATCTGCAAGGAGGAATGGCAGAGGATCCCCAAATCCAGGTGTGAAAGACTTGTTGCATCTTTCCCAAAAAGACTCCTGGCTGTATTAGATCAAAAGGGGGCTTCTACTAAATACTGAGCAAAGGGTCTGAATACTTAGGACCATGTGATATTTCAGTTTTTCTTTTTTAATAAATCTGCAACAATGTCAACAATTCTGTGTTTTTCTGTCAGTATGGGGTGCTATGTGTACATTCATGAGGAAGAAGAATGAACTTAAATGATTTTAGCAAATGGCTGCAATATAACAAAGAGTGAAAAATTTAAGGGGGTCTGAATACTTTCCGTACCCACTGTACAATCCAGGAATGGGTAAAGAAACTGGACTACGTTGTGTGCATGGAGGAGTTTCTTACCACTGCCAATGAAAACTTCATAAAATTCCAAGATCTATGGTTTCCATGGATATAGTTTTCAGACTCACCCAAACGCTTACCTTTTTTTAGATAACCAGGTCTTTTAAACCCATTAATTGGCTCCACTTGATGATTGTGTACCCTTAGTGACTGTGAAAAACTAACATTGGGGAATTCTCCAAATGTTATGCCTTATTAATCTGACCACTTAAATAGTAATGGAATTCGCTTTGAGTCCAAACAGCCAGCAACTGCTGACCTGCTGGAGTGAGAATAACTGGTGAAGGGAAGAAGCAACCTGGAGAGACTGTAGTGTAGCAGCCTCAGTAGTAACTTTTATTGAGTTTATTGAGGGAAAGGGAGAATCTAATTCTAAGGGAGCACCTAATTCTAGGGATGAACTATTTATGCATATAGTTATACAACTATAGTGGCATTTTCCTATAGGGTGTGTATTTGTGTTACCATTTTGTACTTATTTTTTATGAACATATACATATGCTTTGCTATCAAAGATTTTGATGTGATTCAGGTCAGGCTTCTTTCCATTTCATAGCTCATCTGACGCTTCTTTGTTGCTTTTTCAGCAAAGCAGTTTTTGAGATAACAGGCTGTCATAATTGCCACTTCACAGTATATTGTTAACATATTCGCACTAAAAAGCAAACTTCTGCCACTTTTACACAAAGAGTGATAAATACACTTTGCAACACCATTTTGTTCTGGATCATATGGTACAGTAATGTGTAACATCATTCCATGCTTCTTTTTAGGTAGCTTGTGTTTTACCATGTGAGCATTCTGTTGGGTTGTTTTGGCTTTATATGAGATGTAGACTGTCCCATATTTAAACATCTGCCCAGCCTCCTCAGTGATGTGTCATGCTCCAACAGACAGTTTCTATGACCCCCCCTCATATTGGTTTTAACAGTGCTGGAACAGGCTTGCAGAGGTGAGCTTTGTTGAAAGAGGATGGCAAAGGGTGCAGGGCAGGGGTGAGCTATATTGAAAGGAGATGCAGATACAAGTAGTGTTGGAAGAGGGTGGCAGGGGTGCAGGGTGAGTAATGTAGAAGAGGATGGCAGAGGATGTAGAGGTGAGCAACACTGGAAGAAGTGTGGCAGGGAATGTAGAGGTGAGCATTGTTGGAGATAGATTTAAGGGGGCGCAGAGGTAAGCAGCGTTGGAAGAGGGTGGCAAGGAATTCAGAGATGAGCAGCACTGGAAGAGAGCGACAAGGGATGCAGATATAAACAGTGTTGGGGGATGGTTTAAGTGAGTGCAGAGGTGAACAGCACTGGAGGAGGGTGGCAGATGGATGCAGAGTTGAGCAGTATTGGTAGACTGTGGCAGGGGATGCAACGGTGAGCAGTGTTGGAAAAGGCACCCCTTTTTCAACACTGTTCATCCCTGCACATCCTGCAACCATCTTCCAGCACTTTTTTCACCTTTTTTAGCATCTGCATGCATGTATTTCTATTGATCAACCTTGCAGAAATGTAACAATCACATGATTGCTAGGTAGATTAACAGACATACATGGCAAATGGGATTGGACTGGTTGTATGTAGATGCATGAAACCCGCTGTGTATTCAGTGAGGGCAAAGAGGGTGTCAAGGAATTCAGAGATGAGCAGTGCTGGAAGAGAGTGGCATGGGATGCAGATATAAACAGTGTTGGGAGATGGTTTAAGAGAGTGCAGAGTTGAACAGCACTGGAGGAGGGTGGCAGAGGTGAGGAGTTGAGCAGTATTGGTAGACTGTGGCAGGGGGTGCAGGGGTGAGCAGTGTTGGAAAAGGCACCCCTTTTTTAACACTGTTAATCCCTGCACATCCTGCAACCATCTTCCAATACTTGATCAACCTTGCAGAAATGTAACGATCACATGATTGCCAGGTAGATTAACAGACATACATGGCAAATGGGATTGGACTGCTTGTATGTAAATGCATGAAAGCCCCTGTGCATCCAGTGAGGGCAAAGACAGCCCTTTGCATTGATGTATACTTAGGTATGCTTGTGTGAATGAGGCCTTAAATATATAATTACTATACAAACAATTTTCTTGTATTAAAAAAAGGTATAGACTCCAGAGAGAGAGATATAATTTTGCCCCTGTACAATTCATTAGCAAGACTTTATCTGGAATATACAGTTTGATTTTGGGCATCAGTTCTCAAAAAGGATATTGGGGAACTGGGGAAAGTGCAAAGAAGAGCAACCAAACAGATCAGAGGCACGGAGGAGCTCAACTATGAGGAAAGATTAGAGGAACTGGATTTATTCTCTCTTGAGAAGAGGAGATTAAGGGAGGATATGATCATCATGTATAATACAAAAGTGGTCCATATAGTGAACTTGGTGTTGAAATATTCACTTTAAGGTCATCACAGAGGATGGAGGAAAGGAGATTTAATCCCCAAATACGGAAAAGCTTCTTCACAGTAAGAGATGTGGATATGTGGAATCGACTCCCTCAAGAGGTGGTTCTGTCCAGCTAGGTAGATTGCTTTAAAAAAAGGCCTGGATTATTTCCCAAATGATACATCTGTATTCTAACAGTTATAGGTAAAGTTGATCCAGGGATAATCTGATTGCCTCTTGGGAAATCAGGAAAGATTTATCAGGAAAGATTTATTTTTCCCCTGCTGGAGCAAATTGGATCATGCTTTACAGGTTTTTTTTTTTTTGCCTTCCTCTGGATCAAATGTGGGTATGGGCTTGTGTACATAGAATCATAAAAACTATTTTTTTGTTTTCCCCTTTTGTTGGTTGAACTAGATAAACTTCATGTCTTTTTTCAACCAGACTAACTATGTAACTATGTCATTTTTAAATTTAATGTTAATAATACTTGTTATCTTTCAATCTACAGGCATTTTAAAACTGTCAGACTATTCAAATGCTACTTCCTTGCAATGTGCCAGCCTGGATGTGTTCTGTACACTGTGTACAGAATGGCCCCAGGATTATTATGATGTAATTTCCTGGTTATTTGATTGGTTCATTGTTTTTTTTCATAAGTCATAAGTATTTCAGGCATTCCTCACAATAGGAGTTTTATTTTTGGTAAGGTACTATCGATAATTTACCCCATCTAAAGGGACGCAGACACTTCAGCATTTCTCATTAGAGTACTGAGATTGCAGCAGGTGGTTATAATGAATGAACATCCCATCAAGAAATCACTTTGAGAAAGGAATGATGAAACAAAAAAGCAACTTTATCTTAACAGAGAAAAGTATGAATCTGTAAAAAAAAGTTTACTAAAATCATTGCAAAATGTAAATATATAGCACTCATAGGAGTGTTTATTTCACTGTATGAATGTTTCTGTACTGTAAAACAACAGCTCCAAATACACAGCTAACCACAATTTCTGCATGATAAACTTTCTTTTGCAAGGCATACATAGTATTTCACTAGCAAAATGGTGCTTATATCACCATATATCACCATTCACATGATCACAGTGGAAAGATGTCACATTCTGAATGGATAGGCTAAGGTGCTATTTTGTAGATTGGGGATATATAAGGCAGAGATGACTGAATGTCATTGCAATGCAGGGATGACAGTCCCTTTCCCCCCTTGGATTTGGAGTAAATGGACATCCACTTTCATTGGCAGGCATGTGAGGAAAGCCCCGTACACACGAGTAGAAATTAGGCCGTGAAATTTCGTCCGACGACCGATCTGACGATTTTCGGCTTGTTAGTATGGTGCTTTCGACAACTGACTCCGACTTTTCGGCCGAAAAAATCCTGGTGTGCAGGCTATATCATTTTTGTCGCCATCAAAACATGTCCGATTTTCGTCTCATTAGTACAGACTTCGATGGGGAAAAATCTTATGAGCAAGACTAGGCATGCTCAGAGATGAAAGAACACATACAAAGCAATCCAACACATGACATCACTTCTGAAGTAGAATTCTTTAGTGCGGGAAAATTCGTGTGCAGTCTAGAGCACATTCCAACCAACAGACAAGACTCTGGACAAAAGACGGACGACCGGTCGGCGGAAATTCGTTGCGTGTATACGAGGCTGAACTCACCAGCAGAGACAAAGATTAGATGTAAATGTTTATAAGCCCCTTTTGTGATTGAAAATAAACCACACATTGTTCAGTCATCTTCAGTATGTGTCATAAAACATAGGTAGGGGAATCCGAACACTACACTATACGCTAGACAAGCCAGCGTGGCATCAGCGCAAAGGCCCCTGCCAATGCGTTTTGTGCCACGCATATTGTCAAGGGATTGCCTGGCGCAAAACGCAACAAAAGGGGCCTTTGTGCTGAAACTACACCGCCATGTCTATGTGCTTGGAACGGCAGCCATTACTCTTTTTCTGGGCTCCGGTCTGGTGAGCTTTTCAATCTAGTGTGGTGTTTAGATTCAACTACCTATGTTTTATGACACTTACTGAAGAGGACTGAACAATGACTAATGATTGATGCTTGTACTTATTCTCCATCTGGTGAGTGCATTATTTGGGTGAAGGCTCACATGTGGAATTATCCTTATGCACCTTGGTAATATCAGATGGATGTCAGTTTATGCCTAATTCCTTATAATTTCTGGTGAGCTGATGTACAACTGTCAAATTTTCAAACAAACTCTTTCAGTATATGGACTGTCAGTTCATCCTAATACACCTGCATTCCATTAACATCAGGTCTATTATACACTGCTCAAAAAAAAAAAATAAAGGAACACACATCAGATCTCAATGGGGAAAAATATCATGCTGGATATCTATACTGATATGGACTTTCCATCTTGGCTATCGGTGCTGGTGGTGTGTGGGTGAGTACGCTACCAGTGCTTTACTTTTCAGAACTGTGATATATTGCTATGTCTTGATAACATATAAATATTTTTATAATCCAGTGTAGAGAACGCAGGATCATCTCATTAGCCATCTGCCCCTGAAGAAGCAATAACGAAACATGTTCGGTGTTGGTTTGGGATGTAGCCATTTTGGCTCACCTGGCAGAATGTAAAATTGAGAGTTTCTCTATTCTTTGTCACAACAATATGTATGTTCTTATGTATGTCTTGCATATGCACATTGTTTTTTATGTGGTATTATAAATAAAAATTTGTATTTTTATATGTCTTTTGTTATGAGCCGTTAATACGATACTATTAAAGTCCCCTCCAGCCCTCAATCCCTCTCTATCTGTCTTTCCCCTTTTGGCTTTGGACTTTTGTCCATCAATTTAACAACTGATATGGACTGGGTAATGTGTTGGGAACAAAATGATGCCACATTGTTTGATGGAAAAAAAAAAAAAGATCTATCTACAGAGGGCTGAATTCAAAGACACACTGAAGATCAAAGTGAAAAAATTATGCAGCAGGCCAGTTATTTTGCTGAAATTTCATTGCAGCAACTCAAAACGGTACTCAATAGTTTGTATGGCCCCCACATGCTTGTATGCATGCCTGAAAATCTCAGGGCCTGCTCCTAATGAGGAGACAGATGGTGCCCTGGGGTATTTCTTCTCAGATCTGGACCAGGGCATCACTGAGCTTCTGAACAGACTGAGATGCAACCTGGTGGTGTCGGATGGACCGAAACATAACGTCCCAATGTTTTTGAGCAGTGTATATATACTTGTACTAGTATATGGACTCCAATTCAATTATACATACCAGAATCCCATTAACACGTGGTTCATTGTATATACACTTTTATAGTATAAAATATACCATCTTTATTGCCTATTGTCTATATACTTTTTGCAATCATTAATTTCTCTAGCGCTGCACATTTATTGAAAGCAAAAAGTTATTTGTTTTGCATATAAAAAACATTTATTGACTAGCTAGTACTCGCAAATTGGTAAACCTAATCGACTTGCCTACTTATCTACATGATCTACATAATACGAAACATGTCATTTAGAGGTTAGCACTATATATGGTGTAAAGATATGTAGGTAGTTTACAGGTAAGATGTTACCATAATCCCATGAAAATTGTGAAAGAAGACTAACCCCCTTTTGGGTGGGTGGGACTTTAAGGGCAACTAGTAATTATCTCTCATAGGAAAGATTAATTTAGAATAAAATAATTTATTGAGAAAAGTGATTATAAGAAAAATCATCAAGGTAATTTATATTACATATGTAACGGTATAAATAAACATGTGATACAATACAGTGTTACAGGTACACAACAGAGTCCAACGCGTTTCGAAGAATTGTATAATACCAGAATCTTCCTCAGGGAATCTGTGTATATTCCTGCAGACCTTTGGAGCCAGAGATATCTGTCCTGAAAGGGGGGGATATATAGTAATCCCACAGTGTAGGAGCAAGAGTCAGATATTAACTCATAATATTCATTACCTGTTATGATGATCAAAATGTTTAATATGTAAAAAGGGAAGAGAAAAAATTCTCTCCAAGTATAAGAAGAAGGAAAGAGTTCCTAACAACTTGTGATGGTTATCCTCCAATGGGGGTGCCTTCAGGACTTGACAGATGGTAAATTCTCCGTATTAATGTGAAACATCCATGGTGTCTTTATTGACTTCTATGGATATAGTATTCACACGGGTATGTATAAAATCTCTATTCCAAAATGTATTCCCAGATTTTCAGGTCGATGTTGGATATTAATCTCAATATTGAGGTGGGTTGTCCATAGTATCCCCACCACTTGAAGGGCTGCAGTATTTATCAGTATCAATACCAACTAAATGCCGTTTAATGTAGGTGGAACGTAAAACATCTAGTTGCTATCCATAAGCGTTGGCCATCAAACAGGTCCCAAGGCTTGATAGCGCAGCCTTATAGATTCCATCCAGTATCTGATTGTAGGAAAAATCGGCAATAGACCTGTCATATCACGGAGAGATAACTCTGAGTTATCTCTCCGTGATATGACAGGTCTATTGCCGATTTTTCCTACAATCAGATACTGGATGGAATCTATAAGGCTGCGCTATCAAGCCTTGGGACCTGTTTGATGGCCAACGCTTATGGATAGCAACTAGATGTTTTACGTTCCACCTACATTAAACGGCATTTAGTTGGTATTGATACTGATAAATACTGCAGCCCTTCAAGTGGTGGGGATACTATGGACAACCCACCTCAATATTGAGATTAATATCCAACATCGACCTGAAAATCTGGGAATACATTTTGGAATAGAGATTTTATACATATCCGTGTGAATACTATATCCATAGAAGTCAATAAAGACACCATGGATGTTTCACATTAATACGGAGAATTTACCATCTGTCAAGTCCTGAAGGCACCCCCATTGGAGGATAACCATCACAAGTTGTTAGGAACTCTTTCCTTCTTCTTATACTTGGAGAGAATTTTTTCTCTTCCCTTTTTACATATTAAACATTTTGATCATCATAACAGGTAATGAATATTATGAGTTAATATCTGACTCTTGCTCCTACACTGTGGGATTACTATATATCCCCCCCTTTCAGGACAGATATCTCTGGCTCCAAAGGTCTGCAGGAATATACACAGATTCCCTGAGGAAGATTCTGGTATTATACAATTCTTCGAAACGCGTTGGACTCTGTTGTGTACCTGTAACACTGTATTGTATCACATGTTTATTTATACCGTTACATATGTAATATAAATTACCTTGATGATTTTTCTTATAATCACTTTTCTCAATAAATTATTTTATTCTAAATTAATCTTTCCTATGAGAGATAATTACTAGTTGCCCTTAAAGTCCCACCCACCCAAAAGGGGGTTAGTCTTCTTTCACAGCACTATATATGGTATGTGAACAAGAAATGGCACATATCCATATTCATCAAATCCCCATGGAAGCTTTACAATAACATTTGGATTGCTATACGGAATATTCTTTGAACCTAAAGTTATTTTGGAAGAAGTAAATTTTCTATTGATCCATTATCATTTTTTATGCTACTGGATCCACTATCTCCAAAGACTTCAAAGGCCTTTCTATGACTGCAAAGTTTGTGCTCATCTATGCTAACCTATATACGGGTTGGTGGGAGGAGCATCAAGTCTTTGGATTTACTGATCCCTTCAGGTCACAGGTTGATTTTTTTTTTTTTTTAACAAAATAATGACATTTTTATAGTGGACTGCAAATGTTTGTGGATGGTTTTATTTACACATGAATAAATATAGTTGGAAATCCACTCATAAAGAGAAAGATACAAATATCAGTTATTTAGATTTGACTCAAGGCATATTGTGAGACCCTCTTCTAGGAATTTCTTCCTCAATACAACCCTCACCTCATGTTCATGTGAGAAGAGCTAAACCCATTTGAGCTTGACCAAACTATTCAACAATGGAAAGCTTTGAATATGCATATTTAATTATCATAATTTTGCTGTTGTATGATTGTCAAATTTTTATGTGCACCTGTCTTTAAAACCACCATGTTTTTAATTTAGTAATGCTGTATTAATAGGTTCTTCCCTTTGCTCATCTCTATGATTAAGCTCTTTTTAGGAGAAACATTGTTGCAGCAGACATCAAGCAAGAGTCTCACAGGAACAAATAAACCAAGAACAGTTTTTTTTTCTTGGGGGGGGGGGGGGTTTAAAAAAAAAAAAAATCTTCCATTACATAAACTTTTCTGCACTTTGAATATAGGCAAAGAGCTAACACTTCTTTTCAGCATACTTTAATGGAAGACTTTTTTTTAAATAGTCAAGACAACTTAGCAACCAGCAGCTGTGTTGAGATAATGAACACTTTGGCCTGGAGTATGTATTATAGCGTTAAGAGTACAGGGTTTACATATATATCTCTCACAAAAATGAGTACACCCCTCACATTTTTGTAAATATTATATTATATCTTTTCATGTGAAAACACTGAAGAAATGACACTTTGCTACAATGTAAAGTAGTGAGTGTACAGCTTGTATAACAGTGTAAATTTGCTGTCCCCTCAAAATAACTCAACACACAGCCATTAATGTCTAAACCACTGGCAACAAAAAAGAGTACACCCCTAAGTGTTTGGGCTCCAAATTGGGCCCAATTTGTAATTTTCCCTCCCTGGTGCCATGTTACTCACTAGTGTTACAAGGTCTCAGGTGTAAATGGGGAACAGGTATGTTAAACTTGGTGTTATCACTCTCATACTAGTCATTGGAAGTTCAACATGGCACCACATGGCACTCTCTGAGATCTCAGAAAAAGAATTGTTGCTCTACATAAAGATGGCCTAGGCTATAAGAAGATTGCAGAGCCCCTGAAACTGAGCTGCAGAACGGTGGTCAATACCATACAGCAGTTTAAAAGGACAGGTTCTACTCAGAACAGGCCTTGCCATTGTTGACCAAAGAGGTTGAGTGCATGTGCTCAGCATCATATCCAGAGGTTGTCTTTGGGAAATAGACATATAAGTGCTGCCAGCATTGCTGCAGAGGTTGAACAGGTGGGGGTTCAGCCTGTCAGTGCTCAGACCATACACCACACACTGCATCAAATTGGTCTGCATGACTGTAATTCCAGAAGGAAGCCTCTTCTAAAGATGATACACAAGAAAGCCTGCAAACAGTTTGCTGAAGACAAGTAGACTAAGGACATGGAATACTGGAACCATGTCCTGTGGTCTGATGAGACCAAGATAAACTTATTTGGTTCAGATGGTGTCAAGTGCGTGGCGACAACCAAGTGAGGAGTACAAAGAAAAGTGTGTCTTGCCTACAGTCAAGCATGGTGGTGGGAATGTCATGATCTGGGGCTGCATGAGTGCTGGGGAGATACAGCACTGGGGAGCTAAAGTTAATTGAGGGAATTATGAATGCCAACATGTACTGTGACATACTGAAGCAAAGCATGATCCTCTCCCTACAGAGACTGGGTCGCAGGGCAGTATTCCAACATGATAATGACCCCAAACACACCTCAAAGACAACCACTGCCTTGCTAAAGAAGCTGAGGGTAAAGGTGAAGGAGTGGCCATGTATGTCTCCAGACCAAAACCCTATTGAGCATCTGTGGGGCATCCTCAAGCAAAAGGTGGAGATGCGCAAGGTCTCTAACATCCACCAGCTCAATGATGTCGTCATGGAGGAGTGGAAGAGGACTCCAGTGGCAACCTGTGTAGCTCTAGTGAACTCCATGCCCAAGAGGATTAAGGCAGTGCTGGAAAATAATGGTGGGCACACAAAATATTGACATATTTGGGCCCAATTTGAACATTTTGACTTAGGGGTGTACTCACTTTTGTTGCCAGCTGTTTAGACATTAATGGCTGTATGTTGAGTTATTTTGAGGGGACAGCAAATTTACACTTTTATACAAGCTGTACACTCACTACTTTACATTGTAGCAAAGTGTCATTTCTTCAGTGTTGTCACATGAAAAGATATAATAAAATATTTACAAAAATGTGAGGGGTGTACTCAGTTTTGTGAGATACTGTATATATATATATATATATATATATACTGTATATATATACATATATATATATATATATATATATATATATATATATATGTGTGTGTATGTATATATGTGTGTGTGTATGTATATATATATATATATATATATATATATATATATATATATATATATATACATATAACTAAAGTACACTGGTCTTTGCTGAATTTAGTTTAAAATCATTATATTGCAATATTAAAAATGGAAAAGCTGTTAATGTAACGAAATAAAACAAATAAAAACAATGCATGCACAATAAATGTATCAAATCTTTCATTAATGGATACCAGGAAGGAACAAGTGTTGTAATTACTGGTCTTGGGTCCCACCTGACTGCATTTCTTTTATTTACAGACAGATATTATGGACAGCTGCTCCATTATATCCTCCAAAGCTGTCCTAGGATTTTCAAAGGTAAGATGCATATGTCCTAATTCTATGCATGTCCCAGGACCCTGGTTATTATAGCAAATTGTAGGGATCCCAGGAGAAGGACAAGCCCAAATAAATATTTTATTGCCAGGCACTGAAGTGTCAACAGAAGCGTGGAAAACCAATTTAAAAGGGACAACGATTAGGCTCAGGTGGCTTGTTAATCATGTCATCAAAGACTCTCTTGACAAGTGCCACGTAATTAGTGTGACAATCATGACTGTCAAGGTAATAGCATGATGCCATGCTAATTGCCCTGGGTTTGCCACTGGACATTTGGGATCATGGGTCCTGTAAAAATCCCAAAGAATGTCACTGGCTGTGTACAGTTGTTCACCTAAACATGCCCCTCCCGACCACCTGACTCTGTTCATGTTATGCTCATTTACTCCTACTCTCAAAAGCTGGACAAATGAGTTAATCTCTAGAGTTCTATAGACTGGCCTGGACTTGCTGCTTGTGCCAATGCATTACTACAGTCATTTGTCAGTATACCAGAGAGGAATAAAATGAGTTAAGTAGCTGTAGGCTTAATTTGCTCTTTATTTGCTTGATTTAAAGCTGAACTCCAGTCTTACCTTACATCCTGCACAGTTGTATAGGTTCCTCTTCAGTACTGAAATTGCTCTATAACCATCTCACAGTGTATATTAGAAGCTACAGAAAGTCATATAAAGTCATATAAAGTCCCCCCTCATATAAAGTACTCCCTCCGTGAAGGACATCCAGCACAATGTAGCTCTTTTCTCCCCTGTCTAAGTGTCCTTGTCCCATCCCTGCATGCTGTCTTCAGTAAGCTATGTACTGGCCTGTATGGCTATGATCTGTGTGCACTACATAAAGAAGCACAGAGACCCTGATGATTTCACTGTGTCTACAATAAGATATGTAATGAAACCAGAAAGGTTTTGTTTAAACATTTCATTAGCATGATGATGACGGGGGTAGGGGATGAACCAGGGAAGGCACAATTTAAGAAGACTAAAGTTTTAAAATGAAAGAGTAGATTTGCTCCCTTATGTTTAATGATTATCAGACCAAATTTTACTAATCAACAAGAAATGTTATTTCTTTTTCTTAATTTGGTCTGCGTTACTGAAAGTATAAATTCTGACAATCAAATGCATTTGTTCTGTGAAATATACCATCGTCTGCTTATACAAAGAAGTTACAAGCTTCTTTAGTACAAATATAAAGAAGCAAGCAGCAACATTGCTCCTCCATAGATACAGTAAAGTTGTCACCCTAAGACAGTAGGTGTTTTTATTGGCAGGATCACCAGTTGAAAATAAAAACAAGAAAATGAAAAATTAAACTAATACAGCCACCATATCTAAAGACCGGTAAGCTGCAATGTAGTACTTTTTTGTTTTTTTTCAGTTTAGTTACACTTCAAATGTCTCCCCTTGATCTTGTCTCTCTAAATACTATATCATTTTGACAGATCTGTATTGTTTAATAACCATGTACTGTATACAAACTATAGCCTGTATATATCTGCTGATTTCAGCCCCACATTAAAGTGTTTTCAATATGCCCTAAACACTTTGTAAAAAAAATCAACATTTTTAACAGGACAAGAGTGAGGCTCCTAAATGTTATGTTGTATTTAAGACCTTGAGGATTCTTACTTAATAACTTAAATAAATCTAGCTATTTCAATATCTCCTCTCCCCATACAGAAAATGTGGTGTAAAAGGCTGTAAACAGCTCACTGTTAAATAAATCTTTCAGTGTAAAAAGAACACCAATAACTGGCAATACTCTGAATGGTAAACAGTAGGGATTGATGTGAAATAAGTGGGCGCTACTGTTGCCTATGTGTGATAGTCCAAAGGAATATTTTTTAACCTTAAAATGAATACCAATACCTGTACATGTGCAAATGCAAACAAAACTCTATAATCTCTAATATATTCAATGAACCAATCAAAATAAATTAACCAATCATATACTATTAATTGTGAAACAAGCAAGTGGCACCAATTCCCATGAGTGCAAACACTTTGTATGCTTGTGAACATAAGTCCTTAAATTCACCAATTTAAATCTTCTTTTTCCACTCCAATCTTTTGAAACATACACCCAGTGACCATTGAAACCATTGAAACCACCAAACACTCACCAGATAGCATGTGACTGCTTAAATTAAAAAGTAGTCAATATGCGCTTGTTTGGGACTCCAAACTCACCTTATAACCTTATATGTAAATTCACCTGTGTCACCTTATTCTCATTATGGGTGCCTAACTGGCACTAATACAGCCCACAGAATATAGTTACGGGGGGCCGGATTTAAAGAAACTGCAGCTTCAAACCTCTATGACGTGTTTCAGTTTCGCCGCGTTCAAATCAATTAACTGGCGCTGCGGCGAATTGGCGAGTAAAACAGCAATAATGAATTCCGCCGTCAGCGGGATTCACTTACGATCGCGGCTTCGCCAATTCGCAAACTTATGTCTTCGTGCTTATAGCAGTTTCACATAGCGATGTGGGCTAGTGGATTAGTGCACACATCACATGTCTGTAATTCATCTCCCTCTGCTGTAGGTTCGAGGCTTACCATCTCCACCTACTTTTTTTATTTTCTTTTTTTGTTTATATTGCTAAAATGTAACGGATTACATCATATATATTGCTAAATAATGTTACACTCAGAAGCGCTTGCAAGCTTACACCATTTTAAGTGTTTTTTTGATCTTGTCTGTGTGTCGAATCGATCTTATGAAGGAAAGTACCAAAGGCAAGTGACCAAACCCCTACCCTACTTCAGGGCAAGATGAAACCTCACAATTTTACCATGGTCTTCTTCCCACATTCCATACAATGTTTAGTTCTTTAGCTATATGTGCTTTTTAGCCTTAACACACTCCATTTTTTCCACCATACAGCTTTATTCTGCACAATAGCTAAGTGCTTTGCAACTTCACTGCAGTTCACAACGTCATGGGTTCAAATCACATCACTACACTTGGGATCTCTTTTCACTCTCATTTTTTTAAACAGTTTTTTTAAACTATCTTGAATTTGGGGGGGGAGGGGGGTGTCCTACCCAAATTTCAAGCACATCAATGGAAACAACACAATTTTGATTTTATGAGTGTGGTCCTAGTTTTATCGAGATGCAATTCTTTACATATTTACCATGGTTCTTACAATTTCTTGACCAATAAACATAGGTGTCTGATATTGGACTCTCTCCATATTTCAACAACACAGACCCTCATAGTCCAACACTACATTTGCCTCACACCTCAACACAACACTGTCACATCCCTACTCTACATTACAACCCCTCACATCACCAGTACAAGCAGCATGCAAAGTGCAAAACTCCGGCCTTGGCAGCTTAATGGGCCATACACTAACAATTTGTCTAGACTTTTTCCTGTAGACTTAACCAAACCATATAATAGAAGCTCAAACCTCAACACTTTCAATTTGGATGCAATCAGGCAGGCCCTTGCACTACATAGAAAATGTCAATCGGAAGGATAAAGTCTTCTCTAAATCTTACAGTGTGGATGGCCCTTTTGTCTGTAGGCACCCACACAAAACAAAAAAACACATGTTCAATTCTAATGTATTTATTTATTTGAGAATGACAGCAGAAGGAGGGATGCAGCAAAAGAATATTGTCACTCTCCAGTCCGTGTGCCTTTACAGCGCCAGACCACGATCTTTGCTCCATGGCTACGGGATTCTGATGTCTTCCACAACTTCCGGCAGAGTTCAGAATCCATTCTGCACCTCTACCAGCTCATAGGGGACAGGCATGGCAAGGTTGCTGGGCAGCTTCCAAGCCACTTTCGAAGTTCCAGGGTGTTCATGTTGGTCATTGGCCATGTGCCTTACCAAATATCCACTGACCACAAAAGAAAATGAGTGGAGTCCATCAAGGTGGGTTTCTACCACCTACACCCGCAAGCAGTACCACTCCTGGAAAAATAAAACAAAGGATAAGACATTTCATAATGAAAATCACATCTTAATGCCTGTTTGCTTCATTCTGAACTTCATTTAATTTCGACATCACGAGTGAAATAACACATTTTATGCCAACTTACACAAACCAGAAATCATTAATGTAAACATTTGAATACACACCTGTGACGCCAGACAGCCCATCACCACAGGCTTCCCATGGTACGTGCCATGATTCCAAGATGTTGATGCTCTGGAAAATTACAACACCATAAGATACCAAGCAGCCGTTCATGTTATCAATAACTACACAGGTGGCATAGACACAAATAAACACCTGCCAGCTCTTCTCAGCCCTTTACACTATTCACAATACCAACATGTTTATGGTTAGAGGTGCATGTTTTTGCTCAAGTAACACAATTTTACCAATGTTGACTACACTTTATCTACAATGGCAAGTGTCATTGGCAGATGATAATCACCCTCTGTCTCCCTGTGAGTGGCACCTCTGCTAACTAGCTAATTAATACACATGCCCTATCTTGACCGGTTACAGTACTTACATGTAAAGTGGCTAGCAACCAGGGTATTCCGGGTGGCCATACCGGCAGCGGTGCTCCGCCGCCTGGGGGCCGCCGGCTGACGGACCTCTGGCTCCCTCTCCTCCGTCAGCTCCCAAGAATCATCCCGGGCAACGCACATGTTGTGCAACACGCAGCACGCCAGGATGATCTTGGAAGCCTTTGTAGGAGAGTACAGGAGTTCACCCCCAGGCCGGGCCAAGCAGAGAAACCGGGACTTGAGAAGACCTATGGTCAACTCAATGATACTCCGGCTTCTCCGCAAGGCCCTGTTGTAATTCCTCTCTGCTGGGCCCTGGGGGTACCTGATTGGAGCCATCAGCCACGTCAGCTGCGGGTAACCAGCATCCCCTGAAAAATAAGAAAAATATACATTAGTTATTCATATCATGTGACTTTAGATGACTCCTCAAAATGGGAGACAATTAGGCATTTTACTAAACAACCTGCTCGTCTGTTTGCAAAAAATCATATGAAACATCTCAACTCTGTCTAACTGCCTAAATCACTAATACAAATGGGAAAAAGGACACACAAAGTGGTGGGTTTCTCTTGCAAGTTACAACTTGGCCCCTATTTTGTTCCTATTACATTAGCCTAGGTCTTACTTCTGGAATATATCTGCAACTAGAGTGAGGAAACCAATATTGACTCACTTATGCAAAGTACTTTGGGGATATGGCAATACCATTGGAATCATTTGTCGGTTTTCTTTGGGTGGCTAGAGGACACCATTTACACATTGGTTAACCACCTTCATTGGACTCAAAGACAACTTTGCAAATCTTTCTTTTGTGAGCTGCTAAGCTGCTGATCTGGTTGTGTGTGAACAGCCTGACAACTCCTAACACATCCATTTTAGGTAGGCTTTGCTTAAATCAGGGTGTACACCGATGTAGCTTATTCCTATGTCTATGTAATCTTACAGTTTATGTTGTTAAGACAAAATACTTTACCAATAAGCCACCCTTCGGGCATTTGTCCACTTTCAAACACCTCGTACAGAGTACTTGTTCTTAACATACTGGAATCATGGCACGACCCTGGGTGACCAGTGTTGACACTCATGATGCGCTGTTTGGCGTCACACACTAATTGGACGTTCACGGAGTGGTACTGCTTGCGGTTCCGGTATTCACTTTCGTGGCTCCTTGGGGGCCTAATGGCTATGTGGGTGCCATCGATTGCCCCTAGGATTTGCGGCATGTGTGCCCGCCGGTAGAAACCCAACTTGACTTCATTCCACTCATTTTCATTCTGTGGCCAGTGGATAAAATTGGGCACTATATCCACTATGGCATTAATGACCAACATGAACACCCTTGAAACTGTGGGCTGGCTAATGCCCATGATACTTCCCGAAGTGGCTTGGAAGCTGCCACGCCCTAAAATATACAAAGTGGCCAGCAATCTGGCCATGCCGGGCACCGCATGGCCGCGCTGTGTGTCCGGGTCAATTTTCTCTGCTATGAGCTGGTAGAGGTGTAGAATAGTTCCTCGCTCGAGCCGGAACTTCCTCCTGACATCAGAATCCCGCAGCTTGTCCAAATAGATCCTTGGAGCAAAAATGCGTGGCTGGCGAGGTAAGGGCACACGGACTGGAGGTGCTGCTGCTGGAGGTGCTGCTGCTGCTGCTGCTGCAGCTTCCCCACCTTCTGCTGCCTCCTGTGCCAGGGCCTCCTCAAACAAGGCACCAATAAATGCCAGCATTGCACCATCTAATGCGTCTGGGATATCGTCCTCCATTTTGAACGCGCAAATTCGCGAATGCGCAGATATATATAGAAACGGCCGCTAATTATCACACCTGTGAGCCAGCTATAAAAGGAGCACATGGCCAATATGGCTGCTGGATGTTATAGATCGATGTTTCTTATGTGCTAGCAAGACCCTGTGACCCACAACCTACATTATCTGGAGGTAAGACAATTGTATCTCTCTCTCCCAAAAAAAAGGAAGGAGACAATTTGTACTTATCTTGGGTGTGCTTAAGTTGTCTATGGTGAATCCCCTCCAACCCACAATAGCTTGGGAACCCCTCAAGTGTCTTTTAATCATTGGCAGTTGGCCCCATGTGCATGTGGTTTGGACATGTGTTTTCTCATGTTTGTTAAAGGTGTGCAGTCTAGATTTGGCATCTAAACCTGCCCCCTTACCTTCCCAGCTTCCAAAGACACCATTTTTGCTTTCCTGATAACTGTAATTTATTATGTGCACGTATGTAGGTCATGCGATTTCTCATGTATGTTTAATGTTTGCAGCCTCCTTTTGCCTATAAAGGATTACACCACCACCACCACTGTGTTTGTGCCATTAGGTAAGTGTTTGGAGGGCCTCGTGTGATTTGTACCCCTATGAGTTTTCTTATGTGTTTTTTTTTTCCATTTCTTTGCAGCCTCTTCTGCTCTTTGCCACCACCACCACCACCACCACCACCACCACTGTGTTTGTGCCATTAGGTAAGTGTTTGGAGGGCCTCGTGTGATTTGTACCCCTATGAGTTTTCTTATGTGTTTTTTTTTTACATTTCTTTGCAACCTCTTCTGCTCTTTGCCACCACCACCACCACCACCACCACCACCACTGTGTTTGTGCCATTAGGTAAGTGTTTGGAGGGCCTCGTGTGATTTGTACCCCTATGAGTTTTCTTATGTGTTTTTTTTTTTCCATTTCTTTGCAGCCTCTTCTGCTCTTTGCCACCACCACCACCACCACCACCACCACCACCACCACTGTGTTTGTGCCATTAGGTAAGTGTTTGGAGGGCCTCGTGTGATTTGTACCCCTATGCGTTTTCTTATGTGTTTTTTTTTTCCATTTCTTTGCAGCCTCTTCTGCTCTTTGCCACCACCACCACCACCACCACCACCACCACCACTGTGTTTGTGCCATTAGGTAAGTGTTTGGAGGGCCTCGTGTGATTTGTACCCCTATGCGTTTTCTTATGTGTTTTTTTTTTCCATTTCTTTGCAGCCTCTTCTGCTCTTTGCCACCACCACCACCACCACCACCACCACTGTGTTTGTGCCATTAGGTAAGTGTTTGGAGGGCCTCGTGTGATTTGTACCCCTATGCGTTTTCTTATGTGTTTTTTTTTTTCCATTTCTTTGCAGCCTCTTCTGCTCTTTGCCACCACCACCACCACTGTGTTTGTGCCATTAGGTAAGTGTTTGGAGGGCCTCGTGTGATTTGTACCCCTATGCGTTTTCTTATGTGTTTTTTTTTTCCATTTCTTTGCAGCCTCTTCTGCTCTTTGCCACCACCACCACCACCACCACCACCACCACTGTGTTTGTGCCATTAGGTAAGTGTTTGGAGGGCCTCGTGTGATTTGTACCCCTATGCGTTTTCTTATGTGTTTTTTTTTTCCATTTCTTTGCAGCCTCTTCTGCTCTTTGCCACCACCACCACCACCACCACCACCACCACTGTGTTTGTGCCATTAGGTAAGTGTTTGGAGGGCCTCGTGTGATTTGTACCCCTATGCGTTTTCTTATGTGTTTTTTTTTTCCATTTCTTTGCAGCCTCTTCTGCTCTTTGCCACCACCACCACCACCACCACCACCACCACTGTGTTTGTGCCATTAGGTAAGTGTTTGGAGGGCCTCGTGTGATTTGTACCCCAATGCGTTTTCTTATGTGGTTTTTTTTTACATTTCTTTGCAACCTCTTCTGCTTTTTTTGCCACCACCACCACCACCACCGTGTTTGTGCCATTAGGTAAGTGTTTGGAGGGCCTCGTGTGATTTGTACCCATATGCGTTTTCTTATGTGTTTTTTTTTTTCCTTTTCTTTGCAGCCTCTTCTGCTCTTTGCCCACTACTACCACCACCACCACGACCAAGTCTGTTTGTGCCATTAGGTAAGTGTGTTCTGTAACTGTTCACTAATTATACTGTATATGAAGAGCAATCTGCAAATCCTGTTTTTTCTGTTTTCTCTTTTGTCATTTCAGATTTAGGAGTTTGGGGCTCTTTGCTGCTGCTGGACAGCCAGATTCTCTGCCCACCTCGTGCTCCCATGGCCCCACCCACTGGAAGGATGAGAAGGGGCAGGGTGGCCAGGGGGGCCAGGGGGGCCAGGGGGGGCAGGGGGGGCAGGGGGGGCAGGGTGGGCAGATCGTCTGGCTCTGGTGTGAGGGAGGCTCCAGCTGTATCCATGAGGGAGTCCACCATCCCCATCCCGGAGGAGGAAGCCGGGGGAGGTGTTAACACACCAAGTGGACAAGCTGGCTCTTCTGACAGTAGTCCTGGAGCGGGTCCGTCCACCAGAGTCAGCTTGTCCACATTACCCCGGCTTCCCCGTTTCACCCACAATCAGTGCTGTGCCCTGGTCCACGCCTATATGGCCAGATATCAGGCGATACATGGGACCAGGGCCGCGTCTTACTCAGTAACAGAGAAGAACAGATTGTGGGATGAAATCCGGGATGCTGTAAATGCACTGGGTGAAGCACCTCGCCACCGTGACAGTGTGCGGAAGAAGGTCAACGACATCTGTGGGTCCGTTCGGAAGAAGCTAATTGCATGGGCTGCGGAGGGTCTTTATGACCGTCAAGGTCGGCTGGATGAACGTGCACGAAGTTCTCTCTGGGATTATCAATTACCTTTCTTGAACATCATAGGACCCGATACCATCTTTCCCAGAGAGGACTTAGATTCGGATGCTTTGCACCGAGGTAGGATATTATCTTGGATGTCAATTGTGTGAGTTGTTTGGAAAAGATTAACTACTATCCTATGTGTGACATTAAGAGAATGTGATACTTGCCCTTCCAATTGTCCTTTTTTTGTTTTCCCCAACCTGCAATTTGTTCATCTGTAGCACGGATCTCAGCCCCTCCACAGCCCATGCAGCTTGGCGAACCAGACGGACTCACAGGTGTTGACATCAGTGCTGACCCTCCTCCTGGTAGGTCCAATATCATACTGTGCCAAACAATGTAGATGTTTTTTTTTTTCCAAGATAGCTCATATTGCTATGTCCTTTACAGAAGATCCGCAGCAGGGAACACACCCAGTGCAGCTAGGCCTGGAGGAAGGTGTTGGTATGTCTAGTCAAATAATGTTTTTTTGAATCTTATTAACCCCATTAACACACATGTTTTTTCTTAGGAAAGAGTGTTGCCTTTTAGATGTTTACCCTGCAAAACACAGTTGACAGCATTAATGGGTGCCGTCATTAGTAGGCAGACCAAGCCTTCTTAACCTTTGGGAGGGTTTAGCAAGTGTCCTATGAGCCCAGGAAAGCACTTTTGAATGTTTGGCCTCAATGCTTCATTCATGAAGCTAGGAGGGCAATCTGGCCATAATCATTACTGACTAAGGTTATGTACTAAACATGTTTTTTTTTTTTTGTTTTTAAAAGAACATCAGGCCCCTCTTGACGTTGCAGCTGGAGTTGGATCAGGAGCTGGCGACGATTCTGCATCCAGTGCTGTGGTATGTGATATAAGGGAACAAGGTGCACATGTAACATTTCAATGGTAGCATTGATTTTGGACTAGATGTGGCTTACATTGTGTGTGTTAAATTAGTGCTATGACATTCTGACGATGCACCAGCACAACAAGAGTTCTATCTTGAACATCAGGGAATTATGTTATAATTTGGTGTGCCACTAATGTTCCAAAAACATCCAGGATCTTTAAAGTCCGGCCCGTCTTTGATTTTCCAGGTCCAAATTCATGGGTATCGTTTGGTTGGGTTGTCCTGTAGCCGATTGATGGCAAGATTTTAGACAACATACGTAGATGTATAAAGTCATTGGTGTAGTAACAGATTTACCAAAAGCATAAACAACCTACCACACCAGGGTTAATTGGGAACACCTTCATGTTGAATCTTTTTTGCCTTTGTCATATTAGTCACACCAATATAATATGTACCCATTATCAGAAGTGTTGCTAGCTTGGATAATCTTACAATGAACAAGTACTCATTAGAAGCACATCAAACTTTTCAACGTTCTGCTTGGGGTGTTAAGTTGTCAAACTAATCTGAAATATTTAGTCATGATGTTTGATAATGATTTGGTCTATTTCTTCTGCTTTCAGGTAGCCTTAGATGCAGAGGGATTGTCACCTACCCAACTTCGTCCATCTATGCTGGATGTAGCCGAGAGGCTGCTTGATGAGTATCAGGTCCAAAATGAGTTAAGGAGGCGTACTCAGCAATCTACTGAGGCAGTACGTCTGCTCGGGCTCATACAGGAATCTGTAGCAACAATGGTACAGGTTCACCAGGATATGTTACAGGTTCAACAGGATATGCGTAACAGCTTGGTAAGTTTAGCAGACCAGCATCAACGGGATCGGCAAAGTGTTGACACTCAGGTGCTGGCCACACGCCAATGCCTGTTTGGATCTGAAGATGCCCCATTGGCAGAGCCCTCCCAAACATCTCACTCACCTGCCACTGCAGGTTGTGGTAGTGGGAGGGTAATGCCAGTGTTGGCCACTTGTCAGGCAGCTGGGGATGGGACAATTCCTCCTGTAGCCACTCCTAGCACTTCACACTCCGTTCGGACTCCCACACCCCTCAATGAGAAATCCTCCTGCACAACCTCAATGCGCACTGGTTCCACAGTACCCCTTCCACCTGACTACATTCCCTCCACACCTTTATCACTTCACTCCTCCCCAGGCCGTTCTTCTTTTTTGTCACCAATGCGACATGTCGTTTGCCCCCGCACCGTGGACCACAACAAACAATCAACCACCACTCCCCACACATCTTCACAACCCTTGCACCACCAGCAGCATCAAATAGCCTTGGAGCAGCAACGATCCCATCTCATGGTAATGGCACACGTTGCCCAAATGCTTAGGCTGACCCCAGAGCAGATGACACTATTGGCCGAACATCTTCTGTCTGGGACATTTCCAACGTTCAACACCCTGCATCATCAGCAGCCTCAGACAGAAGATATGATCCTAATGGGCCACTTGAGCACAACTCTACAGTTAACCCCAGACCAGATGGAACTCTTGGCACACCATTTGATGGCAGGAAACTTAACAATGCTCACCACACTGCTTCAGGCACGACCACCAACTTGATTTTTTGTTTTTTTGTTTAATTTGGTTTAGTTTTGTTAATGATTTACATTGGCCAATTTTTTGGGCCATTTTTTTTTTTAATTTGAGGGTGGCACAATATGATTTATTATAGTGCTTCTTTTGGGGATGAAATAAAATTTTATGCAAAATGATTAGTTTGTGTTTGCTCTTTGGTTTTTTAGGAGTGTTGGTGGCCAAGTAATGGCCCTGGTTAATGTAGGCATTTATACACACGTGCTTCTCTATCTCCAAACATATGATTTCATGTAAATTTAGATAACTCAATGTTCACATAACGACCCAAGAAAAGGTCTCCCTTCAAATGTAGCTTCAAAACAAGTCTCAAGGCTAACATAAACCAAAGCCAACATACTAACAATTACAGACCACACCACTCAAGTAAACAAATACAACACAAAAGACATTCGATGTGTACACCAAAAAGAAAACTTGGGTAATAAAATAAATGTTTTAATAACACATGTGGGTGTCTACCAACTGTAGCGTACAAAAAATATATTACAATATATAATAGAATGAACTAAATTGCCAATGTAACATTTGTGTTGCAAAGAGCAACATACTTAAATTTAATTTAGATAAACATTTTAAACATTTTTTATGTTTTGACATCATTTTTTGGAAGGTTTTCACAAAAACAATTCTTTTTTGTAAACATTTGTGTTTTTTTCCGTTGCCATAAAAACAACAAGGCTTATTTGTAAACATTTGTGGTTTTGTCGGTTGCCATAAAAACAACAAGGCTTTTTTGTAAACATTTGTGGTTTTGTCGGTTGCCATAAAAACAACAAGGCTTTTTTGTAAACATTTTTGGTTTAGTTTGTTACCAAAAACAACAAGGCTTTTTTGTAAACATTTTTGGTTTAGTTTGTTACCAAAAACAACAAGGCTTTTTTGTAAACATTTTTGGTTTAGTTTGTTACCAAAAACAACAAGGCTTTTTTGTAAACATTTTTGGTTTAGTTTGTTACCAAAAACAACAAGGCTTTTTTGTAAACATTTTTGGTTTAGTTTGTTACCAAAAACAACAAGGCTTTTTTGTAAACATTTTTGGTTTAGTTTGTTACCAAAAACAACAAGGCTTTTTTGTAAACATTTTTGGTTTAGTTTGTTACCAAAAACAACAAGGCTTTTTTGTAAACATTTTTGGTTTAGTTTGTTACCAAAAACAACAAGGCTTTTTTGTATACATTTTTGGTTTTTTCCGTTGCCAAAAACAACAAGGCTTTTTTGTAAACATTTTTTTTTTGGTTTGCCAAAAACAAGGCTTTTTTTTTTTTTTTTGTTTTTTTGGGTCCCAAAAAAAAGGGTTTTTTTTAAATTTTTATATTTTTTTTGGTTGCCAAAAACAAGGCTTTTTTTGTTTTTTTTTGTTTTTTTGGGTCCCAAAAAAAGGGTTTTTTGTTAAATTTTTATATTTTTTTTGGTTTGCCAAAAACAAGGCTTTTTTTTTTTTTTTTTGTTTTTTTGGGTCCCAAAAAAAGGGTTTTTTTTTAATTTTTATATTTTTTTTGGTTGCCAAAAACAAGGCTTTTTTTGTTTTTTTTTGTTTTTTTGGGTCCCAAAAAAAGGGTTTTTTTTTAAATTTTTATATTTTTTTTGGTTGCCAAAAACAAGGCTTTTTTTGTTTTTTTTTGTTTTTTTGGGTCCCAAAAAAAGGTTTTTTTTTAAATTTTTATATTTTTTTTGGTTGCCAAAAACAAGGCTTTTTTTGTTTTTTTTGTTTTTTTGGGTCCCAAAAAAAAGGGTTTTTTTTTAAACTTTTTTTGATTTTTTTGTTAGATTTTTGTTTATAATGGGCAACAATTACAAATGTGACATTTCTTTGTGTTGCAACGTGCAACATAAGTAAACAAACAACAAAAAAAAAATACTAGGATCTTTTTAAAGGTGTGACATTCCTAACGAATGGCTCCTTAGGGTCTGGATCCACGCCACAAAGGTGTTCCAAATAGAGAATTCGGTCTCCGCACCACCTCATATAATCCAGGAGGACCTCGTAGGTGAGGTGGGTGTGCCCTGGGTAGAAAAAAACATGACAATTAGTTTTAGGCAAAATGATCCAAACAAGGATTGTAATTAATGTGCCTCAACAAATATGCTTAGGAGTCTATTGGTTGGCTTTTATCAACACTCTGAAGCAAATATGCTAAATTGCTGTTGTAAACCTTAAACTCAAACTTTCACAGCAAATTGTTCAAAAGGTTACATAAGATGGCTTGGAATGTTAGTAGCAGTTCCACCAAAGCTAAGTAAAATGCTTTTCTGCATGTAAACACAAGCAATCATTTTGAAGAATGTAAGGTGTTTTGGGTTCAATTGGTCAACACGATACATGTGCACACATTTATCTCTATCACCATTGGAATCTGTGGAGCGTTCTCTCTCCCTCTTACTGTCTATAGATTGAACCTGACACATAGTAGAGACTCACCCTTAGGAATTTTGAGGGCCAGTTCTGGACGGAGCAGATGTGTCTGCTCCCCTGATCTCCTTTCCGCCATCCCAGCTGTGTTAAGAGAGAAGAAAAAGTTTATCAACAAATGGACTCACGCTAACTGTAGGTTACGCAGTCATGAAAACGCTCTAACACCCACTCATTACCCCTCCACATTTCCCTGAAAGTTTTATTTAGACATTGATATGGTGGTGATGCAGATTTGTACAGTGCAAGCGTCATTCTTCTGGGTGAAGCTTGTAGCGTTAAGGATACGTACTCCCTGCTTTTGTGCTGATTGTGTTTTTCTGATGTTTTTGGTGCCTCAGCCCTGCCTGTTCTAAGTGTTGGAAACATATCATTTTGGGAGGGCTGCGGAAAACTAATCAGGTTAGACTTACACTCTCTAGGTTTTTGGGGACAAGAGAAATAACAATCCTCCTTTTTACATGGCCCCTGTACACACCTCTAGGCACCTCCCTCCTGTTGTTTGACCCCACAGCAGGCAGCTTGCTATGGAGGCACATGAGATGAAGCCAAGCACCCTGTGCCTGTTCAGGCACTAGGCTGTGAGCCAGCCTTGCCCCCCTCCCTTCCAATGGTCTCAATGATTAGGAGTGACAGCATCAGGAGGCAATATTGGCATGCTGTCACCTCAGTTAAGGAGGAGGGGGAGTCTGTTCCAGACAAGTATTAGTGCAAAAATTTGGACCGTAAAAAATGGTCCCAGTAAGTCTTAGGGGGAATATGCACACCTATCACTTGGAATACTAATGCATAGAATGCATTCACATAAAGAACCCGCTGCCTTTAGAACAACTTGAAGCCTGAGCGGGGACATACACAGTTAGCATTTCTCCACTTACTAAGTAGACACATTACTGGAAAAGCACACAACTTACCATCATCAGGTTTTTTTGGGGCCCCTGAAGTGGATGGCGTGGCTGGCTCTGGAGAAACTGCACAAAAAGAACACAAATTGTGAACTGGAATGTGGTACATTACCGAGGAAGAGTATTTATGAAAGATTGACAAACACACATTTTCAGTGTTGACTAAATCAGGACATGATTAAATTACAATGTCCCCTAAAAATTTACAAGTACAAAGCACACCATTTCCAATGTAGAGAAACTAACACCAATTTAGAATAGGGTGGCTTGAGATAACTTACAAAAGATAACATGTCCTGTAAAGCTCCCCAAAACCACCTTTCAAACATGAAGGTTAAGCAAGAGTGTTTCATGACCAACCTTCCTGTCACATATAGCAAAACTACACTTGCTTTGACTCCAACTTAGATTATCCTAGATACACATCATCCTAGCACACACAATTCATGTGAGAATCTAATTTTAGGTACTTACAGACTAGTTCAGGGGAGCCTGGAGTGGGGGAGGATGGGGGAGACCCTACATGGGGGGATGGTGTCCCTTCATGGGGGGATGGCGTTGTATCTCCTAGAAACACAAAGACACAAATACAATCCTTGAACAAAAGCTATTTGATAAAGGCACACAGAAAGTAGTCTGGAAACATTGAAGGTAGTAGTTACAGTGGACTGGGTAAGCAGTGGCCCCTCTTCCCCAGTCCTCCACAACAAACATCCTCAATGTCAGCTGCTACAAAACCCCAATGTCAAAATATATATATTACAGCCCTTATATTTACCAGGACACATTGAACACACAAACACATGTAGAATACTTACTTCCCCTTTGAGGAGAGCCCAGGTCCTCATCCGAGTCGGACCAATTGGCCTCTTCTTGGCCAACAGTTTGTTCCTGGCCCGAATCCAGGCGACTTGGCCCTGCCTGAGGCTCCTCTCTTGCTGAAGTTACATCAACCACAAAAGAAAACAAAACAAACAATCATTCCTCCAAGTTCGACCTAATACACAACACACCAGCACATCCACATTACTTACAGGGGGCCTGAGAAGGCTGAGCCTCCACATCCTGATCACTGGTTTCTAAAATAAAAGAAAAACATTATATATTATTTATGGACACAAATAGGCAGTAACCTCTCATCATGCTAGCACCATACTCAATGCCCCTACAATTCAGAACATAGAAGTGCACTTACACCAATGAGATGCATTGACCATGTTTTAAAACAGGAGGGCACCATGCAAATTAAGCGGGCGCCTAAGGCCTCGCACCTACAGGGGCCTTGCGGCCAGTGGCGGAGCACCAACATTTCGAAGGGCGCAGTCAGGGAAATCTCCCAAGTAAAAGATTGCTTTCAATCCTCGGATCAAAAAGTTGCAGCAGTGTGCTGCAGTCCCTTCACTGCGTCTGCCAGGTGTCTGTTGTCCGCTGACACTTACTCCTCCTTCTCTGCCTGGGGATTGGCCGTCTGATCATGTTATCCTAAGATGTGGAGGAATCGGTAGGTGTGTACCTGCACCAGTAGGAAGTGACTGGCCGGTCAACTCACTCTGCTATCATCAGTTGTTGCTCTGGGAGGAGAGCTCCGCCCTGGACCCGGAACATACAGGTAACCAGGCCCAGACTTGATATTTTGCAGGCTGGTCATAGATTTGTTGTGTCCACTATGCAAAGTGGTTGAGTAGCCCCAGGGAAGTTGGAAGAGTCTGAAAATGGTTGGTGGAGGAGGAGGAGAAGAAGGCCCTGGGTGGCTGGGGGACAAGGAGAGGGCCCCTGGGGGTTTTCTAGAGGAGGAAAGATCCACAATGACGCCAGAGTCAATTGCCAAGGAAGAGAGTGGAGCTGAGCAAGTCCTGCCTATCTGACATGAAAGCCAAACATGGTGTAGATGGAGCCCTTTGCCCTACACAATGACAGCACCAGAGGTGGAAGGTGAGTGGTAGCGGGTCTTTGACATTATAGAGCATATGGACTCTGTCCATTATTGGTAGTTTTGTTTGGAGTTGTCCTTTAGATGTTTAACTGTGTTGTTTTTGACCCGAGCTGTGAGGGACTGAGGTATGACAGCCCACTATGCTGAGACTTATAGTGCCCTAGAATGTTGAGGACTGAGGAATCCTTAGTCCCTAACAGAGGGCACTACAAGTCTTAGCATAGCAGGCAGTATTTCCTCATTCCCCTACAGAGAGGATTACAAGTCCAAGCAGGTAGCCTTCTGCAGTGGGACTTGTTGTGCCCTTGACTGTGGTGGACTGAGGAAGGGAAGTGTAAGAGGGTCTCTGTAAGCTCAGATGTATGGGGGAGCTTTGGGGAACACAGAGTTCCCTTTTACACCAGAGTCCCCAGCTTCCCCCCTCAAATAATGGTTCCCAAACTCTCCTTATATCAGAGTCTTCACACTTCCCTCTTACAGTGTAGTAAGTCTGGAGACTCCGATGTAAAGGGGGCTCTGTAAAATGTGATTAGAGATTAGAAATTTCTAACATTTTTATTTTCTACTTACGATCCACAATTTTCAGCTGCTCAAATGGCTCGCTGCCTCTGATTGCGTATTGGAGTGTGGCCGTCCTCCTCCTCCCCTTCTTCACCAAAAGCACAAGAGGGTGCCGTCCGTCCGCTTTGGCTAGAAGCAGAAGAAAAAAAAAAAACATAAAAAATACGAATGTACATAGTAGTATTAAAGGTTGTGAAGAGACACTTGATGGAGGTAGGAAAGGTAGGAGCGAGAGGGAGGGGGGGGGGGGGTGTTGGTATTAGTGTTGTTGCATAGCTAAACACATGTCCACCTACCCAAAAAATTGTAACCTATCTGGTCACATGTAATGTATATTTTTACTTACCGGAGATTTGCTCCACAGCCTTTAGCAGGAGCTTGGGTGAGCGCTTTTGGCATCACTCCAGGCCCGCTGCAGATCCACTATCTCAGGCAGAAACTGAAATCTCCGCTGCAGCCTCATCCGGAGACGACACATCATCTTGTGCTTTTGGTGAAGATGCGTATAAACTTTATCATACCCCCAGAGGAGGAGGAGCTGTGGAAAGAGCAGTGTATGTTTGAGTCCAAGTATGTCCAAAATAGTACAGTCTTCAAATAACATGCTAGGTCGTCTTTGAGATATTGTAGAACAAAGAATTCCATTTCTGGTGATACATATACATCGATGTCCAAATCTACCTCCATGACATAGGTTGCCCCACACTGGTGATTTCCTCTACATGATATAGCCATTTTCTCAATTGGCCTTTCATGACACACCCAGGGCCGCCATCAGGGGGGGACAGGCAGTCACTGTATTTACAACCTTATTGCTGTCCATTTAGCAGGGTGCAAGTAACTTTACACACATGTAGCATAGGTATCAACTTTTGTCACCATGTTAAAAGGACAGCAGTATGGGTAGCATTACAGTGACTGTTATTAGTCCAGGCTCACTAAACTAGCCAATGCTTGGAAAAGCAAGCCATGCAGATTGCTTTTCAGGTCCCTTTTAACACGAGCTGTCTGATTGGGTGTGGCTGTTAATTTTTGACGCAGACCTGATAAGCCCCTCAATTCTCCTTTATGGAGTGTTATATGTAAATGGGATTGCTTCATTTGAGATGCAGATTTAAACTGTGTATGGCCAGGCTGAAGGTACCCAAGTTGATTGGTCGATCACCTGGAGGACAACGTACAACCAGTCTGTCAGATTTTACACACACTTATCGCTAGCATCTCTTGTAGCCACTAGCAATAATCACTGTGTTTTCCTGGCAGGGGCAGCACCAGGAGAACACAATGGCTCCGCAGGAGGGTTTCCCCTGTCTGTGTTGATGGTGGAATCAAGGCAAAATGTTTTTCCTGCAAGCCACGGGACAAACAAAGATAGTTTTTTAATGAATCCATGATTTTGCCAAAATGGAAAAAAAAAGATGTTTGCTTTGTATATTCTTAAGTTTGCTACATAACTAGAACATGTAACAGTGTTATATCATTGCAGGAGATTTCCCTTCACTTCCTGTCTTGGTGTCACCAGGACAGGAAGTGAGGGAATCTCCCGTGGGGATACAGCCAGCAATTCTTTCCTTTTATATATACTATGGACATTATAAGGCAACAATTGCAAGCTATTTCCCCACAGTGATATTCCCCTCACTTCCTGTCTTGGTGACACTAAGACAGGAAGTGAGGGAAAATCTCATGCAATGATATCACCCTACTAGAAATTGTAGTTCCGTCTAAAAAGTATACATAAAGTAAGCACTTGGTTTCCAAAGTGGCAAAATTATGGAGGAGTTAAAACCCCATAGTGTGATCGGGTAATCTGACGGTGTGTTCCTACACTCCTCAATGTGTCTGTTCATTAAGCTGTGCTGAATTATCCTTGATTCACAATTCCTGCAAGAGTTGCACATGGTATGTGGGAGATGCAAATTTAAGGTGGCATAATTATCCACACAATCACACATAATCCTTTTTAAAGGTCCCCAGCAGAATTTGATGGCATAGTGGTTCACAGCAGTGCCATCATATTCCAGTTAGATCTGTAAATTAACAAAGCAATGTGATCTGGGGGTGTATTTAACTTGCAATGGACACCCCCATTCATTATCATATGGCAGTGTGAGATGGGTGTGTTGGGAATGTGATCCATTGAGACAAGTGATTATACACTCATGTGTTTCTTTTAGAGGTGATTTGTTCAAGGCAATCCTTTGAAGACATGACCATTCCAGATTTTTGTGATCACTGATTCCATCTCAGGTGAACCAATTAGCTGCTGTGTGCAGATCCAGCTTATGATGGTAAGAGTGTCAGACAAGACAAACGGGGCCGAGCTTGCAGTGTGTATGGATGTATGTAAGGCAATAATTTTTGGCATTATGCATTTAGGGAATATAATGTTTCTAATCTTGCATATATGAAAAGGGTCAATACATTTGTCTTTATCTAGATAGATTCCAAAGCGTCAGAGCAATCTGTCACAGATAATTGGGTTTCATTTTGTGTAAAAGTTGAAACGAATCAAATCTATCTATATACAGGCATAGCCCACTTTAAGTACACAATGGGACCAGGGCATGTATGGAAACTGAAAATGTACTTAAAGTGAAGCAATCCCTTTTTTCTTTTCTCGATGCATGAAAATACACCAGCTCCATTGTAAATTTTGGCCACATTGACATAGCCTTACTCCCAAACCATGTGGGAGCATGTTAAGGGGATCCAGGACTATGACATGATAGATTACCTAGGCAAGCTGGCCAGCCACAAAATGGATATGGTGTAGTCCTGGGTACCTGGGTACCCTGTCGTTGCTCCCTAAGTTTGTTATCCCTGTCACTTATGGTTTGTGAGCAGTGTCATGGCAAGCTGAACAAGCTGTGTCCTTACTCACGATTGTATATAAAGTGAGTGTACTTAAAGCAGGGTATGCCTATCTATATCTATATAGAAAGTTCAGAGATGTGAACCTGTTCCCTATTATATACACTAATATATGGTATATAACATATTCTATAATGTATCTAATGTATATATATTGTATATAATATATACATAGTATATATATTGTCTAATATATATATTTTGTATAATATATATTTTTTAGATACACATACATACATACATACATATATATATATATTGTGAGGGATTAGCTCGGTGGTAGGCATATGGGTGACCCCTTGGGGGGTGCGTTTTCCCAGAGAGGTAGCCGACAAGTGCTTGCAAACAAACAGTGTGGTTTATTAAATGGTGTTTTCTTCACCAGGCTGTATGCAGCAAAACATCCAAAATAAAATAAAACAGAAAATAAATCCTTGCCTCTGTGGGCGGCTACCTTCTCACAACTGGAACCTGCCTAAGTGTCTGTCTCCAACCTACCGTCGGGCAGACTTCCTTGTCCTCCAGCGGACACTCAATAGTCCTTTTATAATAGCTTCACAGGGCAACACAGTCCTTTGTTTCTTTCACATCAACAGTTCGTCTTCTCACCTTTGAGACGTATTCACCCTTGGTTACCGTCCCGGGCACACATCACTCCGGGGGGTCTTCTCCCAGGCCCACACATCCTGTCGGGAGGCACACGCTGACTGTCCTCCTGCTCCCAGCCCACATGGCTTCAGGACACAGCTTCTGGAGGCAGCAAACAATAGGAATTTCTCTGAACAAATTATAGAGCCTTAACTCCCTCATTCTGAACAGGTGAAGGCCTTTCAACTTCCTGCTGGCTAGCTCTGTAGCCAACACCCTAAATTAATTAATGGACTTTCTAAATCAGGTGGAAATGTATCTCCTTCCTGTGACTACATTCCCAGATTTAGCTGACTTCCTGTTACATACCCCCCCCTCTTGTTTCAACCCTAGGGTTGGGACACAGATTTCCAGGCACGCATGTGTCAAGCACTGCTGACTCACTGATAAGCCTCCTATTATCCTCAAGCTTCCGGATGAAACTGTTTTGTCATCTTCATTGACGGATTTCTCATAAATGCCACACAGTTTGTCTCTCATCTCATATACACATTCTTCAACTGCATTTTTGGCATCATTTCGCTCCTTCTCGTTTCTGTCATCTTCATTGACAGCTTTCTCATAAATGTCAGACAGCTTGTCCCTCATAACCGTCTGTCCAATCCACCACGGAGGACCGTGATCCATAGGCAACTCAATTGGGCTAGTCTTAATGTCTTCAACATTCTTAAGACGCCTCTCTCTGCAATCCATAAATGTTTTCCACAAAACTTTGAGAACCTTTGCTTCACTAAGTTTTGTTCCAAGTAGGGACTCTTGACATCCCTCTGTGACTTGAGTTGCCTCTCCATACAGCTGTACACAATCATTGACTTTTTGTTGTAAAAGGGAATGATCTTCCTTCTTGAGCTTTGCTTGCTCTAAGATGCTGTGCAGAGGATTTTCCAATTGAGACAACAGGCTGTCACACATTTCTTCAAAGTGACCCCTGTTCCTTTTCCCAGAGATATCAATATCATTCAAACATTTCATATTCATAGGCAGATCTGAAGCATTTGCACTCATCAACTTCTTAAACTTTTCGCCCTCCTGAGCGAGTCGCAGTAAAGGCCTACTATTTGATTTGATATTCAGTTTATATTTCTTGCCAAACTCTTCACAGAAGTAGCCAACCAGAACATCATCAACTTTCCTTCCACCAACATAGGGGTCAAAGGCAACAACACAGTTGAACCCAGCGATCTGGGTGGTATCCATTATAGACCTCCTCTCTGCATCAGTGAAGAAGCATGGAACTGCAACACATTCTTTTACAGGTTTCTTCAATGCACTTTCTGCTGAACTATTTGACCGCTCAAGGTCACCTAGTTCTTTTTCTCTATCTGAATTCCACATGGAATGCATCTCAAGATCACGATCAAACTTCTGCCACCCGTCTTTCACCAGTTCCATTTTGGAAACACTCCCTGAAAGGCACTTATTCATTTGCTTCACGTTTTCACCAACAGCCTTAGTTTTCTCCACTAGGTTTTCAGCCTGAACTGAGAAATCACCACATTTCTTACTCAGCTCCTTTGTTTGCTGAAGTTCTAATGATACATTTTCCAATGCTTGAAGTTTTTGAAGGAACGGTTTATTCCAAAGGGGTGATTCAAGCCACATGTCGTCACATTTCTGAGGCTCACTCAGGACAGACCCCAAAACACTGATCCTTTTAAAAACTGCATCAGGCACACTATCCCCTCTTTGGGACAGATCCTCTGTTGCCTGGAATTCCTCTTCCAGTTCCTGCAACGGAATCTTCATCTCTTCTACTTGCTGTTCTAAGGCTCGCTTAGACTTTTCTAGCTCCTGAACGCTTTTCACAACATCATCCTTGGAGCTGACCAATTCTTCCATTTCTGTACGCAGCTGTTTAACACTTTCTAGTTCAGCCTTACACTCTAGAGCTTCCTCCAAAGAGCGAGCCAAGAACAGGGCTTTGCTCTCGTTATCACGCACCTCCGTTTCTGCACGTGCGCGTTCTTCTGCATATTTTGCAGACACAGTCTTCTCTTCACCAAGCATCTGATCAAACTTCTTTTTCACATCTTCAACACACTGTAATGAACCAACGCTTTCTTCCATGCGTTTTTTCATATCCGCTATCTGAGCTTGCAATGTTGCGACTTGCTCTGATAGGTTTTTCTTTGCTTCCGCCTCCTCTTTTAATTGTTCCAGGAAGCCATTTTTCTCATCTTCCATTTGTTTGAGCTTTGTGCTAAAACTCAGCCTTTGACACCTCTCTTCCTGTAAGAGTTCCTGCGTGTCTTGCAGCTGCGATTCCAAGATAGAAAAATCTTCCGCAATTTCTCTAGATTTGCTGTCTGCTTGAGAAAGCTGATTTGTAACATTGTCCAACTCAACCTGCAGTCGGTTTGCCTTCTCTGACAGCTTAGCACACAATCGGTCACCTTCTGACACCTTGACTTGCGATTCCTGCAGCTGTGCCTCTACTTTTTTTCTCTTGTGTTCAGAATCTCCTTTTCCCTGCATAAGAGCTTTCACCTCACTGGCTAGCATCTGGGAATAAGAATGTAATTCTGCCACACAGGCTTCTTTCTCCTTTAACTGCTGCTGGACACGTTGGGCTTCCCCTTTCCAACTTTCACAGTCCGCACGCCATTTATTTACCACATTGCTCAAAGTAGTGAGCTCATACACAGTACTCAGTAATTTAGCCTCTTTTTCACTTTTCTCGTTGTCGCTGAGAGACAATGTCGTTTTCAGAGCGACATTCTGTTCCTGCGACTCCTGCAGGTCTATTTTTGTAGCTCCCAAAGACTGAAGACTTTTTTCCAGCTGATTACGCAACTCCAACATATCAGCCATACTTTGCTTCTGCAAAGTCTGAATTTCACTTTCCTTTTCCATGAGGATGGTATCTTTCTCCATTATAGTCTCTCTGCGTTTTTGCAACTCGACCAAAAGAAGAGCAGTGGATTCTTCCCACTGTAACACATGAGACTTGAGTAGTTCATTCATTTCCTGCAAGTTTCTATGCTCCATTTTAAGCAATTCCAAGGCTTGTTCCTTTTCTTCCATTTTCCGTTGCAAGGCATCCAACTCAGCCCTGCACACATACTCGGTTTCTTCCAAACCGATGGCCTCCATTGGCTGCTGGCGTCTCTGTTTCCAGCCTGCCATGCTCTCTTGATGAGCCTTTTGTTGAGCTGCAAAGCTCCGCTGAAAATCCGCATTTGCCTGCTGTTGAGCTGCATTTGCCTGCTGTTGAGCTGTATTTGATATAATCAGTTGTTTCAACATCTCCTCCATTTTGAGCTTACTTTTCATCTGAGCACACTGCGTCTCCATAGCAGTTTCATCAGTGTTGCTAGGGACAACACCCTTCCTCTTTAGTAGACTCTCTTTAGGCATGGATGGGGCTGGTTCAGACGGCAACATCCCCTCCATCCATAGAATCCGGTCTCTCATTTCATCTATCTTTGCATTTTTCAGGCGTTTGGACCGCCCCATCTTCAATAACTCCACAAACAAATTTTTCACAGTCCAGCAAACAATTTTCAGACCACTGTCTCTTCAACACATGTAGTTTTTCTCTCTCTTGCAGGATCTCTTTTCCTGCACACACAGTTTGTGCAGTCACTTGCACCAGACACAACAAAGTTCATCAAATAATTTTGAGACCGCTGTCTCTTTAAAACACTTTTTTTTTTTTTTTTTTTTTTTCTGTCAGGATCTTCTCTCCTGCACACATAGATTGTGCAATCTCATGCACCAGATAAAGTTCATCAAACATATGCACTCCATTGCAGGGATCTCTGCTTATGCCCACTGCATACCTCCACCATATGTGAGGGATTAGCTCGGTGGTAGGCATATGGGTGACCCCTTGGGGGGTGCGTTTTCCCAGAGAGGTAGCCGACAAGTGCTTGCAAACAAACAGTGTGGTTTATTAAATGGTGTTTTCTTCACCAGGCTGTATGCAGCAAAACATCCAAAATAAAATAAAACAGAAAATAAATCCTTGCCTCTGTGGGCGGCTACCTTCTCACAACTGGAACCTGCCTAAGTGTCTGTCTCCAACCTACCGTCGGGCAGACTTCCTTGTCCTCCAGCGGACACTCAATAGTCCTTTTATAATAGCTTCACAGGGCAACACAGTCCTTTGTTTCTTTCACATCAACAGTTCGTCTTCTCACCTTTGAGACGTATTCACCCTTGGTTACCGTCCCGGGCACACATCACTCCGGGGGGTCTTCTCCCAGGCCCACACATCCTGTCGGGAGGCACACGCTGACTGTCCTCCTGCTCCCAGCCCACATGGCTTCAGGACACAGCTTCTGGAGGCAGCAAACAATAGGAATTTCTCTGAACAAATTATAGAGCCTTAACTCCCTCATTCTGAACAGGTGAAGGCCTTTCAACTTCCTGCTGGCTAGCTCTGTAGCCAACACCCTAAATTAATTAATGGACTTTCTAAATCAGGTGGAAATGTATCTCCTTCCTGTGACTACATTCCCAGATTTAGCTGACTTCCTGTTACAATATATATATATATATATATATATATATATATATACATACATACATACATACATACATACATACATACATATATATATATATATATATATATATATATATATATATATATATACATATAATATATATATATATATATATATATATATATATACATATAATATATATACATATAATATATATATATATACATATAATATATATATACATATAATATATATATATATATATATATACATATAATATATATATATATATATATATATATATATATATATATATATATATATATATATATATATATATAATATATACATATAATATATATATATATACATATAATATATATATATATATATATATACATATAATATATATATATATATATATATATACATATAATATATATATATATATACACACATACATACATATATATATATATATATATATATATATATATATATATATATATATATATATATATATATATATATATATATATAGGGAACAGGTTCACATCTAGGAAGTTTCTATAACAGGAAGCTTCTAGATCACGTCTAATAGGCAGAAAGTGCATGCGCAGATCAGCAGACCAAAAGTTTCTTGCACACCCGCTAGATAAGCGACCCACCCAGCCACCATCCCCCATCCCCCATCCCGCACCCTGCACATTCACACCCCCTCCTTACCTTACACACAAATGCCACTATTTCGGCTGTAAACAGTGCAGGAGCCATGATGCACACTTACGACAGGGCCTGGACAATTTCCGGAAACGTGTGCACGCACCAAAAGTTTCGTTTCCGGTTTCATGTATAAATGTGAGAACGCGGTTTTGTATATTCGCGAATTCGCGAATAGTGAACATACACAACCATTAAGCAGATTTAACTTAGAAAAAGAAATACAAATACATACATTTGTGGACACCAGAAAACTTTATTTAGACACATGAAGACATTTTAAAAAAAAAATTGGAAACATGCTGTTTATTACATTTGTATTTTTCAAACCAAAACAACCTTTGTACAACATTTAGACCATATACATCGACAAAGAGCCCATAATCAACAGATGCATGTGCAGATTGACAGAATTATGTTAACAGCAATAAATACTTACAGAGAGTCAACACACAACACAGCCAAATCTCACCTCCATAAATAACAAAGGGCCAAAAATGTTACCCATAAAACATGTGACACACAAATATATTGGACCTCTTCGTAGGTCAAATCTTTCCTGATGTCTGAGTGAGCTATATATAATCCAAGCAAACACACCCAGAATGGTAACGCCCAGTCCAAAAATTAACTGTGTGTATCCTGTGTGTTTTGGAGCATGCTCAGTTGCCAAAACAAGGGAAATAGAAATGAGGAATAGAAATGTATGTAGGTGTGTATAGTATATGTGAATTGAAAAAATTCTCTCTTGAAGTTTGCTAGTCATTATTTAGAATGTTTAGATACAGGAATACATACATATATATACAATTACGTGAGAGAGAGAGAAATATATATTTAGGGAAACAATTGAAACACACCTTTTGGGATTTGAGAAGTGAGATTGTGACGATTGAACAGATATGTAAGCCAACAATCTGACTCATCACTCATGAACATCCCTAAATTTGGCGTGGCAATTATATCAGGCGTTCTTATGTGCATTTTGGCTGGCGTTTTCACAGGCGTTTTGACATGCATTTTTTGGGCAGGCATTGTTATATGAAATCACCTACAAAAGCCCCAAAAACAGACCACAAACACGTACATGTGAACGTAGCCCGTTTGGGGGCGTTTGAGGGGGATTTGTCCAGCTCAAGGATCAGCTCCCAAAACAGGCAAAAAATCCAATCCTATTCAGTTCAATGGCCCCTGTTCCCATGTGAGCATTTTGACGGCATGAGGAAAACACCCAATGCTCACTGAGAAATAGCACAATGATTAGGGAGTCTGCCTTCCTGCTGTAGGTTTGTAAGTTCGAATCCGGAAGGTGCCCTCTGTATGGGCAACACTTGGATATCTCCAATCCTCCAAATGTTGACATCATTAATTTTGTTCATGTTTGAAAAAGGCATGTGTATCAGCAAACTTTTAATCCAAAGACATGAACAAAATACAAAAGATGCCCCATAAAGTCAATATGTAGCAATATTGTGAGCTAAAGCTCTATTTGTTTGTTGGGCATACTTTGCTAATTAGCCAAGTATAAGGGATATATATATATATACCTTCAGTTAAATGTGTAGTAAAATGGTAACACTTGGCCATACCCATATGGAAGAAAAGGTAGTATTTGCAATATATTTCTAAAAACATTCTTTGGAAACACATAAAATATTGTCAAAATTGTGACATTTCCTTGATATGTGTGAAATGCTAATAATCTTTCTTTGAAATATGTTTTACATCTATTTTTTTTCTATCTGACGACCAATTCCCCAATGTAATATTTTGTGGGTTTTTTCAGAGAATGTGGAGGTTCTATATAAACACTGTAGATTTGACTGCTATGATTTCGGAGTTAGCAGGAAAGGTGTATGGAATGTGATGGTGTTTACTAAAGGATCCCTTGTTGGAAGTGTGCATGTTTTTCCAATTCCGCCGGTTTTTGCCATTTTCTATGGGCGAGACAGCGGATTTGCAAGCGGTATTCAAAAAAAAATTGACCCAAAATCGCGCTGGCGAAATTTTTTGAGCCAATTTGGCGTTGCGCATGCGCACATTCGCGAGTTCGCAGCTCGCGGCTGGAGGAGCTGTTTAACCTTTCCACACTTTCGCAGATATCTCTCTTTCTAAGTCAGTTTTTGAGATTTTTTAAACGCAAGTCATCTCCAAATTGACTTCCACACCTTCCACAGTGATTTGGGATTTTTGGGGGTACAGGGGAAAATTTGGCTAAACTTTAGTCGAGCTTTTAGCTGGCGTGGTTTTAAGTCGCGCTCTGACCATATTGCATCTTAATGAATCTCACACTAGGCGCTATTTTCCGCCCGCCGTTCTTTGAATGCCAATTTCAGACTTAAATAATCGCCGCTTCGCAAAATCACGCCGAAACGCCAATTCGCCGTACTATGAATCAGGCCCATAGTTACATAGTTAGTGAGGTTCAACCTGAGTGTGTGTGTGTGCATTTGCGGTTAATAGTGCACTGTATGTTGTGGTTGTTAACGTGCCCATCTAATAGTTTTTTTTGAAACTATCGATGCTCCCTGCTAATACCACTGCCTGTGGAAGAGAATTCCACATCATTACCGCTCTGGCGGTAATGAACCCTTTATGCAGTTTAAGGTTAAACCGCTTCTCTTCTAGTTTTAGTGAATGGCCGCGTTTTTAAATTCCTTTTTCAGCTGAAAGGTTTGTTCCTTATGCTAGGGTCACCAGCAGGGCTCAAAATTTCAAGTCATGAGCTACTAGCCAGGCCTTAAGAGTTACTCGCCACTTGTTGCCCCACCCAAACCCTACCCTGCTCCGCCCCTAAACACGCCCTCGTAAAATATCTCATAAAATTACACTGTTAAATGCTTTAGCATGTCCCCTTAAATTGCAGAGCGCCCACAGCATTTCCCCTTTAATTGCAGAGCGATCACAGCATGTCCCCTTTCATTGCAGAGCGCCCACAGCATGTCCCCTTTCATTGCAAAGCGCCCACAGCATGTCCCCTTTCATTGCAGAGCGCCCACAGCATGTCCCCTTTCATTGCAGAGCGATCACAGCATGTCCCCTTTCATTGCAGAGCGCCCACAGCATATCCCCTTTCATTGCAAAGCGCCCACAGCATGTCCCCTTTCATTGCAGAGCGCCCACAGCATGTCCCCTTTCATTGCAGAGCGATCACAGCATGTCCCCTTTCATTGCAGAGCACCCACAGCATGTTCCCTTTCATTGCAGAGCACCCACAGCATGTTCCATTTCATTGCAGAGTGCCCACAGCATGTCCCCTTTCATTGCAAAGCACCCACAGCATGCCCCCTTTCATTGCAGAGTGATCACAGCATGTCCCCTTTCATTGCAGAGCACCCACAGCATGTCCCCTTTCATTGCAAAGCGCCCAAAGCATGTCCCCTTTCATTGCAGAGCGATCACAGCATATCCCCTTAAATTGCAGAGCGCCCACAGCATGTCCCCTTTCATTGCAGAGTGCCCACAGCATGTCCCCTTTTATTGCAGAGCGCCCACAGCATGTCCCCTTTCATTGCAAAGCGCCCACAGCATGTCCCCTTTCATTGCAGAGCACCCACAGCATGTCCCCTTTCATTGCAGAGCGATCTCAGCATGTCCCCTTTCATTGCAGAGCGCCCACAGCATGTCCCCTTTCATTGCAGAGCGCCCACAGCATGTCCGCTTTCATTGCAGAGCGCCCACAGCATGTCCCCTTAAATTGCAGAGCGCTCACAGCATGTCCCCTTTCATTGCAGAGCGCTCACAGCATGTCCCCTTTCATTGCAGAGCGCCCACAGCATGTCCCCTTAAATTGCAGAGCGCTCACAGCATGTCCCCTTTCATTGTAGAGCGCCCACAGCATGTCCCCTTTCATTGCAGAGCACTCACAGCATGTCCCCTTTCATTGCAGAGCGCCCACAGCATGTCCTCTTAAATTGCAGAGCGCCCACAGCATGTCCCCTTTCATTGCAGAGCACCCACAGCATGTCCCCTTTCATTGCAGAGCGCTCACAGCATGTCCCCTTTCATTGCAGAGCGCCCACAGCATGTCCCCTTAAATTGCAGAGCGCTCACAGCATGTCCCCTTTCATTGCAGAGCGCCCACAGCATGTCCCCTTTCATTGCAGAGCACCCACAGCATGTCCCCTTTTATTGCAGAGCGCCCACAGCATGTCCCCTTTCATTGCAGAGCGATCGCAGTGTGCAGAGAGACCAGCGTGCGCTTACCTGCAGCGGGTGGCTTCTCATCAATCCTGCACGTCCTCCGTGTCTCCCGAATCCTCCTCCTCGGCCAGTTACAATCGTTCGCCTTTCGGACAATCAGGAAACACCTGCCTCCTGATTGGCCAATAGGAGGATCAGGAGGAGGATCCCTGTGACAATAGCGAATATTCATTCGCTATTGTCACACAATGGGTGGGCTCAGGGCGCAGTGCTCTGCTCCCTGAGCCCATCCGTTTCTAAAGAAGAAAGTAATCGCAGGCTGCTGTGAATGGCGGCGGCGGCAGGCACAACTCACCATCCTCAAAATTCCACTCGCAAAATGCGAGTAGGCGAGTGGAATTTTTGAGGGCTGGTCACCAGTACAGTATTTGTACATTGATATCATATCCCCTCTCAAGCGTCTCCTCTCCAGAGAGAATAAGTTCAATGCTTGTAGACTTTCCTCATAGCTGAAGTCCCCCATTCCCTTTATTAACTTTGTTGCCCTTCTCTGGACTCTCTCCAGTTCCAGCACAACCTTCTTGAGGCTCAGTGCCCAGAACTGGATGGCATAGATGCGGCAGGACCAGATTCTTGTAGAATGGGGGAATTATTGTTTTATCTCTGGAGTGAATCCCCTTTTTTATACATGCCAGTATTCTGTTGGCTTTGCTTGCAGCAGTTTGGCATTGCATGCCATTGCTGAGTTTGTCTTCTACTAGGACCCCCAGGTCCTTTTCCATCTTAGATTTTCCCAGAAGTTCTCTCCCTAGTGAGTAACTTGCATTCGTATTTTTGGGACTGAAATGCATTATCTTACATTTTTCAACATTAAACCTCATTTGCTATGTAGTTGCCCACCCCATTATTTTGTTCAGGACTTCTTGTATGGTTCCCACGTCCTGTGTAGAAGGTATTGCCCTGCTTAGCTTAGTATCATCCGCAAATACTGAGATTGAGCTATTTATCCCATCCTCCAGATCGTTTATGAATAAATTAAATAGTACTGGTCCCAGGCCAGATCCTTGGGGGACCCCATTTTCCACACCGGACCAATCCGAGTACTTGCCATTTATCACCACACTCTGGACTCGCCTCTGAAGCCAGTTTTCAATCCAGGTACTCACCATATGGTCCATACCTACGCACCTTAGTTTGTACAGTAAACATTTGTGAGGAACTGTATCAAATGCATTTGCAAAGTCCAGATACACCACATCAACAGGCCTTCCTTAATCTAAATGGAAGCTCACTTCTTCATAGAAGGTTAATAGATTGGTCTGGCAAGAACAATTCTTCATGAATACATGCTGATTATTACTAATGCCTACTACTAAATACCATTTTTATTACTAAAATCTTGTATGTAGTCCCTTATCATTCCCTCCAATAGCTTGCAGACTATGTGTTACCATGCATTGACACTCTGCCACGTCCTGGAGCTGGTGCGCTTTCCAAGAACCAGAAATTGTCCAACATTTGCAATGAGTGAAATCTCAGAAGTATGCTAGTACCAATAAAATAGGAAACAACAAAAGACCTTCAACCGAATAGGGCTTATAACAAGAACAAGTAGGGGGTCTTCCTCAGGTGTATACTGTAATAACAACATGGTTATAGCCAGATAAACATGGAATTCTGAACAAAATTGTAATAGCTAGTAAACATGGGTAGAAGAACGGAGAGAAGGGAAGAAGAGAGGGAAAAAGAAAAAAAAAGGGGGGGGGGACAAGAAGGGGCGTATGACCCAAGCAACCTGAGTAGAGATAAAACTGTGTATCCAAGAAAAGATACCTAGTAGGACAGTGAGATCAGAGATAGGAGGCAAATTTAGAGGAATGTCAGAAGTGATTCCAGACTGACCAGGTCAAAGTGTAATCGTCAGTCTTTTCTGTTTCCCAGGAGATCAAATTTTTCAAGATGGCAAATAGAATCTATCTCACAGGCCCATTCCACAAAGGGGGTTTTGGTTTACGCCATGCCCTGGCGATCACAGTATGAGCAGAAGTCAGGAAGTGTTGAAGAAGACTTTTTTATTTTGTGTATTAGATTCAGGCATCATTGATAGAAAAGTAATTATATTTTGTCCCCAACTAAATCATAGTAGAGATTAAGTATTTTGTCCCAAAAAGGAGTTATGAGCAGGCAGGTGTTCCAAATATGAGTCATGGTGCCTGCAAATATCTACAGCAGATATTTGGTATGGACGGGTCTATTTTTTTCAGAGTAGTAGGGCAATAATACCACCTAGCGAAGATTTTATAGTTGGGCTCTTGTGCTCTAGAAGATATGGAAGTCTTATAATTAAATGTCAGTATATTTTGTCCCAGTCAAAGTCATTACCGGGAACATTAGGTTCCTTTTCACATTTGGTGGGGAATATGGTAGGGAGGTCTTCAGCAAAATATATGATATGTATGGTATATATGAGACAGTGGGTGTTCCGCCCTGACAGACTGGGACAGAAAAAACTCAAAATCAGTGAGCGGAGTGGTTAGGGCAGTTATAGGTATATTAGCAGCGAGATCATGTCGGAGTTGGGAGTATTCAAGCCAAGCTCTAGCCTGGTTATGATAGGACCCTAACAGTTGTGACATTGGAATCTGTGTACCATTCCACAGGGTATGACAAAGCAGTGGTTTGTCTTCCTTTTTCCGAAGGAGAAATCGAGATTGAGGAAGAGTGGGAAGAAACGCAAGAGTCTCCAAAAGAGGTGAGAGTGGGCTAGGTCTTGACATAAATAAACTTTTCCCTACAAAAGAGTCCCATGTACGGAGTGTAGAAGTCACCAGAAGGATCAAGGCATCTACATGTGGTCTGTCTTATGGATGGGTCTGTCCATAGTAAAGATGTGAGGTCAGGAGTGAGCGTTTCATTTTCCAGGACCATAATTTAGAGTCTAGGCTATGGTACCAATCAAGGATTCTAAGAAAACAGGATGCCTTATGGTATAAAACTATGTAGGTAGAGCCACACCCCATCTAGATTTAGGCATGAAGAGCATGTGGCAATTAATCCTAGATTTGTTATTTTGCCAGATGTAGTTATGTATAAGCGTGTTTACATGAGAGAAGAATCCTGAAGGGGGAGCTATCAGAACTGTTTGAAAAGTAAATAGCAATTTGGGCAGTATGTCCATCTTAAAAACATTCATACAGCTAAGCCAAGGAATAGTAGGTTTATCGTACGATTTAAGATGGATGAGTGAGAGCAAGGGTGTGTAGTTTAGATCTGACAGTTTAGAAAGAGTAGCAGGGATATGAACTCCGAAATATTTAAGGGCTTGATGTTGCCACTTAAAAGAGAAATTAGAACAAAGTATAGAGCTTTCTAAAAAGGATAAAGAGATGTTGAGGGCCTCAGTTTTATCAATCAGGTTATTATGGAGGGCAATGCCAAGGTGTTCCATGGTCAGAACATATAAAAGAGGAGAAAGGGGGCATCCCTGATGATTCCCATTGCGAATTACAATGGAATCTAGTAGGAGTCCATTAGAGCGTTTTCTCACGGAGGGATTAGTGTATAGAGCCAAAATCTTAAGAAGAATGTTGGGTTCCAGTCCTATTTGGTGAAGAGTAGGGTTGAGCGAACACGGACTGTATTATTCGCGTTCGTACCGAATAAATGGATTTTTGTTACCCGAACACGGACCCGAAAACTTTACTGTATGTTCGGGTAAAAATCCGTGTTCGGTCATTTTATTTCCAGGTTTTGTATGCATTGGCACGCTTTTCATGGCGGGCTTTCAACAGCCAATCAACAAGCGTTTAACTTGTGTGCCTTAAGCCATCCCAGCCATGCCTACAAATGTATTAGTAGCTGTGATTGGCCATCTGAAGCATGTGACCAAGTTTTTATAAGTCCGAGACGGAGCGCCGTTGCGTCATTCTGCTGTGTTAGTTCAGGGACAGAGCACACATCATACGTGCTGGCTGCTGATTAGGGACAGACAGGCAAAAACCATTTGTGTCCGGATAGAATTGAGGGACAGGTCGGAGTGTGTTAGGCAGGGCGAGTTGTAGGGCATTTTAGGGAGAGGCTGCTGATTTTTAGGGTCAGTTTTCTACAATCGATTTTGCAGTGACCGATCTTATCAATCCTTTTAGGGAGAGGCTGCTGATTTTTAGGGTCAGACAGTGTGTTCTACAATCGATATTGCTGGGTGGGGTTTGCAGTGACCGATCTTATCAATCCTTTTAGGGAGAGGCTGCTGATTTTTAGGGTCAGACAGTGTGTTCTACAATCGATATTGCTGGGTGGGGTTTGCAGTGACCGATCTTATCAATCCTTTTAGGGAGAGGCTGCTGATTTTTAGGGTCAGACAGTGTGTTCTACAATCGATATTGCTGTGTGTGGGGGGGGGGTTTGCAGTGACCGATCTTATCAATCCTTTTAGGGAGAGGCTGGAGATAGGCAGGTGTCAGTGGTCCACATCGATTTTGCTGTGTGTGGGGTGCAGTGAACACAATCTTTTTTGCCCACTGAGGAGGAGGGAGAAAAGTCTTTTTCTATCAGTCACTGTGTGCAGCGTTTTTCCTTCAGCTGTGCTGTGCTGACTCTGATCATACACTGCTGTGTTCAGTGTTCACATGTGCTATTATTGAGTGGTTTCAAAAATCATACACTTTTTTCTATTCCACTATTCAATATACAGCCTTGGGTTAAAAAAATTAAATTGTGGCCTGCAGCAGAGCTGAATGATATAAGACACTGCTGTTCACATGTGCTATTGATAAATCACACCAATTTTATATCATATTTTCTATTCCGCTATTCAATAAAAACCCTTGCGTATAAACAATTAAATTGCGGGATAGTCTGTGTTGGTACGTGTGAGATACACCTTTCCAATTTTTGGGGTTCATCTCATACTTCTGAAGATTTGAGGGTGCTGCCTGTTCCGTACTCCTCCTACTCCTCATCCTGACTTTAGGGGTACAAAAAATAGTAATTGGGGCCTAGTCTGGTTGTGTACGTGTGAGATACATACACTTTTTTTGATCATATTTTCTATTCCGCTATTCAATAAAAACCTTTGGGTATAAACAATTAAATTGCGGGATAGTCTGTGTTGGTACGTGTGAGATACACCTTTCCAATTTTTGGGGTTCATCTCATACTTCTGAAGATTTGAGGGTGCTGCCTGTTCCGTACTCCTCCTACTCCTCATCCTGTCTTTTAGGGGTACAAAAAATAGTAATTGGGGCCTAGTCTGGTTGTGTACGTGTGAGATACATACACTTTTTTTGATCCTATTTTCTATTCCGCTATTCAATAAAAACCTTTGGGTATAAACAATTAAATTGCGGGATAGTCTGTGTTGGTACGTGTGAGATACACCTTTCCAATTAATGGGGTTCATCTCATACTTCTGAAGATTTGAGGGTGCTGCCTGTTCCGTACTCCTCCTACTCCTCGTCCTGCCTTTTTGGGGTACAAAAAATAGTAATTGGGGCCTAGTCTGGTTGTGTACGTGTGAGATACATACACTTTTTTTGATCATATTTTCTATTCCGCTATTCAATAAAAACCTTTGGGTATAAACAATTAAATTGCGGGATAGTCTGTGTTGGTACGTGTGAGATACACCTTTCCAATTTTTGGGGTTCATCTCATACTTCTGAAGATTTGAGGGTGCTGCCTGTTCCGTACTCCTCCTACTCCTCGTCCTGCCTTTTTGGGGTACAAAAAATAGTAATTGGGGCCTAGTCTGGTTGTGTACGTGTGAGATACATACACTTTTTTTGATCATATTTTCTATTCCGCTATTCAATAAAAACCTTTGGGTATAAACAATTAAATTGCGGGATAGTCTGTGTTGGTACGTGTGAGATACACCTTTCCAAATTTTGGGGTTCATCTCATACTTCTGAAGATTTGAGGGTGCTGCCTGTTCCGTACTCCTCCTACTCCTCATCCTGCCTTTAGGGGTACAAAAAATAGTAATTGGGGCCTAGTCTGGTTTTGTACGTGTGAGATACATACACTTTTTTTGATCATATTTTCTATTCCGCTATTCAATAAAAACCTTTGGGTATAAACAATTAAATTGCGGGATAGTCTGTGTTGGTACGTGTGAGATACACCTTTCCAATTTTTGGGGTTCATCTCATACTTCTGAAGATTTGAGGGTGCTGCCTGTTCCGTACTCCTCCTACTCCTCATCCTGTCTTTTAGGGGTACAAAAAATAGTAATTGGGGCCTAGTCTGGTTGTGTACGTGTGAGATACATACACTTTTTTTGATCCTATTTTCTATTCCGCTATTCAATAAAAACCTTTGGGTATAAACAATTAAATTGCGGGATAGTCTGTGTTGGTACGTGTGAGATACACCTTTCCAATTAATGGGGTTCATCTCATACTTCTGAAGATTTGAGGGTGCTGCCTGTTCCGTACTCCTCCTACTCCTCGTCCTGCCTTTTTGGGGTACAAAAAATAGTAATTGGGGCCTAGTCTGGTTGTGTACGTGTGAGATACATACACTTTTTTTGATCATATTTTCTATTCCGCTATTCAATAAAAACCTTTGGGTATAAACAATTAAATTGCGGGATAGTCTGTGTTGGTACGTGTGAGATACACCTTTCCAATTTTTGGGGTTCATCTCATACTTCTGAAGATTTGAGGGTGCTGCCTGTTCCGTACTCCTCCTACTCCTCGTCCTGCCTTTTTGGGGTACAAAAAATAGTAATTGGGGCCTAGTCTGGTTGTGTACGTGTGAGATACATACACTTTTTTTGATCATATTTTCTATTCCGCTATTCAATAAAAACCTTTGGGTATAAACAATTAAATTGCGGGATAGTCTGTGTTGGTACGTGTGAGATACACCTTTCCAATTTTTGGGGTTCATCTCATACTTCTGAAGATTTGAGGGTGCTGCCTGTTCCGTACTCCTCCTACTCCTCATCCTGCCTTTAGGGGTACAAAAAATAGTAATTGGGGCCTAGTCTGGTTGTGTACGTGTGAGATACATACACTTTTTTTGATCATATTTTCTATTCCGCTATTCAATAAAAACCTTTGGGTATAAACCATTAAATTGCGGGATAGTCTGTGTTGGTATGTGTGAGATACACCTTTCCAATTTTTGGGGTTCATCTCATACTTCTGAAGATTTGAGGGTGCTGCCTGTTCCGTACTCCTCCTACTCCTCATCCTGCCTTTAGGGGTACAAAAAATTGTAATCGGGGCCTAGTCTTTGTTTGTACGTGTGAGATACACCGTATTATAACATCTTTCATATTCCGCTATTCAATATACACCCTCTTGGAGTGTAAGAAAATTAAATTACGGCATAGTCTGTATCGGTACGTGTGAGGTACACCTTTTAAATTTGTTTGGCGCATCTCCTTCCACCGCCAAGGATTGCAGGGCGCTTCAGTTTGCCTCCTGTTCCCAACTCCTCCTACTCCTCTTCCTCATCCTCCCTTTAGGGTACAAAAAATTTTAATCGGGGCCTAGTCTGTGTTTGTACGTGTGAGCTACACAATTTTTTATCCTTTTTCCTATTCCGCTATTCAATATACACCCTTTTGGGGTAAAAAACATTAAATTGTGGCATAGTTTGCATATTTGACTGTGAGATACATCCGTGCGATACTGTTGTTGTTTTGTTCCGCTATTCAATAAACACCTTTCTAGGGCAAGATCATAAATTACAGAAATATGAGCAGACCGTCAAATAGGGGCCGTGGTGCTGCGTGTAGAGCTCCTGTTGCAAGGAGAAGACGTGGTCGATCTGTGCCAGCTACACGCACAAGTGAAACACCTTCCTCAAGTGTTAGTAGGCGACAGAACCTGCAGCAGTATTTTGTAGGGCATCATAGGCCTCTAGAAGTGATGATGCCAGAACACGTAGAGGCGATAGTAGATTGGTTTGCTGCTGACAGTGCCTCCAGTTCCTTACATTGTCTCCCACCCAGTCTACTGCAGAAAGTTCAGAGTTGGCACCTGCAGCCGATGTCCAACCGTCTTTCACCTCACCCCCTTGCAAATCAGGCAAGCAGTCTGAGCCCCAAGCCATACAGGAGTCTCTTCTTCTTTTTGAGGACTCTGTCAGCAGGGTTTCCCAGGGCCATCCACCTAGCCCTGCCCCAGAAGTGGAAGAGATTGAGTGCAGCGATGCCCAACCACTTATTTCTCAAGATGAGTACATGCAAGGACCATTGCAGCACGTCTCCGATGATGACGAAACGCAGGTGCCAACTGCTGCGGCGTTCAGCATTGTGGAGACCGACAAGGAGGGCAGGGGTGAAGACTGGGTGGAAGATGATGTGGAGGACGATGAGGTCCTCGACCCCACATGGAATGAAGGTCATGCAGGTGACCTGAGTAGTTTGGAGGAAGAGGCGGTGGTCGCACAGAGCCACCAGCACAGCAGAAGAGGGAGCAGGGTGCAGAAGCGAAGCGGCCGTGCCCTAGACAATACGCCTGCTACTGCCCAACGCAGCAAGGGAACGAGCACACCAAAGCCAGCTCAAAGGAGTTCTCTAGCGTGGAAGTTCTTTAGAAAATGTGCTGATGACAGGACACGAGTGGTTTGCACCCTGTGCAATCAGAGCCTGAAGCGAGGCATAAACCTTCTCAACCTGAGCACAACCTGCATGATCAGGCATCTAAGTGCAAAGCACGAGCTGCAGTGGAGTAGACACCTTCAAAACCAAGAAACGTCTTTGGCTCATCCTGCTTCCTCTTCTGCTGCAGTCTCGGCCGCTCCAGCCACATCTGTAGTGATACCGGCACCTGCCACCCCGCAAACAGAGGATCTGTCAGCAACACCACCACCTGGGTCACCAACCATCTCCACAATGTCCCGTGGAAGCGTTCAGCTTTCCATCTCCCAAACACTTGAGAGGAAGAGGAAGTACCCCCCTACCCACCCGCCATCCCTGGCCCCGAATGCCAGCATTTCAAAATTCTTAGCCTTTGAAATGCTGTCATTCCGTCTGGTGGAGACGCACAGTTTTAAAAACCTTATGTCGGTGGCTGTCCCACAGTACGTCGTGCCCAGCCGCCACTACTTTTACAGGCAAGCCATCCCTTCCCTGCACAACCAAGTGGGGGAAAAAATCAGGTGTGCACTGCGCAACGCCATCTGTGGCAAGGTCCACCTAACTACCGATACGTGGACCAGTAAGCACGGTCAGGGGCGTTATATCTCCCTAACGGCACACTGGGTAAATGCAGTGGAGGATGGGCCTGAGGCGGATAGCAATTTGGCGCATGTCCTTCCACCACCGAGGATTGCAGGGCGCTTCAGTTTGCCTCCTGTTCCTAACTCCTCCTACTCCGCTTCCTCATCCTCTACCGCCTCCTTATCCGGACAGCGTAACACCTTCACCACCAACTTCAGCACGGCCAGGGGTAAACGACAGCAGGCAGTTTTAAAACTTGCCTGTTTGGGGGAAAAACCACACACCGCGCAGGAGTTGTGGAGGAGCATGGAACAGCAGACAAATGAGTGGTTGCTGCCAGCGAGCTTCAAGCCCGGCCTGGTGGTGTGCGATAACGGGCGAAATCTCATAGCAGCTCTGGGCCTAGCCGGTTTGACGCACATCCCTTGCCTGGCGCATGTGCTGAATTTGGTGGCGCAGAGGTTCCTTAAAAACTACCCCGATATGTCAGAGCTGCTGTAGAAAGTGCGGGCCGTCTGTGCGCACTTTCGGCGTTCTCACCCTGCTGCTGCTCGCCTGTCAGCGATGCAGCGTAACTTCGGCCTTCCCGCTCACCGCCTCATATGTGACGTGCCCACAAGGTGGAACTCCCCCTTGCACATGCTGGAAAGACTGTGCGAGCAGCAGCAGGCCATAGTGGAGATTCAGCTGCAGCACGCACGTGTGAGTCGCTCTGCGGAACAGCACCACTTCACCACCAATAACTGGGCCTCCATGCGAGACCTGTGTGCCTTGTTGCGCTGTTTTGAGTACTCCACCAACATGGCCAGTGCCGATGACGCCGTTGTCAGCTTAACTATCCCACTTCTATGCCTCCTTGAAAAAACAATTCGGGCGATGATGGAAGAGAATGTGGCACAGGATGAGGAGGAGGAGGAGGATGAAGAGGTAACATTTCCAAGGCTTTCAGGGCAGTCATTCGCAAGGGGCTCCGAGGGTGGTTTCCTGCACACACAAACGCCAGGGACACAATTGTCCAGCAGGGGCACAGTTCTGGAGGATGAGGAGGATGAGGAGGAGGAGCTGGAGGAGGAGATGGAACCATGTTCACAGCAGGGTGGCACCCAGGCCAGCTCATGGCCATCACTGGTGCGTGGCTGGGGGGATACAGAGGACACAGACGATACACCTTCCACAGAGGACAGCCTTTCGTTGCCTCTGGGCAGCCTGGCACACATGAGCGATTACATGCTGCAGTGTCTCCACAACGACCGCCGAGTTGCCCACATTCTAACTTGTGCTGATTACTGGGTGGCCACGCTGCTGGATCCCCGTTACAAGGACAACGTACCGTCCTTAATTCACTCACTGGAGCGCAATCGCAAGATGCGCGAGTACAAGCGCACGCTGGTAGACGCGATGCTGCTGGCATTCCCACCTGACAGCGGGGCCACAGAGGAAGCACAAGGCAGAGGAGGAGGAGGAAGAGGTCGCCAACGCAACCAGGGCACCGCCAGCACTTCAGAAGGCAGGGTTAGCATGGCCGAAATGTGGAAAAGCTTTGTCAGCACGCCACAACAAACAGCAGCACCAGCAGCTCATATGGAACGTCTTAGCAGGAGGCAGCTTTTCACCAACATGGTGGAGCAGTATGTGTGCACACGCCTAGACGTACTGAATGACCGGGTCTGCCCCCTTCAACTTCTGGGTCTCCAAGTTGGGCACATGGCCTGAGCTTGCCCTTTACGCCTTGGAGGTGCTGGCGTGCCCTGCAGCCAGTGTATTATCTGAACGGGTATTTAGCACGGCTGGGGGCGTTATCACAGACAAGCGCAGCCGCCTGTCCAGAGACAATGTGGACAAGCTCACGTTCATTAAAATGAACCAGGCATGGATCCCACAGGACTTTTCCGTACCTTGTGCAGAATAGCGATAGATACCGACCTTACCCAGCCATTGTTCTATTTTTGCTCTTTCTCACTCTTTTGGGGTGTACCCTCATTTAAAATTTCTGAATAGAAGCAGTGTTGGCTACCTCGTCCTCCTGAGGGCCAGATTAACGTAGGGGCTATTGGAGCTGCAGCTCCAGGCCCCTACCTTTATATAGGCCCCGGGTTGGCCATATTCACTGTTACCGCTCTTCTGTCACTTGTAAACACAGAAGTCTGGCTTCTATTCTCGCTTCCCCAGGCAGCTCCCTCAGAACCTCCCCACACAGCACGAAGGCCGGACAAGGAGGGACAGTTGCCGATGCATGGATGTGTTTATGGGCTTCAGAGACAGCATCCCATGTGGAATTAGGCATGCATGGCTGCACCCTTCCTCCTCTGGGTGCATGCCAAGGCACGGCCCTTAAGGCCCTTCAAAATCCTCAGCACCAAGCCCATGATGCTCTTAATCCGGCCCTGGTCCTCCTCCACCGCCGCTTCCACCTACACCGCCCATAGGTGTGCGCAGCCTATTGCATAAGGGTGTGCACCCCAAAGTTTAAATACACATGCATGTGTTTGCCTACATGTACATGGCCCCGATACATTACTCTCCCTGCTGGCAAAGAGAAATAGAGCAGAGCAGGTCCAAGGGAGATCTTTCCCATCTCCTCACTGGCAAACAGAGCGATAATGCTATGTGCCCTAAGTGATTAGGGTGTGCCCAGGTACACCCGGCACAACCTGTGCGCACGCCTATGACACCGCCACATCCACCACCACCTCAACCTCCCTCCTACTCCATATGGGCCTCGTCCTTCAGAGATGAAGAACATTGTTTTATTTTTCTGTTTTTTTTTTTGCTGTTTTAAGTTATTTCCCTATCCACATTTGTTTGCAGAGCACTCGCCATGCTCTTAACTACGTTTTGCTGCCATTTGCAGCACTCTAGCCCTTGGTCTTTTAGAGCCATTTTAGTGCCTGAAAGTTCGGGTCCCCATTGACTTCAATGGGGTTCGGTGTCCGGGAAAAGTTCAGCAAAAGTCCGGGACACGGACCCGGACTTTTTTTTAAAGTTCGGCCGAACCCGCCGAACACGGACATCCAGGTGTCCGCTCAACTCTAGTGAAGAGTAGTCCAAGGTAAATCCCAGTGAACACGGTCAAATGCCTTTTCGGCTTCTACTGATATCAGGCAAGAGTGTATTACGCTTTTGAGTATATTCAATTAAGAAGATAGTTTTCAGGATGTTGTCATGAGCTTCCCGACCTGGTGGAAACCCAACCTGGTCATGGTGTATAAGATCTGGAAGAAGGGGTGTGAGACGGTTAGCAAATTTTTGGAACAAAGGTGTATATCAATATTAGTGAGGGAAATATGGCAGTAACTACTAACAATGAGTCCTTGCCAGGTTTGGGCAAAACTGTGATGTGAGCCTCCAAAGCTCGGGCAGGGAAAGCCTTATCTCCAGAGAAAGCATTGTAAGTCTTAGTAGGAAATCCTAATCTCCAGAGATAGCTTTGTAAGTCTTAGTAAGAAAGGAGGAGAGAGAACCCTGAAAAAATGTGTAGAACCGAGTCGTAAATCTGTCGGGACCTGGACTTTTATTTGGTTTGAGTGTGGAAATGGCACCCAATAGTTCCTCTTAAGAAAAAGGCTGATCAACAAATGGAGAGAGAGTAGGAAGAGCTGTGTTGGAGACATAGTCAGAGACTATAGACAGGAAAGCATCTTTAGACATTGGGGGGAGCAGCAGGCAAATTGTACAAATGCTCATAGAAGGCCTGAAAGAGACAGGCAATTAAGGGTGCTGTGAGAGTCTGCCCCAAGGGGCTTTCAGTTTTATAATGGAAAAAACCCATGCTTAGCATGTAGAGCTCTCACTAGCAGTCTACCAGGCCTATCTCCCTCTGTATAAAATAATTTGCAGGTTCAATCCTTCACGGACAAGGTTTTGAAATGAAGGAGTTGCAACGACTGATGCCTAGAATCTGACAAGTCCAACATTGTATGCGGGGATCTAGACTGCTTGTGAGATGATTCTAAAAAGGCAATCAATTTCAACAACTGTATTTGAAAATAGTGAGATTTTTTAAGTCTGGGGCCATATTTGATAAAGACTCATCTGAGTATGCATTTTAAGGCTTCCCATTAGGTAGGTAAGGGGTTTTTGTCATGTTGATGGTCAGAGACAAAGTGGTCTCGGTGATCTCAATAGAGCATAAGGTTTCTTGGAGTAGGGAGTCATTTCGTTTCCAAGTCCATTCCTGGTTAACAATGTAAGGTAGGGACAGAGATAAATATATTGGCACATGGTCTGAAAACAAAATATTACCTATTTTACAGCACGGTTGAAGTGTCAATGAAAACTGACCGATCAGAAAAAAGTCTGTGCGCGAGTAGGAGTCATGTGCAGCAGAGTAAAAGGTATAGTCCCTATCTTTATGACAGAGGATTCTCCATACATCAACTAAATTGTATCGTAATATATATTTTTCTTAATCTAGTGAGTTGGAGACTGAACTTTTGGCCATAGTGGAGTCTAGTTAATGGTCAAGAGCACAATTTAAGTCCCCAGCCAGTAGGACCACTCCCTCATCAAAACCCATGGATATAGTAAAGACAGTGAATGACTTGGTCCTGATTAGGGAGATTCATGTTTGCCAGAGTATAGGTTTTGGCGTATAATGTAATTTTGAGGAACAGATCCTTAGGGTCAGAGCGTGTGTCTATCAATTAATAAGGAAAGAATTTGTGAAAAGCAATGGAGACACCTCTTGATTTAGAGTGAGCATATGTACTGTGATGCCAAGTAGATAAATATTTGTTGCATAATATAGGTATATAGTCTGTACGGAAATGAGTCTCCTGGAGAAAGAGTATTCTGACCTTAGATTTGTGAAATCCGTAGAGGATCTATGATCTCTTGGAAGGTTTATTAAGGCCTCTTGCATTGATGGAGCAAATCTGAAGGGACACCATCATTGAAGGACCCCAGAGTCAATAAGTCATGGTGCTTGGGTCCTAAAAAAAAAAAAAAAAATTGAATAAAATTTAAAAAGGGGGGTGAAGTGGGGGGAAAGAAGAGAGAGGGGGGGAAAGAGCACCAATGAAAGAGAAAAAAAGAAAAAAAGAGGCAGAAGAAAAGATATCCCTCTTTTTAAAAATATACAGACAATGGAGGAAGGAAATGGAGAAAGAACACTCCCAATTCAACACTATAAAAAAAGGGGGAGGGGAGGAATGAGATATAGCCTACAGAGATATGTCTAGATAATATTTGACAGCTAGACAGGATCCCTGTCACCTACAGTGGCGGGAAGTAAGCTAGCACATATACGGATGAGCAGTAGGTACCGCATGGTAATATAATGTGAATAATAAATAATACTTATAGAACTGTGCATTGGTTGTAAACATAAACAAGCAACAAACTTCCAAATATAGAATGTTAATAGCACTAGCCCATAATGAGAGGCTATAATAGGAGAGGCCATGTGGAAGACCCATTCAGGACAGCAACATGTGTATGAAAGGTCAGGGTGACAATCTAGGGTATACAGCGTTAAGCAGGCGTGACGCTCAGATAAGCCAAGAACAATGTAAAGCCAGGGTATAGGAAGCAATAAAATGGCTTCTCTAGAGGGGTAGTAAAACGATGAAGAGAGGGAAATATGTCTTTCTTGGGTCTTCCATATGGGAAACATCACCACTAGGAGAAAATTACATATTGTTATTCATTTTAGGGTTAAAAAATATTCCTTTGGACTATCACACATAGACAATACTAGCGCCACCTTCATTTCAAATCAATGTCTGCAAGTGTTAATTACACTTTATAGGGTAGCAGCTGTCACAGTTATTATATTGTTTTTCACATGGTGCCCTGGTTTTAATTCAAATTCAAACAGTAGGGATTATCAAATCAGTAGACTTAATGATTCATCATGTTTTGATGCTCCTGAATATCTAAACTTAGAGTTATCAAAATGATCAGTTTATGAAATAAGATAATCTTGATTTATGAACAAAATATACATGAAAAGGTTTAGGAGATAAGAAAAAGTCTGAATGCCCAGAATTGCTGTTTTTCCTAATTTTTCCACAATAATGACAGGATGAACATTACAAGAAATCTAGGAGCCAGAAGCGCAAGGAACACATAGGGTTAATTGTAAGTCATTTCCATTGTGCTGATTTTGTTTTTTTCTCTATTTTGTCTAAACTTAGGCTTTAAGCTTCAACCTGCATATGTTATCAGCTTAGGCAACCTGACAATAAACTTTTTTTTTTTAAATAAAATTTGTTTCTTTTTAACTCCATATTAACTTTTAGTTTACCCCAAACAGCCCTAATTGACCATTTCTTTCTCCTTTTAACGATTTTTCTCCTTTTGTTTTTTTTAAAAATAATTTTCTAACCATAAAACAAGTATAGAAAATATCAGCGCACAGAAATTGCAAATAGGTTTGAAGCTGCTGAACACTCAGGCCAAACTATAAAACCAGTAAGCAGGAAAAAATAATAATAAATAGTGCAGCGCTGAACAATCAGACCAAAAACATAATCCTAAAATTACTAAATTAATAGAAAAGGGTCCATGCAATAGGATCAGTCCATACAATGCCCGTGTGATAAAGGGTGAAAAAAAGAGGGATCCTAGATGGAACAGTTGGTGCTCTCAGTGCACTAAAATCCACCACCTGCAGAATTGGCCTCTCACCTTCAAAACACTGGAATCAAGCATAAACTCCTTGTGCAGACTGCACAGACTGTGTTCCCAAACCGAACTCCGTCTTAGGCAGATACACCAATCAGCAAGCACTCCAAATCAGTATACACTTCCTGGGTCCACTTATCCCTTATTGGCTCCGCTCATACACATATATGAAAATACAAATGGGCAGAACCATAGCGTAATACTGATAACTTTTATTCAGAATGCATAAAATAGACAGCCTCTTACTTGTAAATGGATGGAAAAACGGCATATAAGTAACAAATTTTCGGCGAGTCCTCCTCGGATCTCACCACTTTCCAGATGGCAGCGGGTGACGTCAGTAGCTCCACCTTCCCCCCGTACGCGTGGCGTCTCCCAATGGGCGGAGACTTCTTCAGCGGTATTAGAGGATGTGCGGGACGTCACCCCTTATAACAGCCGAACCGCCCGCTGATTGGCCCGGGCGATCCGTATCTCTTCATTGGTTGATCCAGTTGCCATGGCCACAGGGACGCTAGATTCCCCTGAACAGCGGAAGTAAGCGGAACGATGTGACAATAGACAGCCTGGATCAAAAAAAAAGGCTTAACCGAATCCCTCTAGTAACCTATGCACCCCATTCTGCTATAAACCAGAACAGCAACAGATCGGTGCTAGATTCCTTTCTAGAGAAGCCAATCATTAATAATAAATGCTAATACACTCAGCCAAGCTCCCATCCACATATGAGCCCAGGCTAAGTATATTAAAAAATCCTGGCCATGCATAATCTAAAACTTTTAAAAAATGCCAACACAGACTATATCTGTGTATATTGACTCAATAGATATTAGGCATAGAATAAATATGATAAAAGGAATAAATAAGACCCCTTTCATCTCTGCTCCCATGACTATTGTATAAATGGAGCTGAAATACCCTCAACAATAAAAATTATCTTAAATAATCATCTTTAAAATCGGGGCTATAGACGTTCCGCTGTCATCTGGATTACAATATAAATGTAATAAAATGATAAAAAAACATCAAGTTTAATATATAATCAAATACAACCTAAATATTATAAAAGTATTAAAAATTCAAAACCCCTCCTAACGATCGGAAATAAAACAATTTAAGTCGAAATCGACATTCAACCCCCGGGGGACCCCTACTTTAGTTTCATAAATCCAAAAGGATTCCCGCTTGCTGAGCTGCCTTATAAAATTCCCTCCTCTCCAATGCTTATTAACCCTTTCTACTCCCCAAAATTTTAAGCATCGTGGGTCTTTGTTGTGACATTTTTTAAAATGTTGGGTAACATGATGAGGTGTTTTTCCCTTTTTAATACTCCTTACATGCTCCGCTACCCGGGTTTGTAAAGCCCTTGATGTCCTTCCTATGTACTGCAAACCGCAGTCACATTCTAGCATGTACACCACACCTGTGGTAGAGCATGTAATCAGGTCTTTTATCGTATATGTCTTTCCTGTGGCATTGGCTGTAAATTCCTTCCTTCGTTTGAGGTTGGATTTGGCCGTGCGGCATACCACACATTTTCCACAGGCATAAAATCCTGATAAAAAGGAAAATAATCTGTTGTGGATCTATTACCCCTGGGGCTAAAAGATTCCTAAGTGTAGGTGCTTTTTTGTATACAAAGGAGGGTCTGGACGGCAGTGTTGTTCCTAAGATCTTATCTTGCTGTAAGATGGGCCAATGTTTATTGATTATCTTTTCAATCTTCTTATACTGGATATTATAATCCAGTATAATCCTTATCCCATCTTCCTTGGTGTTTTGCTTTTTAGGAACGTTAGACAATAGGGAATCTCTCTCAATAGCCTGCACTGTCTTCATATCCTTTTCAAGCTTCTCCATGCAATATCCCTTTTGAGCAAACCTCTCGGCTAATAATTTTGACTGTGAGTCATAATCAGCTGCAGAGGTGCAGTTACGCCTAAGGCGCATGAACTGGCCCTTAGGGATATTGCATAGCCAGGTGTGATGGTGGTAGCTGTCCAACGGGATATAGGAGTTACGGTCAGTGGGTTTTAGGAAGTTACAGGTGGTATACCTATCGCCATCTTTAGAGATGACTAAATCTAGGAACACCACCTTTTCTTGACTCGTGGTCCAAGTTAGCTCGATATTTTTGTCATTCTTATTTAATTTTTCCATAAATGCATGAAGACCATCCGAGTGTCCATCCCAGACCAGGAACACATCATCAATATATCTCCTGTAACAGAGCAGTTCCGGAGGGCGATTGTTAAACACGACCTCTTCCTCCCAGTGGGCCATAAAAAGATTGGCCACACTGGGAGCAAAGCGTGCACCCATCGCCACACCCCTGGTTTGCAAATAATACGTGTTGTTGTACCAGAAATAATTTCTGGACAGACAAAACCAGAGGCTACTCAACAGGAAGCTTCTTAATTTCCTGGGAAGGCTCGAATGTGAAAAAGCCCATTTTACGGCTGCCTCAGCTGCATTGTGGCCAATAATGGTATACAGGGAGCCTACATCCGCTGTAACCAATATTGATGAGGTCGTGCAGGGTAGTTCTTGCAAAAGCTGTATGATGTGCTTTGTATCCTTTAGGTAGGCTTCTGTACTGGTTACTAAAGGTTGGAGATGCACATCAATAAATTGGCCTAATCTAGAGGTCACTGACTCTATGCCGTTAACAATCGGCCTTCCCGGTGGATGCTCCTTATTTTTATGAACCTTTGGCAGAAAATATATAATGGGGGTACGGCAAAATAATGGATCTAGATATAAGGATTCCCTCTTATTCAGAACCCCCTTCTTCTTGCCTGATTCAACCAATTTATTTAGTTCGCCTTTAAATTCAGGAAGTGGGTCTCTCCGTAGTACTTCATATGTATCCTGATCAGAGAGCAAGCGTGCCATCTCAGTCTTATAATATTCCTTACCTAAAACTACTAGGCCCCCCCCCTTATCTGCAGGTCTAATAACGATCTGTTTGTTTTCTTCTATTCTTTTTATCCCTGCCTTAATACTTTTAGGGTCAGCAATTTTTCTAACCTTCAATTTCTCCAGATCCTTAAAGACCATATTTTTAAAGACATCCATATATTTGTTGTCTTTATTTTGGGGATTGAAGGTAGACTTATTTCTGAGATTTCTGTGTGAAGAGTGCTCTCCAGGGGAACTAGTTAGAGTGGAGGTGCCTGAGATAGGAACAGAGGCATTCTTCATGATAGGGTTGGACATACAGTATTTCTTCACGTTCAGAGTACGAACAAATTTTTGGATACCTACATAGGTTTGGAACTTGTTTAGGTTCCGTACCGGTGCGAACTTAAGGCCTTTGTCTAAAGTCCTAAGTTCATCTTCTCCTAATTGTACTCCACTTAAATTAAAAATACCTGTCCCTACCGGGATCTTTTTCCTCTGGACCCTCCGGCCTCCTCTGTTTCCTCTCTTCCTCTTTTCCCTACTTTGCCTCCTGGGGTACCTTCTGCTGGACCCCTCCACCAGTTCTCCGTCTGGTTCGGAAAGGGAAGAGGGGGGCCCCTCTCTTGACCCCCCATATTCCCTAAAAAAGGTTCCTCATGATGATTATTGCGCAGAGGCTCGAACCTATTTTGGGTGGCTATCTGTGCGTAAGAGTAATTATTCCCTCTATTGGGATGTCCTCTGTTGACCTGTCCTCCTCTTGGGGGATTTTTTAACCATTACTATTAAAATGTTTGTATTAATGTTCTTTTGATTTTGCTGTCACATTAAAAAGCATACAATTTCAATGCTTTGTACCAGAATCATATATGTACTGTATATAGTGTAGATACATTTTTTAACCATTAACAAATGAAACTAGAAAAAAATATAATACTTTTTTCAGCCAATTGTGTAAGATTAATGGCGGGGGGGGGGGTTCAGAGTAAGGAAATTCATACTTATTGTACTGTGCATGAAGTTGGTTGTCACAATAATGACAGCTTCCAAGCACAGACGTGCCCCATTCTAGGAACTGATGTACCCCTGTTCGTATCCTATATACCACCAGTTTCCTAATGTGGTAACTAGTAATAATTATTTAACAATCTGTTACTGCCATAGTGACAGGTTCATAAAGGGATGGTAGCAAGATTTACCTGAATTTGTTCTACTGTGTCAGTAATGCTATGAAAACTAGAACAAATGCTTGCCTAAATCAGGCACAGGTAATGTTAATGTAATTACCACCAGAAAAGTGTTAAAACTTTATTGAATTCCCCTGTATGAAGTATAAATTACTTTGTTACCTTAAAGGATAAGTTTACTTCTTAAAAAAAATCAATGCATGGTCTGCTGTCACAGTGGGGATAGGGGTCATGGGGGGAGATCCCGGGGCCACTGCATTTATACCATGTTACACCCTCAATATAGGTGTAACATGTTATGAAAGGTGAACTTATCCTTTAACCACTTGCCGACCGGGCTATAGCAGAATGACAGCTATAGGACGGCCTGCTAGTTCTGGAAGGGCATCAAATGACATCCCCCCATGCGTACGTATCTGGAAGTGTCCATGATCGATGGGTCCACGGGACCCAGCGCATCACGGATCTGCGTAAAGGGCTAATCACAGCGACCCTTTACCACATGATTGCTCTGTCCAATCATGGAGTGATCACTTTGGCAACAAACTGTTGTCATGCCAGGTTCAGCTCTCTCCTCTCCTCTCATTGATACAGCGTGTGGGGAGAGGAGGGAGACACTTGGCAGAAGCTTGAGTGGGCTGGATTTGATGTGCCCTACAGTGCCATCCATGCCACTATAGTGCCATCACAGTGGTCATCTGTGCTTTGCCAGTGCTCATAGGTGCCATCACATTGCTCATCAGTGCCATCACAGTGCTCATCAGTGCCACATCAGTGCCATCACACTGTGTGTGTGTGTATGTGTGTAGTGGTCACCTTGCAACTTGCACCTTAGTAAGTGAACCTAGTTATTACAAATGAGTTGATATGCAGCTTCTGATATTCTACTTAACCCTGTCCCTTCTAGTCTGGGATTATATAGCTAATGTTAGCTCAGGGCTAAGTAACCAGTAAATGCTAAAGCCAGGTTAGGCATCTGAATGTCCATAGGAAGTTAGAGATCCGATTGCATGGTAGATAGAAAATACTGAAGACTAATAAGCAGAGTAGACAGGCTGATTCTGAGTTCCAGTGTCATGCCATGGTTTCTGTGAGTGAGGAGCTTAGTTCCTGGTTCTTTGGACAACGGTTGGAGGATCTCTCCATCATCACTGATTTTGTCATCAGGTCTTTTTTTTTTTGTGGTGGTGGTGGGTGGGCAATCAGCCTGTGGCACTGCTGAGGTGTCATGGAAGCCCAGATTGCTTTGATAAAGGCCTTCAGCTCGTCTGCATTGTTGGGTCTGGTGTCTCTCAGCTTCCTCTATAACACCTCCGACTTTATATATATATATATATATATATATATATATATATATATATATATATACACAGTATCTCACAAAAGTGAGTACACCCCTCACATTTTTGTACATATTTTATTATATCTTTTTATGTGACAACACTAAAGAAATTACACTTTGCTACAATGTAAAATAATGAGTGTACCGCTTGTATAACAGTGTAAATTTGCTGTCCCCTCAAAATAACTCAACACACAGCCATTAATGTCTAAACCGCTGGCAACAAAAGTGAGTACACCCCTAAGTGAAAAATGTCCAAATTGGGCCCAACTAGCCATTTTTCCTCCTTTGATGTGTCTGTGTAAAGTGTGGATACCATGCACAGGCACTGAGATGTGCATTTTTTGTCTGCATATCTCATTTTCCCTCTTTCCCCTTCCCCCTCCCCTTTTTTATTTTATTTATTTTATTATTATTATTTTTTTTATATTTTAATTATTTTATTTTATTTTTTATTTTTTCATCAATTTTATTTTTATTTTTTTTTGTATATTTGAGGCCTTGACTGCACCGGATCATTGTCCTATCTCTTTTAGTGTCTGGTGGCTCTTTTATTTTTTTAGTCGGATGCATACATTTAATGTTATGCTGGTTTTTTTTTTTTTTTTGAGCAGCACTTAGATATAATTCTGGATATAACTTTTTCTTTTTTTGAGGTTTATGGTGCATATTCTTATTTCAATTCATTTTATGAGGTATGGCTGTACATCTGAGCCCCCTTTTCTGACTGCCTATAATCAGGAGAGGACCCTTCAGCCATATGGTGATCCCTCCATGTGTGGGGCGCCGCCTGTGGCTGCTGGTGGGGGCTGGGGAGGGGATTGGTGCGGTTGGTGCGTGCCTCCTCTCCGGCCTCCACTGCCTTTGTGTTTATTACGGTCATCTGATGTTTCATGACGGTTCCGTCGCGGCCCGCCAGACACGTCACTTCCGGTCGCGAGCACACCGGAAGTGACACAGAAGAGTTTAGGAACATCTCGCCGCATGCATTGAGTGGCGTTTGGCGGGCAGATTGGGGGGCAGGAGACGAGCGGAAGGGGAGGACTTTTCTCCAGTATATAACACCCTGGCCCTTTTCCAGTACGCCACTCACATTACAAGTGGATGACGTATGCTGCAAAGGCTTAGTTCTGTTGTTTAAAACCATTCACAATGGTAAGCTTCTTTTGGTCCAGCAGGCAGACATTCTGTGGTATATTTTACCAAGCACTTGCCCTAATTATAGACTTTTACTTTTTGTCTCTCTTTCTGTGTTTATCTCTGGCAGTTATCCAAGAGAGCGTGTTCTGCTGTGAAGTATTTTGATTTTTCTCCCTGATTTATCGAGTTGTTTGATATTTGGGAATCTATTTATCTCCCTCTTTACATATCTGCACTTCTTGGCCAACTGACTGATTTTAGGATGACCACATATTTTAAGGGAATATCTCAGTTGGTGAGTTTATTTTTTGTGACAAGTTTGTGGTTACCTCTGGTATTATTGGTGCCTTTTTTTTTTTATTTTATTCACTGGTGTGGATGTTTTTTCTCCCCCCCTCCCCCCCTTTTCCTTTCTTATTTTGTTCACGTTTTTTGGCACGTCACACCTAAGAGCACCTGATCACACCTTGGGTTTATCATTCCTCCCCTCCTTGCCTTTTTTTTTTTTTCTTGGATTCTACCCGACTTTAGTAATTCTGTCACTTATATTACCCATTTAGTGGGTTCTTCAACGACTATTGTTTTCCCACTGATATATATCGCACTTTATCTCTATTGCACCATCACCTGTATCCTTTCTCATATATTTTGGGTATTTAAGATTCTATATATTTGAGCTTGTCCATACATATAGGTTTAAGTGGTGTCACCTGCTATTATCCATGGATGTAGTCTAGTGTTTAATTTCTTATTGACTGGTGAGAACAGACAGATATGCTTGTATCTAGGATTTGTGATAGTGGTACTCTCCCCTTCCCTGTGCTTCAATGTTTTGAAGTCCTCCCCCCCTTTGCTGCAGTCTGACTCCTCACCAAATCCCCCACCATTATTATGGAACACTATATGTATTTCGGGATAATATCATTGTCTATTTGAAATGTTTGTATATGTTGTATATTGAATTATATTGTTCTCTGTTTTTGAGATCATGATTGTGAGAATCTGTCTGACTTGTATACCATATCTGGATCCTGAGGAAGCTTTTATAGTGAAACACGTCGATCCACAAGCGGATTATGTGATGCATTTGATCTTAATAGCTATATTCCCATGATTGTATGAATTGTATATATATCTTCAATAAACATACAATATATTTATTTTGTTCCTGGTATTGATTGATATCAAGGCACAATTAAATCCCCCATTTCCAGTGTTTGGTAGAACCTTTCTCCGCTCTTGTCTCTTCCCCTCCCTTCCCCCTTCCCCATCCCTCTTAGTAGTCTACCAACCTGGCTCTACATATTTTACCATTTTTCCTCCCTGATGTCATGTGACTTGTTAGTGTTACAAGGTCTCAAGTGTTAATGGGGAGCAGGTATGTTAAATTAGGTGTTATTACTCTCACTCTCTCCTACTGGTCACTGAATGTTTACATGGCACCTCATAGCAAAGAACTCTCTGAGGATCTAAAAAAAGGAATTGTTGCTCTACATAAAGATGGCAATGGCTATAAGAAGATTGCTAAGACCCTGAAACTGAGCTGCAGCATGGTGGCCAAGACCATACAGCGGTTTAACAGGACAGGTTCTACTCGGAACAGGCCTCGCCATGGTCGACCAAAGAGGTTGAGTGCACATGCTCAGCGTCATATCCAAAGGTTGTCTTTGGGAAATAGATTAATGAGTGCTGCCAGCATTGCTTGCTGAGGTTTAAGGGGTGGGGTGTCAGCCTGTCAGTGCTTAGACCGTAAACCACACACTGCATCAAATTCCCAGAAGGAAGCCTCTTCTGAAGATGATGCACAAGAAAGCCCGCAAACAGTTTGCTGAAGACAAGCTGACTAAGGACATGAATTATTGGAACCATGTCCTGTGGTCTGATGAGACCAAGATAAACTTATTTGGTTCAGATGGTGTCAAGCATGTGGGGCGTCAACCAGGTGAGGAGTACAAAGACAAGTCTGTCTTGCCTACGGTCAAGCATGGTGGAGGGAGTGTCATGGTCTGGGGATGCAGGAGTGCTTCCAGCACTGGGGAGCTACCGTTCATTGAGGGAACCATGAATGCCAACATGTACTGTGACATACTGAAACAGAGCATGATCCCCTCCCTTCAGAGACTGGGCCGCAGGGCAGTGTTCAACCATGATAACGACCCCAAACACACCTCCAAGATGACCACTGCATTGCTAAAGAGGCTGAAGGTAAAGGTGATGGACTGGCCAAGCATGTCTCCAGACCTAAACCCTATTGAGCATCTGTGGGACATCCTCAAATGGAAGGTGGAGGAGCACAAGGTCTCTAACATCCACCAGTTCCATGATGTCGTCATGGGGAAGTGAAAGAGGACTTTGGCAACCTCTGAAGCTCTGGTGAACTTCATGCCCAAGAGGGTTAAGGCAGTGCTGGAAAATAATGATGGCCACACAAAATATTGACACTTTGGGCCCAATTAGGACATTTTCACTTATAGGTGTACTCAACTTTTGTTGCAAGCAGTTTAGACATTAATGGCTGTGTGTTGAGTAATTTTGAGGGCACAGCAAATTTACACTGTTATACAAGCTGTACACTCACTAACTTTACATTGTAGCAAAGTGTCATTTGTTCAGTGTGAGATACTTGAGATACTCTAGATATCTATCTATCTATCTATCTATCTATCTATCTATCTATCTATCTATCTATCTATCTATCTATCTATCTATCTATCTATCTATCTATCTATCTATCTATCTATCTATCTATCTATCTATCTATCTATCTATCTATCTATCTATCTATCTATCTATCTATCTATCTATCTATCTATCTATCTATCTATCTATCTATCTACACATACTGTATATATGAATTAGTACTATTTATTTATTTATTGTATATATTAATGTGTATTTTTTATTTATTTATTTATTGTAGCTTTAAATGATTAATTTGAGCACATTACTAATTGTGTCACTGCATTGCATACTGTAGGGTATGTTATATGAGTTTGTTTGACATTTAAATATTTTAAGAATTTGCAACTAGTTTTTATTTAGCGCTACATTGTTTGGTTTAGATTTTTAAATACTTTGTTTATAAGTATTGTGTTAGCTGCTTATTTTGTGTCTATTTGGTTCCCCATGCAAGTCCTTTTCTTTTTTTCTAGCTATATATTAATGAATAATGTTATATGATGGCTGCATTCTCATAGCCCCCCAAAAGAGGACTACACTAGAAATGCAGCGTCCCTGTAACTTCCTGTGCACTAATTTGAAATCTTAATGTTATCAGCCTTCTCAGCTATATTCTATAATCTCAACTATCAATGTAATGGAGATGTAATGGAAGGTTTGTAAATCAAACTAGAAGATAATTCTAGGGTTATAATCCGTCTCATTCATAAATTTAGTACAGTACAGTGAACTAGTGTTGTCACTTTAGTACTGGACATGTGTTACTGGCAGGACCATGATGCAAAAATGAAGGGAAAAAAGTCTATAAAAAGGAAACTAATGAATCCATTGCATCTAAGGACTAGAAAGCTACAATATATAAATTAGTTGTTATAGTATTTAAATACTATTTAACTTTCTGTCTATCTATCTGTTTTGGATGGAATGACCCTTTATTTTTCTGTCTTCACTCTATACCATGTCATTTTAGTGCCATATGCTTCGTAACCAAGCCGCTCTCTTCAGTCCTCCCCAGACCTCCTGCTCTCTAGCTCCCTTGTCACCTCTTCCCATGCTCGCCTCCAGGATTTCTCCAGAGCTTCTCCCATTCTTTGGAACTCTCTACCCCAATCTGTCCGACTGTCCCCTAATCTATCCATCTTTAGACGATCCCTGAAAACCCTTCTCTTTAAAGAAGCCTACCCGGCTACTAACTAATAACACTGTTTCACTTGCTCCATCAGCTCATCCCCCACAGCTATTGCATTTTGTATCAATTGACCCTCCCTTTTAGATTGTAAGCTCTAACGAGCAGGGCCCTCTGATTCCTTTTGTTCCAAATTGTATTGTAACTTTAATGTCTGCCTTCATTTTGTTAAGTGCTGCGCAAACTGTTGGCGTTATATAAATCCTGTATAATAATAATAATAATAATAATAACCTGTAACTTTCTCTCCTAGTGAACTGAATTAGGAACAAAAAAGAATGTAATTTTTAAAAAGTAAACCGATCATTGTTCGTCATATAACACTTTCTCCTATTTCTTGCTTTACCTTCTCTTATTGTCTTTTATTTTTTATATTGAAAAAGAATAACTTACTTAGCTAATTTGCCATGGACTAGACACGATGCCCTGTCAATTTCTTGGTGACAGTTAAGAGTTTACATTATCTTTAACGTAAAAAATCCATTCATATTTCTTTTGTAAATCAAATTTGACTTATGTAGGGATTAATTTTTATGTGCATTCCACAGTAATTTCAGTGTTTACAAATTTGACTCTCTTCTCATTTAGTGTTTTATGAACAACGTACAGTACTAATGCGTCATTTAGAATTCTGGGAACTTAAAGTGAATGCTATTTCAGTCTCGAAATTGTACAGCATTGACATGTTGTCAGAATGTCATCTTCTTCTGCTATACCTTGACTTGTTTTTTTCATCCTGCTAGTTGGCATACGGTGCTTCCTTCTAAAATGTTAGTGGGAAATTATACTTAAAGCATTAATTAGAATTGTAAAAGAAAAAAAGACCCTTTTTATGGCTCTGTACAAGTTATAAATTATAAAATGCACTTGATACCAAGTTAAGGTCAACATTTTAATTGTTAAAGTTTAACAATTAATTTGGTGCCTTTGAATTGAAAAAAAGAGCAAAAGCCCCAGGTATAAAATCATTGTTAAAAGGCTAAGTATTTTTACCATGAGTGACAGTCACTGTCTTCTAGTTCTGACTTTTCCCAGAGCTCTGTAAATGTCAGTGTTCCTGAAGCTTTTAAGGCCACTTTTTCTCCAAGTCCAAATTAATAAAATGAAGTCTGTTCATTCAGTACATCTGGCTCTCTGGCACAGCGGGTAAACTATAAAAAAATCCTTCAAAATGTTTTTGCTAATACTAGGTGCCTACAGATACTTCGCAATTGAGATGAAAAGTGATTACTGTCCTGAACACCTTGTTACAGTTAAAATGCCTTTAAATTGAGTTTCATTTTATGACATTAAAGTGGACCTGAACTCAAAAAGTGAAGATTTGCTATGTTATAGGGAACATCTAGAAATGTTAATTGTTAATTGTTCTTTTACTCTGAAAAATGTGTCTGGGATTCCTATTGAAACATGGAAGTGCTTTTTTGCTATGTGAGGGTGTCTGGGCACTCCTGTGGCTACAGCCTCAAAGCTTTGTATATGCAATGTGAGATCTAAGGCATTTCTGCATTTAACTGCAAGTCTTACCAGATTTGGGTGAGATTTGGTGATGTGCTGCTCACTGTTCTGTTTGCTGGAGGCTCTGGCATTAGGAAGCAAAGGACAACAAAACAAGGGCGCACCAGCCTAGTGCATTATCTCTTAGACAGGTTTATTAAAATAATAGATTAAAAATACTCACAAACGAGTTTCTTGATAAAAAGCACATCAAATAGAATAAAATCCTCAGCAACAAGAGGCTCTGAGGAAGAGGCGCTGCCTCGAAATGCGTAAGCCTGCACAGCTTCAGGGGACGTTTCAATCCCGATCTTGTTGCTGAGGATTTTATTCTATTTGATGTGCTTTTTATCAAGAAACTCGTTTGTGAGTATTTTTAATCTATTATTTTAGAGATAATGCACTAGGCCGGTGCGCCCTTGTTTTGTTGTCGTTTATAGTGTTTTCCGGACCACCCTGGTCCAGCGAGGGGCTGCAAAGCTGAGGTATTATCAAGTTGCTGTGTCATCTGTTCTCATCTACAAGCCTACAGTCAGGTTGGACAAGAGGATTGCACCACTCAGAGCGCAGGGAATAGGTGCTGCATCGACATTACATTTGCTTGTTTGATTAGGAAGCAAAGCTCTGCCTCTACAAAGATTGCCATTCCACACTGAGAACAGATCCAAGTAAGGCATGGTAAAGCAATACTTAGGTAAAAATCAGCTGTAGGGAGACCACAGGCTATGCTGGCAACTCATCTTTTGGCCTCTACCATTTTGTTTTTTGACAAAGCTTCCAGTGTTCAGTTCCTCTTTAAGACAAAATGGAGAAAGTTTTTTCAAAATGTTAAATTAAACAATGACTAGTTATGTTTGTTTTACTCTTGATATTTTTATTCTAAACTTTTGGAGAACAGGTTGGGCTTTTTTGGTACCTCAACATTTTATGGTAGTCAACTTAGGATTCAGAATTAGTCTTTCTGTGTATTGTAACTGGCCAACTGGAGTTCTCAACACTAGTTTGTGACAGATTTTTGAAATTAGTGGAGATTATATTTATAGTACTTTAAACTGAGACCCATGTCAATCTTCTAGCTATCCCTTTTTACAGCACTTGTGCATTGTAGCTGTTGTACAGTCTTTACTGCTGTCTCTGATATCATCCTAAAGGGCCATACACATAGGGCGAATATTGGTTCAATTTAAACCGGACAACATTTGGCCCATGTGTATGGCAGCTGGTCTGACAGAAGCCAGCCAAATGCCCGGCTACTGTCAAAGCAACATGGCTGAAAAACATGACAGCCAATGGCTGAGAGTACTGACCAGTGAGGGGGGGGGGGCTGTCCTCCTGTCAGAACATAATAGCTCAGCAGGGGAGATTGCTGTACTAACATTATATAGTTAGCACAGTATCTCCTCCTGAGCTCTTCAGTTTTATTTTTCATTAAGCCTTCTGGAGTGAACAAAAAAAAAAAAAATACACAGTGTGTACTAACTAGGCTTTAGATAGCAGCTTGGAAAACTCTGTGTAACAAATCAACTGCAGCAGTCAAATCTGCAATGCCTGTATACAGTCCTGCCTGGACACATTGGCATCAGCCCTCTTTTCCTGATTGGTTGAAATGTTATCAAAATTTAATATTTTAAAAACTGATTGACGAAGGATAAGTTTTACTTTTCATTTTATTTAATCATTGGCTACTAATAATTATTGATTGGGAAGTCTTTAAACATGATTTTCCAAGAAATTGCTTGATGCTGTAAGAAGCACAAGAAAAATCAATGAAGGAGCGAATCCTTTTTATGTTTTCTGTTTTAATATGATAGTGCAGCCTTTAATAGAAGTAACTCTTGGTAGCTGAAGTAGGGGGGCTATGACTTCTGAGCTTCCACAAGTATCATGAAGTAAGCGTAACTATACAGCTCATAATAATTGCAGACAACTAAGTTGAAATTTTACCTGAGGTCATAAGTAATATCAGGTGTTTTTTCTGTATGTTTGAAATCATATTTAATTTATAGCTAAATGTAACTGAATGCCAAGTTAAACTATAAAAGAATTATAACCCTTTTAGTGACTTGTCCAAGGTCATGAGCAGAGATCCAAGAAGCAACATTTAGTTGGCAGTTCACAGTGCAGCACTTTATCATCTATTTAGGTAGTACTTTGTCAAGCCAGCTTTTATTATTTTGGTTGCTGCTTTATTCTGTTTACAATTCTCTATAATAGAAAAATACAGAAAATAAACACTTTTTCTTTTATATACGAGGAACTAATTAATTTATCTCTAGTGTAGTTGACAAATAACTAATATATTTTTTAAGATCCCCTTTTCATTTGCTTGATATTGATAGAATGTAATGCCAAATTATGTATAGCTAAAAGTTTTTTTTAGTTTTGTATGCAATGGGGAAGGGATAAAATCCCCGCCACTTTATTATTTGCTGTCTGAAATTTCACTTTAATATGCACCTCAGAAATATAACAGGAGGTGAGAGGAAATTCCCCCAAAGTCAGTGGAATTCCTCTCTTAGACCATTGTTACCTGACCAGGTGTCCCCATTAGAAGATTTCCCCAGAATATTTCTCTAAATACAACTCTTGTAAATTGGATTTTTGACTTTTGATTTTTGACTCTGATGTTTATTGATAGACACAGCTCTTCATCTTTATGACCGTAGGGCTATACTGCCCCCTACAGGAGTAGCACACTAGGCAGAGAAAAAATCTTGATCATGCCTATGGGGCAGTATACTCCCACTTCCTGCTATAGGTATTCAGTTTTGTAGCAAGCAGTGTAGGAAGAAAAACCCAACTCCAAAGAGGGGCATGTGCTGTGTCCGTCAATGAACATCATAGAAATGGATTTTACGGTAAGTCACAATTCCCATTTTCTCTTTTGTTCATTGACGGACACAGCTCATTATCTTCATGACCATAGGGACGTCCCAAAGCAGTGTCAAACAGGAGGGGTGGGAATAGCAGTCAATAAACTTTCCCAAGGCTAAACATAGCCAACCAGGTGACTTAGAGCTCAACTATTAACAACTGGAGCTCACCTGAAAAAAACACACTCAAAGAGGACAAGTCCTCTAAATAGCAGCCTGTAAAACTTTGTGGCACCAAAAGAAGCATCCGCAGATGCCAACACATCCACTTTATAAAACTTTTTGAATGTGTGTACAGACAACCAGGTGACCGCCTTGCAAACCTGCGCCACTCACCCCTGATGACGGAAGGCCCAGGAGACACTAAGCGTCCGAGTAAAGTGCGCCCTGACAGGGAAAGGAGGAACTGCAGTAAAAATAAGAGGATCAGGAAAGCACAATCACTGTGCACCATTATAAACAAGAAACATAGCCATCATATGTATTAGGCAAAAAACCTAAAACAGTAGCATGTCTGCACAATGTGTTTTCAAATGCCCCACTGTAGCCACCATCATGGGTGCAGGTGGCAAGGTGACAGCACAGAAATACAATTAGTTGTCACCCCATAACAATAAGTGCATAAACAAAAAGTTATTGGCAGGGTCACCAGGCATTCTTTTAACTACTTTAAGGCCACCCATAGTACTTTTACTGTGAGCAGATGACACGGGCAGGCTGGATCATGTCTGTGTACATCATCCATCTTGTTCTGGGTTAGAGTCACGCAGCATACCCCTTCCATGACCGCTGTGTAAGGGTGGATTGCGGATCCCGTTACCCAGTCATTATACAATCACATGATCACAATGTTATCAAAGCTGTTATGAATGAATTTCATTCATAACAGCTGTGATTGCTATAGTGATACTGTGATTGGCCCACAGCTAACCAGAGCTAATCACAGCACCCTGTACCATGTGATTAGCCGTAGCCAATCACAGAACACTATACTCACAGCTGTTATGAATGTAACCCATTCATGAAAGCTCAAAACATTGCTATGACAGTGATAATCACGGTAACGGCAATCAGAGTTTTAAAAACAAAATCCCTGATCATCCCCAGAATAGTATAGTGTGACTATGGTGACAATGAACTACTCTGATGAAAGTGTGTAAAAAAAAAAAAAATGTTTAAAAATAAAAAATGATGTACTGCACTGGTGACAGTATGTAAAAAACATTGTGGAAAAAAAAATATTTTACTTCTTGATTATGCAAAGAATTGTGACAAAAAAAATTCAACTTCAAACAACTTGCCATGTCTCTTACTAAATACCTTGAGCTGTCTGCTTTCCAAAAAGGAATCATTTGGGGATGGGGGGGGGGGGGGGTGTTGTACTGTCCTACCATTTTAGCTGCCATTTTAATTTATGTATGTAACCACGTACCCATAAAAAATCCCTCTAACAATTTGCATAAAACTAACCAATAGGTTAAATGAAGGATGTGAATATTCCTATTTCTCAGTATTAATTTTCAGGTGGTCCACAAATAGTAGATTAAACTAGTGTAGTTAGAATACCTTCATTTTGGAGTCCCTTTCAACAGGTTGGGGATGAGTCTACCAAAAACAGATGTATTCTTGGGCTAAAGCACATAGATCCTTCAACCAAATCTATAACAGCATTTTCATGGGGATACATCAAATTAAAGTTGTTACAGGCTTTGAATTGAGTGAAAGCTCTCTTATTTATTCATCCAGGCCCAATGGGATTGCTTCTTCAAAGAAAACAGTGATTTACGGAGTCTTCTTTCCATCGTGGCATGTGTTTATTGATTTTGAAGAGCAAGGGGACAACCAAGAATGCTATTTAAAATTGTTTTATGATTCAGTGAAGGGAACTTCTAAAGTGCTGCAACATCATTTAAAAAAAAATTCATTGATAGACAATAGTCACAAAAAGTTAATGTCTGTGAGACCTTAAAAAACATAAAATTTGAACTATTTGTCATCCAAGCATTCTTAAATTCAACTGACATTGTAAAATATTGTGGGTTTTTTTTCAATACTTCAGACTTGATGGTACTTAATAAAATAAATAGACATTACCAACTTTTTCTCTCGTTTAAACATTAATTTGAAAATATTTGCAAACTATTTCCCTGAAACTTAACAGATGTAACATGTAGGTTGATCTTCAAAGATGGTTACTGAAAAATAAATTCACAATTTTTACATGTGTGATGTTAAAATACAGACATGATGAAATAATTATGAAAACATTTCCAAGCCAACATTTTTTTCCTCTTTTTGAGATTTTCTGCTTGCTGCCCTCTTGGGATGCATTCAAGAAAAATCTACTATGGTTGTAAAGTATCAAAGGATTTTAGTGGTTTGAGAAAACCACATGTATTGATTTTTTTCATAATCTGAACTTTACAGTGACTTAACTACTGAGCAACAACTGCAACCGTGGTGGGCAGGGGGCTGCTTTCAATTCTTCCCTTATATTTGATTTGAATTTACAAAATATTGCTTGCTGATGCAATCATACCTGTCAACAGAGAACACAGTGGCTCTTGAAGATACATTCACTTTCATCTATTCCTAAAAATAAGGGGCAGACAAGGTACATGTCAGGAAGAAAAGAGAGCAGTTTGATTTATGCAATATACATCATTTGTAGTCTTGCATGTTATATATTTAGCCTTGCTGGGTTTAAAGAATATGATCAAGTTTAGAAATAGTTTAAAAGTGTTGATTTTATAGTTGCTTGTTTGAAAGAATTTTACTGCAAGATTTTTATAGCTGATGAGCCAAGAGTTAATTTTCATTATATACTGTACTTTGGCAATCACATAACCTGGCATGTATTTTGGAGTGTACAACACAGTATTTTTGGAGTTAAATTATTAATTATGATATGTACACTATATTACCAAAAGTATTGGGATGCCTGCCTTTACACAGACATGAACTTTAATGGCATCCCAGTCTTAGTCTGTAGGGTTCAATATGGAGTTGGCCCACCCCAGTCTTAGTCCGTAGGGTTCAATGTTGAGTTGGCCCACCCTTTGCAGCTATAACAGATTCCACTCTTCTGTGAAGGCTGTCCACAAGGTTTAGGAGTGTATGGATGGGAATGTTTAACCATTCTTCCAGAAGCGCATTTGTGAGGTCAGACACTGATGTGGATGAGAAGGCCTGGCTCTCTGTCTCTGTCCTAAGTCATCCCAAAGGTGTTCTAGCAGGTTAAGGTCAGGACTCTGTACAGGTCAGTCAAGTTCCTCCACCCCAAACTTGCTCATCCATGTCTTTATGGAACTTGCTTTGTGCACTGCTCCAAATCATTTGGTAGAGGGGGGATTATGGTGTGAGGTTGTTTTTCAGGGGTTGGACTTCACCCCTTAGTTCCAGTGAAGAAAAATCTTAAAGTGTCAGCATACCAAGACATTTTGGACAATGTCATGCTCCCAACTTTGTGGGAACAGTTTGGGGATGGCCCCTTTCTGTTCCAACATGACTGCGCACAAAAAAAGGTCCATAAAGACATGGATGAGCAAGTTTGGGGTGGAGGAACTTGACTGGCCTGCGCATGGGATGAATTAGAGCGGAAACTGCAAGCTAGGTCTACATGACCTCACAAATGTGCTTCTGGAAGAATGGTCAAACATTCCCAAAGACACACTCCTAAACCTTGTGGACAGCCTTCCTAGAAGAATTGAAGCTGTTATAGCTGTAAAGGGTGGGCCAACTCAATATTGAATCCTGTGGTCTAAGACTGGGATGTCATTAAAGTTCATATGCATGTAAAGGCAGACGTCCCAATGCTTTTGGTAATATACTGTATGTATTAGAACCACACATTTTCATAAATCATTTGTTTAAAAAGGCAGGTTATTATTAAAGTATAAAAAAAGCAAAAACGTTTTTTGTATTGAAATCGTATTGAAGGGTATAAACCTCTATTGTGTTCTTTTGTGCTGTCCGTGTCCAACTTGGGAGCTTTCTTTTCACTTCCTGTCCTAAAGATACTACAGAAAATTATAGGAAATCTTACCAACATGAAGCTAACTTCCACCTTAGGCAGTTGTTAGTGGAATATTTGTCCCATTGGATGGTTTATCCTCACCTCTTGTTCTGGTGACAACTCCAAAATTCTGTATTTTACCTTATTTTCTGCCACGTGACAGAGGACCCCAGGACAAACAGACAAATAAATCTACCGAACAGAGACACAGACAGCCAAAAAAAAAATGACAGAGGGTCTAGCCCATACCCACTATATTCAAAACTAAAGAAAATGGTTTTGCCTTTACATGCACTTTAAAATTTTGTCTATATGATGCCCTAAAGCAGAAGCCTCAATTAAAAGAAACCTGTACTGAGAGAAATGCTGAGACTGCTATTGCTAACCTTAATCTTAAAACTACTCGTTGCTTGGTTCTGTCTAATTGCTTTAATTTCTGAATTACTGTCCCAGGCAAGTCATTACGCAAATATAGTCAGAGAAAAGTCAAACCTCCTAAGCTTCATCTGATCAGCCTGACAGCCAAGGCATTAGCATTTTTTAAAAGGAAAGGTCCGCGTTTTGAACCTATATAACCTATATAATTTTCGGATTACAGACCTGCATCCCTCTTGGCCTTAATCATAGATGGGATGTGGATTGCATCTGAGATGATATGTTTTTATCCATATATATATATATATATATATATATATATACACACACACATATATATATATATGTGAGTATATATATATATATATATGTATGTGTGTGTGTGTGTGTTTATTCTCTTGGCCGTTTTTGCTTTATATTTAAGCATTTTGGTTGTTCTACACATATTCAGATTTGTTTAGCCCCACTCTCACTACGCTCCATTGGTAAAAAGGATAAGGTATGCTGACTGGAATGCGGCTGCTGACGTTTAAAATGTTCCCACACTAAGATATAAAGTAATAAAAAGAATCAGTGCCGCGCTGCTCAATTCCAAAGTATCAATGTGAAACAAAAGCCCACCAGAGGGTCTAGAACACAAATAGAATAAAGTAATGAATAAACCAAAAACTAGTGCTCCTACCCAAAATTGAATAGACACAAAATAAAGGTGTTGTGTGGTGTCACACAAACGGCAAACGTTTTAATAGGTAGAAGCTAGGCTGACCATCCAACACACACAAAATACATTTAAATAGAAACAGATATCTGGAGGTACATACTTATTCAGTATACTTTTTTATTATATTGTTTCAGTATATTTAATGCTGTTCCTTTTTTATCTTTGTGATACATAATTTTATATACATTCAGTCAAATTGTATGCTTATAGTGTTCTTTTTTTGTATGTTTTGATATTTGCCACCATCCCTTTTTTGGTTCACGTGACCCTTGGGGTTAGCCATGTGATTTAGACTACATGATTTAAGCTGTTTTGTGTCACTTATGTGTTAGCCATGATTAGGGCCTGATGGCTGAAACGCGTTGGCTTTTTATTTGAGCGTTGTTCATATGCTAAAATAAACAATGTTTTATCCGACGTTCATAGCACAAGCCTTTCTCCTTTTTGTAAGCATTGTGAACCTATATCATTTTCTCACTGCAAGTTTCAAATAATATTGACAACAATTATTTGAGAGAGTAATCTAATAATTTGGCTTCTTTCTGTAGAGAATGTTGATAAGTATGATTTTATTTTCAAAAAAGATGTTTTTAACATATACCCACCACTTAATTGTGTTAGTCATAATTGCCTCCAAATTAATCATCGTTCCTATTTTATTTTTAAAGAATATGTTTTTATTAGGATTTTGCATACAGAATAACAGATACAACCTCTGTTTTAGAGGGGACACCCCTCATGATGCTGCAGAACGAAGAGGGAGTGTTTGACAGCAAAACCTATTGTATGCAGTGTGATAAGACAAATGCAATAAAGAAGCAACAGTTGAAAAACCTTTGATTGGCAGCTTTTATTGGATTATGCTAATGTTACAGAGAAGGCCATATGGGGGAAAAACATTACGGCGTTGTCACCCTATTGAAAAAAAGGGCCACATAAGCGGTGGAAGGATAGAGAAAAAGTAAAAGGGAAAAGGTGGAGGAGAGAGACAAAACAAGAGGGAAGTGAGTGCAAGAAAGAAGAGAAAAATGGAAGAGGGAGGAAGAGTGGTGGATAGTAATATTAGATGCCCTGAGGGAGAAAAATGGAAAACCCAAAAGCTCTATGAAGGTGATTGTCTTTACTGTAAATTAAGTTTAGGATTTGCTGATCCCAGGCGAACAAACCAGATGCTCAATGGGGTTGATTTACTGGGTGGGAAATCTGCTGTTCATTTTTCAAGGGAATTTCCCTTTAACTCAGTGATTGATTTGAAGCTTTGCTCATTTCTATCATCCAATCATATGCAAGCAAGAATATAGTTTTTTATTAGTACATGTTTGGGTATTCTTTGCAAAGTAAATTTTCGCCAAATGTACTAAACTAAAAGAAAATTCCCTTGAAAAGTGAACAGCCTATCTGCCTTTTAGTAAATCAATTTTAATGTGATTATGTATAATGTTTGTAGAGTTGGGCCATATGTTGGAAGTGGGTGAATTTGAAGAACCATTTTTTAATCTTTGAGGTACGTGTAGTTTTCCAATGTCTCTGAATAACTGATCTGGCAAGTAGTAAGAAGAAGCAAAGAAAGCCTTATTTTGCTGATATAGAACCTCTGAGCCTGTGAATTACCTCTTTGTTCATGGCAAGGATCTGGGACCAAATGTGCTGAATCAGTGGACAAGACCACCTTTATTTTGTTCACATCACCAGTAATGATTTGATGATGATGGAAAATATTATTAGATTTTATAAGGGCATATTTGCCATTGCTTAAGGATTTTATAACTCTGTTCTTGAGAGGAATATGCAATATATGCATTGCAGGAAAGTTTATATGCTTTTAGGAGGTCTCTGTCATGAAACTGTTGACCCAACTCCTTTTTCCAACAGCTTATGTGAAGTAGTGCCATATTAAGAAACAAGCTGATTTGTGTGGGCCCTGCATTATGAAGATACAGTTGGGTTTATTCACTAAAGCTAGAGAGTGCAAAATGAGTCACAATTCTGCAAAGAAACCAATCCGTTTCTAACCTCAGCTTGTTCAGTTAAGCTTTGGCAGTAAAACCTGGAAGCTGATTGGTTTCTAAGCAGAAGTGTAACTGATGTTGCACTTTCTACAGCAGCTTTAGTAAATAAACCCCAGTTTGGTACCTTATTGTTTAATAATTTTCTATGCGCTGTACCTTATTGTTTAATAATTTTCTATTACGCTGTACCTTATTGTTTAACAATTTTCTATTACGCTGTACCTTATTGTTTAATAATTTTCTATTACTTTGCAGTGGTAAGCACAGTTGGTATAGCTGCTTTTGTCGCACATAAAAATATTTAATTATTTAATAATTTGCGCTGATATATTTATTTTTGCACAAATAAACCCCAGTGCCTCAAATGGGGTAAAGTCTCAAACAACATCACCCAGTCTAGCTGATCCTGGAATTCCCATATTTGGAAGTATTTTAACCAGCAGTTAAAGAGAGGGCCTAAGTCCTAACTGTGTAATGTGGTGGAAAACACCAAGCACTCCGTGCTTATGATAAGTCAGTTAGCCTGCCTCACTTACAGCACAAGAGGGATGCACGGAGAAGCCATGGTGGGGAAGGCAAGTTTTCTAAAATAGCAGGCATCATAACCACATATAAAGATATGGCCCAGTCTAATTGCATAGTCCCAAACCCGTATGGGAGCAGAGATACAAGCAGGAAAGAAGGATTGTGAAAGTAAATATTTGGACTGTACCCATGGCAAGGAGACAAGTGACATAAGCAAGAGTGTACTTTCTATGTCAACCCATAGTTTATCTTTGCTGTGGAAAATTCAATCTAAGATATAGGTTCAGAGTGTAGATTTTTTGTAGAGGTAAACAAGTGAAAAGCTTCACAGATTTTTTCCATTGCATCAAAATTTTAAAGCTCAATTGTGGTGGAGAGTGTGTCCAGAAATAGCTTAATTGTACTGACTTCAACTTCACAAAAAAACACTTTGTGGGACAGAAATCGGTATGGTTTAAAAAGCTGTGTTGATTGCAACATTGGAACGTTCTTAAGTTTGTAATGGTGCATGAGGTGCACAGATTTGCAATAGTATTTGATAGCTTTAGAAGCCAACTGAAAAAGGAAATTATCTATGAGATGTTGTCTCTCACCTTAGGGAGGGACATGTCAAGTACAACTGATTTAAATGTATCTTTGGAACTATGTAATTGTGTTGACCTTGAAGTTACTAAACAGTCCAAAGATGGCAAACCCTTGTATGGCAGGAAAAGCAAGAGTTTTATGGTGTTGGTTACTTATCAGTGTACCTTTAAACCTTTCACTGCCGGATCCATTTTTGTTTTTTTCTTGCAAACATACACTATAGCACCAAAAGTATTGGGACACCTGCCTGTACATGCACATGAACTTTAATGGCATCACAGTCTTAGTCCGTAGGGTTGAATATTGACTTGGCCAGCCCGCCACTGGCTACCTTGGACAGATTGGATGGAGCATTTAAAGGTCCACTCCGTTCCCCAATTATCTTCTCACTTCCCTCTTTATTTAGCTAATGCTACTCGAGAGACATACCCTCATATCTCCTCCACGCTTGGGCACAGTATAGTTCCCTGTGGGTGTGCCCAAGTGTGGGGAGTGACTACATATCCACTTGTTGGGCTCTCTCTTTAGTGGAGGAACTGACGTGGTTTTCTGGTTACCATGTTCTGGTTGTACCTTGTGTATTGAAGTACTTATTCTGAAAGGATGGGTACTAGTTATGACATATATCTTACTGATTTGGTTACACGCTACATGTTCTTGTCGGTTGTTACTGCATGCCACATATAATGCCTTGTTTATAGATTGGCACTGCTTGATTTCTACTGTTCTTTTATATTGTATTTCTACCTGCTACGGATGCTACATGCTTGTCACATGTATGTTACTTGTTTTGCATTTTCTCTAAAATTCAATAAAAACAGTTTTGAGAAAAAAAAATATTGAGTTGGCCCACCGTTTGCAGCTATAACAGCTTCAACTCTTCTGGGAAGGCTATCCTCAAGGTTTAGGAGTGTGTCTATGGGAATGTTTGACCATTCTTCCAGAAGGGGCTTTGAACAACATTTCCCTTGGAGGTCACAACTTTAAGGAGTGCATTTGAAACATATTCGATTTATTACTACACTACATTGATCCACGAATGAAGCCTCTGCAACAGACTTGAGATGGGTCCAGCAGTTTGGAATTTGGATTTCCTAAATCATATGGTATTTATCAAGACCCCAGGTATGTTTGTGGCTTTGCTATGATTATTATCAAGAAAAAGATGGGTAGAAATTTGTAAAGACTTCTCTTTTTTTAATAAGGGCACTATGAGCTATTATAGAAAATATTTAATATAAATTAAAGTGGTTCTAAAGACTGAACATTTTTTACCTTCATGCATTCTATTGGCTGAGGCATCAGCAGGATCCCTTTGGCTCCCACTGCTGTCAATCACAGCCAGTGAGCCAATGAGGAGAGAGCGGGGGGCTTATAGACGCCTAGAGCAGCAGCTCAAGAGCGAGCATGCAGCGGTGCCCCCAGGGAAAGCGTCTTACTCTGGGGGTACTGTTCAAAGGAGAGGAGCCAGGAGCACTGTCAGGAGACCCCAAAAAAAGAGGACCTGAACTGCTCTGTGCAAAACCACTGCACAGAGCAGGTAAGTATAACAAGATTGTTATTTAAAATCAAAAACAAAAAAAAAAACAAAAAACTATGTTTTAATACCACTTTAAGTATTTTTCATGTAATGGGGAGGGGAGTGGTGTCTGTTTAATGGTTTGTGATAAAGTTAGTGATAGTCTGAGAAGTAGATTTTTGTACGGTGATGTCCATCAGCAGAGACTTGTTAAATGCTGAGGTGGCTGACATCTTAGATGTATTTGGGATGACTTTGAAAAAAAATAATAGGGAAACTATACAGCCAAATCCAAGGACCATTGGATGCCTGGGGTTGCCAGCCTAGTAATCGGTGAAAGATGAGGAAGTAGTCAATTTGACTTTAGTAGTAAACAAAAAAAAAAAAAATCCTGCGCAACACCTATTGTGAGTAATCCAATAACACATTAAATAACAAGTAAATAACACTACTATAAATCAACAAAAATGCTAAAAAAAAACTAACCTCCTAATCAAATAATGATATGGGCACCCATTTACATTGATAAGTGACAATAACACTTATCCTTAAAGTGACAAAAAGAAGACAAATCACATAAACATGTCCATCACATAAGTCCCTTCAGTCACATAAGTCCCTCCAAAGTGATGAAAAATACTTCTTCTTCATCCATCACATGCATCACCAGCACAGGTGTGTCCCACCACCATTTATCACATGCTCTCATCTGAACTTGTGGACCTATTAGTGTAAGCAATGTCTTATAGTGTTTTGTTGGAAAAAATGGGGGCAGAGGGAGACTTAATGTGAGTTTCTTGAAGGAAGAGTACTAGTTTTTTGCCACTTGTACATGTGGTAGAGTACCTGGGATTACTTGTGAGGGCTGTTAAAGCACTATACATTGTGAGTTCCAAAATAGATCTGTATCATGATATCATTGGTGCAACATAAAAGCATAGACCCGTGGAGCACTATCTTCCTTATGCCCTTGGAGAAGAAAATAGAAAAAGGAAAGGAGAGAAGACGTTAGAGAGGTTCTTGGCCATGTTAGGTGTAACATAGATCAACTGAGATTCTGCAAAATAGCCAAACAAGGGTCAAACCCCAAAGCAGTAAAAGTACAGGAGGAACAAGCTTATCAGGGACTAGATTGTCTGCAATAGCCTCAGAACTAGAACATGTAAGACTGAGGTCATAGGAGTGTATAAGGATACCAACAAAACTCAAGGTACAGGTAAGAAAGATTAAAGGGTGAGGAGGGTCCATTGGTAAAGATATAGGAGTGCCTGGGGAAAACCCTAATCACCCCGTGCGGTGCCCATTGCCCCTGCTTCCTTATGCCCCCATTTCCCCCTGCAGTGCTGCCAGCTTCCCTTCTTTCCTCTACCGCCGGCTGCTGCCGGGATGTTTCAGGATGGAGAACAGGGTAAGGGTTCATTAAACATTTAATTTCCCAGCCCCCTCCTTTTCTGAATGAACACATTGAGTGATCTGTACCAATCGCTCCTGTGTTCATTCTTAACTGAAGCATACTAAAATATGTTTACTATGCTTCAGTTTGTGAATGAACAGGAAGCCGCTCAGCACAGAGCACTTCCTATTCGTTCACTGTCCAGTACAGCTGGGGCTGCAGAGAAAGGGACTGGGGAATCTCTGTCCTCAATCCCTTTCTTTGTCTCAAAAGTGAGACATCAGGGGTCTGTTTAGACACTTGATATTTCAACAAAGCCCCCTAACGGGGCTTCTAAAAAAATAAATAAATAATAATACTGTAAAAAATAATTAAACAATAAAATTGTAAACATAAAAACTACTGATATTGTCCACTGCCCTATTGACACGCCCACTGCTTGATATACATGCATGTATGCTCGTGCTCTGGCATGCACATCCTAATGCAATAGGCTGCGCACACCAATTGGTATAGATCAGGGGAAGTATATGTAGGACTCAAGCTACAACTGGTACACTCTTATATCAAGTGTGGACACTGTGAGCAAAAAGAGCCCACCAAGCACTGAAAAGGAGGCATACTGTATACAAGTGGGGATTCAAGAACTGAGACCCTGGCACCCCCAGGCTGTTGGGGAAGCCTCGTGGTCACAAGAGAGTGAGAAGTGGGTATAATTTTGTTTGCAAATGTATTAGAAACAGATAAAGCACTAAAGGATTAAAATTGGATGCGTAACCAGCATGATAAAAGAAGTAGTATCTACACATCCTTAGCACCCACTTGTCCACTACTTAAATACCACTGTGGTGACCCCCATGAAGGATTCATAAAGAATCAAGGCCATCCTGCCAGAAACGAAACCCAGCCCTATGACAAATCTTGTGGTGCAGAGTCCAGGATATGTGGGCACACCCCAACAAAGCAAATTACTCATTTATCAAATTATATGGAAGGTATACATTAGGACTATATTTCTGGATACCAAAAGGCCTCTGTGTTTTCTACCAGGCCAATTGGAGGAACCAACGGCGAAATGGAGCGTAATACACAGGTCCCTGCGGCCTGCAAAACAACCATGGAAAATCTACAGAACTCAAGTAAAGGAGTGGGTGCGCTCCTATTCCACAGATGTAGTGAACTGACAAGGTCAGGGCTAGGGACATAGGTTATATTCCCAGGGAACAGGGCATAGAGTACAGTAAAATAACATCAGTGAAATGCATGTGTATTAAGATGCAACAAAGGACTGCCTTGCAAAATCTTAGTTCACATTTGAAAAGGGAAAAAAATAATTTTGGTGTGGTATAAGTGCTCAGATAAGCTATGTAGAAAAGATGGAACTGCAAAAGTGTAGGAGAGTGACTGTTAGAGTGCCCTACCTTGTATAAGAATAGAGAACATACAAGGATCTACCAGGAGCATCCTGGAGTAGCATAGGCACACATATAACACAGATGGTATAAACATCAACACAAAGTCTTGCAAAGTAGGTAATAAGAGATGGTAATACTTCACACCTATCTGTCAGAAGGAGCTGGTATTTATGTAGGCAGGGCAAAGTCACCTCAATAAACAAAACCTCAGTATATAAAGTACATAATACCTATATAAATAGAGCTTTATGAATTCCAGTTATGTTACAGATACTCTATGTTGCATAGGTAGGCGAGTAGGCAGCTTCTAAGGGGTCTATTGTGAAATTGAGAGTTATGATTCTGGTGGTGAGGGGGTGAGGGAGGCACCCTTGGCCACTGTTCAGGGAGAGCAAGTGAGGGTCATATAGGTGGATCTGGGTCAGGCCATGGCTCCAGTTCCATATTAATGAGGCTAAGGGTCTTCAGGAATGCAAAGATGTCAGTATTGGATCAGAGAATAAGTGCCTTCCCATTCTTTCTCACCAACAGATGAAATAATAAGCCCTACTGACAAACAATGCTCACATCTTGTAATGGGGATGGAAATAGCTGATCGGCTAGAGCTCTGACTCTTTCTTGTCCTACTGCACTCCATAAGTAGTGAATGAAGGGCAATGGTAGTGGTATCCCCAGTGCTGTCTCCTTCTAGGTGCTGGAGCCTTCTCACTTGTGTCTGCTCTGTCTTAAGCAAAACATGCCCTCATCCTCCCCTCCTAATTTTAGAGTCATTTAATAAGGGACAAGTAGCAAAATAAAATAAAAATGGGTATCCTGAATCTATGGTAACACTAATTGTTTAATAGTTAAGACAGTTAATATTGGAAAAGTGTTTTTATCTATGGTTTTTCTTTAAAATGCAGAAAAATGTAATCATTATTGAAAAAAATAACAACAAACAAAAACTTTCTATGTCTTATCAAAGCCATAAAATGCATTATTTCAGTAATTAGGTAAAGACAAAGTTATTGCTAAACAAAAAGCACATAGCCAAAATGGAAACATTGCTTGCTTCTGAGTATAAGGTGTTTCACCTCTAGTCTTAATGTGGTTTATAAATTTGCATCTGATCTACTTTTAGGAAGGCCAGGCAGTTATCACTTGTTTTGGCAATGAATGAAGTACCTCCCACTTCTTGCAAAATCTCAGGAAAAGGCTGGTTATTTTTGCACCTCTTAGATGAGCAAATGATGATGGTGTCAATTTATTGCTTAGACATACATGTTTATATGACAGAAGATTGCATGGTTATGCAACAGCAAAATAAAAATAATTGAACTAAGCTAGTCTATACTAGTGAATGACTAACCTATTCAGTGTCATTAAATAGTCATTATATTTAAAGTGATAGTAAAGTCTCGTTTAAAAACAAAAAACAAACAAGCATGTTATACTTACTTACTCTGTGCAGTTCGTTTTGCACAGAACAGCCTGGATCCTCCTCTTCTCGGGTCCCTCTTTGCTGCTCCTGGTCTTCCTCCTGTTGAGTGCCCCCACAGCAAGAAGCTTGCTATGGGGGCACCTGAGCCAAGCTGCAGCTCTGTGTGTCCATTCAGACACAGAGCTGCTGTTCGGGCCCACCCCTCTATCTCCTGATTGGCTAACTGACTTTGATTAACAGCCGTGGGAGCCAATGGCACCACAGCTGTGTCTCAGCCAATCAGGAGGGAGAGGAGGGAGAGTCCCCAACTGCAGAGATGGGGCTCAGGTAAGTATTAGGGGGTGCTGGGAAGGCTGCTACATACAGAAAGTTTTTTAACCTTTCACCCTTAGCTGAAAAAAAACGTTCTGCCTTTACAACTCCTATAATGCTGCAGCTTAATACTGTACATTACCTTGTTTGCTATTTTGCCAATGCATAAACAATGCTATAATGGCATAATGTAGTAACCCATGGTTTTCAATCAGATTTTTTGTTTTTCTTAACTTCAAACTAATGGAAGATGAATAAGTTATTATGGGCCTAATACACTAGTAGTCGAACGTGCATACTTTTAGTTTAAATTGCCGGAAAGCGCGTAGATTTACTCCTAAATAAAATTCAGTAAAGCGCGCGGAAGAACGTAGTCGCGAAAGCAAATTCATTATGGGTAACAGAAATCAGTGACTTAGTAAATCAGTAGTCGTGGTAAAAGTGTGACTATTGCACATGGAAATTATGTTCAGAGCATGATATCATCGCTGAAATGATTCTTAAAGATGTGGTATATTGTTTGGAGATGATTTGATTTTTTGCTTTGAAACTTAAAAAAAAAAAAATAAAAAATGTTTAAAAAGAAAAATGATTGTAAATCTGAGAAGAGATAAATTCTCCATTTGTCTAAAACTATGTAGCATGCCCAGATAATAAAAATAGTCACAATCCTACGCCTTGTCAATTTTAACTGGGCGCTAGAGTGAATTCAGAAAATCGAGAATGTGAAAAATGCATTCGCGACTGTGAAAATGTGCGTAAGATATATAAAAGCAATTGTTAACCCTTGATTCTAATTGTACAAATGTTACTTCCACAAAAACATACATTTTAATTTTGAGGTGAACTGTTTAATTTCTAAAATAAATTGTCCTTGCTGGGTTTTATTTTTGTTGTTTCTTTTTTATTTTAAACAATGCTAACAATGTGTAATGTTTTCATGTTTTTGGAGCAGATATTATTCTATCTATCTATCTATCTATCTATCTATCTATCTATCTATCTATCTATCTATCTATCTATCTATCTATCTATCTATCTATCTATCTATCTATCTATCTATCTATCTATCTATCTATCTATCTATCTATCTATCTATCTATCTATCTATCTATCTATCTATCTATCTATCTATCTATCTATCTATCTATCTATCTATCTATCTATCTATCTATCTATCTATCTATCTATCTATCTATCTATCTATCTATCGACTGCCATGTGCATTGCCATTTGTGAAAATGAGTATCCATTTTGTGTGTTGTTTATTATTTTAAAATAATCATCATTTTCATCTCAAAAATATGTTATGTTTACCAACATCATAAATCCAAATCACCCAAATTCAGAGGGTAACACCACTATTCCACACTCACACACCAATAAACACCAAATATCACAGAAGAAAGTCTGGAACATAACTCCTGACTGATGTAATTCCATCACTTATAGGTAAATGCCTAAAGAAATGTAATATTTAGGTGTAGGAGGGTTCTACCTCCATTGCAAATCTTGCCATATGTTTTCATGGGGAAGGACAAGAAGCAGCCTTGTGAATTCCACACCAGCACCAATTGAAGACTCTTACCAATTAAAAAGTCCAACAATTAAAGATGGTCTTATAGCAGCATGCTGACAGTAATCAGCCATACCCAGCCTTGGACCCCGATGGTTGTTCAATGGCAGTGTGGACTTGCAGGGTTCATCTGTGATACCGTCCCTTATTCACCACTTTGGCTCTATCACGCCCTCCCTGAGTGTCCTCATGATGTGCCCTGTTTGGCTGCTGATTGGGCTCCCACAGCTCCCGGCATGGATGTTTTTGCCCTCTGGACCAATTCTCAGGATGTTCTTATATTATTGAATATTGACTCTACTGCTGAATCTTTTGTAAGATGTAATGGCTCTTGATAAAGTGGAACTGTCCACGAAATGCGTTGAGCCTACTATCGATGTATCCTTTACCATATCATATACTTGGATTTTATAATTGTTTACCAATAGCTACCTTTGTTCTTATGCACATCTTATCATCACAGTATGTGTTTGCATTTATCATACCCTGTACTGTATCATGGTTTTGAGTAATATATGTATGTACCATGCAATTTAGGCAATGTTATACAAGTTTATATTTATTATTAAACTGTTTCGTTCTTTTGTCAATGACTTACCATTTTTATTGCACACTTCACACAAAGTCCCATTTCCCCCCTTTTTTTTATTTTTTCCCCTGTTAGATATGTTAGGTAATGGGCTGTTCGTACCAATTTATAATGATTTACTGTGAGTTTAATATTACATTACGATTGTATCATATTATCTTTGTTACTAAGCTCATTGCCCGGTGTACCTTTTTTACCAATTTTATTTTTCCTTTCCCCTATTTATACATGACCAGGGATGGAGGCATCTAGCCCCATGGGCAGAGCCTCATATAATGTCCCACCTATTGAACTTTTTGTTAAATTTTTTTCATCTGTATGAGTAACTGTTTGCCCCCCATGGACATAGGGATTTTTAACACCACAGAGATGGAGGCTACACACATGTGTAGATAAAATCCAAGCAATAAAACATTTCAAAAGCCCCTTGTTATTCAGCAGGTGGGCACGCTGACACGCACATGCTGAATGACCCGGGACTTTTGAAATGTTTTATTGCTTGGATTTTATCTTCTTTTGCAAGTATGTTTGCAAATAAATTTTAACAGTTATTGAACATACTGCACTATGAGATCTCCTTTATCCCTCTTGCATCTGAGTTGCAAGCTGGAGAGTTATATCGGATTACATCATCCCTTGTTGATTGGTTTAAGCTGCACTTGGGGACTGTTATACCATTGGGTTGATCCTCTGCCCACACTTGCTACATGCTTTATTCATTTTCATACTGGTAAGGAGATTGAGAGATCACATGTTGGTGGTGTGTGCTATCATACTCACTGAAGGTGCTGGATTATCCCTTCTATCAAGCGCTGCTTACAAACTTTTATATATATACGTATATATACAAACCCAATTCCAAAAAAGTTGGGACACTAATTTACAACTCTCATAAACTTATATTTTATTCACAATATAATATAGATAACATATCAAATGTTAAAAGTGAGACATTTTGAAATGTCATGCCAAATATTGGCTCATTTTGGATTTCATGAGAGCTACACATTCCAAAAAAGTTGGAACAGGTAGCAATAAGAGGCCGGAAAAGTTAAATGTACATATAAAGAACAGCTGGAGGACCAATTTGCAACTTATTCGGTGAATTGGCAACATGATTGGGTATAAAAAGAGCCTCTCAGAGTGGCAGTGTCCCTCAGAAGTCAAGATGGGCAGAGGATCACCAATTCTCCCAATACTGTGGCGAAAAATAGTGGAGCAATATCAGAAAGGAGTTTCTCTAAAAAATTGCAAAGAGTTTGAAGTTATCATCATCTACAGTGCATAATATCATCCAAAGATTCAGATAATCTGGAACAATCTCTGTGCGTAAGGGTCAAGGCCGAAAAACTATATTGGATGCCCGTGATCTTCGGGCCCTTAGACGGCACTGCATCACATACAGGAATGCTACTGTAATCAAAAACACAACATGGGCTTAGGAATACTTCCAGAAAACATTGTCGGTGAACACAATCCACCGTGCCATTCGCCGTTGCCAGCTAAAACTTTATTGGCCAAAAAAGAAGCCAAATCTAAACATGATCCAGAAGCGCAGGTGTTTTCTCTGGGCCAAGGCTCATTTAAAATGGATGGTGGCAAAGTGGAAAACTGTTCTTTGGTCAGACAAATCAAAATTTTAAGTTCTTTTTGTAAAACTGGGACGCCATGTCATCCGGACTAAAGAGGACAAGGACAAACCAAGTTGTTCTCAGCACTCAGTTCAGAAGCCTGCATCTCTGATGGTATGGGGTTGCATGAGTGCATGCAAGTACATTGAAGTACATATATATACATATATATATATACTTCAATGTATGGTCTATAATAAACTGACTGACAGATAATTAATGGCCTAATATATACTCAATTGCCCTAAATATATATAGCTTAAAACAAAAGCAGAGTTCTTCAAAAAGCCCTTTGTTAAATAGTACCAGAGCAATACACAGTGCCTTTGATGAAGGGTCATTGGTGTCAGTTTAAAGGAACCACCATATATTGTCACCACCACCAGTGCTTGGAGAGATAGCCAAAATACAGACTCACCTCTCATGGAATAGGTAAATACAGCATTAACACATCAGAACTTCCTCCAAGTCTCTGCTGCTGCTGCACACCTCCTCCTCTCATTCAGTGTGTGGAAGACAAAAACAAAAAGCACCTTCATAGCGTGATAACGTTTTTAAAAAACAAATTTATTAATCACAATTATCACACTCACTTGTTCACAAACTGGAAACAGCATTGCTTGAAATGTACTGGGCGAGGATCTGACAGCCTGCATATATGATCTGCGGCATACACTGCATACACAGGACTCCAGAAGCTCCTCTCCCGTCTTGCAATCAATCACAGTGGATGCCGTATGGCCACGCCCGACGCGTTTCGTAATTTCCGACTTTGTCCCGGGGGCATGGCTATACGGCACGGCCGTCCAACTAAATAGGGAGCTAACTACCCGCCCACCTCCATACACAGGAAGTAGTGGGGGACCTCACAGACACTAGCTTCTGATGCATGAATAATGGGAACTGTCAGCAGTAAACCTGGACCAGCACCGTGCACCCTTGCATTTAACCCTTGATATACTACTACGATGCCAAAGATTGATAAGTCATGGTCCGTGTAGACCAGATGCTCCCTCTAGTGGTCACAAATACTGTTGCATAAAAGCAATTAGATATATATATATATATATATATACGTGACCAATCTCTGTAAATTAAATTAAATTCAATTCAATTAAAATATATACTATGCCAATTTGGGGTGCAGAATGTGAACCTAATTTACATGGAATTGGAATCGCTTTTTGTATTAGTGTACATGTGTGCTTGCATGCACGCAGCTGAAAAATCAGAGGCAACTTAAAGGGGTAGGTGACATGTCTTGACATTTGAGAAATTCTATGTGTGTGGAGAGACACGTGTCAGGGTACAACATTAAATTCATGGCTTATATAAATGATAAATAGTAACAGTATAAGCTGATCTCTACATTGTTTCACTTTGCCATCCATCTTTTGCTGCTATTTTCTCAATCCAAAGTGGTCATTGGCCAATATATATCACACTTAGGTGTGGTATGCATATACATGCTGATTAGCAGTTGTGCATTTCTGTGCAACATAGGAATAGTATAAGCACCATAACTATGTTGTCCTTTTGTAGCTGCTAGTTATAATATTATTTGTCTTACCTCTGTGTTTTGTAATCATGTTCAGCAAAGACATTTCTTTGTTAGTATTAGTAATTAGGGTTGAGTGAACCCGAACTGTAACGTTCGAGTTCGTACCAGACTTTAGGGTTTTCGGGTACCGGACCCGATCCCGGACATCGTACTGTATATTCGTTATCGAGTTCGGTGTCCGGCAATTTAATGGCGCGTAAAAAAAGATGCAGGGCAGCCAATCCACAAGCGTTTAACTGGTGTGCACTTAGAAGCCATCACAGCCATGCCTACTAATGGCATGGCTGTGATTGGCCAGTGCAGCAGTGAGAGCCTGAAGCGAGGCATAAATGTTCTCAACCTGAGCACAACCTGCATGACCAGGCATCTAAGTGCAAAGCACGAGCTGCAGTGGAGTAGACACCTCAAAAACCAAGAAAGGTCTCTGGCTCCTCCTTCTTCCTTTTCTGCGGCAGCCTCGGCCTCTTCATCCACCTCTGTAGTGACAGTGGCACCTGCCACCCCCCAAACAGAGGGTCAGCCAGCAACACCACCACCTGGGTCACCAACCATCTCCACAATGTCCCATGGAAGCGTTCAGCTCTCTATCTCCCAAACGCTGGAGGGGAAGAGGAAGTACCTCCTACCCACCCATGATCCATGGCCCTGAATGCCAGCATTTCAAAATGCCTGGCCTTTGAAATGCTGTCATTCCATCTGGTGGAGACACAGAGTTTTAAAAGCCTTATGGCGGTGGTTGTCCCACAGTACGTCGTGCCCAGCCGCCACTACTTTTCCAGGCGAGCCATCCCTTCCCTGCACAACCAAGTGGGGGACAAAATCAGGTGTGCACTGTGCAATGCCATCTGTGGCAAGGTCCACCTAACTACGGATACATGGACCAGTAAGCACGGTCAGGGACATTATATCTCCCTAACAGCACACTGGGTAAATGCAGTGGCAGCTGGGCCTGAGGCGGATAGCAGTTTGGCGCATGTCCTTCCACCACCGAGGATTGCAGGGCGCTTCAGTTTGCCTCCTGTTGCTAACTCCTTCTACTCCACTTCCTCATCCGGTCAGCGTAACACCTTCACCACCAACTTCAGCACAGCCAGGGGTAAACGACAGCAGGCAGTTTTAAAACTTGCCTGTTTGGGGGAAAAACCACACACCGCACAGGAGTTGTGGAGGGGCATTTAACAGCAGACTGATGAATGGTTGCTGCCAGTGAGCCTCAAGCCCGGCCTGGTGGTGTGCGATAATGGGCGAAATCTCGTAGCAGCTCTGGGCCTAGCCAGTTTGACACACATCCCCTGCCTGGCGCATGTGCTGAATTTGGTGGTGCAGAGGTTCCTTAGAAATTCCCCCTGATATGTCAGAGCTGCTGCAGAAAGTGTGGGCCGTCTGTGTGCACTTTCGACGTTCTCACCCTGCTGCTGCTCGCCTGTCAGCACTGCAGCATAACTTTGGCCTTCCCGCTCACCGCCTCATATGTGATGTGCCCACAAGGTGGAACTCCCCCTTGCAAATGCTGGCCAGACTGTGCGAGCAGCAGCAGGCCATAGTGAAGTTTCAGCTGCAGCACGCACGCATGAGTCGCTCTGCGGAACAGCACCACTTCACCACCAGTAACTGGGCCTCTATGCGAGACCTGTGTGCCTTGTTGCGCTGTAACATATACAGACTAGGCCACAGTTAATTTTTTTTGCCAAAATGGGTTTTTATTAATAAGTTAGTTATACTGCTTCATAAGTATGTCCAATAGTGTTTTTTATCTATTTATTATTTCCTGGCATGCAGAAAACCTTAAAATACATTTAGTACTTTTGTTTTTACAAGTTTTCTTTATGTTTATTCACTCAAGGGGATACAAAAGAGATCTCTTGGACAAGATTGATACTATATCAAATTCTACATTGTAACAAAATGTATATGCATTGTCATTAAAAACATGGTACAAGGTGATAAACTTGGTTTTTAATCAGTAAAATATATTGGCCTCATCTTATGTTTCTCAGGGGCCAAAAAGGCTAAGCTTTAACATATTTCCACACAAGTCCAATTTACAGGTCTAAACCATGTAATTTTCTGTATTCTGTACCAAAGGGGCAGTCTTTTTTCCTGAAAATTAATAGTATTTATTTTTCTGTATGTTATTCTATTTGCCTAAACAAATCATATTTTAAACTGTAAATTGCACATATAATTATGGTGAACAAGAATGATTTGTTAGTTAGATGTCAATTACTAAGAAAAGTGTTCCATTTGCTGCATGTTTTGATGTGAGTCAACCTCTGAAAATCAAAATGAACTTGTTAAAGATAAATTATCAGGAATGATGAGATCTATTCAAAAAACATTTGCAATACAATTTTTAAGGCTTATTTTGAGGGGAATATAGTGTCCTCCAAAAAGAAACATAATTTTCTGTATTCTTTAATCCGTTAAAGTACCTTTCTAGCTGCTGGATCTTGTACCACAAAGATGTCATCACAAGAGTGGGTTTTATGATTACAAAATGTTCTCATTGATAATCCTTGCACTAGCATTGCTGTACATAATAATATAGTAATTACAGTATGGTTGAACAAATGTGCCCCAGTTAGATTTGTGAGATTTGTCAAACTTTTTTTTAACTTTTACATGGTTTATTGCCTTAAATACAGCAGCAATAAATATTAGAGTATAATATCTGAGAGACAATCAAATATTCTTCAGTGGCTGGGCAGTTGGTAAGCAGCCTAATTGGGCCTGCAATGTAAGTGGGAGATACAGGACAGGTTTCAGCTTCTAATACATAAAACATTAGAATGTATTATTTAGAGACAATATCCACACATTGTATGGTGGCTGGACAGTGTGTAAGCAGCCTAATTAGGCCACAATGTAAGAGGGAGAGGTGAGACAGCTGTTATCTTCAAATAAACATTATAGTGTATTATTTAGAGACAATAGCCACACATATTGTACGATGGCTGGACATTATGTAAGCAGTTTTTTAAGGCCGCAATATAGGAGGGAGAGATGAGGCCAGTTGCAGCTTAAAATAAACAGAGCGCATTATTTCATTGACAATATCCATGAATATTATACTGGACTGTATGTAAGCAGCTTCCTTAGGCTGCAGTAAAAGAGGGAGAGATGAGATAGGGCAAGAGACAATTTGTCTCTCTGTAACAATGCTGCCTGCTGAGCTGAAGGCTTTCTTAGTCAGCACACTGGCTGCAGGGAAAGCCAGAAGCTCCAGCAAGTACTGTACAAGCTTCTAAAAGTGGTCCAGTCTAGACATCTGATTGTGAATGTGGTCTTCACTTCGAAGAGTGTCTGTGTCACTGTCAGGATTCAGGCTTGGAGACTAGAAGCTATAGCAGCAGAGAGGCTTTCACTGACCAGGTGGATACATACAGAAGCAGGTGATCCTGGCAGATGACACAGGTTCACCTGAGATGCAGAGTGTAAGCACTTCCCCAAAGCTCCTGATAGTGGAGATGGGTTTTGCTGCATATTAATACCAGGTTGCGGTCCTAAGGATTGCCCCACCAGAAGATGAGAATGCTGGGGTCCAGTAGCAGATATAGCATGTAGGGATCAAGCAAAAGCAAAGTGAGTAACAAGCCAAAAGTTGAGCATAGTTGAGGAACAAGACAAAGTTTGATAATGAGTGGTAGCAAAGATAAGAATGACAGCATGATTGATGTCAGCGATAAATTGGCTGGAGAGAGCACAATAATCTGGCAAACAGGATGTTTAAGGGTATGGGCAAAATAGGCAGTCCATTGGAGGAGCAAAAGGTTCAAGGTTCACAAGAAACAAGGTTCAAGGCAATATTGTTCAATGAATTGTCCAGGGAGCTTTCCAACATCCCAGGTAGTTCAGCAAAAAGACACTGCCAGACACAGCAGAGGTTGTAGGTTCAGACCTGGGTCCTGACAGTCTGCATCAACCATGAACCCCAAGTAATCTGTAATCATATAGTTAAAACATTGCCTGCAGCAGGGCCTGTTCACTGTAGTAAAAAAAATATTTAAAAAATGTTACTGAGGCAGCCACTGCCACTACCACCACTATTCCTTTCTTCAGGGATCTGAGGATCAATAACACATTGTGCATGAGGGGAAATTCTGCGCTTTCAGGAAATGTGTCCTAGAGGTTCTTCTGCAGCACCTAATTGAGGTGGTTTAAGATCTACCATTTACCCCTTGTTTAGGGGATCCAAATAGATGGCCATCCAATAATGGTCCCTCTCCTTTATGACTATAATTCTGGGGTCCTTATGCAGGCATTTCAGTAAAATTCCTGCAGTAGAGGACCCTGAGTTCTTTTTGCTGAGGACAACAGTATCCTCAATGACCTCACCCAACCCAAGTACAAATTGTGGGGTTTAATAGGGGTAAAACACCCCCCTTGAAGCCTCCCTAATTCCCCCCTTTTCCTGCATGTCAGCATCCTAACCCTTCTCCTCCTCATACTCATCCTCGTTCTCCGGTTGCTTTTGCCTCGCAGGGATAGTGGCAGTAAGCAACAATCCTGCTGGGTCTAAGACAGAAGAAAATCCTCCTCTTCTTCTTTCTGCTGTGTTCCCAATGCCTAGCAAATCACACCACACAATGTGTGCTAAGAAAGGAAAATATTAAGTTCCAGTTCTTAGATGTGTTGCATATTAGGCGGTTGGCAGGCAGCTGGATTTCGCACTGGTGACCACTTGGTTGCCTAAAATGGTTGCACACTATTCTGGTTTGATGCAGGACATCCTGGAAGACCTAAGGGTACCTAACCAGAAACTGCTTCACCACTAGGTTGAAGGTACTGTCTGTTGTGAACTTTTCCTTTTAAAGGGCAGCTAGCAGCTAAGTGACAGAAATGAAAACCAAAATCTGTTCACACTCAACTATAAGTGTGAAGGTATGAAAAGAAAGTGAAACATACAGTATATGTGAAATATGTATGTGAATGTATAAGGAATAGTTGCAGCACTAAAAGCTACCAACTTTCAAAATAATGTTTTACTGCAACAGTGGCACACTACTCAAATTGTTCAAAGTAAAATTCAAAATTATGATTTAAAATTAATATTTACTAACATAATAGTAATAAATAAATAAAAATAAACTTCTTAAACATGAAACATTATAATCAATATGATGACAGTAAATCCACGTGCAAGTCCACATCAAAACATTATGAATAACATTTTCAAACAAGAAGTCCTCTGTGAATCCCAAAGTGAAAATGAAGAACTCCACCACCAGAATGACAGAATGTGGCAACTTAAATAAAAAAGGTCTCAACCCCTTTTCCCTTTTAAGAGCAGGGGTCAGCTTCCGATGGCTGGCGCTTTGCTGTTTCTAAATTCTCCAAAATGGTAACTTAGATACGCTCATAAGGGATACAAAGAAAAGAAACTAATAGCGTCCTATGTAAAAAAAATCCAAAACAGTTTATTTCATTTATTTAGTAACAGCAGAGCGCCAGCCGCCTGAGGCTGATCCTGGCTCTTAACCACTTTAAGACTGTGAGGATTTGCCCCCTAATGACCAGGCCCTATTTTGCGATTTGGCACTGTGTTATTTTAATGGACAATTGCGTGGTCGTGCAATGCTGTACCAAAATAAAATCAATGTCCTTTTTTTCCCACAAATAGAGCTTTCTTTTGATGGTATTTGATCACCTCTGCAATTTTTATTTTTTGCGCTATAAACAAAAAAAATAGCGACAATTTTGAAAAAAAAAAATATATATTTTGCACATTCTGCAATATGACATTCTCAAAAAAAAAACAACAACTTAAAAATCAAATTTGTTTAACATTTTAGGCCAATTTGTTTTCCGCTATATATTTTTGGTAAAAGAAAAACACAATATGCGTATTTTGATTGGTTTGCGTAAAAGTTATCACGTCTACTAACTACGGGAAAAATTTATGTAATTTTTATTGTTTTTTTTTTACTAGTAATGGCGGCAATCTGCGATTTTTTGCGGGACTGCGACATTGCGGCGGATAGACCCTGACTGATATTTTTGACATTTTTGGGGGGACCAGTGACATTACTACAGTAATCAGTGCTAAAAATACACTGTTACGGTAATAATGACACTGGCAGGGAAGGGGTTAACATTATAGGTGATCAAGGGTTTAAATTTGAGCCTAGGGGAGTGATTCTAACTGTGGGGGGGTGTGGCTTCCGAAATGACCATAGACACATGTGATCCTATATGGAAGGATCACATGGGCTCTATGATCATTGCAGGGAGAACGGTCAGCTGTGTTTACAACAGCCGACCATTCTTTTCTTTCAGCGGGGAACGATTGCGGATGTCAGGCGGCAATCGGAGCCGCCTGACACACGCATCGGCTTCCCTGCTGACGAGCTGAAGCATGCCGTCGCCAGCGCGCGCTCGCCCCCTAGCCTCCTGAGAGCAAGCGACGTATACCTATGTCGCTTTGCCCAGGAACGGCTGCCTGCCACAGTATATCTGCGGTGAGCGGTCGTAAAGGGGTTAAAAGGGAACAGGCGTGTTCAGACCTTTTTAATTTAAAGGGCTATCTTCTGTAATTCTCACTTTAGGATTCACAGAAAATTACATGATTGAAAATTTTTGCTACTAATTCTAAATCGGCTATATCAATGAACAGAAAAGGGAAGAATCCATACAAGGCAGCTTATGATATTAAGAAGTAGTTCAAATAAATGGGGATGAAGACCTTTCCATAAAGACAAATATTTTTTGTCCATTATCGATTTTGGCAATTATTTGGTCTTTAATTTTTTTGGTATTTTGATGTTGAGGTGTGTGGTAACCGACAAATGGATAGTTTATAGATATTTAAATTGCAAATTTAAACCAACTTTTTCCAACAATAGCAATGTTTTAAATATGTCATGTGGAACAGGGGGAAATGTATAGTTCCACTTTTTTCTCTGTAATAATATGTATGTGTTTTGGAGCTAGTTCTGACTATAAATAAAGGTGTGCCTGTAACTACAGAATCACAAAAGGTTGAATGGTTATGTTCCTCTTAGTCCCCGTTCACACTAAGGCGACCTGTGAGGCGACCTGGTCACCTCACAGGTCGCCGTAGGTCGCCTCCCATAGGGAAGACCCGTTCTAATAGGAGCGACACAAGTCGCTCCGACTTAGAAAAAGTTTCTAAGCTTCTTTGGGGCGACCAGGAGGCGACCGCCATAGACTTCAATGTTATGAAGTCCGTGGCGGCCACTCCGAGGTCGTGGCGCGAAGTAGCGTCGCCCCTATGTGAACGGGGCCTTAGTGTATTTGCTGGCAGTGTATTTGTGTATTTAGTGTATTTGTATTTGTGTATTTGTACACAAGCTGAATGCTAAACAATGGTAATAAGTAGTGTTGAGCGAACACGGACTGTATTATTCGTGTTCGTACCGAATAATTGGATTTTTTTTACCCGAACACGGACACGGACACTTTACTGTATGTTCGGGTAAAAATCCGTGTTCGGTCGTTTTATTTCCGGGTTTTGCATGCTTTGGCGCTCTTTTCATGGCGGGCTTTCAACAGCCAATCAACAATCGTTTAACTGGTGTGCCTTAAGCCATCCCAGCCATGCCTGCAAATGTCTTAGTAGCTGTGATTGGCCGTCTGAAGCATGTGACCAAGTCTTTATAAGTTCGAGGCAGCCGCCGCAGCAGCGTCATTCTGCTGCTTAGCTAAGGGACAGAGCACACATCAATGTGCTGGCTGCTGATTAGGGAAAGATAGGCAGGAAAAAACCATTTGTGTCCGGATAGAATTGAGGGACAGGTCGGAGTGTTTAGGCAGGGCGAGTTGTAGGCATTTTAGGGATAGAGTCTGCTGAATTATAGGGTCAGTGTCTTCTACAAACTACAATCGATATTGCTGTGTGGGGGGTGGGGTGAATCTGCACTCAATCCTGATCTACGATCTCTTCTCAATCCTGTTAGGGACAGAGTCTGCTGAATTTTAGGGAAACTGTGTTCTACAAACTACAATCGATATTGCTGTGTGGTGTGGGATTGGAGATAGGCAGGTGTCAGTGATCCACATCCATTTTTCTGTGTGTGAGCTGCAGTGAACACAATCTTTTTGGGCTGCAGTGAACACAATCTTTTTGGGCTGCAGTGAACACAATCTTTTTGGGCTGCAGTGAACACAATCTTTTTGGGGTGCAGTGAACAAAATCTTTTTGGGGTGCAGTGAACACAATCCTTTTTGGTGTGCAGTGAACACAATCTTTGTGGGGTGCAGTGAACAAAATCCTTTGTGGGGTGCAGTGAACACAATCTTTTTGGGGTGCAGTGAACAAAATCCTTTTTGGGGTGCAGTGAACAACATCCTTTTTGGGGTGCAGTGAACACAATCTTTTTGGGGTGCAGTGAACAAAATCCTTTGTGGGGTGCAGTGAACACAATCTTTTTGGGGTGCAGTGAACACAATCTTTTTGGGGTGGAGTGAACAACATCCTTTTTGGGGTGCAGTGAACAAAATCCTTTTTGGGGTGCAGTGAACAAAATCATTTTTGGGGTGCAGTGAACACAATCTTTTTGGGGTGCAGTGAACACAATCTTTGTGGGGTGCAGTGAACACAATCTTTTTGGGGTGGAGTGAACAACATCCTTTTTGGGGTGCAGTGAACAACATCCTTTTTGGGGTGCAGTGAACACAATCTTTTTGGGGTGCAGTGAACACAATCTTTGTGGGGTACAGTGAACAGAATCTTTGTGGGGTGCAGTGAACACAATCTTTGGGGGGTACAGTGAACACAATCTTTTTGGGGTGCAGTGAACACAATCTTTGTGGGGTGCAGTGAACACAATCTTTTTGGGGTGGAGTGAACAAAATCATTTTTGGGGTGCAGTGAACAACATCCTTTTTGGGGTGCAGTGATCAAAATCCTTTTTGGGGTGCAGTGAACACAATCTTTTTGGGGTGCAGTGAACAAAATCCTTTGTGGGGTGCAGTGAACAGAATCTTTGTGGGGTGCAGTGAACACAATGTTTGGGGGGGTACAGTGAACACAATCTTTTTGGGGTGCAGTGAACACAATCTTTGTGGGGTACAGTGAACAGAATCTTTGTGGGGTGCAGTGAACACAATCTTTGGGGGGTACAGTGAACACAATCTTTTTGGGGTGCAGTGAACACAATCTTTGGGGGGTACAGTGAACACAATCTTTTTGGGGTGCAGTGAACACAATCTTTGTGGGGTGCAGTGAACACAATCTTTGGGGGGGTACAGTGAACACAATCTTTTTGGGGTGCAGTGAACAACATCCTTTTAGGGTGCAGTGAACACAATCTTTGTGGGGTGCAGTGAACAACATCCTTTTAGGGTGCAGTGAACACAATCTTTGTGGGGTACAGTGAACAGAATCTTTGTGGGGTGCAGTGAACACAATCTTTGGGGGGTACAGTGAACACAATCTTTGTGAGGTGCAGTGAACACAATCTTTGTGGGGTGCAGTGAACACAATCATTGTGGGGTGCAGTGAACTCAATCTTTGTGGGGTACAGTGAACACAATCTCATACTTCTGAAGATTTGAGGGTGCTGCCTGTTCCATACTCCCCCTACTCCTCATCTAGCCTTTTAGGGGTACAAACAATAGTAATTGGGGCCTAGTGTGGTTGTGTACGTGTGATATACATACACTTTTTTTGGATCATATTTTCTATTCCGCTATTTAATCAAAAACCTTTGGGGATCAGTTAAATTGGGGGATAGTCTGTGTTGGTACGTGTGAGAGAGATCCACCTTTCCAAGTTGTTGGGGTTCATCTCATACTTCTGAAGGTTTGAGGGTGCTGCCTGTTCCATACTCCCCCTACTCCTAGCCTTTTAGGGGTACAAACAATAGTAATTGGGGCCTAGTGTGGTTGTGTACGTGTGATATACATACACTTTTTTTGGATCATATTTTCTATTCCGCTATTTAATCAAAAACCTTTGGGGATCAGTTAAATTGGGGGATAGTCTGTGTTGGTACGTGTGAGAGAGATCCACCTTTCCAAGTTGTTGGGGTTCATCTCATACTTCTGAAGGTTTGAGGGTGCTGCCTGTTCCATACCCCCCCTACTCCTCATCTAGCCTTTTAGGGGTACAAACAATAGTAATTGGGGCCTAGTGTGGTTGTGTACGTGTGATATACATACACTTTTTTTGGATCATATTTTCTATTCCGCTATTTAATCAAAAACCTTTGGGGATCAGTTAAATTGGGGGATAGTCTGTGTTGGTACGTGTGAGAGAGATCCACCTTTCCAAGTTGTTGGGGTTCATCTCATACTTCTGAAGGTTTGAGGGTGCTGCCTGTTCCATACCCCCCCCTACTCCTCATCTAGCCTTTTAGGGGTACAAACAATAGTAATTGGGGCCTAGTGTGGTTGTGTACGTGTGATATACATACACTTTTTTTGGATCATATTTTCTATTCCGCTATTTAATCAAAAACCTTTGGGGATCAGTTAAATTGGGGGATAGTCTGTGTTGGTACGTGTGAGAGAGATCCACCTTTCCAAGTTGTTGGGGTTCATCTCATACTTCTGAAGGTTTGAGGGTGCTGCCTGTTCCATACTCCCCCTACTCCTAGCCTTTTAGGGGTACAAACAATAGTAATTGGGGCCTAGTGTGGTTGTGTACGTGTGATATACATACACTTTTTTTGGATCATATTTTCTATTCCGCTATTTAATCAAAAACCTTTGGGGATCAGTTAAATTGGGGGATAGTCTGTGTTGGTACGTGTGAGAGAGATCCACCTTTCCAAGTTGTTGGGGTTCATCTCATACTTCTGAAGGTTTGAGGGTGCTGCCTGTTCCATACCCCCCCTACTCCTCATCTAGCCTTTTAGGGGTACAAACAATAGTAATTGGGGCCTAGTGTGGTTGTGTACGTGTGATATACATACACTTTTTTTGGATCATATTTTCTATTCCGCTATTTAATCAAAAACCTTTGGGGATCAGTTAAATTGGGGGATAGTCTGTGTTGGTACGTGTGAGAGAGATCCACCTTTCCAAGTTGTTGGGGTTCATCTCATACTTCTGAAGGTTTGAGGGTGCTGCCTGTTCCATACCCCCCCCTACTCCTCATCTAGCCTTTTAGGGGTACAAACAATAGTAATTGGGGCCTAGTGTGGTTGTGTACGTGTGATATACATACACTTTTTTTGGATCATATTTTCTATTCCGCTATTTAATCAAAAACCTTTGGGGATCAGTTAAATTGGGGGATAGTCTGTGTTGGTACGTGTGAGAGAGATCCACCTTTCCAAGTTGTTGGGGTTCATCTCATACTTCTGAAGGTTTGAGGGTGCTGCCTGTTCCATACTCCCCCTACTCCTCATCTAGCCTTTTAGGGGTACAAACAATAGTAATTGGGGCCCAGTGTGGTTGTGTACGTGTGATATACATACACTTTTTTTGGATCATATTTTCTATTCCGCTATTTAATCAAAAACCTTTGGGGATCAGTTAAATTGGGGGATAGTCTGTGTTGGTACGTGTGAGAGAGATCCACCTTTCCAAGTTGTTGGGGTTCATCTCATACTTCTGAAGGTTTGAGGGTGCTGCCTGTTCCATACCCCCCCTACTCCTCATCTAGCCTTTTAGGGGTACAAACAATAGTAATTGGGGCCTAGTGTGGTTGTGTACGTGTGATATACATACACTTTTTTTGGATCATATTTTCTATTCCGCTATTTAATCAAAAACCTTTGGGGATCAGTTAAATTGGGGGATAGTCTGTGTTGGTACGTGTGAGAGAGATCCACCTTTCCAAGTTGTTGGGGTTCATCTCATACTTCTGAAGGTTTGAGGGTGCTGCCTGTTCCATACCCCCCCTACTCCTCATCTAGCCTTTTAGGGGTACAAACAATAGTAATTGGGGCCTAGTGTGGTTGTGTACGTGTGATATACATACACTTTTTTTGGATCATATTTTCTATTCCGCTATTTAATCAAAAACCTTTGGGGATCAGTTAAATTGGGGGATAGTCTGTGTTGGTACGTGTGAGAGAGATCCACCTTTCCAAGTTGTTGGGGTTCATCTCATACTTCTGAAGGTTTGAGGGTGCTGCCTGTTCCATACCCCCCCTACTCCTCATCTAGCCTTTTAGGGGTACAAACAATAGTAATTGGGGCCTAGTGTGGTTGTGTACGTGTGATATACATACACTTTTTTTGGATCATATTTTCTATTCCGCTATTTAATCAAAAACCTTTGGGGATCAGTTAAATTGGGGGATAGTCTGTGTTGGTACGTGTGAGAGAGATCCACCTTTCCAAGTTGTTGGGGTTCATCTCATACTTCTGAAGGTTTGAGGGTGCTGCCTGTTCCATACCCCCCCTACTCCTCATCTAGCCTTTTAGGGGTACAAACAATAGTAATTGGGGCCTAGTGTGGTTGTGTACGTGTGATATACATACACTTTTTTTGGATCATATTTTCTATTCCGCTATTTAATCAAAAACCTTTGGGGATCAGTTAAATTGGGGGATAGTCTGTGTTGGTACGTGTGAGAGAGATCCACCTTTCCAAGTTGTTGGGGTTCATCTCATACTTCTGAAGGTTTGAGGGTGCTGCCTGTTCCATACCCCCCCTACTCCTCATCTAGCCTTTTAGGGGTACAAACAATAGTAATTGGGGCCTAGTGTGGTTGTGTACGTGTGATATACATACACTTTTTTTGGATCATATTTTCTATTCCGCTATTTAATCAAAAACCTTTGGGGATCAGTTAAATTGGGGGATAGTCTGTGTTGGTACGTGTGAGAGAGATCCACCTTTCCAAGTTGTTGGGGTTCATCTCATACTTCTGAAGGTTTGAGGGTGCTGCCTGTTCCATACTCCCCCTACTCCTCATCTAGCCTTTTAGGGGTACAAACAATAGTAATTGGGGCCTAGTGTGGTTGTGTACGTGTGATATACATACACTTTTTTTGGATCATATTTTCTATTCCGCTATTTAATCAAAAACCTTTGGGGATCAGTTAAATTGGGGGATAGTCTGTGTTGGTACGTGTGAGAGAGATCCACCTTTCCAAGTTTTTGGGGTTCATCTCATACTACTGAAGATTTGAGGGTGCTGCCTGTTCCATACTCCTCCTCCTACTGCTCAACCATCCTTTTAGGGGTACAAACAATAGTAGTTGGGGCCTAGTGTGGTGGTGTACGTGCGAGATACATACACTTTCTTTTTGATCATATTTTCTATTCCGCTATTCAATTAAAACCTTTGGGGATCAATTCAATTGCGAGATAGTCTGTGTCGGTACGTGTGAGATCCACCTTTCCAAGTTGTTGGGGTTCATCTCATACTTCTGAAGATTTGAGGGTGCTGCCTGTTCCATACTCCTGCTCCTACTGCTCAACCATCCTTTTAGGGGTACAAACAATAGTAATTGGGGCCTAGTGTGGTTGTGTACGTGCGAGATACATACACTTTTTTTGATCATATTTCCTATTCCGCTATTCAATAAAAACCTTTGAGGATCAATTGAATTGCGGGATAGTCTGTGTCGGTACGTGTGAGATCCACCTTTCCAAGTTTTTGGGGTTCATCTCATACTTCTGAAGATTTGAGGGTGCTGCCTGTTCCATACTCCTCCTCCTACTCCTCATCCATCCTTTTAGGGGTACAAACAATAGTAATTGGGGCCTAGTGTGGTTGTGTACGTGCGAGATACATACACTTTTTTTGATCATATTTCCTATTCCGCTATTCAATAAAAACCTTTGAGGATCAATTGAATTGCGGGATAGTCTGTGTCGGTACGTGTGAGATCCACCTTTCCAAGTTGTTGGGGTTCATCTCATACTTCTGAAGATTTGAGGGTGCTGCCTGTTCCATACTCCTGCTCCTACTGCTCAACCATCCTTTTAGGGGTACAAACAATAGTAATTGGGGCCTAGTGTGGTTGTGTACGTGCGAGATACATACACTTTTTTTGATCATATTTCCTATTCCGCTATTCAATAAAAACCTTTGAGGATCAATTGAATTGCGGGATAGTCTGTGTCGGTACGTGTGAGATCCACCTTTCCAAGTTTTTGGGGTTCATCTCATACTTCTGAAGATTTGAGGGTGCTGCCTGTTCCATACTCCTCCTCCTACTCCTCATCCATCCTTTTAGGGGTACAAACAATAGTAATTGGGGCCTAGTGTGGTTGTGTACGTGCGAGATACATACACTTTTTTTGATCATATTTCCTATTCCGCTATTCAATAAAAACCTTTGAGGATCAATTGAATTGCGGGATAGTCTGTGTCGGTACGTGTGAGATCCACCTTTCCAAGTTTTTGGGGTTCATCTCATACTTCTGAAGATTTGAGGGTGCTGCCTGTTCCATACTCCTCCTCCTACTCCTCATCCATCCTTTTAGGGGTACAAACAATAGTAATTGGGGCCTAGTGTGGTTGTGTACGTGCGAGATACATACACTTTTTTTGATCATATTTCCTATTCCGCTATTCAATAAAAACCTTTGAGGATCAATTGAATTGCGGGATAGTCTGTGTCGGTACGTGTGAGATCCACCTTTCCAAGTTTTTGGGGTTCATCTCATACTTCTGAAGATTTGAGGGTGCTGTCTGTTCCATACTCCTCCTACTCCTCATCCATCCTTTTAGGGGTAGAAACAATAGTAATTGGGGCCTAGTGTGGTTTTGTATGTGCGAGATACATACACTTTTTTGGATCATATTTCCTATTCCGCTATTCAATAAAAACCTTTCTAGGGCAAGATCTTAAATTACAGAAATATGAGGAGACCGTCAAATAAGGGCCGTGGCCTGGGTCGTGGTGCTGCTGGTAGAGCTCCTGTTGCAAGGAGAGGACGTGGTCGATCTGTGCCAGCTACACGCACAAGTGAAACACCTTCCTCAAGTGTGAGTAGGCGACAGAACCTGCATCAGTATTTGGTAGGGCATCAAACGCCCCTAGAAGTGATGAGGCCAGAACAAGTTGAGGCGATAGTAGATTGGTTTGCTGCTGACAGTGCCTCCAGTTCCTTCACATTGTCTCCCACCCAGTCTACTGCAGAAAGGTCAGAGTTGGCACCTGCAGCCAATGTCCAACCGTCTTTCACCTCACCCCCTTGCAAATCAGGCCAGCAGTCTGAGCCCCAAGCCATACAGCAGTCTCTTATTCTTTTTGAGGACTCTGTCAGCAGGGTTTCCCAGGGCCATCCACCTAGCCCTGCCCCAGAAGTGGAAGAGATTGAGTGCAGCGATGCCCAACCACTTATTTCTCAAGATGAGTACATGCAAGGATCATCGCAGCACGTCTCCGATGATGACGAAACGCAGGTGCCAACTGCTGCGGCGTTCAGCATTGTGGAGACCGACAAGGAGGGCAGGGGTGAAGACTGGGTGGAAGATGATGTGGAGGACGATGAGGTCCTCGACCCCACATGGAATGAACGTCCTGCAGGTGACCTGAGTAGTTTGGAGGAAGAGGCGGTGGTCGCACAGAGCCACCAGCACAGCAGAAGAGGGAGCAGGGTGCAGAAGCGGAGCGGCCGTGCCCTAGACACTACGCCCGCTACTGCCCAACGCAGCAAGGGAACGAGCGCACCAAAGTCAGCTCAAAGGAGTTCTCTAGCGTGGAAGTTCTTTAGAAAATGTGCTGATGACAGGACACGAGTGGTTTGCACCCTGTGCAATCAGAGCTTGAAGCGAGGCATAAACCTTCTCAACCTGAGCACAACCTGCATGATCAGGCATCTAAGTGCAAAGCACGAGCTGCAGTGGAGTACAATAAAAAGAAAAGAGAAGGCGCCTGGCCCTTTAAATAAAAGATTGTTGAACCTGCTGCCCTTTTAATTGTAATAAAACAATAAATAGGTATATATCATAGGTAAAAAGGCGCTGGTAATCTTAATATATCACGTGTTATAAAAATTAATAGGTGATTTAAAGTGTAATATATGTGATTAAAAATTGCTACAAATATATATATGATCTACTATTGGTGCAATTAGCAAAGAAAAGTGCATACCAGTGCAATTTCAATTCAGAAGTGTTTGTGCTTCTCAAAGTAAATTAATCCACAAAGGTGTGGATCAGTGAACCAATAAATAGATATATAAAGAATTCCATACAAAAATCACATAAGAATATATAAAAATATAAATATATAAATGTGCTCCAAGTAGTGTTTAAAAGTCCAGGCAATAGCATGCAATCAAAATTGTGCTTGGTGGATTCTTATTAATCCCTTCACAGTGCTCCAGGTGCTGGGATGTGACAACCGTCAATTAAGAAGTGCTTGTGCTTCTCAAAGTAAATGAATCCACAAAGGTGTGGATCAGTGAACCAATAAATAAATATATAAAGAATTCCATACAAAAATCACATAAGGATATATAAAAAAATCACATAAGAATATATAAAAAAGTATAAATATATAAATGTGCTCCAAGTAGTGTTTAAAAGTCCAAGCAATAGCATGCAATCAAAATTGTGCTTGGTGAATTCTTATTAATCCATTCACAGTGCTCCAGGTGCTGGGATGTGACAACCGTGGCCTCTTACCAGCTAGCAGCAGGTCACAAGGACCCCCAACGCCTGTGATCCCTTTATTGGGTGGATCAGACCTCTCCTCGATTGCTTGGATCTCTGGCTCCTATATTACTCGAGTTGGACCATGTAGTCCCCCCATACACATAAAGATATAGAAGAACAAATAGCCTCCAATAGTGAAATACTGTTTTATTCTCCAAAAAACATACACTATAAGGTGACAATTAGCCTCTTACTATTTGTTGTGCCCTCCTGGCACTGGGCAATTCGGCAGTACAAAATCGTTTTTTTGGGTCTTAGGAAGATATTCTCCGGGGATCTGCAGCACCCTGTATCTCCTTTCCCCCTTTCTTTGTATTGCAGCGGTGGATGTGTATCCCAGCCTCTGTTCCGAATGCCTCTGTGTGTTACTTCCGGGTTAGCATTGACCACAATGCATTTCGCTTAACGAGCGTCCTCAGGCAGTGGAGTACACACCTTCAAAACCAAGAAACGTCTCTGGCTCATCCTGCTTCCTCTTCTGCTGCAGTCTCGGCCGCTCCAGCCACATCTGTAGTGATACCGGCACCTGCCACCCCGCAAACAGACGATCTGTCAGCAACACCACCACCTGGGTCACCAACAACCATCTCCACAATGTCCCGTGGAAGCGTTCAGCTTTCCATCTCCCAAACACTTGAGAGGAAGAGGAAGTACCCCCCTACCCACCCGCGATCCCTGGCCCTGAATGCCAGCATTTCAAAATTATTGGCCTTTGAAATGCTGTCATTCCGTCTGGTGGAGACGCACAGTTTTAAAAACCTTATGTCGGTGGCTGTCCCACAGTACGTCGTGCCCAGCCGCCACTACTTTTCCAGGCAAGCCATCCCTTCCCTGCACAACCAAGTGGGGGAAAATATCAGGTGTGCACTGCGCAACGCCATCTGTGCCAAGGTCCACCTAACTACGGATACGTGGACCAGTAAGCACGGTCAGGGGCGTTATATCTCCCTAACGGCACACTGGGTAAATGCAGTGGCGGATGGGCCTGAGGCGGATAGCAATTTGGCGCATGTCCTTCCACCACCGAGGATTGCAGGGCGCTTCAGTTTGCCTCCTGTTCCTAACTCCTCCTACTCCGCTTCCTCATCCTCTACCGCCTCCTCATCCGGACAGCGTAACACCTTCACCACCAACTTCAGCACGGCCAGGGGTAAACGACAGCAGGCAGTTTTACAACTTGCCTGTTTGGGGGACAAACCACACACCGCGCAGGAGTTGTGGAGGAGCATGGAACAGCAGACAAATGAGTGGTTGCTGCCAGCGAGCCTCAAGCCCGGCCTGGTGGTGTGCGATAACGGGCGAAATCTCATAGCAGCTCTGGGCCTAGCCGGTTTGACGCACATCCCTTGCCTGGCGCATGTGCTGAATTTGGTGGTGCAGAGGTTCCTTAAAAACTACCCCGATATGTCAGAGCTGCTGCAGAAAGTGCGGGCCGTTTGTGCGCACTTTCGGCGTTCTCACCCTGCTGCTGCTCGCCTGGCAGCGCTGCAGCGTAACTTCGGCCTTCCCGCTCACCGCCTCATATGTGACGTGCCCACAAGGTGGAACTCCACCTTGCACATGCTGGAAAGACTGTGCGAGCAGCAGCAGGCCATAGTGGAGTTTCAGCTGCAGCACGCACGCGTGAGTCGCTCTGCGGAACAGCACCACTTCACCACCAATAACTGGGCCTCCATGCGAGACCTGTGTGCCTTGTTGCGCTGTTTTGAGTACTCCACCAACATGGCCAGTGGCAATGACGCCGTTCTCAGCTTAACTATCCCACTTCTATGCCTCCTTGAAAAAACAATTCGGGCGATGATGGAAGAGGATGTGGCACAGGATGAGGAGGAGGAGGAGGATGAAGAGGTAACATTTCCAAGGCTTTCAGGGCAGTCATTCGCAAGGGGCTCCGAGGGTGGGTTCCTGCACACGCAAACGCCAGGGACGCAATTGTCCAGCAGGGGCACAGTTCTGGAGGATGAGGAGGATGAGGAGGAGGAGGAGCTGGAGGAGGAGATGGAACCATGTTCACAGCAGGGTGGCACCCAGGCCAGCTCATGGCCATCACTGGTGCGTGGCTGGGGGGATACAGAGGACACGGACGATACACCTCCCACAGAGGACAGCCTTTCGTTGCCTCTGGGCAGCCTGGCACACATGAGCGATTACATGCTGCAGTGTCTCCACAACGACCGCCGAGTTGCCCACATTCTAACTTGTGCTGATTACTGGGTGGCCACGCTGCTGGATCCCCGTTACAAGGACAACGTACCGTCCTTAATTCACTCACTGGAGCGCGATCGCAAGATGCGCGAGTACAAGCGCACGCTGGTAGACGCCATGCTGCTGGCATTCCCATCTGACAGCGGGGCCACAGTGGAAGCACAAGGCAGAGGAGGAGGAGGAGGAGGTCGCCAACGCAACCAGGGCACCGCCAGCACCTCAGAAGGCAGGGTTAGCATGGCCGAAATGTGGAAAAGCTTTGTCAGCACGCCACAACAAACAGCAGCACCAGCAGCTCAGATGGAACGTCTTAGCAGGAGGCAGCATTTTACCAACATGGTGGAGCAGTATGTGTGCACACGCCTACATGTAGTGAATGACGGGTCTGCCCCCTTCAACTTCTGGGTCTCCAAATTGGGCACATGGCCTGAGCTTGCCCTTTACGCCTTGGAGGTGCTGGCGTGCCCTGCAGCCAGTGTATTATCTGAACGGGTATTTAGCACGGCTGGGGGCGTTATAACAGACAAGCGCAGCCGCCTGTCCAGAGACAATGTGGACAAGCTCACGTTCATTAAAATGAACCAGGCATGGATCCCACGGGACTTTTCCGTACCTTATGCAGAATAGCAATGGATACCGACCTTACCCACCCATTGTTCCATTTTTGCTCTTTCTCACTCTTTTGGGGTGTACCCTCATTTAAAATTTTTGAAAAGAAGCAGTGTTGGCTACCTCGTCCTCCTCCTCAGGGCCAGATTAATGTAGGGGCTATTGGAGCTGCAGCTCCAGGCCCCTACCTTTTATATAGGCCCCGGGTTGGCCATATTCACTGTTACCGCTCTTCTGTCACTTGTAAACACAGAAGTCTGGCTTCTATGCTCGCTTCCCCAGGCAGCACCCTCAGAACCTCCCCACACAGCGTGAAGGCCGGACAAGGAGGGACAGTTGGCGATGCATGGATGTGTTTATGGGCTTCAGAGACAGCATCCCATGTTGAATTAGGCATGCATGGCTGCACCCTTCCTCCTCTGGGTGCATGGCAAGGCACGGCCCTTAAGGCCCTTCAAAATCCTCAGCACCAAGCCCATGATGCTGTTAATCCGGCCCTGGTCCTCCTCCACCGCCGCTTCCACCTACACCGCCCATAGGTGTGCGCAGCCTATTGCATTAAGGTGTGCACCCCAAAGTTGAAATACACATGCATGTGTTTGCCAGCAGGGAGAGTAATGTATCGGGGCCATGTACCTGTAGGCAAGGAGAAATAGAGCAGAGCAGGTCCCAGGGAGATCTTTCCCATCTCCTCACTGGCAATGCTATGTGCCCTAGGTGATTAGGGTGTGCCCAGGCACACCCAGCACACCCTGTGCGCACGCCTATGTCACCGCCACATCCACCACCACCTCAACCTCCCTCCTACTCCATATGGGCCTCGTCCTTCAGAGATGAAGAAGAACATTGTTTTATTTTTCTGTTTTTTTTTGTTGTTTTAAGTTATTTCCCTATCCACATTTGTTTGCAGAGCACTTGCCATGCTCTTAATTACGTTTTGCTGCCATTTGCAGCACTCTAGCCCTTTCCTTTGGTGTTTTAGAGCCATTTTAGTGCCTTAAAGTTCGGGTCCCCATTGACTTCAATGGGGTTCGGTGTCCGGGAAAAGTTCGGTAAAAGTCCGGGACACGGACCCGGACTTTTTTTTAAAGTTCGGCTGAACCCGTCGAACACGGACATCTAGGTGTCCGCTCAACCCTAGTAATAAGCACTGAGAAGTTAAAATAGATTCAAAACAATATCTTGCCCACGCTGTCTGCTGTCAAAGTATATACCACAAAGGTTGCTTTCAAAATAGAATTTAGGACAGCAGACAGCAAAAGAAAAAAAACGAATGCTCTCCTTCAAAATAGTAGTTAGTTACTTTGTAATTTTGCATACATTTTCATATGCATAACAATATTTCAAAGTTGTGCTGAATTAAATATATAGAGAAAAACACAAAACACAAGAGATTGAATAGAACAGGGAACCCTTTTTGCTGCCCATGTTCCTTCTAGATAGAATCACCATTTCTATTTCTGTTGGTGACTTTTTCATATAGGAAGTAAAGGGGGTTGCAAAATATCAAAACGGTTATCACAACAAAGGGTAGGGTAAATCTTCCAATGTTATCACATGTTTTGCTAAAAAACAGAAGAAAAAAGAAGGCACTTCCCATCAATTTGTAGAGATTTCTTTTTCACTTTCTGTTGTGCCCCCGAAACTGGATGTGAAAGAAAATCTCCCCAATGTGACAAAGACTTGTCAATAATACTGGTTTTTCATCAATTGTGGAAGATATAACAGGACTAAGGATCATTGTTTTATTGTTTCAGGAGATATTACGGATTTATAGACACTTATGTAAGTTTGAGCACCTGCTTTGTGTGTTGAGTCAGCAAATTTGCATATATTGGGGGTAAATTGTGTTTATTTTCATATTATGGTTGTATTATTCATGTAATAAATATGTTTAGTGCAGTTTTTTTTTTCAATCTTAACTTGAGGTGTTTGTAACATAATTTTTACTTTATAATTGTGTCTTAGTTTCACAGTGTGCAAAAGATTTCAGTTATCATTAACATTTATTATTACCATTTCTCTCACCATGGCCATTTGTAATATTTGGAAAACTTTAAATCCAGACCCTTACTTTCACCATTGGTTTTTCGTTTTGTCCTCAAAATGGGCAGGTGTCTTGGGAGTAGCCAGACAAATTGGAATATGATGTAGTATGGATTACAGTAGAGCCACATTTTCTCTTCTTTTTTTTTTTCCAAAATATCTTTATTGAGAATCAAATAAGTAGTATACAGCAAATTCGTAGTAACATTGAATTTGTTGTAACAAAGGTAAACAAAGTCTAGAAATATACTTCTAACGATACAGAACTAGGTACCAAAAAGGGAATATCATAGCTGGGATATGAGTAGCTAAAATCAAAGCATGGTGAAGACAAACCGAAAAATGTGTTTGGACAGTGTCACCAAGGTTTGTGTAGCTGAATTTGGTCCTGTAGTCAGACCTAGGGTATGGGGAAAGTCCTCATATTCTCTTCTTATAATCTTAGTTACTGCAACTTTTGCCCATCCTAAACCCAGATTTTATCATGATATCTCATTTATGTTATTATTACTATGTCTGGCAATGGTAAGAAGCATTCCTACCATAGCGGTGAAAATTATGCCAGGTGATCCATAATGAAATTACTCAGCAGAGGTTTTTTCTTTTTTTTTTTTTTTTACAGTTGTTAATGAACATTATATTATTTACATGTTATTTCACAACCTTTACTTTTGTTAAACATGCTTCATTCATTTATCACCTATAATTGCCTCCATTTCTATCTTGTGCTGTATATGCTCTGCTGCCTTTTCTTCCTTGCCAAGTACAACCTTCGCTATGGAGCATTTCAGCCAACCCTACCTTTGTAGAAATGTCTTGTATAATCATCGAGAAAGCTTGTTCAATACCCTGAGCATTTCTAATGTACCTTGTTAGTGCTTATTGTGGATGGTGTTAACATCATTTCAAATATTCAGACTGAATGAGACCTGATTTAAGTCCTTAGGAGAAGCTAAAAAGACTATTAACAAGGCAGGCCCAAGGAAAACATCTGTTCAAGTCACACTGCTGTTTTTTATTAGTGCTCCAAACCTGTAACAAAGCTGTTCTCATGAGAGTTGAGAATATAACCCCAGAATGATACACTGCAAAGTAATTTACCATACCTTGGTTAACCTGCAGATAGACAGTCATACATATTTATGAAAGCAGCACTGGCTCTGAATACCACAACACGCAGCCCATATTATATATTTCCTTCATTTACTTTTCCTTGTAATGTAATTTGGTGTAAAAGCCCTAAAACCTAACTGCTTAATAAGAGATGAAATACACTAGCTTTTTCTTTCCAAGTCCCCCTTGTGCGATTACTCCCAGCATGTGAAAGGCTGAATTGTAAACAATTTGTGTTTTCCTCACTTAATAAGTGATTTGACTTTAAGAAATGTTTTTTGGAGATTATGTTGTAGAATATTCAATTTTTCATGTATTGATTGCACCATCCGCTTCTTACAGATACGTTTTCTCTGGTGTCTTTGTGAAATGTGTTATAATACAACAACATGTAAAAAATATATGGTCTAGTAGTACAGTCTGCCATGTAACATTCCCCATGGAGCCCGCTGGAGAGATTAGAGAAGGCTAAAAAATGTACATTGGCAATATGATGGCAAGTATTTTTTAGCTGTTTTATTGGATTCTTCTTCTATTCCTATTACTGGAATTTCTTGAGATTTTTATGGCATTTTTTAAAATGAAGTCCAACTGTAATTGTGGTTTATCTGCTCATTTAACTACCAGTTTATTCTGTATATGCAAAATTTAATCTTGACTGTGGTCGAAATTAAATTGTGCACATTAAATCAATTTGAATTAAAGTTTTTTTCCACCTTCATGCAGACTGGTCTTTCCTACTTATACTTTAAAATGGTGCAAGATTTTTGATCAAGGTTTTCTTTTCAGTATGCCTGCCTTGTTTACTGTAATTATCTGTCTTAAAAAGACTATCAACCAGCCTGATAGCATAGGTAAAGGCAGCACTATCAAACTAAAAATAAGGGCCATCTCTTTACCCACTTCAGCTCCAGAAGGTTTTCCCCCCTTATCCACTTAAGCCCCAGCCCTATTTCGGACACTTTTTGTTCACACGTTAAAACCAGTATTTTTCCTAGAAAACTACTTAGAACCCCCAAACATTATATATATTATTTTAGCAAAGACTCTGGAGAATAAAATGTCGGTCATTGCAATAATTTTTGTCACGCGGTATTTGCGCAGCGGTCTTTAAAGCGCCATTTTTTTGGAAAAATTTTGAAAAATCACATTTCACTGCATTTAAAAAATACTAAACAGTTATTATTTATAGTTGTATATTGTGAAAGAACATGTCACGCCGAGTAAATAGATACCCAACATGTTACGGTTTAAAATTGCGCCCCCCCCGTGGGATGGCGACAAACTACGGTCAATAGAGATCTCAATCTGCGACGCTTTAAATTTATTTACCGGTTACCAGTTTAGAGTTAGAGTGTAGCTCTTTTTTTAAAATTATTGCTCACGCTCTGGCGATCTCGGTGATACCTCACATGTGTGGTTTGAACAGCGATTTCATTTGCGGCTCGACTTGCGTATACGTTTTTTTTTGTGCGCAAGCTAATGGTGACGGGGGCGGCTAAATTTTTTATTTTTTTTCCCATTTATTTTATTTATTTTTTTAACTTTATTACAGTTTAAAAAAAAAAAAATCTGATCACTTTTATTGCTGTCACAAGCAATGTAAACATCCCTTGTGACAGCAATATGTGTGACAGGTACACTTTATGGAGGGATCGAGGGTCTAAAAGACCCTAGACCCCTCAACTACACTTCCCTGTATGCAAAACGCCGAAAACTGCGTTTTTGCATACAGCCGATTTTCAAATTTGCCGCCTTTTGCAGCACAGTAAACCGGAAGTGACGTCATGGACACCGCCTCCGGGTTACGTCAACGGAGACCCGATCGATGCCATTTCCGGCATTCATCGGGACTCCATCCAGCCGGCGGACGCGCCGGCTGGGTGCTCGGTGCTCCCGGTGGGACGGGAGCCCCGAGCAAAGCCACGGAAGGCGGCGGGAGGGGGGGGACGTCCCCTCCCGCCCCCCGGGTACCGATCGAGCGGCTCCCGAGCCGCATCGGTCGGTACCGACAGAAAGCCAAAGCCGACTTCAAACCACGGTACCGGGATGGTGTCTCTAGCTAGAGGCATCATCCCGGTACACTACTGCAAAGTTTACAGACGTAGACCTACGTTAGTATGCGGTAAGTGGTTAATGGCCAGGCCATTTTTTGCAATATAGCACTGCATTGCTTTAACTGATAATTGCGCAGTTGTGCCCAAATAAAATTACTGTTTTTTTTTTCTTCCCACAAATAGAGCTTTCCTTTGGTGGTATTTGATCACCTCTGCGGTTTTTGTTTATTGCGCTATAAACAAAAAAAGAACCCAAATATTTGAAAAAAAAATATTTTTACTTTCTGCTATAAAACATGCCCAATTTAAAAAATCAAATTTTTATCAATTTAGGCCAATATGTATTCTGCTACATATTTTTGGTAAAAAAAATCCTAATAAGCGTATATTGATTGGTTTGCCTACAAGTTATAGCGTCTACAAACTATGGGATACATTTATGGACTTTTTTTAAAATAGTTTTTCCTAGTAATGGTGGCGACCAGCAATTTTTAGTTGGACTGCGACATTGCGGCAGACAAATCTGACACTAAGTGACACTTTTTGGGGACCAGTGACACCAGTACAGTGATCAGTGCTAAAAATATGCACTGTTACTGTATAAATTACACCGGTATGGAAGGGGTTAACACTAGGGGTGATCAAGGGGTTAAGTGTGCTCCTAGGGAGATATTTCTAACTGTAGGGGGACTGGATTTACTAGAAGAAAAGAGATCTGTGTTTCAGCTTTGCTGAAATACAAGATCTCTCTCTTCCTCTGTGACAGAACAGCTGTCTGCCTTGTTTACATAGTCATTCCGTCAAACGATCAGCGGGTCCTGGCAGCCATTGTGGCCAATGGACCTGCTGATTGCCTCCCGCTGTGTCCATTGACGCATGCCCACCGTAAACCTCTGCACAAAATCACGTACATGCACATGATTTTGCGCAGCCAAACTGCCTTGCCGCAGTATATAAATGCGGTGGGCGGTCCAGAAGTGGTTAATTTATTTTATGTATTTTAATTGCAAAATGTCATACAGTTCAGTGTGTGCAAACTTCACTTAGAGTATGATGATCATGGGCATACTCAAAACCAACAACTTTATTTTAATTTTTAGATAGAGTTGGGATGGGTTTGAACCTCTGTCAAGTTGTAGCTGTCCTTGCTGGGGAGAATCACCTTTTTTTATTTGTCCAGGAGTCCATTCTCAGAACAGAAACTAGGAAATCTACAATTTTACAGTTGTCTGCAATAGGTCGTGAAGGAAAATGTTCTAATAGAGACATCTGTTCTGGATATTACTGTCTGAGGGGATTCCCTTTCACTTTAGAAAGATTTCTTGTTACTTCCTGTTGTATCTGAAGGACATGAAATTAAGCTACACTTTGCGAACAGGACAAAAAAGGGCAAAAGTTAATCTGAGACGGGTTTAAACATTATCTGCTCTATTCAAATTTGAAAAAAAAAAAAAAAAAGAACTAGCTTTAGATACACTATACAAAAACTTGGTACAAACGGGAATGTGAAAGGGTATGTCTACTTTTTATTCATTTTGATTAGGACTTAAGCATTCTAAATGTTTTTTTCTGATTAGGTAAATATGCAATATTGCATAGTATTATTTTGTCTTCTTATATATGGCCAACAAGTGGAGCTTTAGGTAATTCTGCTGCCTCCTTAAAAAAATACTTTTATATACAGAGCTAAATAGCTCAAGCTGAGATATATACAATTGTGTGAATGAGTCAGAGTAATCACTATTCTTTGACAGCTGCATCAGAGGCATTAACCACTTTGCTACTATTGTGCTGTCACTTTAAATAAACCCACACATCTCTAAAACTATCTTGGCATGTCCTAAATGCTAATATGTAAAGTACAGATTGTATAATATAGTAAAAATATAAAAGCTTTAGAATAAATACAAAAGTAAATTTGTCCACAAACCATTAGAATTAGAGGGGCAGCGTAATAATTAATTTGTTGAATTTGTTTGTATATAATGGATTTTAGTAATTTTTTTGCATATATTTTTAATGTTTTTAAATGTAATTTTTAAAAATATTTTACGTAGGTACTTCCATCATACAATGTGTGCAGAGTGATGGTTCAGACCAACCAAATGTGCATCAACCTTAGGTTAGTGCTTTGCTTAGGAGCCCAATCTTTAAGGCACCCTCCCTAACAATGCAATTAATATTGAAGGTCGTATTGGATGGTGTACACATGCCAAAGGCACTAATTTTGGTTCCCCCCAGCTCATGTGCTTAATATGTCAATCAACCGAGGGGAGAATGGCACACATTGGTTTTCCATCTTTAACTTAAAAATAAGTTAGAAGAAAAACAATGTACCGTATTTTCCGGCGTATAAGACGACTGGGCGTATAAGACGACCCCCAACTTTTCCAGTTAAAATATAGAGTTTGGGATATACTCGCCGTATAAGACTACCCCTTCAATGCAATGTCTATAATTGAGAATACCCTTAGAAGACACAAAAAAACTAAAAAGACTGTCCACTCAATACAATTCCTTTAGAATGTCTAAGCAGTATAGAATTAGCCACCACAACAGATGTTGAAAGCCTTTCAATATTTTTTGGGAATCACTATTTCCTGCAAATATTATCAGGATAATTAGGGAACCACAAATGTTCATGTAAAACAGTATCGCTCTTTTTATGATCCAGACAATCTATCCAGTTTATGAATCTCCAGAAACTGAACATGACTACATGATTATATTTCAGTACCTTAAAAATGTTTATGGTTAGCCTTATTTGTGAATTGTGGATAGCATGAATCATGCAATTCATGACAGTTTGTTAATTTAAAAGGAAGTCTTATATGATCAATACCTTAGCATTTTTTAGCATTAGATACCGTAGGTCTCCTTGTCAGTCGGTATCCCTGCCGCAAATACGCATGCGCCAGATCTTCTCGCGCATGCGCGCCTACACAGCTTTACAGCGGGCCTCAGAAGCGAGACGCAGGGACACAGGGATGCGGAGAAGAAGGTAGGATACAAGGGCAGGCGGGTCAGATGGGTGAAAAAGGCTTGTAGGCATGTTTTCCCGACACATCGACGTTCTCTCCATACCTCGGGCATACCACAGATGTTTTTGAGCCACCACCCCCTCCACCGCATATTCTACAGTTTGGCGTATAAGACGATACTCGGCGTATAAGACGACCCCCGACTTTTGAGAAGATTTCCAGGGGTTAAAAAGTCGTCTTATACGCCGGAAAATAGGTATTTAATTATAGTCAGGCAGAAATACTTTACAGTATAATCATGATAAAGACGTAAATATTATGAAGAAATTCAAATTTGTCAAAATTATACAGTAATTTAAAAATCCTTTCTAAGTCTAAAATTTGAACGTCAATTGATATACAATGTGTATATTGTTATTTCTAATTTTGGAGTGTTTCAACTTAAATTAGCCATATAATGTATTCTGCTTGTGAAAATTAACAAATACATCTAAGCTAGAGATATAGCTAAAATGGATTTAGAAATCTTAAAAGGTCTATGAACGTATAAACTCTAGCAAGGGTATGTGAAGTTAGCACAATGTTAAGTAAGTAATTAGAATGTATTATAATGTTCATACAAAAAACACCCATATCTTAAAGCCCAATTCTACTTTGAGCAAAAGCTAAACTATGGATGCCCCAGGAGCTGTTAAAAATTAAAAAAGCAGATGCAGTTCCCTCACCACTTACCTATACAGCACCTGTCCTCTTCCAGTCTGAATAAAGTCCAGTGTCATTCAACCCACTTTCTGAGAGCTTAGAGCAGTGATGGCGAACCTTGGCACCCCAGATGTTTTGGAACTACATTTCCCATGATGCTCATGCACTCTGCAGTGTAGTTGAGCATCATGGGAAATGTAGTTCCAAAACATCTGGGGTGCCAAGGTTCGCCATCACTGGCTTAGAGCATCAATGCTCTACTCTCAATGCTGAACTCACAGGAGAATGCTGCAGAGAAAAGTGACACATTACTACTGCTGCTTTAAGGATCCATCCACTGCTGGAGAAAAATGAGAAAAATAGAAGCAGCTGGAGACAAGGGAGACCGCTGGGAGCACAGTGCTGGAGGTTTGTGTTTGAAGGTAGGTCTGTCATAATGTACTCGTATGCAGTGCACACTAGTACATTATGGCTTAAAGCTGCCGGGCACCAGTTTTTTTTATAAAAAAAGAGTGTAAACTTTACTACAAACTTTAAATCCCATTCGAACAGTGTAGAGGAAATATCTACATTTCCTAAAAGAAGACTCAAGATTTTGCTTATATATTTGTAAAAGGTCATTAAAGCGGTTGTAAACCACTGGTTGTTTTTTTTTTAGGACCAGCAAGGTAAAGGCATAATGCGCTAGCATGCATCGCATACTAGAACATTATGTGAACTTAACTGAAAATGAAGCCCTCCAGCGATGCAATGTAAACGCTGGTGTCAGTGTCCATCTTCACCCGGTCTTCCTTATGGGTCCGCGGACTTTGGGTGTGTGACAGGCCGGAGCGGTGATGACGTCACTCAGGTATCGGGCGAGCCATCATTCACAACACAGGTATGGGTAACGGGTGGCCGTTCTTTCAAAACGCATGCACCGATGATGTCATTGGCTGCATGTAATGTAAATATTTCCTAAAAAGTGTACGTTTAGGAAATATTTACTGTACCTATAGGTATGCCTATAGGCTTACCTATAGGTACAAATTATGCACAGGAATTTTCTTCCTCTTTAATAGATCTTTTATTTGCTTCTACTTATGATTTAGATTTCTGCATAGTTTTTAGTGTTTCACTCTCTCCCTCTAATACCCTGTATTTTAGCAATAGGCATTTGTGTGTTTTCAAATACTCTCTGCTAAAAGAAGCAGCAAAAATGCTTTCAGTTTGCCGTCAAATAACTACCCATCAACTGTATAAATGCACAGTGATAAAGTTTCAAAGTTCACAAAAACTTGTAAAAAGAAAGAAGATTGTTTTTTTTTTTTTTTTTTCAAAATAAATATTTTTAACACGTGGTACAAGTTGTGAAGTGAATATGTCCCGCTGCTCTGATCCTACATCCTGTCACATTAATGTTTCAGAGCACTCAATATAAATATTAAAACTAATAGCTTCACTCTTCAGCTATTACTCCATCATTCCCTGAAATCATCATAAAACATTCAAAACCTTTTAGAACATTTACACACTTGAATCTGATGGCAGAGAAAGGAGACTAACAGTGCTCGGCTCACAAGCTTAAATAATAGTAGAAAGCTGTTTATGGAGTTTGCTTTATTTATTCATCATTTGAAGTAAGCTTCCGTTTTGATTGAGGGGAAAAAAAATCAAAGTATAGTTGTCAAGGGAGAAATCCAAAGTATTGCTTCTCTAAACCTAAGGCGATCTACGTGAAAAGAAAATCAGCTAAGTCCAGGAGAATCTCAGTCCAAGGTCAATCAATCTGAGGACTCTAGGTACGTAAACAGCTAATGGATTGTAAAGACACATACTGGTGTTATGAATTTTTAAAGAGTAACACTCCAGCACCATTCCCTATAAATCAATGATGACTTATTAGACGGATCAATTATGCAAACTTTCAAACATTTAATGACAGGTAATGAACAGGCCTCGTGAGTCCACCACTCAGCCATTCCATAGTTGAAGAGGCAACTATTTGACTAGAAAGTCTTTAAGAAGACATTTCAGAGGTGTAATTAAAAGCTGCAGTTTTACTTCTGTGCAAACGTGGAAAAATGTGATTATGTTTCTTTGAAGGTTTGCTCTGATTGAGTGGCCTATCTTAAACAGTTTTCCATGCATTTATTAATTGTTTCGTAAGATCTAGTAAGCATTAATGGATTCTACTGTTGATTCTGAATCAAAATAAAAGGTAAATCCTTGCATCTTGTTGTTTAAGTTTACTTAGCAATAGAAGATTTTTATTCAAATAAAGCATAAATAAAAGACTAATAAAAACTAATTAAAATGAGCCACAAACATGCATGTACACAAATATATTCTTAATTGAAAGCACAACTAGTATTCAAACTACAGGACAGATGGATTCTACTGTTGATTCTGGATCAAAATAAAAGGTAAATCCTTGCTTCTTCTTGTTCATGTTTCCTTAGCAATTAAAGATTTTTATTCAAATAAAGCACAAATAAAAGACATAAAAAAACTAATTAAACATGCATGTACATAAATATATTCCTAAATGAAAGCACAGCTAGTATGCAGACTACAGGACAGATGGAAAACCTTATTGCTAATATTTTTGGCTCTGAATAATATTTTATGAAGTGTTTACAAATTAGATTCAGTTTTATTTAAAATATAATAGACATGTTGTAACTAGTTCCTAACATATATAAGGAAACCACATCCCATGTACAATACAAGTAAAACACACGTAAAATGTCAAAAGATCATGGACAAATTTATCCATTTTAATTACAAAAATGTTAAACCACTTTTTAAATAAATATCCCACACCCGGTATAGGAACACGATACATGAAGATATTGCATATGTTTATACCTATACTAACTCCCTTAAACAATCCACTGGAAATGTGTTTACTCCATGTAGCTTCCATCTTTTGGAGATGATCACAAGTTGAATGGTGGTAGCTTCTTTAAAGCATTTCTCAGACACTAGTTTTCTTTATTAGAAAAGTATAGGAAAATTCGGCAAATAATTTAGAAACCACATTAGAATATTTTTACACAATGCAACAGATCGTCATAGTATAATAGTTTGCCACTCACATATCGTATTACATAGTTATATAGTTACATAGTTACATAGCTAGTCAGGTTGAAAAAAGAGAAGAATTAAAAAAAAAACACAATACAAGCCCATTTACACAATCCTATCCTCACAGTTGATCCAGAGGAAGGTGAAAAACCCCAACAAAGCTTGATTCAATTTGCTATAGCAGGGGAAAAATCTGTGTCTGTATCCCAGATAGCAAGCATAACTTGCCACAAATTTGTGGCAGAGTTGAATTGTGAATCTGTTAACTTGCTGCCCATTTTCACTGGCAAGTTGTACACTTGCAGAGCACATCAAGCACAAGTTCTAGTTGACAATTTTCCAATTTGTAGCAAATTTGCGTGGCAAGTCTCTAGCAAGAACAAAGTTGCAGTGGTGAGTCTACAGCAAGAGCTCTGCAAGTCACAGTGACCCCTGTGGTGGGATGACTATTGCACAACATAACTGAATCAGAACTTGCAGCAGACTTGCAGAATGTTTGCAAAGAAAGTTGCTCTGGAGTCATGCAATGCAGACTTGCTGCAATTGTGCAACAAGCTTGTGAAGCCTGGCAAGTCCAGCAATAGTTTTTTTATTTTATTAATTTTTAAACTTGTAGCACAATTGCTTGCTATCTGGGATGCATGTTTCTCCAGGGAGACTGCAGGAGACAACTATACTGCAGTCGATATTACAGATACAGTATCTACAAATAATCAAATAACAAATATTTAGATGAAATTCTTTGTTAAAAATAATAATAACAATATTAATAATAATAATAATAATAATAATAAAATCGATTGTAAGGTTAAGAATTAGTTGAAGTATAAAAAATGGCATTTCAGTATTAAATCAGGCTATTTTAAGTACCAGTAGTATTAGCTGGATGATCTTACAATGAATAGTAGTAGTAGAATTTAAGTAGTAAATAACTACTTAAAGTTGTTGTAAACGATCATCTTGTAAAACAGCCTATTCAATTAAAAATAGAAATGAAAGGCAAAACATATTTGTATAGATATAAAAAAAAACATTATAAATACAATTTTTCCCTTTGTTATAAGTGATCAAATTCCCTCTGTTCTCAGCTGCATAAGAGCTGGGGTGAGGAGAAGCAGCAGCACACTGAGCTTGCTAGTGAATGGCTGTGCAGTGGGGGGGGGGGGGGCGTTTTAGGACATGTCTGATCATAGGAGGAGAGTACACTGAGTTCCCAGCATAACTAGAAAACTGACCACAATGTGCTCCCCTGCTTAGTGTGGTCACTTTTTTTTTTTTTAGGAAAGCAAGGGGACTAGCAGGAACACCAGAGATTTCACATAAAGGAAGCAATGCAAAGAGACCAGGATACTTTCTTATACAAGTACATGGAACAGCAGGCACATATCGGGAATATGAAGTTTTTGGGTAACAAACACTTAACTGAATTGTAAAACATTTTCTGGAAAAATTAAAAGAACATTATTTGACAGAAGAAGCAGTTTATTAGAAGAAAATGTGTACTTGGGTAGTTGTAATAATTTTTTAGTTAGGATTATTTTTATTCCTTATATGATTTGGGTACTATACATGCTATTGCATTAATAATGGCCATGATGAATATAGTGGCAATAACAATAGTAATGAAAAGTTTCATAGAAACCTGTAAACTGATGACAATTGTCATTACTGCTATGATTAGTGATGATAATAAACCTGAATATTTTTTAATAATAAGATTTGATCCAGATTATCCCATTCCCATCTGCTTAGCAAACTTACAGATTGTCATGGACTTTTAAAGCGGTAGTATCATGCTTTTTTTGACTTTTACCTACAGGTAAATATGATATAATATAATATATTATATTATATTATATTATATTATATTATATTATATTATATTAAATATGATATAATAATATAATATAATTGTACCTACAGGTAAGCCTATAATATGGCTTACCTGTAGGTACAATTAATATCTCCTAAACCGGCATGGTTTAGGAGATATTTGCAGTGCATGCAGCCGCTCACGAGAGCGGCGCATGCGCTCTGAAGGTCCGGGGGGACCTTCAGTTTTGCTTGCCGGAAAATCACTTGACGTCGTCGCGGCTCCGGCCAATCACAGCTCCAGAGCCGCCGAACCCAGAAGAGACGCCGAGGGATCATGGCAGCGCCCCCAGCGATGTCCGGGGGTCCGTGTAGGGGCTTCGTTCTAAGGTAAGTAATACATAATGAGCTAGTATGCGATGCATACTAGCTCATTATGCCTTTGTCTTGCAGGTTTTTCTTTTTTTTTTTTTAGCATTTTTGGGTTTACAACCGCTTTAAGAGCTCACTGATCTCTTTTTCTGCTGTATTTGTAATACATTTGCTAGTGGTTGATAGGTAAAGTACATCTAAACCATAACTTGACAACAATTCGTTTGCCAAAGCACAGTGGATTATAAACTATTTTTTTTCCACATAAAATACTATTTATACTTTTTTTTTTTTTTTTTGTATTTTAGTGATTTTGATTTCCTTATTCTGCCATTTTCTGTCTACATGAACTTGCTCCAGAAGTGGCCACATAGCAGTGGTTTGGACTGGCTTCTTGAGAGTGACAACAGTTGACAATGTCAGCACATTTTAGTTTGGTTGTTGCCATTGGAGGCAAATGTGACACGATGGCAAAGCAGAAGCACAATTGATAGACAGTTGTCATGCTATAACAGGAAGTCCCCCAACAGGGACATTGAGGGCCAGTTCCAACCACATGCAGTCCAGTGCATTCTTTCTGCATCAAAAACGCATGGAAAGTAGGCTATATGGTTTCCAATGGCATAACCCACACTAGTGTGGTCAGTTCCAGAGCGTTCCAGTTCCAGAAAAAAAAGTAGAACATGCTGCATTTTTTCTGCACTGGATTGTACTGGAATGCGGTAAAATGTATCAATGCACTGGAAGGCATCAAAAATGTATTGAACCCCAGTACAGTGAAAGAAAGAAATAGGAAAAAAGGAGAAAAAAAGCATCTGGAGTGCATCTGGAAAAGCATCAAAAATGCATGCAGAAACACATTCGTAACGGATCTGGAGTGCATTTTTGTGGTGTGAACCAGCGTTTATGATAGAATCACCTGGGGTAATTTTAGTGAAAGCTGCAGATTTAAAGATAATTAAAAATAAAGATAATAAAAAATGACATTAACTTTAACGTTTATATGGGATTTGAGTTCAGATCTACTTTAATTTTCTGTTACCCATATGGAATATATATACATATATATTGTATGAATCTTTCAAACCTTTTCTAGAAAGGAAAGCAAACAACAGGATAAAGAGAACTGCTCTGTCACTTAAATGGAGCATTGAATGGTAGACCACACTCTACTGATACATGTAGCGTTATATTTCAGAGGCTACATATTATTTTTTTCCTGGAAATCCCTTTTAACCACTTCAGCCCAGAAAGGTTTTACCCACGTAATGACCAGGCCATTTGCGCGGTCGTGAAATGCTATACCCAAATACAATTGATGTCCTTTTTTTTACACAAATATAGATTTAATTTGGTGGTATTTGATCACCTCTGTAGTTTTTAGATTTTGCGCTATAAACAAAAAAGAGCTAAAATTAAAAAAAAAAAAAAAACACAGTATTTTTTACTTTCTGCTATAAAACATTCCCAATAAAAAAATTAAAAAAATCTGTTTTTTTTATCAGTTTAGGCCAATTTGTATTCTGCTACATATTTTTGGTAAAAAAAAAATCTCAAAAAGCATATATTAATTGGTTTGCACAAAAGTTATAGCGTTTAAAAAATACTGGATAGATTTTTGGACTAGTTATTTATTTATTATTTTTTTTATTAGTAATGGCTGCGATCAGCGGTTTTTAACGGGACTGCAACATTGCGGCGTACAGATTGGACCCCTAACTGATATTTTTGACACATTTTTGTGGACACAGTAATCAGTGCTAAATAATATGCACTGTTACTGTATAAATGTCACTGGCAGGGAAGGAGTTAACACTGGGGGTGATCAAGGGGCTAGGTGTGCTCCTAAATTTGCTTGCTAACTGTGGGGGGAGGGCTCTGTGACAAGCACACAGACATCGGTGTTTCAGCTTAGCTGAGACACACAATCTCACTGTGCCTGTCTGACAGAAGAGTCGCCTGCTTTGTTTACATATACAGGCGGCTCTACTGTCAGTTTCCTTGAAGATCGCGGGAGGCCGGCGGCGATCAAGCCCGCTCCTCCTGCGATCTGGCCCCCGCTGTATCTAATCATGTGATGCTATGAGGAAGGCTGAGGCCAAAACGTGTTAGCATCTATGGACATTGAATTTGCTGTTGTGCATCAATAAAGGATCTTTTAAGAAGAAGCACAGAGTTTCTGGCTTTTTGTTGGATTTATCTACAATGGACTGGTTAGCCTCAGCACCGGCACTCTGCCTTCACATCATTTATATGGCTGTAGAGCTTGGGTGAGTCTTGTATATATAATTACAGCGTGGCATTGAGACATAGATCTACGTGATTATGCGCAGCCGAGCCGCCCTGCTGCAGTAAATCTGTGTGGGGCGGTCGACAAGTGGTTAATGTATTACCCTTATGTAATCTATTTAATATGTGCGATAAAAGCTTCAGATAAAAATGTGCTTTTGAATAATAAAAAACATTACGTTTTCAAAGCGGAACTCCTTTTTTGGGATGTACTTGATGTTCTTCGCAAGGCAAATAACTAATTGTAAATGTGATATGCATATATTTTATGTATTTAATTATTCAATCATAAAGTAATTTAATGTATCTATTAATCTAAATTATTCTGTGAATTTAAAATGTAATGGTCACAATCTTCATAGGTAGACTACAAGATGAGAAATTGCAGATTTCTTTGTTATCTCCATCACTGCACTGGTCTTCTATAGAAATCTTGGCGATTTTCTTATGATGCACCACTAGGTAATGGCATTAATTGGATTCAAATCTTTTGAGCCAGAGAAATCAAATGACTAAACTTCATCCAGATGTTGTGTTTTGCCTTCAGGTTGTTTTCTGCATTCGGCTGTACATGCTTACCATGCATCTTGTGCTACCAAAATCCTCAACATGATTAATTCAAGATTTATATTTATTCCCATGCATTAGATATATATTTATAAACATTTTGCAAGCATAACACATGGAGGGAATTCTAAAAGCTTCAAATGATGGTACAAACAAGCTGGCAGATGAATTTAATATCATAATCCAAGAACTTGACTAGCCTTTCCCCCACAGCACTCTGTATGGAAATATGTTTGCACTTCTTGATACAGTAAGTAAATATTTTATTATGCTTTCTGATTGTTACAAACAATGTTTTAATTTCTACGAACATTTGAATAGTTTTATATCATTTTTAAATATTTACTTTTTAGTAACGTTTGTTTTTCTGGTTTATAACCCTTTCTTTTATTTGTAGGATAAAGCATTTATTTTTGGCGGCTTAGATTTTGGGTTCTTACATTCAAGAAGCATTCCTGTTGTATTAAGTAGGGTTGAGCGGACACCTAGATGTCCGTGTTCGACGGGTTCGGCCGAACTTTAAAAAAAAGTCCGGGTCCGTGTCCCGGACTTTTACCGAACTTTTCCCGGACACCGAACCCCATTGAAGTCAATGGGGACCCGAACTTTAAGGCACTAAAATGGCTCTAAAACACCAATGGAAAGGGCTAGAGTGCTGCAAATGGCAGCAAAACATAGTTAAGAGCATGGCAAGTGCTCTGCAAACAAATGTGGATAGGGAAATAACTTAAAACAACAAAAAAAAAACAGAAAAATAAAACAATGTTCTTCATCTCTGAAGGACGAGGCCCATAACGAGTAGGAGGGAGGTTGAGGTGGTGGTGGATGTGGCGGTGTCATAGGCGTGCACACAGGGTGTGCCTGGTGTACCTGGGCACACCCTAATCACCTAGGGCACATAGCATTATCGCTCTGTTTGCCAGTGAGGAGATGGGAAAGATCTCCCTCGCACCTGCTCTGCTCTATTTCTCTTTGCCAGCAGGGAGAGTAATGTATCGGGGCCATGTACATGTAGGCAAACACATGCATGTGTATTTCAACTTTGGGGTGCACACCCTAATGCAATAGGCTGCGCACACCTATGGGCGGTGTAGGTGGAAGCGGCGGTGGAGGAGGACCAGGGCCGGATTAAGAGCATCATGGTCTTGGTGCTGAGGATTTTGAAGGGCCTTAAGGGCCGTGCCTTGGCATGCACCCAGAGGAGGAAGGGTGCAGCCATGCATGCCTAATTCAACATGGGATGCTGTCTCTGAAGCCCATAAACACATCCATGCATCGGCAACTGTCCCTCCTTGTCCGGCCTTCGCGCTGTGTGGGGAGGTTCTGAGGGTGCTGCCTGGGGAAGCGAGCATAGAAGCCAGACTTCTGTGTTTACAAGTGACAGAAGAGCGGTCACAGTGAATATGGCCAACCCGGGGCCTATATAAAAGGTAGGGGCCTGCATGGAGCTGCAGCTCCAATAGCCCCTACGTTAATCTGGCCCTGAGGAGGAGGACGAGGTAGCCAACACTGCTTCTTTTCACAAATTTTAAATGAGGGTACACCCCAAAAGAGTGAGAAAGAGCAAAAATGGAACAATGGCTGGGTAAGGTCGGTATCCATTGCTATTCTGCACAAGGTACGGAAAAGTCCCGTGGGATCCATGCCTGGTTCATTTTAATGAACGTGAGCTTGTCCACATTGTCTCTGGACAGGCGGCTGCGCTTGTCTGTTATAACACCCCCAGCCGTGCTAAATACCCGTTCAGATAATACACTGGCTGCAGGGCACGCCAGCACCTCCAAGGCGTAAAGGGCAAGCTCAGGCCATGTGCCCAATTTGGAGACCCAGAAGTTGAAGGGGGCAGACCCCTCATTCACTACATGTAGGCGTGTGCACACATACTGCTCCACCATGTTGGTAAAATGCTGCCTCCTGCTAAGACGTTCCATCTGAGCTGCTGGTGCTGCTGTTTGTTGTGGCGTGCTGACAAAGCTTTTCCACATTTCGGCCATGCTAACCCTGCCTTCTGAGGTGCTGGCGGTGCCCTGGTTGAGTTGGCGACCTCCTCCTCCTCCTCCTCTGCCTTGTGCTTCCACTGTGGCCCCGCTGTCAGATGGGAATGCCAGCAGCATGGCGTCTACCAGCGTGCGCTTGTACTCGCGCATCTTGCGATCGCGCTCCAGTGAGTGAATTAAGGACGGTACGTTGTCCTTGTAACGGGGATCCAGCAGCGTGGCCACCCAGTAATCAGCACAAGTTAGAATGTGGGCAACTCGGCGGTCGTTGTGGAGACACTGCAGCATGTAATCGCTCATGTGTGCCAGGCTGCCCAGAGGCGACGAAAGGCTGTCCTCTGTGGGAGGTGTATCGTCCGTGTCCTCTGTATCCCCCCAGCCACGCACCAGTGATGGCCATGAGCTGGCCTGGGTGCCACCCTGCTGTGAACATGGTTCCATCTCCTCCTCCAGCTCCTCCTCCTCCTCATCCTCCTCATCCTCCAGAACTGTGCCCCTGCTGGACAATTGTGTCCCTGGCGTTTGTGTGTGCAGGAACCCACCCTCGGAGCCCCTTGCGAATGACTGCCCTGAAAGCCTTTGAAATGTTACCTCTTCATCCTCCTCCTCCTCATCCTGTGCCACATCCTCTTCCATCATCGCACGAATTGTTTTTTCAAGGAGGCATAGAAGTGGGATAGTTAAGCTGAGAACGGCGTCATTGCCACTGGCCATGTTGGTGGAGTACTCAAAACAGCGCAACAAGGCACACAGGTCTCGCATGGAGGCCCAGTTATTGGTGGTGAAGTGGTGCTGTTCCGCAGAGCGACTCACGCGTGCGTGCTGCAGCTGAAACTCCACTATGGCCTGCTGCTGCTCGCACAGTCTTTCCAGCATGTGCAAGGTGGAGTTCCACCTTGTGGGCACGTCACATATGAGGCGGTGAGCGGGAAGGCCGAAGTTACGCTGCAGCGCTGCCAGGCGAGCAGCAGCAGGGTGAGAACGCCGAAAGTGCGCACAAACGGCCCGCACTTTCTGCAGCAGCTCTGACATATCGGGGTAGTTTTTAAGGAACCTCTGCACCACCAAATTCAGCACATGCGCCAGGCAAGGGATGTGCGTCAAACCGGCTAGGCCCAGAGCTGCTATGAGATTTCTCCCATTATCGCACACCACCAGGCCGGGCTTGAGGCTCGCTGGCAGCAACCACTCATTTGTTTGCTGTTCCATGCTCCTCCACAACTCCTGCGCGGTGTGTGGTTTGTCCCCCAAACAGGCAAGTTGTAAAACTGCCTGCTGTCGTTTACCCCTGGCCGTGCTGAAGTTGGTGGTGAAGGTGTTACGCTGTCCGGATGAGGAGGCGGTAGAGGATGAGGAAGCGGAGTAGGAGGAGTTAGGAACAGGAGGCAAACTGAAGCGCCCTGCAATCCTCGGTGGTGGAAGGACATGCGCCAAATTGCTATCCGCCTCAGGCCCATCCGCCACTGCATTTACCCAGTGTGCCGTTAGGGAGAAATAACGCCCCTGACCATGCTTACTGGTCCACGTATCGGTAGTTAGGTGGACCTTGGCACAGATGGCGTTGCGCAGTGCACACCTGATTTTTTCCCCCACTTGGTTGTGTAGGGAAGGGATGGCTTGCCTGGAAAAGTAGTGGCGGCTGGGCACGACGTACTGTGGGACAGCCACCGACATAAGGTTTTTAAAGCTGTGCGTCTCCACCAGACGGAATGACAGCATTTCAAAGGCCAATAATTTTGAAATGCTGGCATTCAGGGCCAGGGATCGCGTGTTGGTTGGGGGGTACTTCCTCTTCCTCTCAAGTGTTTGGGAGATGGAAATCTGAACGCTTCCACGGGACATTGTGGAGATGGTTGTTGGTGACCCAGGTGGTGGTGTTGCTGACAGATCGTCTGTTTGCGGGTTGGCAGGTGCCGGTATCACTACAGATGTGGCTGGAGCGGCCGAGACTGCAGCAGAAGAGGAAGCAGGATGAGCCAGAGACGTTTCTTGGTTTTGAAGGTGTGTACTCCACTGCAGCTCGTGCTTTGCACTTAGATGCCTGATCATGCAGGTTGTGCTCAGGTTGAGAAGGTTTATGCCTCGCTTCAAGCTCTGATTGCACAGGGTGCAAACCACTCGTGTCCTGTCATCAGCACATTTTCTAAAGAACTTCCACGCTAGAGAACTCCTTTGAGCTGACTTTGGTGCGCTCGTTCCCTTGCTGCGTTGGGCAGTAGCGGGCGTAGTGTCTAGGGCACGGCCGCTCCGCTTCTGCACCCTGCTCCCTCTTCTGCTGTGCTGGTGGCTCTGTGCGACCACCGCCTCTTCCTCCAAACTACTCAGGTCACCTGCATGACGTTCATTCCATGTGGGGTCGAGGACCTCATCGTCCTCCACATCATCTTCCACCCAGTCTTCACCCCTGCCCTACTTGTCGGTCTCCACAATGCTGAACGCCGCAGCAGTTGGCACCTGCGTTTCGTCATCATCGGAGACGTGCTGCGATGATCCTTGCATGTACTCATCTTGAGAAATAAGTGGTTGGGCATCGCTGCACTCAATCTCTTACACTTCTGGGGGAGGGCTAGGTGGATGGCCCTGGGAAACCCTGCTGACAGAGTCATCAAAAAGAAGAAGAGACTGCTGTATGGCTTGGGGCTCAGACTGCTTGCCTGATTTGCAAGGGGGTGAGGTGAAAGACGGTTGGACATCGGCTGCAGGTGCCAACTGTGACCTTTCTGCAGTAGACTGGGTGGGAGACAATGTGAAGGAACTGGAGGCACTGTCAGCAGCAAACCAATCTACTATCGCCTCCACTTGTTCTGGCCTCATCACTTCTAGGGGCGTATGATGCCCTACCAAATACTGATGCAGGTTCTGTCGCCTACTCACACTTGAGGAAGGTGTTTCACTTGTGCGTGTAGCTGGCACAGATCGACCACGTCCTCTCCTTGCAACAGGAGCTCTAGCAGCAGCACCACCACGACCCAGGCCACGGCCCCTATTTGACGCTCTCCTCATATTTCTGAAATTTAAGATCTTGCCCTAGAAAGGTCTTTATTGAATAGCGGAACAAAAGAACAACAGTATCGCACGGGTGTATCTCACAGTCAAATATGCAAACTATGCCGCAATTTAATGTTTTTTACACCAAAAGGGTGTGTATTGAATAGCGGAATAGGATAAAAAACTGTGTATCTCACACGTACAAACACAGACTAGGCCCGATTAAATTTTTTCCTACCCTAAAGGGAGGATGAGGAAGAGGAGTATGGAACAGGCAGCACCCTCAAATCTTCAGAAGTATGAGATGAACCCCAAAAACTTGGAAAGGTGGATCTCACACGTACCGACACAGACTATTCCGCAATTTAATTGAGCCCCAAAGGTTTTTATAGAATAGCGGAATAGGAAATATGATCAAAAAAAGTGTATGTTTTTCACACGTACAGAAGCACACTAGGCCCCAATTACTATTGTTTGTACACCTAAAAGGATGGATGAGGAGGAGGAGGAGGAGGAGTATAGAACAGGCAGCACCCTCAAAGCTTCAGAAGTATGAGATTGTATTCACTGTACCCCACAAAGATTGTGTTCACTGTACCCCACAAAGATTGTGTTCACTGTACCCCACAAAGGTTTTGTTCACTGCACCCCACAAAGATTGTGTTCACTGCACTCCAAAAGGATTGTCTTCACTGCACCCCACAAAGATTGTGTTCACTGTACCCCACAAAGGTTTTGTTCACTGCACCCCACAAAGATTGTGTTCACTGTACCCCACAAAGGTTTTGTTCACTGCACCCCACAAAGATTGTGTTCACTGTACCCCCCAAAGATTTTGTTCACTGCACCCCACAAGGATTGTCTTCACTGCACCCCACAAGGATTGTCTTCACTGCACCCCACAAAGATTGTGTTCACTGTACCCCACAAAGATTTTGTTCACTGCACTCCAAAAGGATTGTCTTCACTGCACCCCACAAAGATTGTGTTCACTGTACCCCACAAAGGTTTTGTTCACTACACCCCACAAAGATTGTGTTCACTGTACCCCACAAAGGTTTTGTTCACTGCACCCCACAAAAATTGTGTTCACTGTACCCCCCAAAGATTTTGTTCACTGCACCCCACAAGGATTGTCTTCACTGCACCCCACAAGGATTGTCTTCACTGCACCTCACAAAGATTGTGTTCACTGTACCCCACAAAGGTTGTGTTCACTGCACCCCACAAAGGTTTTGTTCACTGCACCCCACAAAGATTGTGTTCACTGCACCCCACAAAGGTTTTGTTCACTGCACCCCACAAAGATTGTGTTCACTGTACCCCACAAAGATTGTGTTCACTGTACCCCACAAAGGTTTTGTTCACTGCACCCCACAAAGATTGTGTTCACTGTACCCCACAAAGGTTGTGTTCACTGCACCCCACAAAGGTTTTGTTCACTGCACCCCACAAAGATTGTGTTCACTGCACCCCACAAAGATTGTGTTCACTGTACCCCACAAAGGTTTTGTTCACTGCACCCCACAAAGATTGTGTTCACTGTACCCCACAAAGATTGTGTTCACTGCACTCCAAAAGGATTGTCTTCACTGCACCCCACAAAGATTGTGTTCACTGTACCCCACAAAGATTTTGTTCACTGCAACCCACAAAGATTGTGTTCACTGTACCCCACAAAGATTTTGTTCACTGCACTCCAAAAGGATTGTCTTCACTGCACCCCACAAAGATTGTGTTCACTGTACCCCACAAAGGTTTTGTTCACTGCACCCCACAAAGATTGTGTTCACTGTACCCCACAAAGGTTTTGTTCACTGCACCCCACAAAGATTGTGTTCACTGTACCCCACAAAGATTGTGTTCACTGTACCCCACAAAGGTTTTGTTCACTGCACCCCACAAAGATTGTGTTCACTGTACCCCACAAAGGTTGTGTTCACTGCACCCCACAAAGGTTTTGTTCACTGTACCCCACAAAGGTTTTGTTCACTGCACCCCACAAAGATTGTGTTCACTGTACCCCACAAAGGTTTTGTTCACTGCACCCCACAAAGATTGTGTTCACTGTACCCCCCAAAGATTTTGTTCACTGCACCCCACAAGGATTGTCTTCACTGCACCCCACAAGGATTGTCTTCACTGCACCCCACAAAGATTGTGTTCACTGTACCCCACAAAGATTTTGTTCACTGCACCCCACAAAGATTGTGTTCACTGTACCCCACAAAGATTTTGTTCACTGCACTCCAAAAGGATTGTCTTCACTGCACCCCACAAAGATTGTCTTCACTGTACCCCATAAAGGTTTTGTTCACTGCACCCCACAAAGATTGTGTTCACTGTACCCCACAAAGGTTTTGTTCACTGCACCCCACAAAGATTGTGTTCACTGTACCCCACAACGATTGTGTTCACTGTACCCCACAAAGGTTTTGTTCACTGCACCCCACAAGGATTGTCTTCACTGCACCCCACAAGGATTGTCTTCACTGCACCCCACAAAGATTGTGTTCACTGTACCCCACAAAGATTTTGTTCACTGCACCCCACAAAGATTTTGTTCACTGTACCCCACAAAGATTTTGTTCACTGCACTCCAAAAGGATTGTCTTCACTGCACCCCACAAAGATTGTGTTCACTGTACCCCACAAAGGTTTTGTTCACTGCACCCCACAAAGATTGTGTTCACTGTACCCCACAAAGGTTTTGTTCACTGCACCCCACAAAGATTGTGTTCACTGTACCCCACAAAGATTGTGTTCACTGTACCCCACAAAGGTTTTGTTCACTGCACCCCACAAAGATTGTGTTCACTGTACCCCACAAAGGTTGTGTTCACTGCACCCCACAAAGGTTTTGTTCACTGCACCCCACAAAGATTGTGTTCACTGCACCCCACAAAGATTGTGTTCACTGTACCCCACAAAGGTTTTGTTCACTGCACCCCACAAAGATTGTGTTCACTGTACCCCACAAAGATTGTGTTCACTGTACCCCACAAAGGTTTTGTTCACTGCACCCCACAAAGATTGTGTTCACTGTACCCCACAAAGGTTGTGTTCACTGCACCCCACAAAGGTTTTGTTCACTGCACCCCACAAAGATTGTGTTCACTGCACCCCACAAAGATTGTGTTCACTGTACCCCACAAAGGTTTTTTTCACTGCACCCCACAAAGATTGTGTTCACTGTACCCCACAAAGATTGTGTTCACTGCACTCCAAAAGGATTGTCTTCACTGCACCCCACAAAGATTGTGTTCACTGTACCCCACAAAGGTTTTGTTCACTGCACCCCACAAAGATTGTGTTCACTGTACCCCCCAAAGATTTTGTTCACTGCACCCCACAATGATTGTCTTCACTGCACCCCACAAGGATTGTCTTCACTGCACCCCACAAAGATTGTGTTCACTGCACCCCACAAAGGTTTTGTTCACTGCACCCCACAAAGATTGTGTTCACTGTACCCCCCCAAAGATTTTGTTCACTGCACCCCACAAGGATTGTCTTCTCTGCACCCCACAAAGATTGTGTTCACTGTACCCCCCAAAGATTTTGTTCACTGCACCCCACAAGGATTGTCTTCACTGCACCCCACAAGGATTGTCTTCACTGCACCCCACAAAGATTGTGTTCACTGTACCCCCACAAAGGTTTTGTTCACTGCACCCCACAAAGATTTTGTTCACTGCACTCCAAAAGGATTGTGTTCACTGCACCCCAAAAAGATTGTGTTCACTGCAGCCCACACACAGAAAAATGGATGTGGATCACTGACACCTGCCTATCTCCTATCCCACACCACACAGCAATATCGATTGTAGTTTGTAGAACACAGTTTCCCTAAAATTCAGCAGACTCTGTCCCTAACAGGATTGAGAAGAGATCGTAGATCAGGAGAACTAAGTGCAGACCCCACCCCACACAGCAATATCGATTGTAGTTTGTAGAACACTCTGACCCTAAAATTCAGCAGCAGCCTCTCCCTAACAGGATTGAGAAGAGATTGTAGATCAGGATTGAGTGCAGACCCCACCCCCCACACAGCAATATCGATTGTAGTTTGCAGAAGACACTGACCCTATAATTCAGCAGACTCTATCCCTAAAATGCCTACAACTCGCCCTGCCTAAACACTCCGACCTGTCCCTCAATTCTATCCGGACACAAATGGTTTTTTCCTGCCTATCTTTCCCTAATCAGCAGCCAGCACGTTGATGTGTGCTCTGTCCCTGATCTAAGCAGCATAATGACGCCGCTGCGGCTGCCTCGAACTTATAAAGACTTGGTCACATGCTTCAGACGGCCAATCACAGCTACTGAGACATTTGCAGGCATGGCTGGGATGGCTTAAGGCACACCAGTTAAACGATTGTTGATTGGCTGTTGAAAGCCCGCCATGAAAAGAGCGCCAAAGCATGCAAAACCCGGAAATAAAACGACCGAACACGGATTTTTACCCGAATATACAGTAAAGTGTCCGTGTTCGTGTTCGGGTAACAAAAATCCAATTATTCGGTACGAACACGAATAATACAGTCCGTGTTCGCTCAACACTAGTATTAAGCCATGGCTGTATACTGTATATCCGTGGTCTACAATTATGCAATATTTGCTCTTTATACAACATCCTACCAAGAGCTTTACAATAATAAATATACACTACTGTGCAACAGTTTTAGGCAGGTGTGAAAAATGCTGTACATTGCGAATGCTTTTAGAAATAGAAGTGTTAAAGGAGAAGTACAGCCAAAGCACATTTGAACGAACTGCACTCCTGTGACCCATTTTAAGCTGACAGCGGGCTGATGTCACAGAGGTGGTCCAGACTCCGGCAAGATCGCAACAATGAAGTTGGGATCCGCCCACATGCCTGGACTAGCAACAAGCTCAGCCTCTCAGCGAGTCAAAGAGAGGCTGAGCCGGCCACTCCCAGCCCCTCAACAGCTCAGCGCTCCAGTGATCAGAGCAGAGGAGAGGGCTGACAGTCACCAGCTCTCTACTCAGGAAGCTGTGAGAACCAAGCAATCGGCAGCGTTCAATTGTTCTCAGTGTTAGAGGCGCCAGGGGACGGATGGAAAAAAAAGTAACCCATACATATCTTTTAATAGTTTACAATTATCAATTAACAAAATGGAAAGTAAATGAACAGAAGAGAAATCCAAATTAAATCAATATTTGGTGCCAAATATTTTGGACCACCCTTTGCCTTCAAAACAGCATCAATTCTGCTAGGTACACTTGCACACAGTTTTTGAAGGAATTCGGCAGGTAGGTTGCTCTAAAGATCCTGGAGAACAAGCCATAGACCTTCTGTGGATGTAGATTGCCTCAAACACTTCTGTCTTTTCATTTAATCGCAGACAGACTCAATGATGTTTAAATGAGGGTTTTGTGGAGGCCAAACCATCACTTTCAGAAATCCTTGTTCTTCTTTATGCTGAATATAGTTCTTAATGATATTGGCTGTATGTTTGGGGTCACTGCCCTGCTGCAGGACACCATTAATCCTAACCAGATCTCCAACTCCATTTGCAGAAATGCAGCCACAAACTTGCAAGGAACCTGCATCATGCTTTACAGTTGCCTGCAGATACTCATTTATGTACCGCTGCCCTTTGGTGAACAAACTGCCTCTTGATACAGCCAAATATTTAAAATTTTGACTCATCAGCCCAGAGCACCTGCTGCCATTTTTCTGCATCCCAGTTCCTATGTTTTCATGCATAATTGAGTCACTTAGTCTTGTTTTCACATCAGAGGTATGGCTTTTTGGCCACAATTCTTCAATAAAGACCATTGGCCAGACTTCTCCAGACAGTACATGGGTGTACCTGCGTCCCATTGGTTTCTGCCAGTTTTGTGCTGATGGCACTGCTGGACATCTTCCAATGATGAAAAGAAGTAAGCATGATGTGTATGTCATCTGCTGCATTAAGTTTTCTTGCGCGACCACTGCATCTACAGTCCCCATCATTGCCCATTTCTCTGCGCTTCTTCAGAAGAGCTTGAACAGCACATCTTGAAACCCCAGTCTGCTTTGAAATCTTTGCCTGGGAGAGATCTTGCTAACACAGTATAACTACCTTGTGTACCTTGTTGCTGTGTTCAGTCTTTTCTTGGTGTATGACCTGTGACATGAAACTGTCTTCCACAGCCTCACCTTAGTAGCAGAGTTTGGCTGTTTCTTACCCAGTTTTAAGCCTTCTACACAGCTTTTTCTTTTTCAGTTAATAACTGTGTTTCAACCTCCATGTGGAATTGATGATCATTAGCACCTTCTTGGTATAATTGTTTAATCCTATACCTTACTCTAATCCTACAAAATCTCTGACTTTGTGCATGTGTGCAAAGTGTGTAAGTGTAAGAATTTAAAAGCCAAAGGGTAGTCACACCAAATATTGATTTAATTTTCCTCTGTTCACTCATTTTGCATTTTGTTATTTGATAAACTTTAACAATTAAAATGTATATATTTTTTTGAAAGCATTCTTACTTTACAGCATTTCTTCACATCTACATAAAAAAATTGCACTGTAATGTAATTGGTTAGTATTTTCTATCAGAGTCTTGGAGGTGGTGAACCTCCACTTGACATAAATTGTATGTCAAGGCAAAATGTAAAAAATGTAGTTCACCTCTGCAATACATGCACATCAACAAATTCTATCCCTTCACCCTGTAGGTACAAACATTTTTTTTTTTTTGGACTGACTGGTGTTAGGCCTGCCCTTTTGCTTTTGCTAAACTACTCAAACCCTCTCACTTTCCTCTTCTCTACAACATTGAGACTAATTGTCCCATGGTCCAAAATAAGATTTGATGTGCATGAGACACAAGACAGCATTACATTTATTACATAATCAACAGGTAATTCTGTACTTGTTTAACATATATAACAAATCAATTTCAATAGTACATTTAAAAGACCAAAAGGTAGCAAATATGAGAAGTTATTTGTTAGGGTTTACATGCACTTCTCTTGTTCAAAGTTTTTATTGATGTTTAACATAGAAAAACATAGGAATGTACAGTAACTGCCATACCATGAAATATAGTATACAGAAAACGCATGGTATGGTGCGCGTAACAAAGTTGAGATAACAATTAGCATTTCTTAAACAATGGAAGCAGTCTTAGAGGTAAGAGGTAAAGTAAGTTAGGTACCGAGTGTTGTCTTATTCCCCCTGGCACCCCAAATGGGAGCAATCTGTGCTCTGAGGGGAAGGCAACGCTGCCGACCATTATTTTACTTGTTCAATCAGTTATATTGAGCTTAATTCCAGATATAGAATAGTCTGCGTGGGAAGGTATGCTTCTGTTCAGGTATCACAATATGGATATTTCATAACAATTCAACTCTAAACACTAGGGTGTAAGGAGGCTCTGTCTAATCAGGAGGTTCTAGTTGTGAAAGAGTGTAGTCCAGTGGGTGAGCCCCTCTGGGTGAAAGGAGAAGTGCAGCTCTAGGCTGTTCAATGGTGGTTGTATAAGGATAGGCAAAAAAAAAAAAGAAGGGGGTTAGGTGGTTATGGTAGGAGAGGAGATTCCCCAAAGTCAGGGGGTAGGACGTGGGTGTCCATTTACATACACTTTTCATTCAAGTACCGATCACTCATCACTCCAAAATATAGCTTAAATGTACAGTAAGTACTTTATGTTCCCACTTTATAAACTTGCACCACTTCTCAGCAAATGTACCCCTGTGTATTGTTAATCCTTTCACCTCTGGCACTCTTTAACCCAAGACTAGGACATCAAGGTATTGGACTCTGAGGGTTTATGTTACTAAAGGCACATTTTTGCCAAAGCTTAGTGAATGTGGTATTATTTTACTTTGCAAAAAGGACCCAATCATGTGCAAGGATAAAAAAAAAATAGTTTTTGCTTTTATATTGAATAACGGAAGCCAAACAGCAGCCAACCTCATTCACTAAGCTTTGGGGAAAATTTCATGCAAAGTGCAAATTCCCTTGCAAAGTGAATGGTCTATTTGTCTTTAGTAAATCAACCCCGGATTCTTAAATCCATTACTGCTCAGTACCCTATTTCATGTAGGTTGCAAGTCATTGACTGGATTAACCATTAACTTATTCTCTCAGCAAAATAAAACATCCATATAAATCTTGTTATCAGCTAAAGCCTTTTTCTGGTTCCTGGAATAATGACACAAAATATCACAAACAGGAATCACTAAATATAATTTCCCCTCTCTCATTATCAGAAACATACAGTATTTTTACACTTTTTTTTGTACTAATCAAATATTTTCTAATCTTTTGTGGTAGAAGCTTACACTGTCATAATACTTTGAAATAATCTTTTAGTGCTACAATTCATTTCATTGTTAGGAACACTATATTAATAATTTTCTAAAGCTAGTTTACTACCTCTCCTTCTGTTGTATGATAGTGTTCTTTTTCTCAAATTCTTAGGTCCTTGCATATAGGAAGCATTCATATAGTTTTATAATATTCTCCACATTTCTTCACGGTTAATAGTGATAACTCCTAAATTTAACAGTGTTTTTTCTTTGCAGGATTTTTATTGCAATCTTTTAAAAGGGATTCCTAATGTGATACAAATACGTCTGTGCTTAAGGGGAGTATGCAATCTTTTCTAAGTTAACAGGTGGAGGTGAAGTATGCGATAATAAAATAATATATATCTTTATATATAAAACACAGAATTTAATGCAGCTCTATAATCACTAATGCATTCTTATTGTTTTTGTTAATGCAACCAGTGTAAGTTCCAACATTTGACTTGGTGGTCAGCATTTTCTACTCCCTGTACAGCAGAGCTCAGAATTGGTAAGCAAGAAGCAATACAAGGGGCCAGTCAGTTGGGCTGCAGTACAAGTTAGGAGGAAAGAGCAGAGTGATATAGAGATATTCAGTTCATCAGTGTGTTGGATTTCTTTTCACTGTCTGGTCACAGTGCAAGGTTGGGAAGAAGACCTGTTAAATGTTAAACTGTAGCAGAGAAAATCAGGTCCTTTTCCTTGACAGGCAGGTCTCTGCTATTTGGCAGAGTTGTGTATATCTGAGAAAAGGATGGACAAAAATGTAAATCCTTTTAGCAAGTAATATGCATATGTATTTTATGTGCATGTTTAGCTTCAAATTAAATAAAGCAGTCCCCTGGCTGAGGCCAGTTAAGGAAAGAAGTAGTCCCGGATATTTTTATGGTCTTCTTTTTAAAAAAAAATCTTTATTTATTTGGTATCGAAAATGGTACCGTACATAAATCATACAGATGAATATGTACGAAAAGTAACAAAAGTTCAAGTCTCAGAGAATAAATTATACATAATGACATGGTACAGGATTATCAATGACTGAAATAAAACAACTGACTTTATGAACTTATAACAGGGATAGGGTTTAGGTTGGTAGAGGGAACTGAAAGCGGATAGGGAACTTCTAATAGGGTTGAATATGTCATATGGGTGATAGCAGATTTGGGGGTAAGTGGGTAAAACAGTATGAGAATAAGATAGTTTGAGGGAGGGAGAGGACAGAAATAGCTACAGGCCGGACCTGCCATTTAGAGGTGGGGATAGAATAGAAAAAGGCATAGAAAAGTGGAGGAAAGAGAGAGGGAGAGGGATTAGGCAGGGGACAAGATACAGAGAAGTTATAGGTTGGTAGTATCAATCTACTGATCATGGTTGTTGCATAATGGCCTTATTCTCATATGTGGTTCTATATTCTGACCAGTACAACTATGTGTTCAGAAGTTAATCAAACGAATGATAAAGTTGGCAACTCTGAAAATCCTTGCGAATGCTTTATTAATTACATGACAGTGAGTAAAAAAAACATTCTAACGCATTTAGGCAGGAAGCCTTGATTACAACACACATTCAAATGAAACACAGAACATGTATATATATATATATATATATATATATATATATATATATATATACAAAAACTACACCTCCCCACTAGTCAGCTCATCAATTATACTCTGTGCAATTTAAATAAAAAAACAACAAAGTATTAAAATCACTTTAAAGGCACTTCAAGATACATAGAAGAAAGACAGATGCACTGCTCAGAACAGTGGAGCTGTTAAGTGAGTGGGTGATGGATTCCATAAACGGGTGCTCAGGCTCAGATGTCCTCCCGTCCACCAAATAGCAAACGAAGGATAGAGCCAGCAACTCCGAAAATCCTTGCAAATGCTTTATTATTTACATGATAGTGAATAAAAACAGAGGCTTACATGTTTCGGCAGGAAGCTTTGATCACAGCACACACTGAAATGAAACACAGAACATATATATATATATATATATATATATATATATATATATATATATATATATATATATATATATATATATATATATACAAAAACTCCACCACACCACTAGTCAGCTCATCAATTAAACAATATCACACACGGATGAGTAAATAGCAATACATTGTTGCTAAAAACCATTTAATAAAAAGATCCAAATCATGACAAAATTTCAAAACCAAAAGGCATTCTAGTTTGGAGGTTAAAAATCCACCACGCCTTTCTCTTAAGGAGTGTGCGGTGGATGTCTCCTCCACAAGGAGATTTCTGAACCCTTTCCAAACCATAAAAAACAAATGATTTCATATTGCTGGAGTGGACACATATAAAATGCTTTCAAGCATTGGACAAAGTTTTATCATTAGTATAGGAGACACCATGAAAGTGCTCACTAATAAATGTAAAAAGGGGTTAAAGGCTAGAGAGGGAGGCTATATCGGTGGTGTTTATCCCGACCCAAGAGACAAAAGGATTTTTTCAAACAAAATAGATATTAAAAAAAACCCCTTTATTTAAAGATACATTTTCTAAAATTTCGTACAACAGACGTACATTGATACAACCACCAACATATATATAAAAAAAAACATATATGTGGATCGCTATGAAACACCTTACCCACACCCAGCCCCACATATATATAGGATTATCCTACAGTTGTGCAGGGTAGGGGTCTCCAATGCATTTCGCCTGTACGGCTTCTTCAGGGAAAGGTAGGTGCCAAGGGTTCACAGAAATTCATAAGGTTGTTTGTAAAATCAGAGATGGTCCCACATATGTAAAGGCCAATCGAGCGTCCAGAAGCATTTAGAGGCTAAATTGTCCATATATAGGATCAAGTTTCCACAGACAGGATTCTACACTGCCCAAATTATCACACAAGTATCCATCCATTATAATCCAAAAGAAAGCATGGGAAGGTGACAGGGGCTTTTTTATCGATTGAACCATCCACTAGTAGCACAGCCCCTCCTATATTGGGAGCTATTCAGCTCTCCAGGGACACCAAGATTGCTGTGTCAGCCGACCAGATGGGCTAAAGATCTTCTATATATTTGCACTTTATGATCCATTTGCATCTCACTGATTGGCTGGAGTTTTTCATCTAGCAAGCTAATTGAGCCCACTACAGCAGTCCTAGCACTCCATAACATCTTGGAAAGGGGTGTAGTAGTAGTAGGGAAGTAGTAGTTCAGGGACTTAGCAAGATCATCATTAAGCGAGGCGTTTACTTTGAAGGATTGATAAGGTTTTTCGAAGACTCTCTAATAGACTCTGTCTTCTCCTGGATAGTACGTGGCAGATTTTCCTCATAAGTGATTATCAGCCCCATCAAGTCAAGTCTGCACTTAATGAAGATACTATTCCACTCGACCATGAATTTATCTGAATATGTAGCGAAGGGAAACTTTTTGATCCTTAGTCCTCTCGGAATCATGGATGCTCCAACATATTGTTTTAAACCTGTAGAGTCCAAACAAATTCGAGCTTCTTTAAGCAAAGCTGATTTTAAATTGCTAAACATTGTGGTGCAGGCAGTGTCTTCTGATACAGGTACAAGGTTTTTCATGTATACTTTGGATATCTTCATCTGTCAGTCCATTTTGTTCCTAATACTAAAAGTCTGTAATGCTAAAAATGTCTGTATTGTTGGCAGGTTGCAGATTTTCGAGTCATTGTGCCAACACTTTGGGCAGTATTTTGTCTCCTAGCCTATATCAGTCTCCCTGTCACAGGAATACATGGTTACACACCACAGGCTCATACAACTGTGGTTTGAATACCTGTCCTGTTTGTGACAATCATTCCAAGAACCATAAGACTGTTGTTTCTTGTGCTGCTGGAAAGTAATTCATGATTCGTGACTTTATTATTTGCGGCACGAGCAATGTTGTATATGTTGTGGAATATAATTCTTGTAACAAACAGTATGTCGGTTGCACATCAAGACCCCCTAGGGTAGGGATTAGTGAACGCTTTCACGGTGCCTCTTATACTAATGATAAAATATTGTCAAACATTTCAAAGCATTATTAAATATGTCTACTCCAGCAATCTGAAATCATTTGTTTTTTTATGGTTTGGAAAGGGTTAAAAAATCCCCTCGTGGAGAAGATATCCACCGCAGGCTCCTTGAGAGAAAGATGTGGTGGATTCTTGACCTCCAAACTAGAATGCCTTTTTGTTTGAATTTTCTTTATGATGTGGACCTTTTCCTTAAATGTTTTTTAACACCAGTGTGTCTTTGTAGCTTTCGTGTTACACATTGTTGCTATTAACTCATCCGTGTCGTTGTTTAAATTATGATATATATGTCTTACCATAATGTGAGTCCTAATGTTACTTCTTGAGTACTACACCTGTCATAGTGATTTTTAATTATATAATTGAGAAGCTGACCAGTGGGGAGGTGGAGTTTTTGTATATATGTGTTCTGTGTTTCATTTTAATGTGCTGTGACCAAGTCTTGCTGAAATGCGTTAGCCCCTTTTCTTACTCACTGCCATGTAATTAATAAAGCATTTACAAGGATTTTTGGAGTTGATGGCTCTCTATCATTCGTTTGGTTATCTGCTTTAAAGTGATTTTATTACTTTGTTTTGTCCGTAAAGCCTGAGAATGCAGGAGGAGAGTGGTGTCAGGTAAGTGTTTTGGGGGTGGAGGCACAGACACATGATGTTTTTTTTTTACCCTAATGCAGAGAATGAATAAGGGTAAAAAAAAACGTTTTGCCTTGGGAACCACTTTAAGGGAGCTAGTAAGGTCTTCTATTAGCATAGTGTCATTTATTCTTTCAAAGCACTCTTTTACTGTTGGCATGGAGGAGTTCTTTCAGAAGGGTGGAATCAATTCCTTAGTTGCATTTACCATGTGAATCAGGACTGACCCCTTGTAGTGATTAAGGGACATGAAGTTATGGTGTAATAAGAAAAACCCTGAACTCTATGGTTGGGATGGACAGTAAACTTTTGAGTGATTGTTGACACACAATTCCAGAAATTGTCAAGTTTGTGACAGGACCAGAAGATGTTGTGGATGTTTCCACTAGGGTCTCCACAATTCCAGTAGTGGAAAGAAGTATTGGAATAGAAATGGTGAAGTAGCTGAGATGTTTAGTATGAACATGGGAGGACTTTGTATTCTGATTCTTGATACTTGTTGCTGATAGACGATTTAGTAGCTAGGTAGAGGATTTTGGACTTTACCACTGGGGTGAAAATGGGGTTTAGATCTTCTTACCATTGCTTAAGAGGGTGGGAGATGTATAGAGGTTCTTCTGTAACAGTAATTTGTATGCAATCAAGAGGGTCCCCCTTTGAAGAAGTCGTCCTTGATGTAACATATAGGGCAAAGCTTATTCAGGCATCAGTTTAGAGCAGAGGATTTCATTTGTCCCAGCTGCAGCCTGATCTGTCTCTATACCTGAGCTGTTACCCAGATACTAGGTGAGCTTCGGGAGCCATCCCGCTCTGTGCACTGATGTTCTGCCAAATAATTAGCTAGAATTGTGAGTGTTTTTTGTTTTTGTTTTTCTAGAATAAATGAATGAGGGTTTTAATACAGAGAGCACTATTAGTCGTTTTCCTTTTTTATCCTTTTGTGGGCTATATTTATATATTTTTTTGCTGCCTTAAGGAGAGCAAACCCACAGCAGTGAGCCAGTTACTTGAAGCTGATCCCGGAATAGGTGCCTTTAGACCTTTCATAATTTAGAAAGGCTAGCGGCCATCTTTAGTCTGTTCACTAGTGGAGTTCTATTTTTACTTGCACTTTGGGATGCACAGAGGAATTTTGTTTGGATGGGAGATTTATTCTTGCTTTTTGATCTGGACTGGCAAGTGGGTAGACTATTTATAATTGTTTCTAATTACAGGAACTCACTGTCTCTTATGAACATATACACTAAGTTTTCAATTATCAGAGACATACTACATGATATAGTTATATAAGTATATATATTTTTATTGCACTTTTTTCACTTTAATTCATATTTCACAAGATGTGTTTAGGGCAGCACTTCTGATACTGTTTGTCTATGAAAGTTGGTAGCTTTGTGTGCTGCAGCTTTTTTCTTCACATATATATTCATATATAGGTGAACGCACAGGGATTTGGTTTTTGAATCGAGACGATAAGTTTGACTGGACCATTTTTGGAGCATTCAGGCTGTTGTTTAAAGTCTGTCTCAGGGGATGGGGGAGGGGGGATTGGGAAGACAGGAAGTGAAGCAAATGGCCCTGTCTCCAGTCCCAGGCTGGCAAGACTGAAATTGGCAGAGGGAGAACCTGGGTTAACCCATATGTGAGCATGGATATAGTGGTAAGTTCTGAATTTGCTTACTTTGCATTGTGAGATATAAGATGGTCTTGGATTCCAGGCTGAAAGGCAGTGTTCCCAGTAATAAGGAGCCTTGGAGATGTTTTTGGTGAGAGGTCCTTTCTATGTAGGTAAGAATTGGCCCTGGTCCAGGTGGGTGTCAAAGTAGGGAGGGGGTTAGGAGCTTTTGGTAGCGTCGACTCACACCATGGTACAATGTGTACAAGGGATATCAGATATCAGCCCAAAGTTTAAGACTATAGTGTTGACACCAGTCTATGATTCTACTCAGGTGTGAGGTATGTACAATTTGATGTCAGGTAGGGATATTCCACCCTCATTCATAAGGTGTTAAAGAGTAGTGTGTTTCAGTCTGGTTTGGTTTGTTAGTCCACATACATTCAGTGATAATTGGTAGTATTTTATTGAGGAAAGAGGCAGGACTAGATATGGGAGGTATTTGTACTAGGTATTCATGGTATAATGCTTTGCTTAACCGTTTGCCGACCGCCGCACGACTATTTACTGCGGCAGTCAGCCCTGTACAGGCAAACCTACGTAGGGCTACGTCGCTCGCCTACGAGCCTCTAGGAGGCAAGCACGCACCACCGGAGGCGCGCTCCCGCCCCCACTCGTTCACTAACATCCCCGCGCGAGTGACCGGCGGCTCCGATGTACGCAGGTCACTCGCGATCTCCCGCTGGAGAGGGAGAAAGGCAGGCGGCTAATGTAAACAAAGCCGCCTGTCATTCTCCCTGGTGTAACTGCAGAGATCATACGATCCTGCTATGTGGGATCGTATGTCTCTGTGGTTACATCACAAGCCACGCCCCCCACAGTTAGAATCATGCCCCTAGGGATACAATTAACCCACTGATCACCAATAAAGTTAACCCCTTCCCTGCCAGTGTCATTTTTACAGTAACAGTGCATATTTATAGCACTGATTACTGTAGTAATGTCACTGGTACCCCCAAAAGTGTCTAAAATGTCAGTCAAGGGATCTGTCCACCGCAATGTCACAGTCCCGCAAAAAAAAAAACGCAGATCGCCGCCATTATTAGTAAAAAAAAAACTATAAAAATTACATAAATCTTTCCCGTAGTTAGTAGACGCAATAACTTTTGCGCAAACCAATCAAAATACGCTTATTGCAATTTTTTTTACCAAACATATGTAGCAGAAAACAAATTGGCCTAAAATGTTAAAAAATTTTGATTTTTACATTTTTTTGGGGAATTTCATATAAAAAAATTTGAAAAATATTGTTATTTTTTCAAAATTGTCGCTCTTTTTTTGTTTATAGCGCAAAAAGTAAAAATTGCACAGGTGATCAAATACCATCAAAAGAAAGCTCTGTTTGTGGGAAAAAAGGACGTCAATTTCATTTGGGTACAGCGCCGCACGACCGTGCAATTGTGTGTTAAAGTCACGCAGTGCCGAATCGCAAAATAGGCCCTGGTCTTTGAGCAGGAAAATCTTTCGGGGCTTAAGTGGTTAATGATGTTGCACCTGCCTAACCAGGAAAAGGATTTTTGAGACCAAGCAAAGAGATCAGTTTCGATTTTTTGTATGGAGGGATTAATTGGGATAATTAAGGAGGTGATAACTGAATTTCCAAATATTTGATAAAGTGGGAAACTTGTTTGAATGGGAAGTTTTGTTGTAATCTAACATAGTGGGATTGTGAGAGGGAGTTTTACGCGCTTTGGTTTTTCGAAAGCTGACCTGGAAATTTTAAAGGTAGCTGTAGGTTTATATTTCTTTACATGAGTGAAGTTATTGAAACATGTGGAAAACTAATAAAGAAGAGGAGATCATCCATGAACACGGCCACCTTATGTTGTGTGGGGCCAACCTGGACACCCTTAATGTTTGGATTTACCCTTATTCTCCTCATGAATGGTTCTAATGTTAGGAAGAAAATCAGAGGGCATTCCTTTTGTGCCCTGTTTGTTAATTGACAGGGAGCTAAGATTTCTGGTCTTCTTGACCTAAAAAGGGTATTGCTGCTCCACATACTCGCTCGCACTTCAGAGGAGTAAACAATGAGGCAGAAGTTAAGCACTAATTAACCTAAAAAAATAGCTTAGTGAGTGTTTGATCAATTAAAAAAGGAGATATGGGTCCTTGAAAATAATTACGTCACAAGAAATGTGTTCATGGATGCATGTAGAAATTATTATGAAGAATTGGGAACAGAGATGATTTGGTAGGAAAAAATGATAAAGCAGCCATATTTGCTCATTGTATATTCACATTCCCTGCTTTATGCTTTGCAGTGCACACAATGGCTATGTATTACAAATCCTTCACACAATGCAAGTCTATGAGTCATCCAGCTCACTTAAAACAATACACCTCATACAAGACATTTCATCCCACCAGTTGTGAAGGAGCAACATCAGCCAAAATCTTTTTTAGTTAGTCAGTCTTGTTATAGTGGGGAAGCATTCAAATCTCTGTTTAAGGTTTTTTTGCTGATGTCCTTGGCCTATTGATGACATCTCCCCTCACATTCTGTCCTAATGACACGGGTGGCACAGTGGTGTAGTGGTTAGCACTTTCACCTAGCAGCAAGAGGGTCGCTGGTTCAAATCCCAACCACGACACTACCTGCCTGGAGTTTGCATGTGTTCCCGGCGTGGGTTTCCTCCGGGTACTCCATTTACCTCCCACACTTCAAAGACATGCTGGTAGGTTAATTGGATCCTGTATAAAAAAAAATTGGCCCTACTATGTATGTATGAATGTGAGTTAGGGGCCTTAGATTGTAAGCTCCTTGAGGGCAGGGACTGATGTGAATGTGCAATGTATATGAATAGCGCTGCGTAAATTGACAGCGCTATATATAAGAACCTGAAATAAATGACATCATTTTCATTAGTATAGAAAATGAGGGTATGTCTTTATAACTGGGAAACAATACCAGCCAACATAGTGTCCTAAAACCCTGTTTTTTTTTTTTTTTTTTAATAATTTTTATTGGATTTTCAGAAAATAAAGGGTGTGTACAAACATCATAATGAAAATATGCCATATACATGTAAATAACAGCAGATAACTCTGGACGTGAAACTCACATCCACTAACTTACATACTTCAACTTGAATAATTACCAATACACTGCATTGCAACAACATGCCATTGAGCAAATGAAATCGCTACAATAAGCCTTACATATTTTAGACCGCCTCGGCCTTCCAGAATGGTCGGTTCCCACGCGGCCCCCAATTGGGAACATTATGCGCCACGTAGGGCCGACCAAGCCCAGGCCCTGTATAAAGGCGGGTAACAACACAGAGAGGGGACAGAAAGGGTAAGAAAGGACACTTTATGAGAACAGGTGAGGTAGTAGAGCATAAAATAATTCACTTAAGAAGCTCTATAAGCTTCCCACAACTGCCATCTAGCTTTGAAACTTTGAAACGTCAAATTGGAACTTGACAGAATACTTTCATATTCATGAGATTCATCTACAATTTGAACGACCTCACGAAGGGAAGGTGATACATTGCTCTTCCCGTTGCGAGCGATGACCAATCTCGCTGCATATAAAATATGCTGTACAACTACTCTGCACATCGGTGGGTACCAATCCAGCCCGATGCCCAATAGTGCTAGTTCGGGGTTCAATTTGTTCAGGATACCTGTGACCTCCACTATCAGTCTGTGTACCGAGGACCAATAACTCCTTAGTGACATGCACGTTCAGAGCATATGGAAGAGCGTCCCCACATGTCCACAATCTCGCCAGCACAGGTTAGAGTAAGATCGATGGAACTTTGCTACAATGTACAGGGTTCTGTACCATCTCAAGTGTATTTTCATCGCTCCTTCTCTAAAGTTAGCACACCTAGTCAATGAGTAATTCAATCTTAAAGCTTTTAGCCACTGTGCATCAGTGAATGTCCTGTTCAAGTCCCTTTCCCATTTCAATTGGTGATATGATTTGGTAAACTGCATACGGTCCTGCATGGCATTGAAGAATACACCAATGCCATGTTTGGATGAGGGAGCAGTGAAACAGTACTCGAAAACTTGTCTTGGGAAGGGAATATATGTGTTGGGTAAAGTTTGAGCGATGTGTAAGATACGTTTGTAAGTCAAGTACTCTGTCTTAAAGTCCGGGAACTTGGCACAAAGATCCGAGAACGGGATGTAATCGGATTGGGAGTGTAAGTCTGAGATTAAAGATAAACCATATTTAGCCCAGTGAGTCACATACAAGTCTGGTGATAGTGCCTGAAGTGTGGATAGTGGGATAGGCATACGGTGGTGGTCAGAAGAGTTGGAAGCTTTCTCCCAAAAATATTTCCAAGCCAATAATGTAGCGGAAATGGTAGGATGGGGGTCCAATGGCCGTTTACTAGTTAGATTCACGGCCAACATTAGGTCAGCCAATTTCACTTGTGGAACACTGAACTGTTCCAGGGGGCACCACAATGGCAGGTTGCCAGTGGAGAACCAGGATTTAGACTGTGCTAGAATGGCCGCCATGTGATAGACTCTCACATCTGACACTCCCAATCCTCCCACCCGAACATGTTTGGTCAATGTCTTATGGGACGTCCTGGGACTCTTGTCTAACCACAAGTAATTACTAACAATGGATTGTAATGCCTTGTAGAAGGCAGTCGGAGCTATAATAGGGAGGGCCCTGAACACATATAGGAGTTTTGGTAAGATCAGCATTTTGAATGCCGCGTTCCTCCCTGACCAGGAAAGGAAAAATTTCCTCAATCTCAGTAGATCCTGCGTCGTGGCGTGGAGCAGGGGGAAAAAATTGGTCCTGTAAAGAGTATCCGGTGATGTAGTCAGTTTAATACCTAATTAGTCCAATGATTCCTTTTGCCACTGATAATGTACTACCTATTGGATTCGTGTCTGCATACTGTGTCCCACATGTATCCCTAGGAGATTGGACTTAAGCTCATTGACTTTGTAGTAAGAGACTGATTGTAACTCTCCCAGAATGCTCTGAACATGCAATAGAGACTTCTCGGGGTTCGTGCAGGCCAATATGACATCATCTGCGAATAGTGAGATAACATGAGGGGGGGGGGGAGTCTGCCAGTTTAACAGTTTAACACCCGTGACCTAAAACCCTGTTTTGAAGAATACCCTTTTTTTTAACCACTTGCTGACTGCCCTATAGCAGTTTATCTGCTACAGGGCAGCAGCTGTGCGTTGGATCACGAATACATACTGTACGTGATTCTGAACTTCCTTCATCAGGGGGTGCATGCAGGCTGCTTCTGCTGTGATTATTCACAGCAGAAGCCGATCTGCGGGTGCCGGAAACTTGATGTCCTCCGGCACCCGCCGATAGTTGGGCAGAGACTCAGAACGTAGCTCTGCCTATGTAAACAAAGCAGAGTTCTGTTCTGACAACGAGGAAGGGATGGATATTGTGTTCCTGCAAAGCAATAACTAAAATCCATCTCTTCCCCTAGTAAAATCAGCACACATAGTAAACACAGACTCTGGCTAGGCACAGAGTTAACCCTTTGATCACCCTAGATGTTTAACCCCTTCCCAGTACAGTGACAGTGCATATATTTAGCACTGAAAACTGTATTAGTCTTGGTTCGCGCAAAGTGCCTAAAGTGTCAGTTAGTGTCCGAAAAAAAAAAATTCCAGTATACCATGTTTGTAGACGCTATAATTTTCACATGAATCAATATATTTGGATTTTTTTTAACAACAACATGTAGCAGAATACATATTGGCCTAAATTTATAAAGAAATATGATTTTTTAACTTTTTTTATTGGAAATGTTTTATAGCAGAAAGTAAAAAATATATATTCTTTTTCAAAATTGTTGGTCTTTTTTGTTTATAACACAAAATATTAAAAAACACAGTGGTGATCAAATACCATCCAAAAGAAAACTCTATTCTATTTGTGGGGAAAAAAATTACATAAATTGAATTTGGGTACAGCGTTGCATAACCGCGCAATTGTCAGGTAAATTAAGGCAGTGCCATATCGCAAAAAGTGGCCTGGTAATGAAGGGGGGTAAATCGTCTGGATGTCAAGTGAGTAAACAAAACACTGCCTCTACATAGATTGAAATGAAAAAAAAAAGACACAACTGTTCATTTTTACAAGCAAGAATTAAGTGACAACAGTGTCTGCAATGAAGTAGCACAACAAGCTCTGTCACTTAGCTCATGATATCTTGTTGTGCCTCTAGTAAAATAGGCTTGTATGCTGAGAGTTACCACTCTTCCTACTTTGCATATAAAATTGCAATAACTGCTTAGTTGATTTTACTACAATCCCCAGAACGCTAAAAAACTGCTGTGTGCTTTTGAAATATAAAAAGAAAAACAATAAAAGCAGAATAATACTTAACTAGTTGACTATAGGAATAAGTGTATCTATGGTTAAAATCTGCAGTCATTATGTTCCTTTTCACATTGTATTTCAGGTATTTCTGAATTAACTGAATTCTGAATGCTCTTGAAGCATGTACGCTTACTTTGTGAAGATCCCTACACATTTACTTTCTTGAATTCTCTGACACATATCCACTACGCACTGTTAGTAGTCACTGCTGTGTGGCAGAATTCACAGATCCTGCCTTTTAAACTGCAGAAGTGCTGAAAGCGGGAGCTTCAGGTGGCAGAGTCAGTACAGGAATCACTATTTGCAGGCATCGAGGACTATGGAGGACTATGGAATACGTAGAAACTGAAAGTAAACTGTAGAGGAGAAGTTAAAAAATCATGCCGGGAATCCAGGACATTGTGCGGAGAGATGGCCAGCAGACGGGCAACACTAACAACTAATAAGCAGATTTTTCAAGTAAGCATCTACAATAGAATATCATTAAATATTTTGTAAGTGCTAAAGACTCTCTTGCTACATAAAAACAAAAGTGGAGCATTACATTTGTAAAGACATTGCAGTTGTTTTGCCCATAGCATATTATCTGAGTATCCATAAATAGGCTGTACTTCCACATGTTCCATTATCATTCTCATTAACCACATCCCATCCAGCCTATAGCAGAATGGCGGCTGAGAGGGGGATCAGTTATCTTGACTGGGTGTCATATGATGTCCAACAGGATAAGCCGCCAGGGGGCATGCAGAGCGGTTTTTGGTGGTTCAGTGTGTTGCTCTGACACACCACATCTCTGATCTCGGTAAAGAGCGTATGACATAGGCTATTTACCACAAGGTCAGCTGTGACCTATTACAACTGATCACAGTGGTAATCAGGAAGTGCCAGTAAACGGCTTTCCTCAGTTCATGCTGACAAGGCGCGAGGAGAGCCGATCAGTGGGTCTCCTGACAGGAGGGGGGGGGGGGGTCTGCGCTGATAGTCAGTGCATTCATTATCAGTGCAGCCCCAATCAGAGGTGTCCATACCAAATGCCAATCAGTGCCCATCACAGATGCCAATTACTGCCCATCAGTAATGCCTGTCAGTGCCAGTCAGTGTTTATCTGTAATGCCTGTCAGTGCCTCCCCATCAGTGATGTCTGTCAGTGCCCATCAGTGCCCATTAAAGCCATGTATCAGTGCCTATCAGTGCCGCCTATCAGTGCTGCTTATCAGTGCCCATCAGTGGTACATATCAGTGCCGCCTATCAGTGCTGCATAATAGTGCCTTTTCACCAGTGCCCATCAATGCCCCCTTATCAGTGCCACCTCGTCAGTGCCTGTTAGTGAAGGAGAAAACATACTTATTCACAACATTTTATAACAGAAACAAGGAAACACTTTTTTTTCCAAAAGTTTCGGTCTTTATTAATTTGTTTAGCAAAAAAAAAAAACAACCCAGTGGTGATCAAATACAACCAAAAGAAAGCTCTATTTGTGGGGAAAAAAATTATAAAAATGTAATATGGGTACAGTGTAGCATGATTGCGCAATTGTCATTCAAAGTGTGACAGCGCTGGTCTGGGTGGGAAGGGGGTGAAAGTGCCCTGTATTGAAGTGGTTAAAGTTGGTTTACTGTCAGCTAAAATCATTGGTACCATTTTTTTTTCATAAATTAAATAAAATAATAAATTACATTTTTATTCAATGTTTCACAAATTGGTAGATACCCTTGAATTTCCTTGCTATTTTTTCTGTTTGTGAACTTATAAAGTTTTGACATAATTACCTTCATGATGGATCACTCCACCAAAATACTGTACTAATATACTGATGCTGCATATGATCATCCTGCCAAAAAGAAAATGCACAAAAAAATCACTTATGTCCTCCCGATCCCAGTGCCAGCCCACTATGTCTATATTCTGCAACACCACATTGCTACTTTTGTGTGGGCCAAGCTGAAACCACGTCTCCCTAAGGCTCCGTTCACATCTAGGCATTTTGGGGCGTTTTTGGGGAGTTTTTCTGCTCTAGGATCAGCTCTCAAAACGCCCAACAAGACAAATCCTATTCATTTCAATGGCCCCTGTTCACATCTGAGCGTTTTAACGCTGTATACAAAACGCCCAACGCTCAAAAAAGTACATGAGCTTCTTTTTGGGCAGATTACAGGCGTTTTCCATTGATATCTATTCAATCAAAAAACGTCTGCACAAAAAACGCCTGTAAATCGCGGTAAAAATCGCGGTAAAATCGCGGTAAAAATCGCTGTAAAATCGCGGTAAAAAACGCTCAGGTGTGAATGTAGCCTAAAACAACTCTCTTCGCGCCCAAACTTAGAGGAGGCTTGGGATTGCCAAACATCTTGAAATACTACCTGGCAGCGCAATTGGCCCAACTCCCCAAACACCTGTCTTGTATCTGATCCGAGGCCAAGAGGCTGAGAGGGCTCCCCTTGCGGCTATGTGCGGTACACCCCTGAAGGTGGTACAGGAGGTGTAGCGCCCAAAGAAGCACAGGTTGCCAACAGGGGGGTATGAAAGAGCTGAGCCGGTGATCACATGGTAGATGCTAGAGATGACAGGATACACAGCAAGACAGATGTCTCTCGGGAAACTCCAGATGTACTTGGCAAACTTGTGCACACAGGAAACAGTAGTAGAAGCCAGGCTGAGGGTCAAACATGGGCAATTCGTCCGGAGGCAAAGGCAGGTAGCGGAAACAAGAACTTGGCAGAGGTCACAACAAGAAGGTAGTCAGGTAGTAATAGCAAAGTCCATAATGTGAACCAGGGTCATACACTGGAAGTCAGAAAGGTAATTAATAGCAAAGTCCATAAAGCAAGCAGAGGTCATACACCGGTGATCAAACAGAAGAAAGGTTGGTAGAGCAATTCAGAGGGTCAACGCCAGGAGAAAAGATCAGACAGGTCAGGAACAAGCCTGGTCACAACAGGAAATCCAAGGTAAGAACACAGAGGCTCTGTAACACAGAAAGGCTGATGACAATCCAGTGTGGATTATGTATCCACAATCCATAATGGCCTCATCTGTCACATTATGCGTGCGCTATTGTGCACAAGCGTTCACTGATTCACACCGCTGCCCACTTAGCCATTCTTCTGCCAATGCCCATGCATACTGGAATGTGCCTGATGCACCCATCTCTAGTATTGGCAGCAATGCCATTTCCCTGACAATACCATGCTTCTAAGGAAAAACCCTTGTGGATGGCGCTGGAATCAGTGGACTGGGAACCTGTATCAGTGCCATCTGGAATAGACTCAAAACTCACTTTGGTTTACAATCCCCACACAAGCCTCTTCTCTCTTTTCTCGCAACCCTACATTTTATCCGGCCTGAGCACCACCCACCTCTTTCTCTGCTTGGAACTTGGCTGGCCTTTTCCGGGTGCACAAATTTTTCACCTCTACCTCAATTTTGTTATTCCCTTCTCTACATGAATCTTATTACATTTCCTCCTCTGAACTCTTCCGCTACCTCCAAATAAAACAGGATCTCCAAATTTCTACCACATTACTCCCCTCACTGCTTTCGCAGTTGCACCCAAATAGGTACACACCAACATATCTGGTGGGAATGCCATACGGGCCTTCTGGCCAGAAATTTTTGACATTCTCACTAAGCTTTTTGAAACACCCTTAGCTCCAGACCCCTCTGTAGCACTTCCTAATACAAAACCTGCAAGACTTTAGTGACTGAGAATTTGAACTACTACTCCAGGTCACCACTGCATCTAAACAGACGATAACGAGGGCATGGAAAACCCCTTCTCTTAGTGCCCTTGAAGTTGGCAACTGTGTCACTCAAGCTATGATGCACGCTAATATTGCAGCTGTTTTTTTAGATAAGGTTGCCAAATTTGATAAGCTTTGGGATCCATAGGTGACTAACTTCCTACCCCCTAACTTAAATTCCATTCTGCTGCTTCCCTGAACAGTTTTAAGTATTCGGGACATCCACCTCCCTCTTCCTTACTTCCCTTCCTTCTTCCTCAAACCTTTCCCTCTCTTTCTCTTCTCACACTCACCGCCTATAACTCCTTACTCAGCCTCATGTCTTCTTTAGTCACATTCAGAAACTAAAATCCCCACATAGAGCCTGCCTTTTCCACTATTTGTGGGCCAATGCACCATGGCAGCCTACTCACATAACCTTACTGACTATTTATCCAGGTAAGTTCTAGCTCCCCCACTCAACAAGCAGGGTATATTATCTTAGAATGACTCTGAGGTGCATGCCTCCTACTATCCCCCACTGCGCCTTATTTTTAGAAACGTCATAGGCTTAGAGTATGTTATAACATTATGTTTGATAATGTTGCCTGATCTTTACTTGTGTTGCTATACTCACACTCATTGTCATCCTCACATTTGACTGGATGTGTTCTTTGTTGTAAGCTCTATGTCTCAAAATGATATTCTTTTCATTGTACTTTGTTTTTGGTTATCAATAAAATATTTGAACACAAAAAAAATAAAAACTTGTAGCCAAACATTTTTCACAAAATCTCTACTTTTTACAAAAGCTTGATACAATGTTGTCTAATAAAACAAAGAACATGGGATAGCATGGGATACCATTCTTACAATCCCTCCCCAACAAACTGTCAGGCTATGACTATGCTGTTCTTCCTCCATTTTCTTCTCCATCCTCCACCTATTGCAAGTCATCCAATGTGCAATTTGGATGAAAAGGGTTGAGTAATTATGCCTAGGTTTTGATTTGATGCCTGTTTGAAATCCACAACAAACAAAATTCAGCAGTGAACCCCACTGAAGTCTGTGGGGGCAGAGTTTGATAGTGGGGAAGTTTGATACTACGGGGGAGATTTACTAAAGTTGGATTACTCAGAATCTGGTGTAGCTGTACATGGCAGCCAATCAGCTTCTATCTTCAGCTTGTTTGTATAAGCTTTGGCCATTAAACCTGGAAGCTGATTGGTTTCTATGCAGAACTGCACCAGATTCTGCACTCTCCAGTTTTAGTAAATCTCCCCCTACATTCTGTCCATTTTCAAAGTTAATAGGTAAGCTATTGTCAAAAAAGACATTATGAACTGGGTATAGCCATAGAGAATATTTAAAGCAAAAAAAAAAGTAAAACATTTAAATTCTGTACAATGGGAAAATGATCTTTAAGTGTGACTTTGAGGAGGACCTTGAAAAAAAAACAATTACATTCTTGTGAGGTGCCTTTAATGGCTAAGTTCACCTATTTAGGAAGAATTTCACTTGTCATAATAAATAGAAGCCTTTTCTAATGTCCTTTCTGCTCATTCCATCCCAATGTGTTTACTTTTCACTTACCTCGTCCATGGAAGCTTTGAATTTTCAGCTCTCTGTTTGAAATTTTAAAAAATGCATTCTGAATCCATCACTTACTGTAGATCATATCCCATCATGCACTGCTTTAGTGCATCACAGAATAGGCATGTGTTACCACTCTAGACCACACCTCCCTCATTACTATACCCCCTCGTGTTTTTTTTCCACCCATGTTCCTCCAATCTGATTGTACAATATCCTTTAGATCTACCATCAACTATGTAGTGCAAGGGCCTGTCCGATATGATACAAATTTAATGGATTGTTCAGGTGGGTCCTCTTATTACATAGTTTTGTTAACTCCAAAGGAAATTGTACAGAGATTGTACAATTAGATAATGTAATTAAAGGTGCTTATTCTGCTATAGTGACTCGTGTGAATGTGAAGCTGCCCTCTTTAAAGTGAAACATTTCACCTTCAATAAATATAAAAAGAAAATAAAATGGCTCTAACCCAAATGTCCATTAAATTACAAATATTATTATCCATAAATTGTGCATAATATTCCCCACACCAAGTGAAGAAATCTTCTATATTTGGCAGATGTTCTTCCAGTAGTGCAACAACTCACACCACCACCCCCATAAAAAAATGTGCGCTCACCACCAGCCCAGTGATCTCTAAATTAATAAAGGTCAATAAGCACTGTGGGATTGGCCATATACACCTCCAAATCGATTACACCATTCCTTAGTAGATCTTCTGAAATATCATCCTATCATCTTTTATTCGCTCCAGGAACTTTGAACTACCAAACAAATAAAAGCTAAGTGTAGTATTTTATTATTCCAGATAAAAAGCATAAAAGTATTCCACTCACGTTTAAAAGTGCCCAGCTTTGGCACCAATATAAACAGCCTTGCCAGGAACTTGCACCGCCCTACCTCTATGAAGGGACTAGACTAGGAACAAGCATGCATTTCAAAGACCGGAAGTTAAGGCCTAGCGTGACGTTAGAATGGACCCCCGACGTCACGTCTAGGCCGAACTTCCAATTTTTAATAAAATGATTTAGAACTGGATCAAAGAGGACTATGAAATATCCACTACTACTTGAAGGGGCCTATTTTCACAAGATTTCAAGTGACATTGGCAACCTTTCATATTGAATAGGCTGCCCTAACATAATGCATGTTAGCACGCATTATAACGTGCATTAACTATAAAGAAGTAAATGGCCTCTAAAGTTTACATATACATTAACAACCCTGCCAGTGCCTACAACCCATATGCTAATGTCAGCAGCACTTCCTATGCTTTATTTATCACAACTAAGGCACATTGTCAGTATGACTGCTGATAATGGTCTCTTTTCTGCATCCCTGGCCCAGTGGATGTCAAGGTCTGAAGGGCGACACTTTTTGGAATTTGGATCCCTCTTAAAAAAAAACTTGGTTCCCAAATATCTGGACTGCCACATGAATAAGTAAGGGGTACATTGTACCCCTGATTATTCAATCACACAAAAAAAATACAAAGTAAAAAAAACAAAACTTTTTTTAACATCACTAAAAAGGTCTTAATTGAAAAGAAAAAGCCTCATGATGTAAATACATCAGCCAATATCACTCAGTATAAATCTACATCAGTCATAATGAGTGATGCTGGTTGATCCGCTTAAACAAAACAATAATCTGCCAAGATGATGCACTCCCAAAGAACTCTCACCATGAATGACAACAGCTAAATGCAAACAAAGGGGCGGGGGATATTGGATGACATAATTGCCCAAATATGGTCATCATGACACATGGGAGGGATGGGATTTATGGGAGCCCCATTATTTTAAAGGGGGCTTCTAGGTTATGATAAGCAATCCTCACATAGTACCCTACATCCATTGGACCAAGGATATTGAGAAGAGGCCCTTGTCTCCATCAACATCTCCATCAGCATGATATGGTATGGTTCAAGAAAGGGTGCGCATGCTCACTGCCCCAACTTTGCTTGCCAGCCATGCTATATGCTCGATAAGAGTCTGGTATAGATTTTGGAGGACCCCATGATTTATTTGCTTTTTGCATGGGGTACTCTCTTAAAATATATATCAATCCCTCATCAATGAGAAGGCATGGAAGAAAAAGTCTTGGATGCTTTGTTTACAAATAGAAGAAAGTGACCCTGAAATGCCTTTTAACAGAAATTTTAATGGCATTTTTTTTCTTTGTAAATGTCACTTTTGCTTTAGCACATTGTACAGGTGCAGCACTTCACGTGCAGGTTTAGGGCATCCCCTACAATGTTACTAAAGAAAGTGTGTGTTTTAATTTTGCCCTTGAAGCTTTTTTTAAAGAGCTTTTCCCTTCTGAACTAAATTTTTAAATATATTATGGTTATGTATTCGGGCTATGGTTCCTATTTAAATAAGAACAAACACGAAATTAAATTATTTGGTGATATAGAAAGGTGGGATTAAAGTCATATATGTTTTTGGGTTTTTAATATATGCCTGTTATATCCAACAGAAGAGGATTTCCTCCCATAAATGGGTCTTGAGGAAGCTACGCTTACAACGAAACGCGTTAACCTCCCCTGTGATCAGTGGAAAAGCTCTGGTACAGGACATGTGTCTCCTGGATTTGGTGGAACTGTCCGTCCCCTTTTGGGTATAGGGGAACTACTGTACTAGAGCTTTTTTCCATGCTTCCTTAGTTTAAGATGTTTTTAATTTGTCTTAGTTTTTATAATGTTTTTGATGTAATTTTAAGAATATAAATAATTATTTTACTATGTGAATTAATTAATAAAATACTTTTTTTATATTTTTATAAGAATGAAGTGTCCGGTCTCCTGCAAATGCCATTAAAGTCTGCTTTTGACAGAACTGGGGTTCTGCAGTTATTTATCTCTAAATTAAATTATGGCTGCTGCTGTATTATAGGTTTTATATACCCAGTGATGTGAATACAAAAAAACTACAGTGCTGCCCCTGTGTTATAATCCTTAAAACATGATGATAAACCACTCTTATAAACTCATATAAAGCAATTCTACGGTATCAATACAATTCACAAAGTCCATAGGTATCATTAGTTCTCAAAATGTATAAAGTGCTCTGTGCTTGATAAAATAAAGTGTCCATATATATTGGTGAATCTTATTCCAGTGAGGTGCTCCCCTCCTTTGTTCCCCTACTCACCAACAATAGATGTAAACAGGCACTTAAGAAGTTATAAAGGCAGAAGGTTTTTTTATCTTAATACATTCTAGGCAGCTCAGCTCCTCTAACACCTACTTGAGCCCCTTCTCGATCCAGCGATGTCAACGAGTGCCTCGACCTTCCAGAATTCCCCCTCCTGATTAGCTGGGACACAGAAGGGGGGCCTGCTGCTGTCAATAAAAGTCAGTTAGGCAAACCACGGCTCTATGTCTGAATGGATACATGGAGCTGTGGCTCGGCTCAGGTGCCCCCATAGCAAGCTGCTTGCTCTGGGAGAACTCAACAGAAGGGAGGGGCCAGGAGAGCCGAAGAAGGACCTGAGAGGAGGGGGATCTGGGCTTTTCTGTGCAAAACCACTTCACAGGGCAGGTAAGTATAACATGTTTGTTATTTTTATAGAAAAAAAAATGAGACTTTACAGTCACTTTAATGAAGAGCTTCACTTGGGCTACCCTTCCACTTGCCTGTAGACTGCTACACTATTGGCTTTTCATAGGCTGGTCCTTACTTATGTGTCTATGTACTAATACCAATATATATATATATATATATATATATATATATATATATATATATATATATATATATATATATATATATATATATATATGTATATGTGTGTGTGTGTGTAATGTCTTCTAGTAATGAAAACAAAGCTTCCTTTGATTGGTTGCATCAGAGAGGCGGGCTGATGCTGTCATAACCTCTGACTCCGCCAGTCAGAGGAAGCTTTGTATTCATTGCTAGAATACATCACTTTCTCTGAATGGCTGAGCGCCACTGTGATAGACTCTACTGTGTTCCAGGTATGAGACAAGAAGTCTCAGGTTGAAGCTGGAACACAGTGCAGTATGCTCTATGTAGTATATAGTGTATACAGCACATCCAGTGTATACAGCACATCCAGCAGCCTCACATGTTGAGCCAGCTCGGCTCAAACAAACTGTGTAAAGTGTATGAAAAGCTAGAATTCAGCTTTAAGTGCCATATGAAATATGATTTTTCTGAGCCCTATCCTGTGGCTCCAGAGCTCAGATACTGTATGTACACTTGTACAATACATTATATATTATGTAATATATCATATGTTATATGTATTGTATTTTATAATAATTTATGTATTTTTTAGTTCATTTTTTTTTTTTATATTTATTTTTGTATATATTTGAAGCTGATCTGGGTAGATCAAAATCCCAACTATAAATAGTGGAGCCAATGGTTACAGTATATCCATTTATTCACTCATTTTTTAGGTTTGATTGGTACAGTTTCTATTGTCTTTCAATCATTAACTTAATTTTCTAATTCATTCCATCTGTTTCCTTCCTTATACAATTTTATCTATCATTATTATATGATATTATTTTATATATTTATCTCTCCATTTATTTATAACATAATTATTGTCATATAGGTCATGATTTATTATATTCTGTTTAATAATAAATCCATTCATCCACCCATAAAGTTTATCCATTATTTTGTAATTCAGGTTCCTAATATGATAATGCTACATTTAATTATTTCCTTCTTCAACCACTTGCCTACTGGGCACTTTTACCCCCTTCCTGCCCAGGCCAACTGCGTTCTTACAATTTGAATGACAATTGCGGGGTCACGCAACACTGTACCCAAATTACATTTTTCTCATTTTTTTTCACACAACTAGAGCTTTTGGTGGTATTTAATCACCACTGGGTTTTTTTATTTTTTGCTAAATAGACTACTAAAGACCAAAAATTTTGAAAAAGCAAAAATAAACATTTCCATAGTTTGTTATAAAATATTGCAAACAGGTAATTGTTCTCCTTCACTGATGTGCGCTGATGAGGCTGTACTGATGGGCACTGATAGGCTGCAATGATAGGCACTGATGATGTGGCACTGACGGGCACTGACAGACTTCACTGATGGGCACTGATGAGGCAGCACTGATGGGCACTGATAGATTGCACTGATGGGCACTGATGATGTGGTACTGGTGGGCACTGATGAGGCTGCATTTATAGGTGGCACTGATGGGCACTGATAGGTGGCAATTATAGGCGGCACTGATAGCACTTCATGATCAGTGTCCAGACACTGCTGATCACAGATCGGAGGAAAAGAGCCAATCAGTGGCTCTCTACTATGTGATCAGCTGTGTCCAATCACGACTGATCACTGGTGTAAACCGAAGCCGGTTATTGGCACTCTTTTCAGCATGAGGAGAAGAGAGCCGATAACCGGCTTCTCTAAAAGGGACATATACAGTGATAATCAGGGCACTGATTATTAGTGTCCTGATAATCAGTGAAGTCCCTACAGTGCCCACTAGTGCTGCCAAAATGTGCATACCAGTGCTGCCAATCAGTGCCAATCAGTGCCTCATCATCAGTGTCACCTATCAGTGTTGGCTACCAGTGCCTATCAGTGCCACCTATCTGTGATCAGCAGTGTCCGGACACTGATCATGAAGTGCCATCCAAGCCACTCAGGGAGTGTCATAACAGGAGGCCGTCATATGACAGCCTCCCAGAACTAGCCGTCTGCACTGTAGCTGTCATTCGGCAAGTGGTTAATTTTAATTTCATTATAATTTACATTTTTTTTTATCTTCTACTCATAATGTCCCACACAAATCCAATATATTAGACAGGTATTACATTTTCCCTAAGGGACATGCACTTCAGCAATTGCAGTCAGTTCTCAGCTCATCAAGAGTTAACACTCATGGGTTGTGATTTAATCCCAAGAGGTTATCAACTAGCTCAGGCTGACAAAAAGGGAGTGGTGTGTCTCCCAAAATGCATACCCAGCATTCTTTGCAGCTCACAGTGGTGCACAGTGGCAAAGAATCCTCTCATAGAGGGCACTTCACAGCAATGCAGCAATCCCGATCCCAGTGGCTTGTGGCTTTCAGTCTACTGGCAGCGGCAATGGCTCCAGCTGCTCTGATTTTGGAACATTACCTCTATCTATACTTGTGAGTTCATTTTGTAGCAATGCCCCCTTGAGGACTGCTGGATTTCTCACCTTTTCGGGTCCCTCTGGGTTACCGGTAGCAATTGCATGCACAATCTTAACACTTTACTCTCCGTCTCAGTCAATGAGCAGTCTAGGCATTTTGGTTGTTTTTGTTGTTTTATTATAAATAGGGATAGGAGAAGGGATGAGTGGGATACTCCAGAACTTGAACTATTCCCAATGCTGAGGACTTCTATCTGTGGATGTGGCTAGGCTGCAGTTTTCACCTTGCCACTAGATAAATCTGAGGTAAAGTTCCTGAATAGACACTTGCTTAGCACTTATCTTCAGGGTACTCGCCTAGCACCCCCTTTCACTCCACCAGCTGAGACCCGTCCTCTGACTACTCTACTCCGGGGTGGCCCCCCTCCTGGTCAGGCTCTTAGACCTGATCTCCTGTATTCATGAAACTGTTTTTCCAGGGTCTCCAGTGTCTCAACTCCTCTTAGTCAGCTCTTCTGGACCACTGGGTTCATCTCCTTCCTACTGGCTCACCAGGCCGACTCCCTGTGACCATTCACCAACTGCTACAGAAGAGGAGGCAGCCACCACCCTCCTTCCTGGACTCTGCTCACCAGCCAAAGACCCCGAGCACATGTGCTCCTGGCTTTTATACCACACCCCACAATGCACCACGACAACCAGTCTGTGCCAATCACAGGGGCTGTATCAAAGCCTGTGTACTCATTGGCCAGGTTTCCTCCACTGTCCAATGTCCCTCTCCACTAGACCAGTGGGGACACTCTCCAAGACCAGAAGAATCACACACTGAGCACATTGAGCAGACCAGTGGTGGCCGGCCGATAGGGGGCGCAGGGGCGCCGCCCCCCCCCCCCCCCCCAAAAAAAAAAGAAAGAAGAAAGATTTGAAAAAAAAAATTGTCAAATTTTCGCCCACTAGGGGCGCCGGACTGTGTCCTGGGTATGGGGGGGTGGGGTTTTTGACCCCACCCTCGGCCAGCAGGGGCACCGATTGGCGCTCTTCAGGGGGTCATCGGGGCGTAGAGCAATGCGCCCCGACACCCCCCACTTTTCAGATGTCCGGGCTGTGATTGGTCCAAAGACTCCCGCCTGGACCAATCACAGTAGGACATCATCTGGTGACGTGACGCGTGGGGCGGTGCACCGCCCCGGCGTCACGATCACCACTTCCGCCTTCCGACTTCCTTCCCGCCCGAGCACAGTGTGTCGCGCAGCAGCAGTGGAGAGAAGAAGATGTCACATCCGCACTGTCTGTTCAAGCCCGACTCGAGTCACCAGGAGGACCAGAGCAGGAGGAGATGGACGGAGACCAGGACTCGGCGGGAGTCGGCGAGTCGGATTGGGCAGAGGCGGGCCTTCTTCTAATCTTCGCGGACAGACGGGTCGGCGGCACTGCAGAGAGACCGCATCTGGATCCAGGCGCAGCATGAGGTGAGGAGGTCATCTGTAACCAGTCGGTCACGGTCGGGTCTCGGAAGAGAGACGAGTGAGTCCAGCCCTGTGCAGCAGCAGCCCGGTAAGTGAGTCCTCCTGTCAGTCCTCCTCCTTCTCATGCCTATTCCATCACCTGTGCCATGCCTATACCATCTGTGCCATGCCTATACCATCACCTGTGCCATGCCTATACCATCTGTGCCATACCTATTCCATCACCTGTGCCATGCCTGTACCATCTGTGCCATGCCTATTCCATCACCTGTGCCATGACCTTACCATCACCTGTGCCATGCCTATACCATCATCTGTGCCATGCCTATTCCATTACCTGTGCCATGCCTATACCATCTGTGCCATGCCTATTCCATCCCCTGTGCCATGCCTGTACCATCTGTGCCATGCCTATTCCATCACCTGTGCCATGCCTATACCATCTGTGCCATGCCTATTCCATCACATGTGCCATGCCTGTACCATCTGTGCCATGCCTGTACCATCACCTGTGCCATGCCTATACCATCTGTGCCATGCCTATTCCATCACCTGTGCCATGCCTATACCATATGTGCCATGCCTGTACCATTACCTCAAAGTCACGCAATTTTTTACTGCGTTTTTTTCCGCAAAGCAATACCTATTACATTTTTCTTTTTGCGCCCCCCCCCCCCCAAAATTTTGAGCACCAGCCGCCACTGGAGCAGACCTAACTCACAGATCTTGCTCCCTGTTAAGCAGAAAGCAATATATAATAAACAAGCAAAAAATTGGGGGAGCAAACCCTGAACATGTATATCTAAATCCGGTGCAGCTATGGACCAAGCAACATGTATATTAAAAAAGAATAGCGCAACCATGCAAAAGAAATGGCTATCAAATATGGAGACAATCCATAAATAAAAATGGGGGTTTAGTCCCACCATATGGCCATATCGTGCTCAAGCCCACCACTGCGTCAAAGTACCCCATTATCAGTGGGTCCTACACTATCCATAAAAAAGGGGTGAATCCAGCCTCTCTTACCCTTGGAGACAACACTCCTTGCTGGGAAGGTGTGCTAATGCACTACAGGGGACTCCTCCTATATCTACTTGATAGAGGAAACCAATAGAGTACAGGTGTGTGTGGGGGATGGGATGCTCAACCGCATAAGTCTGGTCAGACCGAATAAATAATAAACAAGCAAAAAATTGGGGGAGCAAACCCTGAACATGTATATCTAAAGCCGGTGCAGCTATGGACCAAGCAACATGTATATTAAAAAAGAATAGCGCAACCATGCAAAAGAAATGGCTATCAAATATGGAGACAATCCATAAATAAAAATGGGGGTTTAGTCCCACCATATGGCCATATCGTGCTCAAGCCCACCACTGCGTCAAAGTACCCCATTATCAGTGGGTCCTACACTATCCATAAAAAAGGGGTGAATCTAGCCTCTCTTACCCTTGGAGACAACACTCCTTGCTGGGAAGGTGTGCTAATGCACTACAGGGGACTCCTCCTATATCTATTTGATAGATTTAGTAGTAATTTCTTTTGCATTTGCGCGCTGTTCTTTTTTAATATACATGTCTTTTGGTTCATAGCTGCAGCAGCAGCTTTGGAAATACATGGGTATGCTCCCCCAAATTTTTTGCCTGTTTATTATGTATTCGGTCTGACCAGACTATCGGGGTTGAGCAGCCCTCCCCACCCCCCACACACAGCTGTACTCAATCAGTGTCCACCATCAAGTGGATATAGGAGGAGTCCCCTGTAGTGCATTTGCACATCTCTCCCAGCAAGGAGTATTATCTCCAAGGGTTAGAAAGGCTGGATTCATCTCTTTTTCATGGATAGTGTAGGACCCACTGATAATGGGGTACTTTGACGCAGTAGTGGGCTTGAGCACGATATGGCCATATGGTGGGACCAAACCCCCATTTTTATTTATGGACTCTCTTCAGATTTGGTAGTAATTTCTTTTGCATTTGCTCGCTATTCTTTTTTAATATACATGTCTTTTGGTTCATAGCTGCAGCAGCTTTGGAAATACATGGGTATGCTCCCCCAAATTTTTTGCCTGTTTATTATGTATTCGGTCTGACCAGACTATCGAGGTTGAGCAGCCCTCCCCACCCCCCACACACACCTGTACTCAATCAGTGTCCACCATCAAGTGGATATAGGAGGAGTCCCCTGTAGTGCATTTGCACATCTCTCCCAGCAAGGAGTATTATCTCCAAGGGTTAGAAAGGCTGGATTCATGTCTTTTCCATGGATAGTGTAGGACCCACTGATAATGGGGTACTTTGACGCAGTAGTGGGCTTGAGCACGATATGGCCATATGGTGGGACAAAACCCCCATTTTTATTTATGGACTCTCTTCAGATTTGGTAGTAATTTCTTTTGCATTTGCGCGCTATTCTTTTTTAATATACATGTCTTTTGGTTCATAGCTGCAGCAGCTTTGGAAATACATGGGTATGCTCCCCCAAATTTTTTGCCTGTTTATTATGTATTCGGTCTGACCAGACTATCGAGGTTGAGCAGCCCTCCCAAACCCCACACACACCTGTACTCAATCAGTGTCCACCATCAAGTGGATATAGGAGGAGTCCCCTGTAGTGCATTTGCACATCTCTCCCAGCAAGGAGTATTATCTCCAAGGGTTAGAGAGCCTGGATTCATCTCTTTTTCATAGATAGTGTAGGACCCACTGATAATGGGGTACTTTGACGCAGTAGTGGGCTTGAGCATGATATGGCCATATGGTGGGACCAAACCCCCATTTTTATTTATGGACTCTCTTCAGATTTGGTAGTAATTTCTTTTGCATTTGCGCGCTATTCTTTTTTAATATACATGTCTTTTGGTTCATAGCTGCAGCAGCTTTGGAAATACATGGGTATGCTCCCCCAAATTTTTTGCCTGTTTATTATGTATTCGGTCTGACCAGACTATCGAGGTTGAGCAGCCCTCCCCACCCCCCACACACACCTGTACTCAATCAGTGTCCACCATCAAGTGGATATAGGAGGAGTCCCCTGTAGTGCATTTGCACATCTCTCCCAGCAAGGAGTATTATCTCCAAGGGTTAGAGAGGCTGGATTCATCTCTTTTTCATGGATAGTGTAGGACCCACTGATAATGGGGTACTTTGACGCAGTAGTGGGCTTGAGCACGATATGGCCATATGGTGGGACCAAACCCCCATTTTTATTTATGGACTCTCTTCAGATTTGGTAGTAATTTCTTTTGCATTTGCGCGCTATTCTTTTTTAATATACATGTCTTTTGGTTCATAGCTGCAGCAGCTTTGGAAATACATGGGTATGCTCCCCCAAATTTTTTGCCTGTTTATTATGTATTCGGTCTGACCAGACTATCGAGGTTGAGCAGCCCTCCCCACCCCCCACACACACCTGTACTCAATCAGTGTCCACCATCAAGTGGATATAGGAGGAGTCCCCTGTAGTGCATTTGCACATCTCTCCCAGCAAGGAGTATTATCTCCAAGGGTTAGAGAGGCTGGATTCATCTCTTTTTCATGGATAGTGTAGGACCCACTGATAATGGGGTACTTTGACGCAGTAGTGGGCTTGACCACGATATGGCCATATGGTGGGACCAAACCCCCATTTTTATTTATGGACTCTCTTCAGATTTGGTAGTAATTTCTTTTGCATTTGCGCACTATTCTTTTTTAATATACATGTCTTTTGGTTCATAGCTGCAGCAGCTTTGGAAATACATGGGTATGCTCCCCCAAATTTTTTGCCTGTTTATTATGTATTCGGTCTGACCAGACTATCGGGGTTGAGCAGCCCTCCCCACCCCCCACACACAGCTGTACTCAATCAGTGTCCACCATCAAGTGGATATAGGAGGAGTCCCCTGTAGTGCATTTGCACATCTCTCCCAGCAAGGAGTATTATCTCCAAGGGTTAGAAAGGCTGGATTCATCTCTTTTTCATGGATAGTGTAGGACCCACTGATAATGGGGTACTTTGATGCAGTAGTGGGCTTGAGCACGATATGGCCATATGGTGGGACCAAACCCCCATTTTTATTTATGGACTCTCTTCAGATTTGGTAGTAATGTCTTTTGCATTTGCTCGCTATTCTTTTTTAATATACATGTCTTTTGGTTCATAGCTGCAGCAGCTTTGGAAATACATGGGTATGCTCCCCCAAATTTTTTGCCTGTTTATTATGTATTCGGTCTGACCAGACTATCGAGGTTGAGCAGCCCTCCCCACCCCCCACACACACCTGTACTCAATCAGTGTCCACCATCAAGTGGATATAGGAGGAGTCCCCTGTAGTGCATTTGCACATCTCTCCCAGCAAGGAGTATTATCTCCAAGGGTTAGAATGGCTGGATTCATGTCTTTTTCATGGATAGTGTAGGACCCACTGATAATGGGGTACTTTGACGCAGTAGTGGGCTTGAGCACGATATGGCCATATGGTGGGACAAAACCCCCATTTTTATTTATGGACTCTCTTCAGATTTGGTAGTAATTTCTTTTGCATTTGCGCGCTATTCTTTTTTAATATACATGTCTTTTGGTTCATAGCTGCAGCAGCTTTGGAAATACATGGGTATGCTCCCCCAAATTTTTTGCCTGTTTATTATGTATTCGGTCTGACCAGACTATCGAGGTTGAGCAGCCCTCCCCACCCCCCACACACACCTGTACTCAATCAGTGTCCACCATCAAGTGGATATAGGAGGAGTCCCCTGTAGTGCATTTGCACATCTCTCCCAGCAAGGAGTATTATCTCCAAGGGTTAGAGAGGCTGGATTCATCTCTTTTTCATAGATAGTGTAGGACCCACTGATAATGGGGTACTTTGACGCAGTAGTGGGCTTGAGCACGATATGGCCATATGGTGGGACCAAACCCCCATTTTTATTTATGGACTCTCTTCAGATTTGGTAGTAATTTCTTTTGCATTTGCGCGCTATTCTTTTTTAATATACATGTCTTTTGGTTCATAGCTGCAGCAGCTTTGGAAATACATGGGTATGCTCCCCCAAATTTTTTGCCTGTTTATTATGTATTCGGTCTGACCAGACTATCGAGGTTGAGCAGCCCTCCCCACCCCCCACACACACCTGTACTCAATCAGTGTCCACCATCAAGTGGATATAGGAGGAGTCCCCTGTAGTGCATTTGCACATCTCTCCCAGCAAGGAGTATTATCTCCAAGGGTTAGAGAGGCTGGATTCATCTCTTTTTCATGGATAGTGTAGGACCCACTGATAATGGGGTACTTTGACGCAGTAGTGGGCTTGAGCACGATATGGCCATATGGTGGGACCAAACCCCCATTTTTATTTATGGACTCTCTTCAGATTTGGTAGTAATTTCTTTTGCATTTGCGCGCTATTCTTTTTTAATATACATGTCTTTTGGTTCATAGCTGCAGCAGCTTTGGAAATACATGGGTATGCTCCCCCAAATTTTTTGCCTGTTTATTATGTATTCGGTCTGACCAGACTATCGAGGTTGAGCAGCCCTCCCCACCCCCCACACACACCTGTACTCAATCAGTGTCCACCATCAAGTGGATATAGGAGGAGTCCCCTGTAGTGCATTTGCACATCTCTCCCAGCAAGGAGTATTATCTCCAAGGGTTAGAAAGGCTGGATTCATCTCTTTTTCATGAATAGTGTAGGACCCACTGATAATGGGGTACTTTGACGCAGTAGTGGGCTTGAGCACGATATGGCCATATGGTGGGACCAAACCCCCATTTTTATTTATGGACTCTCTTCAGATTTGGTAGTAATTTCCTTTGCATTTGCGCGCTATTCTTTTTTAATATACATGTCTTTTGGTTCATAGCTGCAGCAGCTTTGGAAATACATGGGTATGCTCCCCCAAATTTTTTGCCTGTTTATTATGTATTCGGTCTGACCAGACTATCGAGGTTGAGCAGCCCTCCCCACCCCCCACACACACCTGTACTCAATCAGTGTCCACCATAAAGTGGATATAGGAGGAGTCCCCTGTAGTGCATTTGCACATCTCTCCCAGCATGGAGTATTATCTCCAAGGGTTAGAAAGGCTGCATTCATCTCTTTTTCATGGATAGTGTAGGACCCACTGATAATGGGGTACTTTGACGCAGTAGTGGGCTTGAGCACGATATGGCCATATGGTGGGACCAAACCCCCATTTTTATTTATGGACTCTCTTCAGATTTGGTAGTAATTTCTTTTGCATTTGCGCGCTATTCATTTTTAATATACATGTCTTTTGGTTCATAGCTGCAGCAGCTTTGGAAATACATGGGTATGCTCCCCCAAATTTTTTGCCTGTTTATTATGTATTCGGTCTGACCAGACTATCGAGGTTGAGCAGCCCTCCCCACCCCCCACACACACCTGTACTCAATCAGTGTCCACCATCAAGTGGATATAGGAGGAGTCCCCTGTAGTGCATTTGCACATCTCTCCCAGCAAGGAGTATTATCTCCAAGGGTTAGAAAGGCTGGATTCATCTCTTTTTCATGGAAGGTGTAGGACCCACTGATAATGGGGTACTTTGACGCAGTAGTGGGCTTGAGCACGATATGGCCATATGGTGGGACCAAACCCCCATTTTTATTTATGGACTCTCTTCAGATTTAGTAGTAATTTCTTTTGCATTTGCGCGCTATTCTTTTTTAATATACATGTCTTTTGGTTCATAGCTGCAGCAGCTTTGGAAATACATGGGTATGCTCCCCCAAATTTTTTGCCTGTTTATTATGTATTCGGTCTGACCAGACTATCGAGGTTGAGCAGCCCTCCCCACCCCCCACACACACCTGTACTCAATCAGTGTCCACCATCAAGTGGATATAGGAGGAGTCCCCTGTAGTGCATTTGCACATCTCTCCCAGCAAGGAGTATTATCTCCAAGGGTTAGAAAGGCTGGATTCATCTCTTTTTCATGGATAGTGTAGGACCCACTGATAATGGGGTACTTTGACGCAGTAGTGGGCTTGAGCACGATATGGCCATATGGTGGGACCAAACCCCCATTTTTATTTATGGACTCTCTTCAGATTTGGTAGTAATTTCTTTTGCATTTGCGCGCTATTCTTTTTTAATAGAAAGCAATATAGAATTTACCTGCTGCTCCTCTGATAGGCAGACAGAGCCAAAACTATACTCTCTTGCACCTCCTTAGGAGGGTGCTACACTATTATTGGTTTTTAATCCTCATTTTAATGAACTTATTTTCTACACTTTAAGGCTCCTTGGCGCCTTTTCTCCCCTTATTTATGTTTTCACAGAAGCCATTATACCCTTCTTGATATGATGGTCAATATTTTATCACTCCAATTTCAGATTAGGGTATCATATGTTGTGACTGGAATGTGTAATGATGACTTATAACCCGAGAAGATGTAATTGTGGACTCTTTGAAAAATGGAATCAACAGATTTGACCCATGGCCTAAATTGGACTATACACTCTTTCTCCTCCTCTTTCATATTTTTTAAGAATGTTTAGCATGGAAACAAAAGAAAGCACAAGCAAGTGTCCAAAATTGGTTCCCAATAGTAACAAGATCATGATGTACCTCAATATAAGTTAGGACAGGAAAAGCCAAGATTATGGAGATGCATTTCACAGTAAACCATGAAGATACGTAAACGTAAAAGTATACATTGTGTGACATTCTGTACTACCTGTAATCCACATGATGACAGACAAACATACCGTATGTGATCCATGTATTTCATAACTGATGTAGATTACTCCATTCCCTGAAATAAGAAGCATCCATGAGTAGCACACTAAGAGTAACAAAACGCAACAAACCTATGTACAACCTACCCCAGGTTGGATAATTGTTAGGACTGACACTACTCTCTAAATAAAGAGCACCTGCAGTCCCATGATCTGCTTCCTTTGAAAAATAGGTTAATATGGTATGCATGTAGGGGATGACATATCTAAAATATACAGTAGCATTATAAGATCAGGACAAAACACATGTTCTGATATACTGGAGTTGTGATATTGTAAAAAGTGATGTCTTTCGAGTTTCGAGATACTGACGTATAATAACAGTGCTGACATTGTCATACGTACTGACAGTACTATCTTCAGAAAGTTTGGCATGCTGTGACGCTACTGTGGTTTGGACATGGTGAGACAAACATTTCAATATACCATTGTTGTATTCAATTATGTGTTGAAACCTTTCAGGCCTTTCAGATGTATACACCGTACAGTATATATCAGTTGGGTGACTAATAAAGATATTTAATAAATATGACAGTGGCACTGATTGATTGGTTTCATTTTTGGCCTTTCTTGTGACACTTTTATTAGGCTATCATCTATTTCTACAGATTTGTGTGGCAACAACATTTTGTATCTTATATGAAAAGCAATAGGTGAAATCTGCATGTAAAGAAATTATAATTATTTTAGTTTAAAGTTTATGCCCTAAGCTATCATAGGAAATCAAATGGTAAGATAAAAAAGGACATTAAGATACCTCTTTAGAATTTTGATCCAGTCTAGCTTGCATTGTTTATGCACATAACAAAGCCTGCAAAGGGGAAATAAATGTATTCTAATTTACATTATCCTGTTGTAAAGTAATGATAATACACACCTACAGTACCTTCCCTTAATTGTATATAGTTGATATACTTTGCCCTCTGTATGACTGAAAATGCACTTATTGGACACATGCAACTGTTGTTTTGGCTCATTGTGTTTGGTATGTTTATTATTTTTTAATTATATTGCATTAAACTGATTTTACTTGTGTCTCTTTCCTATGTTTCATGTTGGGAAATCTTCTCCCATGGATTCTGTGCCCCAGACTGATATTTTATTTATTTTGTTTGGCATAATATGTTTGTGCTTTTATTGTTTCTTAGAGTCTTGAAATAAATAGGAAGAAAGTAGAGTGTAGATTCTACAGAAAGAGCTCTAGTGGAGCAATAGAAAAAACAGATCTCTGTTTGAGATTAGCTTTCATGCAGACCTTTCATCTGCAATCCCAATTTTTTGTAATGTAGCATAGTGTGTAATAGACGTAAAATTGCAAAAACTGAAGAATAAATAAAATGTAATACTTAACCAACACAAATATCTACAGGGGTGAAATGTGTTTTATTAAAATGGAACAGCTATTGCTGCTTTACAGCATTGGTATGTATTACTTAATGTTGCATCTCCCATGTCACCTGCAGTCCTAAAGCACAAACATTTTTACTGTCCAGGGAGGACATCTCATGCACACACTCTGTATTAGGAGACACTAAGCTATACAGTAAGGCATTCTTTCCTGGCCCAGGAATTCCATGCAAAAGAAAACTCATCACTGTCTTAAAAACTGTAGATCAAAAGCATGCTAAATAGAAGGCAGCTATCCAGTGTGTCTATATCCTAGTTTCCTCACATACTCATCAGGTAATCAGTAGCTCTCTCCATTGAAGAACAGCTAATTCTTATGAGAGTTATTGTGTAAGCCAAACTGGCTGGCTCCACTGGAGAAGCTTCAGGGGCCGCAATAGTGACCCCATCCATGCTCCAAGAGGCCCATGTGGCCTCCCTGTCACATTATGTTTTATGGGGGGTTTTATAATATCCAATCCCCTGTACGGCTCAGCCTGCAGCCAGCAGGGAGGGGGCACATGGGGGAGGGGGGCTGGGTAAACTTTGTTAACTATGCTTTAGTTTATGAATGAACAGGAGGGCTGTGCCGCAGAAAGGTACCGGGGAGTGTTTGTCCTCAGTCCCTTTCTCTGTCTCAAAAATGAGACTTCATGGGTCCATTTAGAACCCTGATGAGTGGCCCCAATGCACACTGTCTGTGTTTAGAGCTGTACATATGCATCCACATGCCTGTCAAATTAAAACCTGTGGCTATGTTCATGCAGCTCCATGCACATAAAACAAATCTGGTTAGCACTGTACAGGCTACAGCATCCACGTGAATGAGCCCCAAGACCTCATTCACATACAGAGCTTTATTTATTATTTCAGTACAGTTTTATCTTTTCGATTTAGCAGGAAATTTGTGTCCACTGATAATGATTTTATTGTAAATAAATATATGTAAATAAAGATATGAAATAACTCTTGGTGTATCTTGGCATGCGTTGGGAGTATCTTGGCTTATGATGGAAGTGGTGGGTGGAAGTGGGGGCCCCAGGTCAACTTTTGCATTGGGGTCCACAAGCTTTAAGCTATACCTCTGGCTGTCTCAATCCTGTTTTATACACAGCTGACGTTTTTGACAGGAGGCAGAGTTCCATTATCATGCATAAAGTGGTGTAGAGTTGGCCATACGCTAATCGAAATTAGTTTAGTCCAGCAGGAACAGCTGAATTTCAGTCAGTGTGTCACGATCCGGGGTCAGGCTCGAAGACCAGTAGCTATAGCAGTCGCAGGTCACACAGGAACCAGCAGGATAGGAACAATGGCTGGTCACCCAGGCAGATGATGCAGGCTCACCTGAGGTGCAGAGTCTAAGTACTAACCGGTCTTCACCAGCGCTCCTGAAGGTGGAGATGGATTTTGCAGCGTGTTAGCATCAGGTCCTCAAGATCGCCCCACCAGGAGGTGAGCAAGTCAGAGTCCAGTAGCAGATAGGGATTAAGATGAAGCGTAGTCAAGGAGTAGCCAAAGGTCGGTAACCAGTAGTTGCGGGTTGGGATCAAGCAGAAGAGTAGTGGAGGAACAAGCCAAATGTCGATAATGGATGGTAGCAAAGATACGGATGGCAGCAGGAGAGACAAGCGAGATATCGGCTGTTGAAGGCACAATATTCTGGCAACCAGGAAGTGCAAAGACATGGCTTATATCAGGAAGTTCATGGGAGGATCAAAGGGTTCAAGGTTCAAGGCAATAAAGATTCACAGCAGGATCATTCAAGGATTTGTCCAGGGAGCTGTCCAGCATTCCAGGTAGCTCAGCACAGTGACACAGTGTGTGGGCACCCCAGCTTGACAGAAGTCGGTTGTTTAAGAGACCTCTGCTCGAGAATTGAAAGAAGTCGACTTCTGTTGAAGGGACATATTGGGAAACGATGCTGATCTATGATAGGTGCTGCTGTCAGAATACAATATTCTGGTGGGGGAATCTATCATCTATCTCAGTTGTGTGGATGGAGGAATCTCTATGGCTGTGTATTGAAATTTCTCCAACCAGTCATTGTCTTGAATTTTCTCCAACCAGTCATCAATGGGGCAGTTCTTACAAGGGGAAACACAATTCTGCCTTTACTAAGATTACCATCTCCACATGAAGATGCAGTGCACATCATGGTAAGATAGGAACAAGAAAAAGACCACGTGCAGGGAATCTATGGATAATTCTGGTGGCTGGTCCTTTTCCCTCTGTTTATTTGTTTGGGCACAATTTCGACAGTTCAGGTCCTTTTGAACAACTGAAATTTTAAATATGTGAATATTTGTCAAATATGCGTAATGGGTCTCTTTGTGAAATAATGCCTTTTGTAGGAAGGTGTTAATAGAAATACAAATTACCACAATATATGAATATATGGTCAGCCAGGTGTGAACACAAAATAGGATGTGAGATTACCAGTAAGGTTAAGTTCAGTCAATGCAGTTGATCATCAGTTCACCAAAGGCAAAAATCATTGTTTTCTATTTTCCTAAATTGAAGGTTAAAGTATAACTGTGACCGCGCCATGGCATTTAGAAAAGTACACATTTTTAACATGCAGTAAATGAACTTTAAATAAATCTTCTGTAGCTTCAGGCACTCATCTTCAAAGTTTATGGCTATTTAAAACACATTTGCACTTTTACAGTCAAACTGGGGAAATCCCAACTATGTGTTTGGTATGTGTTCCCATTTACAAAGCATACTTAAAAAAAAAAATGTAAAAAATATATTACTTTACTTACCTTCTCTTTGTTTTTTAGGAGAAGTAGGTCTGTGAAAGGTCTGTTTTCATTAACATACAGTGCAAGAAGCCTAGCTTCTAGACCTTTAACCCTTTATTAGCACAGGCAGTGTTATCTGTTAAATACTGTACGAGGGGTCTTCAAAAAGTTTCCACACTTTTATGTTTTCATGGGAAATGGTGAGGGCAGAATAGTAATTGGTTGTGTCAGAAAGTGTCATGTGACTAGTCTGTCTGGCACCCCAGCTGATCTTGTAGATTAATATAAGAGTTGTCATGCTGTGGTGAAGATGGCTGCGAAACGTATACATAAAATGTGGAAATTTTTTGAAGAACCCTCATATTTACAATTGATAATGAAGATCTGCTTGCACAATACTGACAGGGCTAATTATTGCAAATGCAGCTGCCTAGCCTTATAAACAAAGAGAACTAGTAAAATTTTCCTCAATAGAGGTTCCAGAATAGGTAATGGTAAGCTGCATTTTTTTAATATTTAAAACAAATATTAAGTATATATATTATCCAAATTTAGCTGCTCATGTGCACTTTAAAGTGGTTCTAAAAGCTGAAGGTTTTTTACCTTCATGCATTCTATGCATGAGGGTAAACAACCTTCTAGATTGCGTGAAGGTAAAAAACCTTCTGTGTGAGCCCACCCAATCCTTACCTGAACTCCCTCCGATCCATCAATGTTCACAATGGCCTCGGCTGTCCTAGGACACTCCCTTCCCTTCTCATTGGCTGAGACAGCAGTGGGATCCCATTGGCTCCTACTGCTATCAATCACATCCAGAGAGCCATTGAAGAGAGAGCGAGAGGGCAGGGCCGAACCCTGGGTCTATGTGTCTTATGGACGCATAGAGCATGCAGTGGTGCCCCCAGGGCAAGCTGGTTTATTCTGGGGGCACTTCTCGAGGGGGAGGAGCCAGGAGCACCAGCGGGGGGACCCAAAAAGAGCTGTGCAAAACCACTGTACAAAGCAGGTAAGTATAACACGTTTGATAGTACAAAAAAAAACAAAAAAAACAAAGCTTTATTATCACTTTATGTCCTTTTCTAAGCCAGCTCAGCTCACTCTGCTCCTCCCTTCCAATAATGATCTGACAACGTTCTTCCATTCTCTAATGGAAACATAGAGCAGGTGCTTTTGGAGGGGGAACAGGGGGAGCTAAGCTGCTGAGAAAACAACTTCAGTTGTAAACTTTTAGGATAAATTGCTCCCCAGTGCCTGCAGCTACAGAGGGTTTCTTTTAAACCTCATTTACTGTATCCATACTTATACATGTTTTAGTGGGGCAGGTTTATTAAGGGGAAAACCATCATTTAGATGTGTGTACTTACTTTGAAGCAATATTTTGCAGCTTTCATTGTATTTTTAAGCCAGTTTTATTTTTGCTGCTGCCAAAATGCATGAATCTATTGCTGGTGGTGAAATGAGTTCCTTTAATTCTCTCCAGATACAAGCATATTACATTTTTGAAACAAATTAATTTATGAGAAGGGCAACATTCCATTTGTGATTTATTCAGCCCCTATAAAGCTATCCCCGGTAATGTTTTTATGTTGATTCTAAATACACTGACCTTGGTATTGATTTTATTTTTATCATGTCCAAGTAAGTGATGCTTCCCTAAGCTGATGCCAATAGTGCTTACACTGGAAACTGATACCTGGTTCATATTATAAGCTAATTTCAAAGGTCTATGTGTAAGAATAATGGTTCTTTGATGTATGCTAGGTCATTATACAACAAGCAAAACATAAAAACACCTTAAGTTATTGATGAATGCACCTATATGATATGGATGAGTTGAGAGTTATAATTCTCTTTATGTATTATCAAAAGTCCCTATAATAGAAGTTATATGTATGAAACTATGTATATTATTTAGGATCAATATACCAAATTATAGGTGAATGTATATGTTCTAAAGTAATAAGAGTGCAGGGTTAAATGGGTTGTCTACAACTGGGCTTGATATCCAGGGTGTCAGGGGAGAACTTCTGTGAGAATAGAGCTGTAAATTATGCATTGCAAGGATTATCTGCCCAGAGGTTCTGTGCCATCTGTTAAATAAACCCTCCATACAATTAGATTATGCCTTCCAAAGTATTTGTATGTCTACTTCAAGCCATCCTAGAAACAAACCAAACTCCTGCCTCGTTTATTCTGTTTAATTACATATATATTGTTGATCATTACTTTTGCCCGGTTTCAACACATTAGACAACTAATATGGCAGTAGTAAATGTATTTAAAAATCTACAGGTGGTACGTGGCTTGCAACTAACTCGCTGGCCAGAAATAAACATGGAGAATACCACCATTTAAGCCTGTTGTAACATATAAAGTTCTTAGCAGACAGGAACCACTTTGGCCTTTGGTTTCTTAGGTACACCACTCTTTCTTTAATTTTTCTCTTACATAATGTTTTCTTTCTTTCTGTTTCTTTCATTTTGGTAGGGATGCCCTTCTCTGGCACCCTTTTCTACATGCTATCATGGATCAAAAGTTATTAACTTGTGCAGCTATGTGCTTTATTTTTCAGTGCTAAGCTGTGAAGAGCCAGTGTAGTTGCTTGCTCCTGGTGTAGGATAAGCTATATATACAGAACAAGGGCTTAGTTAGGTGTTAGGGCTTAGTTAAAATATATATGAACCTAATAATTAAAATCTCATATAAGCTTTAACGTGCTAATGTCTTTTTAAAGGTTATTTTTAATATGTTGAAACCTGCAGCTTTCATTACAACAATACCTGGTGATCCTCCAATGCATGGCCTCATTCAGGCACTTAATGTTATAGAGTAAAATTGTCTGTTCCTACCACCCAGCTGTACTCCTGCATTGTGTCCCTGTTATACAGGCTTCCATTGACTCTACAAGGGGCCAGTTCAATGCACATTAAGTAAGCATAGCCCACTGATGTCAGGGTTGCCAACCATCAGTAAATTTACAGACAGTTTGTAATAATCTGTATTTTATACAACTGTCTGTAAATATCAGGGGCTGATAATTTGTCATGCTGTAATGACTTTTCTAAGTGTAAACCAGCCAAATTACTTAAATAAATAAAGGAAAAAAAGAAAAATGTGGGACTTTGCATGAGGTATAACAGGCGCCTCCATCCCTATTCTAGACAAAAAATGGGGGAGGTGGGATTAATGAGACTGACAAAAATGTAACAAAAAGGGGAATAAATAAGAAATACAAAAAATATAATAATAAATAATAAAAAGTAAATATGATATGAATAATAACACTCACTCACCAGACCAGCGTGACATTGGAGGGGGGGACTTGTGCACATGCTTCGACGCCTTCATCAACACAACTTATGGCCAAAATTTCTTGAATTATATCCTTGAGCACGCTGCACTTACTTAATACCTGATATACCTGATATACCTGATATCGCTCTGACAAATTTCACCAGATAACTATCTGGGCACTCTCTATATCTTTTTCATACCCAATTGCTCACTGGCTTTTTTCTTTCTTTATGGGATATTATTGTCCTTTCCTATTTCTATTCCACTTACTTAATTGATTCTATCTATTTCTTTTGTGGTTTTGGGTTCATTGGTGCATCTCTTTGCACAAAATGTTCACATCTTTTTGCCTGTTATCACTTTCTCCATGGATATTGGGTTTCTTATTATTATTTTATATTTATCCTTATAACAGGCAGGAGTGTTTTTTTACAATAGTATTTTTGGACACCTGGTGGTGTCGCTTTTATTTATCTAGTATCCCATGGAGATTGCATGTGTTTATATACCTTGGTAGGCGCCCAGGTTCTGCGCGCATCCCTCCACAACAGTTCCCGGTCTAGACTATTCCAGTGGCCCGGTTCTGGCATTATCGTATGTTATTGTAATTTTATGTAAGTAGATAGGATTGATTATTCTTGTCCGTTCTTATGTGTCTTAATTTCCTTTTGATGTCAAAGTTATTGCTTATATTGGTACCTACATCTATTTATAGATACAACGCTGCCTCTTCTCCTGAGGAAGTGGTCTTTTACCATGAAACGCGAAGAGCTTTCCAAGATACAGCTGTTCTTCTTTTTTACAATGTTTTATATATTTTACATTTTTTGTCATCATGAATTTCTGTATTATATGTATTATGAATATGTATGGTTTACCTATTGATATACTGATCACTGGAATGTGCCGTTGTGGTATTTTATGTACATATATGAAATGTCCCTTATCCATGTACATTTATGAATTATTATATTCATGTATATATATGTAACTGGTATTACTAATGCAATTATCTAATAAATATGTCATTATTAATTTTTATTTTTTTCATTTGTCAACTGCCTCATGTAAAGTCCCAACATCCCCCTATGTGTATATACTGGAACTTAACAATTTTTTTATATATATCTATCTAGTTGCTACTATCAAGGCAATTAACTATTTTTTATACATATGTATCTAGTTGCTATTACCATGGCAACTTCACAATTAATATGTTATTATTCCTATTTACTTTTTATTATTTATTATTATATTTTTTGTATTTCTTATTTATTCCCCTTTTTTTAAATTTTTTTCAGTCTCATTACTCCCACCTCCCCCCATTTTCAGTCAAATTACTTGTTATTGGTATTGTCAATGTTTCCATATTGTGTTTGTATTGTTTAAATATTGATTTTCTTCGTTTTTAGTGTCATTTTTCAGGTTGTCAGTAAAAAATGTGCTCAGCCAGTAAATTTTCCATGTTTGGTCAGTAAAAAATGCTGCGGCAACACTGACTGCTGTCATCATCAAAGAACCATCCCTGAGAAATTACATGCAGCAATTGTTGTAGTGATGGAAGCCAATAATTGACTACAAAGAGATTGCAGGAGATCAGCAGCACTGAAATGCAACAGCTGATTTAATAATGTTATAAACAAGCATTTTATTTAAGAAAAGAGGGTTTTTTATAAGACACATTGCTTTAGATAACTAAGTTTCCTTTAGGGTTTACAACTACTTAAGAGTGGACCTAAACCCAAAAGTGAAAATTTTCTATGTTATAGAGAACATATTAAAAAGTTGTCTTGTATTCCTGAAATACACTTCCTGGTACGTGAGTGTGCATAGGAACTCCTGTGCAAACAGCCTCATAACTGTATATCTGTTGTGTGAGATCATCTAAGGCCATTTTGACTGCTAGTCTCGTGACATTCGGAATAAGATCTGGTGATGTCAGTACTGTACTTGCCGGAGAGACGGATCTGTACCTGAGGACCTTTACATTTCTCTTCTGCTGTATCCGTTCTGTGGATCTCTACTTCCCTATGTTTCTCCTGCTGCTTTTTCATCACCAGCTCTGACTTGGGGAAGAAAAGCCCTGCCTCTACCAAAATTACCCTTTCTACAAAGAGACACAGTACAGAGCAGGACAAAGTAAATGAGTAATGGGGGAAAGATCAGCTATGGGGAGCCTGCAGGCAATGCTAGTGACTAGTCCTTTGAGCAGTGCTTGTCTTCTCTGGTTGCAGCTTCTATAGTTCAGTTCATTTTTGAGGGGTTATGCTAAGTTAATGTTAGAATCAAAGAGAAACTTTTTGAAAAAAAAAAAAGAAAAGAATCAAAGATTACATTTTTTTTAGAGGCCATTTGAAATTTTAAAAAGTAGCTATATACAATATTTGTAATAAAGCGTATAAATTATTACCCAAATATAAATTAAACATTACTGCTGTTAGTAGTCAAATTGCTCCCTGGCACCAGTCCAAATTTCTCTATGACAAGACTGTTGTACCTCTGACGATCTGACTTTGCCCCGCGACATTATTCCTACATCAGTCCTACTTCCATCCGACTTAAATGAACAGGATACGATTTTGCTCCGACTTTGAGATAGTCCACCTTGCCCTTTGACCAATCAAAACAATCTTAGCATGACATAAATTCCTTTTTCTGCTGCTGTAATCACCGTGTCAGATGTCGCAAGTCAGATGGTTAGGACGAGGATGTGACTTTGATCTGACTTTAATGATATTGAATGGGCTGAAGTCAGGCCAAAGTCGGACCAAAGTAGTACAGGAACCTTTTTCGAAGTCGTACCTACTTGTGTTGTACCAGTTAAGATGGCTCTTATAGGAAAGCATTGATTTGTACACGTCATGGGACATGTGCTCCTAAAGTCGGAGAGTATGTCGCACCAGTGTGAACCGGGCCTAAATGTAACTTGCAGTTTATTAAACAGGTGCAAAGCTAGAAACAATAATGCAATACACACATGGGCAAGCTCAAAATCCATGGCTGTGCTGCCATTCTTGGAGATAAACCCCCATGGCCAGTTGGTGTCCTGGACATTCTTATACTTTAAATGTTTAGACATCACCTTCTGACCGCATTTGCAGTCTTATAGCTGTTTATAAGTTCATGTGTAAATCCTAAGAACAGATTATAATTTTATATTTCTTTTATTTATTTCATTTTGGTAGACTGGTGTATCTGATACTGTGTTTAACTGTGTTTAACAATATAACTATAAAGCAATGTTATATCCTTAGCATAGTCGCAATACTAGGGGTTGCGCCGCGTTCATCTACGCTTTTAAACTCTTGCTTTGTCCTTGTTGTTATGACATGTGCTTTATTAAGGGTGGTCGTTCCTTATGTACCCACTTTGGTTTAAGATGATGTATGAAATGCTGTATTGTCAGTGTATTCCCTGTTAATATATCTCTTCTTAGTTGGAACACATGTATGAAATGCTGTATTGTCAGTTTATTCCCTGTTAATATATCTCTTCTTAGTTGGAACGCATACTGTATATGTTTTCCCTTGTTGTATTGTGAAAACTGAATAAAACTTTGTAAAAAAAAAAAACAGGATCACAATGGTCAGAATGATAAAGAGCATGCACGGTCACATGTTATCCTAATTGAACCAAGCTTGGCTTATCAAGGTAACATGTGGCTGCTGTCAAGGTCTTACCTTGGCCTCCTGTTGGCAACCATCTTGGACATGCGCAGACTGCTGCCTGGGTGTCGCACAGTGGTGATGCTGCACACCTGACTGTATCTATCACCTTATGGGTTGCAGTCCTTGCCCTTGCGTTTGTGCTCCAAGGTGCATCTCTGCTAGAGGTCTTCTATTCTCCATGTTCCTCCGTGTATGACCTGGCTTGGCTGATGACTCTCCAGGCTCTCGACCCCGTATCCACAGACGACCCTGTATCAGCAGACGACCCAGCATCGGCAGACGACCCGGCATCGACAGACTACCCGCTTCTGGACTCGACCCCAGCTTGGATGACTACTCGCTTCTGGATTTGACCCTGGCTTGTTTCTGCTCTCACTTCCTCACTCTTGCTGTGCGTTTATTATTGTTTGCTCCAAGAAAATACTTTATTTTACCTGCACCCCCGTGTGGTCTGGATTCTTGGTACCCTGACAGTGTGCAAGGGTCATGAATTCAAACAATGCAGGTACTCCTACACTCCCCATGCTGGTTACCAGCCTCAGTCAACAAGATCACCTTTTGGGTCAGTTCGCTCAGGTGTGCAGACATTGCTTGCATGCATAGCACACCTTGCTTCTGGTGCTGCTAGGCCAGTGGATCCTCCTGTTGCCGCTCCTGCAGTTGCAGCTGAAGTTGCTGTTACCAGAGGGATGACTGGTTCAGCCCCCCTTCCGCAGTGCTATGAGGGTGAACCGAGTCAGTGTCGTGGCTTCCTAAACCAAGTAGGCATTTATTATGAGATGGTTCCTTCAAGCATTTCCTTCTGATAGGTCCAAGGTGGGCTTCCCAATCTTATTGTTCTCAGAAAAGGCCTTGGCCTGGGTAAATCCCTTATGGGAGAACGATAATCCTGTGATACTCAATTACCCAAGTTTTGTTGCCCCGTTTCATAGGGTATTCAATGTGCCTGCTCACTCTGCCTCTGCTGCAAAGCAGCTCCTGTCCATTCAACAGGGTGTACGAACCTTTGCCGAGTATGACATTGAATTTTGAACCCTGGAAGCAGAGGTGAGCTGAAATAATGAGGCTCTGGTGGCTGTTTTCTCTCATGGTCTCTCCGATGTGATGAAGGATGAGATTGCGGCCAAGGATCTCCCTGACGACTCCAAGGCTCTCATCTCCTTCCTGATTTTGATTGATACAAGACTCAGGGAGAGACCATTGTTTAGGGTGTGCCTGCAGAGGCCTCCTGCCAGATTGGCTTGTACGTTTTCTTTCCCACCCACTCCTGGGGATGGTGCATCTGGCTGTGAACCCATGCAGCTGGAGTTCACTCACCTTTCCGAGGCTGAGCTGGCAGGAGAGAGGACCGGAGCCTGTACTGTGGTCTTGGTGAGCATTTCCTGAAATCTTGTCCAACCCGTCCGGGAAACGCTTGCACCTAAGGTCCTGTAGGGGGCAGATCTGAGGTGGAATTTCCTCATCCCCAGTTTCCCATAAAGATAAACTGGTAATCACAGTTGTACTCTGCTGGGCAGCGGGTTCGGTGGCTACTCAAGTGTTGGTAGACTCCGGTGCTGGCATTTATTTTATTGACAGTACGTGTGCTGCTGCAAATTCCATACCCTTGTAGCCTCATGTTTTTCCACTAGTCATCGAGACTAGTCATTGATGGCAGACCCCTGCAACCGGCACAGGTTACCCACAAGACTGTTTCGGCTGATATGGTGATAGGGGCTGTTCACAGGGAGTCGACCTGTTTCCAGGTTATTTCGTCCCCACACTACTCTGTTGTTTTGGAATACCCTTGGCTTCAGAAACACAATTGGACCTTTGATTGGCAGTCGAGATCTTCTCTTGGTCTCCACAGTGTGGCGCTGTTTGTATCCATGGGCCTGTTAAGGTACGTTGTACCTCCTCGAATTCAGTGTTGCCTACTGAATATCATGAGTATAAGAATGTGTTTGACAAGGTGTGCACTGGTACTCTTCCTCCCCATCGTCCGTATGATTGTGCCATAGACTTTCAACCTGGTGCCATTCCCCTTGTGGCAGGGTTTATCCTCTTTCAGTTGTGGATAATAAAGAAATGGAGGAGTATATTGCAGATGCGCTTTCCCAGGGACACATTTGCAAGTCCACTTCACCAGCGGGTGCCAGTTTTTTTCTTCGTAAAGAAAAAGAAGGGTGAGTTGAGACCTTGAATTGATTATAGGGGCCTCAATGACATTACACAGTCAAGAAAGCATATCCGATTCCATTAATTACTGAATTGTTCGACCGCCTCAAGGGAGCAACGGTCTTTGCCAAGCTTGACTTAAGGGCTGCGTATAACCTCGTAAAGATTAAGGAGGGCGACGGGTGGAAGACCGCGTTTAATACCAGAATCAGTCATTACGAACTTCTGGTTATGCCCTCTGGCTTGTGCAATGTGCCGCTCTCTTACAGGAGTTCAGCAATGATGTCCTTCGTGATAAGTTGCAGCAATGCGTGGTAGTCTATTTGGATGACATCTTGATTTACTCAGACTCCACTGAATTACACTACCTGAATGTCAGGCGGGTGCTGCAATGGTTATGTGAGAATAGGCTTGTCTGTAAACTTGAGAAATGTGAATTCCACCTGTCTCAGGTGGCCTTCTTGGGCTACATCACTTCTGCTAAAGGGATCTCCATGGACCCTCAGAAGGTTTCGGATGTTATACAGTGGCCTCGTCCCAGTGCTCTCCGTTCCATTCAGCGTTTCCTTGGGTTTGCCAACTACTATCGGAAATTTATCAGGAACTTTTCCTCTTTGGCCAAACCTATCTCAGATATGACCAAAAGGGGCAGCGCTTCCCACAATTAGATGCCTGCTGCCATCCAAGATTTCAAGGCCCTAAAGTCTGCTTTTGCTTCGGCTCCTATTCTGTCTCATCCCAGTCCTGGTTTGCCCTTTGTCCTAGAGGTGGATACCTCTGAGACTGGAGTAGGCACCCTCATGTCTCAGCATCGGACACCTGATAGACCTTTACTTCCTTGTGGGTTCTACTCCAAGAAGCTGTCTCCAGCTGAATACAATTATGAAATTAGAGACAGAGAGCTCTTGGCCATTATCCTGACTCTCAAAGAGTGGAGACACTTGATCGAAGGTTCTGTGGTTCCAGTTCTCATTTTCACCGATCATAAGAATCTGACATATCTCTCGGAGGCCAAGAGGCTCACACCCCTTCAGGCCAGATGGGCCTTATTCTTGTCTCGTTTTAACTATGTGATCTCCTATTTGCCTAGCTCCAAGAATGTTAAGGCTGATGCCTTGTTTCACCAATATTCTGAGTTTTCCAGGGAGGACTCCGTGCTGACATCGGTCATACCTTCAGATCATATCCTGGCTGCCATCCGCACCAACTTAACCTCTCCTCTTGAGGAACAGATCTTGGCTGCCCAACCTGGTGCTCTCACAGAGAGTCCTGCTGGCAAATGTTTTTTATCTGAGGGGTTGCGCAGGTACCACAATTCCAGGACTGCTGGTCATCCTGGTAAGAACCAGTTGTCCTGGGCTATTTCCCGTCAGTTCTGGTGGCCATCTCTCCACACTGTCACTGATGTTGCTGTGTATGTAGCTGCTTGTTCAGTCTGTGCCCAGAACAGATCTCCTTGGCACATTCCCTTGGACCTACTGCATCCCATTCCCAATGGGGAGCATCCCGGGTCTCACCTGGCTATGGATTTTATTGTGGAACTTCCTGCGTCTCAAGGTTACAGGGTTATTCTCATGGTTGTCGCCCGGTTCTCCAAAATGTGCCACTGTGTTCTGTTTAAGAGACTGCTATTTACACAGGTTGCCTAAGGAGATTTTCTCAGACAATGGGAGCCAATTTGTCTCTAGGTTCTGGTGGGCCCTTTGCTCCCAGTTGGGTATTCGATTTTCCTTCTCCTCAGCCTACCATCCGCAGTCCAATGGTGCCACCAACCAAGTTGGAACTTGGTGCGTTCCAACCAAGTTTTGGAGCAATTTCTCCACTGCTGACCATACGGACAAGTGGGTTGATCTGCTACCCTGGGCAGAGTTTGCCAGGAACTCTGCCATCAATTCATCTTCTGGAATGTCTCCATTCATGGCCTATTATGGGTTCCAGCCCGCTGTGTTACCCGAGTCATTCTCACCCTAGGTCATTCTGGCTGTAGAGGATCATCTTCGTGCCCTCTATTCCTCCTGGGGGTCAGATTCAAGAGTCTTCACGGGTCTCTGCACAGCATCAGAAACTCCAGGCAGACTGGAGACGTTTATCTGCTCCTTAGCACCAGGTCAGGGAGAGGGTGTGGTTATTGACCCATAATCTCAACCTCAGGGTGCCCACTCCTAAACTGGCACCCCTTTTTGTTGGGCCTCTTCGCTTCCCCTGTAAGGTGAACCTGGTGGCCTATGCCCTTGGTCTTCCCCCCGGGCATGCATATCTCCAATGTCTTTCACGTGTCACTTTTGAAGCTACTGGTTTGCAATCGCTATACTTCTTCACTTCCTCGCCCTTGTCCCATTCCTGTGGGCAATCAAGAGGAGTATGAGGTTAGCAGCATCTTGGATTCTCATCTGTTTTGAAGTCAGGTTTAATACTTGGTGCACTGGAAGGGTTATGGTCCTGAGGAGCACTCCCGCCCCTTCTCCATGCTTTCCATGTTCGCTTCCCTCAGAAACCGTTTTTTGCTCTACAGAGGAGGGGCCGTTGAGGGGAGGGTACTGTCAAAGTCTTACCTTGCCCTCCTGTTGGCAGCAATCTTGGACATGTGCAGACTGTTGCCTCTTACAAACTGATTGCATCATTACTTTCCTGCTGCCGGGGTGTCAAACAGTAATGCTGCTGCACACCTGACTATAACTATCACCTGATTGGTTGTAGTCCTTGTCCTTGCGTTTGTGCTCCAAGGTGCATCTCTGCTAGCAGTCTTCTGTTCTCCGTGTTCCTCCATGTATGACCTGGCTTGGCTGATGACTCTCCTGGCTCTCGAACCCAGCATCGGCAGACTACCCACTTCTGGACTCGACCCTGACTTGGATGACTACCCACTTTTGGACTTGACCCCGGCTTGTTCCTGCTCTCACTTCCTCACTCTTGCTGTGCATTTATTGTTGTTTGCTCCAAGAAAATGCTTTATTTTACCTGCATCCCCGTGTGGTCTGGTTTCCTGGTACCCTGACATACCCTGCATGGTATACCCTCTAGAAGACTCCATAGCAACAGAGAGGCTAGCCGAGAATCACTTTTATAGTAAAACAGTTCAGATCACAAACACTCACACTTAGGCTGGCCATACACTATACAATTTTGATTCAATTTCCTTTAGATTTACCTTCAACTATGTAGGGTCTGCCTGAATGCATACAGATTGAAATTGTTTAGGTATGACCTCATATTATATGGATTTGGTAAATCTAAAGGAAAGTTGAACAAGAAAATTGTATAGTGTATGACAAGCCTAATCCTCCTCAATAGCATCCCACTTAACAAAGTCCAGGATAGCTCTTGTAACACAGGTAAATAGCTGATGGGATCCCAGGTCCAGGAAGGGGCTACCCACTGGAGTATTTGGTAGCAATTGGGGTTGTGCATCTCACACAGCTAGATCTTCTGGGGGAGCTGAATGCTATTAGGCTTTGGGCCTGCTGTCTTCACATTGGTTCTGACAGAGGAGGGCCTCTCATCTGGCTACAGATTGCTTGCCCAGCTACCTCTGCTTTATCAGGTGTGGCCCCTCTGGGGTGCTGAAGGAAGGAAGTAGAGAAGCTTATCTTCCTTGGACATGTCCAAGAAACCAGGAGGTTGTAGAGAAATTAGATAAAAGGGGCCTTAACCTGCATCTGACCATAGTGAGTAAATGGGTACTCTGCTACATTCAGCTCTCCTTACTCAACACTTTCTCTATTCATTAAAATGCCAGGGGCTTTGTTTGAATGGAGAGTCTTGAAGCAAGTGTTAAGTTTAAACACATCTGTAAACACATTCGTTCAATGCTGCTATACAAATGTGCTACTGTTTTCCTGAAGTCTAGTTTTTTTTTATTTAAAAATGACAAACATGTTATACTTACCTCCTCTGTGCAGTGGATTTGCACAGAGCAGCCCGATCCTCCTCCTCTCAAGTCCCTCTACGGCGCTCCTGCCCTCCCTCCTGTTAAGTGCACCCACAGCAAGCAGCTTGCTATTGGAGCACCTGAGCCGAGCTGCAGCTCCGTGTGTTCATTCAGACATGGAGCCGTTGTTCGGCCCTGCCCCCTCTCTCCTCATTGGCTAACTTGACTTTGATTGGCAGGAGCCAATGGCGCCATTGCTGTGTCTCAGTCAATCAGGAGAGAGAGTCTTGGACACTCAAGTCTTTCCTGCAACATCGGTGGATAGAGATGAGGCTCAGGTAAGTATTAGTGGGGCTGAGGGGGGCTGCTTTACATAGAAGGTTTTTTTATCTGAATGCATAGAATGACTTCTGACTTTACAACCACTTTAAGCACTAGTATATCCAAAGGCGACGCTGCTGCTTTATAATTGTGCTACCTAACCATTTAAATTATTCTTTACTTTAACCTAGCCTATAATAAAATATTTCTACCCAATTTACGTAAGAAATAACACAAACTCTTTGGCCAGTATAAGTAATAAGACAGTATGTTTAGCCAGTATTGGTTGACACTGGACCTACAGTAACCTCATGAAAATGTAAAAACATACAAACTCTAGAAAATTGTATCCTGAAGAGCAGATACTCCCAAGACTGGAGCTGTGCTAACAAATGAACCATAGTCAGCTACAGTATACACTTTATCATACTGTAAAGGATGCTCATGTTTATAGTGCTGTTAAAGAAAATTACCCCAACATTTTATATTCTTGATATGTGCTTGCTGTACCATGTACTTGTATGAAAACATATCCCGTTCTCTTTGTATTGCTTCTTTTGTGCGAAATACCTGGTGTTCCCACCAGTCCCTCTTCTTTCCTATTAAAACTGACCACATTAGGCATGCACGCACAGTGTGCTCAGTTTTCTGATTGATCATGGAATTTAGACTGCTATGCTCCAATGATTAGGCTTATGATGACACCCCCCCTGCACAACCATTCACTGGGAAGACCAGTGTACTGCTGTTCTCCTCCCCTAGCTCTCTGAGCTCCTTATGCAATTGAGAACAGAGGGTATGTAATCACTTATAAAATGGTATGTAATCACTTATAATTGGTATGTAATCACTTATTAAAAAGGCAAAAGTAGGTATTTAGAATGCTTTTTATATGTAAACACAAAAGATTTGCCTTTATTTCTCTTTTAACCACTTTGCCGCTGCTCACTAGAGCTCTACTGCGGCAAAGTGGTTCGTTATCATCCAGCGACGTAGACCTACGTCGCTGGACTCCTCCCCTTGTGGAGGCACGCTCCAGCTGTATTCAGTCACAGCGGGAGTCGGGCCAGGGAAGGAGCAGCGGTGATCACCACCGCTCTTCCCCGATCGTCAGAGGATCGAGTGTGGAGATCCGCCCACTTGTGAAAACAAAGCGGGCGGATCTCCTAAGTGACAGGCAGGGTCAGATTGCAGGGTTCAGCATAGCTGAACCTGCGATCTGTCCCTGTGTCACTCAGTCTCCTCCCCCACACATGTCAGTAAGCACCAGGCATACATTAACCCCTCCCTCTCCAATAAAATTAACCCCTTCCCAGCCAGTGTAATTTTTACAGTAACAGTGCATATTTATAGCACTGATTACTGTAGTAATGTCACTGGTAACCCCAAAAGTGTCCAAAATGTCAGTCAAGGGTCCGATCTGTCCGCCGCAATGTCGCAGTCCCGCAAAAAAAAAAATGCCAGATCGCCGCCATTACTCGTTAAAAAAAAAAAAACACCAGAAATTACATAAATCTTGCCCTTAGTTAGTAAACGCAATAAATTTTGCGCCAACCAATCAAAATACGCTTATTGCGATTTTTTTACCAAAAATATGTAGCAGAAAACAAATTGGCCAAAAATTATAAAAAAATTTGATTTTTACATTTTTTTGGGGGGAATTTCATATAAAAAAAATGTGAAAAATATTGTTATTTTTTCATAATTGTCGCTCTTTTTTTGTTTATAGCGCAAAAAGTAAAAATCGCACAGGTGATCAAATACCACCAAAAGAAAGCTCTGTTTGTGGGAAAAAAGGATGTACATTTCGTTTGGGTACGGCGTTGCATGACCACGCAATTGTCAGTTAAAGTCGCACAGTGCTGAATCGCAAAAAGTGGCCCAGACGTAAGACAGCAAAATCCTCCAGTGGTAAAGTGGTTAAACTGAGTTGGTTTTCAAAGGTGAGGGTTCACATATATTTTAAGGTTGGTGGGCAGATTATTTTGCTGGTAGCTTTGCTGCCAATACATTAGGCTGCATAACTTCAAATATGGAGAATCCTACTCCTGGCTGTCAAATATAAGATGTCTTTCTTGTTTTATTTTCCCCTAAATGTCATAGAGAGTCTAAGACTAAATGAAGGTGCTAGTACACACAAATGAATTAGTGAAGTCCTGAATCATTAAGCCATTTAAAATGTGTCATTTCTCTTTTCAAGAAGAAATATTTGAATAATAAGTAGACAGAATAACTGAGCTTCATTCAAATGAGTCTGAAAAGTGCAGTAAAGCGGTGGCAGTCCTGCAGAATATGAAGTGTATTTTGTGTAATAACTGTTCCAAAACTAGATTTCATGTTTACGCAGCACTTGATCACTGGGGAGCAATTCTTTCTTTGTTTCCTCTATGCTCTTTCACAGTGTGTACAGCATTGTCAGGATTGGATAATCACATTAATTTATTGTTTTAGAATAGGACTTGGGCATGAATGATCTCAACTGCCCCAAGCTTTTTAGGAAGTGAGGCTGTAAATCACTGTTATGCTTCTTTGAAAACAGAATATAGATCGGTAATTCCATGTCCCTAGATGTTCTTCAGCGGCTACAGATTTTACTGTTTTATCCTGCTTGATGGACAAGTGACTACCATGGCTGCCGAAGGCATAAAACATTAATGTCTAGGGAGGCTATTGATTTGCCTAACAATTTAATGCAAATAATGAAGCTTAGAAGGTTATTTATAAAATATGGTGGTATCTAGCTAATATTATTGTAATTGTTGCTGGATGTTACATATTTATAACGAATTTCCTAGGAAGTTATGGTGTCCACCATTTAAAAAAAAAAAAAAAAGAATGTCTACTTATCAGATTTTTTTTTTTTTTTTTGTGAATGAAAATAAATATATTGAAACTAGATGAATAATGATTTTTTTTTGCTATTTTGTTTTTCTTTGCGTTATTGATTTAAAAAAAGTTCCTTTTTTTGTTCAATATATTTTTAATGAATATGTGTAATACAAAAGTATGATCCTGAACCAGTTTGTGTACATAATAAGGTCACAAAACATAACAGAATTCAGAGGGCAATAATATTACAGAACAGATTGAAGGTGATGAAGGCCAATTTTTTTTGTCTTTTGAGTAGTGTTGAGCGAACACGGACTGTATTATTCGTGTTCGTACCGAATAATTGGATTTTTTTTACCCGAACACGGACACGGACACTTTACTGTATGTTCGGGTAAAAATCCGTGTTCGGTCGTTTTATTTCCGGGTTTTGCATGCTTTGGCGCTCTTTTCATGGCGGGCTTTCAACAGCCAATCAACAATCGTTTAACTGGTGTGCCTTAAGCCATCCCAGCCATGCCTGCAAATGTCTTAGTAGCTGTGATTGGCCGTCTGAAGCATGTGACCAAGTCTTTATAAGTTCGAGGCAGCCGCCGCAGCAGCGTCATTCTGCTGCTTAGCTAAGGGACAGAGCACACATCAATGTGCTGGCTGCTGATTAGGGAAAGATAGGCAGGAAAAAACCATTTGTGTCCGGATAGAATTGAGGGACAGGTCGGAGTGTTTAGGCAGGGCGAGTTGTAGGCATTTTAGGGATAGAGTCTGCTGAATTATAGGGTCAGTGTCTTCTACAAACTACAATCGATATTGCTGTGTGGGGGGTGGGGTGAATCTGCACTCAATCCTGATCTACGATCTCTTCTCAATCCTGTTAGGGACAGAGTCTGCTGAATTTTAGGGAAACTGTGTTCTACAAACTACAATCGATATTGCTGTGTGGTGTGGGATTGGAGATAGGCAGGTGTCAGTGATCCACATCCATTTTTCTGTGTGTGAGCTGCAGTGAACACAATCTTTTTGGGCTGCAGTGAACACAATCTTTTTGGGCTGCAGTGAACACAATCTTTTTGGGCTGCAGTGAACACAATCTTTTTGGGCTGCAGTGAACACAATCTTTTTGGGGTGCAGTGAACAAAATCTTTTTGGGGTGCAGTGAACACAATCCTTTTTGGTGTGCAGTGAACACAATCTTTGTGGGGTGCAGTGAACAAAATCCTTTGTGGGGTGCAGTGAACACAATCTTTTTGGGGTGCAGTGAACAAAATCCTTTTTGGGGTGCAGTGAACAACATCCTTTTTGGGGTGCAGTGAACACAATCTTTTTGGGGTGCAGTGAACAAAATCCTTTGTGGGGTGCAGTGAACACAATCTTTTTGGGGTGCAGTGAACACAATCTTTTTGGGGTGGAGTGAACAACATCCTTTTTGGGGTGCAGTGAACAAAATCCTTTTTGGGGTGCAGTGAACAAAATCATTTTTGGGGTGCAGTGAACACAATCTTTTTGGGGTGCAGTGAACACAATCTTTGTGGGGTGCAGTGAACACAATCTTTTTGGGGTGGAGTGAACAACATCCTTTTTGGGGTGCAGTGAACAACATCCTTTTTGGGGTGCAGTGAACACAATCTTTTTGGGGTGCAGTGAACACAATCTTTGTGGGGTACAGTGAACAGAATCTTTGTGGGGTGCAGTGAACACAATCTTTGGGGGGTACAGTGAACACAATCTTTTTGGGGTGCAGTGAACACAATCTTTGTGGGGTGCAGTGAACACAATCTTTTTGGGGTGGAGTGAACAAAATCATTTTGGGGTGCAGTGAACAACATCCTTTTTGGGGTGCAGTGATCAAAATCCTTTTTGGGGTGCAGTGAACACAATCTTTTTGGGGTGCAGTGAACAAAATCCTTTGTGGGGTGCAGTGAACAGAATCTTTGTGGGGTGCAGTGAACACAATCTTTGGGGGGGTACAGTGAACACAATCTTTTTGGGGTGCAGTGAACACAATCTTTGTGGGGTACAGTGAACAGAATCTTTGTGGGGTGCAGTGAACACAATCTTTGGGGGGTACAGTGAACACAATCTTTTTGGGGTGCAGTGAACACAATCTTTGGGGGGTACAGTGAACACAATCTTTTTGGGGTGCAGTGAACACAATCTTTGTGGGGTGCAGTGAACTCAATCTTTGGGGGGGGTACAGTGAACACAATCTTTTTGGGGTGCAGTGAACAACATCCTTTTAGGGTGCAGTGAACACAATCTTTGTGGGGTGCAGTGAACAACATCCTTTTAGGGTGCAGTGAACACAATCTTTGTGGGGTACAGTGAACAGAATCTTTGTGGGGTGCAGTGAACACAATCTTTGGGGGGTACAGTGAACACAATCTTTGTGAGGTGCAGTGAACACAATCTTTGTGGGGTGCAGTGAACACAATCATTGTGGGGTGCAGTGAACTCAATCTTTGTGGGGTACAGTGAACACAATCTCATACTTCTGAAGATTTGAGGGTGCTGCCTGTTCCATACCCCCCCTACTCCTCATCTAGCCTTTTAGGGGTACAAACAATAGTAATTGGGGCCTAGTGTGGTTGTGTACGTGTGATATACATACACTTTTTTTGGATCATATTTTCTATTCCGCTATTTAATCAAAAACCTTTGGGGATCAGTTAAATTGGGGGATAGTCTGTGTTGGTACGTGTGAGAGAGATCCACCTTTCCAAGTTTTTGGGGTTCATCTCATACTTCTGAAGATTTGAGGGTGCTGCCTGTTCCATACCCCCCCTACTCCTCATCTAGCCTTTTAGGGGTACAAACAATAGTAATTTGGGCCTAGTGTGGTTGTGTACGTGTGATATACATACACTTTTTTTGGATCATATTTTCTATTCCGCTATTTAATCAAAAACCTTTGGGGATCAGTTAAATTGGGGGATAGTCTGTGTTGGTACGTGTGAGAGAGATCCACCTTTCCAAGTTGTTGGGGTTCATCTCATACTTCTGAAGGTTTGAGGGTGCTGCCTGTTCCATACCCCCCCTACTCCTCATCTAGCCTTTTAGGGGTACAAACAATAGTAATTGGGGCCTAGTGTGGTTGTGTACGTGTGATATACATACACTTTTTTTGGATCATATTTTCTATTCCGCTATTTAATCAAAAACCTTTGGGGATCAGTTAAATTGGGGGATAGTCTGTGTTGGTACGTGTGAGAGAGATCCACCTTTCCAAGTTGTTGGGGTTCATCTCATACTTCTGAAGGTTTGAGGGTGCTGCCTGTTCCATACTCCCCCTACTCCTCATCTAGCCTTTTAGGGGTACAAACAATAGTAATTGGGGCCCAGTGTGGTTGTGTACGTGTGATATACATACACTTTTTTTGGATCATATTTTCTATTCCGCTATTTAATCAAAAACCTTTGGGGATCAGTTAAATTGGGGGATAGTCTGTGTTGGTACGTGTGAGAGAGATCCACCTTTCCAAGTTGTTGGGGTTCATCTCATACTTCTGAAGGTTTGAGGGTGCTGCCTGTTCCATACCCCCCCTACTCCTCATCTAGCCTTTTAGGGGTACAAACAATAGTAATTGGGGCCTAGTGTGGTTGTGTACGTGTGATATACATACACTTTTTTTGGATCATATTTTCTATTCCGCTATTTAATCAAAAACCTTTGGGGATCAGTTAAATTGGGGGATAGTCTGTGTTGGTACGTGTGAGAGAGATCCACCTTTCCAAGTTGTTGGGGTTCATCTCATACTTCTGAAGGTTTGAGGGTGCTGCCTGTTCCATACCCCCCCTACTCCTCATCTAGCCTTTTAGGGGTACAAACAATAGTAATTGGGGCCTAGTGTGGTTGTGTACGTGTGATATACATACACTTTTTTTGGATCATATTTTCTATTCCGCTATTTAATCAAAAACCTTTGGGGATCAGTTAAATTGGGGGATAGTCTGTGTTGGTACGTGTGAGAGAGATCCACCTTTCCAAGTTTTTGGGGTTCATCTCATACTTCTGAAGATTTGAGGGTGCTGCATGTTCCATACTCCTCTTCCTCATCCTCCCTTTAGGGTAGGAAAAAATTTAATCGGGCCTAGTCTGTGTTTGTACGTGTGAGATACACAGTTTTTTATCCTATTCCGCTATTCAATACACACCCTTTTGGTGTAAAAAACATTAAATTGCGGCATAGTTTGCATATTTGACATTTGCATATATTGTGCCTTGTTGCGCTGTTTTGGGTACTCCACCAACATGGCCAGTGGCAATGACGCCATTCTCAGCTTAACTATCCCACTTCTATGCCTCCTTGAAAAAACAATTTGGGCGATGATGGAAGAGGATGTGGCACAGGATGAGGAGGAGGAGGAGGAGGATGAAGAGGTAACATTTCAAAGGCTTTCAGGGCAGTCATTCGCAAGGGGCTCCGAGGGTGGGTTCCTGCACACACAAACGCCAGGGACACAATTGTCCAGCAGGGGCACAGTTCTGGAGGATGAGGAGGATGAGGAGGAGGAGGAGCTGGAGGAGGAGATGGAACCATGTTCACAGCAGGGTGGCACCCAGGCCAGCTCATGGCCATCACTGGTGCGTGGCTGGGGGGATACAGAGGACACGGACGATACACCTCCCACAGAGGACAGCCTTTCGTCGCCTCTGGGCAGCCTGGCACACATGAGCGATTACATGCTGCAGTGTCTCCACAACGACCGCCGAGTTGCCCACATTCTAACTTGTGCTGATTACTGGGTGGCCACGCTGCTGGATCCCCGTTACAAGGACAACGTACCGTCCTTAATTCACTCACTGGAGCGCGATCGCAAGATGCGCGAGTACAAGCGCACGCTGGTAGACGCCATGCTGCTGGCATTCCCATCTGACAGCGGGGCCACAGTGGAAGCACAAGGCAGAGGAGGAGGAGGAGGAGGTCGCCAACGCAACCAGGGCACCGCCAGCACCTCAGAAGGCAGGGTTAGCATGGCCGAAATGTGGAAAAGCTTTGTCAGCACGCCACAGCAAACAGCAGCACCAGCAGCTCAGATGGAACGTCTTAGCAGGAGGCAGCATTTTACCAACATGGTGGAGCAGTATGTGTGCACACGCCTACATGTAGTGAATGACGGGTCTGCCCCCTTCAACTTCTGGGTCTCCAAATTGGGCACATGGCCTGAGCTTGCCCTTTACGCCTTGGAGGTGCTGGCGTGCCCTGCAGCCAGTGTATTATCTGAACGGGTATTTAGCACGGCTGGGGGCGTTATAACAGACAAGCGCAGCCGCCTGTCCAGAGACAATGTGGACAAGCTCACGTTCATTAAAATGAACCAGGCATGGATCCCACGGGACTTTTCCGTACCTTATGCAGAATAGCAATGGATACCGACCTTACCCACCCATTGTTCCATTTTTGCTCTTTCTCACTCTTTTGGGGTGTACCCTCATTTAAAATTTTTGAAAAGAAGCAGTGTTGGCTACCTCGTCCTCCTCCTCAGGGCCAGATTAATGTAGGGGCTATTGGAGCTGCAGCTCCAGGCCCCTACCTTTTATATAGGCCCCGGGTTGGCCATATTCACTGTTACCGCTCTTCTGTCACTTGTAAACACAGAAGTCTGGCTTCTATGCTCGCTTCCCCAGGCAGCACCCTCAGAACCTCCCCACACAGCGTGAAGGCCGGACAAGGAGGGACAGTTGGCGATGCATGGATGTGTTTATGGGCTTCAGAGACAGCATCCCATGTTGAATTAGGCATGCATGGCTGCACCCTTCCTCCTCTGGGTGCATGGCAAGGCACGGCCCTTAAGGCCCTTCAAAATCCTCAGCACCAAGCCCATGATGCTGTTAATCCGGCCCTGGTCCTCCTCCACCGCCGCTTCCACCTACACCGCCCATAGGTGTGCGCAGCCTATTGCATTAAGGTGTGCACCCCAAAGTTGAAATACACATGCATGTGTTTGCCAGCAGGGAGAGTAATGTATCGGGGCCATGTACCTGTAGGCAAGGAGAAATAGAGCAGAGCAGGTCCCAGGGAGATCTTTCCCATCTCCTCACTGGCAATGCTATGTGCCCTAGGTGATTAGGGTGTGCCCAGGCACACCCAGCACACCCTGTGCGCACGCCTATGTCACCGCCACATCCACCACCACCTCAACCTCCCTCCTACTCCATATGGGCCTCGTCCTTCAGAGATGAAGAAGAACATTGTTTTATTTTTCTGTTTTTTTTTGTTGTTTTAAGTTATTTCCCTATCCACATTTGTTTGCAGAGCACTTGCCATGCTCTTAATTACGTTTTGCTGCCATTTGCAGCACTCTAGCCCTTTCCTTTGGTGTTTTAGAGCCATTTTAGTGCCTTAAAGTTCGGGTCCCCATTGACTTCAATGGGGTTCGGTGTCCGGGAAAAGTTCGGTAAAAGTCCGGGACACGGACCCGGACTTTTTTTTAAAGTTCGGCCGAACCCGTCGAACACGGACATCTAGGTGTCCGCTCAACCCTACTTTTGAGCATTGTCAGGGGAAAGGTTAAAAGGATCAAGTAATCATGGATGGAGGCTAACAGGATCAAGTAAGGATCAGTACAAGGGAGCTAAACGTAAAAGCAAAAAAATATATAATTTTTATGGGATCCTGCACCATCCTACAAACATCTTCATTGAAAGCTAGGAAAGAATGCTGACAATGGAAAAAAAAGAAAAACTTGTATCTTATATAAAATGTCAGAGATTGGGCTGGGTGACTGTTTGAAAGAAATATAAAAACAATTTCCTTTTTTAAACACGACAAATTAATCAATATTAATCAATTAATCAATACTATCAATGATGGCATTGAAGAAAAAAATGTAAAATAAAATTTTTATACAGTTTTCCCTTTTATAAGGATGTGTATTTGGGTATGCCCCACAATAGACAATGGCAGACAATCATGGCTTGTAAAACTGGCAATAATCAGTCAATTAAAATTTGAATGGTATAGTATTAAAATTCAGGATTATGGTGGAGTACCGGGTTGAACTATGCATTGTAGCTCTCCTATGATTAAATAATTTAAAGTGATTGTAAAGCTCCTATTTTTTTTTTTTAATTAAAATAATAAACATGTTACACTTACCTGCTCTCTGAAGTGGTTTTGCACAGAGTGGCCCAGATCTTCCTCTTCTGGGGTCCCACCCCAGCTCTCCTGGCTCCTCTCTCCTTTTGGGTGCCCCCACAGCAGGCAGCTTGCTATGGGGGTACTCAAGCTGAGCCTCTGCTCTTTGTGTCCATTCACATACAGAGCTGCGGTTCAGCCCCGCACCCTCCATCTCCTGATTGGCTCCCGCTGCCGCCAAAAGGCAATCAGGAGAACGAGTCCCCGGGGGGGGGCAAGGCTCTTGTGGACATCGCTGGATCAAGATGGGGCTCAAGTAGAACTGCACAATTAATCCTTAAAAAAATGTGATCTCGATTTAACCTCCCTCACGATATTAATCCAGCATTTCTATGATTCATGTAACAAGTGCTAAGCAGTTCTCTGCTCACAGCTGTCAAAAAAAAAAAAAAAAAAGCAGCCGGAAAAGTTTATCAAAGCATTGCTCAGCGCTGAGAGCTAAAAAAAAAAATTGGGTTCTTTTAGAGGTCAAAGGAATGAACTTCGGTCAGTTTAACCTCTTAAGGACTAAGCCTTTTTCTGAGACTTGTTGCTTACAAGTTAAAATCAGTATTTTTTGCTAGAAAATTATTTAGAACCCCCAAACATCATATATTATTTTTTACCAGAGACCCTAGAAAAAAAAATGGCGGTCGTTGCAATATTTGATGTCATACGATATTTGCACATCGGTCTTTCAAATGCAATTTTTTTTGGGTAAAATAACACTTTAATGAATTAAAAAGAAACTAAACAGGAAGTTATCCCAATTTTTTTGTATAATGTGAAATATGATGTTACGCTGCGAATCCTGAGAAAATCGTGATTTTTATTCTAATCAAAAAGGTGATTCTGATTTGATCCAGAATCTTGCAGCTCTAAGCTCAGGTGAGTATTAGGGGGGCTGAGGGGGGCTGCTGCACACAGAAGGTTTTTTTACTTTTATGCATAGAATGTATGAAGCTAAAAAACCCTGTGCCTGTACAACCACTTTTTAAGGATATGTGCACTTTACCCACTTGCCAGCTGCTCGGCACAGTTTTACTATGGCAGGCTGGCTTGGCTGCGCGAAACGACTTAGAGGTATGTCAGTCACATGAGTGGAGCTGGCACGCTTCCACCCCCACTAGGCAACGCGGATGCCAAACCACGGGACTGGTGGCCGTGATTGCTCCCCGCTGAGAGAGAAGGATGGTCAGCTGTTGTAAACACAGCTGACCGTTCTTCTCTCTGAAATGATCACAGAGCACCTGTGATCATTCTATATAGGATCACAGGTCTCTATAATCATTTCACAAGCCCCTCCCCCCACAGTTAAAAAACACTCCCCCTAGGCTCACAATTAACCCTTTGATCACCCCTTCCCTGCCAGTGTCATTATTACAGTAACAGTGCATATTTTTAGCACTGATTACTGTAGTAATGTCACTGGTCCCCCCAAAAGTGTCAAAAATATCAGTTAGGGGTCTGATCTGTCTGCGGCAATGTCGCAGTCCTGCTAAAAAATGAAAATCGCCGCCATTACTAGTAAAAATAAAATAAAAATGACATAAATCTTTTGCCTAGTTTAAAGACTCGATAACTTTTGCGCAAACCAATCAAAATGCGCTTATTGCAATTTATTTTACCAAACATATGTAGCAGAATATAAATTGGCCTAAAAGGATGAAAAAATTTGATTTTTAAAATTTTTTGGGGAATGCTATATAGCAGAAAGTGAAAAATATAGTTTTTTTTTAGAATTGTCACTTTTTTTTTGTTTATAGCGCAAAAAATAAAAATCGCACAGGTGATCAAATACCACCAAAAGAAAGCTCTATTTGTGGGGAAAAAAATCTATTTTATTTTGCTACAGTGTTGCACGACCGTGAAATTTTCTGTTAAAGTAACGCAGTGCCAATCGCAAAAAAAAACCTGGTCATTAAGGGGGCAAATCCTTCCTGGCCAAAAGTGCTTAAACAAAGTGTACATACTCTTTTTACCCACCTGACCTAACTAGATCACGCTCTCTCTCTCTGGATCAGGGGTCTGAAACTGCTGTTGATATACAAGTCCCATCATGCCTCTGCCTATGAGAGTCAGCCTTGCAATGCCTCATGGGAATTGTAGTTCTGCAACAGCTGGAGGGCCACCAGTTTGAGACCCCTTCTCTAGATGCATGCTTACCTCAAACTGGTAGTCACAGTCTCTACTATGTGATTTTTATATCGCCATAAATTGCATGCTTAATGTTTTTTTAGAAATCATAAAACTGCTTTTAACGTGTTTGGAAATAGTATAAACAGATTCTGTATGTTTTAGTCAAACAGGAATTATCCACGGTATCTAAACATTAACAGATATTTGAGCAGCTTGCATTTTCAGCAGAACCAAGTTAGTACCAAAACATTTGTGACAGTTTGAAAAATATTTCGAGAAATGAACTCATCACTATGCATTAGAGATGTGCAATGAACCCAAAGGCTGTGGTCTGATTATGACAGGAGTTCACTGCTTCTGCCTGGTGCTAAACCTCCAGTTCTGTATCATTTTAGTCATCTTGTTTTCTTGCTAACCGTTGGTTATTTATAAAGGTGTTAAATGCTGTTCAATACAGGAGGTCCCCAGGTTACAAACAAGATAGGGTCTGTAGGTTTGTTCTTAAGTTGAATTTGTTTGTAAGTTGGAACTGGTACATATTTTAAATGTAGCTCCAGCCAAAATAATAATTTTTAGGTTTTTTATTTTATAGCATAGGGATGGGTTAACACCCTTGTAACACCCCGTAATGTTTGTTTTGCTGTCTATTCTCCTGTTCAGAAGATTTCACTTCACTTCCTGTCCCTGTGAAAATTTGATTTAAAAAAATTTTGGGTTGTCGTGGCAACAAGGACTGGTGGTAAAGCTTCTGCTGGGGTACGTTTTTCCAATGATGACTTTTACAGAAGTGAATTTCCCTTCCTAGGGGTAGATTTCCTCTCACTTCCTGTTGTCTCCCTCCGTTTGTAAATAGGAGTCGGTTGTAAGTCTGATGTTTATAACTCCGTAACTGCCTGTCATTTTATTAGGATTTATCCACAGGTAGAGCCAAGCAAATGTAGTGATGCACTTTGTACAGTTCCTTGTTGTCAGGGAAATGGCCATGGAAGAACTGGCAATACTAGAGATGGGCGCATTCGCATTGGCAGAAGAATGGCAAATTGGCGCACGCAGGTGTGCACCTGCGTGAATCAGCAAATGTGCGTGTGTAATGGCACGCACATAACATGACAGATGTGGCCACTTGCTTGGCTATAAAAGACTACTGCTGAGTCCACCAAATTGCTGAATTTGCATCAGCCTTCCTGTGTTCCTGTGCCTCTGTGTGTATTCCTTGGATATCCTGTTGTTACCCGGCTTGTTCTAGACTGATCTCTACTCCTGGCGTTGACACCCTGGCTTGCTCTACCGACCTTGCTCCTGTTTGATCACCCATGTGTAGCACCCTCCTAGATAGGTGCTAGGAAGGAGAATAGTTTGCTCTGCCGGCTTAACAGGGGAGCAGCAGGCAAACCATAGCCTGCTCCATCTGCTTATCAGGGGAGCCTGATCAGTAGTTAGGCCTGTTGCATGTCTCCATGTGTGATTCATCTGGTCTGAGGGAGCATCCCCACTGTATCCAATAAGGGAGCCTGTTGGACAGTGGAGGAAACCCAGCCAATGACACACCGACTTTTGTAACTTTCCCAGCGGGTTGGCACAAACGGTGGTACATCCTGGGATAGGTTATAAAAGCCAAGGGCACATGTGACAAGGTGTCTTTGGGCGGGAAGACAGGTCCCAGGAGGAGGGTGACGCCTGTTTCTCCTCCTGTCTGTATGGAAGCTGGTCACAGGTGGTCAGCCTACTGAGCCAGAAGTGCAGTGCTGAGCCAGGAGGTGGGTTGGTGCAACAGTGTCCGTGAGTACCGGGAAGCTTGCCAGGGGTGTGCCAAGGAAGGGGACCACTCCAATGGAGTGCCAGTGGACAGGGGCTAGCACGCACAGCAAGTGAGAAAGGGGGTGCCAAGTTAGGACCCTAAAGAGAAATGAAATCAGGATCATATCCATTATCTTCACTTCAGTGGCAAGGTGAAGCAGTGGCCTTGCCGCACACACTACAGCCAGTTGTCCTCAGAATTGTGCATAGTTGGAGTATCCCACTCATCCCTTCTCCCATCCCAGTTCTAAATAAAACGCAAAAACCAAATCCCCTGGACTGTTCATTGTCTGAGCCAAGTGTCTAAAGTGATAGGTTCTACAGACTGTTGCTACGGGTAACCCAGGGGAATCCAGAAAGTGCAATTCTCAGCAGCTGTCTAGGGGCAGTGCTACACGTGTATGACCCCGGCTTGCATTACAGAATTACCTCAGCCAAGTTCCTCTTTCTGCTACCTTCCTCTGCCTCCTCACTGATCATCTGTGTTTGACCACCAACCTGGCTAATACTTTTGTTTCCTGTGTGTACAGATTGCTAAGTACATCTGGAGTTCACCAAGAGACATCTGCCTTGCTGTGCATCCTGCCACCTCCAGCATGCACCAGGTGATCACCGGCCCAGCTCTTCGGTACCCTGTTGGCAACCTGTGCTTCTTTGGGTGCTACACCTCCTGTACCACCTTCAGGGGTGTATTGCACTTAGGCACAGGGGAAACCCTCTTAGCACTTTGGTCTCAGAATAGGTACGTGACACCTGTATTGATTGCAATAAAGCAAAATAAAACACAGTAGTAAAATAAATGTACAAACATCAATTCATGATGTAAGCACTATAAATGCATTAGGGCTAATTCATGCACTGTGTGGTGACCGGCATTTAACTGCATGGTCAAACAACGGTCACTGCTAGGACACAGGAAGCAATTGTTTTCTATGTGTCCTATTTACACCGCAACCCAGCTTGGAGCTGCGATAAAATGCACAAATGCTGCATTTTATCGCAATGAACCGTACATTGCGTTGTTGTTCAACAACATGAATGAAGTGTTACTTTGTGCACTTCAAATAATGTTTCAATAAAAAAGGAGCTGTATAATGCATTGAATCGTGCACCACACTGCCCCTTACCGCAGTCGCAACAGAAAGGGTAGGCAATGTGGTTTACCTCTCTGGCAGCTGTCCATTCAGTATGAATTCAGCCTAAAAAAAAGAAAGAGAAGGGCCATGTTAACCAATTCTGGACCAGAAGGTTTTACCACCTTAATGACCAGGCCATTTTTTGCGATACAGCACTCCATTATTTTACAGTATCTCACAAAAGTGAGTGCACCCCTCACATTTTTGAAAATATTTTATTTTATCTTTTCATGTGACAACACTGAAGAAATCAGAAGTAGTGAGTGTACAGCTTTTATAACAGTGTACATTTGCTTTACCCTCAAAATAACTCAACACACAGCCATTATTGTTTAAACGGCTGGCAACAAAAGAGAGTACACCCCTAAGTGAAAATGTCCAAATTGGGTTCAATTAGCCATTTTCCCTAGGCGGTGTCATGTGACTCGTTAGTGTTACAAGGTCTCAGGGGTAAATGGGGAGCAGGTGTGTTAAATTTGGTGTTATCGTTTTCACGCTTTCATACTGGTCACTCTCTGAGGATCTGAAAAAAATAACTGTTGCTCTACATGAAGATGGCCTAGGCTATAAGAAGATTGCCAAGACCCTGAAACTGAGCTGCAGCAAGGTGCCCAAGACCATACAGTAGTTTAACAGGACAGGTTCCACTCAGAACAGGCCTCATTATGGTCAACCCAAGAAGTTGAGTGCACGTGGTCAGCGTTATATCCAGACGTTGTCTTTGGGAAATATACATATGAGTGCTGCCAGCATTACTGCAGAGGTTGAAGGGGTGGGGGGTCAGCCTGTCAGTGTTCAGACCATACGCCGCACACTGCATCAAATTTGTCTGCATGGCTGTCATTGCAGAAAGAAGCCTCTTCTAAAGACAATGCACAAGAAAGCCCACAAACAGTTTGCTGAAGACAAGCAGACTAAGGACATGAATTGCTGGAACCATGTCCTGTGGTCTGATGAGACCAAGATAAACTTATTTGGTTCAGATGGTGTCAAGCATGTGTGGTGGAAACCAGGTGAGGAGTACAAAGACAAGTGTGTCTTGCCTATAGTCAAGCATGATGGTGGGAGTGTCATGGTCTGGGGCTGCATGAGTGCTCCCATCACTGGGGAGCTACAGTTCATTGAAGTAACCATGAATTCTAACATGTACTGTGACATACTGAAGCAGAGCATGATCCCCTCCCTTCATAGACTGGGCCACAGGGTAGTATTCCAACATGATAACGATCCCAAACACACCTCCAAGACAACCACTGCCTTGCTAAAGAAGCTGAGGGTAAAGGTGATGGATTGGCCAAGCATGTCTCCAGACCTAAACCCTATTGAGCATCTGTGGGGCATCTTCAAAACGGAAGGTGGAGGAGCGCAAGGTCTCTAACATCCACCAGCTCCGTGATGTCATCATGGAGGAGTAGAAGAGGACTCCAGTGGCAACCTCTGAAGCTCTGATGAACTCCATGCCCAAGAGGGTTAATGCAGTGCTGGAAAATAATGGTGGCCACACAAAATATTGACACTTTGGGCCCAGTTTGGACATTTTCACTTAGGGGTGTACTCACTTTTGTTGCCAGCGGTTTAGACATTAATGGCTGTGTGTTGAGTAATTTTGAGGGGACAGCAAATTTTCACTGTTATACAAGCTGTACACTTACTACTTTACATTGTAGCAAAGTGTCATTTCTTCGGTGTTGTCACATGAAAAGATATAATAAAATATTTACAAAAATGTGAGGGGTGTACTCACTTTTGTGAGATACTGTAACTGACAATTGCGCGGTTGTGCGACACTGTAAACAAATAAAATTGATGTCCTTTTTCTCTAACAAATAGAGCTTTCTTTTGGTGGTATTTGATTACCTCTGCGGTGTTAATTTTTTTTGCGCTATAAACAAAAAAAGAGCAACAATTCTGAGAAAAAAAAAAAATGATATATTTTTTACTTTCTGCTATAAAACATTCCCAATAAAAAATGTAAAAATCAAAATTTTTCATCATTTTAGGCCAATATGTATTTTGCCACATTTGTGGTAAAAAAAATCCCAATAAGTGTATATTGATTGGTTTGAACAAAAGTCTGCAATCTAGGGCATAGATTTATGTCGTTTTTATTTATTCAGTTTTTTTTATTAATATTGTCGGAGATCAGCGATTTTTAGCGGGACTGTGACTTTGCGTGGACAGATCGGATACCTAACTGACACTTTTGGAGGGGACCAGTGACATTATTACAGCAATCAGTACTAAAAACATGCACTGTTAGTGTACTAATGACACTGGCAGGGAAGGGGTTAACACCAGGGGCGATCAAAGGGTTAAGTGCATCCCTAGGGGGTGCCTAGTAACTGTGTGGGGGATGGACTTAGTAGATGAACATAGAGATCCGTGTTCCTGAATAGCAGGAACACAGGATCCCTGTGTACATCTGTGACAGAATGGTGGTCTGCCTTGTTTCCATAGGCAGACCGCCGTTCTGTCTCTATGGGGAGTGATTGTGGGTGGCCGGCAGATACCGTGTCTGCCGGACCCACTGATTGGCCCCCCTTCTTGCCAATTAGTGTGCGCCCACACTGGTACGTCGTTTCGCACAATAGAGCCGACCTGCTACGGTAAATGTGCAGCAGCTGGTCGACAAGTGGTTAAAGGATGAGGAGAAAAGAAGAAAAATACAAGCAGAAAAGCTAGAGTGGACAGAGCAATGGTCATAGACAGAGAAAGTCATACTTTTATAAAGTATGTTACCTATTTTCAACTTAACAGTTAACAATGTTCATTTTAGTTAAAGGGCATGTTAACCAAATGACTAAAATGCCATACAACCTTTAACATGATACTAAATTTAATTTCAAAAGTCATTTTCATTATTTTAAAATCTGAAGCTTTAAAATATTAGCTGGTGATCCTGCAATGAAGATCCTTGTTCAGGCACTTCCTGTAATAGGATGACAACATCCTGTTCCTTCCTCCCAGTTGTTCACATTGACTGTCACCGAGTCACAATGTCACGATCCGGGGTCAGGCTCGAAGACCAGTAGCTATAGCAGTCGCAGGTCACACAGGAACCAGCAGGATAGGAACACTGACAGGTCACCCAGGCAGATGACGCAGGCTCACCTGAGGTGCGGAGTCTAAGTACTAACCGGTCTTCACCAGCGCTCCTGAAGGTGGAGATGGATTTTGCTGCGTGTTAGCACCAGGTCGCGGTCCTCAAGATCGCCCCACCAGGAAGTGAGCAAGTCAGAGTCCAGTAGCAGATAGGGATTAAGCTGAAGCGTAGTCAAGGAGTAGCCAAAGGTCGGTAACCAGTAGTTGCAGGTTGGGATCAAACAGAAGAGTAGTCGAGGAACAAGCCAAGTGTCGATAACGGATGGTAGCAAAGATACAGACGGCAGCAGGAGAGACAAGCGAGATATCGGCTGTTTAAGGCACAATATTCTGGCGACCAGGAAGTGCAAAGACATGGTTTATAACAGGAAGTTCATGGGAGGAGCAAAGGGTTCAAGGTTCAAGGCAATAAAGATTCACAGCAGGATCATTCAAGGATTTGTCCAGGGAGCTGTCCAGCATTCCAGGTAGCTCAGTGAGTAGAGTCATTGCCAGACACCATGGAGGTCCCAGGTTCAAGTCCGGGACCTGACAGTACTCCCCTCCTCCCAGGACGTCCGCTGGACGTCTTAGGACCAGGTTTAAGAGGAAACCTCTGGTGGAACTCCTTTGTTAATCTAGGGGCATGAACATTTTCTTCTGGCTCCCAGGAATTTTCTTCTGGTCCATATCCTTCCCATTGAACCAGATATTGTAATTTATTCCTAAACATCCTGGAATCAAGAATTCTCTCCACTACAAATTCTTCTTCACCCTGTACTTCAACAGGTGGAGGAGGCGGAAGAATTCTTCCAGGAAAGGGATTTTCCTTAAATGGCTTGAGCAGTGATATGTGAAAAACTGGGTGAATTCTCATACTGTCGGGAAGTTTTAAACGGAAAGTGACTGGGTTGACCTGAGCAGAAATCTGGAAAGGTCCCACAAACTTTTGTCCCAACTTTGCAGATGGAACATGGACCTTCAAATTTTTGGTTGATAACCAAACCTTGTCACCCACTTGAAAGGTAGGAAGTGATCGGCGATGTCTATCAGCAGCCTTCTTGTAACATTCCTGAGCCTCCTTCAAAGTCTCAATTAATTTCTCCTGAATCTCTTGCAACATAGTTAATCTGTTGGCTACAGCAGGAATTGGAGTTGAGATAGGGAGATCAGGAATAAAAACTGGATGATAACCATTGTTTAAGAAAAACGGGCTTTGAGAGGTTGAGCTATGTCTAGAATTGTTGTAAGAAAACTCTGCCGTGGGAAGATAGTCCACCCAGTCATCCTGAAGATAACTAACAAAACATCGAAGGTACTGTTCTAAAGTTTGATTGGTCCTTTCAGTCTGACCATTAGACTGAGGATGAAAAGCAGAAGACAGGTTGATTGCTACTCCTAAAGCTGAGCAAAAGCTTTTCCAAAACTTTGAAGTAAACTGTACTCCTCGATCTGACACAACGTCTTCAGGAATTCCATGTAGTCTGAAGATTTCTCGAACCATCAACTCTGCAGTTTGTTCCGAAGAGGGTACCCCCTTAACTGGTATAAAGTGAGCCATCTTGGTGAGGCGGTCAACGACCACCAAGATAGTGGTCATTCCTTTTGAGGGGGGTAAATCAACCACAAAGTCCATAGAAATTGACCCCCATGGTCTTGATGGGATAGGGAGTGGTTGGAGCAACCCCAAAGGAGAAGCTCGGGGTGTCTTATTGCGTGCACAGGTCAGGCACGAGGCTACATACCTTTTAACATCTTTCTTGTACCCAGGCCACCAAAAGGAGCGTGATAAAAGTTCCTCTGTTTTAGAAACTCCAAAATGTCCAGCAAGTTTTGAGTCATGACTCAACCGGAGGACTTCAACCCGAGCAGACTCAGGTACATAGAGGCGATGCGTTTTAATCCAAAAGCCATTCTTGAACTCAAGACTGATGTCCATAGGAGGATTATTGAGGAGTGAGTCATTCTCGTAACCTTCTTTGAGGAGACTCAAGAATGCCTTTGAACTTGTGACACCTAGGAAGTTCTTTTGAGACAGGATTGTGCATTCAGCATTGTTCTCCTGGGAAGGCCCAGACAACATCCGTGATAAGGCATCAGCCTTACCATTTCTTGACCCAGGTCTATATGAGATAATAAAATTAAATCTAGAAAAGAACAGCGACCAACGTGCTTGTCTAGAAGACAATCTTTTGGCCGAACAAATGAATTCTAGATTTCTGTGATCAGTGAGAACAGTCACAGGATGCTTAGTACCTTCCAGCAAATGCCTCCATTCAGAAAAGGCTTCCTTAATTGCCAGTAACTCCTTATTCCCTATGTCATAATTCCTCTCGGCTGAAGACATTAAACGAGAAAAGTAAGCACAAGGATGAAGCTGCATCTTTTCACCGCTTCGTTGTGAAAGGATAGCTCCCACAGCAGAGTCAGAAGCATCCACTTCCACTACAAACGGTAGCTCAGGATTGGGATGTACCAATACTGGTGCAGAAGTGAACAGAGTCTTTAACTTATCAAAAGCAGCCTGAGCATTAGATGACCACACAAAGGGCACCCCTTTCTTTGTCAGCTGTGTAATCGGAGCTATCACCTTAGAGAAATTTCTGATGAATTTCCTGTAGAAATTGGCAAACCCGATGAATCTTTGAATTTCCTTAACGTTTGCAGGGACAGGCCAATCTACTACTGCTCTAATCTTCTCAGGATCCATGCTTACTCCATCTGGTGAAATAATATACCCCAGAAACTGGATCTGGGTTTGTTCAAACTCACATTTCTCCAATTTGATATAAAGTCGATTCTGCCTTAATCTTTCAAGGACAGTGCAAACATGCTTGCGATGCTCCTCTAGGTTATTGGAAAAAATGAGGATGTCATCCAAATAAGCAACTACAAATTGGTCCAACAGATCTCGAAAAACATCGTTGATGAAGTGTTGAAAGGTTGCAGGGGCATTACAAAGACCAAAAGGCATAACCAAGGACTCGAAGTGTCCGTATCTGGTTCTAAAGGCGGTTTTCCATTCATCTCCTTGGCGGATACGAACAAGGTTATAAGCCCCCCGCAAGTCAAGCTTTGTGAAAATCTTGGCAGAACGAAGTCTTTCCAACATTTCAGAGATCAACGGGAGAGGATAACGGTTTTTAATAGTAACTTTATTCATGTGCCTGTAATCAATGCAAGGACGTAAGGTAGAGTCTTTCTTTTCAACAAAGAACAAGGCTGCTCCAGCAGGGGATGTTGAGTGTCTAATAAACCCCTTCTCTAAATTCTCATCAAGCCACTCCCTGAGCACCTTTAATTCAGGTTCTGATAAATTGAATAGGCGGCCGAAAGGTATTTCTGCACCTGGGAGTAGCTCAATGGGGCAATCATATGGGCGATGAGGAGGTAACTGGTCGGCGTTCTTCTTATCACAGACATCCTGAAACTCATGGTATTGTGGAGGCAGTTTGAGATATGACTGTGCTGTAACCACATCCAACTGCGTTTCCTTAATCTGTGGAGAACTAATTGGACAAGGCTCTCTACAGTATTCCTCACAATGGGGGGATGTAAAATTTATAACGCGTGCTTCCCAATTGATTGAGGGATTATGGGTGGAAAACCAAGGGATGCCCAAGATCACAGGAAATTTAGGTGACGTAATCAGCTGAAAACTGATGGTCTCACGATGGTTAGCCTCAAATTGGAGAACCAAAGGGACTGTTTCATGGGTAACAGGTCCTGAAGTTAAGGGTGATCCATCCACTGTCTCCATATCGACTGGGGCTAATTTATTTCTTGTCTGAATCATATTGTTTTTGGCAAAGTCTATGTCCATAAAGTTCCCCCCTGCACCAGAGTCCAGCATAGCAGAGCAAGGAATCTCAATGCCCTCAGAGATAAGTTTAATAGGGAGGACAAAATGAGGTAGTGAAGAATTTACTTTATTTTCTTCCTGGACCAACGGGGAGATGGACTGGCTAATGGAGTTTATTTGTTCAGGCGTGATCACATCAACCGATGCAATTGTTCTTCTAACCTTGTTAGGGCAGTTAATTGCATAATGACCAGAATCTCCACAGTAAAGACATAGGTTCTCAGAACGTCTTCTTTCTTTCTCCTGAATGGAAATGGATCTCTTAATTGCATCTACCTGCATTGGCTCAGGAGTGTTAGAATTAGGAGCAACTTTGAAATCCTGCTGAACAAATGGAGTAGCAGAGAAACGCATGCCACTCTTACTTGCAAACATTCCCAGCCTCTCCTTCCTCCTTTCTGTAAGTCTCTGATCAATTTTGATACATAATTGGATGAAGGCATCAAGATCATCAGGAGTCTCAACTCTAGCGAGCTCATCCTTTACCTGTTCAGAAAGCCCTCGGCGGAACTGACTCTTTTGCGCAGCAGGGTTCCAAGTAGTATCTGCAACCCAACATCTGAATTCTGCTGTGTACTCAGCGACAGAGCGTCTTCCCTGCCTCATACTATGCAGCTTTGCTTCAGCAGTAGCACAGCGGTTGGGATCATCAAAAACCTGATCCATTGCGGTCAAAAAGGTCTGCAGATTATTTAAAATAGCACTGTCCTGCTCAATATATGGGGAGGCCCAAGCTAGAGCTTCTCCAGTCAGAAGTTCGAGAATCAAGGTTACCTTTCTCTTCTCAGAAGGAAATGCAGCAGGGTGTATTTGAAAATATAAACGACACTGATTTAGGAAACCCCTGTAATGATGGCGGTCTCCATTAAACTTGGATGGTAAAGGCTGAGGCATGTGTGTGATAGTATCACCTCGGTCCAGTAGTAGTCTCTGCAGAGCATGAATCTCCTTCTGTTGTCTTTCCAATAGACTTTCTAGTTTATTAACTTTTTCTTGGCAGGTAACACCAAATTCTTGCAGCTCAGCAATTTGTTGCCTAAGAGGAGTCACGATGCTTGCTATAGCGGCCTCCATATTTTGGGCCAGAATATTCTGTCACGATCCGGGGTCAGGCTCGAAGACCAGTAGCTATAGCAGTCGCAGGTCACACAGGAACCAGCAGGATAGGAACACTGACAGGTCACCCAGGCAGATGACGCAGGCTCACCTGAGGTGCGGAGTCTAAGTACTAACCGGTCTTCACCAGCGCTCCTGAAGGTGGAGATGGATTTTGCTGCGTGTTAGCACCAGGTCGCGGTCCTCAAGATCGCCCCACCAGGAAGTGAGCAAGTCAGAGTCCAGTAGCAGATAGGGATTAAGCTGAAGCGTAGTCAAGGAGTAGCCAAAGGTCGGTAACCAGTAGTTGCAGGTTGGGATCAAACAGAAGAGTAGTCGAGGAACAAGCCAAGTGTCGATAACGGATGGTAGCAAAGATACAGACGGCAGCAGGAGAGACAAGCGAGATATCGGCTGTTTAAGGCACAATATTCTGGCGACCAGGAAGTGCAAAGACATGGTTTATAACAGGAAGTTAATGGGAGGAGCAAAGGGTTCAAGGTTCAAGGCAATAAAGATTCACAGCAGGATCATTCAAGGATTTGTCCAGGGAGCTGTCCAGCATTCCAGGTAGCTCAGTGAGTAGAGTCATTGCCAGACACCATGGAGGTCCCAGGTTCAAGTCCGGGACCTGACACACAACCACTGTTGGAGATTGTGTTTATTGTGCAGGCATGGTCTACTGTTGTCCTGAGGGATGAGCTCAGGGCTCTGATCAACCTGAACCCCAGTTGTTTCTGCATCCTGTTACCCCCATTCATGTCTAGGACGCCAGTGGCCTCCTGTATACTAGAAGTCCAAGGGTGCTGTGTGGGCTAGCAATTAGTGACATAATTGCCTGCTAGGATGCCAGCAACCATTCTGTTATAAGTTGTTCTCATGCACCATAGCAACCAATAATGCTGTGCAGAAAGCAAAAAAACAAAACAAAAACTACATTGGGTCTTTCCCCAAATTCCGACATGCAACCAGGCTGGCCAGGAGAGAGAGAGAGGATGGCAGCAAGTGTGCACCCACTCCAAAACCAAACTCAAGCCACATACCTTCAAAATGAGGAAGGTATTTTTTCATTGGAACCCCCCTTCCCTCCAGTGAGATTCCATGTCCCTATGTTGATGAGAGGCCTCATACTCAAAATCCCTGATCAGGTGGATGTGTGGGTCTGTGAGGGGAGGTATCTAGAAATCTGGAAGCCCTTTTAGAATAAGAGGACTCCCAGAAAACCACCCCTACATGAATGAGTAAGGTATATATAGCAGCTCTGATTTCTCATTCTTAACCACTTGCCGATTGCCTAATGTCTATCTACGTCGGCAGTCAGCCCCTCACAGGCAAAGCGACGTAGTACTACGTCGTTAGCCTGTGAGGCTCTAGGGAGTGAGCGCACGCCGCTGGAGGCGCGCTCCCACTCCCGCTCGCTCACGGACCCCCCCGCGCGTGTGCCCGGTGGACCCGATGTCAGCCGGGCACTCGTGATTGTCCGTTACAGCGGGAGAAAGGCAGGCGGCTAATGTAAACAAAGCCACCTGTCATTCTCCCCTGTGTAAGAATGGAGATCATACGGTTCTGCTATGTAGGAACCTCAAGCCACATCCAATCACAGTTAGAAGCACGCCCCTAGGGACACACTTAACTCCTCCTTCTCAAATAAAGTTAACTCCTTCCCTGCCAGTGTCATTTTTACAGTAACAGTGCATATGTATAGCACTGATTACTGTAGTAATGTCACTGGTACCCCCAAAAGTGTCAAAAATGTCAGTCAAGGGTCCGATCTGTCCGCCGCAATGTCACAGTCCCACAAAAAAAAAATCGCAGATCGCCGCCATTACTCGTTAAAAAAAAAAACAACAAAAATGACAAAAATCTCTCCCTTAGTTAGTAAACGCAATAACTTTTGCGCAAACCAATCAAAATACGCTTTTTGCGATTTTTTTTACCAAACATATGTAGCATAAAACAAATTGGCCTAAAATGTTAAAAAATTTTGATTTTTACATTTTTCTTGGTTGAATTTCATATAAAAAAATTTGAAAAATATTGTTATTTTTGCAAAATTGACGCTCTTTTTTTGTTTATAGCGCATGATCAAAAAATCGCACAGGTGACCAAATACCACCAAAAGAAAGCTCTGTTTGTGGGAAAAAAAGGATGTCAAACTCGTTTAGGTACAGTTTTGCACGACCGCGCAATTGTCCGTTAAAGTCACGCAGTGCCGAATCGCAAAATAGGCCCTGGTCAGGAAGGGGGTAAAATCTTCCGGGGCTTAAGTGGTTAAAAAAAAGTAACCCGAAAATAAAACCACAGATACCTCAGAAAAATCCTTTATTAAAAAACATTCTCAAATAATGTCCCATGATGTGGATTCATGATGTCAGGCACCCTGACAACCTGCTAAAATGAATATAGCGACATGTGCCAACAATAAACTCCTGCCAATACTCTCGGTACTCTTTCTAATGCTCTCAACTAATTGGGCCAATTACGTCATTCCGCATTACTGGCCTCTATGTTTACATTCAGCTGCTGGCAGGGGAAATGTCTTTTCCCGTAGGAGTGTGGGTAGGAGTGAATCATTGGCATGGGTTGTCAATATAAACATAGCTACAATTGCTAAGATATAAGCATTGCATCCTTCCTCCCTGATAGTTGAGGTACAAAAATAATCTATTATGAATAAGCCATGCTCTAGTTAAAGAGAGTTTATGGCTAAAACCTGGAGACCTAAACAGCCAGCTGATGGTGAGTGAACGTGCTACTTTGAGTCATCTCAAAAGGCTGTAAAGTGGACTTTCCATTTAAAATTTGAACAAACATGGTATAACTAAACCCTTTTAACATTTGAAGTATGCTCCTTCCGTAATCACCTGTTTACATGTCTGTATGATGTTGCCCTCACCTAGGTAGTTATAAATAGTCACAGGGTGTGAACAGGCCACTTAATGAAGCAGAGAATCTCTTCACACTGCCTCGTTAGTTAAAAACATTAGTATATTCTAAGATTGTCATTAAAGGCACCTTGTTCCTCTGAACTTCTACTCAAGCACAGCATTTAAAGCTGATCCCTGGGCAGATATATATGTTCAATAAATTAATAAATAAATAAATAGTATATATATATATATATATACATATATATATATATATATATATATATATATATATATATATATATATACATATACTGTATATATATATATATATATATATATATATATATATATATATATATATATATATATATACACACATATATATATATATATATATATATATATATATATATATATATATATATATATATTGTATATATCGTTTTTTAACTGCTTAATTGTTTTCATTTTAATTACAGTTTGTGTATGTAGCCCCCCTGTATATACACTGGAGTCAAGTAACAACAAACAAAAATTCCGAGCTTACTTACCAGCCAGCCTGCAGCAAAGAGAACTTACCCTGTCTAAAAGTTTTTGTTAAATTCAAGCGGTTTTGTACTGCAGGCCTAACTTTATAGTTTGATAGTCTCCAAACTTACAGCCCATATATATAATAATGAATAGATTTGGGGCAGGTATGCCTAGAGGGAGCCCAACCCTCCTTAAAGGTACAAGAGGGATGGGCTCCCTCCAGGCATACCTCCAACTTTGGAGACTCTCAAATTACAGAGTTAGGACTGCAGTACACTGGGGTGCTGTGACGTGGCCATTGCAGCTTACGCATGTGTTTGCAAACATGTGCAAACTAAACCCCTTGGTTTTAATGTGAACTGTTAGACAGGGTCATTTTGGTTTGTGCAGGTTGGCTGGTAAGTAAGCCGGGGTTTTTGTTTGTTGTTCTTTGACATCACCCTCCATATGCTCCTTGGTGCAAAGGCCAGTTATAGGTTGGGATGGTAACCATTTTTTTTGCGCAGCACTGGAGTCAACCAGGTGAGCTGCATGTAAGTAAATTAGACCAATGAGTTTAACATCAGTTGTATTCAAATAATGGAGTCACTCCTAAAAATAAAGGATCATGGATTGTTAAAAAACACACACCTTGCTGCACCTATAGCAGCATGATTTTACTGAGGGCAGATGATTGAATTTTTTGAATACAGTATATCACAAATTTTTGGACGAGGGCGGTACTGTGGACAAAGGCTTGATTTCAGCAAAGCATTTGATACAGTTCCATATAATAGTTTAATAGAAAAAAGTTGTACAAGCTAGGATTTTATCCCTGTGCAGTTGTAAATGGGGTTCATTCAATACGGAGATCAGTCACTAGTAGTAGGTTCTGTTCTTTGTTGTATTCAACCTATATGTATTTTTGCTGATGACACAAAGTTGTGCAATGGAGGTGTCTGTAACATGGAACATGATTTGGCATTGCTGGAGAATTAAAGTGTAAAAACTGCAGTTCAATGTTTCTAAATTTAACCACTTTAGGACCGGAGGATTTTCCTGCTTTACGTCCAGGCCACTTTTTGTGATTCGGCACTGTGCGATTTTAACTGACAATTGCGCGGTCATGCCACGCCGTACCCAAACGAAATTTATACCCTTTTTTTCCCACAAACAGAGGTACAAAAATACCACTTTTGGTGGTATTTGATCGCCTCTGCGCTTTTAATTTTTTGCGATATTAATAAAAAAATGCAACAATTTTGAAAAAATTTCAAAAAAAATAACAATATTTTTCTACTTTGACAGTTAAAAAATATCCAATATATTCAATTTTTGTCATATATTTAGGCCAAAATGTATTTAGCTACATGTCTTTGACAAACAAATTCTCAATGAGTGTATTTTTAACCGCTTTAAGACCGGAAGATTTTACCCCATTCTTGACCAGGCCATATTTTGCGATTCGGCACTGCGTTAATTTAACAGACAATTGCGCGGTTGTGCGATGCTGTAACCAAATTAAATTTATGTCCTTTTTTCCCAACAAATACGGCTTTCTTTTGGTGGTATTTGATCACCTGTGCGATTTTTACTTTTTGTGCTATAAACAAAAAAAGAGCGACAATTTTGAAAAAATAACAATATTTTTCAAATTTTTTTATATGAAATTCCCCCCAAAAAAATGTTAAAATCAAAATTTTTTAACATTTTAAGCCAATTTGCTTTCTGCATATTTTTGGTAAAAAAAATTGCAATAAGCGTATTTTGATTGGTTTGCGCAAATGTTATTGCAGCTACTAACTACGGGAAATGTATGTAATTTTTATTGTTTTTCTTTTTAACTAGTAATGGCGGCGATCTGCGATTTTTTTTGCGGGACTGCGACATTGCGGAGGACAGATCGGACCCTTGACTGACATTTTTGACACTTTTGGGGGTGCCAGTGACATTACTACAGTAATCAGTGCTATAAATATGCAATGTTACTGTAAAAATGACACTGGCAGGGAAGGGGTTAACTTTTATTGGTGATCAAGGGGTTAATGTATGCCTGGTGCTTACTGACGTGTGTGGGGGGAGGGGACTGTGTGACACAGGCACAGATCACAGGTTCAGCTATGCTGAATCCTGCAATCTGTTCCTGCCTGTCACTTAGGAGATCCGCCCACTTTGTTTACACAAGCGGGCGGATCTCCGCACTCGATCCTCCGACGATCGGGGAAGAGCGGTGGTGATCACCGCTGCTCCTTCCCTGGCCCGACTCCCGCTGTGACTGAATACAGCTGGAGCGAGCCTCCACAAGGGGAGGAGTCCAGCGACGTAGGTCTACGTCGCTGGATGATAACAAACCACTTTGCTGCAGTACGCTCAATGTGAGCGGTCGGCAAGTGGTTAATATAAGCACCTAAGGAAAAATAATCCCTTGATAAAGCACACTATTTGTGGTACAGCATTGACCAGCACTAAAGAGGAGAAAGATATGTTAGTAGTTTTTTGAGGTGATTGCAAAATGAGCAGGTGGCCAGGCAGTGGAAAAGGTGAATAGAGTTTTAGGATACATCACTAGAGGGGTCACCAGCAGAAGGAAGGAGGTCCTGATTCCCCTATATAGATCTTTAGTTAGACCTAATTTAAAATGCTGTGTCCAGTTCTGGAGACTTCACTTACAAAACAAAATATTGATAACACAGAACAAGCCCAGTGACGGGGATCACAAATGGTGAAAGGTCTGAGGAATAAACACATCAGGAGAGACTTCAGGAACTTAATATGTACAATCTGGAGGAAAGAAGGGAAAGGGGAGACTTGACTAAAACCCTTGAGTAAAAAATCAAGGAGGTGAATAAGGTTCAGGTGGGCAGTTTTTTCAATATAAAGCCAGGACCAAGAACAAGGGGACATGCCCTTAAACTAGCAGGAGGAAAGTTCAAAGGTAATCTTAAAAAAAGTAAAGAGAGTATTATTTTACTGAAAGAGTAATTGATGCTTGGAATAGACTTCCAGCAGAGGTAGTGAGTCAGTCAATAGTAAGCGGATCCAAACATGGGACAAACATAAATCTATATTCAGATGGATTAGATGGATCTAAATTCAGCCAGTTCAGTAGAATCCATCTTGCAATCCATCTATGGTTGGCCTTAGGCTGGGAACTAGAAACTGATCAGACTGTACTGATTAACTGCAGTAGCAAAAAGTACCAACCTGGCTCTGCTGTCTGACATAAAACATCTTCCATAAAGTTTCCTATAATTTAACAAAGGTAAATTTAGCTGTTTACTTAGAGTTCAACTTTTCATGTTATTTTTCATTAAAGGTGTTTACGAATTGTACGTACACAGGGCCGGACTGGCGTACCGGGATACCGGGAGATTTCCCGGCAGGCCGACTGCCCTGGGGCCGCTTTGAGAGCAGCAGCACTCAGAGGGCCCGCCCACCCGCAAGTTCCGGCCGCCCGCCCGCCCGCAAGTTCAGGCCGCCCGCCCGCCATTCACGGCCGCCCGCCATTCATGGCCTCCCGCCCGCCCGCAAGTTCTGGTTGCCCGCCCGCAAGTTCTGGTCGCGCGCCCGCCGCAAGTTCCGGCCGGCCGCCCGCCCGCCATTCACGGCCGCCCGCCTGCAAGTTCCGCTGCTGTGTGTGACTGCTCGCAGCTAAGGGGAGGCTGGCTGAGCAGTGTCACTGCAGACCACCTATCCTCTCCGCCCATAGCTTCAGAGAGAGAAGCTGAAGGTGCCGGTGTAGCTGACGACCAATAGAGTGAGGGGGAGGAGCTCTGCTCTCTGCTGGGACTGGGAGACCCACACGTCAGAAGAAGCTTCCCTGCAGGCACATGTGAAGAGGCACTGAGGCTGAGGAGGAATCGACTGACAAAGTAAGTACAGTAATCAGCAGTGCAATTAATCCCATCCTCCATCACCACTGCCCCCTGCTGATCTCACCACCCCCACATATCTTATCCCTGATAGGATTGGGGGGGGGCACCCCCCCATCACCACTGCCACCAATCTCCCCTCACCACTATAGCTGCCACTGATCCCACTCCCTCCAACCCCCCCACCACCACCACCCCTGCCACTGATCCCACCCCCCTCACCACCACCACTGCCACCGATCCCACCCCCCCTCACCACCACCACCCCTGCTGCCACTCATCCCACCCCCCTCATCACTACCACCATCGCTGCCACTGATCCCACCCCCCTCACCACTGCTGCCACCGATTCCACCACCGCTGCCACCTCCCTCATCACCACCACCACTGCCACCGATCCCACCCCCCTCACCACCACCACTGCCACCAATCCCACCCCCCTCACCACCACCACCACTGCTGCCACCGATCCCACCCCCCTTACCACCACCACCGCTGCCAGCCCCCTCACCACCTCCACCACCGCTGCCACTGATCCCACCCCCCTCATCACCACCACCGCTGCCACCGATCCCACCCCCCTCATAACCACCACCGCTGCCACTGATCCCACTGACCTCATCACCACCACCGCTGCCACCGCTGCCACCGATCCCACCCCCCTCATCACCACCACCGCTGCCACCGATCCCACCCCCCTCATCACCACCACCGCTGCCACCGATCCGACCCCCCCTCACCACCACCGCTGCCACTGATCCCACCCCCCTCACCACCCTCACCACCACCGCTGCCACTGATCCCAACCCCCCCCCTCACCACCACCATCATCATCACCACTGCTGCCACTGATTCCACCCTCTTCACTACCACTGCTGCCACTGATCCCACCTCCTCACCACATCCACTGCCACTTATCCCACCCCCCTCAGCACTGCCACTGATATCACCCTCCTCACCTACAACCAGGGCTGCCGTTAGAAATTATAGGGGCCCTGTATAGCCTACCAGACCTGTTTTTTTTATCCTGAAGCTATTCTCCCCTACCCTGCAGCCGGCAGCAGAAAAAAGAGAAGCGTCAGCGCTGCTGTAGGGGCACAAAGGACAGCAGGCGGAAAGTGGTCATCAACAGTGGTTTACTAGAACAGATCTCCTGTGGTCCCTCCCCCTCTGCAGCAACTGAAAACTGGTGGAAGGGAGAGAAGATGAAGCCAGCAGTGCTGCGAGTAAGGGGGACACTGGGCAGCAGGGAAAAGGGGGAATCTGATCATGGACAGGAGGGGGTGATCAGTATAGGGGGGGGCAATTGCAAGAACCAAAGCAGCAGGAGAGGGAGGAGGAAAAGCCAGCTTTCAGCTGCTGCAGGCAGACCCATACAGGGGATCGGTTCCTGTAATTTTCTATGGCCCTGCTTCCTAGCTGGGGGGAGGGGGGTTGCCTAGGGTGTCAAAAATCTTTCCACCAGCCCTGGTGGCACCCATATAGTATATGGCTGCAGCTAGGCTGGGAAAGGCCAGTAGTGACGTAATGGCACTGGGCGGTGTCATTTTTACAGGAAGGCACTGATCTTGGTCAGGGTGGTGGAGCGCGCCTTTCTACACCAGGGGCGGGTAAGACTGGACCCCTCCGCAGCCTCTGACATCTCCTGTACCATGTCTGCAACCTCTGACATCTCCTGTACCATGTCTGCAACCTCTGACATCTCCTGTACCATGTCCGCAACCTCTGACATCTCCTGTACCATGTCCGCAGCCTATGACCTCTCCTTTACCATGTCTGCAACCTCTGACATCTCCTGTACCATGTCTGAAACCTCTGACCTCTCCTGTACCATGTCTGCAAACTCTGACATCTCCTGTACCATGTCCGCACAGCCTATGACCATCTCTTGTCTTTTATCATGTCTGCAGTCCCTGAGGGGGAGTCTGGAGAGGAGTCAGGAGTGGGAGGGCCGCCGGGATGGGGGTCACGGGAGAAGTCAGATGTATGTGGACTGTGGAGAGAAGACTATAGGATAAACCCAGAGCCAACAAGCTGGAACCAACTGACTGAGCCCTGCACGGTGCACCTGAGAGGAGGTCAGTGACAGCTCCACCAGACCAGTCTGAGTGGGGGTCAGTGACATAAGGGGGAAGTGAATACAGTAACGTAAGGGGGCACTGATATAAAGGCCCCCCCTTATATCAGTAACCCCCCCCCATTCTTTCTGCAGAAGGTGGTCTCTGGTCACATTTCCAGAGTTCCTGGGGTTCCCCTTTACATCAGTCTACAGGATTCACCATTACAGTGCAAGGGGGAACTCTGCGGACCCTCATGTAAAGGCAGACTTTGATTATTTTTTATTCTGGTAATATATCCCCATCGCAATAAGTGGACTGTTCTTGATAATTGCTCCACTTTTAACTGGAATTTGCTCTTATGTACAGTATGTATGTATCTATCTATATACATATATATAAAACCCTATGTGATTTCATATCTGTCTTATCTACATATAATACACGCTTCACATGTGCTTTAAAATGCATGGTTTTCCCTTTTATGATCAAGAAAATGACGCTATGCTGTTGGGCCGGTATAATAATGCTATGGGGCTGGTATGAAATTATTTCCAGGGCAGGTTTTTATTCCCAGTCCGGCCCTGTACGTACAGCAGAATTAGTTAATAGCTTTAAAGCTAAACTTCAGATGAACTTAAAATAAAAAAAAGTTCCCCTGCACTGCAACGGCTATGTACTCATGTTTATAAGTGTCCTTTCACATGGGCGGTCCTCTCAGCAGAGTTCGATTTGCTCAGCGGGGGGATCGCCCTGCTGATCCTTGCTGAGCAGGCGGATGACAGGTCCGTCTCCGCTCACTGTGCAGAGCAGAGACAGACAGAGTCCTGCTTTCCCATCTGCCTGTCCATTTTTTCACCCGATCTTATCTGATCCGATCCTCCAGATGGATGGAAAATAGGGTCACCATCCATCTGGATTTGGTGGACAGGATTGGATCAGGTAGCAGTGGGTGTCAGCAAACATGTCACCACTGACATCCGCTGCTCCATAGGGGTGATCATGTGTGCCTGAAAGACTGACAGTCGGACCTGATCGGACCGCCCACATAAAAGGACCCAAAGGTAGAGAAAAAGGGTAGAGGAAAAGGTTGTACTTTTACTTTATTCCTCCTTCCCTGGCTACTGATGCTGTTTTCCTCAATCCTTAAGGTTGGAGGAGGGCTCTCAAAGCTGGCCATAGACAGAGCCATTTTCTTTCAGTGTTGACAGGGGAATACCTTCTGCAGAGCCATTGTCTTTTCCTGGTGGGGGGTAGCCACCTCCGGGAGAATACAGTGATTATTGCTAGCTGCTATAACAGCTCACATGTAAAATCAGGCTGGTTGTACCAAAGTTGATTGATCAATCAACTTGGGTACATTTAGGCTACCCATGCATGGTTCGAATCTCGGCCAGTTCATTGGAACCATCTATGGCCAACTTTAGTCCTCACGTAAAATGTAGGGCTGCTGGTCCTGTGTTGTATGTGATGATGTCAGAGTGCAATTACTGGCTTGAGCAGCTTGGAAAAGAGGCTTTGGGAGCCCGGGCCCACAGCGTGGACAGAGGGTGCTAGAGCAAGGAATAAGTTAAGTATTACAGCAAATAATTAAAATATGGAACAGCAAATATTAAAACATGCACGTTCCAAAAAAAAAAAAAAAACAATAGATAAAGTGCCAGAGAGTGCAATATGGAACAGCATTCAATAAATTGCAAATATACATCCAACATTTAACGGTGCATAAAAGTAACAAAAAATGTGTAGGCAAACACGGTGTATATTTAAATTTCCTTATGTCATAATAAAAAGGAAATATAGTCCATAGTGAGAAAAAAGATCATTTGCATGTGTTCCTACTCAGGTGTAAAGAGATCCACTACTGGCTAGGAATAATCATCACGCCCACAAAAAGATGGGCCAACGGTTATAATGAGCAAAAGCACATAAGATGTTAACACAAGCTGGATAGTCAGCAAGGAAAATGATGGTCATCACTCCACAGTCAATCCCAATGGAATGCCAGAAAGGAAATACAAATCTCTATCGTGAAGTCCATAATAAACATCAACGTTTATTGAAAGCTTACAGGGTTCACTGACATGCTTCACAGTAGGGTGGATCAGCAGGCTCCTACATGTTTCGTCAACAGTGACGTCTTCTGGGGGGGTTGGGCAATGCCCATTTCAACAAGAAAAAGAGGCTTTGGGGGACCATTCCCACAGCACTGAGGAGGGCTGTTGGAGCAAGGATTAAGTTAAGTATTACACTTTATTTATTCCTCTACCCCTAGACTTAACCCTTGCAGTGCATGGAGGCTCTACTGCAAGGGTATTTTTTTTCCTTTTGCCTAGAGTTGAGTTTTAATGACAGATTATCTCCAGTATTGCATGACAGCTCTACTGTCTAAAATGATATGTATGACAGCCCAACTGAAATGTCAAGGCTAAAGTACAAGTATATACATCATTACGACAGGCTCCCCTGGCTGATTTTCAATTCCAATAACCCTGATTGATCAGTGCTGTCTTTTTTTGTCTCTTATTGCTTCATTCATCCATCTTTTTCTTCTTCTTTCACTCCTCTTCAGCCAATGGTTGGTCACTGAGAATTTAACTCCTGAGCATGTGTGCAGGTGTTACATCATTCTGGTACCTGCTCTTATTCTTGCAGTGTACACAGAGAGTATACACTGGAAAACAATTGCAAGGAAACAAGAAAATGTTTTTTTAGGCAAAAGTTTCCAGAAAAAAAAAAAAAAAAAAAAACCTCAGACTCCTAGGTATTTAGTTTTGCTTTAAGCCACATTTTATAGGATAACACTCATTTACAGTGTAACTCCATTTTTGTTCAGAAAAAAAACATTCCCCTCTGGGTGATCTAGGTGCAAGGATTTAAAAAAAAACTTTGCTGCATATTCCTACCTTTTTGTTATTCTGAAGAAATCCCTGTGTGTTTCTGTGTGCCCATGTGGGAAAGTGAGTCTAATGGGAGTGGTTTCATAATTATCAATCAGCTGTGCACCTGCAGGGCACTAATGAGGAAAGTTGCAGGGTCTGCATCCCTTTAGACGTGATTTCCTATTTGAAGTATCTCACCAAAAATGACATTTTTGTTGCAGGGGATGCCTGAGATCTGACTTGTGTCTTAGTGTAGACTTTTGGGAAAATCAGTGAGCCAATCACACAAGCAGGAAATTATGTTTCGGGGGGGAGGGGGGGGGGGAGGAGGTTTCTGTACACATTCTGTACAGAACACCTCCAGGTAGCCCCATTACATTTCATTTTATAGAGAATTACAGAGTTGCAAATTGAAAAGGAAAGATAATTTTTTAATGGCATTCAAATACAATAGGACTTGTGTCGCAATTGTATTCGCTATAATAGTTTTTTCTTTCTAGTCTCAATATTACAGTGCTTGCAGATCAGAATGTATGCATACTGTATATAGAACAGAACAAACAGAAAAAAACAAACAAAATCAAAGACTTTCCAGAAATTTCATTGAAAGTGCTTGATGCTCCAAATTCCATACAAAAGTGCTGAAGGGCTTCATATAAACATGCTGTGCAGTGTGCCACACTCCTCTCTCGTATCCCCACTCACCAGAATAAATGGACCCTTAGCTTTTTAGTCGGGGGGGGGGGTCAAACACGCTTGTATCTGGTGTTGGGAATACCAGGCCTCTTGATGTCCGTAATAGGGTCTCCAAAATGTTACTCTTTTTTACTCTTTTTCTACCACCAGGCTCAATAAAACAAAATGGTACTCATAGTGAAGTACAGTAAAAAATATTTATTTGGACAATAACATCAATTCACTTACAAGATTTCAGGTACAAACAGGTGAGGCTCTTGCCCAGCGTGCGTTCCACGGAAGTGACGTCACTGGTTACGGAGATGGAAATTACATCAACGCGTTTCGCCCCTCCTTTAGGGCATCATCAAGGACATCCATTATGGCTAGCATTTTGTTTTATTGAGCCTGGTGGATATCCTAGCTGCCCCAAAGAGAAACATTTTGGAGACCCTATTAAAGACGCCAGGAGGCCTGGTATTCCCAACACCAGATACAAGTGTGTTTGACCCCCAGACTGAAAAGCTGAGGGTCCATTTTCTCTGGTGAGTGGGGATACATGAGGGGAAGGTGGTACATTGCATGGCATATTATATGAAGCGCTTCAGCACTTTTGTATAGAGTTTGGTGCAGCGAGCACTTTATATGAACATTTCTGGAAGGACTTTGACTTTGTTGATGTTTTTTTCTGTTTGCACTGGTCCATATATGCACACATTTTGATCTGCTGTAATATTGAGATTATAATTTTTGAGGGGATTTAGCACTTTGTGGACAGCAGCGGCAGGGTGTTTACATTTATATGCAATTTGACTCATAACACGAGTATTTAAATGTTTTATATTATTTTTTCTTTGTTTGTTATTTTTTTTTCCCTACGGAAGTGGAGTTACCCATTGACCTCTTGCCCGCTGCATATATACTGCAGCAAGCTGGCTCGGCTGCGCGAATTGACATTTGGGTACGTCGATTCATGGTAGCGGTGCTGGTGGCGAGCATGCGCCACTGGAAGCATGTTCCCATGCCCACTAGGCAGCGGGGATGTTGATCCACAGGACCGGCGGCTGCGATTTCTGCTGGGCACCCGTGATCGCTCCGCGATGAGAGAGAACAACGGTCAGATGTTGTAAACACAGCTGGCCATTGTTCTCTATGAAATGATCACAGAGCGCCTGTGATCCTTCTATATAGGATCACAGGTCTCTGTGGTCATTTCACAAGCCCATCCCCGATACAGCTAGAAAACACTCCCCTAGGCCCACACTTAACCCTTTGATTTCCACTGTGTTAACCCCTACCCTGCCAGTGTCATTATTACCCGCGGGGCACCCGCGATCTCTCCGCGATGAGAGACAACAACGGTCAGCTGTTGTAAACACAGCTGACCATTGTTCTCTATGAAATGATCACAGAGCGCCTGTGAACCTTCTATATAGGATCACAGGTCTCTGTGGTCATTTCACAAGCCCATCCCCCATACAGTTAGAAAACACTCCCCTAGGCTCACACTTAACCCTTTGATCACCACTGTGTTAACCCCTTCCCTGCCAGTGTCATTATTACAGTAACAGTGCATATTTTCTAGCACTAATTACTGTAGTAATGTCACTGGCCCCCCCAAAAGTGTAAAAAATGTCAGTTAGGGGTCCGATCTGTTTGCCGTAATGTTGCAGTCCCGCTAAAAATCGCAGATCACCGCCATTATAAAAATGACATGACTTTCCCCTAGTTTGTAGACACAATAAATTTTGCACAAGCCAATCAAAATATGCTTATTGCGATTTTTTTTTTTTACTAAAAAATATGTAGCAGAATAAAAATTGGCCTAAAATGATGAAAATTTTAGATTTTTTAATTTTTTTGGAAATGTTATATAGCAAAATGTGAAAAATTATGTTTTCTTTTTCAGAATTGTCGCTCTTTTTTTGTTTATAGCGCAAAATATAAAAATTGCACAGGTGATCAAATGCCACCAAAAGAAAGCTCTATTTGTGGGTAAAAAAGAACATCAATTATTTTTGAGTACAGCGTTGCATGACTGCACAATTGTCTGTTAAAATAACGCAGTGCCGATCGCAAAAAATGGCCTGGTCATTAAGGGGGAAAATCCTTCCGGTCCAGAAGTGGTTAAAGATCCCAGCAATACTGCTTTCCATACGAGGGAAAATAACTCCTCTGCTACGCAGATGGATTTTGCAACATGTTTCTTTCTCTCTTGCAACAAGATCTGTGTTGCGTTTACAAGCTTTAAACAATATGTACAAAGCATAAAAAAACAAGCAGGCTCCGTTCAGGAACCACTGTAAAAATGTAATGGACTGTAGAAAAATTCTAAGTTTGACTGATGTGAGATGTGGGACTTTATCCAGGTAAGAATTTCTGCTGCAATGAGCACAGATAAGGCAGATGACCCGGACTAGGGCCAAACTGTTTACCAGCAGATGAGTTTTTGAAAATCTTTCTTAACTGGTCATGGCAGCGGAAAATACCCTGCTGTTAAACACATCTGCAATCCACTGCTTTCCCAATCCACCTACAAAAATTCTGACCTTTAAAAAATGATGGAGTAGCTGGTGTGTGTGTGTTTATTTTCCAAAGCAGTGAATCTGTCTATTTTAGGCTTCCAGGCAATTGCAGCCCTTTTGCTCTCTATTTCTCATCACTTTTAAGTCTCATTTTGGCCAGTATGAACCCTTCAGCACTTCTTTGTGTGCAATCACTCGAGTCAAAATCTGTGATTTCTGATTTGTAAATGACATGTACATTTCTTGGCTGATGGCTGTTAAGGCAGTTTGGAAACCTTAGGTGATAAACGGCAGAAAGTCGATCATTCCAGCTGCTGTTGCTATAACATTATCATGCAAATGAACACCGTATTTGCTATTGTTCGGAAAACTGTCAAATTTACTGGTAAATGTATGATATGACGGGAAAAGAATCTTGTTTGGGTTTCTTATATCAGATCCTATGTTGCACCACTGTATCTTGACTGACATTCGAAAATCTTTGTATGTGCGCCTGACTTATTCACATTGAATATCCGTAAAAAGCATACAGCTATATTTGAGCTGAATTTCACTTATGGTATAAAGCAGGAAGTTATACGCGATGTAGACTAAACAAAGCCTAGATTTAATCAAATAATTTAATATGCTGTATAATGACTATTGACCTTAGCTTTTTAAAGCCTTAATATTACATGTTGATGTAATTTAACCACTTCAGCTCTGGGTGATTTTACCCCCTACATGACCAGGCCATTTTTTGCTATTCTGCACTGTAAGAGCAGTAAGGATGTGGAATTCTCTTCTGTTACATTTTTTGATTACTTGAATAAAGCACCTTTTTGTGAAAAAAAAAAAAAAAAAAAGAATTCTCTTCCGCAAACAGTCGTATCAGCAGGGAGCATCAATAGTTTCAAAAAACTATTAGATGGGCACCTTAAAGACCACAACATACAGGGGTATACAATGTACGGTTAACAGCAAACACACACACACACATCATAGGCTGAACTGGATGGACTGATGTCTTTTTTCAACCTCACTAACTATGTAACTAATATGTAACTATGTAACCATGTACTAGTTTACCTGGAAATTGCACGGTCATGCAATGCTGAACCCCAAAAAAATGTATATCATTCCCCCTCCCAACAAACAGAGCTTTCTTTTGGTGGTATTTGATCACCATTGCATTTTTTATTTTTGCGATATAAACTAAAAAAAGACCGAAAATTTTGAAAAAAAAAAAAACAATTATTTTTCATTTCTGTTATAACATATCCAATAAAAAAAAATTTAATAATCAAATTACTTCATAAACTGTGGCCAAAATGTATTCTGCTACATATTTTTGATAAAAAAATCTCAATAAGTGTTTATTGATTAGTTTGCATGAAAGTTATAGCAACTACAAACTATGGTATATATATATAATGGAATTTTATTTATTTATTTTTTTATACTGCTAATGGTGGCGATCAGCGACTTATAACAGGACTGCAATACTGTGGCAATCAGTCTGACACTAACTGGCGCTGGGGGGGATGTGACTAACTACCACTGATATCACTAAAGATATTAATACAGTGAGCAGTGATGATACTATACACTGTCACTGTACTAATGACACTGGGTGGAAAGGGGTTAACATCTAGAGCGATCAAGGGGTTAAACATGTGCCTAAAAAAAAACATCCCAATAAGTGTTTATTGATTAGTTTGCATGTAAGTTATAGCACCTACAAACTATGGTATATATAGTTACTTATAGCACTTTTCCACTGCAAGTACCGGCTCGGCTCTACTCGGCCCTGCTTAGCCCGGTTTGCTTTTCCACTGCTGGTACCGCATGGTACGGTGTTGGAACGGTTCGGTATGGTTTGGTATGGTTTGCTTTTCCACTTAAGTAGTACTAAAGTTAAGTGGGTGGGATAACAATGATTCTCTGACCAATCAGTGGCTAGTAGTGACTGCATGCAAAGGATTGTGGGATATGGTACCGGTATGGTACCTCTTGGAACCACAATCGAGGTGGTACTGTTTTATAGAGCCGTACCATTCGGTTCCATGCAGTGGAAAAGCCCTGCTGTACCGTACCGAACCGTTCCTACACCGTACCATGTGGTACCAGCAGTGGAAAAGCACAAAAGCGAGCCGAACCGTTCGGTTCCATGCAGTGGAAAAGCACCAATAGTTAGTCAGGTTGAAAAAAAAGTCCATCTGGTTCAACCAAAAAAAAAAAAAACAGTATTGAAAACCCAACCATACAATCCCATATACACATTCCTATACCCGCAGTTGATCCAGAGGAAGGCAAAAAAAAAAAACCCCAGCGAAGGATGATCCAATTTATTTACAGCAGGGGAAAAAAATTTCCTTCCTCATCCCCGAGACTAAATCGGATATTCCCTGGATCAACTTTACCAAAAAAAATGTTAGTACCCACCTATATTAAGTACACCCAGGTAAGAATCCAGGCCTTTTTTTAAAGCAATCTAGTGAGCTAGCCAGAACTACCTCTGGAGGGAGTCTATTCCACATTTTCACAGCTCTTACAGTGAAGAAACCTTTCCGTATTTGGAGACAAAATCTGTTTTCCTCTAGATGTAAAGAGTGCCCCCTTGTCCTCTGTGTTGACCTTAAAGTAAACAACACCAAGTTCACTATATGGACCCCTTATGTATTTATACATGTTGATCATATCCCCCTTAATCTCCTCTTCTCAAGAGAGAATAAATTCAGTTCCTCTAATCTTTTCTCATAGCTGAGCTCCTCCATGCCTCTTATCAGTTTGGTTGCCCTTCTCTGCACTTTCTCCAGTTCCCCGATATCCTTTTTGAGAACTTGTGCCCAAAACTGAACTGCATATTCCAGATGAGGTCTGACTAATGATTTGTACAGGGGCAAAATTATATCTCTCTCTCTCTCTCTGGAGTCCATGCCTCTGTTAATGCAAGAAAGGACTTTGCTTGCTTTGTAAATTGCAGCTTTTGTATTGCATGCTATTATAAAGCTTATGATCTACCAGAACACATCCTTCTCCGCTATGGATTCCCCCAGTTCTACTCCACCTAGTATGTATGATGCATGCATATTCTTAGCCCCCAAGTGCATAACTTTACATTTATCAATATTAAACCTCATTTGCCACATAGTTGCCCAATGAAACAGTGCATTAAAGATCAGCTTGTAAGTTGGAGACATCCTGTAAAGAAGTTATTCCACTGCAAAGCTTGGTGACGTCTGCAAAGACTGAAATGGTACTTTTATTCCCAGACCCTATATCATTTATACAGATATTAAAAAGTAAGGGTCCCAACACTGAACCTTGGGGTACACCACTGATAACTTTAGACCATTCAGAGTAAGAATCATTAACCACTACTCTCTGAATTCTATCTTTTAGCCAATTTTCTATCCATTTACAAACTGATCTTCCCAAGCCTGTAGACTTTACCTTACACATTAGCCGAGTGTGGGGAACTGTGTCAAACGCTTTTGCAAAATTCAAGTATTTTTCTTCCAAGGTTTTACTTACCTCCCCATAAAAAGAAATCAGGTTTGTTTGACAACTTCTGTCTTTTATGAATCGATGCTGTCTGTTGCTTAAAATATTATTTTCCAGCAAGAACTCATTTATGTGGTCTTTTATTAAACTCTCCAGTACCTTCCCGACTATAGAAGTTAAACTAACAGGTCTATAGTTACTTGGCAAAGACTTTGATCCCTTTTTAAATATAGGCACCACATTGGCCCTACGCCAATCCAGTGGTATTATTCCTGTCCTTAACGAGTCCCTAAAAATTAGAAACAAAGGCTTTGAAATTACAGCGCTCAATTCTTTTAGGATGCGTGGGTGGGTGCCATCTGGTCCAGGCACTTTATCCACCCTTATTCTGTCTAAATATTTCTAAACCATATCACTTTTGAGCCATTGTGGATCATTTGGGGCTGTGTTAATACCATCCTCATTATGGTCCTGAGCTCCCACGAACTCCTTTGTATACACAGCTGAAGAAAGTATTTAATAAATTTGCCTTCTCTTTGTCCCCAGTCACCCACTCCAGATTATTTTGTAAAGGGCCTACATGCTCAGACTTAACCCTTTTTACTATTAATATATTTGAAGAATAATGGAATTTCATTTTTTTTTTTATACTGCTAATGGTGGCGATCAGTGACTTGTAACAGGATTGCAATACTGTGGCAGTCAGTCTGACACTAACTGATGCTGGGGGGAATTGACTAACTACCACTGACATCACCAAAGATATTAATACAGTGAGCAGTGATGATACTATACACTGTCACTGTACTAATGACACTGGCTGGAAAGGGGTTAACATCTAGAGCGATCAAGGGGTTAAACATGTGCCTAACCATGTGTAACGTGTGTACAGTTTTCTGCTTTTACTAACGGATCTCAAAATTTCTCAAAACCCTAAACCCAGGAGTAGGCAGCGATGTAAAGGTACGTTGCTTTGCCTACTGTGACCACTCGCCTGCAGTAGATTGTGGCCAGGTGGTCGGCAAGTAGTTAGAAAAAATATATATTACTGTAATATAAAAATACTATTTTGTCACAAAATGGTGTAAAACATTCAAGATGGTATAGAAAAGGGATCTTCAAGCAAAAGTGAAAAAAAAAATGAAAAAATGTTTTGTCAATACATGTTTTTGGACATTGGTTGCCCATTGCTGTATGAACAATAAAAATAGTCTACATGTCTTTTGACTATGCTACAATAATATACACATGTAATATACACATGTATTTATCGGGATGAGGTTCAGGTTTGCCACTACTATGGGCTACAGATGAATCCTGCAGATTTGAGATTTTTGGTCCTCACAAATTTATGTGCAGATTTTTTAAAACCATATTGCACTGCATGGCTAATGAACTATGGCATGCCGTATTAGAAGAGCCAATTAGGGGGCTTTTGAAAAAGTCATCCTCCTCACTATAATAAATTGGCTACAAAAGTTCCAGAGTGTCAGTGTATTGGAAGCTACTGTAGGGATAGGATTGGGAAAGCTGACAAACTGCATTGGGAGCCCTTTGTCTCAAGTAATTTCAGGGCTAGCCTTGCTGTTTGATATTGTCCTGCAGCTAGCCAATTGTACACTTCTGTGTTATCTGCTGTCTCCCAATTCTTTAGTATAGCACCTGACTTTTGTCTAGTACACTTTGACCAATTACTTTTCATTAAAAATATCCTGATATTGGCTAATATTACATCAGCAAAAAACCCAGCAAAGACCAGGACAGCCTCAAAAAGGCCATATCAAACAAAAAAATTGTCCTGGCGCTAGTCCCTTGGACGTGCTAATATGGGGTCGTGGTACCAAATGGCTATGGCATGAAAAATGGAAACAATTGATAATGTAACACCTAAGGCTGACAAATCCCTGACACAGGATTATGTGTGAATTATGAAGATTGCTTGAAAGAGGGATGGCGCACTAAGGTTGTAACGCTCCTGCGTTTTTATAGTAAGCTGGATTTGCAGTTGCAGAATCTCCACTCAGTAGTCATGTAGAGATGTGTTGAAATACCAGATCCAACACTCCAGACTCATCACTGTGGGCCTGTCTGCTTCAGCATACAGATATACACACACTCAATAAGATGTTCCTGGAGTGATGGGATGTATATGACAGTATGGAGGTGATGTGCTGAAGGGACAGGTGTGAGCAGTGACAGCAATGATAAGCACTTGATAGTAATGTTCAGGAGAGTAGTAGATGGTAATAGGTAGAATGCAGATAGGTTAGTAATCATGTATGGTAACAGGTGGTGAGGACAGCAGATGACATATACAGGATAGACTAACCCAGTGCAAGGATAGATGGTAGTAGACTCAAGAGCTAGCAATCTATGTAACAGTGCAGATGATAGAATTAGTATGCATAGATAGTAACAGTCCTTTATGTGCAGAAGTAGATAGTGTAAGTTAGTTATGGAGGAATCCCCTGTGGGGTACTTATCACTAGTAAGGTTAGTAAGTAGAGGGGTCCGGTAGTGAGGGAGTGATCCGGTAGCGAGATACGGGATCAGTAGCGAGGTTCCGGTCTGTTCCAGGTAAAGAGAATAGCTGGAGGCTCCGGCAGCATAAGACAAGGCTTGTGAGCATGTGGTAACATTGAACGAACAATGTGAGAGAGAAAGCCGGCGATTGAAATAGCCGCTCGGAGCGGCGCTCAGCGATGATGTCATCCGGCTTAAAGGTATATGCGTTCCACCTAACTAAAAAGGTGGGACGCAATATGAAAAGGAAAATGGGCAATAAGGGTACCAAAGGTACCAGAATCTTACAGTACCCCCCCCCCTTAAGGCCGGCTCCGGAAGGCCTATAGCACTGGTTTCTCCGGGTATTTAGTGTGAAATCTTCGTATAAGCCTAGGTGCGTGAACATCAGAAGTATCCAACCAGGTGTCGTCTTGGGGTCCATAGTTCTTCCATCTTATGAGATATTGGAGTCTTCCTCTGTGGATAAGAGAATCCAAAATCTCCTTAATCTCATATTCTTCTCCACCTTCAACTTGTACTGGAGGTGGAGGCAAGATGGTAGGCCTTATTCCTTGGTTAGGAACATGTGGTTTCAGTAGCGACACATGAAAGATGGGATGTATTCTGAGATCTGCCGGTAAGGTGAGTTGCACTGCAGCTTTTCCAATGAGTTTCTTAATTGGGAAGGGTCCCAGAAATAAAGGTCCAAGCTTTTTGCTAGGGATCTTTAACCTTAAATTTTTATTAGATAGCCAAACGAGGTCCCCAATAGCATATTGTGGAGAAGGTCTTCTACGAAGGTCGTAGTACCTTTTTTGTTGACTATGAGCGTGTGAGATGGTGGTATTAAGTAAACTCAGAGAGTCTTTTATTTGGGTAAGATAATCCGAGGCTACTGGGTTACTTGATGGTAGGATGCGTGGTGGAAGAAGTGTGGGATGAAACCCATAGTTCAAGTAGAATGGACTTTGCTTAGTAGTACTGTGGGTTGCGTTGTTATAAGCAAATTCCGCCAGAGGGAGGAGGTCCACCCAATCATCCTGTAGGTATGATGTGTAGCAACGCAGATATTGTTCTATACACTGGTTGACTCTTTCAGTCTGTCCGTTGGTCTGAGGGTGGTAAGGAGAAGTGAGCTTTCGCTCAATCCGTAGTATTTGACATAGAGCTTGCCAAAACTTGGAGATAAACTGTGAACCACGGTCGGATAAAAGAGTCTTTGGAATTCCATGTAACTTGAACACATGTTTCATTAGTAGTTCCGCTGTTTGTTTAGATGAAGGTAGTCTGCGAATAGCAATGAAATGTGCCATCTTTGTCAGATGGTCCACTGACACTAGAATGGTATTAAATCCTTTGGAATGTGGTAGTTCTACTATAAAGTCTAAGGACACAACTTCCCATGGAACCTGGGGTATTGGTAGACTGCAGAGTAGACCAGATGGTTTTGTAGTGTCAATTTTGGACCTTGCACAGATGTCACATGAAGAAACAAATTTTTGTACAGACGTCTTCATATCAGGCCACCAAAACTGCCTGGTAAGCAAATTAAGGGTTTTCGTCATACCCATATGTCCTGCCATAGGCACATCATGTGATAATTCCAAGATCTTGGTGCGCATAGTAGGGGGTATGTAGAGTTTGTCGTTGTAATAGAGGAAGCCTTCTGCATCAGTACTTAGTTGTGGTGGAGGTGAATCCAATCCTATACTGTGCAAAATCTCTTCCTTCAGGGAACGAACAACACCAATAATACGTTCATAGGGTATTATAGGAATAGAAGGGATTTCGGCGTAGTTATCTTCGGTTAATCGTGATAGCGCATCCGCTTTTTTATTTTTGTCTGCAGGCGTGTAGGTCACTAGGAAGTTGAATCTTAGGAAGAATAATGACCATCGTACCTGCCGGTGGGAAAGAGTTTTGTTAGTCTGGAGGTATTGAAGGTTTTTATGATCTGTATATATGAGTATTGGTAATCGGGTACCTTCAAGTAGATGTCGCCAATTCTCCAGTGCCAGTTTTATGGCAAGCAACTCCTTTTCACCCACTGGGTAATTCACCTCTGGGCTGCTTAGTGATTTAGAGAAGAAAGCAACTGGGTGGAGTGGTGAAGTATTTGTTGGTCGTTGGGAGAGAACTGCTCCTACTGCCATGTTTGACGCATCTACCTCCAGAATATATTGGAGGGATGGGTCTGGATGGCGTAGTATGGGAGCAGAAGTAAAGCTTGATTTTAACAAGCGGAAAGCTCCATTTGCTTCTTCTGACCATTTGAATGGTTTCTTTATACTTGTAAGTTGTGTGAGAGGTCTCACAATAGCAGAGAAGTTCTTGATGAACTTCCTATAGAAGTTTGAAAATCCAAGGAATCGCTGTAATGCCTTACGAGTTGTTGGTATAGGCCAATCCAGAATACAGGATATCTTGCTCATATCCATCTTGATTCCGGTTTTGGATATGATGTATCCTAGGAATAATATTTCTTCTTTATGAAATAGGAATTTTTTTAATTTCACGTATAGATTGTGTGCGAGTAATCTGGATAACACAAGTCTTACATGTTTTATATGTTCAGACAAAGATCGAGAATAGATAAGTATATCGTCCAGATATACCACAACACAGACATCAAGTAAGTCTCTAAAGATGTCGTTTATGAACCGTTGAAAAGCTGCGGGAGCATTACACAACCCGAATGGCATCACAAGATATTCGAATAATCCGTATCTGGTTCTGAATGCTGTCTTCCACTCATCTCCATCACGGATTTGGATTAGGTTGTATGCCCCTTTTAGGTCCAATTTAGAGAAGTAGGTAGCCCCACGCACTTGTTCAATGAGTTCAGGGATGAGCGGTAAAGGATAGCGATCCTTTATCGTAATGGTATTTAATTGCCTATAATCGATAATAGGCCTAAGACTTGAATCCTTATTGCGGACAAAGAAAAGTCCTGCAGCTGTGGAAGAAGTAGAGGGTCTGATGAACCCTTTTGTCAAATTCTCATCCAAGTATTCCTTGAGATGAGAGAGTTCATCCTGCGAAAGAGGATAAACATGACCGAAAGGCAATTTGCTGTTAGGGAGTAGATCGATAGTGCAATCATAATCCCTATGGGGAGGCAACACTTGAGCATTTTTCTCAAGGAAAACTTCGGACAGATCCTGATAGCATAGTGGTGCAATCTCATCTGACACCACAGACAGGATCTTTCCATAAGATGTGAGGTTACACGTAATCTCGCAATAGTGAGAAGGGAAAGTTAGAGTCCGTGTTTTCCAATCTATGGTTGGTTGATGTGTGTGTAACCAGGGAAGTCCCAAAATAATGGGAAAATGGGGTGAAGATAGTACATCAAAAGTGGTGGTCTCCATATGAGACTCGTTAGCAGTGACAAGGAGTGCTTGTGTCTGATTGGTGATTGGACCAGAAGATAACGGAATACCGTTAATGAAACTAACAGAGACAGGTTTAGGTTTTGAAATAATAGGTATTTTATTTAAAGTAACAAAACGTGTATTGATATAGTTCCCACAAGATCCTGTGTCGATCATAGCCTTGGTGGTAATCCTAGTCTGGTCCCACTGTAATGTTAAATGAACAAAGAGATAGGGATTAGAAAAGGAAGTCGTTAATCCCCTTAGCAAGACATGCGAGCACTCACCCTCTTTTTTGCGGACAAGGGGACAGACGCTTATCAAATGATCCGGGGATGCGCAGTACATGCAGAGGATTCTGGATCTTCTCCTGGCTCGTTCAGTAGTTGATAAAGGTGGGCGTATGGTTCCTACCTCCATAGGAGTAGGGTCAACGGCCGAAATCCGAGAAGGACTAGACAATGGCATTCCCATTTTCTCAGCCTTTCTTTCTCGCAGTCGCCTGTCAATGTTGATACTGAGTTGTATTAAGGCATCCAAAGTGCCAGGTAAATCCGCTCGGGCAAGCTCGTCTTTAACGGCTTCTGACAACCCGAGTCTGAACTGAGTTCGCAGAGATGTATCATTCCACCCTGAATCAAGGGTCCATCTTTTTAACTCTGCTACAAAGTCTTCAACAGGTCTCCTTCCTTGTTTTAAACTCTGCCTATTGGGGTCTTCATATAAGCTAGCGAGTTCCGCTAGGAATAAAGGATAGGAGTTGAGAAGATGATCATCTTTCTCAAAGAGAGAGTCTGCCCAGGCCCGTGGATCACCCGTTAAGTATGAAATAACGGTACAAACTTTAATTTGATCAGTAGGGTAAGTACGAGGTTTTAGCAAAAAAAGCAATTGACATGCGTTTTTGAATTCACTAAATTTTTTCCGATCACCTGTAAACACTAGAAGAGGGTTTATTTTGGGTTCAGGGGGCTGAGCAGCAGTAAGCTGTGAAAGACGGGTTACCTGCTGTCTCAGAGTCTGATTTTCATCTTTTACTTCAGTAAGAGCAAGTATTAATGCATTTACTTGTTGTGTTAATTGTGTCACTTGAGTGGGTAATTCTGCTGAATCCATTTTTTGAGTTCGTTCAATCTGTAACGCTCCTGCGTTTTTATAGTAAGCTGGATTTGCAGCTGCAGAATCTCCACTCAGTAGTCATGTAGAGATGTGTTGAAATACCAGATCCAACTCTCCAGACTCATCACTGTGGGCCTGTCTGCTTCAGCATACAGATATACACACACTCAATAAGATGTTCCTGGAGTGATGGGATGTATATGACAGTATGGAGGTGATGTGCTGAAGGGACAGGTGTGAGCAGTGACAGCAATGATAAGCACTTGATAGTAATGTTCAGGAGAGTAGTAGATGGTAATAGGTAGAATGCAGATAGGTTAGTAATCATGTATGGTAACAGGTGGTGAGGACAGCAGATGACATATACAGGATAGACTAACCCAGTGCAAGGATAGATGGTAGTAGACTCAAGAGCTAGCAATCTATGTAACAGTGCAGATGATAGAATTAGTATGCATAGATAGTAACAGTCCTTTATGTGCAGAAGTAGATAGTGTAAGTTAGTTATGAAGGAATCCCCTGTGGGGTACTTATCACTAGTAAGGTTAGTAAGTAGAGGGGTCCGGTAGTGAGGGAGTGATCCGGTAGCGAGATACGGGATCAGTAGCGAGGTTCCGGTCTGTTCCAGGTAAAGAGAATAGCTGGAGGCTCCGGCAGCATAAGACAAGGCTTGTGAGCATGTGGTAACATTGAACGAACAATGTGAGAGAGAAAGCCGGCGATTGAAATAGCTGCTCGGAGCGGCGCTCAGCGATGATGTCATCCGGCTTAAAGGTATATGCGTTCCACCTAACTAAAAAGGTGGGACGCAATATGAAAAGGGAAATGGGCAATAAGGGTACCAAAGGTACCAGAATCTTACAAAGGTGTGGTAAGTAGCCATGTCCCATAAATCAAAACACTGACATGGAGTGTTGGCAAAAGGGTATCATGGAAGTTTATTGATAGTAGGGGTTAAAAACAAACCGGTCCTGAAGTCTTCGGTGTCACTCTAGGGTGCTGTGGGGGTCCCTTACCTTGGGATCGTGGCGCAGGATAGCCCAAAGCCAAAGATGGTGGAGGTGGAGGGGATCCGGGGGGTCCGAAGGAACACCAATGCAGACAAGTGTAACCGTGCAGATACTGTGTGCGGCCACAACACAGGCTGTGTACCGGACCTGCTGTTAATGCCTGAAGTGTTCCCTTGGCTACGTCACTGGAAGTGACGACCGAAGCAGAGATAGAACGTTGACCGGATGTAGATAGTGAAACACAAGCTCCTGGTTGCCGTGACTACATGTTTCGCACGCATGCGCTTTGTCAAGTCACGGCAACAGGCAACCAGGAGCTATTTAAAGCCCCGGAAGTGGGCGGGACCGGAGCGGAACAATAAATGAATGAAGACAAAAATAGGGACACAAAAACAATGTAAATAAAAACAGAACAAGGCAGCCAAAAAAAGGAGAAAAAAAGGGAAAAAAAGGGGAAAGGGGAGTCCCACAGCAGCCCTAAGGATGCGAAGGTATGGGGGCCCCGATATTACCCTGGGGGAAATGTATTAATGCAAACATTTTTTTAAAAAAAGGATAATTTCTACAGGAGCAGTGATTTTAATGATGCTTCATGTGAAACAATAAAAATTAAAAATTCCTTTAAATATAGTGCCTGTGGGGGTCCCCTTAGTCTGCCTGTAAAGTGGGGGATCTGTACCGTGTATAGAGCCTGCTGCAGCAAAACTGACATTTATATAGAAAATAAAATGACATTTAAATTGCCCAAAATACAATGCCATTGCCAGCAATAATAAAATGTTAAAAAAAACATAGTGGTTTTAGGTCTGGTATGGATTTTAAGGGGAACCCCACACCAAAAATAAAGAAACAGCATGAAGCCCACTAAAATCCATATTGGGCCCTTATCCATGCATGCAGCCAGGCAGGTCAGGAAAGGGGGGACGAGTGAGCTCCCCCTCCTGAACCATAGCAGGCCACATGCCTTTAACATGGGAGGGGTGCTTTGGGGTGGGAGGGCACCTTGTCTCCATGTTGATGGAGACGAGGGCATCTTACCCACAACCCTGGGCTGTGGTTATGGGGGTATGCGGGCAGGGGGCTTATCCGATTCTGGAAGCCCCCTTTAACAAGGGGGCCCCCAGATCCCAGCCCTATTTAGGAGAAGGTGGTCTATAAACTGAAACATTTGCAACTATGGATTTGATCCTAGAAATTATTGATCTACCTGGAGGGTTGAGTAAGGACTTTTTTTTTTATGACTAAGGATCTAAATGACTAAATGATCTAATCGGGGGTTATTTATGCTCAGGAATTCTATCACATTCTTGACAATTAGATTATTGGTAAACCCCTCTTTAATCAAAAAGTAACGTTCATTTTTAAAGAGTTTAATGGGGTCAGCGGCTAATTCCATATAGTATTTTCAGTCTTTAGGAACCCCCTTGCTTCTTTGAGATAGTCCGATTTATTTTGAACAAGGGTCCCTCTGTCTGTAATATCATCTAAATGTCTTTGTATTGTTTTAGAATTTGTAGTGCTTGTCAATTTTGTATGTCAAGTTCTGTTCCTAAGGTTTTTTTTTTTTTTATCAGATGTAGATTGTTGAACTTGGTCAATACAAATGTTTTTGATGATGGAATGAAAATGACCTTTAAAATGAATTGGGTTGGATGTAGATGCAAGTTTAATAGCTTTGACATCTTGATTTTCAGACTGCTAGTTTTCATTTATTGAAGTTAATGGTAGATTTGTGCTAAGTAAGGTGGGGGTGCTATAGAATGGATCATGTGTTTACTATCATATCTCTAAAGCATGCATTTTCTGTTAAATGACTACAGGTCAATTATTCAAACAGATATGGTTTTTAAATTGGACACAAAAATCTGTATTTTTCATAATACTCTTTTTCTATGGAGAGTTTATAAAAAAAAAATTGAATTTCTATTTTGTTTCTCTTGTTGGTAATAGAAAGCTTTATCTTTCTTCTACCTCCTCTGCATTCACTCCGCTTTCGGGTAGGTTTTTTTTTTGTCTGCAGTATTGGGGTGATAGAGGGGGAGGGTGTACTTTCACTGTAAGCATATTAGTGTCTTAGTTTATTATTATTATTTTTGGATTTTTTAGGGGAATGTTAGTATCCGCAGACACAAATAATATCTATTTCTATCAGTGTATACTTGATAAGTAATACAATAGGCTAACACAGGGCTTGACAAATTTTCCTGAAATCTAGGAGCCAGCTAAAAAAGTTAGGAGCCAGGTTTTTTTTTTTAAACAAACAACAAAGCTTTATTTCCAAAAAAATAACATACTAAATTTACACATAAAGACGACTAGAACCCCACTCTCCTCTATAGTTTGTCGAGCCCTGGGCTAATATTTATATAGATTTATGCAAAAAAAAATATTTTTATGGATTTTATTAAAGCTCCGTTCACACGTAGGCGTTTTGGGGCATTTTTGGGGAGTTTTTCTGCTCTAGGATCAGCTCTCAAAACGCCCAACAAGACAAATCCTATTCATTTCAATGGCCCCTGTTCACATCTGAGCCTTTTGACGCTGTGAGCAAAACGCCCAACGCTCAAAAAAGTACATGAGCTTCTTTTTGGGCAGATTATAGGCGTTTTCCATTGGTCTCTATTCAATCTAAAAACGCCTGCACAAAAATCGCGGTAAAAATCGTGCTAAAAATTGCGGTAAAAATATGCTCAGGTGTGAATGTAGCCTAAAATAATATTTTGTTCTTCTGGTCATATTTAATAATATTATTATTATTTAACCCCTTTGCAACCAGTATATGCATAATGGACCCTAATGCCCAGCCACTGCATATATGTGTCACTGCCTTGCTCTAGGACAGTGTTTTTCAACTCCGGTCCTCGGGGCACACTAACAGGCCAGAATTTAAGTATTACCTTGGGGAGATGCAGACTAGAATACTACAATCACTGAACAGCATATGATATCACCTGTGATGTATTTCAGTTTTCTTGCAAACCTGGCCTGTTAGTGGGCCCTAAGGACCCGAGTTGAGAAACACTGCTCTAGGACATGCTCCATTGACTCACTCAGAATTGTGACTGAGCTGGCATGGACCGCTCACAGTTGAGTGCCAATGATCAGGTGTTGTTAGGACAGGCTCCTGAAGATGTCAGCACTGTGCAGTCAAACACATCACAGCTCAACAATGAAAATAGATGATCAAGTATAATCTGTGCTTGAAATAGCTGGGGTGAGTGCAGAGGAAGCATTAGGGGTACAAGAGACCTCTGATGCCTTCATGAAGTGTGCCCATCACACCATATATGCTATTACACAAGTGGCTTGTCATTTCCCTTGTGACAGCAATAAAGTTTAGTGAAAAAAAATAAAAACGTTTGAAAAAGCTAAAATGTGCTGTAACAAAAAAAAAAAAAAGTTTTTAATTTTAAAGCCCCCCCCCCCCACTTGCAAGCACAAAGGAATGCAAATGCATGCATGGAATGCACACAAGTACATGATCTACAACTGGGTAACACATATTAGGTAGTGCTACACATGCTATAGTAAGATAAATAATTCTAGAGCCACCAGGAATGGTTAACTCTTAATTTTATAAGCTATAGAGGTTTTTAATGTGTTTCCCATAAATATTTAATTTGGGGTATCTTGCTGCTGTGTCATGGCCGCATGCAATTCTATGTTGCATTATTTTTGGTATCTATTTACTCAGCCTCAGCTTTATAATTTACAGAAAGTTTGGAGACATTGCTGTGTTTGTGATTACTAAAATGAATTTAACATTATATACTAAATTACTAAATGAAAAAACAGTATATATTCAATAAACAGCTAATACTGTGCAACAAAAAAGGCCATGTTTTTATTCTAGGACTTATCTTCTTTCAGAAAAATATATAACATTTTTGGAATTTGACTGCATTTTTATGTAAAAAAAAAAAAAAAAAGTGTATGTTAACATTTGTGCAAAAAACAATTAAGTGTCTCTGGCAACCAAATGGTTATTCTAAGATGCATTATTTAACCACCTAAAGACCAGCCGCCGCAGATATACTGTGACAGGCTGGCTCGTCTGCGCAAGCCAACGTATGGGTACGTCGGCTTGCAGGAGCAGGTCTCGGACATGATGGCGTGCCCGCTTTCTGCAGCTAAGCAATGGATCTGGTGGCTGCGATGGCCACTGAGAACCCGGCGATCACTGCAGGGACTGACAGAAGTTGGTGTGCCTTTGTAAACATGGCACAACGCTCATTTGTCACTGATTGAAACAGGGCTCCTGTGTTTCTGTTATTTCGGAACACAGAAGCCCTGTTTCCACCAAGTCTGGCCCCACACAGTTAGAATAACCCCCTAGGGACACATTTAACCCTTTGATCGCCCCTGGTGTTAACCACTTCCCTGCCAGTGCCATTATTACAGTAACAGTGCATATTTTAGGCACTGATTACTGTAGTAATGTCACTGGTCCCCCCAAAAGTGTCAAAAATGTCAGGTAGGGATCCGATCTGTCTGCCGCAATCCCGCTAAAAATCGCAGATTGCTACCATTACTAGTAAAAAATAAATAAATAAATAAAAATGACATAACTCTTTCCCCTAGTTTGTAGACGTGAAAACATTTGCGCAAACCAATCAAAATACGCTTATTGCGATTTTTTTTTTTTACCGAAAATATGTGGCAAAATTTGTATTTAAAATTTCTTTTTTGGGAATGTTATATAGCAGAATGTGAAAAATATTGTTTTTTTTGTTTATAGCGCAAAAAATTAAAATCGCAGAGGTGATCAAATACCACCAAAAGAAAGCTCTATTTGTGTATTTTTGTACAGAGTCGCACGACTGCACAATTTTCCATTAAAATAATGTAGTGCCGAATTGCAAAAAATGGCCTGGGCAAATTCTTCTGGTCCAGAACTGGATTAGCTCTAATTAGCTCTTCTTACTTCTTCCCATGGACTACAGAATAAATCCTCTATGCTATCCAGATGAGGAGAGGGGAGGTGTTTTGTAGTTCAGGAAAACAGAGTTAGGCAGGACTGATAACTTTAATGCAACAAAGGCTCTGTTATCAGCCCGTACAGAAAATTAGTAGCGTAATAAGATTCTGCAACGATCAATTGGCATTTTTCTGTATTTGCATACCAGTAAATAAATAAATGAAAAAAATAAAACACAACTTAGTACCATCTGTGCCTAGCCTTGGACATTTCCAGACACCTTTCCAACTAATTGGCTACAATTTGCTCTTTCTTTACCCACTGAAATAGTAGTTGAATGATTTGAAAACAATCTCAAACTGAAAACGGTTGTCTCATTTTCATAAAGAGGATTTAATGGATAATTTTGAAAGTCCTGTTCTGCTCTTTACACAGTTAACAAAGCAAATCCTTGTTTGATGTTTTAATCACAGCCATGTGTTAATGACAAGTCCACTTTAGGAAAAGAAGTAGGCAAAGGTTAAAGGAAGTGATTATTGCATATGAACAATCATAGAGCTCTTTCAAGCCAAGACATTAAAATGTATGGTGAACAAGTGAATATATTTGAAAGTATCTAAGAATTTTAAACTTTTTTTATTTCTTGAAAGATATTTGAAATGACTTTATGTTATAAATGGATTAATTAGATTTCCTTCTGCCTGATGAAATTGCATCTACTCTGATGAAAAATGTATTTCCGACACATTTCATTTTTTCCTGTGCCATCAAGAAGCGCTAAGAGGTATGGGTGTTTTAGGAGTATACAAATTTCATAAACTTCTTTCCAAATTTCATTTTAAAAGTGTCATCAAAATGTTTCATCTATATGATCTTTCCAGAACCAGCAAGCAGAGATCAATGGGAAAAGACCAAAGAAATAATTGATGTAGGTGCCATTTTAATAGACCATCCATGCTTTATAACATTACTGCATGCATCAACAGTTCATAAGAAGGCTCTCCACTTCTTACCAAGCAAGGAATTATATATCATTATGCTTAAAAAGACTTTTCGACTGTAACATCAATGTTAAAAGAGGCATTTCAAATGTGCAACTTTTCATTGCATATTAGCATATAGCTTCCAGCTTTCTCTGAGGGTTTTGGAGAGTAGCTAACTACAGTATTTGAGGGAATAGAAACTGTTATATTAGGACACCATAGGCACAGAAAAACATCAGTGTAAGATTTTGGAATCAGGGCTGCAATAAACCAATAATTACTATACTGTGCCACAAAACACAAACATAAAGGAACCCAAAAAAGGTGACAATTACCAGGAAAGCAACATGAAAGGGTCCCAACGTAGGTACACTCAAAATTGATCTGTAATAAAATGCGATCCTAATTTTCACAGTAGGGTCTTTAGCACTTGGTAGGAGCTTGGAAGAGTTTCATAAATATTAATTATACTAAGGATGACATTTGACATGCACGATTTATAAAATAAAATGCATAAAACATTAAAATGAAATAGAAAAGTTAACCACAGAGACACAACCATACAAAAGAAACAGCACATAATACAGAAAATGACAAAAATGGGGTTCCCCTTGTGGGACTTTGTAGGCACATAAAATATATAATGTATATGAAATTATATGAAAAAAGGTATTTGAAAAAATATAAATTTTATTATAAACACAAATATGTATTAATAATTAAAAACAGTACAGGCAAAGAAAAGAGACAGATAAATCAACCGTAGTAGTCTGAACTGAAACCCAACATGTTTCGAAGCCAAAGGGAAAATTTGCTTCTTCTTCAGGGGAGGGGTTCAAACGGTACTCTAGTGAGTAAGAGAATATAAACAATGCAAAAACCATGAATTTTTGAAGGTTTTTTAAGGAAGAAAATATTCCAACACGACTCTTTAGAGTTTTACATAGTAGTTATGATGGCAATGACGAGTACTTACAGGGTTGAAAAATAACTGTGCTCAGGTAGCCTGCACGGTTAAAAGCATCTGGTGGGTGCGAGTGTCCTTGCGATCAAAATGCAATGAGTAAGATGGTAGGTGGGTATACTGGTCAGTAAACCAACAGCTGTTGACATCAGGTGTGTAGCCCCCAATCAATGGACGTCTGAAGTCCTTAATTAGGAGAAGCCAGGGACAGCCTTTAAGCATAGGTGAATGGCAAGGATGTAGGTAGCGCCGGTCTGAAAAGTGAACAGATCAGGGCTAAGTACATTGATATGTATAATGAAATGAGCAAAAAAAAGAAGAAAATTCATGTACTAATGAATGTCGGCATGTAAAGTAGCCACATATCTATAAATGATATAGTAATTATATAGGGATCATTATAGCAAAATATATGCCAAAAGGTAGCCCAACATAAAGCGGGAAATAAGGCCGCAATAGGGTATGACTAGAAATGCAAAGCCGATCAGAAAGAAAGGGGGGTTTTTTGGAAGGACTAGGTAAAAAATATAAAGTCAGTACCTGAATGTAAATGATGGTGAAGCAAACAGCGTCCTCTCAGCACCACAGCCAGCAAACAAATGCGCTGGCTGTGTGTTGCGAGAGGTGCACTATAAAAGTGCTAGTTGATTAGTACAAGACGTGAAACAGCTGGCTTCAGAGGAAGGGCTTCCCGGAACGCCGGTGCCGAGCCCGCCCACAAACAGCATGCGTCACACATGACGCAATGTGGGCGGGATCGGCATCTGCGCTCCACCGACACGGGGGTCAGAGCCGGAAGTGCAGATGCACTAAGGCTGCCGATTGGTCCGGGCTGAACCGCAAAGGGCACAGAGGATAGAAAATAGGACCAAGCTACCGCGATAACGCGGTATATGTCTCCCCGTGTCGGGACGCACACTGGAGGAGGGGCAACACCCGGAGTCAACATAGATTGCTGAAAAGAATTTACAAAAACCAAATTAATTGGAAAAAATGCAAAAAAGAATACAAAAAAGAGTGTATCATAATTATATCAATTAAACATGATTAGAAATTGTGGTTTTGTGTGTAAATATCAGCAAGGACACGACCCACAGATGTAGACAAGTTGCAGACACTGGAATACAAAATGACAGGGTCAACATACAGGGAAGAGGAACATACATGCAATTTATGTCAATAACAATACAGCAAACATCAAAGCATGTACATATAGTTATGCATAGCAATATCAAAATAAAATAATTTTATTATATAATTTTTGTAAAAAGAAGATTTGCATGTTAACACAATATAGTACAATACGAAACATACTTGAGGCCAGGACAGTAGAGCATGTAGATATGTGGATACTGGGACTAGTATGATGTTATAAAAAAGCCCTGAAGTGTGATTAGGGGTGGATGGCCGTCTGGTTAAGGCAGAGGGAATTAAATCTCCATTCCTCCAGAGTTAAAACCCTCAAGAAAGGGCTTGAATGATAAAGATCCATTAAGTCCTGGGGGCTCAGTGGCCCTGAGCCAATATATCCATTTTAGTTCAAGTTGGAGGAGGGACTTGTTCCAGTCCCCTCCTCTAGGGGCGGGATGAACTCGGTCAAGAATCAAAAACTTAACCTTCGGCATTTTGCCGGCATGTACAGTAGCCACGTGTCTACCCAAGGGTAGCTCAGGGTCTGCTTTCCTCATGCTTAAAAGATGGCGGTATGCGCGTTGCCAAAACTCCTGCTTGGTCTTACCAATGTAAAAACACTGGCAAGAACAAAGCAGGAGATAAACCACGCCTATCGTGCGGCAATTGGCAAAATGCTTAGGTCGATGAACATCTCCATTCGGCAATATGGGGGATTTTTGTGTAAACATGTAGCCACAGTATTTGCAACTGCCGCACATGTATGTCCCTCTATATTTGCAACAAGTGGACGTGACAGTGTCGCGGAACTCGCTACGGACTATTTTGTCTCTTAATGCTGGGGCCCTTTTGTAGGTAAAGTTAGGTGTATCTGACACATATTGGCCCAGTATAGGATCCGAGGCCAGTAGGTGCCAGTGTTTAGAGACAATACGTCTAATTTTTTGATGTTGTTGATTATAAGGTGTTATAATCCTTATGATGTCTTCCTTACTAGAACCCACTGATGTTTTTGGGGCTAATAGTGTATCTCTGTCACTTTTAAGGGCACGTTGGTAAGCTTGTTTAAGCGATTTCTTAGAATAACCCCTACGTAATAGACGTTTTTGGAGGGCGTCAGCAGCCGCTTGGAATAGTTTGAGGTCTGAACAATTTCGTTTTAGCCTCAAGTACTGACTAGTGGGAATTGATCTAAGTAGAGGGGTAGGATGGAAGCTTGATCCGTGCAATATTGTGTTTCCCGCGGTGGGTTTGCGGTAGAGGTTACTCTGTAGGGTTTCATTTTCACTACGCATAATCTCGACATCGAGGAAGGTAATCCGATCGGGGTCCATGTTCATTGTAAATGAAAGGTTAAAGTCGTTCTTGTTCAAATGAACTAAGAAGGCTTGGAGGGATTCCGTGGGACCGTCCCAGATGAGGAACACGTCGTCGATGTACCTGGTCCAGAAAAGGATGTGACCAGTGTACATCGACAACGCGTCATCATCCAAGAGAAAATGTTCCCACTCCCCCAGGTACAGGTTGGCATACGATGGGGCACAACAGGTGCCCATCGCTACCCCCTGCACCTGGAGGTAGTGGGAACCATTAAATGTAAACACATTATGCGTGAGGATATACAACAATAAATCTAGTATAAACTCGCCATAGGCGTCCACTGTGTCCTGACAAATGGGAACAAGCCCTACAACAATGCTCTGTGGCTCTTATGAACCTCCTCATTGAGGAATATTCTTTAAGAACCACAGAGCTGGATAAACACATAGCTTCTACATGTGAAAAACTAAAAAGATATAAAAGTCACATTACTTTTTCCCATCGGGAAGCCAAATTAAAACAACAACTAGACACCTTCAATAAAAATACCCTTGTGAAGAAACAAAAAATTCTTAACAAAGATAAAAACACCTATATACAAGGGAAGGCTTTTCATTGGACAAATAACCAACACTATATTCGACCACTTAATAGGGACTCCAATGCCCCAGCACCCAAACAAACTACTAAGTTACCACCCTTTGTGAAGAACCACAAGACACCAATGGAACGCACCAAACGTCCCCATGCCTTTGGCCCAGACCCAGTATCTAAAAAGTCTAACACTCAACCCCAACACAAGGAGGGTTTATCCCTTTTTCCTACATCATCAATACCTTCACTGTCCAATATCCCTCCCTCACAACAAACACCACCCCCTACCAATTTATCTAATCTACCTACACATCACTCCTCTATCACTCATTTAGACGACCAAACTTTTTTAGATGTGGTTCACCAACGAGCTTCACAACTTACACTTGCACTCCCATCACCTCTCCCCCTCACTTAACCTCCCCCACTGTCACCCCCCTTTCCCCCACTAATTTGGCACAAGATAATGTGGACTTCTCTATCATTAATTTATCCAGCTACAAGTTATCTGAATCTGAATTATCCATATTACAAAAAGGCCTCAATTTTTGCCCCACGAATAACATCAACAAATTTGATTTTGTCAAGGATCTCCATTTATTTGCCCGTAAATTAAATTTCAAATATATCTATCACAAAGGCAAACAAAAACCACATGAACAGGACCCCATTTTAGACACGTTAATTACTCTCCTCGAAGAAAACGAGGATCTTATAGATCGTGTGGACCTTCCCTCTTTACTCGCTGGTATCCCGCCTGAATCCAGAGAACAAAAGACAGTAGGCACTGATTTTCGCAAAAAATCTGATGCCTACCCTCCCATTCAGAATGCGAATATCAACGCCTTCTTAAAAATAGTGTCAAAGGAAGTTGAAAAACTCAATACACGTCCGCTATCCCAACCTAACATCTCTCAAGCCCAAAGAGAGGCAATTAACAATTTGGCAACTAATAAATCTATTACCATCAAGCAGGCTGATAAAGGAGGGAACATTGTGATAATGGACAATTCCCAATACATCAAAATGTGCACCAACATTTTAAATAACACCAATTGGTACAGGCGTATCACACCAGATATAGTTACCAAGTATAACTTGGAATTTTATCAGTTGGTAGACACTGCCTACCTCAATAATGTTTTTTCTAAAGACACCTGGAATTTTGTCCGCACTAAATTCCCTGTCACCCCCACATTTTACGGCCTCCCAAAGGTACACAAAAGTACCACAGACCCTCCCGGCAGACCGATTATCTCGGGATGCGGATCTATTACAGACAACGCAAGTAAGTTAGTTGATGCATATCTTCAACCCCTTGTCCATAAGCTACCTTCCTTTACTAAGGACACTATTCATTTTATCAACAAAATTAAGGACCTCTGGATACCCCCTACCGCGATTTTAGTCACCATCGATGTGGAGGCTCTTTACAGCTCAATCCCCCACTCTAGGGGTATTGCAGCTGTAAAGCATATTATATCTGGTCAGGACACAGTGGACGCCTATGGCGAGTTTATACTAGATTTATTGTTGTATATCCTCACGCATAATGTGTTTACATTTAATGGTTCCCACTACCTCCAGGTGCAGGGGGTAGCGATGGGCACCTGTTGTGCCCCATCGTATGCCAACCTGTACCTGGGGGAGTGGGAACATTTTCTCTTGGATGATGACGCGTTGTCGATGTACACTGGTCACATCCTTTTCTGGACCAGGTACATCGACGACGTGTTCCTCATCTGGGACGGTCCCACGGAATCCCTCCAAGCCTTCTTAGTTCATTTGAACAAGAACGACTTTAACCTTTCATTTACAATGAACATGGACCCCGATCGGATTACCTTCCTCGATGTCGAGATTATGCGTAGTGAAAATGAAACCCTACAGAGTAACCTCTACCGCAAACCCACCGCGGGAAACACAATATTGCACGGATCAAGCTTCCATCCTACCCCTCTACTTAGATCAATTCCCACTAGTCAGTACTTGAGGCTAAGACGAAATTGTTCAGACCTCAAACTATTCCAAGCGGCTGCTGATGCCCTCCAAAAACGTCTATTACGTAGGGGTTATTCTAAGAAATCGCTTAAACAAGCCTACCAACGTGCCCTTAAAAGTGACAGAGATACACTATTAACCCCAAAAACATCAGTGGGTTCTAGTAAGGAAGACATCATAAGGATTATAACTAGTGTTGAGCGAACACGGACTGTATTATTCGTGTTCGTACCGAATAATTGGATTTTTTTTACCCGAACACGGACACGGACACTTTACTGTATGTTCGGGTAAAAATCCGTGTTCGGTCGTTTTATTTCCGGGTTTTGCATGCTTTGGCGCTCTTTTCATGGCGGGCTTTCAACAGCCAATCAACAATCGTTTAACTGGTGTGCCTTAAGCCATCCCAGCCATGCCTGCAAATGTCTTAGTAGCTGTGATTGGCCGTCTGAAGCATGTGACCAAGTCTTTATAAGTTCGAGGCAGCCGCCGCAGCAGCGTCATTCTGCTGCTTAGCTAAGGGACAGAGCACACATCAATGTGCTGGCTGCTGATTAGGGAAAGATAGGCAGGAAAAAACCATTTGTGTCCGGATAGAATTGAGGGACAGGTCGGAGTGTTTAGGCAGGGCGAGTTGTAGGCATTTTAGGGATAGAGTCTGCTGAATTATAGGGTCAGTGTCTTCTACAAACTACAATCGATATTGCTGTGTGGGGGGTGGGGTGAATCTGCACTCAATCCTGATCTACGATCTCTTCTCAATCCTGTTAGGGACAGAGTCTGCTGAATTTTAGGGAAACTGTGTTCTACAAACTACAATCGATATTGCTGTGTGGTGTGGGATTGGAGATAGGCAGGTGTCAGTGATCCACATCCATTTTTCTGTGTGTGAGCTGCAGTGAACACAATCTTTTTGGGCTGCAGTGAACACAATCTTTTTGGGCTGCAGTGAACACAATCTTTTTGGGCTGCAGTGAACACAATCTTTTTGGGCTGCAGTGAACACAATCTTTTTGGGGTGCAGTGAACAAAATCTTTTTGGGGTGCAGTGAACACAATCCTTTTTGGTGTGCAGTGAACACAATCTTTGTGGGGTGCAGTGAACAAAATCCTTTGTGGGGTGCAGTGAACACAATCTTTTTGGGGTGCAGTGAACAAAATCCTTTTTGGGGTGCAGTGAACAACATCCTTTTTGGGGTGCAGTGAACACAATCTTTTTGGGGTGCAGTGAACAAAATCCTTTGTGGGGTGCAGTGAACACAATCTTTTTGGGGTGCAGTGAACACAATCTTTTTGGGGTGGAGTGAACAACATCCTTTTTGGGGTGCAGTGAACAAAATCATTTTTGGGGTGCAGTGAACACAATCTTTTTGGGGTGCAGTGAACACAATCTTTGTGGGGTGCAGTGAACACAATCTTTTTGGGGTGGAGTGAACAACATCCTTTTTGGGGTGCAGTGAACAACATCCTTTTTGGGGTGCAGTGAACACAATCTTTTTGGGGTGCAGTGAACACAATCTTTGTGGGGTACAGTGAACAGAATCTTTGTGGGGTGCAGTGAACACAATCTTTGGGGGGTACAGTGAACACAATCTTTTTGGGGTGCAGTGAACACAATCTTTGTGGGGTGCAGTGAACACAATCTTTTTGGGGTGGAGTGAACAAAATCATTTTTGGGGTGCAGTGAACAACATCCTTTTTGGGGTGCAGTGATCAAAATCCTTTTTGGGGTGCAGTGAACACAATCTTTTTGGGGTGCAGTGAACAAAATCCTTTGTGGGGTGCAGTGAACAGAATCTTTGTGGGGTGCAGTGAACACAATCTTTGGGGGGGTACAGTGAACACAATCTTTTTGGGGTGCAGTGAACACAATCTTTGTGGGGTACAGTGAACAGAATCTTTGTGGGGTGCAGTGAACACAATCTTTGGGGGGTACAGTGAACACAATCTTTTTGGGGTGCAGTGAACACAATCTTTGGGGGGTACAGTGAACACAATCTTTTTGGGGTGCAGTGAACACAATCTTTGTGGGGTGCAGTGAACACAATCTTTGGGGGGGTACAGTGAACACAATCTTTTTGGGGTGCAGTGAACAACATCCTTTTAGGGTGCAGTGAACACAATCTTTGTGGGGTGCAGTGAACAACATCCTTTTAGGGTGCAGTGAACACAATCTTTGTGGGGTACAGTGAACAGAATCTTTGTGGGGTGCAGTGAACACAATCTTTGGGGGGTACAGTGAACACAATCTTTGTGAGGTGCAGTGAACACAATCTTTGTGGGGTGCAGTGAACACAATCATTGTGGGGTGCAGTGAACTCAATCTTTGTGGGGTACAGTGAACACAATCTCATACTTCTGAAGATTTGAGGGTGCTGCCTGTTCCATACTCCCCCTACTCCTCATCTAGCCTTTTAGGGGTACAAACAATAGTAATTGGGGCCTAGTGTGGTTGTGTACGTGTGATATACATACACTTTTTTTGGATCATATTTTCTATTCCGCTATTTAATCAAAAACCTTTGGGGATCAGTTAAATTGGGGGATAGTCTGTGTTGGTACGTGTGAGAGAGATCCACCTTTCCAAGTTGTTGGGGTTCATCTCATACTTCTGAAGGTTTGAGGGTGCTGCCTGTTCCATACCCCCCCTACTCCTCATCTAGCCTTTTAGGGGTACAAACAATAGTAATTGGGGCCTAGTGTGGTTGTGTACGTGTGATATACATACACTTTTTTTGGATCATATTTTCTATTCCGCTATTTAATCAAAAACCTTTGGGGATCAGTTAAATTGGGGGATAGTCTGTGTTGGTACGTGTGAGAGAGATCCACCTTTCCAAGTTGTTGGGGTTCATCTCATACTTCTGAAGGTTTGAGGGTGCTGCCTGTTCCATACCCCCCCTACTCCTCATCTAGCCTTTTAGGGGTACAAACAATAGTAATTGGGGCCTAGTGTGGTTGTGTACGTGTGATATACATACACTTTTTTTGGATCATATTTTCTATTCCGCTATTTAATCAAAAACCTTTGGGGATCAGTTAAATTGGGGGATAGTCTGTGTTGGTACGTGTGAGAGAGATCCACCTTTCCAAGTTGTTGGGGTTCATCTCATACTTCTGAAGGTTTGAGGGTGCTGCCTGTTCCATACTCCCCCTACTCCTCATCTAGCCTTTTAGGGGTACAAACAATAGTAATTGGGGCCCAGTGTGGTTGTGTACGTGTGATATACATACACTTTTTTTGGATCATATTTTCTATTCCGCTATTTAATCAAAAACCTTTGGGGATCAGTTAAATTGGGGGATAGTCTGTGTTGGTACGTGTGAGAGAGATCCACCTTTCCAAGTTGTTGGGGTTCATCTCATACTTCTGAAGGTTTGAGGGTGCTGCCTGTTCCATACTCCCCCTACTCCTCATCTAGCCTTTTAGGGGTACAAACAATAGTAATTGGGGCCCAGTGTGGTTGTGTACGTGTGATATACATACACTTTTTTTGGATCATATTTTCTATTCCGCTATTTAATCAAAAACCTTTGGGGATCAGTTAAATTGGGGGATAGTCTGTGTTGGTACGTGTGAGAGAGATCCACCTTTCCAAGTTGTTGGGGTTCATCTCATACTTCTGAAGGTTTGAGGGTGCTGCCTGTTCCATACCCCCCCTACTCCTCATCTAGCCTTTTAGGGGTACAAACAATAGTAATTGGGGCCTAGTGTGGTTGTGTACGTGTGATATACATACACTTTTTTTGGATCATATTTTCTATTCCGCTATTTAATCAAAAACCTTTGGGGATCAGTTAAATTGGGGGATAGTCTGTGTTGGTACGTGTGAGAGAGATCCACCTTTCCAAGTTGTTGGGGTTCATCTCATACTTCTGAAGGTTTGAGGGTGCTGCCTGTTCCATACCCCCCCCTACTCCTCATCTAGCCTTTTAGGGGTACAAACAATAGTAATTGGGGCCTAGTGTGGTTGTGTACGTGTGATATACATACACTTTTTTTGGATCATATTTTCTATTCCGCTATTTAATCAAAAACCTTTGGGGATCAGTTAAATTGGGGGATAGTCTGTGTTGGTACGTGTGAGAGAGATCCACCTTTCCAAGTTGTTGGGGTTCATCTCATACTTCTGAAGGTTTGAGGGTGCTGCCTGTTCCATACCCCCCCTACTCCTCATCTAGCCTTTTAGGGGTACAAACAATAGTAATTGGGGCCTAGTGTGGTTGTGTACGTGTGATATACATACACTTTTTTTGGATCATATTTTCTATTCCGCTATTTAATCAAAAACCTTTGGGGATCAGTTAAATTGGGGGATAGTCTGTGTTGGTACGTGTGAGAGAGATCCACCTTTCCAAGTTGTTGGGGTTCATCTCATACTTCTGAAGGTTTGAGGGTGCTGCCTGTTCCATACCCCCCCTACTCCTCATCTAGCCTTTTAGGGGTACAAACAATAGTAATTGGGGCCTAGTGTGGTTGTGTACGTGTGATATACATACACTTTTTTTGGATCATATTTTCTATTCCGCTATTTAATCAAAAACCTTTGGGGATCAGTTAAATTGGGGGATAGTCTGTGTTGGTACGTGTGAGAGAGATCCACCTTTCCAAGTTGTTGGGGTTCATCTCATACTTCTGAAGGTTTGAGGGTGCTGCCTGTTCCATACTCCCCCTACTCCTCATCTAGCCTTTTAGGGGTACAAACAATAGTAATTGGGGCCCAGTGTGGTTGTGTACGTGTGATATACATACACTTTTTTTGGATCATATTTTCTATTCCGCTATTTAATCAAAAACCTTTGGGGATCAGTTAAATTGGGGGATAGTCTGTGTTGGTACGTGTGAGAGAGATCCACCTTTCCAAGTTGTTGGGGTTCATCTCATACTTCTGAAGGTTTGAGGGTGCTGCCTGTTCCATACTCCCCCTACTCCTCATCTAGCCTTTTAGGGGTACAAACAATAGTAATTGGGGCCCAGTGTGGTTGTGTACGTGTGATATACATACACTTTTTTTGGATCATATTTTCTATTCCGCTATTTAATCAAAAACCTTTGGGGATCAGTTAAATTGGGGGATAGTCTGTGTTGGTACGTGTGAGAGAGATCCACCTTTCCAAGTTGTTGGGGTTCATCTCATACTTCTGAAGGTTTGAGGGTGCTGCCTGTTCCATACCCCCCCTACTCCTCATCTAGCCTTTTAGGGGTACAAACAATAGTAATTGGGGCCTAGTGTGGTTGTGTACGTGTGATATACATACACTTTTTTTGGATCATATTTTCTATTCCGCTATTTAATCAAAAACCTTTGGGGATCAGTTAAATTGGGGGATAGTCTGTGTTGGTACGTGTGAGAGAGATCCACCTTTCCAAGTTTTTGGGGTTCATCTCATACTTCTGAAGATTTGAGGGTGCTGCCTGTTCCATACCCCCCCTACTCCTCATCTAGCCTTTTAGGGGTACAAACAATAGTAATTGGGGCCTAGTGTGGTTGTGTATGTGTGATATACATACACTTTTTTTGGATCATATTTTCTATTCCGCTATTTAATCAAAAACCTTTGGGGATCAGTTAAATTGGGGGATAGTCTGTGTTGGTACGTGTGAGAGAGATCCACCTTTCCAAGTTGTTGGGGTTCATCTCATACTTCTGAAGGTTTGAGGGTGCTGCCTGTTCCATACTCCCCCTACTCCTAGCCTTTTAGGGGTACAAACAATAGTAATTGGGGCCTAGTGTGGTTGTGTACGTGTGATATACATACACTTTTTTTGGATCATATTTTCTATTCCGCTATTTAATCAAAAACCTTTGGGGATCAGTTAAATTGGGGGATAGTCTGTGTTGGTACGTGTGAGAGAGATCCACCTTTCCAAGTTGTTGGGGTTCATCTCATACTTCTGAAGGTTTGAGGGTGCTGCCTGTTCCATACCCCCCCTACTCCTCATCTAGCCTTTTAGGGGTACAAACAATAGTAATTGGGGCCTAGTGTGGTTGTGTACGTGTGATATACATACACTTTTTTTGGATCATATTTTCTATTCCGCTATTTAATCAAAAACCTTTGGGGATCAGTTAAATTGGGGGATAGTCTGTGTTGGTACGTGTGAGAGAGATCCACCTTTCCAAGTTGTTGGGGTTCATCTCATACTTCTGAAGGTTTGAGGGTGCTGCCTGTTCCATACCCCCCCTACTCCTCATCTAGCCTTTTAGGGGTACAAACAATAGTAATTGGGGCCTAGTGTGGTTGTGTACGTGTGATATACATACACTTTTTTTGGATCATATTTTCTATTCCGCTATTTAATCAAAAACCTTTGGGGATCAGTTAAATTGGGGGATAGTCTGTGTTGGTACGTGTGAGAGAGATCCACCTTTCCAAGTTGTTGGGGTTCATCTCATACTTCTGAAGGTTTGAGGGTGCTGCCTGTTCCATACCCCCCCTACTCCTCATCTAGCCTTTTAGGGGTACAAACAATAGTAATTGGGGCCTAGTGTGGTTGTGTACGTGTGATATACATACACTTTTTTTGGATCATATTTTCTATTCCGCTATTTAATCAAAAACCTTTGGGGATCAGTTAAATTGGGGGATAGTCTGTGTTGGTACGTGTGAGAGAGATCCACCTTTCCAAGTTTTTGGGGTTCATCTCATACTTCTGAAGATTTGAGGGTGCTGCCTGTTCCATACCCCCCCTACTCCTCATCTAGCCTTTTAGGGGTACAAACAATAGTAATTGGGGCCTAGTGTGGTTGTGTACGTGTGATATACATACACTTTTTTTGGATCATATTTTCTATTCCGCTATTTAATCAAAAACCTTTGGGGATCAGTTAAATTGGGGGATAGTCTGTGTTGGTACGTGTGAGAGAGATCCACCTTTCCAAGTTGTTGGGGTTCATCTCATACTTCTGAAGGTTTGAGGGTGCTGCCTGTTCCATACCCCCCCTACTCCTCATCTAGCCTTTTAGGGGTACAAACAATAGTAATTGGGGCCTAGTGTGGTTGTGTACGTGTGATATACATACACTTTTTTTGGATCATATATTCTATTCCGCTATTTAATCAAAAACCTTTGGGGATCAGTTAAATTGGGGGATAGTCTGTGTTGGTACGTGTGAGAGAGATCCACCTTTCCAAGTTGTTGGGGTTCATCTCATACTTCTGAAGGTTTGAGGGTGCTGCCTGTTCCATACTCCCCCTACTCCTCATCTAGCCTTTTAGGGGTACAAACAATAGTAATTGGGGCCTAGTGTGGTTGTGTACGTGTGATATACATACACTTTTTTTGGATCATATTTTCTATTCCGCTATTTAATCAAAAACCTTTGGGGATCAGTTAAATTGGGGGATAGTCTGTGTTGGTACGTGTGAGAGAGATCCACCTTTCCAAGTTGTTGGGGTTCATCTCATACTTCTGAAGGTTTGAGGGTGCTGCCTGTTCCATACCCCCCCTACTCCTCATCTAGCCTTTTAGGGGTACAAACAATAGTAATTGGGGCCTAGTGTGGTTGTGTACGTGTGATATACATACACTTTTTTTGGATCATATTTTCTATTCCGCTATTTAATCAAAAACCTTTGGGGATCAGTTAAATTGGGGGATAGTCTGTGTTGGTACGTGTGAGAGAGATCCACCTTTCCAAGTTTTTGGGGTTCATCTCATACTTCTGAAGATTTGAGGGTGCTGCCTGTTCCATACCCCCCCTACTCCTCATCTAGCCTTTTAGGGGTACAAACAATAGTAATTGGGGCCTAGTGTGGTTGTGTACGTGTGATATACATACACTTTTTTTGGATCATATTTTCTATTCCGCTATTTAATCAAAAACCTTTGGGGATCAGTTAAATTGGGGGATAGTCTGTGTTGGTACGTGTGAGAGAGATCCACCTTTCCAAGTTGTTGGGGTTCATCTCATACTTCTGAAGGTTTGAGGGTGCTGCCTGTTCCATACCCCCCCTACTCCTCATCTAGCCTTTTAGGGGTACAAACAATAGTAATTGGGGCCTAGTGTGGTTGTGTACGTGTGATATACATACACTTTTTTTGGATCATATTTTCTATTCCGCTATTTAATCAAAAACCTTTGGGGATCAGTTAAATTGGGGGATAGTCTGTGTTGGTACGTGTGAGAGAGATCCACCTTTCCAAGTTGTTGGGGTTCATCTCATACTTCTGAAGGTTTGAGGGTGCTGCCTGTTCCATACCCCCCCTACTCCTCATCTAGCCTTTTAGGGGTACAAACAATAGTAATTGGGGCCCAGTGTGGTTGTGTACGTGTGATATACATACACTTTTTTTGGATCATATTTTCTATTCCGCTATTTAATCAAAAACCTTTGGGGATCAGTTAAATTGGGGGATAGTCTGTGTTGGTACGTGTGAGAGAGATCCACCTTTCCAAGTTGTTGGGGTTCATCTCATACTTCTGAAGGTTTGAGGGTGCTGCCTGTTCCATACTCCCCCTACTCCTCATCTAGCCTTTTAGGGGTACAAACAATAGTAATTGGGGCCCAGTGTGGTTGTGTACGTGTGATATACATACACTTTTTTTGGATCATATTTTCTATTCCGCTATTTAATCAAAAACCTTTGGGGATCAGTTAAATTGGGGGATAGTCTGTGTTGGTACGTGTGAGAGAGATCCACCTTTCCAAGTTGTTGGGGTTCATCTCATACTTCTGAAGGTTTGAGGGTGCTGCCTGTTCCATACCCCCCCTACTCCTCATCTAGCCTTTTAGGGGTACAAACAATAGTAATTGGGGCCTAGTGTGGTTGTGTACGTGTGATATACATACACTTTTTTTGGATCATATTTTCTATTCCGCTATTTAATCAAAAACCTTTGGGGATCAGTTAAATTGGGGGATAGTCTGTGTTGGTACGTGTGAGAGAGATCCACCTTTCCAAGTTGTTGGGGTTCATCTCATACTTCTGAAGGTTTGAGGGTGCTGCCTGTTCCATACCCCCCCTACTCCTCATCTAGCCTTTTAGGGGTACAAACAATAGTAATTGGGGCCTAGTGTGGTTGTGTACGTGTGATATACATACACTTTTTTTGGATCATATTTTCTATTCCGCTATTTAATCAAAAACCTTTGGGGATCAGTTAAATTGGGGGATAGTCTGTGTTGGTACGTGTGAGAGAGATCCACCTTTCCAAGTTTTTGGGGTTCATCTCATACTTCTGAAGATTTGAGGGTGCTGCCTGTTCCATACCCCCCCTACTCCTCATCTAGCCTTTTAGGGGTACAAACAATAGTAATTGGGGCCTAGTGTGGTTGTGTACGTGTGATATACATACACTTTTTTTGGATCATATTTTCTATTCCGCTATTTAATCAAAAACCTTTGGGGATCAGTTAAATTGGGGGATAGTCTGTGTTGGTACGTGTGAGAGAGATCCACCTTTCCAAGTTGTTGGGGTTCATCTCATACTTCTGAAGGTTTGAGGGTGCTGCCTGTTCCATACCCCCCCTACTCCTCATCTAGCCTTTTAGGGGTACAAACAATAGTAATTGGGGCCTAGTGTGGTTGTGTACGTGTGATATACATACACTTTTTTTGGATCATATTTTCTATTCCGCTATTTAATCAAAAACCTTTGGGGATCAGTTAAATTGGGGGATAGTCTGTGTTGGTACGTGTGAGAGAGATCCACCTTTCCAAGTTGTTGGGGTTCATCTCATACTTCTGAAGGTTTGAGGGTGCTGCCTGTTCCATACTCCCCCTACTCCTCATCTAGCCTTTTAGGGGTACAAACAATAGTAATTGGGGCCCAGTGTGGTTGTGTACGTGTGATATACATACACTTTTTTTGGATCATATTTTCTATTCCGCTATTTAATCAAAAACCTTTGGGGATCAGTTAAATTGGGGGATAGTCTGTGTTGGTACGTGTGAGAGAGATCCACCTTTCCAAGTTGTTGGGGTTCATCTCATACTTCTGAAGGTTTGAGGGTGCTGCCTGTTCCATACTCCCCCTACTCCTCATCTAGCCTTTTAGGGGTACAAACAATAGTAATTGGGGCCCAGTGTGGTTGTGTACGTGTGATATACATACACTTTTTTTGGATCATATTTTCTATTCCGCTATTTAATCAAAAACCTTTGGGGATCAGTTAAATTGGGGGATAGTCTGTGTTGGTACGTGTGAGAGAGATCCACCTTTCCAAGTTGTTGGGGTTCATCTCATACTTCTGAAGGTTTGAGGGTGCTGCCTGTTCCATACCCCCCCTACTCCTCATCTAGCCTTTTAGGGGTACAAACAATAGTAATTGGGGCCTAGTGTGGTTGTGTACGTGTGATATACATACACTTTTTTTGGATCATATTTTCTATTCCGCTATTTAATCAAAAACCTTTGGGGATCAGTTAAATTGGGGGATAGTCTGTGTTGGTACGTGTGAGAGAGATCCACCTTTCCAAGTTGTTGGGGTTCATCTCATACTTCTGAAGGTTTGAGGGTGCTGCCTGTTCCATACTCCCCCTACTCCTAGCCTTTTAGGGGTACAAACAATAGTAATTGGGGCCTAGTGTGGTTGTGTACGTGTGATATACATACACTTTTTTTGGATCATATTTTCTATTCCGCTATTTAATCAAAAACCTTTGGGGATCAGTTAAATTGGGGGATAGTCTGTGTTGGTACGTGTGAGAGAGATCCACCTTTCCAAGTTGTTGGGGTTCATCTCATACTTCTGAAGGTTTGAGGGTGCTGCCTGTTCCATACTCCCCCTACTCCTCATCTAGCCTTTTAGGGGTACAAACAATAGTAATTGGGGCCCAGTGTGGTTGTGTACGTGTGATATACATACACTTTTTTTGGATCATATTTTCTATTCCGCTATTTAATTTAACTGGGCCTCCATGCGAGACCTGTGTGCCTTGTTGCGCTGTTTTGAGTACTCCACCAACATGGCCAGTGGCAATGACGCCGTTCTCAGCTTAACTATCCCACTTCTATGCCTCCTTGAAAAAACAATTCGGGCGATGATGGAAGAGGATGTGGCACAGGATGAGGAGGAGGAGGAGGATGAAGAGGTAACATTTCCAAGGCTTTCAGGGCAGTCATTCGCAAGGGGCTCCGAGGGTGGGTTCCTGCACACGCAAACGCCAGGGACGCAATTGTCCAGCAGGGGCACAGTTCTGGAGGATGAGGAGGATGAGGAGGAGGAGGAGCTGGAGGAGGAGATGGAACCATGTTCACAGCAGGGTGGCACCCAGGCCAGCTCATGGCCATCACTGGTGCGTGGCTGGGGGGATACAGAGGACACGGACGATACACCTCCCACAGAGGACAGCCTTTCGTTGCCTCTGGGCAGCCTGGCACACATGAGCGATTACATGCTGCAGTGTCTCCACAACGACCGCCGAGTTGCCCACATTCTAACTTGTGCTGATTACTGGGTGGCCACGCTGCTGGATCCCCGTTACAAGGACAACGTACCGTCCTTAATTCACTCACTGGAGCGCGATCGCAAGATGCGCGAGTACAAGCGCACGCTGGTAGACGCCATGCTGCTGGCATTCCCATCTGACAGCGGGGCCACAGTGGAAGCACAAGGCAGAGGAGGAGGAGGTCGCCAACGCAACCAGGGCACCGCCAGCACCTCAGAAGGCAGGGTTAGCATGGCCGAAATGTGGAAAAGCTTTGTCAGCACGCCACAACAAACAGCAGCACCAGCAGCTCAGATGGAACGTCTTAGCAGGAGGCAGCATTTTACCAACATGGTGGAGCAGTATGTGTGCACACGCCTACATGTAGTGAATGACGGGTCTGCCCCCTTCAACTTCTGGGTCTCCAAATTGGGCACATGGCCTGAGCTTGCCCTTTACGCCTTGGAGGTGCTGGCGTGCCCTGCAGCCAGTGTATTATCTGAACGGGTATTTAGCACGGCTGGGGGCGTTATAACAGACAAGCGCAGCCGCCTGTCCAGAGACAATGTGGACAAGCTCACGTTCATTAAAATGAACCAGGCATGGATCCCACGGGACTTTTCCGTACCTTATGCAGAATAGCAATGGATACCGACCTTACCCACCCATTGTTCCATTTTTGCTCTTTCTCACTCTTTTGGGGTGTACCCTCATTTAAAATTTTTGAAAAGAAGCAGTGTTGGCTACCTCGTCCTCCTCCTCAGGGCCAGATTAATGTAGGGGCTATTGGAGCTGCAGCTCCAGGCCCCTACCTTTTATATAGGCCCCGGGTTGGCCATATTCACTGTTACCGCTCTTCTGTCACTTGTAAACACAGAAGTCTGGCTTCTATGCTCGCTTCCCCAGGCAGCACCCTCAGAACCTCCCCACACAGCGTGAAGGCCGGACAAGGAGGGACAGTTGGCGATGCATGGATGTGTTTATGGGCTTCAGAGACAGCATCCCATGTTGAATTAGGCATGCATGGCTGCACCCTTCCTCCTCTGGGTGCATGGCAAGGCACGGCCCTTAAGGCCCTTCAAAATCCTCAGCACCAAGCCCATGATGCTGTTAATCCGGCCCTGGTCCTCCTCCACCGCCGCTTCCACCTACACCGCCCATAGGTGTGCGCAGCCTATTGCATTAAGGTGTGCACCCCAAAGTTGAAATACACATGCATGTGTTTGCCAGCAGGGAGAGTAATGTATCGGGGCCATGTACCTGTAGGCAAGGAGAAATAGAGCAGAGCAGGTCCCAGGGAGATCTTTCCCATCTCCTCACTGGCAATGCTATGTGCCCTAGGTGATTAGGGTGTGCCCAGGCACACCCAGCACACCCTGTGCGCACGCCTATGTCACCACCACATCCACCACCACCTCAACCTCCCTCCTACTCCATATGGGCCTCGTCCTTCAGAGATGAAGAAGAACATTGTTTTATTTTTCTGTTTTTTTTTGTTGTTTTAAGTTATTTCCCTATCCACATTTGTTTGCAGAGCACTTGCCATGCTCTTAATTACGTTTTGCTGCCATTTGCAGCACTCTAGCCCTTTCCTTTGGTGTTTTAGAGCCATTTTAGTGCCTTAAAGTTCGGGTCCCCATTGACTTTAATGGGGTTCGGTGTCCGGGAAAAGTTCGGTAAAAGTCCGGGACACGGACCCGGACTTTTTTTTAAAGTTCGGCCGAACCCGTCGAACACGGACATCTAGGTGTCCGCTCAACCCTAATTATAACACCTTATAATCAACAACATCAAAAAATTAGACGTATTGTCTCTAAACACTGGCACCTACTGGCCTCGGATCCTATACTGGGCCAATATGTGTCAGATACACCTAACTTTACCTACAAAAGGGCCCCAGCATTAAGAGACAAAATAGTCCGTAGCGAGTTCCGCGACACTGTCACGTCCACTTGTTGCAAATATAGAGGGACATACATGTGCGGCAGTTGCAAATACTGTGGCTACATGTTTACACAAAAATCCCCCATATTGCCGAATGGAGATGTTCATCGACCTAAGCATTTTGCCAATTGCCGCACGATAGGCGTGGTTTATCTCCTGCTTTGTTCTTGCCAGTGTTTTTACATTGGTAAGACCAAGCAGGAGTTTTGGCAACGCGCATACCGCCATCTTTTAAGCATGAGGAAAGCAGACCCTGAGCTACCCTTGGGTAGACACGTGGCTACTGTACATGCCGGCAAAATGCCTAAGGTTAAGTTTTTGATTCTTGACCGAGTTCATCCCGCCCCTAGAGGAGGGGACTGGAACAAGTCCCTCCTCCAACTTGAACTAAAATGGATATATTGGCTCAGGGCCACTGAGCCCCCAGGACTTAATGGATCTTTATCATTCAAGCCCTTTCTTGAGGGTTTTAACTCTGGAGGAATGGAGATTTAATTCCCTCTGCCTTAACCAGACGGCCATCCACCCCTAATCACACTTCAGGGCTTTTTTATAACATCATACTAGTCCCAGTATCCACATATCTACATGCTCTACTGTCCTGGCCTCAAGTATGTTTCGTATTGTACTATATTGTGTTAACATGCAAATCTTCTTTTTACAAAAATTATATAATAAAATTATTTTCTTTTGATATTGCTATGCATAACTATATGTACATGCTTTGATGTTTGCTGTATTGTTATTGACATAAATTGCATGTATGTTCCTCTTCCCTGTATGTTGACCATGTCATTTTGTATTCCAGTGTCTGCAACTTGTCTACATCTGTGGGTCGTGTCCTTGCTGATATTTACACACAAAACCACAATTTCTAATCATGTTTAATTGATATAATTATGATACACTCTTTTTTGTATTCTTTTTTGCATTTTTTCCAATTAATTTGGTTTTTGTAAATTCTTTTCAGCAATCTATGTTGACTCCAGGTGTTGCCCCTCCTCCAGTGTGCGTCCCGACACGGGGAGACATATACCGCGTTATCGCGGTAGCTTGGTCCTATTTTCTATCCTCTGTGCCCTTTGCGGTTCAGCCCGGACCAATCGGCAGCCTTAGTGCATCTGCACTTCCGGCTCTGACCCCCGTGTCGGTGGAGCGCAGATGCCGATCCCGCCCACGTTGCGTCATGTGTGACGCATGCTGTTTGTGGGCGGGCTCGGCACCGGCGTTCCGGGAAGCCCTTCCTCTGAAGCCAGCTGTTTCACGTCTTGTACTAATCAACTAGCACTTTTATAGTGCACCTCTCGCAACACACAGCCAGCGCATTTGTTTGCTGGCTGTGGTGCTGAGAGGATGCTGTTTGCTTCACCATCATTTACATTCAGGTACTGACTTTATATTTTTTACCTAGTCCTTCCAAAAAACCCCCCTTTCTTTCTGATCGGCTTTGCATTTCTAGTCATACCCTATTGCGGCCTTATTGCCCGCTTTATGTTGGGCTACCTTTTGGCATATATTTTGCTATAATGCTCCCTATATAATTACTATATCATTTATAGATATGTGGCTACTTTACATGCCGACATTCATTAGTACATGAATTTTCTTCTTTTTTTTGCTCATTTCATTATACATATCAATGTACTTAGCCCTGATCTGTTCACTTTTCAGACCGGCGCTACCTACATCCTTGCCATTCACCTATGCTTAAAGGCTGTCCCTGGCTTCTCCTAATTAAGGACTTCAGACGTCCATTGATTGGGGGCTACACACCTGATGTCAACAGCTGTTGGTTTACTGACCAGTATACCCACCTACCATCTTACTCATTGCATTTTGATCGCAAGGACACTCGCACCCACCAGATGCTTTTAACCGTGCAGGCTACCTGAGCACAGTTATTTTTCAACCCTGTAAGTACTCGTCATTGCCATCATAACTACTATGTAAAACTCTAAAGAGTCGTGTTGGAATATTTTCTTCCTTAAAAAACCTTCAAAAATTCATGGTTTTTGCATTGTTTATATTCTCTTACTCACTAGAGTACCGTTTGAACCCCTCCCCTGAAGAAGAAGCAAATTTTCCCTTTGGCTTCGAAACATGTTGGGTTTCAGTTCAGACTACTACGGTTGATTTATCTGTCTCTTTTCTTTGCCTGTACTGTTTTTAATTATTAATACATATTTGTGTTTATAATAAAATTTATATTTTTTCAAATACCTTTTTTCATATAATTTCATATACATTATATATTTTATGTGCCTACAAAGTCCCACAAGGGGAACCCCATTTTTGTCTAAACATTAGGGATGTGGCACACATAAAGCGCTAGGCTGAAGCACCCCATTTATTCATTTTTGGTAGTAGATACCGCCCCCGCCGCTTTCTTTAGCCTACCGCTTATTTTAGGTTTTGCCTTTGTAGTTTATCCTAGAGTTCACTCTCTAAAAAACTAAATATTCTATTTGTTTATCATTTTGATTATCTGATTTTCTGCTCTGATTTTTATAATGACACAGGACACCATTTTGTCAGGTCTCATCGGGGATAGTTGGAATAATCTCATGCAACAATATCAACAAGATTTCAAGGACAACGAATTTATAGAGACAGAATTGTCATCTATGTTTTTTCAGTTGTCCAAAATGTTAGAGAAAAAATCGATGTTCTTTTGGAACATAAGATCCTTCCAGGAACACATAAAAGAAAATGTCAGCCCGTTTGGCCTAAGAGCCCAAGTTTTTCCGATACTGGAGGATCCAACTCCTGGTTTTAAAATCAAATGGGAACAAGCCCTACAACAATGCTCTGTGGCTCTTATGAACCTCCTCATTGAGGAATATTCTTTAAGAACCACAGAGCTGGATAAACACATAGCTTCTACATGTGAAAAACTAAAAAGATATAAAAGTCACATTACTTTTTCCCATCGGGAAGCCAAATTAAAACAACAACTAGACACCTTCAATAAAAATACCCTTGTGAAGAAACAAAAAATTCTTAACAAAGATAAAAACACCTATATACAAGGGAAGGCTTTTCATTGGACAAATAACCAACACTATATTCGACCACTTAATAGGGACTCCAATGCCCCAGCACCCAAACAAACTACTAAGTTACCACCCTTTGTGAAGAACCACAAGACACCAATGGAACGCACCAAACGTCCCCATGCCTTTGGCCCAGACCCAGTATCTAAAAAGTCTAACACTCAACCCCAACACAAGGAGGGTTTATCCCTTTTTCCTACATCATCAATACCTTCACTGTCCAATATCCCTCCCTCACAACAAACACCACCCCCTACCAATTTATCTAATCTACCTACACATCACTCCTCTATCACTCATTTAGACGACCAAACTTTTTTAGATGTGGTTCATCAACGAGCTTCACAACTTACACTTGCACTCCCATCACCTCTCCCCCTCACTTAACCTCCCCCACTGTCACCCCCCTTTCCCCCACTAATTTGGCACAAGATAATGTGGACTTCTCTATCATTAATTTATCCAGCTACAAGTTATCCGAATCTGAATTATCCATATTACAAAAAGGCCTCAATTTTTGCCCCACGAATAACATCAACAAATTTGATTTTGTCAAGGATCTCCATTTATTTGCCCGTAAATTAAATTTCAAATATATCTATCACAAAGGCAAACAAAAACCACATGAACAGGACCCCATTTTAGACACGTTAATTACTCTCCTCGAAGAAAACGAGGATCTTATAGATCGTGTGGACCTTCCCTCTTTACTCGCTGGTATCCCGCCTGAATCCAGAGAACAAAAGACAGTAGGCACTGATTTTCGCAAAAAATCTGATGCCTACCCTCCCATTCAGAATGCGAATATCAACGCCTTCTTAAAAATAGTGTCAAAGGAAGTTGAAAAACTCAATACACGTCCGCTATCCCAACCTAACATCTCTCAAGCCCAAAGAGAGGCAATTAACAATTTGGCAACTAATAAATCTATTACCATCAAGCAGGCTGATAAAGGAGGGAACATTGTGATAATGGACAATTCCCAATACATCAAAATGTGCACCAACATTTTAAATAACACCAATTGGTACAGGCGTATCACACCAGATATAGTTACCAAGTATAACTTGGAATTTTATCAGTTGGTAGACACTGCCTACCTCAATAATGTTTTTTCTAAAGACACCTGGAATTTTGTCCGCACTAAATTCCCTGTCACCCCCACATTTTACGGCCTCCCAAAGGTACACAAAAGTACCACAGACCCTCCCGGCAGACCGATTATCTCGGGATGCGGATCTATTACAGACAACGCAAGTAAGTTAGTTGATGCATATCTTCAACCCCTTGTCCATAAGCTACCTTCCTTTACTAAGGACACTATTCATTTTATCAACAAAATTAAGGACCTCTGGATACCCCCTACCGCGATTTTAGTCACCATCGATGTGGAGGCTCTTTACAGCTCAATCCCCCACTCTAGGGGTATTGCAGCTGTAAAGCATATTATATCTGGTCAGGACACAGTGGACGCCTATGGCGAGTTTATACTAGATTTATTGTTGTATATCCTCACGCATAATGTGTTTACATTTAATGGTTCCCACTACCTCCAGGTGCAGGGGGTAGCGATGGGCACCTGTTGTGCCCCATCGTATGCCAACCTGTACCTGGGGGAGTGGGAACATTTTCTCTTGGATGATGACGCGTTGTCGATGTACACTGGTCACATCCTTTTCTGGACCAGGTACATCGACGACGTGTTCCTCATCTGGGACGGTCCCATGGAATCCCTCCAAGCCTTCTTAGTTCATTTGAACAAGAACGACCTTAACCTTTCATTTACAATGAACATGGACCCCGATCGGATTACCTTCCTCGATGTCGAGATTATGCGTAGTGAAAATGAAACCCTACAGAGTAACCTCTACCGCAAACCCACCGCGGGAAACACAATATTGCACGGATCAAGCTTCCATCCTACCCCTCTACTTAGATCAATTCCCACTAGTCAGTACTTGAGGCTAAGACGAAATTGTTCAGACCTCAAACTATTCCAAGCGGCTGCTGACGCCCTCCAAAAACGTCTATTACGTAGGGGTTATTCTAAGAAATCGCTTAAACAAGCTTACCAACGTGCCCTTAAAAGTGACAGAGATACACTATTAGCCCCAAAAACATCAGTGGGTTCTAGTAAGGAAGACATCATAAGGATTATAACACCTTATAATCAACAACATCAAAAAATTAGACGTATTGTCTCTAAACACTGGCACCTACTGGCCTCGGATCCTATACTGGGCCAATATGTGTCAGATACACCTAACTTTACCTACAAAAGGGCCCCAGCATTAAGAGACAAAATAGTCCGTAGCGAGTTCCGCGACACTGTCACGTCCACTTGTTGCAAATATAGAGGGACATACATGTGCAGCAGTTGCAAATACTGTGGCTACATGTTTACACAAAAATCCCCCATATTGCCGAATGGAGATGTTCATCGACCTAAGCATTTTGCCAATTGCCACACGATAGGCGTGGTTTATCTCCTGCTTTGTTCTTGCCAGTGTTTTTACATTGGTAAGACCAAGCAGGAGTTTTGGCAACGCGCATACCGCCATCTTTTAAGCATGAGGAAAGCAGACCCTGAGCTACCCTTGGGTAGACACGTGGCTACTGTACATGCCGGCAAAATGCCTTAGGTTAAGTTTTTGATTCTTGACCGAGTTCATCCCGCCCCTAGAGGAGGGGACTGGAACAAGTCCCTCCTCCAACTTGAACTAAAATGGATATATTGGCTCAGGGCCACTGAGCCCCCAGGACTTAATGGATCTTTATCATTCAAGCCCTTTCTTGAGGGTTTTAACTCTGGAGGAATGGAGATTTAATTCCCTCTGCCTTAACCAGATGGCCATCCACCCCTAATCAAACTTCAGGGCTTTTTTATAACATCATACTAGTCCCAGTATCCACATATCTACATGCTCTACTGTCCTGGCCTCAAGTATGTTTCGTATTGTACTATATTGTGTTAACATGCAAATCTTCTTTTTACAAAAATTATATAATAAAATTATTTTCTTTTGATATTGCTATGCATAACTATATGTACATGCTTTGATGTTTGCTGTATTGTTATTGACATAAATTGCATGTATGTTCCTCTTCCCTGTATGTTGACCCTGTCATTTTGTATTCCAGTGTCTGCAACTTGTCTACATCTGTGGGTCGTGTCCTTGCTGATATTTACACACAAAACCACAATTTCTAATCATGTTTAATTGATATAATTATGATACACTCTTTTTTGTATTCTTTTTTGCATTTTTTCCAATTAATTTGGTTTTTGTAAATTCTTTTCAGCAATCTATGTTGACTCCGGGTGTTGCCCCTCCTCCAGTGTGCGTCCCGACACGGGGAGACATATACCGCGTTATCGCGGTAGCTTGGTCCTATTTTCTATCCTCTGTGCCCTTTGCGGTTCAGCCCGGACCAATCGGCAGCCTTAGTGCATCTGCACTTCCGGCTCTGACCCCCGTGTCGGTGGAGCGCAGATGCCGATCCCGCCCACGTTGCGTCATGTGTGACGCATGCTGTTTGTGGGCGGGCTCGGCACCGGCGTTCCGGGAAGCCCTTCCTCTGAAGCCAGCTGTTTCACGTCTTGTACTAATCAACTAGCACTTTTATAGTGCACCTCTCGCAACACACAGCCAGCGCATTTGTTTGCTGGCTGTGGTGCTGAGAGGACGCTGTTTGCTTCACCATCATTTACATTCAGGTACTGACTTTATATTTTTTACCTAGTCCTTCCAAAAAACCCCCCTTTCTTTCTGATCGGCTTTGCATTTCTAGTCATACCCTATTGCGGCCTTATTGCCCGCTTTATGTTGGGCTACCTTTTGGCATATATTTTGCTATAATGCTCCCTATATAATTACTATATCATTTATAGATATGTGGCTACTTTACATGCCGACATTCATTAGTACATGAATTTTCTTCTTTTTTTTGCTCATTTCATTATACATATCAATGTACTTAGCCCTGATCTGTTCACTTTTCAGACCGGCGCTACCTACATCCTTGCCATTCACCTATGCTTAAAGGCTGTCCCTGGCTTCTCCTAATTAAGGACTTCAGACGTCCATTGATTGGGGGCTACACACCTGATGTCAACAGCTGTTGGTTTACTGACCAGTATACCCACCTACCATCTTACTCATTGCATTTTGATCGCAAGGACACTCGCACCCACCAGATGCTTTTAACCGTGCAGGCTACCTGAGCACAGTTATTTTTCAACCCTGTAAGTACTCGTCATTGCCATCATAACTACTATGTAAAACTCTAAAGAGTCGTGTTGGAATATTTTCTTCCTTAAAAAACCTTCAAAAATTCATGGTTTTTGCATTGTTTATATTCTCTTACTCACTAGAGTACCGTTTGAACCCCTCCCCTGAAGAAGAAGCAAATTTTCCCTTTGGCTTCGAAACATGTTGGGTTTCAGTTCAGACTACTACGTTTGATTTATCTGTCTCTTTTCTTTGCCTGTACTGTTTTTAATTATTAATACATATTTGTGTTTATAATAAAATTTATATTTTTTCAAATACCTTTTTTCATATAATTTCATATACATTATATATTTTATGTGCCTACAAAGTCCCACAAGGGGAACCCCATTTTTGTCTAAACATTAGGGATGTGGCACACATAAAGCGCTAGGCTGAAGCACCCCATTTATAATACAGAAAATAGTTAATTTGTGATGCCTTCAAATATAGTGTTTGGTGGTGAACAGTATAATAAGTACTGATTCTTCAAGTGTTTATATTTCTCTGAGGTCCTGGGAGTTTAATTTTCAGAATTACTGGGCCATGGTCTGATAATGTCATTATTCCTATTGATCTTTTAACTACTGTTTCTATCAGTCTATGTTCTATCATAATATAATCCAGTCTTGAGTACATCCCCTGCACAGGGGAGTGGAAGGAGTAATCCCTCTCCTTAGGGTGTTGGACTCTCCTATGTGTCCACCAGCTGGCAGTGGAATAACTTTTTTCTCACGTTCCTAAGCTGGTAACTACCTGTCCCCTGTGCATGTGATGTACAGTCCAAGAGTGGATCCATACAGAAGTTGAAATCACCTGCCAGAATCAATTTACCTTTTTTAAACAGTTTCTCTAATATTCTTTTCAAATATCCTTTCGGGTTTTTATTTGGGCAATATACATTTGCCACTGTGCATTCCATTCCCTGTAGTTGTCCCTTCAGGAAAATGTACCATCCTTCTGGGTCTACCAATCTTTGCTCCAAAGAGAACTTAATATCCTTTGCCATACAATTGCTACACCCTTTGCTCTCTTAGTTGGCGACTCTCCATAGTACCAGACTGAGTAGTATTTAGAGTATAATGTCACATTTGTATCTTGTGCAATATGTGTCTCCTGTTGAAATATTATGGTAGCTGAAAATCTTCCAAGTTCTTCTAGCACCTTATGTCTTTTAATTGACTTTTTTAATCCTCTTACATTATATGTCAAGAAATTTAGGGTATACATGTAATTTCCTCTTCTCCTCTCTCCTCCTGTGCTTTACTTCCTTTCTCCCCCATCCTCAGTCTGAACTGAATGCGGGTGTAGGGGCATTTTCTAAGGGTCGTCCAGGGTGACTTATCCAAGAGATCAAAAGGGGAGACAACATCAACAAGTAATTTTGTGAATTCAGTACAATATTTTCTTCTTCTTAGTTCCCTCCCCTCCCTTCCATCTCCTCCCCCTACCCCGTGCCCTTCCCACCCTTCCAACCCTTTCCATTCCCCTTCTCCTCCCTCCTTCCCCCAAGTTTCCCTGGCTAGTCCTAACAGATAGTAAGTTTGACCATCTCAAGATCCTAGAGTAGTTTGTATTGATCCTCTTGGGCAATCCTAACCCATCTCCTCCCCCTACCCTGTGCCCTTCCCACCCTTCCAACCCTTCCCATTCCCCTTCTCCTCCCTCCTTCCCCCAAGTTTCCCTGGCTAGTCCTAACAGATAGTAAGTTTGACCATCTCAAGATCCTAGAGTAGTTTGTATTGATCCTCTTGGGCAATCCTAACCCATCTACTGTTTTTTCCATTGGGTAGTGCTCTATCCAATGCGCTCATTGGACCCATTCCCCCTTATTTGAGGAAATGAGACTCAGGGCCTGCTAGTTAGCCATGTTTGCCATCCCTAGCTTCCTAACTCCTTCCCTTTCCTCCCACTCTTGGATGCCCTGGAGTGCTTATACCCATTGATATTCTATTTTGTCCACTTTTTTCTTTTACTTCTGTCTGTCTTGCATGGGTTCTCTGTTGTCTATCTGAAATCTGCTTGTCTGGGCCATCTTCTTGTGTCATATACTTTTTAATCGTTCCAGGACTTGAGCTTTGAGCTTATCTTAGGTGATTTTACTGCCGCTCCTCCTCTTGCTGTTTTACCTCTCTTGTTTCTGTGTTTTATTATCTGGATCCCTTACATTTGTAGACCACTATGGTGCTTATATGTCCCCTGTGCAATTGATAAGTTCACCAGACATTCAATACTGTAAAAATATTGTGCCGAGTCAGTAGCTGTATAAAAAGAGAAAATGCAAAAATCAACACTCACCACTGATCTGCGGTATAAGGTTAACTTGCATAATGGGGTTCAGTTTCCTGTGGTGGGGATTGTTTGAGTCCAATAGACTTTAGATCCTTTCTATGTCCCCCTTGCGGCTGATAGGTTCAGGGGGACAGGGTAAAGGAGGGACACGAGGAACATAAGGTGGCAGCATATGCTGATGATATCCTGTTCTACATTACCAACCTTACAATAACTCTTCCAAATGTAATCAAAGGACTAAAAAAGTATGGGTAAAGATCAAACTTCAAGATAAATCCAGTAAAGTCAGAAAATTTGAATATTGGGTTGAGTAAGAGAGAAGAAGGAAGGAAGAAGGAATTCCCATTTACATGGGCAAAAACAGAATAAAAATATCTTGGTATATATCTTGGTATAAATTTAACCCCATCTTTAAAAAATCTTTATCACATCAATTATATCCCTATGCTAAATGAGATAAAAACAGATATTAAAAAAATATCAATACGCCAACTCTCCTTGCTGGGCCGAAAAAACATGGTCAAGATGGTAATACTACCTAAACTCGTATACAAATTTCAAATGTTACCAGTAACTATCCCACAGACATATTTTAAAACAATAAAACAATGATATTAACATTCATTTGGCAGATATAGAAGCCTAGATTACAATACATGACACTCAGTAAAGACAAATCACGGGGGAGGGGGTGGGGGATTAGCGGCAGCAAATATGAAAAGATACTACACAGCAGTTATATTTCACGAATGATAGGATGGACAAAAATAAATTCAGATAAGAGATGGGTTAAGCTTGAAACCATATTAGGTGGAACACAGTTAAAAAGAAAATCTGGATTCCATCAAAATATAGGGAAACCTATGAAGATACACATGAAATGACAAGACAAGACTTGGGACACGATACATAGACAGGCCAAATGGGAATATATTTCACCATTACTATCACTAGAAGGCACAAAATACTTTGCACTGGGGAACAAGACACAATTTGGTAATTGGATTAAAAATATGCTGTTAAAAGACATCACACAAAGAGGAAAGATAAGGTCACATCACAATCTTAAAAAGAAAGGGGAAAACATGTCACTGAATGAATGGAGATATTTTCAGTTAAAACATTTTGTGGGATCCGTGCCACAACCCATCAGATTTGAGAAGGACTTGAACCAAGTGAAAAAACTATGTAACCCACAACCAAAAATAAAACAAAGTATATCTCAGATATTCAAAATGCTTACCGGGATGGCGGGTCTGAAAAACCTCCATTCATAGAAACAAGCGAAAAAGAGATCACGACTAAAAGAGCAAGAAGTAAATATAATACTGAGAGGTGTACATGACTTTGCAGTTGACGTAAACACCATTGAAATTAACTATAAATGTCTATTAAGATGGTATATTATGCCGGTAAAAACACAAAAATGTCAACCGGAGAAATCCCCATTATGTTGGAGGGGCTGCAGCATGCAGGGTACGACATATCATATCTGGTGGGACTGTCCTATGATCCGTGACTACTAGCAGAAGGTGAAACAATTTATTGGAGAAATTACAGGAGCAGACATCATTGATGACTCGTGTGTTTGTTTATTCCATAAAACCGACAAAACAAAAAAGCATTATAAAAGCACAATAGTACCAAAGCTAATAAATGCAGCAAAGGTGGCAATTCCAAAACAATGGCTAGAACTAGAAAGCCCCACGCTCAGAGACGGTTTAAGATAATTGAATATATATACAATATGGAGTATTTAGGTAGCAGTGAGGAAGATCAGATAGAGCAGGGGTCTTCAAACTATGGCCCTCCAGTTGTTCAGGAACTACAATTCCAATCAGGCCGCGTCATGTCTGTGAATGTCAGTTTTATAATCCCTCATGGGATGTGTAGTTCCACGACAGCTGGAGGGCCATCGTTTGAGGATCCCTGAGATAGAGAGTTTTTCAAATAAATGGGAAAGATGGGCAGATTTTTTAAAATACTAGCAAATACTCAGAAATTTGGGTGGATTAGGGGAGGAAGAGGGGAAGTAGACAAACGGAGAAGAAGGAGGGGAATAGATGAGTAATAGAAGAGGGGAGGGGGTGGGTGAAGGAATATAAGGGGGGGGGATGTTTCATTGTTTCATTATAATTTTTTTCCCTTTGAAAAGTATTTTTGTATGTTTATATTAAATTGAAAATAATAACTTTTTAAAAAAAATACAGTTTAATAAGTAACTTGAGATGCCTTCATACATATACAATTCACAATAATAAAAAAAAAAAAGAATTTAAGGAAGACAATATGCAATTTATAAAAGCTAACCTGTTTAATCTGTAGGAACATTTATTAGAATGTACTGTACTTTAGTCTAAAGGTTTTCTTCTTTGAACTATAGATGATGTGGACAGCTAGTTCCCTAGAAGTGTTGTTAAACCTTACATTGCTTTTTTCACATTGTCCCCATGGTATATGACAAGGGAAACAAGTCAAAACAGCACTCTGGCTAATTCAGTATAGACTGAAGATGCATATGTGTTGCATACTGAGAACAAGAGAGACTTGCTCAAATCCCATATGCAATGTAGAAGTAAGAGGTCATCTATACCACCATCTTGTTAGAAAATATGCTGTTCCTATTAGAACAGAGAATGTTCTTGAAATTTACATTTTATACTTACAGAGGAATATCACAGTTCTACAAAACTGAATTAAGAAATCAGTTTATTTTATTCTATCCATGGTAGATGCCTCTCTGACAAAGTGATCCTTATTTCTGTAGAAATATTTGGATGTATCACAGACGCACCTTTTGGGTACAAGAAATTGTTGTCTTTTTTATGGTGATAGAAGTCGATTAATAGATATATAGTTTGTACATAATTTTGTTTTTTTCAATATTTAATAAATATTTTAATTATATTTAATAAAGATTTTTGGGGGATTTTGTAGTGGCATTGTTTAAGTTGAACTGAAGCCACTGAAGCCCTGGAGGCTGATTCAGCAGCTGATGGTCTCTTTTAGGCTGACTATCCCCTGGTCTGCCAAATCTGTATGTGTTAGGGGTATTGACTGTGGAGCCCAAATAGGTATTTTATAAGTGAACCTAGAATTATTTTATTCTTGCATTTACATTATATTCCTTTTTTTAATTTAGTATTTGAAAGTGCATCATAGATTATCCTAAGAATGTGCTTAAAGAGAAAAAAGGAAAATAAGCAAAAATTTAAAAATTTACAGAAGAGAAGCAGGATGACACTGGACTAAAGCCCTAGTGCCTTCATTCCAAGCTTGCAAATAACTGTACCACCCCAGAAAACAGGGACCTTCTAGGATAGCCCTCAAAGGATATAAATTCAACACATAAAAATACAAAACATTTTAAAATATATAAGACAAGGTTTTTTTTTTTATTGTGTAAACCTTAGCTATTGTGTAAGTTATTATGGCGCTTATATATGAAAAGTGTGTTAAGCTGAACATTTCTTGTTCCCTATTGAAATCAGCTTCCAACAGCCATTTCTACAGCTCTTGTATTGAACAGGAAAAAAGATTGGATTGTATGCATGTTTTCTTGTTAACACACTTTCAGAGCAGTGAGGACATGATACCTGCACTAAAGTATTGTTATCTTAGAGATGGTCCCATGAACCCCAAATAATCAGACTGTCACACTAATCTCCCTTGAATTGAAAATTTTAAAGACAAGAATGAAGAATATGGTAAAAGCAGGACAAAAATTTGCAAATGGTGCACTGTGGAAGAATGTCACAGTGGCAGTGACTTGGTAACAGAGCAGCCACAGGTGGGGTGTAGCTTGCTGTTGTTGGTGGCTTCGGTAATAAACAATCTCTTTTTGTCTCATCAGATACAGGTAAAGTTGGTTACTGTTGACATTTATCATGGTATATGATTGTGCATCTATTTTTGTAGCTTCAGGAATGGACAGCAGAAAGTCTCAGATTATTCATTTTCATAGATGTCACCTGTTGTGTCAACATCATCCTTGTCCTCAGACATGGTCCCCCATCCTAGTTGATACTTCATACTTCAAATTAGTCAAGTAAGATGCTTCATCAGAAGCAGTACCTTTTTCAATGGTAATTTCTAACGCATTCTTATTTAATGTTTTTTCTTTACTTACTTTTTTTTTAATTCTCCTTCCCAGTTTTCCTGAAGGCAGTGGTGACATCTTGACAGCACTAATGTCCCCTTGCAAGGGACCTTTTCCATTTTGTGGCCTGATATAGATTGGGTAGGTGGGGACTGGTGGGGACTGCATTCACTGATAAGGGTCTGACGAGGACATCTTTTTTTTATTTTGCAAGGGCGCCCCCCCTTAAAATCCATACCAGACCACTATCTAAGATAAAGGTCTGGTATGGATTTTGGGGGGAACCCTGTGTTATTTATGCATGGCATCATTGGCTGCTATGGTGCTCTGTAACAACTATTGACTCTGTGACCACCAGCATCCCAGCAACCAATGGTATTATCGATTGCTAGGATGCAGGCAGCTGACCTACACAGATTCCTTGGTTGCTAGGATGCAGGAGATCACCACCATGCTGGCAACCAACAAAATAGGGTAGATGCATGGTTCTGAGCAGAAGGCTACCACTTTTAGTTGGGGTATAAAATGCAGACTGCCGACTGCAAATCAAAATAGGCTTGAGTCGTTTTTGTATCCTTGGCACCATTCCTGCAGCCTAATACAATTTTGGCTAGTTCAACACGTTTTCCTATGTTATGTTTTATACCTGTTAATCTTTTCAATAAAAATGTATTGAAAGTGAAAATAGGCTTGAGTCAGCAGTGAACCAAGTACCAACCAAACTTGAACCCCATCCCTACCGATAACATCCAATAAAAAAAAAGTGGATACACATAATATAATAACATTGCAGAGGTAACATTTTTAAAATGCATTTGTCCTGATTTGCTAAAGGCTATGCACATATAATTGTGTATTGATTGTATGTTCACGGAATTTTTAAAAAATTATACAGTATTTATGTAGCGCCAACAGTTTGCACAGCACTTAACAATAAATGGGGGACAGTACAATTACAATACAGTTCAATACAGAAGGAATATTAGGGCCCTGCTCATGGAGCTTACGATCTAAAGGGGATGGTACAAAAGGTAAGAACTGCAGGGGAGGATCTGGTGGAGGTAACTCAAAGACAGCTTTTTAGGTGGGGTGGGGTAGGCTTCCCGGAATAAACGAGTTTTCAAGAATTCTCAAAAGCGGACAGGGTAGAAGCTGACATATTGTGGTAGGAAGTTCCAGAAGATGGTAGAGTTTCTCGAAAAGTCCTGGAGACAGGCATGAGAGGAGGTAATAAGGGATCTAGAGAGCAAGGCTTCCTTGGAAGAGCGGAGAGGATGATTTGGGCTTTATCTGCAGATGAGGTTGGTGATATAGCTGGGTTCAATGTTTTGGATGGTTATATACATTGTGGTTAGTATTTTGAATTTTTTAAGTTGGACTAGTGGAAGCCAGTGAAGACAATTTGTTATAGATCAATGATGCAAGTGATCATTTGTGTAAAGGCTACAGTGTATTTATGAAGAATTTGTTACAAGAATGCTTTGCTTTGAAATAAACATTTCATTGTCAGAATTAATAGAAATGTGTTTTTTCACTAATGTTTTTTGGGACTTGCTAACAGCTGTTAAATTTTTTAAATGTGCATAACATATAGGAATAAGCGCCGGTTCAAATTTGTGCGATCACAGAGATCGCATGTAATTCAGAGCGCACTGCTCCTGAAATTACATGCGATCTCTGTGTGGTGCAAATTCAGCCATACAGTTTGTATGGCTGAATTCGCACCGCAATCGCACCCAACTCGCACAGGACCCTTTTTTTGGTCCACAGCAGAATCGGATCGCATGGTGGTTCACACTAGTGCGATACGATTCTGTGCGAACTTTCAGATTGCACTACGATATGCAATCTGATCTGGGTGTGTCGTTAACTTTTAATTGACACCCCCAGCGTATCGCATTTGGCAGTGTGAACTGATCCTTAAGCCCCGTACACACGTACCGATTGTCGGCCGTGAATATTCGGCTGACGACCGATCGGCCGATTGTAGGCTTGTTAGTATGATTCTTCCGACAGCCGACAGCGCATTTTCGGCCGAACAGAATCTGTCGTGCAGGCATTAAAATTTTTGTTGGCCAACACCAGAACGGCCGATTGTTCGCCAGTCAGTACAGATTTCGGCCGACAGACAGCAGATTAGCAAGACTGGGCATGCTCAGAAAAGAAAAAAGACAAGGAAAGTTAACCATCACATGACATCACTTCTGCAGTCGGCTGTTGTTGGCCGACAAAATTCGTGTGCAGTCTTTTGCAGTTTTCAGCAGACAGGACAGCACCGGACAAAAGACGGCCGACCGTTCGGCCGACGATCAGTACGTGTGTACGGGGCTTTAAACTGCATAGGGTTTATGCTGCTTAAAGGTGATAGAAAACAATGAATTTGTGAAAAAGCATCAGTCCATGGAGGAATGTTGTGCTGGTTGTATACTGATCTACTGTATGCATGCATGTGCACAAGTCCAAGCACTAACTGGTGTACAAGATTGCATAATCTGAATACAGGTTACAATGATAAAAACTCATATATATGCTTTTCTTAGGACATAATTGCTTACGGGATTTTTTTTCACGCTGTTAACTTGCTGCATATGCATTTCATTGCACAGTAAGCCGGACACATTAGGGTTGATTTCCTAAAACTGGACAGTGCAAAATCTGGTGCAGCTGTTCATGGTAGCCAATCAGTGTCTAATGTCAGCTTGTTTAATTAAGCTTAAAAAAAAAAAAAACCTGGAAGCTGATTGGTTTCTATGCAGAGCGGCACAGTATTTTGCACTCTCCAGTTTTAGTAAATCAACCCCATTGTTTTTTCAATTTGTTTTCTGAAAAATGCTGGCATGTAAATTTTGAATTGCAGATAAAAAAGAGTAGAAGGAACAAAGGTAACATTATATGAATGTTGAACAAGCACAGACTACTTGTGCATCATACAACTTGAATGCACAATCACCCAGATAGGCTTGATAATTGCGATTGCTACAAGCATAAAATGTCTGTGCACACATGTGGATTTATAATTCAAGACTAGCCTTTAGGTTTAAACCAAGAACCAAAACACATCCCAAACAAACTGGTACACCTCTCTTAGCAAATTGACATTATAACAACTTAAAGAATTAAAAGAATGGCAGCTTTTGTGAGAAGGAAGGAAGAAAAAAAGCACAGGCATTGTAATCACTCGGTATTCTAATTCTTAGATTCTAATGCTGAATGCAACTTGCAGGTTTGAAAATAAAACTGACACAGTAAAACAACTTCTAGATTCTCCTGCACTGGAATTAATTTCACCCCACCTACTGAACAAAAGCAGCATGCTGTCACATAGCTCTGAACAATCCCTTATTTGGAGGGACTGTCCCTTTTTTAAACCAAATCCTCTGTCCTTTATTCCTCCTGAGTTGTCCCTCTTTTTGATCTTATTTATAGACCAATCTGAAAATGTGCACAATTTAGTACCAAAAGCATTTATCCAAATTCTATATTTTTACATTTGATACATTGAAAAGTTAGTATATGAAAAATACGAGTAAGAAAATTGTGGTTTAACCAATCATATTTAGAGTCCTAATTCTTCATTATCTGTGTAAATAGGGGCATGGCAATGGGATGTTCTTGGCCTACATACTTTGTGCTGTAATGGGGTTATTTACTAAAACTAGGGGGTGCAAAATCTGGTGCAGCTCTGCATGGAAACCAGTAGAAAATAAGCTTTCAGGTTTTTATGAAAACTGACAATATTTACTATTTTTCAATAGTAAAAACAGAAAGGTATAAGACAATTCGTTTTCCAAAAGCCAAAAAAGTGCCAACTTACAAAGCATTTAATGGGAAAGCACAGTTAAGGTAAATGGATGCCAAAGATAAATATAACATTTGTTAACATCAAGCCTAATAATGGCTGCTCAAAGGAGCAGTATCTCAACTAAGTCCTGGCTGCACTATCATGCGTTACCCAGCGGAAAAGGCACTGTATTGAGCACATTAGTAAAAGAATACAGAAGAGCATGACGAAGAGAAAGGGGAGAGGGTAGTAGAAAACGTCTACCTGTGTCAAGACCCCACCACAGTCCGAAGTCACCATCCCCACAATGCATCACTAATTTAGGAAAGCTTCAGGTTGAGGGGCTTCCAAATGCTCCTTCAATTCCCATACCCGGTTATGAGCTTCAAGGGAGTCAGTTAAAGCAGTCAGGTATTCCGTCCTCTTTACATCTCGGATCCTGGAGTGCAAATCAAACAGATAGAGAGGCTCCTGTTTCTTCCATGTAAGAGCAGCTAAGCATCGTACAGCAGTCAACACATGTACATGGAGTTTTTTTAGACAATTTAGAAAAGTAAGCGGGTGGGAGACCTACCCTGGAGAAGGTTTTTAGGATTGAGAAAGACACTCAGGATCCTAAGATTAAATGGAGGAGGGAATGAACCATAGTGGATGATCAATGGGCAAGACCAGTAAATGTGATATAATGTACCTATGTCTTTATTACATCACCAGCATCGATGATCGGCAGAAGGATATATGGAATGGAGCAAGTGTGGATTTTGTTACCAATGACAGAAAATCTTGTATTGGTTCTCTTTATACTTTACTGGTTCTCTTTGTACAGATCGAGCTCTTGGATGCCTGTGACCAAATAGGTTGCCATGTTTTCAGAGGTAGCTCCTCACCCAAGACCTGCTCCTATTTTTGCACATAAGTGTGCCGAGGCCTGGGCGATGATAGATCCATAATTAGGAGCTGGTATATATGAGAAATTATACCCTTAGAGGACGGACCCTCCAAGCTGATTTTTTCTAACTCCGTTAGAGGGGAAAATTAGAGGTTAGTCACGAAGGACTGTGCAAAATCTCATATTTGTAAATAAATAAAGAAGGCCTGCTTAGGCATCCTGCAGGTCCTGGAAGGTCCGCAATATTCTAGCTCTGGAGTCCACCATCTGACCAAAGTGAAACAGGGCCCTTTTCATCCAAATGTGAGACATCTGCGAGGACAAACTGTCTGGGACATTGGATGTGAACAGAAATGAAGTTGCCAATGAGGCAGTAGAGGTAAGAGTATTTAATCATTTGGCACATCGCCAAAGGTTGCGCAAAGGCGGCATAAGTCCCAACAGTTGTAAGAGCTTTCAGGTTTTGTTGTCAAAGCTTAATTAACAAAGCTGAAATTAGAAGCTCGTTGGCTACCATGCATAGCTGCACCAGATTCTGGGTGCTCCAGTTTTAGTAAATCTCTGCAAGTGTGTTCTTCATTCTGTCCTAGAAGGCTGGAAAGTAGGTGTGAAGGTTTTTTTACATGGAAGGAATGTTTTTGCAATTCACCCCTTCTGACAAGCTGCCGTAGAAGGCTAGAATTCTGCTTTATAGGTTAGGGTGATGAAGGCATTATGGGGAGGCCCACTAATGTCATAACAAATGCGCACATACCTAAAAATGCCATGGCTCGCTCATTACCCACAAGCTTTTAGCAAAACATTCTGATTTGCCATCAGGTCACTTAAGAGAATTTACTTATGGCTTTAGCTAATAAATATTGTCATAAGACACTAAACAAAAATAACTCCTATAAATCACCACAAGGTAACATCCAAAGTGTTTTCTCTCGGAGAAACCTAACACTGTTCATTTCTTGTAATCAGCAGATTGAGATTTGTCTTGCTTCTCACAAATGCAGTCTATTTAATCTCCTGTAGTGTGGGAAATTATGTTCAAGCTCTCCGCGCGATGGTGTCCATAGTAAGTTATGCATGTAGTGACAAGTACATGCCATAAGGTCTCTGGATTATATCCGCAATGTGTTGCTGCTGACTGCTGATCAAAATAGGCTTGAAGAAAAACATTATTTCAGGTGTGAAAAACTGTCACCTTTATCAAATAATTTTCTTACATTTTCCCTAAGCCACAGAAGCCTATTTAAACTCAGAAGGTTAACTTTGTAACATTCATTACGGCTGAAAATTCTGTTCACACTACTATGATGCTCTCTTTATAATGTGTTACATTAAAACAACATTAAAATAAACACACGAATAGTCTTTTGTAAATTGCACACAGAGTTAACATTGATTACACAGTTATTATTTGAGTTTAATTATACATGCTCTGGATTTAATTTGCAAGCTGCTAAATGTATAATATCTATGTCATTATTGGCACATTACTTAAAGCTTAGCAACTTCTTTAGAATATGCTCCACTGCCTCAATATGCTCCAGAATAGATGCATAATAAAAAAGTATAGTTAGAGTCTTGTTGAAAAAAAAAAACCCCTACGATTTATTCACAAAGAGAGCTGAAAGACCTCCTGGCCATTTACTATGTATAGAGATAAAAGATCGTTATTAAAATCTTCAGCATCGCTCCCAGGAAGTCACTTAACGAAAATCTCTGAGAGAGGATTGGTTACTTCCATGCTGGATGTGACCCAAGGAGATGATAGAAATAAGGCAAGCTTCACTTCATTCCCAAACAGTGGCCCAAAACAGTAAGTGCATAAGTGGCATATGGGAATAGATGCAAAGTATGGTAAAAATATGACTAATATCTCTTTCAGATGCTTTTATGAATTGAAGAATGATGGTAAAATACAGTAAATGTCGAGGATGGTGCACAATCCATATATATTATATCATGTTTATCCTATTTTCTGTCATTTGAAATTAATGTCAATGTACAGTTCTTTTAAAGTTTTACTTTACATGTACATACAAACAGTTTAATGTAAAACCTTTCATTAGAATTTGTTATTTTTATTCAAAGAGAACCTGTCCTGTCAAATCTATGCCCAAAAAAAAGGCTCTCCGCAAATCATCTTTTCTGCATTACTGACTTACCAAACCTACTTCTGTACTGTTGTCTCTGGGTGGAAGAAACAATCTTGGTAGGGGGGTATAGGTAAGGCTTTGCTTCCTCCTGTCAGTAATAGGTGATGGGTGGTCTGGGGCACAAAGATAAAATTTAGTCCATGGTAGTAATGGATATAAGTCTCTGAATGAAGATGCGTGGTACAGTATAAGAGTTAGAAGTATTCTGTGGACACTAGAAGGGAGAAAAAGCAGTGCCTACTAAATGTAGCATTGGGGTTTTTTTTTCAGAGGCAACAAGTAGGCAACTTACAAGACAGACATGTTAAAAGCACTCATCATCATTTAGTGGGCACTGCTGTAGCCTGCCATTCTGGACACACTAATGGCACTTTTCCACTGCAAGTACCGGCTCGTACCGGCTCGGCTCTACTCGGCCCTGCTTGGCCCGGTTTGCTTTTCCACTGCTGGTACCGCATGGTATAGTGTCGGAACGGTTCGGTACTGTACGGTATAGGTTTGCTTTTCCACTAAAGTAGTACTAAAGTTAAGTGGGTGGGATAACAACGGGGTGGGTGGGATTCTCTGACCAATCAGTGGCTAGTAGTGACTGCATGCAAAGGATTGTGGGATATGGTACCAGTTTGGTACCTGTTGGAACCGCAATCGAGTAGGTACTGTTTTTTCAGAGCCGTACCGTACCGTTCGGTTCCATGCAGTGGAAAAGCAAACCTATACCGTACCGTACCGAACCGTTCCGACCCTATACCATGCGGTACCAGCAGTGGAAAAGCACAAAAGCGTGCCAGACCGGTACGGTTCCATGCAGTGGAAAAGCGCCATAATTCCTGCTGTGAGCCGGAGCATACGGTGGTGCTGGTGACCTAATAAAGGAGCACGCATGCTCCGGAACGTGCCAAAGACATCGCTTCTCATCCTCTGAGATGATGCTACTCTTGCATTCCCCAGGCTCCCAGACCATCCAGGAAATACTGTGGGAATCAGCATGTCCAGACCAGCCGGCTTTATCGGTGACCACTGCATGATGATGAATGATTTTAACACCTCTATCTTGTAAGTTGCCTACTTGTTGTCTCTGAATAACCCATCCAATTCTACACTTAGTAGGTGCTGCTTTTTCTCCCTTTTTGCTTCCTCCTGTCAGAGTTGACTCCCTGATGGCTGGTGATTTAATGATTTGTGGGGTAATGATAAAGAAGCAGCAGGAGAAGTGGAAAAGGCACAGAGCCACAGAATGAAGCTTCAGGAATCATTCAGATATCCCTTTATTCAGCAGGCGATTCCCATAACCGTAAGAACAATCATATCAGCTGTTCAGCCCTAGGGTGCTTCTACCGGCTTGCCCATGCAATCAGCAAGCCAGAGAAGGAACCTGCTAGCAGGGAAAGTACACCATAGAGAATACAGAGGACCAGATGGTCCCCGGCAGTCTCTTTGACTTTCGGGGGCCCGGGCGCGATATTATGACATCATGTCAGGCCTGGTAGTTGTGAATACTGCCGTGATCCCAGCTAAAAGGCCGAGGTCTTTTTTTTTTTAATCTCAGGCCTTCCAGCCTGGAGGAGAGATATGAGGTCTTATTTACCCCAGATCTCTCCAAAAAAGAGGACCTGACATGCACTATTCCTATTACAAGGAATGTTTACATTCCTTGTAATAGAAATAAAAGTGATCAAAAACATTTTTTTAAAGGGAAAGTGTAAAAATAAAATAAAAAATAAAATAAACAATAATAGAAAAAAAATTAAGTTGCCTCTGTTTCTGTGTGCTCGCACACTTAAATTGAACGCATACGTGCATTGCGCCCGCATATGTAAACGGCATTCAATCCACACATGTGAGATATCGCCATGAACGTTAGAGAGAGTGCAATAGTTCTAGCCAAAGCCCTTCTCTGCATCTCTAAACAGCTAACCTGTAAAACCTGTAAAAATGTTTAAATTGTTGCCTATGGAGATTTTTAGGTACCAAAGCTATTCCACGACTGTGCGCAGTTTTGAAGCGTGACATGTTAGTTATCTATTTACTTGGCATAACATCATCTTTCACATTATCCCAAAAAATTGGGCTAACTTTAGTGTTTTGTTTTTTTAAATTCAAAAATGTTCATTCTTTTGCTGTGATTTGATAATTTAATAAATCATTGGACCCTTTTATGGCGTGCCCTGGTGTGTTGGTGACATATATCTTGTCTTGCTGTGTATGGGGAGGTGCAGAGGTGAGCTGAAGATGGGGCATGCAGACGTGGGGCGGGCAGTGGACATGGGGCACAGAGGTAAGCTGTGAGGAGAGGTGAAGAGGTGAGCAGTAGATGGTTACTATTGGGTGTTTTTTCTTGTGGAGGAGGAGGGAGATTTATTAGGGGACAGCAAAGCCTACAGTGTTAAGTGGTCAAGAGTATGGAATTGCATACAGGGAACCAGGGTCAGGATTTTGTAACGCACCTTGCACAATACATACTACTGACCACCTATAGTCTGTATGCTGTGTTGTATGTTATATTTCTCTTACTGGTGTATCTTACATATTAGTGGCCAATGTACTCCTCAAAGTTGTACTCTTTACAATGGAATATATGGTGCATATTCCTTTTCCCTGCACTCTGTATGCTGTGTACATGTTATATACTCTTGAACACTGCACCTAGGGTGCTGGGGTGTATGTTTTATAGTTCTGACGACTGCAGACTGTGCACAGGGATGTATGTTACATACTCCTTACAACTGAACTCTATACACATATGTTACATAATTCTCACAACTCTATATGATAGGAGTACAGCAGTCACATGCGTGCAAAGTAAACCACAGTATTTAGAGTTAACCAGACAGGAGTATGTAATGTATGGCATAGCTTACAGAGTGCATTGGTCAGGATTATGCAACAGCCTGCCTAGTGTAAAAAGTGCAGGGGGCGGGATTAAATAATGTATAGCGCAAATACAGGGGTGGTGGTCAGGAGTATGCAACATATAACACAGCATACAGATTGCAACAGTCAAGGGGAATGTAATGCATGATCTACTTTACAAACTTCTTGATCATACTCTGTACACCGTGCTGTGTGATACATACCTTTTACTGTTGTAGCTTATATATATATATATATATATATATATATATATATATATATATAGTAACTGCACTTTGTACATTACATACTCCTGGCTACTGCACTTCATATGCTGGGCTGTTTGGGATATACTTCTGACCAAAGCACTCTGTAGATTATAACATTTTGTCCCCTGAATGCTATATATGATATATTGTATTTACATGCTCCTGGCCAAATAATTCATTGTCTCAGCAATTGCTGGTTTCTAAGTAATAATTTGAGGACGTGCTTCTTTAAGGTGGTACCAGACAAAATGTTAGCTCTATACTTTTATTCTGTGTGCAGAAAAGCATATGTAGTTTTAGTTTTTGATAATATTATTGTGCTGATGTTTAAATATGTACGTGAGAGTCTTGCTTGTGCCATAATTATTTGAACATATTTTTTAGAGACTTTGGCATATGTGTGTATGCATACAGCTAATAGGTGCAGGTTCTATTTACAGTAAATATTCCCCTTTAAGCCCCTTCTACTATCAGCCTAGTGAGGGCACACACAGCATTCACTCTCCGCGTTACTGGGATAGTCTTCCATGCAGTCTACGTTCCTTTTGGAGCTATTTTATACTATACTACCTGCATTCAGTGTCTGTTTCCACCAAAACGCTTGCACAAATTTTTAAAGCATGTTAAACAATTTTAATACATTTCTTTTCATTTTACCTTTTTCACGTGAAATATGGGTTTATATGCATTCCAGCACATTTACATGTGTTTTCACATGTTTGGGTGCAAAAATATGCATACTGCTGCACTTTTTTCAAAAACACTAGAACTAATCGCAGTGATGTGAACTAGGGTGATTGAAAAAAATCATTGGTTTTACCGTGCATATGTTTAGAATGCACTTAGAAAACATACTTGAAAGCATCTAGAGTGAACAAGCCTTAAATACACACTGTACACTGTTAGATGAGAGAACAGCTGCTACATGCTTTGGTTTAGCAGTTACTCTACAAGGGCTCTGTATGCCCTCTGAGACTGGCTGACCAGAGTTCTTTTATGTATTAGGGGTCATTTACACCACAATGCATGTGCTTTATTATTGTGCTGTAAATTTTCTCTTTCATGCTGACTCATTCTGTACACTGTGCTGTACAATCCCTATTCCATACCACCTAATTATTGTATGTACTCTTCACTGGAGATTTTCTATTTCATACCACCTCATTCGGTACAATGTGCTTCGCATTTCCTTTTCTGTGCTGAATCATTCTGTATCCTGCACTGTACATTTTTTATTCCACACTCGCTCATTCTATACTAGGCAAGTAGTCTCAGAGTCTAATTAACCAGCCCCCATTAGGCCATGCCCAATATTCTTTTGTTGTTTAACAGAAATGCACAGAATGTAAGCTGTCACAAGTCAAGACCTTTCTCCTTTGTGCGTCTGTTTCCCCCGAAAGTGGAATCTAAGCAGTGGTTTACCCAAAATCCCCCCTTGTTACTGTTTGGGCTTAGCTAGCTACCACCAAATCACTCAACAGATACTTGCAGAGACAGAGGAGGGTAAGTGCCTGGTAATGAGGAATTGGAGCGTGAGAGAGGTATGCAGCACAATATAGCTGGAAGGCTTGATGCTTCAGTTGCACAGAGGTACAGAGGAGGCTTGAGGCTGTAGGTATATAGATGGCACAGCTAACTGTGCATGCCATGTAGACTTTAAATGCAGAGATGTTGTGCAGCAGGGTTGCAGAGTGGGAATGAAGTGGAAATTGAAGCTGTGGGTGCTGAGATGGTGCAGCAGAGAAAATGACTGTGGATGTCATGAAGCCTGTGGGTGCAGAGGTGTCAGTCAGACTGGGAAAGTTGAATAGAATGAAGGTGCTGCAGAAGCTGCAATAGCAGTGGATGTATTACAGAACCTGCAGATATACAGTGGGTACGGAAAGTATTCAGACCCCCTTAAATGTTTCACTCTTTGTTATATTGTAGCCATTTGCTAAAATCATTTAAGTTCATTCTTCTTCCTCATGAATGTACACATAGCACCCCATACTGACAGAAAAACACAGAATTGTTGACATTGTTGCAGATTTATTAAAAAAGAAAAACTGAAATATCACATGGTCCTAAGTATTCAGACCCTTTGCTGTGTAACTCATATATTTAACTCAGGTGCTTTCCATTTCTTCTGATCATCCTTGAGATGGTTCTACACCTTCATTTGAGTCCAGCTGTGTTTGATTATACTGATTGGACTTGATTAGGAAAGCCACACACTTGTCTATATAAGACCTTCCAGATCACAATGCATGTCAGAGCAAATGAGAATCATGAGGTCAAAGGAACTGCCTGAAGAGCTCAGAGACAGAATTGTGGCAAGGCACAGATCTGGCCAAGGTTACAAAAAGATTTCTGCTGCACTTAAGGTTCCTAAGAGCACAGTGGCCTCCATAATCCTCAAATGGAAGACGTTTGGGATGACCAGAACCCTTCCTAGAGCTGGCCTTCCGGCCAAACTGAGCTATCGGGGGAGAAGAGCCTTGGTGAGAGAGGTAAAGAAGAACCCAAAGATCGCTGTGGCTGAGCTCCAGAGATGCAGTCAGGAGATGGGAGAAAGTTGTAGAAAGTCAACCATCACTGCAGCCCTCCACCAGTCGGGGCTTTAGGGCAGAGTGGCCCGACGGAAGCCTCTCCTCAGTGTAAGACACATGAAAGCCCGCATGGAGTTTGCTAAAAAACACCTGAAGGACTCCAAGATGGTGAGAAATAAGATTCTCTGGTCTGATGAGACCAAAATATAACTTTTTGGCCTTAATTCTAAGCGCTATGTGTGGAGAAAACCAGGCACTGCTCATCACCTGTCCAATACAGTCCCAACAGTGAAGCATGGTGGTGGCAGTATCATGCTGTGGGGGTGTTTTTCAGCTGCAGTGACAGGACGACTGGTTGCAATCGAGGGAAAGATGAATGCGGCCAAGTACAGGGATATCCTGGACAAAAACATTCTCCAGAGTGCTCTGGACCTCAGACTGGGCCGAAGGTTTACCTTCCAACAAGACAATGACCCTAAGCACACAGCTAAAATAACGAAGGAGTGGCTTCACAACAACTCTGTGACTGTTCTTGAATGGCCCAGCCAGAGCCCTGACTTAAACCCAATTAAGCATCTCTGGAGAGACCTAAAAATGGCTGTCCACCAACGTTTACTATCCAACCTGACAGAACTGGAGAGGATCTGCAAGGAGGAATGGCAGAGGATCCCCAAATCCAGGTGTGAAAGACTTGTTGCATCTTTCCCAAAAAGACTCCTGGCTGTATTAGATCAAAAGGGGGCTTCTAATAAATACTGAGCAAAGGGTCTGAATACTTAGGACCATGTGATATTTCAGTTTTTCTTTTTTAATAAATCTGCAACAATGTCAACAATTCTGTGTTTTTCTGTCAGTATGGGGTGCTATGTGTACATTCATGAGGAAGAAGAATGAACTTAAATGATTTTAGCAAATGGCTGCAATATAACAAAGAGTGAAAAATTTAAGGGGGTCTGAATACTTTCCGTACCCACTGTAGCTGATGTGCAATGGTGGTTCAGCAATATGCAGCTCATATGCAATAGTGGACTGTGGGTGCAGCAAAGCTACAAGGACAGTAAGGCTGAGGAGCACACTGGCTTTGATAGATCTAGGGAGCATACTGACTCCTTGCTTGAGCAGTCACAGGGGGTCCCACTCAAGTTTCAAAAGGGGATCCAGTGAGCCAATGTGTCACATGAGGCATCAATGGGGCCATCATGTAGTGATTTATGTATTGTGGTTGTGACGCTACAGGTAAAACAGAGGTGCCTGCATGACAGTAAGGAGGCACCAGTGCTGGATTTTAGAAAGTAACAATGTCATAAGCTGCTTTAGTAGGCCAAAGTTTTAGAGGGAGAGACTAGGCATGTTTTCATGTAGAAATCAAATGTACAGTGTATTATTTTGCAGTAAAAAGTCAGATACAATCAATGTACAGACAAGGCACAGCATGTCAGTACCTTTACTAGGCAACAGTAGTAACAGACCAAGCCTGGTTTTGTTCAGTAATTTTTACTAGACCACAGTTTTTCACAGGTGACACTAGACAAGTTTAAAATCATGAAATTACATTACAGTGTATTATTTACCAGAAAATATTTCTGTGCATGTGCTGGATTTACTCTACTGGAGCACAGCGATTTGCTGTCCAGGAGTAAGTGGGGTCCTGTTACCATGGATTAAAACCTGGAGTACGCTCGGGTTGCTGCATTCATTACAGACCTAAAAGGAGTGTCTGCATTTTCACAGCACTAAGGAGTATTTTTCACCAGCCATTAAATATGTAACTACTGTTTACAAACCAGTGTCAGAGTCACACCAGTGTGTATTCTACGTAATGATCAGTTAGACTTCACTAGATAAAGATTTACCATTTTCATCAATACAAGTGGATACTGTTGCAGTTGCAGCCTTTGTGAAACAGTTTATTCCATATCACCCTCTACTTTTATTATCACACACTTCCAAGTGCTGTTCTCTATCACTATCTACTGTTTTACACTTTACAATGTGTGGTCATTTGAGGCACTAAACTTTAATGTATAAGTATGTGGTGATGTGCTGCAAACATAGCACAGCTTTGCCTGTGTCAGGACCAATTTCACACTTCTAAACCCAAAATAAAAGACTCTAGCTAAACTATATTAAAATAATAGTAAAAAAAAAAAAATCCAAGAACACAATAAAACACTAAACCACAACTACGCCCCCCTTCCCATAAAAAAATCTGAACATGTGAATAAGAAAAACACAAAAAACACCAAAGAAAAGAGGAAAGCAGCTAAACAGCAATTGAAGTTTTTGGTATCACACATAAAAAGTTAAACCTAGAAAGAAATGTTGGGCCTTTAGATAAGGGTCAAAATTAATAAATAGCCCACCACACTGCTACTTATAGTAATATAGCACAATACAGAACTGGGTAAAGCACTGTTTAGCTCTGTATAGGAGGGCACACCCTTGTCTACCCTTGAACACACTCATGTGATCTATCCATATATACTCCTCACAACAAACACTAAGTATAAGGCCTCATGTACAGCTGCTCTTAGGAGCATCAGGTGTTTTTTTTTTACAGTTTAAAAAAGCCTCTCCATGTTATTCTATGTGTCCATGCACACATAGGTTTTTAGTAGATGTAAGTGGCATAGGCATTTTCAAGCTGCAAAAAAAAAAAAAAACAAGGCCAGTGCGTTCTGGAGCAGCAGTGTTTCAGCTGTAAAAATGCCTGACGTGGCTGAATGCGGCTAAATGCACGTTAACGCTGTATCTTGGCCTGAACATGAAATTAAACATTAGCGTTAGCAGCAAGCGTTAATGTCACAAGTATTTTTTTTTTAGCAATTAACAGAATATTTTAGGACAATTTCTCTATAAGGGATGAGCTAAACTGAAAGTTTTCATTTCCCTGAAATTTTAGCAAAGTCATGAGATTTTCAGCAGCATAGCAGATCTCTTGCTATCCCTTGCAAGCAGATCCCTAGCCATCCAATGTATTGTCAATCAGTCTTTACATCCCAATGTGTATCATGGGTTAGTTCAGTTCTAGTGACAATCTGTATTGCCAGCAACAACCAATCAGATTCGAGGACATGGGAATCTGAAAATCTGAATCTGATTGGTGGCTATTATAAACAATGAAATAACGTGCTTAGTAACTACTTTTGTGGGTTTAAAATATATATAAATGGGAATTATATTCTATTTTGTGTCTATACTTGTGTTTTGCGAGCGCAAGAGTATACCTGAGAAAAGCCACCTACAGCCATTCATTTCTTTGTACGCAACACCTGGGCTTCCTGGGTGGGGGCAATTTTTCAAGATTTACATTGCATAGACTCAGGCAAGGACATACAAGAGCCCTTACCAGGTAGTGTACAGCGCCATCTTTTATGACATTTATTTTTCAATTGTTTTTGATGCATTATTTCACATGCAGCACCTTATGTTCAGTTGTGTGCTTTTTTTCTCATGCAGTGTTGTCAATGTGAATGTATTGTAAATGCATGTCAAAGGTAGAGTATGCATTCACATGCATTTGGAATGCTATAATGACCCTAAAATATCACACGTCTTCATTTAGAAAAATGTATATAATCAAAATATTGAAACTAAAAAAGCATTGTAAATGCATTTCAGATGCATCGCAAACACATCTTAGACACAATACATTTTATTCCTGTACTTTGGATTTCAGTACTGAGACCCTAGTGCCTCGTTATTTTTGGTATAGAGATTTCCAAAAACTTCTTACCAAAAAAAGTGTCCCCAACACAACTAAATTTACCTCATCTTTAGTCTACCTCTAACACAAGTCTTCCCTGACTTAAAGCCAAAATCTTAAACTAACCTTCGCATTAACACGAATCTTAACCCAATATTTATCCATGAAAATTAACCTTAATTTCATAATCTGGCCCTCACACCTAGCCTGTGGTTCCTTATGAGGAGTTTATTTGTAATCTCTGTTAGCAACTGTAAATAGATATGTATATATACCCATTTGTGTTAACACAGTCTGCAGGCTTTAGTATAAGTAATTCATTGATTTACCAATTCCTTTTGAAGTGCAGGAATGTTAGGTTGGACTAAACATGTGTGTGTCCCTAAAGATGCTCTGCTATTTACCAGTCGTAAACTTGTATGCGAGAAAGGACATCACCTTATTTAAGTTCCTTTTTGCAGACTATAGGGGCCAAGGTATGGTTTTAGACCAGGCCATTTCACTTACTTTGTTATCTCTGCCTCCACTTCAAAGACACTCCCTTTAGTTATGCAATGAAGGTGGCCATCTGTTCAGAATTGAACAATCTGCCCAGGATATGACCTTGCATTCCTAATGCCCCATTCAAGAGAAGGTTACCTGGCATAATTAATTTCCCCCCAGAGAGGAGGTGCTAGCAAGGGGCTGAGTTATGCTAAAGCTAGGGGATGGGGAAATTGTACAATCCTGGATGAGATTTGCCCGGAGGGAGGAGACTATAAGGGGTAAAATAGCTCCACCAATTGGGATGGCCCTAAGCAAGTCTATAAGAGATAGGTTTATAATAGTTTGAGTGATGGAAGAGGGAACTCTCTGAAACACCAAACTAGAATGGGGCTGTCAGAGAATCCCTGTGAGACGCCTGGCGCATAGATTTGCGCATGCGCGGGGTACTTCCCGAGAACTGGCTAACAGACGCACGCTTGCACGTGAGAATTCACGAAGGCACATGCGCACAATTGCTCTTGACACCAAATGTGCTATTTAAATTTAAAGGGATCCCATTCCCATTTCCTTTGCTGACTGATCTTCAGCTGTGTCCTGGTAGTTTCCTGCATGTTCTTCTGTTGCTGACCTGACGTGTTCTTGACTTGACTTTGTATTCCACTTCTTCCTAGCTGTTTACCTTCGACCTGACTCTGTTCCTGACTTTGGCTCTGCACATGATTTGGTACCTTGCTGCCCGCCTGTTGATGGCCCCGGCTATTCCTAAGACTCTGTTCATGCCTCTGATCCTGGCCCTCGGTCTTACTCGGGTGCTTGCCTGGCCACCTGCTGCATCAGTCAGCCCTGTATACCGCTGTACGATCCAGCCTCTGAAATCTTGACAAGCGGCCTATATAGAACTATCAGTTTAAGTGGAGTGCCCCCTTAACTTGGACCAGTCTTCTGAGCATAACTACTGTTCCTGCTTCTCTGGTTCCACGGTCTCCTTGGAGTCGCATTCCCCGCTGTGGGTTCTGCAATCAATGCCCGCAGGCACTCGTGTCCCTCCTGTCCATCAGCACCCTTTGTCTCATCCTCAGTGGGGCCAAGGTGGGAGAAATAAGAGAGGCCGACCTCGTCAACTCAGTCTCCTATCAGGTACGTGACAATTATGGAATATACCTCTTGCACTTATATCTAAATGTTTGTCTTATGTCTTTTCTCTTTCCTTGCTCAAACAATGTGAATATATAAATAAATATTCAGTAAATAAAGTCAATAAATAAAGACACACTTCAGTCCATATTAAATTGTGTGATTAAATAAAGTCCACTCAAATTGAAGATGTGCAAGAGTTGAATATTAAATAAAGTGAAAAAAGTCTCTTAAATCCACAGGACATTATTATCATCTCCAAAATTACCCCATTTTGTAAAATAGATACCCCAAATTGATTTAATGTTCTGCTAGTTTTATTTGGAAATTAGTCACTTGCCGACCACCCCACACAGATTTACTGTGGCAGGGCGGCTCGGCTGCACATAATCATGGACACGGAATCAGCGGCGCGCACGGGAACCGCGCTCCTGCTGTGATTATACACAGCGGGAGCAAGACTGCCGGAGGAGCGGGTTTGATCGCCCGCCGGCTTCCCACAATCTTCGGTTAGAATGACAAAAGAGCCTTCTGTCAGAGAGGCAGGGAAAGATCGTGTGATTCAGCTTAGCTGAATCACCAATCTCTCCCTGCCTCTGTCCAACCCATCCCCCCACACAGTTAGTAAGCACACAGGGGAACACATTTAACCCCTTGATCACCCCCAGTGTTAACCCCTTCCCTGCCAGTGTCATCTATATAGTAACAGTGCATATTATTTAGCACTGATTACTGTATTAATGTCACCGGTCCCCAAAAAATGACAAAAATGTCAGGTGTCCGATCTGTCTGCTGCTATGTCGCAGTCCCGATAAAAATTCATGATCACCGTCATTACTAATAAAAAGAAATAGAAAGTCCATAAATCTATCCTGTAGTTTGTAAACCCTATAACTTTTGCATAAACCAATTAATATACACTTTTTGGGATTTTTTTTTTACTGAAAATATGTAGCAGAATTCAAATTGGCCTAAAATGATAAAAAAAAAATAGATTTAAAAAAAAAATGTTTTATAGCAGAAAGTAAAATCTACTGTGTTTTTTTTTTTTCAAAATTGTCGCTCTTTTTTTGTTTATAGCGCAAAATCTAAAAACCGCAGAGGTGGCCAAATACCACCAAAAGAAAGCTCTATTTGTGGTCATAAAAAAGACTTCAATTGTATTTGGGTACGGTGTGGCACGACCGTGCAATGGTCAGTTAAAACAACGCAGCGCAGAATCGCAAAAAATGGCCTGGTCATTAGGGGGTAAAACCTTCCGGAGCTGAAGTGGTTAAGAAGCATGCTGGTATTTAGGGGGTTAAAATATGAAACATGGTAGTTAGTGCACAAGGTACATTAACCCCTTGGAGCCAGCAGGGCAGGGTTTATGATCATCTGACCACCGTGATTGGCTGTCATGGTGGTCACGTGATCGGAAAGCTCCCAATCGCAAGTAGCTTTCCATTAGCTGCTGGTAACTGTGTCGGGAGCACATAGGGCGCACACTCTTGGCACAGCTGTATTTGCACTAATAAACACAAATATGTAGCTGCTCGGTGCCAAGGCCAGCACCAAGGTGTTAACCATTTCAATAACGACCACATTTACCCCCTTCCTGCCCAGGCCAATTTTCCACTTTCAGCGCTATCACACTTTGAATGACAATTATGCGGTCATGCAATACTATCCATAAGAAATTTTTATAATTTTTTTTTACAGAAAAATAGAGTTTTCTTTTGGTGGTATTTAATCACCACTGGGTTTTTTTATTTTTTGTGAAATAGACAAAAAATAAAAATTTTTGGAAAAAATAAATAAACTGAAATAAAGCAAGTTTTCCTTAATTTCTAATTTGAAAAATAATAATGTTTCAAAAATTTAGGTCAAAATGTATTCTGCAACATTTCCTTGGTGAAAATAACCCAAATCAGTGTATATTATTTAGTCTGTATGAAAGGTATAGAGTCCACAAACTATGGTATATATCTGAAATTTGATCAATCCTGATATACTGACACCAAATTTCTTGTGGCCCGGAAATGCCAGGAAAGTACAAATATCCCCGAAATTACTCCTTTTTGAAAAGTAGACAGTATAAGGTATTTAGTAAGAGACATGGCCAATTTTTTGAAGTTGTCATTTTTTTTTTCAATTTTCTTTTTTTTGGCACGTAATGTAATTAGGTCCATAGAGTGGTCCAATTAGTATTCCACCACTAGATGTCCTTGATAGGTATGTCTCCAAAATATGTTACCTCAGTTCTATCCCTGGCTGGTAATCTCAAGGGTCCTAAGGATCTCTTATTCCCTTATTCAGAGGAATAAACCATGTGATCGTGACGTAACACGTAGGAAGTGGATGGAGAATACTGGAAGGGATGCCAGTACCATCACGAGCGATAAGCCTAAGCCACCGCCAGACTTATATATCTATGATTGTACATTTTTGTTATGTTTTGTTCTATTAAATTACAGATTTTTCTTCACCGTGAGAGTTTTCTTTCATTCCTCTACAATGAAAACATGGGGATAAGTGACCCTTAAGACCCTTGAGATTACCAGCCAGGGATAGAGGCAACATATTTTGGAGACATTCGTATCGAGGACATCTAGTGGTGGAATACTAGTAGGACCACTCTATGGATCTAATTACATTGACATGCCAAATTCAAGTGTATCTGAGCTGAGCTGCTAGAGAGCACAGTGGTGCCAGCTGTCAACACTGGTGAAGGGACACATGACAGCACATATTAAGGACTATTTGTTTTAGATGGATTATTGCCATATGTTTTATTGAAGATTACAAAAAGTTTTTTTTTTTTTGCACGTGTGCACTTTTTTTTATATCAAGTGACACACCATCTACCTCAAAAAAAATAATTTATGCTTGTTTTTAAAGTTTTATTTATTTTTATTTTTTTGTGTTGCACATGGAATCCCTATTCTACACTTTGCACTATTGCACTATACACTTTTAAGATTGTTTACATGTTTGCACTTTATGTTAAAAAAACAATGTATTATGCTAATTCGTTTCTCACTGCTAGATTTCCTTTCAAGGTCACATATTTGATCAGCCATTTAATGGTAGGGCTACACTCGTTGTTTTGTTATTTTTATACCCTAATTGCCAAGGATAACCATTTTACGTGTTAGCAGCAATCCTATATTAATCAGATATTGCTAGATCTCATCTCATTTTTTCATCTTTTCATCTCTACATATATTGATAGCACGAGAGTCTTCTATACGTATCCATAGATAGATAGATAGATAGATGGATAAAGTATATTTTTACCAGCACTACCTGGTCAGGATTTTATGTGCCTTTTGTATTGTTCCTTGAGAAAGAACTGGCCTTCATATTTCTTTAGTTTTCAATGTTTTTAAGATTGAATATCAATAATACAAATACAGCATGAGGTGGAGCCAGTATATAAAACTGTAACAACTAGATATATTAACCATATCAGCCATATATTATACCATATCAGGCATTACCCTGATATTTTGCTTTTCAGCTGGGGGCTGGCTTTCTCATGAAGGTGCTCATTAGACGCTGGATCACTTTCAGAAGCAGAGGGAGGGTATGTCCCGGGGACATCACAAATTTATAGTCTTTACCTGCGCGCCCGAGAAATGATCCGGCTGGTCAAAGAGGTGGACAGAGATTAGATCATCACTGATAGCCTCTATGGCCTTGGAGGACCGGAGTGACATCATGATGTCACTTCCAGTCTAAGGAGGAAGTAAACAATTTTTTTTTTAAAGTAAAAGATCAAATTTTTTTTCTATCTGTTGCTTTTAAAGGTAAAGGAGAGATTTGGGTTTTTTGACCCCAAATCTCTCCATAAAGAGGACCTGTCATTCCTATTTCTATTACAAGGGGTGTTTACATTCCTTGTAATAGGAATAACAGTGATAGAAAAAAAAAAGGGACAGTGTAAAAATAAAAAATAAAATAAATAATAAAAAAAAATGAAAGCACTCCCATCCCTTCGTGCTTGCCCGCAGAAGCGAACGCATATGTAAGTCATGCAAGTATATGTAAACAATGTTCACCATGAGCGGTATAGCAAGAGCAATAATTCTAGCACTAAACTTCCTCTGTAACTCTAAAAAGGTAACCTGTAAAAATGTTAAGTGTCGTTTATGGAGATTTTTACCTACTGTAGTTTGTCGCCATTCTGCAAGCGTCATATCCAGAGTTTGTCTTTGGGAAAATGATGAATGAGTGCTGCCAGCATTGCTGCAGAAGTTGAAGGCGTAGGGGGTTAGCCTGTCAGTGCTCAAACCATACGCAGCACACTGCATCAAATTGGTCTGCATGGCTGTCTTCCCAGAAGGAAGCCTCTTCTAAAAATGATGCACAAGAAAGCCCACAAACAGTTTGTTGAAGACAAGTAGACTAAGGACATGGATTACTGGAACCATGTCTTGTGGTCTGATGGCTCTGACAGTGTCAAGCGTGTGTGGCAGCAACCAGGTGAGGAGTACAAAGACAAGTGTGTCTTGCCTACAGTCAAGCATAATGGTGGGAGTTTCATAGTCATGGGCTGCTGGCACTGGGGAGCTACAGTTTGAGAGAACCATGAATGCCAACATGTACTGTGACATACTGAAGCAGAGCATGATCTCTCTCTCTTCGGGGACTGGGCCGCAGGGCAGTATGCCAATAAGATAACGACCCCAAACACACCTCCAAGGCGATCCCTGCCTTGCTTAAGAAACTGAGGGTAAAGGTGATAGACTGGTCAAGCATGTCTTCAGACCTAAACCCTATTGAGCATCTGTGGGGCATCCTCAAATGGAAGGTGGAGGAGCGCAAGGTCTCTAACATTCACCAGCCCTGTGATGTCGTCATGGAGGAGTGAAAGAGGACTCCAGTGGCAACCTGTGAAGCTCTGGTGAACTCCATGACCAAGTGGGTTAAGGCAGTGCTGGAAATAAATGGATGCCACACAAAATATTGACATTTTGGGCCCAATTTGGAAATTTTCATTTAGGGGTTCACTCACATTTGTTACCAGCGGTTAAGACATTATCAGCTTTGTGTTGAGTTATTTTGAGGGGACAGCAAATTTACACAGTTATACAAGCTGTACACTCACTACTTTACATTGTAGCAAAGTGTCATTTCTTCAGTGTTGTCACAAGATATAATAAAATAATTATAAAAATGTAAGGGGTGTACTAACTTTTGTGATATAATGTTATAAAACATTTTCCAGCAAAAAAATACTGATGTAAACTTGTAAATAAAAAGTGACAGAAAATGCTTGGTCTTCAAGTGGTTTTAGCCACCAATGACGGCTACAGCGTGGTCGGCTTATTCTGGGAGGGCGTACAATGACGTCCTCCCAGAATTCTAGTTCCCACATGCCCCCTGGAGCATGCACACAGAAGTGTACATGCTCCCTGGGTTCACCAGACCTGGCGCATCATGTTACATGGTAAATGGCCAATGACAGCGGCCCTTTACCAAGTGATCGCTCCATCCAATGATGGAGTGATCAGTTGTCAACAAACCGGCGCATGCAACAAACCAGCGCTTGTCCGGTTCAGCTTTCTCCTCACACGCTATACACAGCAATCGGTACAGCGTGTGAGGAGAGGAGGGAGACTGCAGCAGTGCTCACACCTGCCTCTTTCGTGCCTCATTCATGTCTCATTCACGCCTCATTCATGCCCATCTGTGCCTCATTCATGTCTTTGTGTGCCTCATCCGTGCCCATCAATGCCTCATTTATGGCCATCTGTGCCTCATGCATGCCCATCTGTGCCTCATCCGTGCCCACCCATGCCTCATTCATGCCCATCCGTGGCTCATCCATGCCTATCTGTGCCTCATCCTGCCTCATTCATACCCATCTGTGCCTCATCCATGCCCATTTGTGCCTCATCTGGGCCTCATTCATGCCCACCCATGCCTCATCCATGCCCATCCATGCCACATCAGTGCTCATGTGTGCCTCATCCATGTCGCATCAATGCTCATCCATGCCACATCAGTGCTCATCCATGCCACATCCATGTCCCATCAGTGCTCATCCGTCCCTTATCCATGCCACACCAGTGCTCATCCATGGCACATCAGTGCTCATCCATGCCACATCCATGCCAAATCAGTGCTCATCCATGCCACATCAGTGCCCATCTGTGTCACATTCATGCCACATCAGTGCTCATCTGTGCCACATCAGTGCTCGTCAATGCCACATCCATGCCACATCAGTGCTCATCCGTGCCTCATCCATGTCACATCAGCGCTCATCCATGCCACATCTATGCCACATCAGTGCTCATTCGTGCCACATCCATGCCACATCAGTGCTCATCTGTGCCACATCAGTGCTCATCTGTGTCACACCCATGCCACATCAGTGCTCGTCCATGCCACATCCATGCCACATCTGTGCTCATCTGTGCCACATCCATGCCACATCAGTGCTCATCAATGCCAAATCAGTGCTTATCTGTGCCACATCCATGCCACATCAGAGCTCATCCGTGCAACATCCATGCCACATCAGTTCTAATCCGTGCCTTATCCATGCTACATCAGTGCCACATCAGTGCTCATTCATACCACATCAGTGCTGCTACAGTGCTTATCATGCCCTACAGTGCCTCACAAAAGCATAATGTGTGGTTAGGAAATTAGATGTGAAATATTATGTCCCTAGAGCACCTAAAGGTGCTCCCTAAATGTTGGGCCTCTGTATGTGGCTAGTTGTGTAAAAATATCACATATGTGGTATCACCATACTCAGGAGGAGTAGAAGAATGTATTTTGGGGTGTGATTTTTGCTATGTACATGCGATGTGATTGAAAGATCTTATAAATGGACAACTTTGTGTAAAAAAAAAAAACAACATATTTTCATTTTCTTTCCACATTTTCCAAAAACCTGTGGAAAAAATGACATGTTCAAAAGACTCATTATACATTCTAGGTTATGTGTTGGGGGGCTTGCTTTTCAAGATAGAATTTTTTTGGGTGTTTCCATTGTCCTGGTGCCCCAGGGCCTTCAAAAGTGTGGTAGGTTGTGAGAAAATGATATGTGTAATTTATGCTCCTGCTTGGAGGTGCTACTTGGATGTTGGGCCTCTGTATGTGGGCAGGCTGTGTAAAAGTCTCCCACATGTGGTATCTCCATACTCGGGAAGAGTATCAGAATGTATTTTGGGGTGTGGTTGCAAGTATGCCTACACAGTGTGTGAGTGAAAAAATAAAAGATCTTAATTTTGCAAAGAATTGTGGGGAAAAATTACAACTTCAAAAAACTCACAAGGCCTCTTACTAAATACATTGGAATATCTACTTTCTAAAAGGGGTAATTTGGGGGGTATTTGTACTTTCCTGGCTTGTTAGTGTCTCAAGAAATGAGATAGGCCGTCAGTACCTCAGGTAGAGGAGGCCATACTGTACCATCACTATCTCTCATAGTTGGTGTATCAATAACTGTTCATATCATGCACAAACTGTCTTCCTGTTTCTATCTAGTGATGTATTTATGAAAAAAAAAATGTAATATTCCATTCTCTACATATTATATGATTGAAGTGCCTAAAAAGTCCCATACTTTGGGGAATTCTTGCTTTTTGTAATGTGCTAATATGCATCACATACTAGCACATTATGTGAAACTTATCTTAGAACAAAGCCTTCCAGCGCCATGCTGTCACTTATGAAGGCACTTCCATCTTCACCCAGCCTCCCTTATGGGTTCGTGGACTCCAGCTGTGTGAGTGAGCAGAGCCGCGATGATGTCACTTCGGTAAATGCGCACGGGCACCGCCGTTTACTTCACAGGACTCTGAAGAAACGGCCCGGGTAGCCGTTCCTTCAGAGCGCATGTGCCAGTGATGTCACCAGCTGCATCTACAGTAAACATCTTCTAAAGGGTTAACATTTAGGAGATATTTACAGTACCTATAGATAAGCCTTTTTATAGGCTTACCTATAGGTAAAAATTATGCATGGGAGTTTACTCCTACTTTAACAAAAACAAAATTACGCCTTTGCCTGGAGCTTGGGCTGTTCTCAGTTAAAATCAGGCAGGCACATGTGCCATCTGTGGCGCAACAGCTGTAAAACCTAAGAAGGAGCATACCTGAAGACTGGGCACTCATCACTATCAACTAGCATTGACCTCACTCATGGATTAAATATGGAAGGAAAACATTATGTTAGGTTTCACATTTGTATTGTATTCCAAAGAAAACTAGCATTAAACTTGAGCTGTTATAACCTTTCCCTAATTATCTTTAAATAGACTCTAGAGCTTATCAGAAGCTTCTGCTAGCTATTCCAGATAAAGAGACATCAAACATCAAGACCCAAACCTAATTAGGCATATTTTTCCAACACATTATTCATGTCGCAAACAATTTCCTATATCCATCCGTGTTGTCATGTGTGTGTGCCTGACTCCTGCATATTAAATATTTACTATCCCTACTATGCCCTCCTATAATATATCCAACTGGGTGGATGAAGGTCTTAGAACCTCAAACTGACAAGATGCAAGGGTTGAAATTAATGTAGTAAGTTACATCTTTAAATTCCTGTAGTTTAATGTGGTCGTCCAAGCATCACTGAATCAAATCTTAACTCTCATTTTTAGCTAGATGAAAGCGAAACAGCATTAATAAAGATTCTATTTTGTCTCAAGTAGTATTATTAACCATTATAAGAGAATGCACATTACCTTTGCATACATCACTGTGAAACTCCATCTCTTAATCACCAAGAGGGAGCTGAGAATGAAAGTGGCATGTCTGCTCCCTACTCTGCTCTTTAAGAAAGCAAATGACATATGTTCAAATTGTATATGATGTGATTTTTTTTCCTGGAACCTTCTGTTAACAATGAACTTGAGAAGGTTAGCTACTTCTTTTAATCTCGTTTTACAGATTACTTTCTTAAGTTAAGATTTCCATAATACCTCCTCATTTTCATGTGAAGAGGGTGACCTTTTATGTTTTATTATTAATGGCACTTAGGCTTAAATGATCATCTGAATGTGCAGTAACTACTCTGTTATGTGCATATAAGCACTGCTTGAAATAACTGGTACAGACAGATAACTTCATCCAGTATTTAAGTAGGGAAACACAGAACAGTTCTCTAAAGATCCTTGTAACTAGAGGCATTGTGTAAAATACCTGAAGGGACATTTGTGTAGCTACATGTCCCCTTCTTTAGAGACAAAGAAGAAATTCTTTAACAGTCTTTAATGGTGTGACATCATTGGCTATATACTTATTATGGGAGCATAATGCAGTCTCTCGTTGTATCATAAGCGGGGGGGGGGGGGGTTGGAATTCTTTGCAGTACTTTTTTTTTTTTTTACTTCCACGCTATTGCACTGATTGTAGAAAAGCTTTTTCATGGTTTATTTAGCTGAAAGTCATTTTGATTAGCAGTATGAGTAATAATTTACAGCTGTTTGCTGTTTCTGCATCTGCTCTATCAGCAGGTGAAGTGACTGGGACATTGTAGCTACAAGAAAGGTGAAAGTCATTGGCACAAGATGCAACAAACATTTTGAGGGTGTCTGCAAATCACACAGTGTGTTAGGACCTGTAAAGATACACTTAACCTTAAACCATATGTTCTGAGGCTTTTGGCAAATAAAACCCTCTTAATTATTAGTCTCATGTGACACAAGCGTATGCATTAAAAAATAAATACATTTCCTGTGAAAAAAACAGTGACTGCATTCCTGGCACTCATGGGAAAGTCCAGATGGCAAAATTCCACGCTAGATGTAAGAATTAGCATTTATATGCCGTATAAAATTTCAATATTCCCCCTACTTGTGTATTCAGATGAAACTAGTATTTCAGGTGTAACTGGAAATCACATGGCCCCATAGGAAAATTTGAATGGAGCCCTTACTGGTGGTACGGGCATGAAATGCAGCAACCCACTAACATTGGATTCGATTCTTAGATTCAATACAATGAAATTTTACAATAGCAATAAATACATGCGTATCCACACAGACATACAAATATACAAAACAAATACTTATAGTGCTGCGCTAATAATTATTAAAAGTAAAACAAATTATACAAATATATAAGTGTAAGCATCCAGTTCCATGAAATTTTGGGTGATGGTGTAAACCTTGCCTGCTAAGGGTATGGTTCAGTTTCATATATGAAAAACTGTTTAACAATGCTGGTAATTGTCAGAGAAACGGCCATGCTGCAACTGGCAAATTTGCCAGTACTTCCCATGGCTGCAATGGACTCAGGCCATAGACTAATTCACTGGCCTATAAAAGGACTCTGCTCAGCCTATCAGATTGCTGGATTGTCTTCAGCTCTTCCTGTTTCCTGTGCATTGCTACTTCCTGGATTCCAGTTTGACCCGGCTTGTTTCTGACCTGTCTGCTCTCTCTCCTGGCTTTGACCCACGGCTTCGTCTGACCCTTCGATCCTGCTCCAGTGTTTGACCCTCGGCTTGTGTGACCATCCTTGCTCTCTTGTCCTCTGCCTGACTTCTAGTGTACCGATCCCGGCTTGCTCAACGGACTTGCTTCTGCTCAATCCCCTTATCTTGGTGACCTGTTTGGACTGATACCTGTGTATGACCCTCGGCCTGGCTTTTACCTGCACATTGCTTGATTCCCTGGAGGCCCTGCAAGTTGTTCCAGGATACCCTTGTGAACCTTCACCTGCACTCCACAAGCATCCAGTGCTCCTTGGGACGCGTCACCTCCTGTCCCACTTCCAGGGGTGATTCGCACCAAGCTGCAAGGGAAGCCCTCTCAGCATTTTGGCCTCTACCAAGAAGTGATCTGACAGTAATACATCCAAAACAAAGAAATCACAATAGTATATTAAATATAGAATAGAATATAAAATAAGTTCATAAAGTGCTGTATATCTTCTGTGCCAAGGTATGTTTAAAAGTGAAATCCGTGCAATAATACGTAATGACAATAGTGAAGGTGCCGAGCTCCCCTTCCTCTTGTGCCCTCACTCACCAACTCCCATAAAGAATATCGCCTCTAGCAAGAATCCTAGGTGTTTTGGTCAGATGGTTTCTCAACTGTTCCTCATATCTCCCGAGGTTGAACGTTATCATAGGAGGATAATTAAAAGATCATAGCGAAATACCATTTTAAATGTAAAAAGCTTTTATTAATATAAAATGCGAATTTACAAAATTAACTTTTGTTGAAAGCATTAAAATTATACTTCAATGGCCGTGGTTTGCATTTGCTTTCCAATACCAGGATTTGACGTCACCAGAAGGCCCTTCACCTAATGCATTTCGCTCCACCCTGGAAGCCCTGATAAAAAAGTTAAAAAATCCTGATCACTTCCCCAACTAAGGTAATAATATATTGTTCTGTTCACACAGTGTGTTAAAAAAAAAACTCATTAAAAAAACAAATTATTGACCAGTCAGCATCCCTGATCAAAGCCACACTAGTTATATGATGACACTGTACAGCACTGGTGACAGTATGTAAAAAAAAAAAAAAAAAAAATGGTGAAATTTTTTTTAATTTCTTTATTTTCCAAAAAATTACAACTCCAAAAAACCCCACCATGCTTCCTAAATACCTTGGACTGTCTACTTTCCAAAAGGGGGTTATTTGGATGATATTTGTACGGTCCTGACATTTTGGGCCTCACGAAATGAGATCAGTACGTCAGGATTGATCCATTTTTAGATAAATGCCATAGTTTGTGAACTTTCCTACAGACTAAACAATATACACTGATTTGGGTTATTTTCACAAAATAAATTAAGCAGAATACATTTCGGCCCACATTTTTGAAAAACAATTATTTATTTGCACAATTGTTTAACAGAAACTAAAAAAAAACGTTGTTTTTTTTTTAATTTTCAGTCTTTTTTTCTTTTATTTAGCAAAAAAAAAATGGTGATTAAATATCACCAAAAGGAAGCTAGTTGTGTGTTTAAAATAATAAAAACGTATTTTGGGTACAGTGTTGCATGATCGCGCATTGTCATTCAAAGTGCAACAGGGCTGAAAGCTGAAAATTGGCCTGGGCAGGAAGGGGGTAAAAGTGTCCAGTATTAAAGTGGTTAAAGACTCATCAGCTGTCAGCAGGGATTCAGAATGTAACCAAAAGAATGCCGGCATTAAAAAATGTAAAAAAAAAACGTTGTGGCATCCCCCAATCCATACCAGACTCTTTTCCAAGCATGCAGCCCAGCAGAGGGCATGCTGGGTGATGACATCACAAGGGGATGGGGTCACCCAGTGACATAATTGGATGCCTAGCCCCTTAGTTTATATAGTGATTGGAGGCTTCAAAGCTGTCTTTCGAAGGAAGCCAGCGTTCATCATGATTGCCATTGAATCTACACCAGTGAGCAATTTATTCTAGTTTTTTAATAAAGGACTTGTCAAAAACAGGTTCCTGTCTTTATTTACATTACTCTTTTTTTTGGTGAATAAGTAGGGGTACTATGTACCCCGTACTCATTTACATGGGAGGCGGATTATGGGGCCCCCCGTTAAAGGGGGCTTCCAGATTCCAATAACCCCCCATCTGCAGACCCCCTCAACCACCGGCCAGGGTTTTGGGGAAGAGGCCTGTGTCCTAATCGACATGGGGACAAGGTGCTTTGGGAGGGAGCCCCTCTGCCCCAAAGCATCCCCCTAAGTTGAGGGCATGTGGTCTGGTATGGTACAGGAGAGGGGGGCCGCTTGCTCATCTCCCCCTTTCCTTGTCTGCCAAGCTGCATGCTAGGATAAGGGTCTGAAACAAATTTTACAGGGGACCCCATGCCATTTTGTGAAAAAGTTTGGCGTGGGGTCCTTCCCCAAAGCCATAGCAGACCTTTAGATCTGTTGTGGATTGGGGGCGGGACACACTGTTTTTTTTTTCTCAAGTTTTATTTGCAATTATTTTGTTTACATTTAGCAGTTAGCAGGGAAACTTGCTGATGGCTGACGAGTCATCTATTGTTAAAGACACGTCAGCCGGCTTGCCAGTTCACTCCTTAGCAACCAGCTATACACTGGTTTTTAGGATGTTGGCGGCTGCCTGCTGAAAATAAAAAAACAAAAACACTGGAAGCTGGTGCTTAGCAGCAGTTAGCAGTGTCCAGGAGCTATCAGCATTTTTTTTTTCTGCTTGAAAATCACTCTCAAAATAGAAGTATTTTTTTTATGCTCCTAAATGCTGATGCTTAAAAGATGCCTCTAGACTTAAATAGTATGCATGGACACATAGGATAACATTTGCTTCTAGAAGCAGAAAAGAAAATGCTTGAAAGCTGCAACTGGGAGTGTTTTTTAAAGCGATGGTGATTTTTGCACAACCGGACCAGATGTTAAACTTCTTCTCTTTAGGATGTCCCATATTTGTCTTGCAGAAGTCTGATTACAGTGGTAATATCTGCAAACTTTATAGTAATAGAGGAATGAATAGGGACGCAATCATGTGTAAATAAGGTAAGCAGGGACTGGACTGAGCACACATCCCTGTGGTACTCTTGTGTTCTAAACAAGAGTGGAGGAGAGTTGGTTCCCTATACCGTATTTTTCGGACGATAAGGCGCACTTAAAATCCTTACATTTTCTCACAAATCGACAGTGCGCCTTAAAATGCGGTGCGCCTAATGTATGGCTGTGTTTTCTGACCTAGAACTGATTTATGTGGTACACGGCGCTCAAAAATCTGTCAAAATGTTTCAGCACGGCCTTGGTAAGCTACGAAGCTGCACTGCTTGGAATGCATTCATTCATTCATTTTCTATACCCGCTGCCCCAAAAATGGCTCCTGTTAGGAGACATGCTTACGAAGCGGATTTCAAACTCAACGCAGTGCAACATGGAAATAGAGCAGCTGCGAGGGATTTCAACATTAATGAATAGAGTTGAGCGGACACCTGGATGTCCGTGTTCGGCGGGTTCGGCCGAACTTAAAAATAAAGTCCGGGTCCGTGTTCCGGACTTTTGCCGAACTTTTCCCGGACACCGAACCCTATTGAAGTCAATGGGGACCCGAACTTTCAGGCATTAAAATGTCTCTAAAACACCAATGGAAAGGGCTAGAGTGCTGCAAATGGCAGCAAAACGTAGTTAAGAGCATGGCAAGTGTTCTGCAAACAAATGTGGATAGGGAAATAACTTAAAACAACAAAAAAAACAGAAAAATAAAACAATGTTCTTCATCTCTAAAGGACGAGGCCCATATGGAGTAGGAGGGAGGTTGAGGTGGTGGTGGATGTGGCGGTGTCATAGGCATGCACACAGGGTGTGCCGGGTGTACCTGGGCACACCCTAATCACCTAGGGCACATAGCATTATCACTCTGTTTGCCAGTGAGGAGATGGGAAAGATCTCCCTCGGACCTGCTCTGCTCTATTTCTCTTTGCCAGCAGGGAGAGTAATGTATCGGGGCCATGTACATGTAGGCAAACACATGCATGTGTATTTAAACTTTGGGGTGCACACCCTAATGCAATAGGCTGCGCACACCTATGGGCGGTGTAGGTGGAAGCGGCGGTGGAGGAGGAAAAGGGCCGGATTAAGAGCATCATGGGCTTGGTGCTGAGGATTTTGAAGGGCCTTAAGGGCCGTGCCTTGGCATGCACCCAGAGGAGGAAGGGTGCAGCCATGCATGCCTAATTCAACATGGGATGCTGTCTCTGAAGCCCATAAACACATCCATGCATCGGCAACTGTCCCTCCTTGTCCGGCCTTCGTGCTGTGTGGGGAGGTTCTGAGGGAGCTGCCTGGGGAAGCGAGCATAGAAGCCAGACTTCTGTGTTTACAAGTGACAGAAGAGCGGTAACAGTGAATATGGCCAACCCGGGGCCTATATTAAGGTAGGGGCCTGGAGCTGCAGCTCCAATAGCCCCTATGTTAATCTGGCCCTGAGGAGGATGAGGTAGCCAACACTGCTTTTTTTCAGAAATTTTAAATGAGGGTACACCCCAAAAGAGTGAGACAGAGCAAAAATAGAACAATGGCTGGGTAAGGTCGGTATCCATCGCTATTCTGCACAAGGTACGGAAAAGTCCCGTGGGATCCATGCCTGGTTCATTTTAATGAACGTGAGCTTGTCCACATTGTCTCTGGACAGGCGGCTGCGCTTGTCTGTGATAACGCCCCCAGCCGTGCTAAATACCCGTTCAGATAATACACTGGCTGCAGGGCACGCCAGCACCTCTAAGGCGTAATGGGCAAGCTCAGGCCATGTGCCCAACTTGGAGACCCAGAAGTTGAAGGGGGCAGAACTGTCATTCAGTACGTCTAGGCGTGTGCACACATACTGCTCCACCATGTTGGTGAAATGCTGCCTCCTGCTAAGACGTTCCATATGAGCTGCTGGTGCTGCTGTTTGTTGTGGCGTGCTGACAAAGCTTTTCCACATTTCGGCCATGCTAACCCTGCCTTCTGAGGTGCTGGCGGTGCCCTGGTTGCGTTGGCGACCTCTTTCTCCTCCTCTGCCTTGGGCTTCCACTGTGGCCCCACTGTCAGGTGGGAATGCCAGCAGCATCGCATCTACCAGCGTGCGCTTGTACTCGTGCATCTTGCGATCGCACTCCAGTGAGTGAATTAAGGACTGTACGTTGTCCTTGTAACGGGGATCCAGCAGCGTGGCCACCCAGTAATCAGCACAAGTTAGAATGTGGGCAACTCGGCGGTCGTTGTGGAGACACTGCAGCATGTAATCGCTCATGTGTGCCAGGCTGCCCAGAGGCAACGAAAGGCTGTCCTCTGTGGGAGGTGTATCGCCTGTGTCCTCTGTATCCCCCCAGCCACGCACCAGTGATGGCCATGAGCTGGCCTGGGTGCCACCCTGCTGTGAACATGGTTCCATCTCCTCCTCCAGCTCCTCCTCCTCATCCTCCTCATCCTCCAGAACTGTGCCCCTGCTGGACAATTGTGTCCCTGGCGTTTGTGTGTGCAGGAACCCACCCTCGGAGCCCCTTGTGAATGACTGCCCTGAAAGCCTTGGAAACGTTACCTCTTCATCCTCCTCCTCCTCATCCTGTGCCACATCCTCTTCCATCATCGCCCCGAATTGTTTTTTCAAGGAGGCATAGAAGTGGGATAGTTAAGCTGACAACTGCGTCATCGGCACTGGCCATGTTGGTGGAGTACTCAAAACAGCGCAACAAGGCACACAGGTCTCGCATGGAGGCCCAGTTATTGGTGGTGAAGTGGTGCTGTTCCGCAGAGCGACTCACGCGTGCGTGCTGCAGCTGAAACTCCACTATGGCCTGCTGCTGCTCGCACAGTCTTTCCAGCATGTGCAAGGTGGAGTTCCACCTTGTGGGCACGTCACATATGAGGCGGTGAGCGGGAAGGCCGAAGTTACGCTGCAGCGCTGACAGGCGAGCAGCAGCAGGGTGAGAACGCCGAAAGTGAGCACAGACGGCCCGCACTTTCTGCAGCAGCTCTGAGATATCGGGGTAGTTTTTAAGGAACCTCTGCACCACCAAATTCAGCACATGCGCCAGGCAAGGGATGTGCGTCAAACCGGCTAGGCCCAGAGCTGCTATGAGATTTCGCCCGTTATCGCACACCACCAGGCCGGGCTTGAGGCTCGCTAGCAGCAACCACTCATTTGTCTGCTGTCCCATGCTCCTCCACAACTCCTGCGCGGTGTGTGGTTTTTCCCCCAAACAGGCAAGTTTTAAAACTGCCTGCTGTCGTTTACCACTGGCCGTGCTGAAGTTGGTGGTGAAGGTGTTACGCTGTCCGGATGAGGAGGCGGTAGAGGATGAGGAAGCGGAGTAGGAGGAGTTAGGAACAGGAGGCAAACTGAAGCGCCCTGCAATCCTCGGTGGTGGAAGGACATGGGCCAAATTGCTATCCGCCTCAGGCCCATCCGCCACTGCATTTACCCAGTGTGCCGTTAGGGAGATATAACGCCCCTGACCGTGCTTACTGGTCCACGTATCGGTAGTTAGGTGGACCTTGCCACAGATGGCGTTGCGCAGTGCACACCTGATTTTTTCCCCCACTTGGTTGTGCAGGGAAGGGATGGCTTGTCTGGAAAAGTAGTGGCGGCTGGGCACGACGTACTGTGGGACAGCCACCGACATAAGGTTTTTAAAACTGTGCGTCTCTACCAGACGGAATGACAGCATTTCAAAGGCCAAGAATTTTGAAATGCTGGCATTCAGGGCCAGGGATCACGGGTGGGTAGAGGGGTACTTCCTCTTCCTCTCAAGTGTTTGGGAGATGGAAAGCTGAACGCTTCCACGGGACATTGTGGAGATGGTTGGTGACCCAGGTGGTGGTGTTGCTGACAGATCGTCTGTTTGCGGGGTGGCAGGTGCCGGTATCACTACAGATGTGGCTGGAGCGGCCGAGACTGCAGCAGAAGAGGAAGCAGGATGAGCCAGAGACGTTTCTTGGTTTTGAAGGTGTCTACTCCACTGCAGCTCGTGCTTTGCACTTAGATGCCTGATCATGCAGGTTGTGCTCAGGTTGAGAAGGTTTATGCCTCGCTTCAGGCTCTGATTGCACAGGGTGCAAACCACTCGTGTCCTGTCATCAGCACATTTTCTAAAGAACTTCCACACTAGAGAACTCCTTTGAGCTGGCTTTGCTGCGCTCGTTCCCTTGCTGTGTTGGGCAGTAGCAGGCGTAGTGTCTAGGGCACGGCCGCTCCGCTTCTGCACCCTGCTCCCTCTTCTGCTGTGCTGGTGGCTCTGTGCGACCACCGCCTCTTCCTCCAAACTACTCAGGTCACCTGCATGACCTTCATTCCAAGTGGGGTCGAGGACCTCATCGTCCTCCACATCATCTTCCACCCAGTCTTCACCCCTGCCCTCCTTGTCGGTCTCCACAATTCTGAACGCCGCAGCAGTTGGCACCTGCGTTTCGTCATCATCGGAGACGTGCTGCGATGGTCCTTGCATGTACTCATCTTGAGAAATAAGTGGTTGGGCATCGCTGCACTCAATCTCTTCCACTTCTGGGGCAGGGCTAGGTGGATGGCCCTGGGAAACCCTGCTGACAGAGTCCTCAAAAAGAAGAAGAGACTGCTGTATGGCTTGGGGCTCAGACTGCTTTCCTGATTTGCAAGGGGGTGAGGTGAAAGACGGTTGGACATCGGCTGCAGGTGCCAACTCTGACCTTTCTGCAGTAGACTGGGTGGGAGACAATGTGAAGGAACTGGAGGCACTGTCAGCAGCAAACCAATCTACTATCGCCTCTACTTCTTCTGGCCTCATCACTTCTAGAGGCGTATGATGCCCTACCAAATACTGATGCAGGTTCTGTCACCTACTAACACTTGAGGAAGGTGTTTCACTTGTGCGTGTAGCTGGCACAGATCGACCACGTCCTCTCCTTGCAACAGGAGCTCTACCAGCAGCACCATGACCCAGGCCACGGCCCCTATTTGACAGTCTCCTCATATTTCTGTAATTTAAGATCTTGCCCTAGAAAGGTGTTTATTGAATAGCGGAACAAAACAACAACAGTATCGCACGGGTGTATCTCACAGTCAAATATGCAAACTATGCCGCAATTTAATGTTTTTTACCCCAAAAGGGTGTATATTGAATAGCGGAATAGGAAAAATTTTATAATACGGTGTATCTCACACGTACAAACACAGACTAGGCCCCGATTACAATTTTTTGTACCCTAAAGGCAGGATGAGGAAGAGGAGTAGGAGGAGTTGGGAACAGGAGGCAAACTGAAGTGCCCTGCAATCCTCGGCGGTAGAAGGAGATGCGCCAAATTAATTTAAAAAGGTGTATCTCACATGTACCGATACAGACTATCCCGCAATTTAATTTTTTACACTCAAACAGGGTGTATATTGAATAGCGGAATAGGACAAATTTTACAAAAAGGTGTATCTCACACGTACAAACACAAACTAGGCCCCGATTTCAATTTTTTGTACCCTAAAGGCAGGATGAGGAGTAGGAGGAGTTAGGAACAGGCAGCACCCTCAAATCTTCAGAAGTATGAGATGCGCCGCAAAAATTGGAAAGGTGTATCTCACACGTACCGACACAGACTATCCAGCAATTTTATTGTTTTTACCCAAAGGTGTCGATTGAATAGCGGAATAGAAAATATTATCAAAAAAAGTGTATGTATCTCACACGTACAGAACCACACTAGGCCCCAATTACTATTTTTTGTACCCCTAAAGGCCGGATGAGGAGTAGGAGGAGTACGGAACAGGCAGCACCCTCAAATCTTCAGAAGTATGAGATGAATCCCAAAAATTGGAAAGGTGTATCTCACACGTACCAACACAGACTATCCCGCAATTTAATTGTTTATACCCAAAGGTTTTTATTGAATAGCGGAATAGAAAATATTATCAAAAAAAGTGTATGTATCTCACACGTACAGAACCACACTAGGCCCCAATTACTATTTTTTGTACCCCTAAAGGCAGGATGAGGAGTAGGAGGAGTACGGAACAGGCAGCACCCTCAAATCTTCAGAAGTATGAGATGAACCCCAGAAATTGGAAAGGTGTATCTCACACGAACCAACACAGACTATCCCGTAATTTAATTGTTTATACCCAAAGGTTTTTATTGAATAGCGGAATAGAAAATATTATCAAAAAAAGTGTATGTATCTCACACGTACAGAACCACACTAGGCCCCAATTACTATTTTTTGTACCCCTAAAGGAAGGATGAGGAGTAGGAGGAGTACGGAACAGGCAGCAGCCTCAAATCTTCAGAAGTATGAGATGAACCCCAAAAATTGGAAAGGTGTATCTCACACGTACCAACACAGACTATCCCGCAATTTAATTGTTTATACCCAAAGGTTTTTATTGAATAGCGGAATAGAAAATATTATCAAAAAAAGTGTATGTATCTCACACGTACAGAACCACACTAGGCCCCAATTACTATTTTTTGTACCCCTAAAGGCCGGATGAGGAGTAGGAGGAGTACGGAACAGGCAGCACCCTCAAATCTTCAGAAGTATGAGATGAACCCCAAAAATTGGAAAGGTGTATCTCACACGTACCAACACAGACTATCCCGCAATTTAATTGTTTATACCCAAAGGTTTTTATTGAATAGCGGAATAGAAAATATTATCAAAAAAAGGTGTATGTATCTCACACGTACAGAACCACACTAGGCCCCAATTACTATTTTTTGTACCCCTAAAGGCAGGATGAGGAGTAGGAGGAGTACGGAACAGGCAGCACCCTCAAATCTTCAGAAGTATGAGATGAACCCCAAAAATTGGAAAGGTGTATCTCACACGTACCAACACAGACTATCCCGCAATTTAATTGTTTATACCCAAAGGTTTTTATTGAATAGCAGGATAGAAAATATGATATAAAATTGGTGTGATTTATCAATAGCACATGTGAACAGCAGTGTCTTATATCATTCAGCTCTGCTGCAGGCTATGGAGGGAAAAAAAAATTACCCTTTTAAGTGTAATTTTTAACTAGATTAGTACAGACTATGCCACAATTTAATTTTTTTAACCCAAGGCTGTATATTGAATAGTGGAATAGAAAAAAGTGTATGATTTTTGAAACCACTCAATAATAGCACATGTGAACACACACAGCAGTGTATTATCACAGTCAGCACAGCAGCACTGAAGGAAAAATGCTGCACACAGTGACTGATAGAAAAATACTTTTCTCCCTCCTCCTCAGTGGGCAAAAAAGATTGTTTTCACTGCACCCCACACACAGCAAAATCAATGTGGACCAGCTCTGCTGCAGGCTATGGAGGGGGAAAAAAAATTCCCCTTTTTAAATGTTTAACTAGATTAGTACAGACTATGCCACAATTTAATTTTTTTAACCCAAGGGTGTATATTGAATAGTGGAATAGAAAAAAGTGTATAACTTTTGAAATCTCTCAATAATAGCACATGTGAACACTGAACACAGCAGTGTATGATCACAGTCAGCACAGCACAGCACAGCACTGAAGGGAAAACGCTGCACACAGTGACTGATAGAAAAAGACTTTTCTCCCTCCTCCTCAGTGGGCAAAAAAGAGTGTGTTCACTGCACCCCACACACAGCAAAATCGATGTGGACCACTGACACCTGCCTATCTCCAGCCTTTCCCTAACAGGATTGATAAGATCGGTCACTGCAAACCCCCCCCCCCCACACAGCAATATCAGTTGTAGAACACTGACCCTAAAAATCAGCAGCTTCGCCCTAAAATGCCCTACAACTCGCCCTGCCTAACACACTCCGACCTGTCCCTCAATTCTATCCGGACACAAATGGTTTTTGCCTGTCTGTCCCTAATCAGCAGCCAGCACGTATGATGTGTGCTCTGTCCCTGAACTAACACAGCAGAATGACGCAGCGGCGCTGGCTCGAACTTATAAAGACTTGGTCACATGCTTCAGATGGCCAATCACAGCTACTAATACATTTTTAGGCATGGCTGGGATGGCTTAAGGCACACCAGTTAAACGCTTGTTGATTGGCTGTTGAAAGCCCGCCATGAAAAGCGTGCCAATGCATACAAAACCCGGAAATAAAATGACCGAACACGGATTTTTACCCGAATATACAGTAAAGTTTTCGGGTCCGTGTTCGGGTAACAAAAATCCAATTATTTGGTACGAACACGAATAATACAGTCCGTGTTCGCTCAACCCTATTAATGAATCAATGGTACGGAAGTGGAGGAAGCAAGAAGACACCCTGCGCCAGGTAAAGAAGACCAAACTGAGTTCCCGAGGAAACAAAGCAAGATGGCCACAGTTGGAGGACAAAATTGAACAGTGGGTTATTGAACAGAGAACCGCAGGTAGAAGCATCTCTACTGTCTCTATTCGACTCAAAGCAACAGTGATAGCACGCGACATGGAGATCAACGACTTTCGAGGAGGTCCCTCTTGGTGCTTCCGTTTTATGAAAAGGCGTAATCTCTCCATCCGCACAAGAACTACTATCTCGCAGCAACTGCCAAAGGATTTAATGCAACTTATAACCCGGTGCGCTTTATGTATGAAAATAAACCCGTTAACAGTCGATCATTGATATTGCGCCTTATAACCCGGTGCGCCTTATGGTCCGAAAAATATGGTACTCACAATTTGTTGTCTGTTAGTTATGATATCCATAATTCTTGAACAGAATGTGGGGTCTAGGCCCAGGTTTTTAAGGCTGAACACACACAGTTTGTAGGGGAATAGTGTACTGAAGACAAAATTACAAATCAGTAAATAACATTCTAACATGGGTAGCTAACAACTGAATCTGATCAGCAATAGAGTACCACATCTCTAGTAATCTTACAATGAATAGGAACTCTTGGTTGGGATTTTTTTTAGGCACTAACACACAAAAATACATATAAAACCGTACAAATTTCCTTTAAGCCTCACAAAAGCATAATCCAATAATGTTAAAAAACAGGTAGATTATAGATGACACAATATTATACAGAGACAATCCTTAATTAGTTATTTATTGTCATTTATATATGCCCCAGTTTTTTTAATAGAACCCAATTTCAGACAAATGCTAATCGGGGAAGCAATGGTCAATCTGAAATACAGATAAATATGAGTGTGCAACTATATGCTAACATATTCCATGTGCATACAGTGTATTTAATACACTACAATATCTCCACACACTTACAGTACATCAGATTTAAAACATAATCAGCAATGTTCAAAGCAAAATAAGATATGTCCATATGTACTCAATCATTCCCACGGTGTATTGTCAGGGAGCATAAGGGCACCAAAAACTCCCCTAAGGTTACAATAGGAAATAAATATAATAACAGACATAATAAATCACACAAAGAAGGGGTTGCCAACTTCCCAAAGTGAAATTTACTGACAAGACACAAAAAAATGTATTGACATTTACTGTCAATTATTTACTGACAGATCAAAAAGTTAGCCAAAAGGCTAATTTTCAGTGCAAATTTCAATATTTAACCTACAAACATGTAGCTATTGTGATTAGCAATGTGCTTAAGGTATAACAAAAGGTAAAAAAAAAACATATTTCTACTTTTACATGAAGGACAGGTGAATATAACCCAGCACAGAAGTCCCCTTACATCAGATTCGGCATGGTTTCCCTTTACAGTGTAAGAGGGACCCTGATGTAAGGGGGAACACTGTGTACTCTGATGATAGGAGAACTTTGAGTACTCTTATGTAAGGGGGATTGCTGCGGACTCTGGTGTAAAGCGAAATTATGATATAGGATGATCACTAGTTATCATTCCCTCTCCCCCTTTACACAAGAGTCCACAAAGCTGCCCTTTTACATTACAGTCCACAGAGCTCCCCTTTACATCCGACTCCAGAGTTCCTCTTTACAGCAAAGTGAACAAAGTTCTGCCTTACATCAGAGTCTGCAGAGTTCCTCTTTACATCAGAGTCCACAGAGTTCCCACTTACAGCGTCAAAGGGAGCTCTGATGTAAAGGGCAAAGCTGAGGAGCATGATGTAAGGGAATGCTGCAGACTGGTGTAAAGTGGAATTCTGAAGTAAGGTGGTCCCTGGTCGCCAGAGCCCCCAATTACATCAGAGTCTGCAGAATTGCCATTACATCAAAGTTTCCCTTTACATCAGGGTCCACTGAATTTCCCCTTTGCACTGTGAGGGGAAATCCTGCAGAATCTGATGTAAAGGGGAGCTCTAAGGATACTAATTTAAGGGGAAATGCTGGGAACTCTGATGTGGAGGAGGGAAACACTGGTGACCATAAACCACCTTCTGCAGGTGCCCAGCTGTGGTAAATAATATATTATGACCAGTATAGTGGTCAATACAGTGCCTTGAAAAAGTATTCATACCCCTTGAAATTTTCCACATTTTGTCATGTTACAACCAAAAACGTAAATGTATTTTATTGGTATTTTATGTGACAGACAAACAAAAAAGTGGCACATAATTGTGAAGTGGAAGAGAAATGAAAATGGTTTGCAAATTTTTTTACAAATAAAACTGTGAAAACTGTTGCGTGCATTTGTATTCAGCCCTTTACTCTGATACCCCTAACTAAAATCTAGTGGAACCAATTGCCTGTAGAAGTCACCTAATTAGTAAATAGAGTCCACCTGTGTATAATGTACCCTCAGTATAAATACAGCTGTTCTGTGAAGCCCTCAGAGGTTTGTTAGAGAACCTTCATGAACAAACAGCATCATGAAGGCCAAGGCACACACCAGAAGGGTCAGGGATAAAGTTGTGGAGAAGTTTAAAACAGGGTTAGGTTATGAAGGAATATCCCAAGCTTTGAACATCTCACGCAGCTCTGTTCAATCCATCATCCAAAAATGGAAAGAGTATGTCACAACTGCAAACTTACCAAGACATGGCTGTCCACCTAAACTGACAGGCCAGGCAAGGAGAGCAATAATCAGAGAAGCAGCCAAGAGGCCCATAGTAACTCTGGAGGAGCTGCAGAGATCCACAGCTCAGGTGGGAGAATATGTCCACTGGACAACAATTAGTCATGCACTCCACAAATCTGGACTTTATGGAAGAGTGGCAAGAAGAAAGCCATTATTGAAAGAAAACCATAAGTAGTCCTGTTTGCAGTTTGCGGAAGCCATGTGGGGGACACAGCAAATGTGGAAGAAGGTGCTCTGGTCAGATGAAACTGAAATGGAACTTTTTGGCCTAAAAGCAAAACGTGTGTTGCGTGTATGTATGACGGAAAACTAACACTGCACATTACCCTGAACACACCATCACGATTGTGAAACGTGGTGGTAGCAGCATCATGTTGTGGGGATGCTTTTCTGTAGCAGGGACTGGGAAGCTGGTCAGAGTTGATGGGAACATGGATGGAGCCAAATACAGGGCAATCTTAGAATATAACCTGTTAGAGTCTGCAAAAGACTTGAGATGGGCATGGAGGTTTACCTTTCCGCAGAACAACGACCCTAAATATACAGCCAGAGCTACAATGGAATTGTTTACATCAAAGCATATTTATGTTTTAGAATGGCCGAGTCAAAGTGCAGACCTAAATCCAATTGAGAATCTGTGGTAAGACTTGAAAATTGCTGTTCACGGATGCTCTCCATCCAATCTGACAGACTTTTAGCTATTTTGCAAAGAAGAATGGGCAAAAATGTCAGATGTGCAAAGCTGGTAGAGACATCCCCAAAAAGACTTGCAGCTGTAATTGCAGTGAAAGGTGGTTCTACAAAAATATTGACTCAGGGGGGCTGAATACAAATGCATGCCACGCTTTTCACATATTTATTTGTAAAAAAATTTGAAAACCATTTATCATTTTCCTTCCATTTCACAATTATGTGCCACTTTGTGTTGGTCTATCACATAAAATTCCAATAAAATACATTTACATTTTTGGCTGTAACATGATGAAATGTGGAAATTTCAAGGGGTATGAATACTTTTTCAAGGCACTGCAGGATGTGCCCCAGAAATTCATTTTCTAAAAACTTAGAAATCAAAATAAGCCTATGTGCTTAAAACATAATGTTTAGATCATGTATTAAAACTACAAAAATCATTACCTGGCTATCACCAGTACGATTCACTCAGAAGATGTCTTCCAGTGTCCCAAAAAGAGGGAGTGAGCTTTTACCCCTTAGCTCAGAAAGAGCGTGAGTATTTTGAAGCCACATACAGTAAAAGGAAACCTTGAGGGTTAATAACAGATATACCAAATGCTCAATGAAACACTCTGCAATCATTCCAAAAAAATATCCACTATATAAAGGGCACATCCATCCAAAGGCTTTCTTTACAACATCGATATCCCAATATGTTTTAATAATACCACAGCAACACAAAATGGCACCCTATATATAATAGGCATTACATTTCCCAAATAGGTCATGTGATCCCCAAAGGCCACGCAGGGCCACAGTAACTGGTGCCAAAATGGCCCACCATAACCTTATCTGCAGCTTAAAGGGGTTGTAAAGTCAGAAGGTTTTTTTCATCCTAATGCATTTTATGCATTAAGATAAAAAGCCTTCTGTGTGTAGCAGCCCCCGTCAGCCACCCTAACACTTACTTGAGCCCCATCTCTATCCATCAATGTCCACGAGCCCCTCAGTAGTCCGAGATTTTTCCTCCTGATTGGCTGAGATGCAGCAGCAGCGATATTGGCTCCCACTGCTGTTAGTCAAAGTTAGTTAGCCAATCAGGAGAGACGGTGTGCGGCGAGGAGGAAGGCTCGTGAGCAGTCCTGCTCTCGTGTATATATGGCTGTTTTCTATCAGAGGATCATTTCTCCTTACTGTCCTATATAATAGGCAGAGGTGGCTTTATCTGTGATCCCCTGAGGGATTGGTTTATTCATTCAGTTGCACACCTTCACAGTGCCTGCATAGACATAGTGAATGCTAGAGAGCACACTTTTCATCTCTGATCAATTTAATTGCGTTCTGTCTATGTCAGCGGATTGCTCTTTATACTGATTTTATACATATTTATGTTCCTTTTGGAGTATATCCTAGTTCTGGTCACTTCACGATAATATTGCTGACCGGGGCAATAATTTACTCTCCTCGTCTCTCACTGAAGTGGTGTCTATTATATCTGTTATGGGATCCTGAAGAAGCTCTCCTCCCTGGGCAAAACGCGTAGACCCAGCCTCAGATTGACCCACATCTGATGTTTAACTGGTTCTGTGAGATACACTATATGATATGATGTACTCCATATTATAGTTATTTGTTGTACTTCTTACATATTTTTTTGGTACTAATAAATACTAATTTTTAAGTGAGTTGTAATGTCTTTCTATGCCGGACACTATTGAAATCCCTCCTCAATCATCCCTTGTCTCCTATGGAGTAAGAGGGCGAATGTTCCCCACTTTTCTGTCACAAACGAGGGATAGTGTCTTAGCATATTGTACACAATAAGGTTTGAATCTCACCCCATTCCCCATTTACACTGGTGCCAAAATGGCCCAACATCCTGATTGGCTGAGATGCAACAGCAGCGATATTGGCTCCCACTGCTGTCAATCAAAGTTAGTTAGCCAATCAGGAGAGAGAGATGGGTTGGGGCCAAACCACAGCTCCCTGTCTGAATGGACACACAGAGCTGAAGCTCGGCTCAGGTGCCCCCATAGCAAGCTGGCCCCTGGGGAGGGGGGGCGGTAGCAGCGAAGGGCGACCATAGAAGAGAAGGATCTGGGCCACTCTGTGAAAATCCACTGCAAAAAGCAGGTACGTTTAACATGTTTGTTATATAAAAAAAACACAAGACTTTACAAGTTTACAACTACTTTAATAAAGGAAGTGAGCATTTTTGCTTAGAGGGGGAAGTACTGCCTGTAGGCAGGGGATTTTTTTGCTCCCCTTACTCCTGCACTCTGTGCATTACATAACCCTGACCCCTGCACTTTCTTCATTTTGTACAGTACTTCTGACTCCTTCATTCTGCATATTACACACACCTGACTGCATTTTTGCATTACATACCCCAAACTCAGCACTCTGCATTATAAAGTTATGGCTACTGCACTATGTGTGTTGTATACTCCTGAACCGTGCACTCTGTGTGCTAATTATTCCTGACCCCAACCTTCTACATTATTTATTCATAAACCTGACTCTGACTGCAGTCCTTTGTGCAATGCAGACCCCTGAGCACTGCACTCTGTTATTGATAGACTCCTGTACTCCTGTACTGCTGTATACACACTATATTGTACTTCTGACCAAGGTGTTCGTTGTCTCAACAGTTGCTGGTTGTTAAGTTGTCCCTGATTATTTTAGTTACATTTTTTGATTAAGTTAGGCTCAGACAAAGTGTTAGCTTTTTGTCTTTTTTCACCATGCACAAATTAAAAAAAATTATTGTGCTGAGTTTTATTCATGTCCGTTAGACTCTTGCTTGTGGCCAAAGCATCATTTTTTTTTTTTAATTTCCAAAACATTTTATTGAAATTTAAAAATAAAGACATGGATAACAAGTTATCATACAGCGTTTGTTAACAACAACATTACAATGTTTCGATAAGGAACAACATGAGGAGATACACAAAAATGAATACAATGACTGTTACAATTAGAGAGAAAAGGTTAAATCTCAGTTGCAGCCTGGGGATTGCTCTGGAGTGACGCCTCTCCTCCAGAGACACCCCTTGGGTACACGCTGTGCTCCGAAGGAAGGGGGCCACACCCAGTCATATGGCCAAAGCATATTTTATGGGTACAAAGGAGGCTTGGGTTTTATTTAGCCATACCCCAATAGTACCGCAATTCGGAAACACCCACTGGCACATTATGCACACAGCACTACTACTCTCCTTGGGGTGCCCAAAGATGCCTCCGAGAATATTTCAGTGCCAGCGATGTGCCTGCCATTACATATAGTGGAGCAGAGCAATATGATATGTAAACTTATAAAATTGTCTTTATTAGCTATGTTGCTTCATTGTACATGTATGGGCTCTAGAAGTGTCCTCAGTAGGGATGATCGAACTTTTGAAAAGTTCGGTTCGACCAGAACACCCGAACTTCACGAAAGTTCGGTTCGGATTTCAGAACCCCATTGAAATCAATGGGACCCGAACTTCGGTAATCAAAAAACACCATTTTGAAGCCCCAAAACCCAATAAATGCCCCTAAAAAGTGCCTAGGGTTCTGGGTCATGCCCCATTAACTATTAATCACACAAAAAAAAGTTCTTAAAAATTGTCATTTTTGATAAAAAAAGCCAATGATTGAAAAATTAAAAAAAAAAAAAAAAAAAAGAGATTTTTTGATTTTTACTTTGGATTTCAGATCTGGGGGGTCTAAAGTGTACATGTGAAGTTTCAGGTCTGTAGCATGTCCAGAACCATAAAAAAAAAAAGATTGTTTGTATTAGAAAACTTTAAGCACAGGAATATGGCTTCTCTGCTGTAACACCTTGCCGGTTTAATAGAAGGCATTTTTTTGGGTTCTTTGCAGTCAGGAAAAACATCTGAACTTGTGTATAGTGGTACTGTGCACAAGTTCTGATGTTTTGCCTGCCTCCAAAACCCCCCAAAAAATGCCAGCAAAAACACACCTGGGCATTTTTTTTTTTGACGCTAGCGGTTTTTTTTGGCATTTTTTGGGGTTCTTTTGAGGCAGGCAAAACATCTGAACTTGTGTATAGTGGTACTGTGCACAAGTTCTGATGTTTTGCCTGCCTCCAAAACCCCCCAAAAAATGCCAGCAAAAACACACCTGGGACGCTAGCGTTTTTTTGGCATTTTTTGGGGTTCTTTTGAGGCAGGCAAAACATCTGAACATGTGTATAGGGGGTATATATAGACATATATGTCTGAATATATACCCCTAGACATATATAGGTGTGATAGTAGCAGAAATAAATGCTTGCGCTAATGAAATCATTTACAGTAATATATTTCTGCTACTATCACACCTATATATGTCTAGGGGTATATATTCAGACATATATGCCTATATATACCCCCTATACACATGTTCAGATGTTTTGCCTGCCTCAAAAGAACCCCAAAAAATGCCAAAAAAAATGCTAGCGTCAAAAAAAAAATGCCCAGGTGTGTTTTTGCTGGCATTTTTTGGGGGGTTTTGGAGGCAGGCAAAACATCAGAACTTGTGCACAGTACCACTATACACAAGTTCAGATGTTTTGCCTGCCTCAAAAGAACCCCAAAAAATGCCAAAAAAAACGCTAGCGTCAAAAAAAAAATGCCCAGGTGTGTTTTTGCTGGCATTTTTTGGGGGGTTTTGGAGGCAGGCAAAACATCAGAACTTGTGCACAGTACCACTATACACAAGTTCAGATGTTTTTCCTGAATGCAAAGAACCCAAAAAAATGCCTTCTATTAAACCGGCAAGGTGTTACAGCAGAGAAGCCATATTCCTGTGCTTAAAGTTTTCTAATACAAACGATCTTTTTTTTATGGTTCTGGACATGCTACAGACCTGAAACTTCACATGTACACTTTTTAGACCCCCCAGATCTGAAATCCAAAGTAAAAATAAAAAAATCTCTTTTTTTTTTTTTATAATTTTTCAATCATTGGCTTTTTTATCAAAAATGACAATTTTTAAGAACTTTTTTTGTGTGATTTTGTGTCTGGGGGGTCTAAAAGGTGTACCTGTGAAGTTTCAGCTCTGTAGCATGTCCAGAACCCCAAAAAAAGATCATATAAGTGTAAAAGAGGGGTCCCACCATCCCTGCTCTACTGAAAAATGATCTTTTTTCTGGTTCTGGACATGCTACAGAGCTGAAACTTCACAGGTACACTTTTTAGACCCCCCAGACACTAAATCCAAAAAAAGTCATGCCTGCCTCCAAAAATGCCCGATAAATGCAAGAAAAAGCGCCGTAGAGAAGCCGTATACCTGTTCTAATAAAAATTATAAGAAAATGCTAATTTTTAGGGGGTTCTGGACATGCTACAGAGCTGAAACTTCACATGTACACTTTTTAGACACCCCAGATACTAAATCCAAAGTAAAAATCAAAAAATCTCTTTTTTTTTTTTATTTTTTTTTATAATTTTTCAATCATTGGCTTTTTTATCAAAAATGACAATTTTTAAGAACTTTTTTGTGTGATTTTGTGTCTGGGGGGTCTAAAAGGTGTACCTGTGAAGTTTCAGCTCTGTAGCATGTCCAGAACCATAAAAAAAAAGATCGTTTGTATATATAGGCATATATGTCTGAATATATACCCCTAGACATATATAGGTGTGATAGTAGCAGAAATATATTACTGTAAATGATTTCATTAGCGCAAGCATTTATTTCTGCTACTATCACACCTATATATGTCTAGGGGTATATATTCAGACATATATGTCTATATATACCCCCTATACACATGTTCAGATGTCATGTCTGACATCAAACATGTCCTCAAAAAAACACTGGCAGTGGCAGCCCCTGCAGCATAAAAAATGCTTGCTGGTGAGAAGCCACATACCTGTCCCGAAGCAACTCAGAGAAATGATCATTTCTCTATAGCGGTCACCCTGCTATGGAAGGGTTTTGTCACCCTGCCATAGCAGTCACTGTCAGTTAACCCTACACTACACTACGGTCCCCTGACACTTAACACTTTCCCTACAGAAACTAAATTTTTGAAGCTAACTTAAGTGTAAAGGAGCACTCTAACTACACTAGATATCCCTTTCCTCACACTAAAAATAGCTAAATGACACTTTTAAAGTAAAATTAACAGAACTGCTTCCACTCTCTTCCATGTCCAGTATAACAATGCTGGGAATATGGCGGGGGCGATCTTATATACTGGGGGGCGTATTCACTAATGATTGGTCTAGGGACCCCCTAGTCACTCCAATCACATTCCTAGCATTCTCCTGCCCCCTCAATTGGCTTTTGCTAATGGTTCTGGTCCAATCACGGGCTTTTAAAGCCCATTTCCTGAAGCATTGCATTTTGGGCGGTTCTGGTTGCCGAATTCCGAACTTTTTGGGCAAAAAGTTCTAAATTCGGCCGAACCTCGAACACCCAATGTTCGGGCCGAACCGATGGTGGACCCAAACCGTTCGATCATCCCTAGTCCTCAGTTCCCAGTATTAAATGTTCATAGTTTGATCATTACAATAGTGGAGCAGCAGGCACAGGATACACTGGCATATTTTCATACCTGTATATCACAATGACTATGCACAAGTGCATTGCTTCATAGCAGCCAACTATATACTGTATATATAACCCTATATATGGTTGCTTGTCTTACTGCATGCTTGCACTCTGTACCTCCAACTCCAAAGATGTGTACACCTCCAAATATGTTAAAACAAGTTGCATTAAAAGTCTGTCTAGAACTTGCTAAGCCCTGTCTTATGTATTCATATTTTGTTAAATCATTCTCATTTTCTACTGTGTTCTTTCACTTACGAGATAACATTTCAAAGCAGGGACATATAAGAGGTATCTTTAGATATAGTTTCAGCATAACTACAGTAACTGAAGCATGGGAACAAAAAATGCATTGCACGTTTGTAAGGATAAGTAGATTCAGCTTTATACATAACAATGAATATTCAATTTATATTGGACAAGAAATTGTCATCTGGGCAATGGTATTTTCTACCAAACCATATGGGGATCCCAACATCTATGTGCACTTTATTTTGAAAAAAATATTTTGTTTATTGAAGACAAGTTGCTGCACGTTTCAAAAAAAAAAAAATTATATGTCAGGGTTTGCAGAAATGTAATATTTCTTTCCAATATATACATGTGATCATTTAGGAAAAGAAAAATATGATGGGAATGGGTTATTGGGCTTGTAAGTATAGACAGTATAGATAATACTGATTGTTAATACACCATATTCAATTTGATGCTAGTAATGAGTCTTAACAGAGATGGCGTTTACTCAGATCTTTACAATGGCTTAAAATGGCAACATGAAATGCACAGAAGTAGCAGTAAAACACCAAAGGGACCAATAAGCTTCCAAAGCAAAACCAAAGAGAATTCCCAGCTTAACTCACCAGCCAATTTGCAACCAACCCAATTATCCTGTCTAACAGTTTGGGTTCCAAACAGGGGTTTAGTTAGCACACATTTGCAAATACATGTGTAATCTGCAGAGCCGCTTCAAGGCACTGCATTATTTCTGCAGTCCTAACTCTTTTAAATTCATGAGAGCCTCCAAAATTGGATGCACCTGTTTTTGACTTCTACACTATAAGGGTTCACCTGTCTCCCTCTTTTCTTTTCCAGTGGACACCCTGAGCTATACCAGAGTTTCTGGGCCAACTCTTCAGGACCCTTCGGGCCAAAGTTGACCACCACACCTGAAACCCTACACCATTCCAGAGGGAGTACCCATAAAGTACCCTCAGATAAATTCATCAAGCTAGACCCTTACAACAACTTCGAATCTAATCAGAGATAGCTGTTAACATTAAAATACACATTCAGACCTCAGGCCTCCCATCCTGAACATCTACTCTCCATCTTTACAGTCCACCATCCCTCTAATTGGCCTGTACTTGCTGAATGGCCAAAACTTTTTAGCTTTTTGGATCCCTCTTGAGACATTTTGTATAAATGGGGGAGTACACTGTGATCTTCCTATCCTTTCTTAATGTTACGTACATTTTCCTCCTCTCTTTTTGCACATGTGAACCCTAAATCCTGTAATTTACAATGCACATTCAAGAAGGTAAGTCCCATTTTGGGTATCACAAGTTAAAAATTGTTGCACCTTAAATGTTTTTGCTGTAGTTTTTCCACACACACACACCTTCTCAAACCTTTATTTTGTGTCAGGAACATTTTCGAGGGTGGGTCCTGTATAAAGCTCTTACAAGTATTAAAAACCTTCCTACCTACACTTTGTGTTTTTTTTACTTGCATAAGATGTGTTTTTTTCATGTGTTTTAAATATCTGCTTGGAGTCTAGCTTTAATAGGTTTAACATTTGTTCCATTTAATGGTCCTATGTTTAGCTCTGCCTTTTTCAGGGTGCCCAGGCAAAGTGCCTAAAAATTACCCCAAAATTGTATACAAGCCGGTGGGTGGATGAAACCTGCCTTTTAATTACACAAAGCCACAGATTTTCAGTGTACACTATTACAACCTTCTCGGTGCCAACCTCCTAAAGACCAATGGCATCATGAATTGATAAGCAGGATGTCCGTTCCCTGCATATCATCCTTGTTTGACTCTCCTTTTTCTCTCCCCATCAGCACTGGGGTCTTATTACCTAAGTTAAGGAGAAAAACTGAGGGAGAAGAGAAACATCGGAAAACTAGTCAGTACCAGTTTGCAAAAGTGTATTTGCTTTGGAAGAATAAATCACCTCTAATTTTGGATGTCCTATGTGTACTAATGTTTCTGCATTATGTAATGCTATTAAAATAGTTTTTACATTTTAGAATGGGGCGTCTTAAGACTTTCCATAATTTTGGAGGGTTCCTCAAGATTGTCCATAATTTTGAAGGATCCCTTGTCTGAAAAAAGGTTGAGAAACACTGGTTTAGCTCATTTATGCTATCTGCACTGTTTCAGGGAAAAGCTATGTTTTTTTTTTCTCTCTCTAGTTAGAAAACTTCTGTTAGTTATTATGTTCCAGAGGATTTTTTTATTCAGTGTGAATGTAAGTTAACTGGGTTAATGTAAATAATACAGTGGCTTAATTTGTTTGCAAAGTCTAAAGGTTTTTTACCTTCATGCATTGTATGCATTAAGGTAAAAAAACCTTCTGTGTGCCGTAGCTCCCCAGTCCACCCTCATACCTACCTGAGCCCTGTTGTGATCCAGCGATGTGCCCAAGATCCTTGTCTCTCCTGTTAATCTCCCTCCTCATTGGCTCCCGCTGCTGTCAATCACAGCCAGTGAGCAAATTAAGAGAGAGATGGGGTGGGGCCGAGCCGCAGCTCTGTGTGTCAATGGACATGTAGAGCAGTGGCTTGGGAGCAGGCCTGCTCAGGTGCCTTCATTGCAACTGCTTGTTCTAGGGGCACTTGGCAGGAGGGAAGGGCCAAGAGCGCTGGTGAGGGACCCGAGAAGAGGAGGATTGGGGCTGCTCTGTGCAAAATTATACCATGGTAAATATACCGTGTTTGTTATTTTAAAAAAAAATTACTTTACTATCACTTTAAAGTGCATTTTTATTGTGAGTGGCTTCGTTCTCAAAAAAAAAAAAAAAAAACAGAGAGGTTCTTTTGAGATATATTCTCAATGATGGCCTTTTATTTTTATTTTTAAAATATACATGTGGTCTATGTAAAGCACCATTTTTTTTCAGGAGCCCTGTGTTTAACTCAATAGAGGGAAGGTGGCCTGGTGATAAATTTGGAGAGATCATTACATGGGAACATATAAAGGAATAAGCACTAGCACTGTGAACAAGGACACATAACAAATTGTGTAATACATTTTTATTAGATTTATGATTTGGCATTTGTGATATATTACAGAATTTACATTTTTTTATGTTTTTATTTATTTTTTTTTTAAATGTGCACTTAACCTCCCTGGCGGTATGATTATGTCTGGAATTACATACCAAAAGCGGTACAATTCTTTTCACGGAAATTTGGCGTTATGTATTATAGGCCTACAATTCTTAGTAATTACTGACTTAAACCTGACCAAAACAAGACTCTAGTAGACATCCCAGATGTGATAAATTTGAAACACAAACGCATGAATTATAATCGAATCAATAATATTATTTTATTATTTAATATATAATATATATAATAAAATTATATTATTGATTAGATTATAATTCATGCATTATATATTATATATAGATATATGTGTGTGTGTGTATATATATATATATATATATATATATATACACACACACATATATATATATATATATATATATATAATATATAACGCATGAATTATAATTGAATCAATAATATAATTTTATATATATATATATATATATATATATATATATATATATATATATATATATGTGTGTGTGTCAAACAACAAAGGGACTTCCAGCGCTAACTGTGATATCTCTCACTCTCAGGAATGAATAAAGTCAAATTACCGTGTGGTGCTGCTGCTAATTAATGCTGATTCAGCATAAGTCAGTGAATGGGGGGGAGGGGCAGCAGCGCTATCCCACGGTACATAGTCTACAATGTAACTCAGGCAGGCTTGATGGAAAACCTTGAAAAGTTTATTTATAAAAATTATATATAGTGATGATGATTAAAACATAATAAAATGTATTCCAAACCAGATCTGTGGCGTTGCTGGGGGTCACAGGACCCATCCCATATATGCATATATATATATATATATATATATATATATAATATATAATATAAAGTGTGTTTTGTGCAACGTTTTTTTTTTTTTTTTAATTTCCCTCCCTAGTTCCGCTCCCATGCAGCATTGCTGCTGCAGGGAACGGAACTAGGAAGTGATCGTACCGATGGAGGGACGGAGGAGCGGCGGGGACTCTCGGCTGGCGGTCGCAGCAATGAGAGATCATCGCTGGATCGCCAGGATAAGGTAAGAGAAGCTCCGCTGCGCTCTCTGCAATCCACCCCGAGCGTGACTCGGGGTTACCGATCCTGCAATGAAAAATCAACCCCGAGTCACGCTCGGGATTACCGCTAAGGTGGTTAAGAAAAGAAGTTTAAAGCAATTGTGGATTTTTTGGGTTGTGCTGCACTTTGGTATATTTGTATGATATGTAATATGGGAACACATAACAGTGTAAATTTTATATTTCTCTTTTAAATCTCTTTTTATATTTCTCTTTTAAATGTTTGTATCTAAAGTGATGGTAGTGCAGAAGATTCTTGTAAATATTAACGTAAAAAATATAACTTTTTAGCCAAATCAGTTACCTAAATCATTTACTATTTATAAAACTTTTTATAGTTGATTAAACATATTCCAAAACATAAATTTCAGGCAATCAGCTAAGTATGTTACAGAAATACCTTTATGAAAACAGTCTTACCAGCTAAAATATTTGGCAAAGGAGTCCATGCCAAAAAGCATAGCCAGGTTGGATACCCTATTTTTAACTGCAGTCAAGCAATATAGTTTTGTCATAGTCCAACATCTCGCCTGCAGATTAGACAATGAATGAGTATCAGAGCACTGTGAAAGCAATCAATGCTGTATTGTTTTAAAAAAAAAAAATAATGAAAGAAAAAAAAAATTAAAAATAAGATTTCAGTTACCTATACTTACTGTATTAAAAATATGTGGTTTTTTTTTTGCATTTAAGATAGCTGACGTTTTTTTACTTCTGTATGAAATCCACTGTAAATTACATTATTAATTCTAGAACGAGTACTTCTTTACAGTTCTTACAGCCATTTGTAATATTTACACAGTGCCCTTCTATATTTTCAGTACTTTATTTTTTTTTTTAATTTAAAGAAAAAAATGTAACTCTTTTACGAAAAATGAACAATTACCCAGTTTAGCATATAATCAAATAAGCATTGAAAATAAAAAGTGCAAACCTAATGAAATTTAAAAAAGTAAGTATTTAGTAATAAAACTAAATTTGAAACTTGTACTGCTACATTAGACCAAAAATGAAAAAGTGCAACATTTTGGAGGTCAAACATTGGCCTACCCCATACCGTATAGAAGTCCAGATAGCACATAAGTGGGTACTTTTGAATTTCTGCACCACAGGGGGAATGCATTTCCACAAAGGGCAAGGAGGAACGTAAAGAGCGAGTCTCAACCTTTTTAATGACATAATGGTGATGGCATAATGGTGATGGTGTAGAAAGTAGTAGAAAAAAAAAGAACAAAGGTACAAACGTACATAAAACAGTAGTTTACAGTCTATCAGGAAGTCCTGAAATTAAAGCTAAGCTTTTTTCTTCTTTGTTGGAACTCAGCATCAGACTCTGGACATTCAATTTACAGATAGTTCCTAGAACTGTCTTTCATTCAACAAACATTTAAAAAAATATATGAAAAATACATGTTCTGTTTGTCTGGGAAGACAGAGTACAATGGGACATAGAAATCCAGACATTAGGAATGCAATGTTTAATGCATGTCGTCTACCTTACTTTACAAAAGTTAAATATTCAGAGAGTGTCTCTGAAGCAAATACTAATTTCTGCTGAATTTGTACCTGTTTCATCCAGACCTAGTTAGAAAACGCAGCTTATTGAATATTGATCAGAGGGATAAGAAGAAGTTTCAGAGTTCAGAGGGCTCTCTCTAGTGGAATTTAGGCATTTTTATTGCAAAACAAATCATGGAGCTACAAAGGAATGATTAGATGCAATTTATTGCATCTTTTGGACATTAGGAGTGATCTATGAAAACTCAAGCATTCCAAGTAAACAGCAAAATATTTTACATTGCTATCTGCCCGCAGTTGTGCGCAAATGCTTATTTTCATGGGAATGCAACAAACCATTAATTTAGGGAAAACGGTCACCTTGGTCAGTATCTTTCACAAGCAACATTTACCCTAAATACGGTATCTGCTTTCTGACCCAATTTTACTTGTTTTAAGGTGAAAAAAAGGTAATGTTAGCACCACAACATTGTTTCTTAGAGTCTAAAGTAAACAACTTAATTAGTAAGCAAATAAATAAATAGTGCTGCGCAAATAATTAAAATAATTTAAGCCTCCTAAGGGATATAAATATCTATATCCTACAATAAAATTCACACATAAAACTGATATAGGTCAGATAAAAAACGTGCAATAATGCTCAACATATAAAGGGCAAATGCGATAAGGTGCAAATATATAATAGCATAATTTATATGCAAAAAATGTAGAAATGTGCAAATATTGCAAAGAAAATCCAATAAGTCCACGTGAAAAGGTGCTGAAAACGTATAGTTCCAAAATAGTGAATTAGCCAACTATAGGTGGCTAGTGCTCCCAGTGATGAGTCACCAGAGTGTCACAGTGAACAGCAACCGTGCACCCCCTTGTGAGTGGGTGCTCACCTTAGAATATATACTTTGAAGCCTGTATAGATACAATCCTAATGATCATCCATCCGGATCCTTATGGTTCCTCTCATCCAGGATTACCCAGGTGGATTTAATCGTGTCACTCAGTGCAGTAATATGTAAATAGAGAAGCTCACAATAGTGCATGAGAGCTATTTAAACACCCTTGAAGCGCAGTACAACCCCCCCATATATTTAACACCTATAACATTTACCTTCCCGCATACCACTTGAGTGCAGAGAGACACTGTTTTTGATGATGTTGGCCAGATCTCCTACCAGCCACCAATTACTGCTTGACAAAATAACCAAGGACAGAGAAAGTGATATTTTACGTATAGAAAGCTGCAAAAAAAAAAAAAAAAACAGTAAGTGTTTATTTGTATGTGTATCTTCTGTTTTTTTTTTTTTTTTTTTTTATATCTATATTTGTATTTGTCTGTAAGGTTTGATCAAAAGTCCTTTTTCTCATACTTTGTATTTCTGTAAGTAAAAATTAGCAAAATTGCATATTGTATATAAGTACACAGACGTTTCTTAAAAAAAAAAAAAACTTGAGCATCCACACTGAATAAGGTCCAAGAGTCCTCTTAATCTTATATCCTTTAAAATGTACTATTTTAACCACTTGCTGACCGCCCACGCAGATTTACTTTGGCAAAGCGGTCTACGTGATTATGTGAAGTAAATAATCTGGTGTGCTAAATAATATAAGTGTCACTCTAAATGATCAAAACACACAGAGTGGCAAAGAAAAACTTAAGGTGCACTCCAACGAATGTAACCATATAATTACTAAACAATAAAACGTATGTGCTTTATCTTAATGGGTAAACCACTGATAATAATATACAATTATTAAATAAAATGTGCAATAATCCCAAAAAGGATGCGCAAAAGTCCCACATATGGTGCCTCAAATAAAAGTCCAAAACTCCAAATAATGAGAAAACAAATGTGAACAACTCCAGGTGATGAGATTAAATATGATATAATAGGTTCTCCAAATAAAACCACGTGTCAATTGCTTATATCTTGTGTCCCACCACCTTAGGGATTTACTTCTTACCAGAAGATAAAAGTTAAGGGCAGAAAAAAAAGCCAACTCAAGAGTATTGACGCCTTGTACTGTGAGAGGTAATACACTGTTCCCACACCTCGTGCAGGAGATATGTGAGGCCTCTTACCAGATGGATAAAAACCGAGGCTTGTGTCTGTCCCTTTAAAGGGGCTCCCTCCTCCCGTCACAATGGGTCAATTCCTGGGTTTAGTGCAGAGGATCCCTTGTAGCCTTTATGCTCCTTCCTGGTCTCCAATTTCTTCACACACTTGCTCCTGGTCGGCTGCTCCCTCCTAGTGCCAACGGACTGGCAGTCAGACAAACAGATGGGCGGTCAGATGGGGGGGCAGGCAGGAAGGCAGGCAGACAGGCGGGCCAGGGAGCGGGCGGGCGGCAGGGGGTTCAGGTGGCCGGCATCTCCAAAGCTGATTACGTGATTATGTGCACCCGGTTCCACTGTGATTAAACACAGCGGGAGCCAGACTGCGGGAGGAGCGGGCACGATCGCCGCCGACCTCCTGCGATCTTCACAGAAACTGACAGAAGAGCCGCCTGCCTGTGTAAACAAAGCAGACAGCTCTTCTGTCACACAGGCACAGAGAGACCATGCTAAGCTGAAACACAGATCTCTCTTTGCGTGCCACAGAGCCCTCCCCCCCAGAGTTAGTAAGCACAAATAGGCATACATTTAACCCTTTGATCACCCCAAGTATTAACCCCTTTCCTGCCAGTGTCATTTATACAGTAACAGTGCATATTATTTATTGTCACTCTTTTTTTGTTTATAGCGCAAAATCTAAAAAAACGCAGAGGTGATCAAATGCCACCAAAAGAGAGTTCTATTTGTGGGAAAAAAAGGACATCAATTGTATTTGGGTACATCATCTCACGGCCACAAAATTGTTAGTTAAAGTAACGCAGCGCCGAATCATTAAGGGGGTAAAGCCTTCCGGAGCTGAAGTGGTTAAAAGTAGTAAAGATCTGCCAAATGAAAATAAAAAGTTGCGCTGACTTTTTTTGTAGCATAAATGCATCTTGTACAAAGTCACATTTTATACCACATAAAATGCCAGTGCAACTTTTTATTTCCATTTATTTTAAACTGATGAAGTGAATTATTACACAAGATGTTTGCTCTTCCCTTATCTCCTTTTTGTTTTGCATTTCCTAGTTTTCAGCCTGCAGACATTTTAAAAATGTTCCCCTGCTGTTACTTCCACATTTTTTATGCTGAAAATTCTTCAAATGGTTTACTAAATAAGTATGACTTTGTGAAACTAGCAAAACTCGATTCCCTTTTAAACATCTAGGCTCTAGGAGTAAAGATTCACTTCAATTATCTAAGTATGTAAAAAGCAAATTATTGTTTATTTGTTTGTTTGTTTATTTATTCTACATCTGCATCAGCGTCCTGATCACCGCCATATGCCATACCAGCGCCCAGATCATCTGCATACCCCCACCATCATCCTGATTACTGCTATAATCCATACCAGCGCCCTGGTCACCATCATACCCCATGTCAGATAAGAGCAGAAGATCTCGGGAGCCGTACATCAGAACAAAACCTGCTGTGTGTAGACAAGTGGCAGCCTCAGCTTGGACTCCTGCCAGGCCATGCCCCCAATGCGTTTTACTCCACCCACTGCAGCTTACTCATGGGCATTTAGCATGGGCGGCTCCTTCCCAGCTAGCACTCACAGCAACAGGCAAAGGACTACACTTCCTAGCAGCCTGAGCAGCTCACATACATACCATGGGTTTACCATCATACCCCGTACCAGCTTCCTGATCACCGCCATATGCCATACCAGTATCCTGATCATGACATAGCCTATACTAGCGTCTTGATCCCCGCCATACCCCATACCAGTATCCTGATTATTGACATACTAGTGTCCTTATCACTGCCATACCAGTACCAGTGTCAACAGAGCTAGGGTCCCAAATTGTTTCAATTGTCCTGGTTCTCTAGGGCCTCCAAAAGTGTAAAAATGTTGTTCATTATTTGTGACAGCTATAAAGTTAATCAAAAAAATGAAAGAGACAGTGTAAAAATGTTTTTTTTTTTTTAATTAAATAAGTGATAAAATAAAAAATATTTTAAAGCGGTTCCGTCCGCCCATGCTCACACACAAATGTGAACACACGCGCCTGTCCTGTTCGCATATGTAAACGGTGATCACACCGCACATGTGACGTATTGTCACAGATGTCAGAGTGAGAGCAATAATTCTAGCTCCGGACATCCGGTGTAACCCCAAAATGGTAACCTGTAAAGGCTTTTAAATTCTCGCCTATGGGGATTTTTAGGTACCATAGTTTGGCATTGTTCCACAGACAGATGCAATTTTAGAGCATGACATGTTTTGTTTGTATTTACTCTGGTTGGTATCGTCTTTTATATTTTACCAAAAAGTTGGGTGTTATATTGTATTTGTGTGCATAATTTCATAAAAGTGTATTTTTCCCCAAAAATTTGCATTTGAAAAACAGCTGCCCAAATACTGTGTGACAAAAATATATGCAACACCCACTATTTGATTCTCTAGGGCCTCCACATAAAAAATCTATAATATTTGGGGGGCTAAGTAGTTGTCTAGCAAAAAAAATTGTTTTATACATGTAGGTGAGGAATGTCAGAATTGGTTCGTACTGGAAGTGGTTAAGGTGCTTCTTGGATGTTAGGCCCCTCTGTGTGGCTAGGCTGTAAAACTGCCTCACACATGCGGTATCCTTTTACTCGGGAAGAGTAGTAGAATGTGTTTTGGGGTGTAATTCTAAGTATGCTCATCCTGTGTATGAGCAATATTATTAAATTACCAACTTTGTGTAAAAAAAAAAAAAAATTACATTTGAAAAAATTAAGTCTTTAAAAGATTTCCCGTGCCTTTTAAAAATACCTTGGGGTTTTTACTCTCCAAAATTGAGTCACTTTGTGAGTGTTTATATTGTCCCAGTGCTCCAAGACCTCCAAAAATGTAAAAAGGTAGTAAGGAAATTAGATGCATAATTTATGTCCCTAGAAAGCCTAATGGTGCGCTTAGGATTTTGGGCCCCTCTGTGTGACTAGGCTGTGAAAAAGTCTCACACATGTGGTATTACCACACTCAGGAGAAGTAGCAGAATATGTTTCGGGGGGCATTTCTAAGTACACTATATTAACATAAGTATTGGGACGACTGCCTTTATACGCACATGAACTTTAATGGCATCCCAGTCTTAGTCCAGAGGGTTCAATATTGAGTTGGCCCGCCCTTTGAAGCCATAACAGCTTCATCTCTTCTAGGAAGGCTGTCTACAAGGTTTAGAAGTGTGTCTTTGGGAATGTTTGACCATTCTTCTCGCATTTGTGAGGATAGGCACTGATGTTGGAGAGAAGGCTTGGCTCGCAATCTGTGCTCTAATTCATCCCAAAGGTGTTCTGTGATGTTGAGGTGAATGAAGGAGGTGTCCCTTCGTTGCAGTTTTAGCAGTGGAATCTGCAGCTAGCAAACTTCTCCCATGACAGGAGTCTAGTGAAATTTAAGGAGGATTATTTTGGAGTTCATTGGATATATACTGGAGTTGGTGCATATCCTGGTATCGGATGTGCATGATTCTGATGTCCTGTATCCAATTTAGTTGACCCCCTATAACTTAAGGGGTCCACTCCATCCGGTAAGCCTTGAATACTCACAGTGTGTTCCTTCTTTTTGGTGGAGGTGTATAAAATTATCAAGTCTCACTACTATTGGTACCATCTACTCTTTGGATATTCATTGCCATCACTATGGACTTTATTTATAATTGATGGACTTATAACCACTTTTGCTTCACGATATATACTGTATATCTTTTTGGTTTGAAAATTATATATACACTATATATTTTTGTCTTGCACATAAGGTTTATTTTTGCACTAGTGTTTAGTGGAGCGTAATTTCATATTTAGCAATATTTATTTTCCCCAATGTTTAAATATACCCGTGGTCTACTAAAAGTTTCCACACTTTTTCTTATTAAAAATTGTTACATTTAAGTGTGGAAACTTTTTGAAGAACCCTCGTATATATCATAATTTGTCTAAGACTGTCTAGACTAAATAATATACGCTGGTGTGGGTTATTTATTTATTTTTTTGGCCTAAATGAAGAGAAGAAAGATTTTTTTTGCAACATTTTAAAATAAAAGCTAGTAAAAAAGTTATTTTTTTTAATTTTTGACATTTTTTTATTTATTTAGAAAAACAAAAGTGGTGATTAAATACCAACAAAAGAAAGTTCTATTTGTCTCAAAAAATTAGAAAAATGTAATTTGAGTACAAGGTTGCATGTCTGAGTAATTGTCACTGAATGTGTGACAGTGCTAAAAGTTGAAAATTGGCCTGGACAGAAGTGTCCGAATTTGAGGTGGTTAGGTACAACAAACTTAAAAGCCCTATCAACATAAAATGCATATAAATAAACACAAAAGAAATGAAACCCCCAAACTACCACCCATGAAACAAAAGCCCATTCTTTTTTAAATGAAGGCCTGAAGCAATAAAAAAAAAAAAGTTTGCTGTGGATTGGACAACAGCTGACACAACCACAAACAACCACAAAACAAAATGAAAGACAAAAAAACACAAATATTAAGAAAAAACAGCAAAGGGGTCGATTGCTCAAAAATAACTAGTAATCAGAAATAAATAACAGTTCCCTCCATGTGTGTTTTTTTTTTTAGATCTTCCTATGCATTCTCTAGAGCAAAATCCAATTCACTGACACTAGAAATAAACTGAACATACCTTCGTTCATTAAACAATCAGGGAACATTACCAACATTCAGATCCTGTATCCAAACCCATTTGACATCAATGGTAGATGAACATTTGTGATCAGTAATGCCCATTTTCTGGGCTAAATGGAAAGGGATTGTACAATGTAAAACAAAGGGCATGGGGAGCTGAAAACTGAACTGGGGGACATGTACCGAAACAAAACAAACTTTAAAAAACATATTGTTCAGCAAGTAGAGGCTATTTTCAAGTGGCTTAATGATGAACATTAAAAATACACAATTTCTCTGAATTACACGCTCAATGGATACCATAAAGCTATACTTTATAGAAGAATACAACTCTCAGAGACAGCATCAGTGACACTGTATTCTTGCATTGCATAAAGTGTATGTGCAGTAATTTATTTTAACTTCACATTATTCATTGACTTACATGCAGCAGCAACCCGATTGATTTATAACCCAACAAAAAAATTGCATTAGGTAGTTTTTTTTTTTTTGTGTAGCCATAATAGACTAGAAATGAGTGGTGAAAAGCAGAGTCAATACAGGTAGAATCTATGGGATGGTATATACTTGGAAGAAAAGCTAAGGCTATCAATGTCATACAAATCAACAAACAGTGGCAAAAGAAGTTCTATAGCACAGCTTATTAAGATCTTCTTTTCAGTAATACACTGTATTATGTACACAGTGTACAAAGTGTTATGGAAATGTGAACCCAGAGTGCACAAAAACAACTCCAAACCATTAACTCACATTGCAGAGCTGAGGCAGTTATGAACAAAAAAAAATCCAGAGTGCCATGTTTCAGAGAAAAAAGTGAACATATTTGAACAGTGGCTGTATAGCAAAACACGTAATCAGTTTAAATGAGGAAGGGAAAAAAAAGTGAATTTTTTTATTAGAAACAACAGTTAAAGTATGATATTTCAAGTACAGCAGCCATAACATTTTAGAGGCTCTGTACACATTATATAAGCATTAGCATTTGGTCACTATGGTAGAGGGAGAGATAAAGAATATTTTATTGTCCAAAAAGTCAGTTTATAATGTCACATTCAAGAGCCAGAAATATTTCATGAACATGCTGAACACCCTTTTCATGTATGCTAGGCAACAATGCAATATGGAGAGACTGGGCATGTTTTATCATGAAATAAAAGAAGAAAGAAAGCGGATTGCACCCAGAAATCAAAAAATTGCATCTTCTTTTGAGGAAAATATGTAATATATAAAAGGAAGAAAAAAATCGGACTGTACAGGCAAAACAGGGGGATACCCATAATTAAATAAAATACATTTTTCCCTTGAGGGAAATTGTTGTAACTCATGTAATAAGTACTATACGATTGTAGGTCTTTGCGGCCGACGTGTTTCACCAATTCCTTTCTTGGAGCTTCAAACCCATACAGTACCCATCTAAAATTGTGCACATGCAGAGAGTGTTCCCTGGGCAGGCGCTGGGACCATATTAGGGGACAACCATCTAATGTTGGTCATTTGCTATCCTCCCATATGTGTCCAGACAAATATACAGCCTGGTAGCCTATTGAGGGTCTTAGTAGTGGAAGAGCTCCCTCATAGGATCCTGTCCCCTCATAGATAGAAAGGCTGAGCAATGACCCCCCCACAGAGCCTCCCCCTGTGTCAATTGGGGTGGCTCAAGTTCAAAAGCTATATCGCCTCAATAACTGATACGCTAGTCCAGACATCCAATATCAAAGTCCTGTGGGTCCATATGGTAAGGCACTGCCGCAAGGTTGTCCCTAGTTTTACATCACAGTTATGGACACGCAATTATTTCTAAAGGATAGATCAGGCAAATTACAAATAAATGTAAATGCAAATAGAAAAATACTGTAAATAGAAAAATACTGTCATTTTTGGACACTGAATATGGCAAAATCATACAGCTCTGTACCACAACAAGTAAGCTTTTTTGACAGCCCACAATTTTGGATTAAACATGCATAATGCATTTGGACACTAAAGATTGAAAATACATACAGCTTTGCATCACAACCTTGAAGCATTTCATGATCAGCCACAATTTTTGAGGGATTAAGCAGGCATAATACATTTGGAAATAAAGAAAAAACTTGTCTTTTTAGGCATACTCAATGTAAATGAATAGAAATAAAAAATAGTGCCTTTTTTTGGACAAATGCATACAGCTTTGCATCACAACTTTGAAGCATTTTTAACCAGCCACAACTTTGGATTAAGCAGGCATATTACATCCAGAATGAAAAAGTGTATTTTGAGACATACTCAAGATTGAAAAAAGTATAATGCTTTACACCACAAGTTTAAAGCCTTTTTTGACAGGGCAAAATATCTAAGGGATTGAGCAGGCATAATACATTTGGAAATAAAAAATAGTGTCTTGTTTCTGACACTAAAGATTTTAAACATTTTTGACAGGCCACAATTTCTGAGAGACGGCAAATTGCATCAGTAAATAAAAAAAAGAGTGTCTTTTGTTTGGACTCTAAAAAAAGGAATGGCATACAGCTGTGCACTTGCTAGTAAAGGTTTTTTGACAGGCTACAACTTCTAAGGGACTGAGCAGGCATGATACATCTAGAAATGAAATAAGTGTCTTTTTTTTTGGGCACTCAAGATTGAAAAAACATACAGCCTTGCACCACAACCTTGAAGCCTTGATCAACAAGGCTGAAATTTACTAGGGAGAGAGTATGCAGATTGCATTCTGTAATATAAATCGGGTTCCTTCTTCATTGACAGGGAGACAAACTTTACAGATTAGTTGCAAAACGTTTAATACTTTTTAGAGTTCCACAATTTTTGTGAGAGCTCAAGCAGATTGCACATTACAACTTTTTGACAACACAGCTTTTGCCGTTTTGGACAGGCCACTATGTCTGAGGGAGAGGCCAGACAGATTTCATTTAACCACTTGCCGACCAGCCACAGTATATATACTGCGGTAGGTCGGCTCTGTTGGGAAAACAATGTACCTGTACGTCGTTTCGTGAAATAGTCAGGGGCGGCGTGTGCATCCACAACAGGGGGAGCGAATCAGCGGATCCAGAGGATGCAATGTCAGCCGGCCACCCGCGATCACTCCCCAGAGAGGTAGAATGGCGGTCTGCCAAAGTAAACAAGGCAGACCGCCAGGAATGAACACAGTGATCTCTGTGTTCATTCAGTGAGTCCACCCCCCACACAGTTAGAAAACATCCCCTAGGGACACACTTAACCCTTTGATCGCCGCTGGTGTTAACCCCTTCCCTGCCAGTGTCATTAGTACAGTAACAGTGCATATTTTTAGCACTAATTACTGTAATAATGTCACTGGTTCCCAAAAAAGTGTCAAACGTGTCAGTTAGGTGTCGCACTAAAAATCGCCGATCACCGCCATAACTAGTAAAAATAAATAAATAAACATGCCATAAAAATATCCCATTGTTTATAGACGCAGTAACTTTTGCGCAAACCAATCAATACACACTTACTGGGTTTTTTATTTTTTACCAAAAATATGTAGCAGAATACATATTGGCCTAAACTGATGAAGAATTCGATTTTTTTTATTTTTTAGATTTTTTTATTGGATATGTTTTATAGTAAAAAGTAAAAAAATATTTTTTTTTTCAAAATTGTGGGTCTGTTTTTGTTTCTAGCGCAAAAAAATAAAACCCACAGAGGTGATCAAATACCACGAAAAGAAAGCTCTATTTGTGGGAGACATCATAAAAATCCACAGTTTCTGTGTAAGGAAGCACACAGGAAGGCCACAAAATGCATATTCCCAAAAATTGGGCACCAAGCCAGAGTGTGCTCAAGCAGGCCCAAAAGATTGATACAAACAGCATGATGCAGCCTACATCAAAGCTGACAAATTTCACGACAGAGGAGTAAAACATTGTCTATTTTTAACCACTTAAGCCCTGGAAGATTTTACCCCCTTCCTGACCAGGGGGTATTTTGCGATTCGGCACTGCGTGACTTTAACGGACAATTGCGCGGTCGTGCGACGCTGTACCTAAACGAATGACGTCGCTTTCTTTTGGTGGTATTTGACCACCTGTGCGATTTTTTGAACATGCGCTATAAACAAAAAAAGAGCGTCAATTTTGCAAAAATAACAATATTTTTCACATTTTTTTATATGAAATTCCCCAAAAAAAATGTAAAAATCAAAATTTTTTAACATTTTCGGCCAATTTGTTTTATGCTACATATGTTTGGTAAAAAAAATCGCAAAAAGCGTATTTTGATTGGTTTGCGCAAAAGTTATCGCGTTTACTAACAAAGGGAAAGATTTTTGTAATTTTTGTTGTTTTTTTATTTAACGCGTAATGGCGGCGATCTGAAATTTTTTTTGCGGGACTGTAACATTGGGGCAGACAGATCGGACCCTTGACTGACATTTTTGACACTTTTGGGGTTACCAGGGACATTTCTACAGTAATCAGTGCTATACATATGCACTGTTACTGTAAAAATACACTGGTAGTGAAGGGGTTAACTTTATTTGAGAGGAAGGGGGTGTGTGTGTACCTAGGGGCATGCTTCTAACTGTGAATGGCTTGAAGTGTAGGAACAATGATTAACGGTCCTACATAGTAGAACCATATGAACACTGTTCCTACACAGGGGAGAATGACAGGCAGCTTGTTTACACTAGCCGCCTGCCTTTCTCCCGCTGTCACAGACGATCGTGAGTGAGCGGCGGACATCGGGTCTGCCGCTCACATGCGCGGGGGGGGGGTCCGTGACCGCGCAGGAGTGGGAGCGCGCCTCCGGCGGCGCGCGCTCGCTCCCCAGAGCCTCACAGGCTAGTGATGTACCGGTACGTCACTTTGCCTGTGAGGGGCTGACCGCTGCAGTATATGTACTTGCGGCGGTTGGCAAGTGGTTAATGATGATGCAGTGCAATTCAAGAAAAAATGGCCACACAGTTTTTTTCATAGCCAAAAAATGTTTCAGTTTTTTACCTTTATAAGAAAGCTGGTTAGTAAGATATTTTTAGTAAATAACATATTAAATATTGTACCCATACTAATGGTTAATGTTTTTCAGTAGCCAGAATGAAATATGTTTAGTGTAAATATCTACTAGTTATATTTTTTTTCTTTATACTATGAGATAATGCTTAGAATGTATGGAGCTACTGTATATAAATAGGTATATATTTATATAACTGACCTCATTACATTTTGATTCACTGATACATTTCACATCTCTTTTTCTTCTAAAACAAAACAACAAATGAATAACACTGCATTTTAATAATTTTTTTTATCATAACATTTGATTGACCATATGGGAAATCATATGTCTGGTTATATTTGCCAACCAAATCTTTACCTGATTACAGAAACATATGATTTAAGAGAAACAATAATATGACACATGTCAGATGGATTGTTTTCTATGAATTAACAGTATGGTACATTGAAACATCATATGGGCTTGGATGCTCATTATTAACAAAAATATCTATTTCTTTTAAGAACACTGTGACAGAACATCTTGTGTTATTATAGGTTTACCTCCAAGTTCAAAAACATTGGCAATCATTATAGACACTGACAGATGTGTGGACATTTTGAACAAAATTAATAAAATAAGTCCAAATAAAGGTTTTTGTAGCTATTGATCTAAACAAAATAAAAAAATAAAATAAAAAATCAATGAAATTTTTGTTATAAATGATGACATATAACAATAACATGTGAGCTATATTTGAAATATTTGTACTAATGATGTATGGAAGGAAGATGTGACTGTCAACTCTGCTAAAATTTCTCTGCAATTATAATATTTTCAGTTAACAATAATATAACAGTGGGGTTGGGGACATAGAAGGGAAGATGAAAGTAAAAGATGAAAAGGGAGGGACATAGAAGAATATTTTTTTTTTCATGCAAAATAGGGGAATTTAATGTACAAATATTATGATAAATAAATATCACATTATAAACGTGATTGCCTGACAATTTTAGATGTCTTCTTCTTTTTTTTAAAACTTGCACTGCTGTTCTTAATTTATTATTAGAGTCACTGCCCATTTACCATTCCCATACTTCCCTTTATGTTCTTATGGCATTTATAGTGTTTAGTGTGGGCTGCATAGTCTTTATTTAAGACACTTTTAGGCCGCATTCACACCTGCACAATCCAGGAATGCTCTAAAAACTTGCAAAAATCATGTCCAAAAGCAGCTAGCAAATGTGCATTTTGTCACACAGCAAATGTGCACCGCAAAGCGTGAAGCTCAAAGCTGGAAAAGATCCTGAAGCTTCTTTTGGTACACATGTCATTTTAATGGATGGGCTGCCCTATAGTGTTGTGGGAAAAATGCACATAAAATGCAAAAAATGCACAAAGCATATGCAAGAAATGCAACATGGAGGTGTGATTGGGGGTCTGTGGCTGCAAATGAAGCCAATATGTTTCATGAACATGTATAGAAACACATGTTTTTTTCTAAAATTAACATTACTTGTTAATGGAACCCCAAACATGACTAACAAACACATGTTTTGTCATGTGGTCAAAAAAAGGCACAGCTCAACACAACAGAAAAAGGTCCTGGAGCGTCTTTTAGCGTGTTTATTGCACCTAGTGCCACCCATTCAAATAAATGATTTATTTCTCCTGGTTGTTGGGACTTTTGAGGCACTTTCATAATTGAACATACAAAAAAAAAATATTTATAAAAGATATATGTATTTTATTACTACTGGGAAAAATAATTTTACAAAGAATACAAAAAACTGGGTGGGTGGAGGAAGTTACAACTCTACCATCGTTATCCTTCAGAGTTGGTTTATTCATAGTTGATCTTACCATGTATACATTGTGCTGTGTGAACATTTTCATGCATTTTTTTGTATTCTTTGTAAAACTATTTTAACACGTAGAAATAAAATACATATGTCTTTTTAAAAATATTTTTTTCTTGTATGTTCAACTACGAAAGTGTCTCAAAAGTCTCAACAACCAGGAGAAATAAATATTTTGTAGTCTGTTTGGGGATGTGGCACAGGCAGAGTCTAACCACTAGTATTTTGATAACCCATTCAAATAAATGGGCTGCACTATGCTGTTGCATGAAAAGCGTGCAAAAAATGCAACAAACACAATGTGGTGGTGTAAATGGGACCTTAATGTATGGAAAAAGAAACACAAACAATGATAGACAGGAGATATCATTTATGTTTAGGAGTTAGGAATTATTCAGAGTTTTTGGGTATTGGACAAGATGAGTTTCTATATAATGGAGTCCAAAATTGCATAAACGTCTGTCATTTGACCATCATTGAGCATATCATTCTTTCAGGACATCATACCACTTACAGCGCTCTGCATGTATTTAGATCTTAGAAACAGATCTATTTACCATTGATGGGTGAACCTGCTTGGACTTGATTCATAGAGGATTTGGGGCATCTGGTTCAAAGTTTGCAAACCTGAACCTGCAGCAAGTCCCATTGAAGTTTTGTGTCTGTGTGTCTTTGTGTAATGGGAGGAAGGAGAATTCTGTTGTTAAATTCTAGCCATTTTTTAGGTTAATAGGCAAACTATTGTCAAAACATAGCAAGGGAAGTTTGGAACTGCCATAGGGGACATAAAAGCATATAACAAAAAAAAAAAAAAAAAAAAACTTCACAAGGTCCTACTTGTGCAGCTTCAAGAGGAACACAACCTTAAATGCTAAGTTTACCTTTTCATTATAAATAGAAGCATTTTCTTATGTATTTTCAGCCCAAGCCATCCCCATGTGTTTATGTCACATTTACCTACTCCATGGCAGCCTTTAATCTGCACCCTCTGTTCAAAATTTCAAAAAAGGTAGTCTGAGCACTGACTTTCTGTAGCATTATGTGATCATCCAAGAAGGAAATTGTTCGACTCCAGTCGGGGAAAAGGGAAGAATTGGTGCTTACTAGAGGGAGAGGGAGCACTGGTACAATGTGCATGGGTGGAAGGCACTGGTATTCTGTGGTGGGAAAAGGGGGAGCAGATGCTCTGTGGAGAGTGAGAGGAGCACTAAAACTCTGTAAATGGAAGTGGGGCACTGATACTCTAGCTGAGCAGTAGATTCTTATAAGAGCATTCTATTTCTGTGAGATAAACACAGATAGCTCTCCTATCGCTTCCCAGCAGAGATGATAACACTCCCTATTGCTGGTTGGAGAGAGGAGAAAGCAATGGTTTGTCCAGTGCCAGGCTCTCTGCACAGACAGCAGCAGCAAAGGTAGAGTACCTGCATGCACACACTGCTAACCTGAGCCTGGAAGCACAGCAAAGGCAAACACAAAGCTGCACTAGCTCTGTGAGAGAGAGAGAGGGAGAGAGAAAGAAGAATGAGGTGATATCAGTGGGACACTGTTGGGATTCTATTAAAAATCCCAGGACAGTCCCATTGAATCCGGGACTGTTGGGAGGTATACATAGCTATACATAAACACTCTAACCTCCCCACTGACTGGTCTTGTGCAGCACTACAGCTGCACAGGCAATTGTATTACTATCTCTAAACTATCCTGCAGAAGCCAAAACTTCAGAGGCAGAAAATCAAGCTTGTCAATCATTAAATGACTTTCAGCCAGCTGCCAAGATATACTATAGTAACGGACCCCTCCTAAGAGATTCTGCAGCAGCTGCTCCTTTGCAAAAAAATGTCATGCAAAGCAATATTTTTTTCCTTACCTATTTTGGAATGGCAGCTTTTGGCATTGCCCTTTTTCTTCCTTAGCCTGGGTTCTTTCTGGGCTTCATGCTCCTCTATGGATTTATAGTTTGCAGAGGTGATGGGCTGCTCTGGGCAGACAAGGCTGGGGTTCTAATTGGGTGCTACTGCTGCTCAATGTAAGAGGTAGATAATTGCAGCCCCCCCCAGGCATAGCAGAATAGCCAGCAGCTTGAAATAGACCCTCAGGATGCAGGGGGACTGGGGATGCTTTAAAAACCAGATGAAACCTTTCCATACAGCATTGCATTGTTAGAAGGAACCCCAGAACAGCATCAATGAATTGAGTATTAATTATTATTATAGTGAGAACAGGGGTTAGAAAGGAGGAGGGATCCTGCAGGAACTGGCAGAGGGCGGGGTGCAGGAGTGCAGGATGCAGAGGCTCCTGCCTGCCTCTGCTCAAACCTTGTAGTACCCATGCTGGGACGGAGCTCACTCCACCTGGCCGAGAAGCAAATGAGCAACAAATCATAGAAGAGTCCTGTGGATTCTGAAACTGTTGGGAGTATGTAGTAGTCACAATAATGTTTGAGGGGACTATCCACTGGAATAGGCCACTACTTTACAAGATTTACCATGCAGCAAGCATTAGAAATTTTGCAGCTGAGGTCATGCTGCAAAAACATTGTGTGGCACCTTATACTGGCTACTTTATTGAAGCAATGAGATATGCCACATTGTTGAGCTGCCATACAGACTTTACCCTTTAGCAAAAAAAATAAAATTTGTGTCACCTTTAGAGTGTCAGAGCACTGGAAAAGGCCAGGAGAGGTGGTAGTTGATAGTAATGGTTTTTGGGATAGGTAACAGTTGAAATTTTAGTGTTCAGCAACAGCAGCAAAGGCTTTAAACCATGGCAATCTAAGATTGCATCAATTTAATGAAACTTAGCCTGTCCACACTGTCGAGGGCACACAGATTTGTCTCTCCTCAACAAATGCTCCTGCTCCAAAACCTCCTGCTGCACTAAAAGCCCTCTCAGACAGCTCATTGACTGAAGAGCAAGCCAGAAGCTCCAGGACATACTGTGCAGACTCTAGCAGTAGCCCAGGCCACACTCAATAGTCCATGAGATCCTCACTTCTGAGAGTGTACACATCAGCCCTGGACATAATGTAGTAACCAATTGTGGGGTCAAGGAGTTGAATGTGAATGCTCTCTGAATCCAGGCCCATCTGTTTAAAAAAAAAAAAAAAAAAACTTGAAAAATGGTTCTGAAGCAACCACAGTCACTGCTGCTTCTCTTTTCGTTGATCAGAAAATCAGAGGCTTGTTAGTCATCGAGAGGGATCCTTCCACCATCAGGAAATGCATCAATAAAGTTGTTATGCAGATCCTATTTAAAGTGCTGCAGGTTGGGCTCCCTCTAGAATAGCAGCAGCAAATTGATAATTTTAACATTGATTCAGGGAATTAATAGGGTGATCACCGAATAGTCCCTCTCTTTGATGGTCCAGAATCTTTGTGAAGTAATTTAACATGAAAAGATCTCATTCATCACAAAATGGTCTGCAGCAAAGGACTCTGAGTCCTCTGTGTCACTGAGGACAACACTGTTCCCAATAACTTCACTCTATCCACATACAAGACCTAGGGTTTCGGAGAGGTAAAATCTCCACCTTGAAGCTATCCCATTTTCTTCTCCTCACCATCAGCACCTGAACCCTCCTCCTCATTGAATTCCTCTGTTTTCTACTGCCTTTGCCTCCAAGGGATGAAGGCGGTAGGCAAAGGATCCTGCTAGTCCTGAAACAGTCACAAGTCCTTCTCTTCCTACTGCTTCTGAGCCCTCAGTGTCCAGTCTATCAGGACACACAGTGGGTGCTCCATGAAGAATATCAGAGGAATTGTATCACTAATCCATGTCATTTTGGTTGCCTTTTTAAAAGCCTATGACATTGTAAAAGAAGCTCCCAAAATAAAAATAAATCTAGATAAACGTAGGATAAAAGAGAATCAAAACGATAACAAAAAAGACTGCATGGTGGCCCAGCAGGTAAACAGCATCTACAGTAGCTGCTGACACACAAAAAGGTAGTCCTAAAAAGAACTGTTGGTCCCACCACACTGCAAGCCACAGTTATTTACCAGAAAAAGCACAGTATAGCACTGTAGAGGCAACAAACTCTTCCTACACAGACTGTCAAATACTCCCAAACACAAATGTCTCCTGTAAAACCCACCCACCTAGATTTTTTTTAATTTCCTGTTTCATATATTTTTTCATGTATACATATACAGTAATTCATATTTATTTCATGTTTTGTATATAAACCACTTCAGCTCCGGAAGGTTTTACCCCCTTAATGACCAGGCCATTTTTTGCGATTCGGCACTGCGTTACTTTAATGACAAATTTTGCGGTTGTGCAATGCTGTACCCTAATACAATTGATGTCCTTTTTTCCCACAAATAGAGCTTTCTTTTGGTGGTATTTGATCACCTCTGCGGTTTTTAGATTTTGCGCTATAAACAAAAAAAGAATGACAATTTTGAAAAAAACGTCATATTTTTTTACTTTCTGCTATAAAATATTCCCAATAAAAAAATTAAAAAAATCTAATTTTTTTTATTAGTTTAGGCCAATTTGTACTCTGCTACATATTTTTGGTAAAACAAATCCCAAAAAGCATATTTTAATTGAATTGCGCAAAAGTTATAGCGTTTACAAACTCATTTTTGGAATTTTTATTTATTTATTTTTATTAGTAATGGTGGCGATCATCTGTTTTTAGTGGGACTGCGACATTGCGGCAGACAGATTGGGCCCCTAACCAACATTTTTGACACTTTTTGGGGATTAGTGACATTAATACAGTAATCAGTGCTAAATAATATGCACTGTTACTGTATAAATTACACTGGCAGGGAAGGGGTTACCTGGGGGTGATCAAAGGGGTTAATGTATGCCTAACTGTGATTACTAACTGTGCGGGGGGAAGGTTCTGTGAGAGGCACAGAGAGATTGCGGTTTCAGCTTAGCTGAAACTGCTGATCTCTCCCTGCCTGTCTGACAGAAGAGCTGCCTGCTTTGTTTACATAAGCAGACGGGTCTTCTCTCGGTTTCTCCAACGATCGCGGGAGGGCAGCGGCAATTGCCGCCGCTCCTCCCGCGGCCCGCCTCCCGCTGTGTCTAATCACTACTAGTAGTACTACGTGATTTTGCGCAGCTATGCCGCCCTGCCGCAGTAATACTACAGTGGGTGGTCGGCAAGAGGTTAATGTTTCATACATGAGGGGTCTTCAAAAAGTTGCCGCACTTTTATATTTTCATTGGAAACAGTTAGGGCAGGAAGTGTAGTAATTAGTCATGTATGAGAGTGTAATGTGACTAGTCTGTCTGGCAAGCCAGCAGCCAGCTGCCCTGATGAAGATCAAAAGACTTATAAATTGCACCAAAGAGGAACAGCGTTCTGTCATACGCTTTTTGTGGGCAGAAGGTGTGCTGGGAGCACAAATTCATCCTCGCATGTGTGCTCAGTATGGGGATAAAGTTCTCTTTCATAGAGTTGTTTGTGAGTGTATTGAAATGTTCAAAAATGGCTGTACTAGTGTGACCACTCAAAAAAGGGAAGAAAATTTTCATGTAATGAGGATGTGAAGAGGTTTGTCAGTGGCTATGCGTTCAACCAAAAACATTCTTTGCTGATGACATTGAAAAGTTATTATGATGCTGGGAAAAAATGCATCGCAAAGGAAGGCGACTAATAGAGCGTCTGATTTTCTAAAGGACACATAAAAGTTTCAATAAGTCAGTAATGCAAAAAAATAGGGTATGTAAGGAATAAATATGTTTATATTTTAACTAAGGTATTGCTACCAGAGAAAGAAAATAAATATGACCAAATTGTATTAGCACTTTGTATGAGAATTACTAATATTAGTAGGTTTAAAGGTAATTTCAGAAACAGAAAACAGTAGTTATTGATTTCATCAATTAATTTACTTCTCACTGTCAAAATACAGCCATTAAAAGGTCTCACTCAGATGTTTTATACTGCTATATTGATTGTTTTTTAGGAAAAATATCAATAGTTTTGTATAGATCTGAAACACAAATGTTCCTTAATTATTGATAAGGAAATAGTTGCTCAGAGCAGGCGGATTCAAAGAAATTAAAAGTAACAGCATTTAAAACTTATCTAGAAGAAAACATATTTTTGGTAGGAGAAAGCAAACATCTCTTAGAGATGTTACCCGTCACTCTCTATAAGAAACTTTTCAATATCTTTAACTTGCAAACTGCTTGTTTTATCATGGCCATCTCTGTTTAACACATGTGAAACAAAGAAAAGGCATTTTGAAGACAAAAGATTAGCATAGTATAAACCTAAACAATACTACACAGGCAATTTAACATTTTTAAATAGTTAAAGTAGTAAAAATGTGTTAAACCCTATTTATAAATAAAGTATGAATGAATTTGGTTAGTACATCAAATGTGCTATGTACAGTTATAAGCCAAACTTTTGATTTTTCTTTTCAAGAAGTTGCAATGGTACCGTTTCCATAAAATCATATAAAATCTCAAGCCTCCATTAACAAAACACTATGTACTATTGGCAGAAACATTAAAAACTATTGGGAAAGAAACAATTTATTGTTGATTTTTACTTTCCCATGGAGAGCAAAATCAATTAATGAGTCTAGGCAGATAATTATCCACTATATTTTTAGACCGTAAAAAGATCGATAAAGTCAAATGTCTTATTTTATAATTCAACTTTCTATCCCCTAAATCCATTGTAGCATTTTTTTGACACTCAGAATTTAACAAAATGCAAATTTCAGCCTTTAAATTGACCTAGCTGAACAAGTTGTGCTACCAATACTGTTAACTATTATTGCTTAACTTAAAAAAATTAGACAGAATATATTTGATATTAGTATAAATAGCCACTAAAATATTTATAAATATATACAGTATATACATCAAAAAAGATTGTAGACCCAAGTGTTTCTTGATTTCATCCTATATATTTAGCTACGAAGTTAGAGGTTTTAAAAGTTTGATGCTGAAGTTGTTTTAGAGGTTCGGGCACTGGAGACTTGAAGAGTCAATTAGTTATGCCCAGACTAACGAACTGAATAAAAGGCTCTCTATCCATTAAATGCCGCTTCGCAATTGTCAATATTCTTAAAAAGTGTAATGATTTCTTATCAGTGCTTGAATGAACCGTAAAACTACCTTTTGGAATATTGACATTTCCAGAATTTTGAACACAATAAATTTAGTTGTTTATATGCAGTCTGACGGGTCATTATTTTTTATAGGTTCTTCACAACTGCAAGATAACTTGAATGAAACGTGTAAATACCTTGCTGAATATCACTCTAAAGAGGCCTAGCAAAACCCACAGTTTTAGTGATTTCTACGTATTTATCTTTATAACAAAATATACAGCAATAATAGGGCAAAGTAATAGCTGCACTATTTACATGAAATAATTAGGTACTGGTATTTGGTTTAACATCTTCTCTTTGTAATTAAACATATACTTTTACTATATATGTATGACTTTCTGTAGTTTTCCATCAGCAATTAACACTTTTGTGATCTGATTTTTAATCCAACTATTTTGTAAAAGGAGTAAGTACTCACTTCAAGACTTTAAACTGAGGCTGAGGAGATAATTCGGTGGGTGTTTTTAAATGCAATTTAACCTATAATGTTTTACCTTCTAAAGTGCCCTGGCTTTGGGTTCTGTGTGCAAATATTGACTTTCCGACATAGAAGTCAGAGCTTCTTAATACATCCCAAAATAGTTGTCCCTACTGGTCGAAGAGATAAAGACTAGGTGTGACAGAACCCCATCTAACAAGCTGCAGGCTGTCATTGCACTTAGGGCTGTTAAAGAGGTTCTCACATGATAACAGTTTATTGGCTTCCAATGCTGGCCCTCTTTTGAAAAAACACAAAAAAAAAAATGAATTGACTGTGTCTGGCTCCAAAACTTTTTATTCAAAGACCTAAAACAAGTATGCTGTAAATTAGTGCCAGAAAACTGTTATTCTCGATGCTTGCTCCTGTTCGGAAATTTAAAAAGAAGAGTTGGGCAAACGGTTCTGCCCGAGCATGAGTTCGGGTCGAACATTGGCTGTTCACATGTTCGACAAACACCCGAATTGCCAGGGCATTCAACCGTTTGTTCGGCCCACCGAATGACCACAATGCAATGTGACGCCGCACAGTGCATTGGAAGCCCTGATTGACTGAAGCAATGAAAGCTTTGCCCAATCAGGGAACAGAGCACTGTCGGAGCCATGATTGGAGAAAGTAATGATGACTATGCCCAATCATGGCTCATTGCTCTTAGTCCCACCCCACACTTTAAAAATATTCTCCCCATAGAGGCCATTCGGAATGTAATATTGGTGTGGAGAGAGATAGAACAAGGCTCTGTTCATTGCTACTAGCGAGTTAATGTGCTATAGTGTGCTATTGTAAATCTATTTTCAGTGTAGAATATCAATTTAGTGTGAATCTAGTGATAGTGCAGTGGGAGTGTAGTGCGAACGTTCATTTTTACTTTAGTGTCAGTTTATTTTGTCAGGGCGGGTTTCCTGCAATATATTTCAGCGCGTTACTTCATATTTAACGCAGTATATTTCAGTGCATTAGTGTACATTTATTGCAGTGTATTTCAGTGCATTACTGCACATTTACCGTAGTATTCAGTGCATTAGTGCATGTTTTACACAGTCAATCTCAGTGCATTACTGCACGTTTAACGCAGAATATTTCAGTGCTTTAGTGCACATTAGCACAGTATATTTCAGTGAGTTAGTGCACGTTTAACGCAGTATATATCAGCTCATTGGTGCACATTTAATGCAGTATATTTCAGTACATTAGAGCAGGTTTAATGAAGTATTATTCTGTGCATTACTGATCATTTAACATGGTATATTTCAGTGCGTTACTGCATATTTAACGCAGAATATTTCAGTGCATTACTGCACAATTAACACAGTATACTGTATTTCATGTGCGGTAATGCACGTTAACAAATTACATTTCAGTGTGTTAATGCACGTTTAACTCAGTATATATCAGAAAATTAGTGCACGTTAACGCAGTAAATTTCAGTGCGTTAGTGCACATTTAACACAGTATATATCAGCGCATTAGTACACATTAAATGCAGTATATTTCAGTGCATTAGAGCACATTTAACATGGTATATTTCAGTAGGTTACTGCACGTTTAACACAGTCTATTATATGTGCGTTAATGCACGTTAACGCAGTTTATTTCAGTGCATTAATGCACATTTAACGTAGTATATTTAAGCGCCTTGGTGCACATTTAATGCAGTTTATTTCAGTGCATTAGAGTATGTTTAAGCAGTATATTTCAGTGCATTACTGCGCATTTAACGCTGTATATTTCAGTGTCTTACTGCATGTTTAATGCAGAATATTTCAGTGCATTACTGCAAATTTAACGCAGCACATTTCAGTGTATAACTGCACATTTAACATAGTATATTTCAGTGCGTTAGTGCATATTTAATGCAGTGTATTTCAATGCATTACTGCACATTTAACGTGGTATATTTCAGTGCACCTTTAATGCAGTATATTTCAGTGTGTTAGTGTATGTTTAACGCAGTATATTTTAGGGCGTTACTGCGCATTTAACGCAGTATATTTCAGTGCGTTACTGCGTGTTAATGCAATATATTTCATTGCGTTAGTGCACGCTTAATGTAGTATATTTCAATGCGTTAGTGCATGTTTAACGCAATATATTTAGGTGCATTACTTCACTTTTAACGCATATATTTCAGCATGTTAGTGCACATTTACCCCAGTATATTTCAGTGTGTTACTGCAGGTTTAACGCAGGTTTAACGCAGAATATTTCATTGTGTTACTGCACATTTAACGCAGTATATTTCAGTGCGTTGGTACATGTTTACTGCAGTATATTGCATTATGTTAGTGCACGTTTAACGTAGTATATTTCAGCGCGTTAGTGAGCGTTTACCAAAATATTTTTTAGTGCATTGGTTTTACTGCAGTATATTGTAATGTGTAAGTGAAGTGTGTCTGTGTTGTGAGTACTCAAGTTAAAGTGCACTTTCCATCGATTAAAGTGCATCTACGTGCATATTTCCACATCTTTATTACATTTTGTTAATAAACAACTCCTCTCCCCATCAGGTCTGGGAGGCCAACAAGGAGAGGCAGACATTCCCATGGCACTGTGAGGGGGCCATCAGCGTATATGTTATTCTATCTAATATCTAATTCATTAGCTGTAAGTACTCCACTCAAGTACAACATTTTAATTACAGTGAAGAGATATTGCAGGATGTAGGCTGGAAGGTGGGAAAAACAAAGAAAAAAAATGTGGTGATATCCTATATTGCTGAAACTTCTGAGACCCAGTTACCTACACCTCTGGTCGGATCCCCTGGTTATTCGTATATACACAGGCTTGGATTCAATTTGGGGTCGGTCTTTGGCCACTTGATTTACCCTACAGGCTTGATACAACTTCATATGTGGTAAGAGGCAACTCTCACAGGTGTGAAATTGCTGGCTCCTGAGTGGTACACTGGATTTGTTTAGTGCACTTTGGCTAATCTATATCTATCCAGGGTAAGAGGCGAATTCAGCTGGTGGTGGTTCAGCACGATTACCTTTTTTTCAACGTTTTCTTCACTGTGTCATTATTTTTTTTTGTTTGGTAAGAGGCTACTCCAACCGATACACATTAATCACTTAAGGCATCAACCCTTAACCTCTCTGGTAGGGGTTATTCACCCTAAGTTCCCTATATTTTTGCATGATTTATTTATTTCATTTATTGTGGTGGAGGTCATATCACATCACAATTTTCATTTACCCACACCTTTGGTGATAGTCACAATTTGTTTGTTGGGTTTTACGCTATTGCGGTACTTTTTTTTGCTTTTCATGATCCCATGTCCACTGAGTTGATCGATCATAGAAGCTTGGATCTACTGTCAAGGTGACAAGTTTCCACGCAGCGAGACTGCCTTTTCCTTACCTTCATCTGGTAAGCACATACCCTTAAGGGAGTTTGGTCCTGGAATTTATCAATAATATTGTTTTGGACTTTTATGGACTTCACATCTCCATCTAATATTTAGCGCGACTTATATGTATAATAATAATAAGCGTATATGTTCACAGACTAAGGTAGACATGGTCCGCACTTATGCAGGGCATCATTTCTTCTGTTTGGTGATGTTGCCTGTGCTATCCAGCCGCAGCTTGCAGAAGAGGTGGTGTACTTTCTTACTAAACCATCCTCATCCTCTGTCACCCAAGCAGAGACAAGTGCGCAGTCCACTGCAGCTGCCAGAGTGGCTTATTTTGCCTCCTTACTAGCAATAAAACAGAGCTTGCGTTTACAAGAATTATCTAACAATCATAGAATTATATAATAAGGTGATCATGTGCAAAAATATGTAACAACAATAAAGTGCTAAAAATATTCATATAGGTGCAATAGTACTCCAAAATGTCCACAGGGTGTGTAAAAGTGCTTGAAGATAAAGACAGTGCTGGAGTGCTTCAAACCAATTAAGCGGTGTGGAGTGTTTCACTCCCCTCCTGAATCCCCACTCACCAGAAACAATGGGCCCTCAGCTATTTCAGTCTGGGGGTCAAAGAGGCTTGAAACTGATGAGATGAAACGTTAATTCACCTGTTCGATGCCAGATACCACTCTGTCACTGTGCATCACTTTGCAAAGGGTCTTTGGGGCTCAAAAAAAGTAGACAGCCAACATAGTGAAGTCCATTTAAGAAAGTAATTGTGCATAAAAGATATTACTCACAGGAAAATGCGTGCAAAAACAGCTTGTAAAAATAGACACAGCTTTTCCGGGAATGCCATCTAGTGTGCGTTCCACAGGGGACAGGAAGTGGTGTCAATGGTTCAGCGTAACCGGAAATAAGTCAACGCGTTTCACCCCACCTTCCTGGGAGTCATCAAAGGACATCACTTCCGGTACGCCAGCTTGGTATATTTATACAGTCCAGGGGTAGTCTCCCATTATCAAAAACATAGATCACTAGTGTATCAACTGAATAATTAAATAGCTAATATTATCCGTCACCTCCTGTTTACATTTTGCCTCCTTGTCCACAGCTACTCCTGCCATAGCCCTAGCATCAGGCATCTGAACACAGCGTCAGCCACTTGCTCCTTGACAATGCACAGCCATTACTTGATTCAGATGTTGGTTCTGAGGTTGAGGAAGGTAGGAACCTACAGAGAGGGGAGAACACTGGTAAACAACAAATTTGCAGTCATGCTCCCCCAGCTGCAGCGTATTGCCAAGTTGTCTGCAGTGATAATGAGGATTAAGGGGATGATGATGACGAGGTCACTGACACGACTTAGGTGCTGGACAGAGCAGAGGGGGAAAGTGAGGATGAGGAACAACCCCAAGGAGGCAGCCATCATGGAAGAGTAGAGAGCAGCCACTGTATTCCACCAGATTGTGGAGCTGTTATCTTCTGGCCCACTTCTTACAGCTCAGCTGTTTGGGCCTTTTTTCGCACGTGTGCAGCTGATTGCACTGTTGCAGTTTGCAAACTGTGCCTCAAGCAAATCAAGCATGGCAAAAACACTAGTCATTTGGGTACCACATGCTTGACATGCTTGGCACTTGGAAGCCACACAAAAAGGATGAAATTCTGCTCTTCCTTACTACACACCTTTCCGACCTACCCCCACTATACCTCATGACCTCTCAGCAGCCTCCACTGACAGGGATGATGGTATAGCGCAGGGTGTCCCAGGTCCTTGCAGCACATCTTCCAGTAGCACACTACCAGCTGTAGACTATAGCAGGCAAATTTCTCTGCCCCATCTGCTGCAGCAAAAAAAAAAAAAAAACAGTGACCGACACCCACATGCCCAGCATCTAAATTCAAGCTTCTCAAAGCTGCTGGCTTTACAACTTCTGCCTTTCCATCTGGTGGATTCTGCTCCCTTCTGTGAATTTTCAGAATGTGCTGTACCACAATGGCAGGTCACTATTTCCCAGTCCCAGTCACTATTTCTTTGCATGTAAGGCCATTCCAGCGCTCTACTATCACATGGAAGGTAATGTTGTTGCATCATTGGGCAAGGCAGTCAGCCGCAAGGTCCATGTTACTGCTGACACTTGGTCTAGCAAGCATAGTTAGGGACGATATATTTAGTTCACAGCAAACTGGGTAACTCTGCTTGCAACTCAAAAGTATGCAGGACAGGGCTCAGTACTGCAGCTTGTTGTGCAGCCATTTCTCCATACAGCTAGTGGTGATGATGCAAGATTTGTCAGCTTCACCCCCTCCTCCTCTTCCTCCTCCATGCCCTCCTCTGCTAAATTGTCCTATAAACCACAAGTACCCCCTTAGCATTCAAGGGGCTATACAATGAGTCAGGCTAAAAGGTGCCATGCAGTGCTTCAGCTGGTCTGTCTAGGGGACAGGGGTCACACCGGAGCAGAGATTCTTGCAGCTCTGCAGGGGCATGTCCAGAGGTGGTTCACACCATGCCCGTTGGAGCCGGGAATGGTGGTGCGCCATAATGGCACTAACCTCCTGTCCATCCTTAGACAATGGAAATTGACACATGTGCAATGCCTGGCACATGCTCTTAATTTGGTTGTGCAACATTTCTTAAAAAGGTACCCAGGGTTGGAAGATCTGCTAAAGCAGGCCAGAAGAGACTGTAGACATTTCAGGCGGTCGAACACAGACAGTGTTTGGTTGGCTTAAATTCAGCAGGTAGTCCATCTGCCCATAAACCGCCTAGTTTGTGACATACCCACTAGGTGAAACTCAACTTTGGCAAAGCTTCAGTGGCTGCACATGCAGTAGAGGGTCATCAATGAGTACCTATGTCCTGCACAACGACAGGCTCAGACTGACTCAGCTTCTTTTCCTCACTCCAATGGCTGCTAATAAAGGATGCATGCATTGTACTGTCTCCATTTGAGGAGGACACAAGGCTGGTGAGCTATGACAATGCATGCATCAGTGACACAATCCCTTTTCTCTTTTTGTTGGAGCAGACTCTGCATGGCATTATGGACAGTGTACTCGAGGCAGAGAAGTTGGAGGAAGAAGAGGACTTCCTTTCCTCTCAAGGCCTGCATTATTCAGACACCATTTTTGCCATGCCACAGAGCACACAAGAGGAGAGGGAGAAGAGGAGGAGGAGGAGGAGGAGGATTCTGGCAGTTTTGAAAGCATTGGTTTTCCATCCCCAGAACCCTTGGGAGTAGTATGTGGCTGGGTATAGGCAGTTCCAGATACTGTAATCCTTAGTGACCCTGAGGAGTCTGCTTCTTATGCCTCTGCAAACTTGCAGTGCATGGGCCTCCTTATTCCTAAAAGCCTGCGAAAGGACCCCAGAGGCATCAAGGAGAAGGATCACTATTGGTTGGCAACCCCCCTTGAATACCGCTACAAGGGGAAAGTCTTGAAACTCATCCCTTCCCCACAGAGGAAGCAGAAGATGAAATCTCTTGAGGGCATCTTAAAGAGGAGTTTATGTAACGCCTTTCCCAACTCTGGTAGGTTAAAGTCTGGTGGAAAAACTACGTTTTGAGGCTTCTGTTGGTCAAGAGAGGAGTGGTGGAGAAGGCAGACGCCTAAGTAATGCATTTCAAAGTTTTTTTAGTCCTTAGTGCCCAGTGCTGTCAGCTTCCATATCCCATCGGCAGCATCTGGATCATATAGAGAGAGATTATCTGGGGGTTAAAACAGACGTGGAGAGGTTTCCAGTTGACGATCTACTGAGTTACTGGGTCATGAAAATAGACTACTGGCCAGAACTTGCCTAGTATACAATTGAGCTTCTGGGCTGCCCTGCATCCAGCGTGCTTCTGAATGAGCATTTAGAGCTGCCAGAGGTTTTGTGACAAATAAGAGAGCATAGGAGGAGTAGTTAGCTGTTGCTAAAGAAAATGGACTTTTTCGGCACAGTAATCGACACTAATGTCATAAAAATAAATAATGTTTATTGATAAATCTTTAAAAAGTTTATAATTATATATACATCAAAAAATTACACATAGTTACAATAAAGCTAAAACAGATCATAGCATCACAGTTGTAGTAACGTGGACGTCCCTCAATCACCACTAAGTTAAGTTAATCCTATAAGAACCTTATACTTAGATATGGTCATCGTATACACGAGTATTGATCCAGTGTTGAGGGAGCCACTATGAAATATTAATCCTCTACATGTTTCGCGTTCAGATGTAACGCTTCTTCAGGAGAGTGTGATAATTTGAAACAATATATATATAAGATCTGAAGAAGATAAAGGAAAAGTGCATGAGTACCATACAACATATCCTAAATCTATACAATTTGACATCGGTCCTAAACAGGCAACCAACTTATCGTGTATATTATAACAGTACATGAGACAAACTGTTAGTTGCTTACCAATATATGGTGTATGAATGTAAATGACAACAGGTCACAATGTAGACCCAAATCAACCGATCTGTATGCAGCACTGGATAGGCAGGCACCCAAAGCTAGAAGTAAATAGAGGTGGGAGGGTATTTAATAAACAAAGTTTTTTGTCTGTTTTAGTGAATAAGAACACAAAAAACCATATGACTATATGCCATCCCACAAGGGTGGACAAATGTAACAATATTGTACTGGTAAGATTGTATCAGTGTAGAAATTCACAGGGACACAAACAACCCTTCAGGACTGTCTTACCTCGGATATAGTACTTGGCAAGGGATATATTCAGTTAGAGGGTAAGTAATCAACTTGGACCAGCAGTTTTTTATTATTATTATTAAATTCCGATAGCTTGGAGGCGTTGGAGGGTGGTAGCTTGTTACAGTCTATAGGAAAAATATATAATATGCTATATAGTATATATGCAATATATATATGTCACATAGTCCTAAAATTAGGAAAGTATTAAGCAGCAATTCAAGATATATTCTTTTTATGCATTTATATGGACATGATTGACAAATGTGCAGTAAATTTATATACCTGTACAGTGTCGAGTATGATTATTCTTATTATTATATATGTCTAAATTCATGTATCCTGAATTACCTATGTCTGAAATAGCAAAGGGTCTGTGTGTCTGAAAGGACATAGATTATTAAAGAGATATCAATTGCCTGATGTTTATTTGATCATGTATGTTATATTTATATATATAACCTTTCCGGTCGTGTGTTCATTATATTTGTTTTTTTGAAAAAATGTCTTTGTATGTTTTCCATATTGACTTCTATATATTATGTGTAGGGTACTTTGTCACTGTATCTATGTTTTTTGGATAGATTGGACTTATTTATATCTTTATCTCAGTTTAATTTGCAGCACTGATGGATATGCACCCTGGCTGCCAGTGTAGGGAGGTGCGGCTGAAAGCGCCGTCATCTCATGACTCCCGGGGACCGTTCACGGGGAATGACCGGTTCGGGGATATCTCTTCCTCTGGCTCCTTCTTTCTTCTCTTCTTTTCCCCTATCTCTCCTGTTACTTCTCTTTTTCCCCTGTTGCTTTTTCTTTTTCTTTTCTCCCCTTTTCTCCATGTCCCATTCCGCTTGGTTCCTGTGTATGATCTCGAGACTGCTGCGGTGACACCACCACATTTGTCTCTTCCGGTATGCGGAGAGACAGCGCCAATCTGGGGATGACCATCGGGGCGTATACCGCCAGTATCTCCTCCTACTTCCCAAACGTGTCTACCCTTCGGGTCCCGGACGGCATGCTCACGCATGCACAGTGGTGGAGACCGGGGGGGAGGCACCGTTCAGCCGGACTATGTGACGTCATTGCGCTTCTCGGCACGAAACGTCACATAGTTGGAGGATATTTAAACAGTCAGGCAGACTCTCCCGTTTGCCTGACTGACAACAGGGACACCACCAACCCTCTGCCTTACGGGATCTCGCTATACCACATACATACTATACACAAGGTAAGCTCAATACAAACCAGCCTAATGCAAGACTGCCACCTAGTGGCTAGACTTAGGGGATAGCATTATCCCTTGTCTATGCCTTACTATTATCATTACTTTACTAGGGAAACGATCCACCTTATTGAAGTGCTATTAATGTTAATATCCACTTGTCGCAGGTGCGGTGTCCCATATCGTGGATATCCCCGTGGGACCACAATAGAGAGACTAAAACTACAAATCTGGATGATTACCGATCATTCAAACACGTGCCCTCTAGGCTGGGGGTCAAGGGAATAATCATACTCGACACTGTACAGGTATATAAATTTACTGCACATTTGTCAATCATGTCCATATAAATGCATAAAAAGAATATATCTTGAATTGCTGCTTAATACTGTCCTAATTTTAGGACTATGTGACATATATATATTGCATATATACTATATAGCATATTATATATTTTTCCTATAGACTGTAACAAGCTACCACCCTCCAACGCCTCCAAGCTATCGGAATTTAATAATAATAATAAAAAACTGCTGGTCCAAATTGATTACTTACCCTCTAACTGAATATATCCCTTGCCAAGTACTATATCCGAGGTAAGACAGTCCTGAAGGGTTGTTTGTGTCCCTGTGAATTTCTACACTGATACAATCTTACCAGTACAATATTGTTACATTTGTCCACCCTTGTGGGATGGCATATAGTTATATGGTTTTTTGTGTTCTTATTCATTAAAACAGACAAAAAACTTTGTTTATTAAATACCCTCCCACCTCTATCTACTTCTAGCTTTGGGTGCCTGCCTATCCAGTGCTGCATACAAATCGGTTGATTTGGGTCTACATTGTGACCTGTTGTCATTTACATTCATACACCATATATTGGTAAGCAACTAACAGTTTGTCTCATGTACTGTTATAATATACACGATAAGATGGTTGCCTGTTTAGGACCGATGTCAAATTGTATAGATTTAGGATATGTTGTATGGTACTCATGCACTTTTCCTTTATCTTCTTCAGATCTTATATATATATTGTTTCAAATTATCACACTCTCCTGAAGAAGCGTTACATCTGAACGCGAAACATGTAGAGGATTAATATTTCATAGTGGCTCCCTCAACACCGGATCAATACTCGTGTATACGATGACCATATCTAAGTATAAGGTTCTTATAGGATTAACTTAACTTAGTGGTGATTGAGGGACGTCCACGTTACTACAACTGTGATGCTATGATCTGTTTTAGCTTTATTGTAACTATGTGTAATTTTTTGATGTATATATAATTATAAACTTTTTAAAGATTTATCAATAAACAGTATTTATTTTTATGACATTAGTGTCGATTACTGTGCCAAAAAAGTCCATTTTCTTTAGCAACAGCTAACTACTCCTCCTACGTTTAATTTAGAGGACGTGGCGCATTTATCTAGAGTGTCCACAAGGGCCATCTTGTGGTGACACTGTATCACCTCATTCAAATAAGAGAGCATGTCTGTCCATAGACTTTATAGACCGGCTGCCTTTTATCAAAATGAATCAGTCCTGGATTAGCAGCAGCTATCAAGCCCCTGATGCTGATGTCGCTGATAAACCTCTCTTAGCTTAGCTGGATCTGGAATCTCTGAAAGATTGTCTAGGCTGCCTAGCTTTGTGGGTGTTGATTTAATCAAAATTGTTTTTTTTTATGTGGGGTTCATGGGCACAATTAAAACACCCAAGGACAAAGTTTTCCACACCTTTTTCATAGGTGCATATCATTGCAGTTTTTGACAGCAAGGCAAATCTTGCTTTCATCAAGAGTACCTCTATAGGGTTACTGTGTGAAGGCACTAGCGTCACCAAAAGACCAATTTTTCTGCACCTGTTTGACAGGTGCATATCATTTAAATTTTTGACAGCAAGGCCAATTCTAGCTTTCATCAAGAGTACCTCTATATGGTTACAGATTGAAAGCACCACTAACACCTAAAGCCCAATTTTTCCACCCCTTTTACTTCTATCCAAGGTCCAAAAAATCTCTAATCTTGTTCCGAGACCACTAAATTGTGGCCTCATCATACAGGCTGGCTCCCCAAGCTGCTGTTTATAAAATAGGGAAAGCTTGAATGGAAAATGGTATTTTTTTTACAGATGTGCCACTTTAGAGGCAGACTATAGGGACTCCCCAGGCACCATATTTAAAGGAATTTTTATTGTTATTTCTTATTTTTATGGTTTCACTATAAGATACATGTCCCCCAGGGCAGTACCCGGACCCCCATAACCATTGTATGCCCAATTACTTGCATATAAGCTTTCAAAATGGGCACTTTTGGTTTTCCAGTTTGAGTTCCCTTTATGGGTTTCGTTATTTGGTTCCTAACATTTGTGATGTTCGAAAGTTCTGCATCAAAGCTAAAGGCTCAGCATGACAGCTAGGGAACATTTTCAAAGAAGAGGTTAGCACTTAGCAGTGGAAGGCCCCATACTTTAATCATCACAGAGTCATTTTAAACCGCACTATCTCACTACCTGTTTTTGAGCTAGACTCTACTTGAGTCTGGCATTTTGTAGCTAATAAGCTTTCAGGGATTTCTAAAAAGGTTCTGAAAACAATGTTAACATGTTTACTAAAGTATTTTTGTTAACATGTTTACTACAGTATTGTAGTGTTATCACTTTACTTTTTTAAAATTTGCATAACATAATGCTGCCCTTGAACAGAGTGGGGAATCTCCAGTCACGTAAGCAAAGGAACAGGGAAAGGGGGTTACATCATTGCCTAAATATAGCCACATGACCATATTCGGGCAATAATATCAATGATGTCACCATTATTTCCTCTGCTCACTTATATTGTTCTTGACAGCTTAGAGAGTTGTCATTTGGCAAGTGGGGTCATCCTGTTTGGTCATGGGGTTTTTTCTTTTGGTCGGCATTGGACTTGGGTCTACCTGATGGGACTTTTTTTTTAATTAAGAAAATTTGTATTTGTGTTTTATTTATACTTTGCATTTTTTTTGTGATTGAGTAGGGGTACTATGTATCCAATTATTGATTCACATGGGGTTTGGTATCTGGATGTCCCCATTTGTTATTGGGGCTTCCAGACTCTGATAAGCCCCTTGCCTGCAGACCCCCCAACAATATGGCCAGATTGTGAAGAAGAGGTCCTTGTTCTTATCAACATATGGCCAGGGAGATCCCTCCTGGTAAGGTGACCCCCAATGTTAAGAATATGTGTCCTGGTATGCTTAAGGCTGGGAACATGCTTGCCCCCTTTCCTGGCCTGCCAGGCTATATGCTCGAATAAGTCTGGTATGGATTTATGGGAGGACTCCACCCTTTTTTTCTTGATGCTTGTTTGAGGTTCCCCTTTAAAACTTTACCTGTTCCTCAAGGTTGGGAATAGAATTTCGGGGGGACCTCACGTCAATTCTTTTTTGTTTTCTTTGTATGGGGCCCCATTTAAATTCCTACCAAACCTAAAAATCCTAGTGTGAATTAGGGAGGCAACTCCATGCAATATTTTTTTTTTTGTGGAAGTTTTCAATTAACATCTATACCAGTCCCTCATCAAAGAGAAAGCTCTAGTATAGATGAATGGAATTCCTGGCTGTTTTGTTTTCAAACAGAATGTAGAGTCTGAGAGCTATCATTTATTTGCAATTTAGACACACGTTTTTCTTTGCAAATGTCAGTATTGCTGTAGTAGGTTGTATATATCACACAGATGTGTCACTTTAGGGCATGTTATTTAACCGCTTGCCGACTGCCTTTCCTAGAAGTATGGCGGCAAAGCGGCCTCGCTGTGCTGGATCACATATCTGATATGTGAACCAGCAATTCCGGGTAGTGGGCTTGTGCAGGCGCACATATGCCCCCCCCCTTGCTGTGCTGTGATTAGTGACCACTAGCACCTACTGATCAGCTCCTTCATTCAGGGTAAGGGAGCTCTGTGTTGTAAACAACACAGAGTTCAAAATAGTGACAGTTGAAGTGACAGGGGAAAAAACAGCAATGTCGCTTAGTAAAAGAACCAAAAAACACACACATTACACATAGTTAGGAACACATTTAACCCCTGATTGCCCTTAGATGTTAACCCCTCCCCAGTCAGTGTCATAAGTACAGTGACAGTGTACAGTATAAGCACTGATCACTGTATTAGTCCCCCTATTAATGTCAGTGTCAGTTAGTCCGTTAGTATAACCCAAGCCAGTATCAGCTAGTATCAGATTGCCCGCCATACTATTACAGTCCCCCTATAAGTTGCTGATCACCGCCATTACTAGTGTAAAAAAAAATAAAAATTCCAATTTACATACCAGTCGCTATAACATTCACGCAAACCAAATAATATACACTAATTTTCAATTTTCCAAAAGAAATGTAGCAGAATACATTTTGGCCTAAATTCATGAAATGATCAGGAGTGCTCTTCAGCGACTCACATTACATTTGTTCAGGTAGGATTCTAAACACAAGTTAATATTCTTCCGATACATTATCCTGATGTTTGAGAGGGAACAGGAATCTCTTTATAATTCATCAACCCTTGAAGAGAATGACAGAGCGAGATGTATGGAAGGTGTGTTGTTTCTTCCCCCTCTTTTTTGGGGGGGGGTTTATAATAGGAGGTGTTATTAGTAATTCTATGTTTTATGTATTAGCCGGGGAATGCCCAAAGGTTAAGTTTTGTACCTACACATCTCAATTTTTCAATAAAAAGAAATTTTCAGAAAATACATTTTCAGGAAAAAATACGTTTTTGGATATTTTTTTGGGCAGAAAATAAAAAAATATTAAGTTTTTCCTAAATTTTTCAGTTTTTTTTTGTTTATAAAAAAAAATAAAAAAACCCAGTGGTGATCAAATACCACCAAAAGATAGTTTTATTTGTGCAAAAAAAAAAGGACATAAGTTGAATTTGCGTACAGTGTTGCGACTAGTCACTGGTATTGCTTGTAGGTTCCCTGCAGCTGATCTTTCTGATTTACTATGCCTTGTTCTGCATTGTGTTTTTGTCAGGAAAATGTAGCTCATTCCCATGCTTAAAGAAATGTGCATGCGTACAGAACAGACCACAGAACTGTGCACAGAATTAGGACTATGCGTGCTCTACACGAGACTGTGTGCATGCACGTATGCGTGAGCATTAGCATGCTGCATGTGCTTATGATTGTAACGTGCATGTTTGAATGGACGTTGACAGCCCTATAGGATGCAGGATCATTGCTGACTGGTCACCGCCTCCTTTTGTCTGTGATCTGATTACTTGAGTACATCCATATATTAAACTACTTGCTGACACTGGCTTTTTCTGACATTTGTTCTTTACAAGTAAAAATCTGTATTTTTTGCTAAAACTGGGCTTAGAACTTTAAAACATTATATATTTTTTTTTTAGCAAAGGCCCTAGAGAATAAAATGGGGCTGTCGTTGTAATATTTTATGTCACTCTATATTTGCATAGCGGTCTTTCAAATGCAATTAAAAAAAAAAAAATACACTTTAATGAATAAAAAAAACAGTACAGTTAGCTCAATGTTTTTGTATAATTTTAAAGATGATGTTATGCCGAGTAAATAGATACCTAACTAGTCATGCTCTAAAATTGCGCACACTTGTGGAATAGGGACAAATTATGGAACTCCATAGGTGACGCTTTAAAAAAAGAGTTATTGCTCTCACTCTAACAATTGGGATGATGCCTCACATGTGTGGTTTGAACATTGTTTACATATGCGGGCACGACTTACGTATGCGTTTGCTTCTGCGCGCGAGCGCGTAGGGATGGACGCTTGGAATTCTTTTTCATATATATATATTTTTTTTTAATTACCTTTCTTCCTATTACAAGGAATCAAACATCAGCATGACAAAAAGACCCCAGAACTCTAATTTACTTTTAAAAGCAAAAGAAAAAAAAATGACATGCCTGAGAACCGGAAGTGATGTCAGAGGTTGCTGTGGTCCTCCAAGGGCATAGAACCGAGTGATGGCCATCTTGCCTTCACTTGACTTCCTGCCCAGTGATCGGCCGTGCTGGATCATTTCCTGGCTTAACGGGCGGCTCCTGGAAGCGGCGGGAGGGGGGAAACCTCTCCCGCCACCTAAAAAAGGGATCCCGTGGCGAATCTGAAAAAAAAAGAAGATACCGGAGTTAACCCCAGTATTTAACGTCAAAATCATTACATATATTTACAGTTAGGACGTCAGGAAGTGGTCTGCTTGTTCCTGAACTCCTGTTAATGACTCTGGCTTGTGAAGCAACCTTGCCTCCTGCCCGCTGTTCTGGTACCTGTTCTCCTGCTGCCAGATTGTTGTCAACTAATGCCTCTATGACCAGGATCCAAGATCCTGCATCTGCCAGCTGAAAGCTAGCCTGCTGCGCTGTCTTCAGCTTTGCATCTGTTACAAGATCTCCCAACCCAGATCTCCTACAGCCACCCATGCCACTCTGTACCCTCTTATACCCTGTCATCAACCCCAGGGGAAACAAGAGGTGTAAGGGAAGCCCTCTTGTCAACTCAGTCTCAACCAGGTACGTGATAGTTTATATGTTGAAGGATGGCTTTGCTTCCTTAGGGTTCAAGTTGACTCCTGATGACTGAAGACCTCATAACTAGTGGGAGAATTTTCTATAAGCAGCAGGAAAGGTAGCGAAATGACAAATCCACAGAATTAAAGGGATTGTAAAGGAAGAAGGTTTTTCTTTATCTTAATGCATTCTATGCATTAAGATAAAAAAACCTTCTGTGTGCAGCACCCCCCCCCACCCCCCTAATACTTACCTAGGCCCATCTTTATCCAGCAATGTTGCAGGAGTTTCTCAGCTGCCTGGGACTCCCCTCCTCATTGGCTGAGACAGCAGCATGGTGCGATTTGATGTCAATCAAAGTCAGTCAGCCAATCAGGAGAGAGAAGGGGCGGGGCCGGGGCGGCTCTGTGTCTGAATGTAAACAGGGAACTGTGACTCGGCTTAGGTACCCCCATAGCAAGATACTTGGGGGCAGTGGGGGCAGTCAACAGGAGGGAGGGGGCAGGAGCACAGAAGAGGAAGACTCGGGCTGCTCTGTTCAAAACCAACTGCACAGAGCAGGTAAGTATAAGGTGTTTGTTATTTAAAAAAAAAAAACAAGACTTTACAATCACTTTAAGTGGAATCACAGAAATCCTTGTAATGCAGACCCTTGGGTACAGATTTATCTCACAATGAAGAAATTGAGCAACACAATAGTGATATCATCAAATCCCACTTTTTATCACATGAGACTATTCTTCCTCCAGCCCAAACTCTCTCCTCCATGTCTTTATGGATCTTGCTTTTGCACTGGTGCGCAGTCATGTTGGAACAGGAAGGGCCAAAACCAAAATGTTCCCACAAAATTGGGAGGATGAAATTGTTCAAAATTTCTTGCTATGCTGACGCCTTAAGGGTTCCTTTTACTGCAACTAAGGGGCCAAGCCCAACCCCTGGAAAACAACCCCACACCATAATCCCCCCTCCACCAAATGATTTGGACCAGTGCACAAAGCAATTTCCATAAAGACATGGATGAGTGAGTTTGGGGTGGAGGAACTTGACTGGCCTGCACAGATTCTTGACCTCAACCCGATAGAACACCTTTGGAATGAATTAGAGTGCAGACTGCGAGCAAGGCCTTTTCATCCAACATCAGTGCCTCAAACATTCCCATAGACACACTCCTAAACCTTGTGGACAGCCTTCCCATAAGGATTGAAGCTATTATAGCTGCAGGGTGGGCCGAATCAATATTAAACCCTACGGACTAAGACTGGGATGCCATTGAAGTTCATGTGTGTGTAAAGGCAGCTGTCCCAATACTTTTGGTAATATAGTGTATATCCATTAATGTTATACCCTTTGCTATTTCTGAAAATATGTATTCTTGTTGCATGTAAGTGATTGCATAACCAGTAATAGTATTACAAGTGAAACATGAAAAAATACTACCATACATTTCCTGTGCTTGCAACATATAAGCTATTTTTTGCTTTGGGGAGTTTCCATGAAAAATTTAATGTAATTTATTTTTGAAGTAAAAGTTAATAATTCTCTTTGCATGAAATATAAATGCTCCCATTAGACTTGCAGATTTCTTAGTGATATATCTGTACAAAATGATTTATTCTAATTTAATAATGGCATAGATTTTTGGGAGCTTGAGTATATACTTCTTCTCGTTAAAGCTGTAAAATATTTGTTGCCACTCAGGAATTCACCAGATCATTATTTTACAAAAGGAGAACCCATTTTGACAGATGAACTCCAGTCATTCTGAACAAATCACTGATACTCTATATAATAAGGCCTCCAAAGAGGTGAGCATGAACTTATTACTATGGCAACCCAAATCAAAACACTGTTTTAGTGAAGATTTCCCTGTTTTACAATGCAATGATGATTGTTTATGATACCACTGGAACCATATTCCACAAAGGTTCAAGAAATGAGCTGACAAGAGAACATTCTTTATAGACATTATTCAATTGCATATTCTCAAATTATCTATTATTGGACAAACACTGGAAATAGATTGCACAAAAGAACCAGAATGACTGACAAGCTGAAGTGTTGAATTATGGAAAATAAGTTTCATCATTGGCAAACCAAATTGTTATAGCCAGTTTAACAGGTTGATAAATATTCTAAGATATTTTTCAATCTGGGAGCAGTTTTAAAATCTTTTATACCAAATAGATTTTTAAATTCCTTCATGAAGTATGTGAACTTTATCTAAGGTCTAAACTTCACAATATAGTCAATGTTGCGCAAAGTTTGTCGTTTTTATTTTTTTTTAAGTCCAGATCAGTTTTTGGACTTTTTTGACTTGGCTAATATATGGGGAACTAGGAAAATAATTTTTAGGACAATATATAAATGAGCATAAACAAAATACTATATATTATTATATCTTCTATGCTCTGATACAGTTGATGAATTATTATAGTTGTGGAGGCACAAAAGGTTAATGAAAGTGTTACCATTATAAAATTAACTTCTGTGTCCTCCATTTCTACTGTGAGGTTGGCTATGTTGCCTTGCAGGGACCCCCTGGGGTCCCCAATGTAGCCACCCATGCATGCTACTGGTGAGGGCTACATTCTGACATGCAGATGTTTCAAAACCCTACATTCTAAACCACTGCTTTGCTTCTCCGCCCAGGGTTTTCATTGACAGCAACTACCAATGTATTACTGTGCCTTCTGCATAAACATAAGTCTGATGTGAACAGTACATGCTCCCCAACCAGAAGTTCGAGGAGGGGTCACTAAGAGGGACTGAGCATGGAGATTTTTAAACATGGAGCAATAGGTGTTTTAGGATAAACTGGAGAAGTACCTTACAGTTTCACTAACTTTGGTGAACCTAAAGGGAAAACTCAAAATGGCATTGAGGATTTAATACTAAACACTGTAAAATACATCAATTATCTTCATTGATGTATTTTACTGTGTTTTGTACTAATAAAAAATATTTTTTAGAACGTCAATTTTCAATATTAAAATTGACATTTTCTATCATATTTTATTTATTTGGTATCGCTTAGTCCCAATACCCTCCCCCCCCTCCCTCTGTGGACTTTCACTATATCTTTAGGAACAGATACCGCTCCTTCTTATATCATTACCTTCAAGCTTCCGAAACCTAGCTTTTTTGGAAGGATTTAATACTACTTTGACTTCTTTGTGCTCCATTGCTGCTTAGTTTACCTGTTGGAGCTCTTGAAAATCAAAAACTTTGATGTTCTCACAGCCTCCTTTTTTAATATACAAAATACAGAAATATTCTTTAGTGTGACTTGTGATAAAGTAGATTTTAAAATATTTGTGAAACACATCAAGGATCTAACATTATCCACTTGCAAGCATGTAACAACTTTCAAGAAATTTTTGATAGTTGAACATCATAGCAGTGGTTTGGACCACAATAGTAGTCTACAATGATAGGGTATCTGCAGTTTCAATGAGTACTTTGTTATTGTACCCAGTTTTGGAGTCTACATTTTGTATCTATTTTTATAGATGTACAATAAAAAACTAAAAAATACACTTCAACTTTGTAGTTACTGTACTGTATTTGACAACTGAAAAGTCCCTTGTACGTTTAATTTGCAATGAGGCATTTGTCTAATTTGGATGTGGTGTTTTTACATCTGGAACATTATAAATATTATTACTTAATAATCATCAGTTAGATAATATTTCAACAGTAAAAACAATGATAATAGGTGAACCTATCAAAGATTTCAACATTACAAATGTATACTATCATATTTGTATTGTATTTATGTTATCGTATGTATTAATCCACTTTATTTATTTATGCAATTGATTTTACTGATCTGCATAGTTCTTAATACACAATACAAATTATTATCTAATTTATCATAAATCTCGATTGATCACAATTATTATTCTGAAAACAAACACACAATATAATATATGAGCGAAGAACTTTATTGACTATACCTTTATTTTTTTATTTTTTTTCATACCAAAGATTTGTATACATTTGTCCTGATAAAGTAGCAATTTTAGGGTGTTGATGGTAAAGTATCAAGTGAAAAATTAAAACTTACCTTCTGATGAGAACACCTCAAAATTACTTCTTTCACATGAGCGCCTCTGCTGATCTCGCCTCCATTTTTCGAGACAAATGTCTTTCATTTCCTAAAAACCTACAGCCTAGACCAGGCATGTCCAAAGTCCGGCACGTGGGCCAAATGCGGCCCCCGGGCTGCTTTAATACGGCCCCCACAGGTCATTTGGAAAAATACATTGGTATCATTCATGACTTTTTTTGCTGCCATCATTAATCATCATCGGTGGGTTCATATAGCGCTTGTATGTGGTTAACCCTTGTGTGACTGATTAGGGAGCACGCATGCTCCGGATTGAGATGAATACATTGTAAAATCTCAGTTAACGTCAGTTGGTCTAAATCAGTTATCAATATATTTGAACACAACATGTATACTTATATGTGTACTTATATGTGTTATGTTCCTGTTCATATATTTTTTTTTACTTAAAAGTTGACAGACAAGCTTTATTACCAATAATATGTAATGTACTTTACAATGTTCCTGACATATTTCAACTTCCTGGATTTTTCTTTCATCTGGCCTTCAGATATGAAAGGCAGAGCGATTTAACATTCGTTTAGATTTGTCATCCATGTGATGAAAGCAAAAGTATGCCATTTGCAATAAACTTTGCATAAAATAGTTAGTTTGTATTTAATTTGAATTGTCCAAAGAATGTCAGGTAAAATGGTCGGCCCTCACTCATGTTCACTTCATCAAATCTGGCCCTCGTTGAAAAAAGTTTGGACACCCCTGGCCTAGACCTGTCACGGATGTTCAAATGTTTACTTTGTCAAAAGTATGCTGCCATGCCCTCATCTTCATCTTCAGCCCCTGGCTGTCAAAGTATGCAGAGATCAGTAACATGTGACTATAATAGGACCTTGGGTAGATGTTGAGGATCACCTAGTACAAAAGTTCATATTACAAGGTCTTTTTAAAACATTTATTGGTTAAGACAATCAAATATATCCAATGCATTTTGGGGGTAAGGCCTCTCCCTTCCCCAGGGCTGGAGCAGTGGATGTTATTAGAATCACGATGAGCTGCAATAGAATACCTATGTTAGGGCTTGATAAAGACTGTCATCTTAACAGCTCTATGAACTGCCGTTTGTCTTTGGGCTATATTGGGACAGGCTGAGATGTCTTTAAAGTTTATCTGTAACAACCTACCTTCACCTTATCTATGTTTTTCAAGATACAAGAGTGGGGGAAAACTTGGCCTCTGGGGACAAGCTGAAGCTCAGTTAAGTTCAGGAATAATTCACAAACTAGTTGTATGTGGAAACAGTTTCGGTAAGGGTTTTTTAATATTCCATTTGGAGTTCTAACACTGCACAGTTAACATGTTGATTGGCGTTGGGTTTAACTAGAGCTAAAGAGGAAAATGAATGCTAGAGATAGGAAACAGAATCATAATTACGTCTGTGTTGTTCCCTGCTCACTTAATAACTATGTTAGCAATGATCTCCAGGTGAACCATTGATCAACAAGCAGCATTAGCTTAGCCCCTGTCCGTTTTTGATGGAATGACTCAGTGTGGCAACTAAAACATAAAACAATCTTTAACACTCTATCTAAACTGAAATGTTGCAGCATAGTACTAGGATTAAATAGTAATTTGATTGTTCTTTTTTTTCTATTTTCTTTTTTTTTAGACGGATGAGAAGTTCAAGCGATGACAGATCTCCTATAAACTTGGTATTTTCGTTTGATATTTGTCTAAGCTGCAGTTTACTTGTTCAAATTCTGACAAGGTCAATTTATATACTTATCCTCTGGAGAAAATGAGAACCAATTCCAATAGTGTAGCAAGGAAAATGTGTAACTTGTCAGGGAGTCACTGAGATCTTTGGATACAAAGTGCTACAAGTCATTATTAAGTGTGATGCATTCCTATTAGATAATGTCAGTGACCCTGCTTTATGTTACTACCGTACTAAGTGCTATGTGCAGACCACTGAGATATGACAGAGACAGCTAAGAATGACTTGCAACCAATTCTTCAACATCAACCGTGTAAACAAGTGCATAAATGAATTGGCTTGTCCATGACTAGGACATTTAATCCTATTTAAGCTTTGCACAATTTCCATTAATGATCAACTTATATTGTTCTTATTGTTTATCGTGTTATTATTTTTTAACCATGCAGAAAAAATATCATCATTTCACACTATAAAATATTGTGTGAGCTAGGTTAGCAGGCATCTCTCTCTCTCTCTGTTCTCTTTGATTTATCCAGCAGTTGGACAATAAATGTAACTGGACCCTTCTGTTAAGGGAATGAGCAAAAATTTAGGTATTGAAGGTTAAAAATAATAAATAGAAAAATAATATATTATTACAATTATTTGTTGGTATTATTGTATAGATACATGTCTACTTTCCTCTCCAGCCTTGACTGCATTTTGATGATAACTATTTTAAGTGTTCATCTGCCCTAAAGTATTATATTTTTGTAATGTGTTTGAAACTGTGTACATCAGGTGTTATCAGTAATAAATAATACCTACTAGAAAGAAGATAATGAGGTAAAGGTGAGAAATGTGTAAAGCAATTAGCGTGAACCCAGAAATGACGCAGTTCACACCAATTTGCTCTGTATGGATATCTGTGAACTTCTGGTGCCTTACTCTAAAAAAGCTTTTGCCATTTCAAGTTTTGGGTAAGAAGCATGGTTCCTTTGATGATCTTTCATCCTCCTCAATGCCTTTTAATCCTTTTAGCTAATCAGGTGTAATATTGTTATCAGGAGCAACCATCAAATTAAACCATTGTAAGAGTATAGTGGTCATTATTTTTCACTATTTTCAGAGTGAACTTAAAGTGGGATGCTCTCCTACAGTACTATTTTGAGCCATCACCAATCGCAGGGATTTATGTTTACAGTGTTTATTGGTGGTGGTGTTCACCATCATCCTTAGATGATCCCAGCAAACAATTTCTACCTCCATGCTGCCAAACTTTGTCACTCTCATTAATACCCTGTCATCCAGTCCACGTTATCTTTTCTCCACTTTTAATTTTCTACTTTCTCCACCACCAACTCCTCCCAGTAACTCACTCACTGCTCATGAGATTGCCAATCACTTAAAAAACAAGATTGATGCAATTTGCATGGGGAACTCCAGTGTTCAGATATATATCCCACTTAGCATACCCTGTACAAAACCACCCTTAACTCTTTCCTCTTTTGACCTTGCTACTACCGAAGAGGTCACTAAGGTTTTCTCAAAAGCCTGCCTTACCACCTGTTTGCTGGATTCTGTTTCCTCATAACTACTACGGTCACCCTCTTCTTCTATCCTATGCTCCCTTACTCACATTTTCAATCTCTCCCTTTCTACTAGCACCAGGCCCTCCCCTCGAAAACATGCACTGATCACCCCTGTACTTAAAGAGTCCTCAGTGGACCCGTCCAGCCTGAACAACTTAAGATCCATATCCTTGCTCCTATTTACCTCTAAGCTTTTAGAACTCTTAGTCTACAACTGTCTGAGCTCCTACCTTACTGACAACAACCTTCTTGACCCCTTACAGCCTGACTTTCGCTTAATACACTCCACTGAAACTGCCCTACTAAAACTCACAAATGATTTACTAACTACTAAAACCAATGGCCACTACTCCATACTCATACTACTAGACCTCTCTGTGGCTTTTGATACTGTAGACCATCCCCTCCTCCTCAAAAAACTCGACTCTCTTGGCCTTCAAGACTGCTCTATTTTGGTTCTTCTACTTATTACAGTGCTCCTTCAGTGTTACCTATAACTCTGTCTTCTCCTCCCCACTTCCTCTTTCTGGTTCCTCAAGGTTCTGTCCTCAGACCCCTTCTCTTCCATCTACACCTTCTCCCCCGGTCACTTGATAAACTCCAACAGCTTCCAGTACCATTTCTGTGCTGATGAAACCCAAAACTATCTCTTTACTCCTCACCTCACTCCGTCAGTTTCCTCTCGCATTACTAACTTATTAACTGACATATCAGCATAGATGTCACACCACCTCCTCAAGCTCAATCTTTCTAAAACGGAGGTCATAATATTCCCTCCTGCTCGTGCTTCCTCCCCTGACTTCTCCATCAAGATCAAAAATACAACTATCAGTCCCTCTCCTCTTGCTAGGGTACTAGCTATAATCCTAGACTCTGACCTGTCCTTTCAGCCCCAATTCCAATCACTGTCCATACTTGTAGACTTCACCTCCGTAATATCTCCAAAATATGCCCCTTTGTAACTGATGAAACCACTAGGCACCTTGACTACTGTAACCCACCTCATATGCCTACCTCTTCCCAAGCTAACCCCTCTTTAGTCTGTACTGAATGCTGCTGCCAGACCCTTCTACTTTACTAACCGTTCACCGATTAGGGGTTTTTGCCACCCCTCTCTGCCAATTCCTTCACTGGCTTCCCATTGCCAAAAAAAAATTAAAAAATTCAAAACATATATAAAATTAAAACAATAACATTGCCATTTACAACTCTGCCCTAAGCTACATCATCACCAACTTGTCTCCAAATATAACCCTAACCATCCTCTCTGCTCCTCCCAAGGCCTCTGCTCTTTGGCTCCATTGTCTCCTTCTCCCATGTTTGTCTGCATGACTTCTCCAGAGCCTCTCCCATCCTCTGGAACTCCCTACCCCAATCTGTCCACTTTTAGGTGATCCATGAATACTCATTTCTTTAAGAATGCCTATCCTGCCTTCAGCTAATAACCAAATCTTTTTTTTCTCCCATCAGTTCATCCCTTTTGTTTCACCAGTCCCTCCCTATCAGATTGTAAGCTTCCAGAAGCAGGTCCTTCTTAACCCTCTTGTATTGAATCGGGGGGCTACACGAACCCAGCTTGTAAGGCCAATAATACACCTCAGAAAGTGCCGCCATGGTTAACAGAAGATAGACTTAGAGCTAAACTAGAGAAACTTAACATAAATAAATCCCCGGGACCGGATGGCTTGCACCCGAGGGTTCTTAATGAGCTCAGCCAGGTGATTGCCAGACCATTATTCTTGATCTTTAAGGATAGTTTACAGACGGGTATGGTGCCAGCTGATTGGAAAAAAGCCAACGTGGTACCAATATTTAAGAAGGGGCCGAGATATATCCCGGGTAACTATAGGCCGGTCAGCCTAACATCAGTAATCTGCAAAATTTTGGAGGGGATGTCAAGGGACCACATACAAGACTTTAGTATTGAAACTGGTATTATAAGTAGTAATCAGCATGGATTCATGAAAAATCGTTCTTGCCAAACCAATCTATTAACCTTCTACGATGAAGTGAGCAGCCACCTAGATAAAGGTAAGCCTGTGGATGTGGTGTATCTGGACTTTGCAAAGGCCTTTGACACCGTTCCCCACAAACGATTACTGTACAAACTAAGGAAGGTAGGTATGGACCATAAGGTGAGTACCTGGATAGAGAACTGGCTCCAGGGGAGAGTACAGAGGGTGGTGATTAATGGGGAGTACTCGGATTGGGCGGGTGTGGAAAGTGGGGTCCCCCAGGGTTCTGTCCTGGGACCAATCCTGTTTAATTTATTCATAAATGATCTAGAGGAGGGGATATCTAGTACAATCTCAGTATTTGCAGATGATACTAAATTAGGCATGCCAATATCTTCTATGCAGGATGTGGAAACCTTGCAAGCAGACCTGAAAAAAATAACGGGGTGGGCAACTACATGGCAGATGAGGTTTAATGTTGATAAATGTAAAGTAATGCACCTGGGTGCCAGAAACCAGAAAGCAAGCTACTCACTAGGGGGGGAACCTCTGGGTGAGTCTAGGATGGAAAAGGACTTGGGGGTACTGGTAGACAACAAGCTTGGCAGTGGCATGCAATGCCAAGCCGCCGCAAGCAAAGCCAACAGAATACTGGGATGTATAAAAAAGGGGATTCACTCCAGAAATAAAGAGATTATTCTCCCACTCTACAAGACTCTGGTCCGGCCACATCTGGAGTATGCTGTCTAGTTCTGGGCACCGGTCCTCAGGAAGGATGTGCTGGAACTGGAGAAAGTCCAGAGAAGGGCAACAAAAATAATTAGGGGAATGGAGGACATCAGCTATGAGGAAAGACTACAAGCACTGAACCTTTTCTCTCTGGAGAAAAGACGATTGAGGGGGGATATGATATCAATGTACAAATACTGTACTGGTGACCCGAGCATAAGGAACAAACTATTCAGAGAAAGGAGGTACAATAAGACACGTGGCCACTCACTAAAACTTGAGGAAAGGCGGTTTAACCTTAAAGTGCGTAAGGGGTTCTTCACTGTAAGAGCAGTAAGGATGTGGAATTCTCTTCCACAAGCAGTCGTATCAGCAGGGAGCATCGATAGTTTCAAAAAACTAGTAGATGGACACCTTAAAGACCACAACATACAGTGGTATACAATGTACGATTAAAAGCAAACACACACACGCATGCATAGGTTGAACTGGATGGACTGATGTCTTTTTTCAACCTTACTAACTATGTAACTATGTAACTATGTAACTATGTATTGTCTCCCTATATTGTAAATTGCTGCACAAACTGTTGGTGCTATTTAAACCGTGTAAAATAGTTATAAAAATATTCCTTCCACTGACACAAATTAAGGAGCATTATTCCCCCAACTAATACCAGCGATGGGGCATTATTCCTCCTCCTTCTGACCACGGGCACTATGTCATTTTTTTATTCCCACTGACCACTAAGCCTGGGGCATTGATTATTCCCACTGACACTGCAGCATTTTCTACCCCCATGACTACAGTTCAACCCCCTAAAGTCTGAAGGACAGAAAAAGGAACCTTTGTTTAGAAAGTCTAAAGGCCCAGCCCTATGTAAAGAAAATTAAGTAACAAAGACATATTTGTAGTCCATTAAGATGTGCTGCCTGGTGACAACCATGACTCCCTTCATAGATTCGTTGGAGTGAGTGAGCTTTCCACACTATGTCAGGAAGTTTATTAACCACTTGTCAACCATACTACGTATATACAGTATATATTGTGGTTTGCAATTGATTTACCGGGGTTATAGCTGGTATCTCCAGCCATAACCCCAGTACCATTTTTTTCTCCAGGTAGCTGGCTTTCTCATGAAACCACTCTGAGTAGCTCATAAGCCACTGGAACAATTTCTGAAGTGGCAGGAGGGAACGTCCCCTCCTCCTGCCACTCGCCGGTGTTTCTCAGGCTTACCCTTTCCATCAGTTTGCCCAAGAAATGATCCGATGGTGCGGCAGGCTGCACCCATGAGCAATATGGCCTTGAAGGACCAGGCCGACCTCATGACATCACAGGTAGGAAGAAAGTATATATTTTTTTAAAGCGAAAAGATCAATTTTTTTTATCTTTTGTTTCTAAAGGTAAAGAAGAGATTTTGGGTCTTTTTGACCCCAGATCTCTTCAAAAAGAGGACCTGTTGTCCTTCTTTCTTTTACAAGGGATATTTACATTCCTTGTTATAGTAATAAAAGTGATCAAAGAAAAATAATTACGGACAGTGTAAACAAAAAAAAAAGTGAAAAAAAAAAAATAATAAAAAAATGTAGAGTGTCCCCATCCCTCCGTGCTTGCACGCAGAAGCGAACGCATATGTAAGTTGCGCACACACATGTAAATGGTATTTGAACCACACATGTGAAGTATCGCTGCAAACATTAAAGTGAGAGCAATAATTCTAGAGATAGACCTTCTCTGTAACTCTAAACAGGTAACTTGTAAAGGCGTTTAAACGTCATGTTTAAGTACCATAGTTTGTTGGAATTCCATGACCATGCACAATTCTAAAGTGTGATTTGTTAGGTATCTATTTACTCAGCATAACACCATCTTTCACATTATACAAAAAATATGGGGTAGCTATTGTGTTTTTTTTTAATTCATTAAAATTTATTTTTCCCAAAAAATTTGTGTTTGTAAAACAGCTGCACAAATACTGTGTGACATTTAGAGTTCCAATAATTGTGATTTTATTCCCTAGGATCTCTGCATAAAAAAATATTTGGGGGTTATAAGTAATTTTCTAGCAAAATATACTGACTTAAACTTTTAAACAAAAGTGGCAGAAAAAGCCTGGTTGCAAAGATTGCAAAATGTTAAAAAAACTTGTTTAATGCTGCCATGTTTCCTTTTCTGAAAAAATGCAAACAATTACTGCGCCTAGGTAATGATTAGTATTAACCTGATGCTGCTGTTATCTTATTGAGAAATTCTCAATCACAGATGCAAACTAAAAAGTGACAGTGCTTTATAAAGTGGTATAAAAAAATGTAATACCTTTACAATCCTAAAGTGTCAATATCGTAAACCGCATTATATTAATATCATTATAAAGTTCTAAAAATATATTGTATCAACAGAGTGTTTCAACAAATATATCATGAAACAAAACTGTAACAAAAAGTGCTATAGTGCTCCAAAGATCCCCACCTGTAAAACAAATAAATCATTTGTGCTCACAGTCCAATATGTCATGAATGTTCGTATAAAAACCATGTGCAAAAATTGGTGTAAAAGATGACGTGCAAATATTGTATGTTACTCTTGTCTTCAAGTGCTGTCAACACACCAAGTGAATTGTCCTCCACCACTTCACCACTAATGTTCAAAATCACTCACCAGAATAAATGGCTAGTAATGTTAAAAAACAGCGAATGGCTTTTTCCCTTTAGGGCATAATCATCTGCAAGTTTCTTGCATTTTCAATCTAAAACAATCTTCCCCCACTCCCAATCAATGTTTCGGGCAAGGAAAAAACAATAAAGGAGAGAAAAATCTGCATAGCATAAATTCTTTTTAAAAATTGTTCCCACATTATTAAAAAGATAATGCACTCAGACCCTGCGAAGATGTTCAGTGACGAAACATCATTTTTAGTTTGCATGTTTCCTTTTCTGAATGAAACAATTGGTACAACATTAAAATTCAAGTTTAAGTATAATTCTTTATTTATTGTAATACTTAGAAAACATGTTCATCTTTTGTATTACATAGGGTGAGCTGGTAAATGTATTTGATGATCAAATTTGTACTTGAACAGTTTGCTGATTTGCTTGAAGCTCTTCCACAATAACTCAGAATTACTACACAGTGCCAAATAGTCACCTTGATGCGTTTCGTCGCAGTGGATGTGGTCACAGGGATAATTGGGACGAAACCCGTCAGAGTGACTATTTGGCACTGATGTTCCCGCTGCTGTGTGATTCTGGGTCGCCAGCAGAATTCCATGTGAGTGATATGTGATTTACATTTGTTTAGCACTGTTTTATGTTTTTTAAATAAAGGTACTGTACTATGATTGTATCCTCTTGCTCTGGCTCAGCTGCTTCATTCCTAGTTGGAAATACGGTGATTCAGCTGAGGTTTCTCTTCCATCTGACATCCTAAATGATCCCTTGGTCATGTACTTTTAAGGCATTGTAGCCACTGTAATGGTAGCCACATTATCTATAGAGTGTCCAATCTTTCTGGTGATGGTGGAGATTCATGAATGATATTTACTACTGCACCTTGAAATGATAGTCATCACAGTTAAGATCTTTGCTTCGGACACCCAATTGCTTGGACTTCTTTTTGAGCAAAATACATATTTATAGAGTGCGCATACTGTTTTTATTTCTGTATTATTTTACACTGGTTGGGTACACCACTAGTGTTAGCTGCATATTTCTAACACACAGAAATTTTATTATTGTATTTGGCATCAAAACAAATGGTGGGCAAAGTTTTACAGTTCATTTTCTTTAGGAACCAACAACAGCATAAATAGAAAATGTTGCCCCCTGCCAGAATTATGAAAAAAAAGGACCCCTTGCTTCTTGTGTGGAAACAGTGTTCCTCTCCCTCTTGAATCAGACTTTAAGTTTTAGGGGAGGGGGTTAAACTTCTGCAGAGAGACTGCTGCTTCCACACAGAAGCATGCTGGCAAGGGACAGACTACTACTCAGAATGTGCCTTCTTTCTAAAGAAAATCAACTGTAAGACTTTGTACATTTTTTCTTTTTATGCACCTGGAATGTATTTAGCTGATTTAAACTAAAAGTTGAGTTAGGCTTTAAGACAATGACCTTTTCAAAAAAGCTCCTGGCTTGTCAAAATCAAAGAGGTAAATTAATATAGCAATAATGAGTAATTATTCTCATGCAATGATAAAATTAATTTGTTCTAGAATTTTAATCAGCCCAAGTATAATCAGATATCAACCCATGGCCTATTGCAAAGAGTACTCAATATCATGTACTTGGATGGTAACTGCATCTGTTTTACTGGTTTCCCCAGTAAGGTTATTTAGTGAGCAAACATTGTTTTTTAAACACGCCTTTTTATTTACACTTTATATATTATTCATTCCATTGTATTTCAAAAGGTGATAATGCCTGATGCTCTAGTGACACTGAAATTTCAGCCGCTAGATATTTTGAAAAAGATGTTCAGTGGCCCTGGCTTAATTAAACATGCATGTGTATTTTCAAATGCAATCTTTTCTGCTTGTTGGTTTTTTGACAAACCTCCAAACAGGTCCAGGTGGAACTAAGCATGTAAACATGCTTGTTAATGCAATCTTAAAACACTCAAATTAGCACCTCCTGACAGTTAATATGTAAGCCATGGGATTGCTGTTATTGGCAATGATGCTTAACCATTCTCTATCCAATACTAGCTGCTAATTTGAGACAATGGAGCTAAGATGACCTATTTGGACAGTTTATTTTTTTTATGAATAAAGCTGGCAATACAATTATGTTTGGTTTGATGGTTAAATTTTGAAAATTAACTGCATTTTTGTGTCTGTTAAATAGAAAAAATGAAGGATAAGCAAGTGAGGGTTCTACTTAAAATCTGCTTTGCAGATGACTTGCCCAGTGCATCTCTGAGATCCTCTCCTTGCCATAAATATCTTTGGAAACCTACACATTCTAGTTGTGGGCTTTTATTTGGTTACATAACTTTTCCAGGAAAATATCTTCTACCAAGTTCTAACACACAATGTTTAATGTCAATAAAAAAAGCCTTGGGATATTTATTTTCTTTAAAATACCTGTGAGTACCCTGACCTTCATGATTATTTGAGAAAAGTGGAAAAATATAACTGGACCTAAAAGGGTTAACTCATTGGTAATATTGCTATCCTAAAATATTGATGTTGATGTATTTGATCTGGTTGCCAGGCAGGCAGCTTCTATACTCCCAGAGGATCTCCATGATCCTCTGGGCTTGTTTTGTAATGCAAAAAAAATAAAAAAAAATAATGGAAATTGAAGTGTCACACCACTGCCAAGAGGTCCAGATACAACTTTATTTTAATAAAAGTCAGGGGGACAATCCAAAAAATAACCCACGCCAGCTGTGGACAAGGTCTTGCAGTCACACTGAAAAAAAATAAAATTAAAGATCCAGTTAATTTCTAGTCTATTCACAGTGTTGTCAATCAAGCCCTAATGAAGGGGGCACTCTTGGACCCCCAAAATACATTGGATACTTTTTGGATTGTTCCCCTAACTTTTACTGGAATAAAGCTGTTTCTGGACCCTGTAGCTGTTTCTGTACCCTGTAGCAGTGATTTCGTGCTTTACACTATAACCAAGGAAACCTTGGAGATCTTCATGTTTATTGACTGCATATTTTTTTTTTTTATTTAATATATGTTGAGTTTAACTATTGTTTTCCCCCGAACAATAACTATATGATACTATTTTTATAGAAATACTCTTTTACTAATGGTATGGGGATAAAATATACTACTTTGGTTAAAGTATCTGTCTGGACAAAAATAAAAATCAACATATGCAGTACATATCTTCAAATATTTGCATGTTTCCCATGTTTATTTCTTTTAACTATTATGCAAGCACAGAAAAAAAAAATCCTGTTAAACTGTTTAAAATCCAGTGAGCTCTTAGGCTCCATTCACACCTGGGCGTTTTCAGCTCCAAAAACGCTCAAAAGAAATGTTTCCAAAACAGCCAACAAGTAAAACCCCATTCATTTAAATGGCCCCTGTTCACATCTGAGCATTTTAACGCCTGAAACAAAATGCCCAACGCTCAAAAAAGTACATGAGCTTCTTTTTGGGCAGATTACAGGCGTTTTCCATTGGTCTCTAGTCAATCTAAAAACGCTTGCACAAAAAACACCTGTAAAACGCCTGAAAAAAACGCCTGAAAAAACGCCTGAAAAAAACGCCTGAAAAAACGCCTGAAACAAAAACGCCCAGGTGTGAATGGAGCCTTAACCTCTTGTAGTGAGCTGACAATGCTGTCTCTGCTGCACTAAAATCCCCAGCAATGTTGTCAGCTCTTCACTATCATGGAAATCATACCCTCTACTCCATAAAAGTGGCCTGTAGTTAGGCAGGGTATTCTTTTATCAGGGTTTGCTTAGTGCAGCAGAGGCAGAGCTGTCAACAGTTATCAGGCAGTTATATCAACAGTTAGTTTTATATACTTATAACATTTTAAAGGGAAAAAATGTGGGGAAATGTGCATGCATTGCATAAATGTACTAAATATGTTTTATTATTTTGCCCGGACATACACTTAAACATCAGTACTAACAGCAGCACTGATGCTGCTATTGTTGATAAGTATAGTGAACAACCTGAAAATAGTAATAGAGTTAATTTTATCTTTTTCCCTGGGATGGGGGTGATAAGTGACAACAGTGGGGCAACAGTGACATTGGGTTTTGTAAAAAGCCAAAGTGGAACCCAAGTAAAAAAAAACATCCGGAGCTGGTAATAATTAAAGCGTAGTTCCCCGGAGTTCCACCCCCCCCTCCAAAAATTAAAAGTCAGCAGCTACACATACTGTAGATGCTGACGTTTAATATTAGAAAACTTACCTGTCCTGGAGTCCAGCGATGTCGGCACCGCAGTCAATGTTTCCATCGGCTGTCGGGTGCTGCTGTCACCATTGCCAGTAAGGGAACCCGGCAGCGAAGCCTTGCGCTTCATGGTCGTGTCCCTACAGCGCGAAGCGCGCTGCGCATTCCTATTGGCTCGGCGGCGGGGGATGGAAGAGGGGACCAAACATCCGAGGGACGGCGCTGCGGGGGATGGAAGAGGGGACCAAACACCCGAGGGACGGTGCTGCGGCGCCGTATCCCGGAAGTGGGGAAGGGTACCTGTTAAAAACAGGTACCCATCCCCCCCCCCCCCCGAAAGGTGCCAAATGTGGCAACGGAGAGGGGAGGAAACAAATGAGCGGATGTTCCACTTTTGGGTGGAACTCAGCTTTAAAGTGGAAGTAAACCCTCCTATCGTTTTCATCCAAGGAAGCTGCCATCTTGGCCTCTGTAACTGCCATGATACTGCACATGTGATCAGTTATGACACCAGCCGATGGACGGTTTGACAGTTAGACAGGAAGCATAACCAATATGACAGCTACATCCCGCCACGTGCCGGAAATATAACTGTTTTTTGAAACTGCTAAATCAATGGGTTTACTTCCGCTTTAAGAGTTTAACAAACAGAGAGAAATTATTTCTTTCCAATTTTCCTTTTCCCTCTGGTCTATCTATGGCCAACTATCTGGGTTGTTGATGGAGTAGACAATTTTGTAACCTCTGTATAAAATGGATGTAGAGAAGCAAAACATTACCTGCTACATAGCCCATGTTCTTTCTGCACAACCTTGGATTAAGAAGTCTTGTTTCTTTTTATCGTATTGTAAAAATAAATTTATCTTTCTTCTATCATATACACAGTGACTGAAGAGGTAGTGCAAACAATTAGTGGATGGAAGAATCAAGGATTAATGGAAAGCATCATGTTAATGGCTTAGAGGGAAATTATATGAATGATTGGTGAGTTTTGATTGCAACAATGTCAAACACTACCCAACACTACTGAAGAATATAGATGGCATCTAAAAAATGAACTAGTTTGTTCATTTATTGCACTCAAAGTTATTAATAATTTTGGATGGTTTTTCAGGTGTGACCACTAACTGTCAAAATCACAAATTTTGGCTTTTGATTCCTTCTCTGTTACTCGTAATCAAGCCTCACTTTTAGTATGCAGAACTAGTTTAATTAGATATCTCTGCTTACTACTGTTAACTACTTAAGGACTTAAAATATACTGTGGCAGGCAGCCCCTCCTGCGCGAACTGACGTAGCTGTACGTTGTTCGCATGCCTGCAGCTAGGGCGCGCTCCCACCCCCACTCAGCAGCGGGCACTCAGATGCATGGGGTCAGCGGCTACGATTGCCACCGGGCCCCCGCGATCGTTCCCCGCTGAGAGAAAAGGACGGGCAGCTTTCTGGAATGATCACAGAGCAATTATAATCCTTCTATAAAGGATTACAGGTCTCTGTGATCATTTAAAAATCCCTGCCCCCATACAGTTGGAAACTCTCCCCTAGGCTTACATTTAAACCCTTCTTCACCCACTGTGTTAACCCCTTCCCTGCCAGTGTCATTATAACATTAACAGTTCATATTTTTAGCACTGATTACTGTAGTAATGTCAATGGTCCCCCCAAAAGTGTCAAAAATGTCAGTTAGGGGTCCGATATTTCCGCCGCAATGTCGCAGTCCCGCTAAAAATTGCAGATCGCCGGCATTACTAGTAAAAAAAAACAATAAAAATGACATAAATCTTTCCCTTAGTTAGTAGACACGATAACTTTTGTGCAAACCAATCAAAATACGATTATTTCGATTTTTTTTTACCAAAAATATGCACCAGAAAACAAATTTGCCTAAAATGTTAAAAAATTTCTTTTTTGGGAATGATAAAATCACAGAGGTGATCAAATACCACCAAAAGAAAGCTCTATTTGTGGAAAAAAAAAAAGGACATCAATTTTATTTAGGTACAGCATTTCACGACTGCTCAATTTTCCGTTAAAGTAATGCAATGCGGAATCACAAAAAATGGCCTGGTCATTAAGGGGCAAATCCTTCTGGTCCAGAAGTGGTTAAAACTAAGGTTGGTATATTGTCTGAGCTCCTGATTAGTGTCATGGAACATATTAACCTAAAAAAAGTGATTATTCTCCCACAATCCTTTATATTCTTTGGCTCTGGCACATTGTGAAAGGTCTCCCTCGAAGTATACACCTTATGACCCCTGACAGTACTACCCCTTCCCTATTATTATTTGCCGCTTTAAAAATCACACAAGCCTTCAGCTGGATGTTAACGCAGTGGGGTTGATTTACTAAAGGCAAATACGTTTCACTTTGCAAGGCAAGATGCACTTTGTTTCCCTCAGAGCTTCGTGTGCATTGTGATATTTAACTTTTCAAGGATATCCAACCACATGCAAAGAAAAAAAAAAAAACATTTTTTTTACATGTGCATGTTTGGATGATAGGCTTTGGCTGAGCTTCACCTCATTTACTAAGCTCTGGGGCTCTGAAGCCTTTTTGACTTCATTAACCACTTGCCGACCACCCACAGTATATTTACTGCGGCAGTCAGCCCTGTACAGGCAAAGTGATGTAGTACTATGTTGCCAGCCTGAGAGCCTCTAGGAGGCGAGCGCGGCGCCGGAGGCTCATTCCCTAATATGTCCGCGCGTGTGACCGGTGGACCCGATGTCGGCCTGTCATTCTCCCTGATCTAACTGCAGAGATCATACGATCCTGCTATGTAGGATCATATGTCTCTGTGGTTACATCACTAGCCACACCCCTTTACAGTTAGAAGCACACCCCTAGGGACACACTGAACCCCTGCATCACCAATAAAGTTAACCCCTTCCCTGCCAGTGTTATTTTTACAGTAACAGTGCATATGTATAGCACAGATTACTGTAGTAATGTCACTGGTACCCCCAAAAGTGTCAAAATGTCAGTCAAGGGTCTGATCTGTCCGCCGTAATGTCGCAGTCCCGCAAAAAAAATTGCAGCTCACTGCCATTACACGTTAAAAAAAAAACAATAAAAATGACAAAGATCTTTCCCCTAGTTAGTAAACGCAATAACTTTTGCGCAAACCAATAAAAATATGCTTATTGTTTTACCGAACAAACAAATTGGCCTAAAATGTTAAAAAATTTTGATTTTTACATTTTTTTGGGGGGAATTTCATATAAAAAAATGTGAAAAATATTGTTATTTTTTCAAAATTGTCGCTCTTTTTTTGTTTATATCGCAAAAAGTAAAAATCGCACAGGTGATCAAATACCACCAAAAGAAAGCTCTGTTTGGGGGAAAAAAAGGACGTCAATTTAATTTGGGTACATTTCATTTTGGTACATTTCATTTGGGGACCCTTAGGGTCTAGTATTGATTTTAAGAGGGAACTTAATGCAAAAATCAGGAAAAAAAGCATGACGCCCCCCCCAAAAAAAAAAAAGAATCCATACTATACCCTTATCTGAGCGTACAGCCTGAATGGCCAGGAAAGAGGGGGGGGGGGGGTGAGCAGGAACCTGAGACCAACCAGGTTTGTTGCAGTGTACTTTTTTCAATAGAAAACATGCTGACAGAAGGAGTCTGCAGAGTGAGCAAAGGAATAACACCTCACTGGGCTGCTACTCCTACACTGTCCATTTACAGGCTGGAGGATGTGAAGAACTGCAGATGTAAACTCATACAATACATAAGCAATTTTTTTTTTTTTTTTTTTTGGACACACATATTTCACATCAAATGCTTAGTACAAAGCATCTATATGCACTGTAAATACTAGTCTATAAACAGGAAATTTTCTTGCTGTGCCAGGTTGCCATAAAACCCATATTAGATATAAATATATATATATATATATATACATACAGTGTCTCACAAAAGTTAGTACACTCCTCACATTTTTGTAAATATTTTAATACATCTTTTCATGTGACAACACTGAAGAAATTACACTTTGCTACAATGTAAAGTAGTGAGTGTACAGTTTGTATAACAGTGTAAATTTGCTGTCCCCTCAAAATAACTCAAAACACAGCCATTATTGTCTAAACTGCTGGCAACAAAAGTGAGTACACCCAAATGTCCAAATTGGGCCAAAAGTGTAAATTTTTTTTGTGGCCACCATTATTTTCCAGCACTGCCTTAACCCTCTTGGGCATAGAGTTCATCAGAGCTTCACAGGTTGCCACTGGAGTCCTCTTCCACTCCTCCATGACAACATCACGGAGCTGGTGGATGTTAGAGTCCTTGCTCTCCTCCACCTTCCGTTTGAGGATGCCCCACACAGGCTCAATAGAGTTTAATTAATTTAGATTCTGGAGACATGCTTGGCCAGTCCATGACCTTTACCCTCAGCTTCTTTAGCAAGGCAGTGGTCATTTTGGAGGTGTGTTTGGTGTAGTTATCATATTGGAATACTGCTCTGAGGCCCAGTCCCTGAAGGGAGAGGATCATGCTCTGCTTCAGTATGTCACAGTACTGTAACGCTCTAGCGTTTGTTTAGAGAGTTGGATTTGCAGCTGCAGAATCTCCACTCAGTAGTCGTGCAGAGATGTGTTGAATCACCATGTCCAACTCTCCAGACTCATCATTGTGGCCAGCCTGCTTCAGCATACAATATACAAACTCTCAATAAGATGTTCCTGGAGTGATAGGTTGTATATGATAGTATAGAGGTGATGTGCTGAAAGGACAGGCGTGAGTTGTGATAGCAATGATGAGTACTCAATAGTAATGTTCAGGAGAGTAGTAGATGATGGTAGATAGGTTAGCAATCATGTGCAATAACAGGTGGTAGGGGACAGCAGATGGAGTGTACAAGAGAGGCTAACTTAGTGCAAGGATATAGATGGTAGTAGACTCAAGAGCTAGCAATCTATGTAACAGTGCAGATGATAGAAATAGTAATGCATAGATAGTAACAGTCCTTAGTATGCAGAAGTAGATAGTGTAAGTTTGATAGGAAGGAATCCCCTGTGGGGTACTTATCACTAGTTAGATTAGTAAGCTGAAGGGTCCGGTAATGAGTGAATGATCGGGTAGCGAGATACGGGATCAATAGCGAGGTTCCGGTCTATCCAGGTATGGCAATAGCTGGAGGCTCCGGCAGCGTAAGACAAGGCAGTATACCATGCGGTTTGAACGAACAATTTGTGAGAGAGAAGCCGGCGATTGAAATAGCCGCTCAGAGCGGCGCTTAGTGATGACGTCATGCGGCTTAAAGGTATATGCGTTCCACCTAGCTGAAAAGGTGGGACGCAATATGAAGAAGGAAATGACCTATAAGGGTACCGAAGGTACCAGAATCTTACAAGTACATGTTGGCATTCATGGTTCCCTCAATGAACTGTAGCTCCCCAGTGCCGGCAGCACTCATGCAGCCCCAGACCGTGACATTCCCACCACCATGCTTGACTGTAGGCAAGACACACTTGTCTTTGTACTCCTCACCTGGTTGCCGCCACACACGCTTGACACCATTTGAACCAAATAAGTTTATCTTGGTCTCATCAGATCACGGGACATGGCTCCAGTAATCCATGTCCTTAGTCTACTTGTCTTCAACAAACTGTTTGCCGGCTTTCTTGTGCATCATCTTTAGAAGAGACTTCCTTCTGGGATGACAGCCATGCAGACCAATTTGATGTAGTGTGCTGTGTATGGTCTAAGCACTGACAGGCTGACCCCCCATCCCTTTTACCTCTGCAGCAATGCTGGCAGCACTCATACGTCTATTTCCAAAAGACAACCTCTGGAAATGACGCTGAGCATGTGCATTCAACTTCTTTGGTTGACCATGGCGAGGCCTGTTCTGAGTGGAACCTGTCCTGGTAAACCACTGTATGGTCTTGGCCACTGTGCTGCAGCTCAGTTTCAGGGTCATGACAATCTTCTTATAGCCTAGGCCATCTTTATATAGAGCAACAGATCCTCAGAACGTTCTTTGCCATGAGGTGCCATGTTGAATTTCCAGTGACCAGTATGAAAGAGTGAGAGTGATAACACCAATTTAACACACCTGCTCCCCATTCACACCTGAGACCTTGTAACACTAACGGGTCACATGACAGCAGGGAGGGAAATTGGCTATTTGAGCCCAATTTGGACATTGTCACTTAGGGGTGTACTCACTTTTGTTGTCAGTGGTTTAGACATTAATAGCTGTGTGTTGAGTTATTTTGAGGGGACAGCAAATTGACACTGTTATACAAGCTGTACACTCACAACTTTACATTGTAGCAAAATGTCATTTCTGTTACATTTCTGTTAAAAGATATAATATCATGTTTACAAAAATGTGAGGGGTGTACTCGCTTTAGTGAGATACTGTATATATATATATATATATATATATATATATATATATATATATATACATATATATATATTTACATTAATATTTACTATATATATATATATATATATATATATATATACAGCTGCAAGAAAAAAGTATGTGAACTCTTTGGAATGATATGGATTTCTGCACAAATTGGTCATAAAATGTGATCTGATCATCATCTAAGTCACAACAATAGACAATCACAGTCTGCTTAAACTAATAACACACAAAGAATGAAATGATGCCATGTTTTTTTTGAACACACCATGTAAACATTTACAGTGCAGGTGAACTCTTGGACTTAACCTCCTTAGCGGTATTTCCAAGCGTGGCTCGGGGTTAATTTTCATAGCCAAAAGCGGTAACCCCGAGCCACACTCGGGGTACCGCCAGAAGCATCGCTGGATCCTGTAAAAGAGGTTTCTTACCTTGTCACCGGGATCCAGCGATGTTTCCCGGCGGTGTCTCGTGGCGAATCTTCCTCCCGAAACTCTCCGTGCCCCGGCTTCCGTCACCTGCGACGTGATGTTCGCAGGGGGGTGGAACCAGCGGCAAATTCAAATGTAAAAACACACCAAACACACTGATACCATTCAAAATTAAAAAAAATCACATTAGTTTTCCCCCCAGTGCCCTTTCCTGCAGTTTTACTGTACTTTTTATGTAAATATATATATATATATATATATATATATATATATATATATATAGATATAAATATATATATATCTATATCTATATATATATATATATATATATATATATGTAATTCTTGTGAATGAGCAGCCCAAACCAACTGTATACATTATATATATATATATATATATATATATATATATATATATATATATATACATGCTAGTGTGAGAGAAAGAAGATTAGGAGCCGACAACTGAGCTGTGACTGAGAGGAGAGGAGACCGAGGTGAATATCGGAGCCCTATATGCGGGTCAGCCTCATTGAATAAGGGACTGGACTACTCACAGTGAACAGGATTATATACCCAGTGCCATCCGGATTTGGGATATATGCAATATTATTGCCTATTTCTGGTAAGCGGGGATACATGGTGACGGTCCTAACGGGGTCACGAGTTGATTTGAGTGGTTACCTTACACCTGACTTACCTGCATAAATCCGGTAATTAGATTGTGAATGTGGTGGTGGCTCATTTCACGGCTTAATATTCCATTCATTTGGGATTATATAGATTGATCTGCCTATTGTACTTTTATTCTGGTAAGCTGCCTGTGATGGTGGTGGTTTCTATCAGCACTTTCCTTTCCTGACACACACGGGAGTGGTTATTGCATATTTTCAATATACAGTATCACGCTATGTTTTTGTATTTGTTTTTTATTCCAATATCCACCAATTTGTGCTCCTAGTTCGGCTATCATTGGTGAGGAATCCCCCACAGATTTTCATCTGGCTTGGCCATATATGCTTAAGGCTCATTATACTGCTGCATCTGGTAAGCAGTAATTACACTCATTGTTTGCACCTGTAGATTTTCGGTTGAAGTTTTGGACTTTTTTGTTGATTCAGCAATACTTATTCATTATATATATATTTTTTGGGACTTTTTTTGGACCTATTATCACTTATGGTTCTTGTCATTTAGCGCAGCTTCCCTCACATATTGTTTTCCTGGATGTTTGTCACATATTAAGTTGCTGCTATTCTTTTTCCTTGATATTTAGTGCAGTTTTCCCTTTTTCCATATATATATATATATATATATATATATATATATACATAATATATGTATACATACATACTGTATATATATAATATATATAATAAATGTATACAGTTGGTTTGGGCTGCTCATTCACAAGAATTACATGCAAAATAATGGTACCGCTTTCAGCACCTAAAATCCAAAAGAATCATACCGCCAGGGAGGTTAATAACTGGTTGAACCTCCTTTGACAGCAATAACTTCAACCAAACATTTCCTGTAGTTGCAGATCAGACGTGCACAACGGTCAGGAATTATTCTCTATTCCTCTTTACAGAACTGTTTCAGTTCAGCAATATTCTTGGGATGTCTGGTGTGAATTGCTTTCTTGAGGTCATGCCACAGCATCTCAATTGGGTTGAGGTCAGGACTCTGACTGGGCCACTTCAGAAGGCCAATTTCTTCTGTTTAAGCCATTCTGTTGTTGATTTACTTCTATGTTTTGGGTCATTGTCCTGTTGCAACACCCATCTTCTGTTGAGCTTCAGCTGGTACACAGATGGCCTTAAGTTCTCCTGCAAAATGTCTTGATAAAGTTGGGAATTAATTTTTCCTTTGATGATAGCAATCCGTCCAGGCCCTGATGCAGCAAAGCAGCCCCAAACCATGATGCCCCCACCACCATACTTCACAGTTGGGATGAGGTTTTGATGTTGGGGTGCTGTGCCTCTTTTTCGCCACAATAGTGTTGTATGTTTCTTCCAAACAACTCAACTTTGGTTTCATCTGTCCACAGAATATTTTGCCAGTACTGCTGTGGAACATCCAGGTGCTCTTGTGCAAACTGTAAACGTGCAGCAATGTTTTGTTTGGACAGCAGTGGCTTCCTCCGTGGTATCCTCCCATGAAATCCATTCTTGTTTAGTTTTTTATGTATTGTAGATTCGCTAAGAGTGATGTTAGCATTTGCCAGTGACTTTTGTAAGTCTTTAGCTGACACTCTAGGATTCTTCTTCACCTCATTGAGCAGTCTGCGCTGTGCTCTTGCAGCCATATTTACAGGACAGCCACTCCTAGGGAGAGTAGCAGCAGTGCTGAACTTTCTCCATTTATAGACAATTTGTCTTACCGTGGACTGATGAACATCAAGGCTTTTGGAGATACTTTTATAACCCTTTCCAGCTTTATGCAAGTCAACAATTCTTAATCGTAGGTCTTCTGAGAGCTCTTTTGTGCGAGGCATCATTCACATCAGGCAATGCTTCTTGTGAAAAGCAAACCCAGCACTGGTGTTTGTTTTTTATAGGGCAGGGCAGCTGTAACCAACACCTCCAATCTCATCTCATTGATTGGACTCCAGTTGGCTGACATCTCACTCCAATTAGCTCTTGGAGATGTCATTAGTCTAGGGGTTCACATACTTTTTCAACCTGCACTGTGAATGTTTACATGGTGTGTTCAATAAAAACATGGCAACATTTCATTCTTTGTGTGTTATTAGTTTAAGCAGACTGTGATTGTCTATTGTGACTTAGATGATGATCAGATCACATTTTATGACCAATTTGTGCAGAAATCCATATCATTCCAAAGGGTTTGCATACTTTTTCTTGCAGCGGTATATATATATATATATATATATATATATATATATATATATATATATATATATGGAGTTATATAGAGAAAAAGGGTGAGGGAAGGGGGATGAGTTATTGCTCTGACTCACTTACTTTTGCATGTAAATTTCAGCTTGCAATTGATGAAATATTTATGTAAAATCTTTGAGATAATCAGAAATGGCAAAAACTGCAGTAACACCTACCATACCAATAATCATTCTGACTGCTCCAAAAAGATGAAAAGTGAAATATAAATGGTTTTCAGGGATGCATATCATCCATGCTCTTTTCTTTCTTATTATGTGATGTGTTTATGTATGGCTAAAAAATATAAGTAAATCCTAGTTATGGTGTCTACCGGTCTTTTTCTACAGTCAAGTGGACTGGATGATGTGCTATCTCTACCCTTTATTTGTCCTGTACACTGGAACTGACATAAGGGGGGCTTTATTTGCAACCTCCATGTTATTCGTGCATAAAAGTAGACTTGAATTCAGACACCAAATACACATCCTATACAAAGTATTAAATACTTCATTTCGAGGCAGTAGTGCAAATGTTCATGTTCTAGACTAGTAACAGGGCATCTTTCTTCACTGTAACCACAGAAAATATAGTATACAAACTAAAACTCATGCAAACTAGTGTCACAAAGTTTGGTAGCCAATCTGTTTTGCCAAGGGCAACAGCTGACAACTGGAAGTACTGATAGTATACAGTAAGTGCTGAGTCAGAAGGTCAAGCAGACAGAAGCAAAATGATGGTCAGGTTAGGTGCAGACAAACAAAGTCCAGGTAAACAGAGAAATGAGGCACAATGGCAGAAGTGACAGGTCAATGATCAGGATTTACAAAGACAATCTGAGTACACACACACAGTCCAAACAATACACACGTATAATCCATTAATAATCAGACAGAGGTCAGAGACAAGCAGATCCCAAAACAGGACATGAGCAAAGAGAAAACCCTGTTTATTAGGTGGAAGTTTTGGGTACCCTTTATAGGTGGTTAACCGCTTCTGGACCGAGCCTTTTTCTGTCAAATGTTGTTTACAAATCTGTATTTTTAGCTAGAAAATTACTTAGAACCCCCAAACATTATATATATATATATATATATATATATTTTTTTTTTTTTTTTAGCAAAGACTCTGGAGAATAAAATGGTGGTCATTGCAATATTTTTTGTCATGCGGTATTTACGCAGCGGTCTTTCAAATGCCATTTAAAAAAAAAAAAAAATACATTTCACTACATTTAAAAAAAAACTAAACAGTAAAGTTAGCCCATTTTTGCTTGAATATTGTGAAAGATGATGTCACGCCGAGTAAATAGATACATAACATTTAAATTTGCACACACCCGTGGAATGCGACAAACTACGGTCAGTAAAAATCTCCATGGGTGAAGCTTTAACATTTTTTAATGGTTACCATTTTAGAGTTACAGAGAAGCTCCTTTTTTTATAATTATTGCTCTCGCTCTGGTGATCGCATGTGTGGTTTGAACAGCGCTTTCATTTGCCGGCGCGACTTCCGTATGCGTTTTCTTTCGCGCGCAAGCTCACGGCGATGGGGGCGCTTTACATTTTTTTTTCCTATTTATTTTATTTAGTTTTTTTCATTTTAGCACAGTTTTAAAAAAAATAAATCTTATCACTTTTATTGCTGTCACAAGCAATGTAAACATCCCTTGTGCCAGTAATAGGCAGTGACAGGTACTCTTTATGGAGGGATCGGGGGTCTAAAAGACCCCAGACCCCTCCACTTCACCTCTATGTATTCAAAATGCCAAAATCAGCCTTTTTTAATACTGACACTTTTTTAAATTCGGCTCCTTTATCCGCCGAGTAACCCGGACGTGACGTCATCACGCCGCTTCCGGGTTACTACATCGGAGACCCAATTAAAGCCTAATCCAGCTTTGATCGGGACTCCAACCAGTCGGCAGACTTGCCAGCTGGTTGCTCGGGTTTCCGGTGGGACAGGAGACCCGGGCAGAGCCGCGGAAAGCGGTGTAAAGGGGGTGTCCGCTCCCGCTCGCTGGGGTAATGGCCGAGCTGCTCCTGAGCCGCTTTGGCCATTAACACCGGAAAGCCGACTGCCGGATCTAAAAAACAGTACTGGGATGATGCCTCTAGCTGCAGGCATCACCCCGGTACAACCACCTCTCTGAGCCAATGTAGAGCTACGTCGGTTTGCGGGAAGTGGCTTATAATGAGGGTCAGGTGTACACAGCAGAGGCCTGAACTGTAGTGCTGAGTAAAGAACAACAAACAGTGATGGTTTAGGTCCCCTTATGACCTATACTTTGCAGTAATGAGCAGTAAAACAAACAATGCCACAATGTGCAATAATGCAGGGCAATTTTTACATTCTGCCTTGCAGTACCATTATTTTACAATGACACCACAACACTCAACTGCAATAGCAGGCATAACCTGCATATGCTATACATTGGAATATGATGCATTACAAAAAATTTTCATGCACAAGGTTCCTTTACAACCCGTAACATTATTGGACTGTCTTAATGCAATATGAATTAAAGGGTGTATGATCTCAAAAATGTAAATATAATATAGTACAGCTTACTAGCCCTTAGATGAAATGATTGTGTTATTTTCCTTTTTTTTAAGCATTTTTTTTTTTTTTGGACTTTATTATTCTGCCAGTAACACATTCCAGTCCTAGGACGGTGTTGGGGTATTCATGACCACTGTCTTGCAGTGAAAAGAGTTTGAAGTTTATTTCAAACAGAGAAGATATATACATGTGGGAATCTTAGCAATTCATTGCAAGTGACAAGCATAATACATACAGTTGAAAATATTAGTTGAGTTGAAATATACTATATGAAAGACCGCTGTATGAAAGACACTTATTTTTATCGGGACAAACAGTTACATTTGGTACCCAAGGCCAGATGTGTGGTCAACATAATCACACTTACTACAAATGCATTCTTGCCTAATGTGGTAGTAAATCTCTTAAATGAAAAGTGAATAAATCAAATCCTTCTATAGTGTATGCTTAGCTCTATCAAAAGCATCTAGTGCACCTGTTGTCTCCTTCCTCTGCTCTGTGCATAGTCACTTCTGACACTAATCAGTTCCAGGAGACAGCTCGCCTCCCCCCCCCCCCCCACACACACACACAGCAGATGATTGACAGCCTCACTTGTACATTTCCCCATGAGATTGTGTAGAAATGAGTACCCATTGCCTCCACTCAGGTCTCAGATTACACTTAGCTCCCTTTTCTGTGTTGTGCAGTGTGTGACATCAGATACCTGCAACATGGAGCTTAGAAATAGCCTTTAATCTGTGTGCTTTGAACAGCTGTAGTGGAAAGAATGTTACAGATAAACAGGTATAGCTTATGTAGGAAGATTTGTTTAACCTCTGTTTATCACCTGAGGTTAGTCATTTCAGTGGGTAAACAGTATGTAAAAGATTAAACCATTTTTTTACGTTGACACAAGCAAGATCCTTATTGAAGTTTGTTATACAAAAATAATTAAAAATAATACATAACGTAACAAAACAAAGTGTAACTTATGCTATTACATAAGCGTCGGTTCACACTGCAGCGACGCTACTTCGCACCGCGACCTCCAAGGTCGCGGTGCGAGCAGCACACCGCGACCTCGGAGCGGCCGCCACGGACTTCATAACATTGAAGTCTATGGCGGTCGCCTCCGGGTCGCCCCAAAGAAGCTCCGGACCCTTTTTCTAGGTCGGAGAGACTTGTGTCGCTCCTATTAGAACGGGTCCACAGCTTCCCTATGGGAGGCGACCTGTGAGGCGACCAGGTCGCCCCACAGGTCGCCCTAGTGTGAACCGGCACTAAAACAATGGTCTGGAAAGATCTGGAGCAATTTGAATAATAGCAGTGTGTACAAGTACAAAACCAAGTTCAAACACCAATGTGTGATTACAGTATACATAGCGGGTGGTGTACAGTATTATAGTATATTAAATTATAATTATAATATATTATAATGGATACAAAGTTTAGGAATACAGCGGTGTTGACTAAAAGACATTTCAGTTACAAATGGCCTCTGAATTTTATTGTGGCTTAGAAGAACCTGTACAAGAATGGGCCCTCTAAATCGTATGGGTATTTATACACATGTGGATGAGTGTTCCAACGAGTGATCTCAGGCTTTTCTTATATTTAGAGGGGCTTCCTCTATGTAAATAAATTGACTTTTTGTAGCAGAGGGTGATATTGATTTCTGCTAGTCAAGATATAAATGAGTACATGTCTGGGAAGTTGGGGGTATCAAAATAACATAAAGTTATGGAGTAAAAATATCTCTTTTAACTCATGAAAATGTTTAGCCCATTATTAAATAGTACATGGTTCAAGTAAATAATCCCCTTGGAGGATAAGAGGCCTGAGTTTGGTAAAGAGAGGCATAAAAAAAAAAAAAATGAATCTTAGGAATCCCATTAATATACTATAATGCCCGTGTTTCCCACAAAGTAAATGGGTAGGTGTCACCAAGCTCACGGTACCAAAAACAAAAGAAGAAAAGGTATAGACACCACTTTAGCTATGGTCCAAGACATAGTTTATTGAAAAGTCAAAAGTACAAAGTCACTGTAAGAAAAACCATGCCTCTCTGCCCAAATACCGGCCCGCCTGGATGAACCCACCTGCTCCTCCCTCCCCAATCCTCCCACCCAAACAAGAGCCTCCTGCCCCCCCTCCCCCCAAGGGAAGGGAGACCCCTCCAAGGGCCCTGGCACTGGCTGAAACTATATGAAGGCACTAAAATAGTGGTAGCCTCTAGAGAACGGAGAGGACACAAGGCCAATGGAAACCACAATGGGTAGAGTGCCCTACGTAATCCCTCTCTTCTATGTAGCCACCGGCCAAATAAGAGAACACAGTATAGTAAGCCATATATTAAGCTCAGTTAACTAACTGGGTTACAAAGATGAATGCAGTATCCCTGCTGAGACAAACAGAGCAGGGTGGATCCCAGGTATAAATGGACCAACATTATATCACCCACAGGGATAACCAAAGCACAACCTGAAAAACTATGGAAATAAGTACACTGTAATGATGGATGAACACAAACTAACACTGAGCCTCAGCTGGCTGCTCATAGCAAAGTCCATGAAGTGGTAACAGTGCTACATACATGTATAGTAGACAATTGTTTGCGAGTGTGAAATTTGGCAGTCCATAGCTCATGAGCCAAGAATGTGCAGATATGGTATATGACTTTGTAGTCATGTATGTGCACATAAATAGCATGTATAGTATGTAGGGATGACAAATGCTTTTAGGTAAGCAGCTAATGTGGAGACAATCAATGGTCCTTAACATGCACAGGTGGACAATGTTAGCTCCAAAATTAAATAGGGACTAGTGCTTCCATGATACATATTGTAGTGATGTCCCATAAATATCTTCTTAGACAGAATCAACACCATGTGCACAGTCCATCCTCTGCTGCTCCCAACTCCTGGATCACCAAGGAGTGTACAACTATGCCAGGGCAAAAAAAAAGTTCTGTCAGGGATAGGTGCTACTCACATTAGCTGATCAACCATCCAGCTTCCATTTCAGTTAATCACAGCGCCAGTACAGGGAAATGTAACACACCAATATGAGAGGTGCTCTCTTATGGAAGTGTGAATGAATACCTCAAGCTTCAACAGTGTGAAAAAATTCAGCCACGGAGTAGAGAGAGTTAACTGTACAAGCTCCACCCACTTCTGAGTTAGAGTTTTGCATTAACGTTGAATTCACATGGCAGCGGCTCTGTGCCTGTAAGTCGGGCATTAGCGGGTGCAGTTCTGCAGTGCCCTCACTAGAGTCCCTTAATCCCCACCCACAAACTGGTACCCAAAACTAAAACTCGTGCTCAACACTTTCTATCCCTTTGACTGAAAAACTTGCATATGCTACATTCCATTCCATCACACCTTGTTGTGCTTTGTATAGTCTAGTTATGTCTTCCCATAAACATTCCAAGAATTTTAGCTTTTATGAGCTTGTGTTTTAGCATTCAGCTCTAAGTTTTTTTTATTTTCTCAAATGCACTATTGCACTAATAAAATTCCAATTGAACGTCAGTGTCTTTCTTAAAAAGCTCCCTCACAGCGAATAAAACATTAGCAAGATGTGGAGTGAATTTTTCCAGGTAACTGGAAACTCCGAGAACTGTTTCCAGCTTTGACTGGTGGTCTTATGCAAGTTTTATTGCTGCAGTTTTATTAGGATCTGTTTGTGGCTAAAATATTTTATTCTGACTGTTTGTAGTATATTCTGCATTTATTTTAAAGCCTAATTAAAGGCAAAACATTTTTTTTTTTTTTTTAGTTTTGGATAGAGTAGAGAGGCATTAGAACACCTGTCAGGTTCTTATTGCTCTCTTTGCCCTATGACATGGGTAATTTGCTCTCATGCTAGATGCGTTTATACAGTAAGTCCACGGCAGACAGGAACTATATGTAAGGGCCTGGTAGCCCACTTTTATTTAAACAGCAGAAAGCAAAATGGCAGTCAAACATAGGGTTTCCCATGCAGGGGATCTTCTCCAGCTTCAACAGAATACAAACACTGGAAAATGCTGAGCCACCTGGCTCATAAGCTCACTCAGCTTCAACGGCATTACTATGCTGTACCTCTTACCAGTCTCTCAGACTGTGTTGTCCATCTATCTTTTATACGTGGCTTTCTAACCTTTAGTCACAGCGCCCTGCTGCACAGTCCACCTCTGTCCTATGCATTGGGGTTCTCCTGACACCCCGATAGGAGCTTACCTGACTCTCTGGAACTGAGATCCTCTGTCTCTTGGCTTCTGGCTGGGCCCTATGACCCTTCAATGAGGCCTCTGTCTCTTTGCTTATGGCTGGTTCCTCTGACCCCTGGATGAGATCTTCCATCTCCTATATTGGGAGCTGTCTCACAACTGGGTGCTCTGAGCCATCCTTACACCTGAGCATATAAAAAAGCCCAGCACACCTGTGTACTCCGTCAGGTTACAGGTATCTAGCAAAACCCGAACACAGGATTGAAAGTTCCAATTCAGAACTACAGAGTCCAGAGAAAGCTAAAAACACAGCTTTCTAGAAGAGATATTAATTTGGAGTCATGATCTTCAATACTGCTATGATCTCTAAGGCTCCATTTATAACTCCCAGTGCTCATAAAGGGCTCTTTTACACAATCCTTGACCCTTGAACAGTGACCTGCATTTGGTTGCGGCATGATCTCATTCATTTGATGTATGGTGTTTGGTGAGAGGGACTGTCCACTGAACCCAGTGTGGGGGGGGGGGGTAATTTTTATGTAGCTTGGGGTGGTTAGGAATGCACCAAGTGGTTGTGGCACAGTCCCATTCATTTGATGTGTAATGTTTGGTGGGTGGGACTGCCCACCAAACACAAGAGGGGAATCATTTTTGTATAACTTGAGGGTTGGTCAGGAAGTAGTAAAAACATAGTTCAAGTGACTGTGTTTACTGTGTACACTGTAAGTGTGAACTAAGCTTAAGTCCTTTCAAGAATGTTTTAGTTCTCCAACATGTGTTGTGTTACATGAAATAGCATTGGTTAACACTCCATATGCATGTGGGTGTGCCTTTTGGCTAAGATGAAATTTAGTTTCTGTTCTTATCAGTAAACCAGTGGGGGCGCTGTGCTATCATCTGACCTGACTAAGGTTGGGTGGTGGCTATGCAAACCTGCTGGAGTAATGGGGGTTTGGAAGGTTGGTACCAGCTGGAACAGAAACCAGGGTGCCCACAGGCAGTTGGGGCATGAGAGTAATTACCCCGGGAAAGCTGGAAGAGTCCATTACCTCCTGATTTAAATGTTCTACCTTGTATGGCCATAGGCTGCAAAGGCAGAAGGTCCACAGTGTCTGTGCCCCTGGGGTGCTCTTAGTAACACTTGGGGGAGGGAGGACCCATGATGTGAATGGATCACTTGGTCACAGCCACCAAAATTTGCTTTCTTTTTGCACTGCGCCTCTAGGGGCTGGGCCTTTTGGTTAAGGTCTGGGGCAATTTTTGTTACCAGGCCTCAGGGCCCGGCCAGTGCACCGACATGCATGGCCACTTTATTATTTTCTATTTATTTTTCTCCCACGTTTGTTAACTTTCCATTTTGTGTGTGTTTTTCACTGGATGAAGGGTGTGAGTCCTCAGGTTTATCCAGACGTCTAGAGGTAGGATGTTTGGCCCTCAGGTTCCTTCCTCCCCTGCCTCTGGGAGGGTCTCTCTTCGGGAGAGCCCCGCTGACCTGTTTTTCGGGGTCGGCTTCGACTGGCCTAGAAGAATGGGGTCTGCCCGGCCTTCTGGCTAGGCAGACTATGTAAACCCATGTCCCCGTCAGGAGCATTGCACCTCGGGGGGTCAGGGTAGAGGTCCTACTCCTTTGGGGGGTGAACTAAAGCACACCCTTATGTGCACTTTTTGTGTGTGTTTCACATGCACGTTTTTTTTCACTTAAGGGTTTTTTTGTTCTAGGTTTTGCACCACCGCAGACTTAAAAGGAAAAATGTGTGTGGGTGTGCCATTCTGAATGAATTGCAATTCCTTGTGTTAAAATGAATTGCCATAGGGCTGGGGGGACTGCAACAAAGCTTTAGAGAAAGTTTCTGTTTGTCAAAATAATGTCAAAACAGAGCAAAATGTTTGTCACAAGCCATCAAATGTGAATAAAGTGGCCTGATTTGGGTCAAACCCCCCACCACCCACCTGTGATTATAAAGCAGAGCTATTCCACCCTCTAAAGGTGTGTTACCCTAAGCTTCGGCATATCACCATTCTAAAAATCTTGGCCCATATCATTCTGCCTCAGCCTATCCCCAGACCACGTTATTTGTGATGAAACGCATAGAATGGGGCCTATGATGGTGACATTATCAGGTGAATGCATCCCTGATTGGTTGTTCTCCCGAGAGAGTCTAGGGGGAGTTCTGGAGGGATACCGCAAATATTTACTATGAGCACCGATTATCTGGATGTTTTGTAAGTGCAACCTTTCTTATTCCTATAAACAGGTTTTACATAATACACTATGGAAGTGCCTGTTTGTTTTTTCATATGATTTTCGCTGGATGATTATGAGTGGAGATATCGGCTATATGTTTTGAGGGAGACCATAACTTTTCCTCGCGCCCTACTTGACCACCTGTAATCCAGTGATCAAGTATATCTGGTAAGCAGCTTGTGATTTACACTGCGGGTGTGGAGTTGGTCTATCACTCTTCAATTTTTATCACTATTTGTTCTGCACTTCTCATTGCACAGGACTTTTGAACAAGGATTCATTTTACTTCCTCTTTTTGTTTGGACAATTTATTATACCTTGCGCTTGATCATTTTATGTATTTTAATGTGTTTATTTATCATTATTCAGCTCTGCAGTATTGTATATAATATGAGCCATTAGCCTTGCTTACTTTATCAACGTTTTCTTCTTTTTTAAGTGTTTTTATTGTGTCTACTTTTTACTGTTATAGAAACAGACAAAAGGAAGAATGAATAGGATTTTTCACAGTGCTAAAAACTTTGCCCTCAGGAAATACATTGACACACATTTATAAAATCATGAATTTTAATACAAAATAATTTTACGTGATTTTGTAATAAAATTCATGATTTTATAAAGTTGTGTCAATGTGTTTTCTGAGGGTGAAGTTTTTAACACTGTGAAAATCCTATTCATTCTTCCTTTTGTCTTTTTCAATATTATTTAGAGATGTGATGCTGAAAAATCCAGTTGTACCCATTGTCTTACTTTTTACCATTATAGTCTTACAATCAGCCCAAGTCCTTTCCTTTGTTTAATTTTATAACTTGATTATTTATCATCACAAGGGAAAGATTAACTCCAATGAGGATTGCGTTTTCTAGAATGATAAACCTTCATCCATATTGCACATATTTCCATTCACAATGTGCTAATAACCTGCATTAATTTCATAAATAAATGTATTTGTTCAACTCATGGGCTGTAAATGCTTAATGGAAATGTTCGCAGTCTGTCAAGAAAATAATTCTAGTGGAAGCAAAGAAATAATGAAATAGAAAAAACATGCTCTAAGACTACTTCCTACTGACCAATGCACCTTCCAGCACTTCCCCCTGGATTCTTTTACACAAAAACACATTGTTATATGCTCCATTATAAAGCTGTTCTGCTTTAGTAGACCCCTCATGACTCAAGGGAAATAGTGATAGATTGCAGTTAAGATGTCCATCAGCCTGATCACTGCTTGTCCGAAATAATGCACTAGAACACTCCAGTTGAATAGACGGATTTTCCAAATGTTTAAAATCAGTTTCTCGGAGAAAAGTGAAGATCGTCAGAAATGGTTTTGCCTTATATAAATTAAGTCATGCAACATTCATTCCTCGAAAAAGCCAGCCTTTGCTCTGATCGCAACCACAATAGAGACAGAAGGAAAATGGAAAAAAAAAATACATAACAATTAGACAGCAATTGAAAGAGAAACAGCCTTGAAAAGCTGGTTATACATTGGTTCAATAGCTTGAAGGCTTTTCATTTTGGGATACAAAGAGGGTAGCAGAAAATTCTGTTTTCATTTTAAAACCCTTTTAAAATAGTAACTGCATCCTGTCCTTGTAGATGTATTACTTATGACATTCCAGATTTCATCCGTTCATGATTTTACATTAGAGTTAAATCTCGGCAGCTTGAATCTCACGGCTGAGTTAGCCAGAGCCTATAAAATATTGAAACCTTTAGAGTAGCAGCCAGCTAGGTTGAGAGAAGTTCATGTCCAGAGCTCAGCTTTAGATTCTGAGACATCCCAATTGGAGTGTAGAACAGAAAAAAAAGCACTGATAAAATTTTCATTAAAATGAGTTAAGGATATTGCTTGCATGTTTCCCAGCATCTATATGAAAACTTAATCTGAGCTAATGGAAAGTATATGAAAGCCTTTCTCAATTCAAACAGGGTCGGTGCATAATTCATAAATTATTGTCAGAGAAGTGATTCTTTTCTGAGATTTATTCTCTTTCGGGCTCAAGTAGACAGAGGAGAACTGAATGTTTTTGACCTTTAATGCTTGCAAATTTTACAGTAGAGCTGTCAGTATACCTAAGTAAACTGGTCACTTCTGCAAATGGCAGAAAAGCGCCAATAACAACTGACTGATATGTAATATTTACAATGCCTTGACTTGTGGATTGTTGATCGTAAACAAACCCAGCAATGTTTCACACTGTTTATTGTGATAGTCTGTTTTAAAATATACAATATTTGTGCAAAATATACATTTTGAAAATAACATTTTAAGCCATCTATTTTGCAGATAATGTAATTTGTTTGTTTTCAGGGTATTCTAACCTAATTCATTGTATAAATATTTTTCTATTTTAATCCCATTGTGACTCCGTTTTATTTGTATGGTTTTACTAAAATCAATTGAGCAGTTTCATTTATTGCTTGTATTTAAGATATGCTATTCTTACTGTAAAAGAAAATCCAAGATATGACAAGGAGAGCTAGACCTCCCTCTCACTTCCCGGGCTGTGCAACCACGGCAGCAGTTGTTGTGACACTCAGACACCTATAGCAACCTAGAGTCACTGCATAGGAATTCACTCTAGACTTGTGTTCATCATAATAGCGGCAGAGTTTTTCACCCAACACTGAGTGAATATTCACAGTGCTGTGTGATGTCACTTTTCTTTTGCGTCAACGAGATGAATTCTGGACTGACATGGGGCCCATAGAGGGACAGTGAGGTGCTCAGTGACAATGGCAACTACTAGCTTCCTCTCATCTCATGCTCAGCCTTCCTACATCTCCCAACATACACTATATTGTCAAAAGTATTGGGACGCTTGCCTTTCAACACACATAAGCTTTAATGGCATCCCAGTCTTAGTCCATAGGGTTCAATAATTAGTCCCCCCCCCCCCCTTTACAGCTATAACAGCTTCACATCTTCTGGGAAGGCTGTCCACAAGGTTTAGGAGTGTGTCTACGGGAATGTTTGACCATTCTTCCAGAAGCGCATTAGTGAGGTCAGGAACTGATACTGGACGAGAAGGCCTGGCTTTTATCCAAAAGGTGTTTTATCGGGTTGAGGTCAGGACTTTGTGCAGGCCAGTCAAGTTCCTCCCCCCCAAACTCGCTCATCCATGTCTTTATGGACCTTGCTTTGTTCACTGGTTCAAATCATTTAGTAGAGGGGGGATTATGGTGTGGGGTTGTTTTTCAGGGGTGGAGCTTGGCCTTTAAGTTCAAGTGAAAGGAACACTTAAGGCATCAACATACCAAGACAATTTGGACAATTTCTTGCTCCCAAACTGTGGGAACAGTTTGGGGAAGCGCCCTTCCCATACCAACATGACTGCACACCAGTGCACAAAGCAAGGTCCATAAAGACATGGATGAGCGAGTTTGAAGTGGAGGAACTCGACTGGCTTGATTCCTGACCTCAACCAAATAGAACACCTTTGGCGTTAATTAAACCAGAGACTTTGAGCCAGGCTTTCACATCCAACATCAGTGTCTGACCCCACAAATGCGCTTCTGGAAGAATGGTCAACCGTTCCCATAGACACACACCCAAACCTTGTTGGCAGCCTTCCCAGAAGAGTTGAAGCTGTTATAGCTTCAAAGGGTGTGCCAACTCAATATTGAACCCTATGGACTAAGACTGGGATGCCATTAAAGTTCATGTGCATGCAAAGGCAGGTGTCTCAATACGTTTGACAATATAGTGTAGTTCTGGTTTCCATCGAATGGAGATTTACACACACACAAGGCCAAAACTCCTCCATCTGCACTGCTAATAGGTCATATTAAAACTGTTGTGTTTTGTCCTTTGATGAGGCCAGCAGCAGGTACAAGACTGCTTTCAGATCTATCCATCTATTTATCTGTCTGTCTATCTACCTATCTATAATCTATTGAGCACAAACATCTTCGCTCACTGACATGTGCAACCTTGAGCAATGCAACTGTTACTGCCACGCGCTTTTTCAGTTTCTGCAACTGCACAAAGTCCATCCACCCTCAAAACCTGATGTGGCTTTGGATTCAGGTTTTGAGGATGCCATCACGCTATCCAGCAGTAGAGAAATGTCCTGGAAGCGAGCGGTGCCCATTTCCTATATGCTTGTTCATATGCTACGTTTGGGAGTATATTGTACGCTACCCTTCTTTGATTTTAATAAACTTTTAAGTGGTAATGCACAAGGTCGGTGCGCCCTTCTCTTGCTGTTTTCTCACACATATGTGGCTCTGGGTTACCAGCATGGGGTCCAGTGCGTCCCTGTTCACTGCTTCAGGTGCAAATCAGGTCTGAATTTTTGCCTGATTTCGCACCTGAATCAAAGCCAAAGATGCACAGGACCCTCTCTTAATGCGGCCCGTGGCCACTCTGGACCTGTGTGAACCGGCTTCATTGAGAGTCGGTCACACACGCCTGTCATGCGAATTGGATGCGGGGAAATCCACATCCAATTCGTATACTGTATGTGTGAACCCAGCCTAAAGCCTCGTACTTACGATCAGATTATCGGATGAATATTTTTTCGTTTTTTTTTGTTGCATTCTAGTCTCAAATCGAAAGTGAAGAGGTTACTTTCATACCTAAATTCTCATATGACAGAATTCTACTTCAGAAGTGATATCATGTGTTGAATTGTTTTGTATGTATTCTTTCGTTTCTGAGCATGTGTAGTTTTGCTCTTGTGATTTTTTTCGGACAAAAACTGTACTAATTAAATGAAAATCGGACATTGTATTCACTTACGATAAAATTTTTATAGCCTACACAACACGTTTTTGTCATCCGAAAATTCGTAATCGGCTGTCGAAAGCACTATACTAACGATCCGAAAATCGGCAGATCGTTCGTCGGACAAAGTTTTACTTCCGATTTTCTTATCGTGTGTACAGGCCTTTAGAAGTTATAAACCTGCCATAAAAAAGACAGAGAAATGAAGTGCAAAGAAATCATAGTACTGTAAGTATACATAATTATCTATCAATTAAAAAAATATGTATGAATGCACTCACAAACATAATGAAGGAAAGAGCAAGAAGAGTGGTGTGCTGGCAGCTAATGTGAGCACAGGTCTGCTCTGAGGCTCAGGAGTTCTGGGAAAGCCCAGCCAGGCTGGATGGAAATGCACACTGCAGCTCCGGGAGAGCTCCCCTGACTCTTTGCTGCTGTCAGTGTCTACACACCTCCTGGATGACATCAAATGCCGGGAGTTCAGAGATGCTGAGATGCCAACAGGGAAGGATGCACATTTCTAGAGCAATTCCCCTTTCATCAGTCTCCAGAGACTGGAGACAGAGACTGGAGACTGATGAAACAGAAATTCCCACAGAAACGTGTGTCTCTCCCCATCGCCATTTCGGCATCCTGATGTCACTCCCAGCATGTGATGTCATCCAGGAGGTGTGTAGGCACTGACAGCAGTGGCTTTTCCTTGGATGCAGAGTCAGTGGAGCTATCCCACAGCTGCAGCCTGGCTGGTCTTCCCAAGCACTCCTGAGCCTTGGAGTGGACCTCAACTCACATCAGCTGCCACCACACCGCACTACATGCTTTCTCCTTCATCATGATTGTGACTGCATTCATACACATTTTTTAAATTAATAAATAGCTATACAGTAATCCCCCGCTCCATCGCGGTTCAGTTTTTGTGGTCCCGGTAATTCGCGGGTTTTTTTGTAATGTTATTTTACTATATAAATCATTAAAAATGAAATATTTTTGTGATTTCCATAGCTCTTGCTATGTCTCTTAGTATCTTTTATGTGTTTAAATGAGTTTCTATTGTTTTAAAAGTGTGTTTAAAGACCTTAAAATGCTTCTACACGTACAGTGACAGTAAAAAAAACATGCCTACAATGCATTTTAATAGGGTTTTTCTATTTCGCGGATTTTCATTTTTCGCGGCTGGGTCCGGGAACGTAACCCCCGCAATGGAGGGGGGATTTACTGTATATACTTACTGCACTCTGCTTCCTTTGCACTGGATTTCCTGATTTTTGTTTATCTACATGATTTCAGAGTTTCCCCCTCTGGTCATTTAGAAGCATTGGATCTTTGCACCTTACAAAAGATGCTGGTTTCATAGGTTTACCCATTACCAATTAGCTAATTAACAGGGCTTCCATACAGTGCATTTTTGTCAATTTGTGCATTAGGAAGCATTATTGCAGGTGACTATATGAATAGTGGTATTTAACTGGAACTAGGACTGAATGCCTATTTTTTTCCTTTTTACCATTAAACCTGGCATTAATGTCTGTTTTGCATCTCTGCATAAGAGGTAGTGGTGCACCACCATTACAGGCCTAATCTGTATGGGGTCTCTATAATTTTGAAAAAAAAAACTTCTCAAAGTTCTGACATTACCAGAGTCATTGGTTGGATTATCCTGTTCTAAATATAGGAGAACAAGGTTCTTAGAATGAAAGTCAATTACATTTTTTAATACATTATATATCTTAGATTATGTCATTAGATATAATGGGGCATTTAAGTGCCAAAATACTTTTTGTTTCACTTTTTTTCACTAACATAATCATTCAAAAAATATCAGCAGTTTAAAAAGGTTCTTGTATTATTTTAATGTTAGCTTTTCCAAATTTAAAACATTTAAAGTTTATTTTTTTTTTCTCCAGCATGTTTCAATTCCTCTCTATTCACAATAAAGTACAATAAAATAGTTGCTTATTTGATAATTAATATTCAGTGAAAACAAATATTAGTACATGTTAAAAGATGAGCATAACAACCTTAATACTGTTGAATATATAATAATTCTAATTTTCTTTATATACATTTATTTTTGTAAAATTGAACTACCAACTATTAAATAAAAATAGACTATGTTTTTTTATTTTGTAGCGTTTCGCTTAAGTAGCCATAGCTGTTCCGTCTGTAAGAGTTAGAGTTAGCGTATACAAATGGTTGGGAAAAGTGGTAATAAGGCATGAGTTTAGATGCAATGGGAGCAATTCCCTGGCCCTCGAACAGCTCTTCAGGTGATGTAGTTCATTTTCTGTGGCTGGCTGTGTCAAAGCATACCCAAAGGAAAGGTGTCCAGGGACGCAATATGCAGAAAGTGTCCGGCTGATAAAACCCAAGATATCCCTGGGCTCAAACAGTTCACTTTTCAGTTGCTCTTGATTTACTTCAGAATGCTCCTTAAGGGAATTTTTGTCTTTCTTTGCTTTAGTTTCCCATTTCCTTCCTTGTCATCTTTAAAAATCCATTAAAGATCAGTAAGACAGCTTCTACAAGGTTTGATTTCAAAGTGTTTGTGCACCTCAAGATAGCAGAGTGTATTAGGCTTGATTTAGCAGCTTAATGTGATATGTCATGACTTCAGCACGATGTTTTGACCTGTAAGAAAATATTTTAGTTCATTTCAAATCAGCCTAAATCAATGACTTTGTGTTTAGAACTGGAGTAACATTCAATTTCTAAAGGTATTTTAATAAACAGAATTTATGTTTGGTCTTTAAAAGAAAAGAAAACTACAGCAATAACAAATGTAAACTGTACTAAATAGAGTAATTGTAAACCCAATCCTATAAATGTTATACAAAATTTAACATGGTAATGTCATTCGAAAAGTCATTTTCAATCTTCCTAAATCTGTAGATTTCAATAAATTAATATCTGGTAATCCTGAAATGACAGTCCTTGTTGAGGCACTTCCTGTTATAGGGTGAGAATTCTCTGTCCCTGTCTGTTAATTCTGCTCCTGTTTTGTCAACCTGTAACATGGGCTTCCAGTGGGGACCTCCAGTGGAGACTAAGGGCTCTTTCACATGGGCGGTCCGATCAGATCCGCCTGTCAGTTTCTTAGGCGGATCTGATCGGATGCCCCATTCAGCCCTATGGAGCAGCGGATGTCAGCGGTGACATGTCCGCTGACACCCGCTGCCATCCGCATCCGATCCTTTCCGTGAAATCCAGATGGATGGAAACCCTATTTTCCATCCATCCTGGGGATCAGATCGGATGGGGTCGGATGAGAGCGGACAGGTGGTCCGCTCTCATCCAAATCCCCATAGAGAGCAGCGGGGGGCTGTGACACCTCCCTCTCCGCACTGCAAGCGGAGACGGAGCTGTCATCCGCCGGCTCAGCGGGGATCGTGGATCGATCCCCGCTGAGCAGCATGGATCCGCCTATGGAGGCCGACCGTGTGAAAGAGCCCTTAAAGTGGCCATTTAACATACATTACACAGCAATGGTTGACCACTGTCAAAACCCTCACTCAGAAATGTCATGCAGCCATTGCAAGAGTACATATACACTATTCAGGGATCCTCAAACTACGGCCCTCCAGCCGTTGCGGAACTACACATCCCATGAGGCATTGTAAAACTCTGACATGCATAGACATGACTAGGCATGATGGGAATTGTAGTTCCTGAACAACTGGAGGGCCATAGTTTGAGGACCTCTGCACTATATTGTCAAAAGTATATACATGTTTCATCCTTTGCTGGATCTCAGGGCGTGCTGATGGAATCCTGCAGTTTCTTTGCAACCACTTCCCATCTACATGCACTATATTGTCAAAAGTGTTGGGACGCCTGCCTTTACACGCACATGAGCTTTAGTGGCATCCCAGTCTTAGTCCGTAGACTTCAATATTGAGTTGGCCCACCCTTTGCAGCTAATACAGCTTCAATTATTCTGGGAAGGCTGCCCACAAGGTTTAGGAGTGTGTCTATGGGAATGTTTGACCATTTTTCCAAAAGCGCATTTGTGAGGTCACACACTGATGTTGGATAAGAAGGCCTGGCTCGCAGTCTCCACTCAAATTCATCCCAAAGCTGTTCCATCAGTGCAGACCAGTTAAGCTCCTCCACCCAGAACTCGCTCATCCATGTCTTTATGGACCTTTTTTTGTGCACTGGTGCGCAGTCATGTTGGAACAGAAAAGGGTCATCCCCAAACTGTTCCCACAAAATTTGAGAGCATGAAATTGTCCAAAATGTCTTGGTACGCTGACGGCTTAAGAGTTTCCTTCACTGGAACTGAGGGTCCAAGCCCAACCCCTGAAAAACAACTCCACACTCTAATTACCCCTCCACCAAATGATTTGGACCAGTGCACAAAACAAGGTCCATAAAGACATGGATGAGCGAGTTTGGGGTGGAGGAACTTGACTGGCCTGCACAGAGTCCTGACCTCAACATGATAGAATGCCTTTGGGATGAATTAGACCATGATCTAGGCCTTTTCATCCAATATCTGTGCCTGACCTTACAAATGCACTTTTTGAAGAATAGTCAAACATTCCAATAGACACACTCCTAAACCTTGTGGACAGCCTTCCCAGAATAGTTGAGGCTGTTATAGCTGTAAAGGATGGGCCAACTCAATATTGAACTCCATGGACTAAGACTGGGATGCCAATAAAGTTCATGTGCGTGTAAAGGCAGGCGTCCCAATACTTTTGACAATATAGTGTATGTAGATTGGAAGTTGTTGCAAAGAAACTGCAAGATTCCATTAGCACACTCTGAGATCCAGCAAAGAATGAAAAATGTAAAAGCAAGTATTTTTGTTTATGTAACACATTGGTAAATGTAATTCTGCTAGGTTTTACATCTACTTTCAGAAATGTTGATGGTTAAATAATATTATTATTTTTTTTTTTTTCAATAGTTTCTGTTGATGTTGTTATTACCATTATTATTTAGAGTTTAGGTGAGTAAGTAATTATTCAGAGCAAGGTTACTAAGGCTATTGCCTTAAACTAAGGGAAGCTTTCCTCATAAATATATAGGACTGCCATTGTTGACTTCATTCTTAAAGTGTCTAGTTGCCTGGCTATTTTATTGGCCCTCTGGTATAAATATTTTGTGCCACTTATCAGGAAAAAATATGTATATAAGGTCAACTAGGGGAAAAAATCCCTATCTGCTTTCTAGATTGTTATAAAAGCCAAATGCTCAGTGTGATAGCCACTAGCATTTGCAGAATAAGAGTCAGATATTGCAGCCTCCATATTTCATCAACAAAGTTTTCTTTAGGAACGACTAGGGATATCTGAAATTAAATTAAACTCCAGACTAAAAGAGTTCCAAATCAAAAGATTTATTACGTAGCTACAGTACGTGAGAGCACCCCCCTATAAAGCCGCCCTGTATGCTCTGATCTAATAGATCTCAGATCTTCCTTTTATAGGGTATCTTATCATACAGCACACGTTTAACCACTTGCTACCCACCCGCCGTCAATTGACAGCGGAGCGGTGCATCTATTGTTCTGGTGCGCCGTGATATGATGGTGCACCAGAACTGCCCCTCTTGAGCGCCTGCGGGGGCGCGCAGAGCGGCAATCGTGGCCGCACCATGTTGCTAGGACACAGCGCGACCCCGATCTCGGTAGTCAATGACATGACTCTTTCCCCAATGCGATCGCCTGTGTCCAATCACACCCGGTCACTGGTAAATGAGGAAGTGCTGTTATTCGGCTCTCCTCGCCTCACACTGTCAGAGTGTGAGGCGAGGAGAGCCGATCAGTGGCTCCTCCTCATAGGGGAGACAAAGACATGTAATCAGGGCACTGATCATCAGTGTCCTGATTACACAAAAGTGAAATCCAGTGCCCACAGTGCCCACCATCAGTGCCCATAGTGCTGCCAGTCAGTGCCCATCAGTGCCTGCTCATCTAGGCACTGACTGGCAGAACTATGGGCACTGATTGTGGGCACTTATGGTTCTGCCCATCAGTGTCCATCAGTGCCGCCCGTCAATGCTCATCAGTGCCGCCCGTCAGTGCCCATCAGTGCCGACCATCAGTGCCCATCAGTGCTGCCCATCCGTGACGCCTCTCAGTGCCCATCAGTGCCACCTGTCAGTGCCGATCAGTGCCACCTTTCGGTGCCAATCAGTGCCACCTGTCAGTGATCATTAGTGCCGCCTGTCAGTGCTCATCAGTGCTGCCTATCAGTGCCACCTATCAGTGCCCAACAGTGCAGCATGTTAGTACCTCCATATCAGTGCCACCTCATCAATGCCCATAAGTGCAACCTCATTAGTGCCCATCAGTGCAGCCTATCAGTGCCCAACAGAGCCGCCTCATCAGCACACATCAGTGAAGGAGAAAAATTATTTATTTTCAAAATTTACTTTTTTTTTTTTTTTAATTTTATGTCAGAGTGTGAGGCGAGGAGAGCCGATCAGCGGCTCCTCCTCATAGGGGAGACAAAGACATGTAATCAGGGCACTGATCATCAGTGCCCTGATTACACAAAAGTGAAATCCAGTGCCCACAGTGCCCACAATGCCCACCATCAGTGCCCATAGTGCTGCCAGTCAGTGCCTGCTCATCTAGGCATTGACTGGCAGCACTATGGGCACTGATTGTGGGCACTTATGGTGCTGCCCATCAGTGTCCATCAGTGCCGCCCGTCAGTGCTCATCAATGCCGCCCATCAGTGCCCATCAGTGCCGACCGTCAGTGCCCATCAGTGCCGCCCATCAGTGCCACATCTCAGTGCCCATCAGTGCCACCTTTCAGTGCCCATCAGTGCCACCTGTCAGTAATCATTAGTGCTGCCTGTCAGTGCTCATCAGTGCCACCTATCAGTGCCCATCAATGCAGCATATTAGTACCTCCTCATCAGTGCCACCTCATCAGTGCCCATAAGTGCCACCTCATTAGTGCCCATCAGTGCAGACTATCAGTGCCCATCAGCGCCGCCTCATCAGCGCACATCAGTGAAGGAGAAAAATTATTTATTTTCAAAATTTACTCGCAGAAAAACTTTTTTTTTTTTCAAAATGTTCTGTCTTTTTTCTTTTTTTTGTAAGAAATAAAAAACCCAGCAGTGATTAAATACCAACGAAAGAAAGCTCTATTTGTGTGAAAAAAATGATAAAAAGCTCATATGGGTAAAATGTAGCATGACGTGCAATTGTCATTCAAAGTGTGAGAGCGCTGAAAGCTGAAAATTGACCTGGCAGGAAGGGGGTTAAAGTGCACTGTATAGAAGTGGTTAAAGCGGAGTTCCAGCCTCAAAATCGATTTTGGGCCCTCCGCTTGCTGAGGGCAACCTGAAAAAGAAATAGATACTGGGGATTTTTTTTGTCACTTTATAGAAGAAAATATACTCACCTTCCTTCCACTTCCTGCCTCTACGGCCGCGGCCCGCGCCGTCACTTTCAGTTTGCGATGATTCCCAGGAATCAATGTGCCTGCACCGGCCCCACTCGTCATGTCCGGAGCAGGTGCGGCATTCACTGCTAAACAGCTTCTGGGCATGCCCAGAAGCTGTGCAGGGATGCCGCGCCTGCACCGGAAGTGACAAGCGGGGCCAGTGCAGTGCATTGTGGGACTCCGACATCACGGAAGACGACACGAAGAGGGACGCTGCGGCTTCAGCTGCCCACTCCTGAGATGGCAGTGTGGACCCGGGACAGTTCAGAGGCTATCCATTATGGAATGTACTAGTCCTGACTGTCCCGGGGGGTATTTTTTAGCTCAAATTGACCCCCGAGGCCAGAACTCCGCTTTAAGGTATGGCACATTGGTACATGGCAACTTGCCCATGGTGGCATTCTCCTGATAACATCTTAGTGAAAACGTGTTTTTAACAAACTCCCAAGCGCCATTTTAGCTTCACTTATTAATATAGAAAATATATTGGGATATGTATATACATCACTCTAACTTATCATATATCTTTAATACTACCACTATATAGGTTTGATAAAAATGTTTTTTTTTAAAGTATTATTATCATACAATATGATGTAAGAATCGGTGAAGATCACATTATCCTTATACAAGACCCAAGAAATCCATTCTTCAATTCACATTTTTCAATATTAGGGATTGCAGTCATAGACATTTTGTCAGGGCCTGGACTTGAACCTGGGACCTCTGCTGTGTCTTGCAATGACTCTTCTCACTGAGCTTCCTGGACAGCACCCTATCAAATCCATTGGATAACCCTGCTTTGTGCCTTAACTTTTGCTGAACCTTGAACCTTTTTGCACCTCCAATTATCTTCCTGCTTTAAGGTATGTCTTTGCACTTCCTGTTGCCAGATTATTGTGCCCTGTTCCACCAGTATCTCGCTCTCGTCTTCCCTGCTGTCGTCCATATTTTTCTACTACTCGTTATTGACCCTTAAGCTACACCTCTGCCTGATCCGAACTACTTGTTACTGACTTCTGTTTGATGCTTATTTTCTTATCCGCTACTGGACCCCGGCTTACTCACCTCCTGGTGAGGCGATCCTGAGAACCGTGACCTGGCACTAACACACAGCAAAATCCATCTCCACCCTCAGGAGTTCTGGTGAACACCAGTTAGTACTTAGACTTCTCCTCTCCAGTGAGCCCATGTCCTCCGCCAGGATGACTGCTTATGCACCTATCTGGCTGGTCAGTGGTAGTGGCGCAACTGCTATAGGCAACTGCTATAGCAACTGGTCTTGACCCCTGATTGTCTATCTATCTATCTATCTATCTATCTATCTATCTATCTATCTATCTATCTATCTATCTATCTATCTATCTATCTATCTATCTATCTATCTATCTATCTATCTATCTATCTATCTATCTATCTATCTATCTATCTATCTATCTCTATCACTCTCGCCCTCTCTTTATATATATATATATATATATATATATATATATATAGCATTCTTTTAAAAAAAAAAAAAAAACTATGTGTTGCTCATAGTAAGCGATCACATTCTTAATTCTATTTTCTAAGATCCTCTTGAAAATTGAGCCTGATTTCAGTTTTGCCTTCTTCCAGTATGTACTCCAAGCACTCCATACAGCTAAGGGTAAATCTCAGAATGTTCCCACTGTTATGTGAATGTGCAGATAGCACACACATGGGGAGAGAGAGCCTGTTCATTTGTAGTTATCCTTCCTTTTTTTCAGAGCCAATCTTTGTCATAAAATAGCAAAAATGGAAGAGAAAATGTTATGGGGCATGGAAGGGGACTTTATAGGGTACCGTCATAGACAAATAATAATAATGTAGTATCACTCTCACAAAAAGAGGGAGTATATAAAAAATGTAAACTTTTTATTCACATAAAGAAATATACAAAAAAAAAACAAAAATGGACAAGAGAACCATACAGATAATAAAGAATCAGAACATATAAAGATAAAACAATTTCCAGCATGTTATACAGCCTCTTTATATCCTATGTTGAGATCATTGGGGACTGCTATGGAGACCAAACAATGCTGGTAACTCTCAAGAGATCCCCATGATCTGTTGCCAACCCACTACCCTACATGTTTCGTGGTAGGATTTGTCATAAAATAGATAACACAAGAGCAAAGGAAAAAAAATCCATGCTGCCCACTGTGCTATATTCAGAATGGCAGGATTGACTTTTGTAAGAGATCATCAACCTTACACCTATTTTACACTCTAATGTTGAGACTGAGGTATGCATTGCAAGCATGAAATAAGAGGAGGATAAGAAGAGATATTATGAAAGAGTTTATAAAAGAACAGAAGAAAAAAACTGAATGCCAACTGTTCTAGCAGCCCTGAACTTGATCCATAGTTGAAGTTCAGATCTAGAACACAACACACAGAGAGAGACACACATGGTGGTTGTTGGTGACCTGTCCTCCTGGAGTTAAGGTTAAGGTCCAGACTCCAGCACAGCACAGCAGCACTTGAGAGAAAATTGAAATGATCCTTCCCCGTGGTACTGGCAAGCAGGCAGGTAGGCTCAGCTGAGTTAACAGCACTCAGACTCAGGCTCAGGCAGCTCCTTCCCCAAGCGACAGCCAAAGGCAGGAAGTGGCAGCTCGAAGAGAGGAGGAGCCGATCATATGTGTCAGAGGGCAGGATAGGTGCTGCCTGCTCCCTCCCGCTCTGCTCTCAGTGCTGCTGTCCTCCTGGAAGCTTCTGTAACTGGCTGGACAAGTCAAGACATGTCTCTGGAATCTCAGTTTGGACTAGAGAGGAGGTGTGGAGGCAGAGCAGACAGACAAGAGCACTGTCAGCCAGAGGCTCCCTCATCCCAAGCCAAGCCTACAGCTCGGACGGCACTCCAGGGGGTCAGGTGGAGTAACAGCAGGCAGCAGCATTAAAATAACAATGCATTAGAGCCTAGTGCAGCACAAAAAGAAAGGTTCAAAAAAGTGTTTGATATATATTGTACACTGATGCTCTGGGGGGGGGGGTGAACCCCCTACCCCCCCCCCCCATCTATATCTATGTCCCTGACAGAATGTCTAAAATGAAACAGCTTTTTCTGTGCACTGTGTGCTTAGTAATCCCTTATTAGTTAAAGTGATTGTAAAGTTTTGAGTTTTTCTTTTTTAAATAACAAACATGTTATACTTACCTCCTCTGTGCAGTTGGTTTTGCACAGAATGGCCTGGATCCTCCTCTTCTCAGGTCGCTCTTTGCTGCTTCTGGCTTCTCCCTCCTGTCGAGTGGCACCACAGCAAGCAGCTTGCTATGGGAGCACCTAAACTGAGCTGCAGCTCCGTGTGTCCATTCAGACACGGAACTGCTGTTCAGCACCACCCCCTCTCTCTCCTGATTGGCTAACTGACTTTGATTGACAGCCAATGGCGCCGCTGCTGTGTCTCAGCCAATCAAGAGAGTCCCAGACAGCCGGGGGACTCGTGGACATCGCTGGAGCGAGATGGGGCTCAGGTAAGTATTAGGGGGTGCTGGGGAGGCTGCTACACACAGAAGGCTTTTTATCTTAATACATAGAATGCATTAAGATAAAAAACCTGCTGCCTTTACAACTCATTTAACCACTTCCCGCAAACCGACGTACCTGTACGTCGGCTTGAAGAAGTGGTTGTACCAGAATGATGTACTGTTTTTTAGAGCCGGCGGTCAGCTTTCAGGAGATAACATCCATTGTGGCTCAGCAGCTGCTCAGTCGGTATCCCAGCGAGCAAGATGGGATGCCCCCCCCCCTTTAAACCCCCACCCCCGTCCCCGTCCCCGCCGCCTTCCGCGGCTCTGCCCGGGTCTCCAGTCCCATTGGGTGACCCAAGCAACCATTGATCCACTAGTTTTACCAAAAAGGTTCCTTTTTTACTGGCTTTCATGCCTGTGGTCATTGTAAAGCATGCTGGCTTAGTAGAGGCAATATAAAGAAAAGGAAGGAATTTAGATCTATGAGTACAGGGAAGAAGTGGTTGTACTTCAGATCAAAAATCTGATTACTTGTGTGACCACTGGAGTAATGTATGTGTTGGAATGTGGATGTGGGCCTTAAAACTGAATTTGATCCTAATTGTTTTATTAGAGATAGGTAATATTTTTATTCAGGGTATATATATATATATTTATTTATTTTTAATTTATATTCTTTTTTAATTTTATAAGGTTCATCGCGTGGTTTTAGATCCCTACATATGTGTTTTTCTTTATGTTTATTGTTTGTTTAGTGTTTTAGCTATGTATTCATTCATTTTTGGTTATGTATGATCTGGTACTATGTATTTGGCAGTGAAGTGATTTTTATCAGATATAGTGGCTCCGGTTTCATGTATTTTATTTTAATATATATTAGCGGTTTATGCTTTTTTACAATAGCATGTTTGTGTCCCCATTTAATTTGCCAAGATGTCTCCTTCCCTGTGCCATCCTACTTCCGGCAGGGCGCGGGTAGGTGTGCTGATTATTAGTCACCTGCACAGGCATAGTGATTGGGAGTTACGGCAATGTATGTATTCAGTGAATGGTCAGGATTAACGCCACTCCTACTGAGGAAGTCAACATGTGGCGTAACGCCTATAGGGGTGGAGCCCATTATCCAACATCACTTTGCTGTTATTTGCCTTTGGTGTTCCCCGTGCGTCCAGCCCGCACAGCTTGATGTGCCTTGTATATAAGTGTGACTCATCTTTTATGGAAATAAAATTTTTAAATGGAGAACACTACTATCTTTCTTCTATCTTCCCAATATTTATACCGAGAGGGACTTAGGGTACACATAAGGAGTGCAAGGATCGGCGTTAAGTTGACCTACACTAACCTACTGATACCAGGATTGCCTTTTATTCTCAGAGGGGAAATGCTAGTTCTGACCTGCTAGTAAAACAGGGGTCAGAACATGAGGGGAGTGGCCATCTGTTTTTGGTAAAGGAGAGCACAAGCACTTGATTGTTTACGAGAGCACCTGCACTTTTCTGATTTTGCACATTTTTTGCTATTTTGCACAAATTTTCTGGGATAGTTGCAATGGACTTATGTTGTTGGTCACATAATACGTTCAACACACTATTTATTAATCAATTTTATCCCTGATGTGCCTGGTTAAATATATTATAATTTGTATTTTTAATGATTTAAGTGGCTAGCACTGTTATTGAAGATTTATTCTAGAAAAAGACCTCCTCTGTAACTCTAAAATGGTAACCGTTAACATTTTCTAAAGTGTCTCCTATGGAGATTTTTAGGTACTGTATTTTCCGGCGTATAAGACGACTGGGTGTATAAGAGGACCCCCCTACTTTTCAAGTTAAAATATTGGTTTTGGGCTATACTCGCCGTATAAGACTACCCCCCTTCCGAAGCAAAGCAAGGCAACACCATATACCATATACGCCGAGTATAAAAACCCCAGTGTAATCTATGAAAGCGCTGCTGTCTGTGCCCTATTCATCTACAAGATACTGTAAGTACCGTAAATGTATTCTTTTATAAATCTCCAAGGTATTATAACTATAAAAATCCCAAAGGTAATTAAGTAAGTGTAATCTATGAAAGTGCTGGTTGTCTGTGCCCTATTCATCTGCGAGGTACCGTAAGTACCGTAAATATATTCTCTTATAAATCTCCAAGGTATTGTAAGTAAGTATTACTGGTAAATGTATCATCTCTCAAGGCGCTGGCTTTGCGGTAATCCTGTACCGGTGTACCGTATGTACTGTAGCTTCAGCTACATATAGTATACTGCGCTGAGCCAATCACTGAGAGTGATGTATTCTATTATTGAATGCAAAGTCTTCTCGGATTGGCGGAGTCAGAGAGAGAAACATTATCCCGCCTCCCTGACTCCGCCAATCCAAACAGGTTTGCATTCAATAATAGAATACATCGCTCACCGTGATTGGCTCAGGGCGGTATACTACGTAGCCGAAGCTACGGTAAAGTATACCGGTACAGTATTCCCGCACAGTCAGCGCTTTCATAGATACCACTTAATTACCTTTGGGATTTTTATACTCGACGCATAAGACAATCCCCCCATTTTTGGGGGATTTTTTTGAGGTTCAAAAGTCATCTTATATGCCGCAAAATATGGTACCGTAGTTTGCCTCCCTTCCACGAGTGTACATAATTTTAAACTGTAACATGTTAGGTATTTATTTACTCGGCATGACATCATCTTTCACAATATGCAAAAGAAATGGGCTAACTTTACTGTTTCCTTTTTTTTAAATTCAGTGAAATGTATTTCTAGCCAACAAAATGCGTTTGAAAGACCGCTGCGCAAATACTGCGTGACTAAAGATATAGCAATGACCGCCATTTTATTCTCCATGCTAAATATATATATATATATATATATATATATATATATATATATATATATATAAAATGTTTGTGGGTTCTAATTAATTTTCTAGCAAAAAATACTGATTTTAACTTGTAAAAAACATGTGTAAAAAATAAAAAAAATTGTTCCTTAAGTGGGTGACTGGTAAAGCATGGTAGAGATAACTGTTGAGCTGTTGTACACAATTGCCACTTGTTTACTATTATAGTAGAGTTTACACCTTGTATTTAAAGTAGGATCTACTGTATGTTTAAATTAAGTCAATATAAATAAGATCATTGTTCATAATAGGTCCATATGTAGACAAACTTATATACAAAATATGTTATCCAGTAGAGTATGTTTCCTACAACCTGATATATTTTCAGTGGAATTTAATTTTCTTACTGGAAATCCTACAACCACCAGGAAGTCAGATTATATTTTATTTCTCATAATGCTGTATATCTCACAATATGGACAGTATGTGTGTACTACCTACAAACATGAGAGACGTTTTTTTTTTTTTTTTTCTCCCTTTATCAAAGAAAGGATGCATATTGAGGCTTTGAGCGGTCTGGTAAGCAGGGGGTGGGCACAATGTAGTCCAGAGGCAATATTTTACTTGTGTTTGAACTACTGTCAACAATAATGAAAACAACAAAAAGGAATATCAAGCAAGACTGATTCGGTAGATAATACATACAGCAGAAAGTTTGTTGGAATAAGAGGAGATATTGTAGTTGCTGGAACACGGGGTATTCTTATCATGCAGGGTGCGCAGATAATTATTTACACTGCTCATAGAATTATTGAACTGGCTTACTGTTAACATCTCACAAGACAACTTGATGATATCCTATGTTATGTCAAAGGAAATCTGATGTTTTTATTACATGTCTTTTCTTTCAAAATTGTCCAATTATCGTGAAATTGTTTTTGAAAAACAACACCCAGGCTATTGCTTTCATTTACTGAAAGGTCCTAACATGTACAGCAGACTCCTTGCTTTGAATGGCCACTAGTAGTTTGCTGTAACATCCCTTGCCATGGCATTTCTTACACAGAGACTGAAGGAAAACATTTATTACATCTCAGAAAGGTTATTGTAGTAAAATGTTTATATTAACCCATATATTGTATATTAACTGATATTAAATAGCATATGTATTAATAACTAATTGGTAATAATTATTATTGCCAAACAATAGTTATTATTTCTAGAAATTTAAGAGTAAAATATGATATAAAATTTGTATATTTAAAATTTAAACTCTAGATGACCTCTGTACTGAAAATTGGTACCTTTTTTTTTTTAAAGACAATCATAAGTTTACTGGGGGATAGTTCACTGGGATATAGTTCAGACAGTTCCAGACATCATGGTCTGCAGGTGTAGACATTCATTATTTTTCTATACATGTTAATTATATTGACGTATGTCTTGACAACCAATAATATTATACCACATGTAATTCTATGGTGAAAAATTCTGTTAAAATTAGTGTACAAACTCTATATTTCTGAGCAAGTTTTGGACTTGCTCCCAGATGCACCTTATATTAATGAAGCCTCCTGCTCTTTTGGGAATTCACTGCCTGATTATGTTGTTTTGTTATTTTCTACATAATTATGAAAGACAGGAACTGCACAGTTGGATTTTGGTTATAACTAAAGCTGTATGTAGCATTTTTTATAATATATTTTTTTTTCTGCCACCTTGTCCACAGCTACTCCTGCCAAAGCCCCAGCATCAGGCATGGAAGAGTCAGCTGAGATATTTGAATACAGCTTCAGCCACTTGCTCTTTGACAATGCACAGCCATTACTTGATGTTGGTTGTTAGGGTGAGAAAGTTAGGAACATGAGCCTACAGAGAGGAGAGATGATGATGGGGATGATGATGGGGATGATGATGGGGGTGATGATGATGTCACTGATGCAACTTGGCAGCCAGAGAGAGCAGAGGAGGAAAGTGAGGGTGAGGCAAAACCCCAAAGATGCAGCCATCATGGAAGAGTAGAGAGCCAGCTCCTTAGGAAGCGTTTTCACGCGAAACGGGCCGTAGAGCAGTATTACATGCCAGAGGTCCTAGCCACCAGTGCTATTGTGGGTTCTGGTGGCTTTTCATGTAAGTGATGTTCTGAAGATTGGACCTTTGTATTTGGCTTTTTCTTGTTTTTAGTTGTTTTTAATAAATACTACACTATGGAAAGCATTTTCTCTCTTGCATATCTATTGATATAACTTCCTGCTGGTTGGAGTACTTGAAGGAATTTTTTCCGGTGTCATCATCTCTTCTGATTTGCTTTCTGGCTCAAGACCTGCTGTATAAGATACAAAAATGCATTAGCTGTCCTAATAAGACAGCAACATGGTCTGGTGAGTGAGCATTTCTGTTTTTGGGTAAAGGACCATTGGTGGAGGATTGACCTTGTTTACACTGATTATCCATATGGAATTTTTTTGTACTTTTTTTTGTAGTTTTATGGACTGAGTTCATTATTTTTGATCATATGCACTATATGTTCACTAATTTTATGTTTTAGCGCTGCAACCTATTTTTTCACATGTTTTTTATGTTTGTATATTCACATTGTTTGCAAGCTGCTGATTAAGTATTTTATTTTAAGGCGCTGACTTCACTTTTATAAGAAGATTGCTTGATTGATGTACCTAGATCAGGTTGGATCAGTAAAAAGTTGTGTGGTGACAGAATAGTACCGGGAGCAGACATTTCAGGAGTCTCTGGGAACATGCAAGAAAGGGCATCAGCTTTGCTGTTCTTAGACCCTGGGCGATAGGTAAGATGAAAATTGAATCTTGAAAAGAATAAGGCCAATAAGGCCTGTCGTGGTCTTAATAGTTTGGCAGTTTTGATATATTCTAAATTCCTATGGTCTGTAAACATAAAGATCGAATGAGTAGCACCTTCCAGCAGGTATATCCACTTTTCCAGGGCTGATTTAATGGCCAGCAGTTCTCTTTCACCCACATCATAGTTTTTCTCTGGCTGACTCATTTTCCTAGAGAAGAAGACTACTGGGTGAAGTAGAGCTTTGGGTCCCTGAGGTTGTGATAAAATGGATCCTATGGCAACTTCTGAGGCATCAACCTCAAGGACGAAGGGCAAGGCCAGATCTGGGTGTTGTAATAATAGGGCGGATGTAAACAAAGTCTTTAGTTTATCAAACACCAACTGGGCTTCCTGGGACCATTGAAACCGGACATGCTGATGGGTCAGCTGGATGATGGGAGAGATGATGGTAGAAATTTTTTTGACAAATCTTCTATAAAAATTGCCCACAAACCTCTGGATGCCTTTCTTATCAGTGGGAGCAGGCCAATTAATGATGGCAGCCACCTTTTGTGGATTAATGGAAATCCCATCTCTGGATATGATTAGCCCCAAAAATTGGATTGATAGTCTCTCAAATTCACATTTCTCTGCCTTTGCATATAGTCTGTGCTGCCTTAGTGTGGACAAGACTTTCTTTACATGTATCCAAGGTTGATCCAGGGTGGCAGAGAAAATTAGTGGATTAGTGCAGCCATATTGGGCATTAGTATATTTGCCAGTTTTTTTGCCTTTTTGCCTTTTTAGATTTCTTCCCTGACAGTCAGGGATGGTATATTTAATTCACAGCACACTGGGTAACTCTGCTTGCAGCTCAAAAGGATGCAGAACAGGGCTCAGCACTGCAACTTGTTGTGCCGCCCCATCTCCATACAACTGGTGGTGATGATGTGAGATTTGTCAGCTCCATCCCCTTCTCCTCCTTCTTCTCCATGCCTTCCTCTGCTGAATTGTCCTATGAACCACAAGTACCTCCTAAGCATTCAAGGGGCTAGCCAGTGAGTCAGGTTAAAAGTTGCCATGCAATGCTTCAGAAGGTCTGTCTAGGGGACAGAAGCCACACTGGAACAGAGATTCTCACAGCTCTGCAGGTGCAGTCCCAGAGGTGATTCACACAGCATCAGCTGAAGCCAGGAACGGTGGTGTGCAATAATGGCAAAAACCTCCTGTTCACACAGACAGGGAAAGTTCACACATATGTCATGCCTGGCACATGTCCTCAGTTTGGTGGTGCGGCATTTATTAAAAAGCTACCCAGGGTAGAAAGATCTGCTAAAGCAGGCCAAGAGTCTGTAGCCATTTAAGGTGGTCACACAAAGCGAGTGCTCGGTTGGTTGAAATTCAGCGGCAGGAATTCCACCTGCCTCTAAACCGCCTGATTTGTGACATGCCCACCAGGTGAAACTCGACTTTGGTAATGCTGCAGCAGCTGCACATGCAGCCGAGGGCTGTCAACAAGTACTTGTGTCAGTATGGGTCAAGGTCGGCTTTTTTTTACTCCATGCCAATGGCTGCTGATAAAGGATGCATGCACTTTACAGTCACCATTTAAGGAGGCGACATGGATGGTGAGCCGTGACAATACATGCATCAGTGACACAATCCCTGTTGTGTTCTTGCTGGTGCAGACTCTGTGTTGCATTATGGACTGGGCACTTGAGGCATAGCAGCAGGAGGGAGAGCAGAACTTCCTTTCCTCTCAAAGTCTGCTTTATGCAGACACCATTCTTGCCACATCACAGAGTACACACAAGAGGAAAAGGAGGAGAAGGAAGAGTATTCTGGCAGTTTTGGAGGCATTGAAGCAGAGCAAGACACGTCAACCTTTAACAGATGGTTTTCCATCCCCAGAACCCTTGAAAGTATTACGTGGCTGAGAGGAGGCAGGAGTCTGTTTCTCATTCCTCCGCAAACTTGCGATTCATGGGCTCCCTCATTCTTCAAAGCATGCGAAAGCCCAGGAATATGTGGCATCAAGGAGAAGGATCACTATTGGTTGGCAACCCTCCTTGACCACTGTTACAAGGGGAAAGTCTCTGAACTCATCCTGTCCCCATAGAGGGAGTAGAAGATGAAATCCCTTGAAGACACCTTTAAGAGGAGTTTGTGTAATTCCTTTCCCGACTCTGGTAGGTTACAGTCTGGTGGAAAACGTAGTTTTGAGGCTTCTGTTGGTCAAGAAAGAAGTGGTGGAGAAGGGGGCCACCTCAGTGATGCATTTTTAAAATATTTTTAGTCCTCAGTGCCCAGGGCTCTCAGCTTCCACATCCCATCGGTAGGGTCTGCATCAAGTGATGGAAGATTATCTAGGGGCGAAAACAGACATGTAGAGTTTTCCAGTTGACGATCCACTAGGTTACTGGGTCATGAGAATAGACCATTGGCCAGAACGTGCCCAGTATGCAATTAAACTGCTGGGCTGCACTGCATCCAGTGTACTTTCTTAATGGTCATTCAGTGCTGCCAGAGGTTTTGTGAGAGATAAGAGAGCGCGTCTGTCCACAGACTCCGTGGACTGGCTGACATTTATCAAAATGAATCAGTCCTGGATTAGCAGCAGCTATCAAGCCCCTGATGCCAACGTCACTGATTAAGTGCTTTCTGGATTGTGAATCTCTGAAAGACTGTCTAGGCTGTCAAGCTTTGTGTGTGTTGTTTTCATCTGGAAGAAATTTTTTGGTGTAGGTTTCATGGGCACAATTTTTCTGCACCTGTTTGACAAGTGCACATGATTACAATTTTAGACAGCAAGGCCAATTCTTTTTTTGATCAAGAGTACCTCTATAGGGTTACAGTGTGAAGGCACCACCAACACCCAAAGCCCAATTTTTCCACACCTGCTACTTCTATTTAATGTCTGTGAAAGAGACACCAGAATTTATCCCAAAAATCTCTAATCTTGTTTGGAGGGCCCTAAATTTTGACTTCATCATACAGACTGACTCCCCAAGCCATTGTTTATAAAATAAGGAAAGCTTGAATGGAAAATGTCATTTTTTTGGCTTTATAAATGTAATTATTGCTGTAGTAGGTTCTATACACCGTACAGATGTGCCACTTTATGGGCAGACTAAGGGGACCCCCCAGGCACTTTTTTAAATTTTTCATTTTTATTATTTGTTTCTCATTTTTATAGTTTCACCATAACCATTGTATGCCCAATTACTTGCATTTAAGTCTAAGCACTTTTGATTTTTCAAGTCCCATAGACTTTAGTGGGGTTCATTATTTGATTCAAAACGCTTGTGATGTTCAAAAGTTCTGCCGCAAACCAAACAGGGGGTCATTCGGTCCATCCCTATTTGTGATGTTTCCCTCTGGGAAGTGGGAAATCTCTAAAGAAAAAATACTAAATATATTATAGTATGTCTAATACCATCAATAAATACTAAGTGTTTATATTGTGCTTACATAAAACAAATCCCTATAAATGTGTTCATTTATATGTACCCTTACCCTCATGTATCTTAAATAAAGCCTTTCATAATATTCGCATGCGTCTGTCATTGTTTGTCTCAACCTCTCCTCCAGATGGATTCTTTCCCTCCTCACCATAATACAGTGTGTTGGAAACCCCAAAAGTGTGTTGGAAACCAACTGCAAAATCATATTACTCACAAAAGTTTATCTTTATGTGCGTATATCTCTTTAAATCAAGTATCAAATCCCTTGTGCATATCCTAGCCTCCTAGCCTGCAAAAAAACAAAAATGATTACATTGTCCAACAATTAGTGTTAAAATGAAACTGATACTTTTGGTACTCTGTTTCTTCTGTTTCCATAAATTCCTCAAGTTGGGTGTGTCCTGTCTGTTTTCTGAGTGTCCTAGATCCATGTGATAAGGACCACTACCTGCTTTTCAGGAAAACTGAGCATTATGTCCAGCACCTCCATCCTAGTGTGTTTCATGGATAAATCGAGGAGCAAGTATGACTGGAGGCAGCCCATTTCTCCATAAAAGGGCAGGTACAAACTAAAAGTCAAGCACAGCACAATGGCATCTGAAGGCATCCAAAGTGTCTCTACACCAATAACAGCAAGCTAAGCAAAAATGGCAATCAACCCATTTCATAACTAGCTTTTAGAGTGAGGTGCCATTGGAAGGGCTTTGCACAGAACAAATAAAACTAAATTTCCCCAGCACACTTACCAACCAGCAAGGAAAAAACAGAAAAACAAATTACACCATCTAGCAAATTGCATTAAAACAGTTGTGCAATGTACATATTATTATTATTATTATTATTATTATTATTATTATTATTATACAGGATTTATATAGCGCTGACAGTTTACGCAGCGCTTTACAACTTGAGAGTAGACAGGTACATATACAACACACTTTAATACAGTAGGAATCAGTGGGCCCTGCTCGTTAGAGCTTACAATCTAAGAGGGAGGGTCAAGAGATACATGAGGTAATAACTGTGGGGGATGGGATGATGGAGAAAATAAATGTACAGTTGTTAGGTGGGTGCCAGATAGGCTTCTCTGAAGAGATGTGTTTTCAAGGATTGTCTGAAAGTGGACAAAGTAGGAGATAGTTGGACAAATTGGGATAGAACATTCCAGAGGATGGGAGAGGCTTGGGAGAAGTCCTGGAGGCGAACATGGGAAGATGTGACAAGAGATCTAGAAAGCAGGAGGTCCTGGGAGGAACGAAGAGAATGATTTGGTTGGTATTTTGAGACCAGGTTAGTGATGTAGCTGGGTGCCAAGCTACGGATGGCTTTGTAAGTTGTGGTTAGTATCTTGAATTTAATTTGTAGGTTGAGTGGCAGCCAATGGGGGGATTGGCAAAGAGGGGTAGCAGACACCGAGTGGTTAGTAAGGTGGATGAGCCTGGCAGCAGCGTTCATGATGGACTTAAGGGAGACAGCCTATTTAAAGGTGAGCCAGTTAGAAGGGAGTTGCAATAATAGAGTCGAGAGATGACCAGGGAGTGGGATAGAAGCTTTGTGGTGTTATTGGTTAGGATGATATTGAAAGCCATGGGAGGCAATTAGCTGACCCAGGGAGGAGGTGTAGATTGAGAAAAGGAGCGGTCCAAGAACAGAACCTTGGGGGACACTGACAGAGAAAAGAAGAGGAGAGGAGGTAGTAGAGTTGTAAGTAGCATCTGAAGGTGTGTGGGATAGGTATATTCTTTTCTATTCTATTTGAATTCTAATTTATTATATTCAAAATTCGAATTTCGGAAGATGGTTATATTCTTATATTCTTTCTATTCTATTATTTTTTCTATTCTATTTTTTCTTTTGTTTTCTATTCTATTATTTTCTTTTCTTTTCTATTCTCTTCTTTTCTATTCAAATTCAAATTTATTCCATTTGAAAATACATTTTGGAAGATTGTTATACTGTATTCTTTCTATTCTATTCTATAGTTTTTTTCTATTATATTCTTTTCTGTTCTAATATTTTATTTTCTATTCTATTCTAATCTATTATTTTCTATTCTATTTTAATTCAAATATATTCTATGCAAATTTTGGCAAATGGTTATATTTGTGGAAGTTGCATATGTGGAAGTTGCACTGCCTTGTCAAGACTCCTCTTTATAGTGCATTCCTAATTTTAGTCTATGAAAGCCTCTATGTTGGAGAAAATATAGCAATGGCTAAATGGAGAGCAGGTATGCCTGGAGGCAGCCCATTTCTCCTTCAAGCAATCACAATCATATAAAGAATTTTACTAATATTCTGATTACTTGAAAGTAATAGGTTGCATCAAACATCACAAAATATAGCAATACAAACACAACTATTCTAGGAGCCTTTGTCTTCTTTCTTGAAAATAGAGAATGATTGGTAATAGAAATATGTACTATATTGGGCTTACAAAAATTATATATGTTCTAATATGCTAAAATTAGGAATGAGGTTTGGGAGAATTACACTTTTGATATGGTATTTCCAATTCACTATTCTACAAATACAGCTCAACGCCTTATTTAGTCTGTGTCTCTACAGGGGAGGTCTCCTCTCTCTTACTGTCTTAGTACCAGAGAGTTAGTACCCTTTCACAAGTGTTTTCTGATCAGGTCCAACTGTCAGATTTTCAGGTGGACCTAAGCCGAAGCTTCATGCAGCTCCATGGGTAGGCAGATATAAAGCAACTCAGTTCATCCATGTCCAAAAAAAAAAAAAAAAAAAAAAAGTACTGCTATATTTTTGTTTTTCTGGACCTAAACATGATACATTACAGTTAACCTGATGTAAACAGAACAGTGGGCTTACATCGGTTCACCCATAGAGCCATTACATGTCACTACAGTTTGAAGTCAAAATGTGGACACAAACTGAATGGGAACAGATGTTGCAAAATTGACATCCATCTTGTTCAGCTTCAATTCAGCATTGGATCTGCATATCGATCCCCTGTTGAACATAATAGAAAGGCACTATGTGAAAGGACCATTAGAGGGATAGGAAGTGGTGTGAAATTTCTCCAAGGGGGAACTAAAAGAGAAACATAAACACACTTTAAATGTAGGAGGAAAGCCTTGGTCAGGTTTGTATTGCTGTATTCTGGCTGAAGTTGGGTTTGAACACATCTGGTTAACTTTCATAGTTTCATAGTTGGTAAGGAGGAATAAAGACATCAGTCTATCCAGTTCAACCAGTGTGGATGTATAAGTGTGTATGTATTTATGTATTTACCAATTCCTATACCCCTGTATATTGTGCTCTGCAAGATGCCCATCTAAGAGCTTTTAGACCTTTATGAAAATAGTACCCAGCTGCACACAGGATCAGCAGACTACAAAGGTGAAATAGTAAAAGATGATGAGAATTGGCTTCAGTTCGGATCTCAACCCATAGTAGCCCCCCCCCCCCCAATGCATTTCACCCATGTGGGGCTTAATTATAGCATTCAATTTATCTGCTTACACAAAATATGTTGTTTGATTCAAGCTATTTACCCATCACATTGTGAGAATGTGCATCACTTTGCGCAGGTCACTTCAGTGTGTTTTATGAATAATTGTGATACCTTTTTTCAAGGAGCAACATATGCATAAACAGCCAATGAACTCATTAATGCCTTTGCCTAAACAAATAAGCATTGGAATGTGATAACATTTTAAAACAAATGTCTCTGATTTTATTGGTAAATAAAAACAAAACACAGAATGGCAAATTATGAAAGTGATAATATATCTAATAATATTCTATAAAAAATTAAAACATGTCTTAGAACATTAACAGACTTCTACGTTACTCATTACTGGGGATGTTTGTATCTTGTGTAGTGGAAATGATCTGATTAACAGTTTTATTGTACACACAGCGTTTAATTAATCCTGATGATCCTGCTGATGTACTGGAAACTGTTTGTTTCAATAATGTGTTTTAAATTAGACTGGGGCAGCCACTCAGACAGCTGTCATGGAATATAATCATTTGAAAACACTTCAGATAATGACAGCAAAATAGAAATGGCTGTGATTTGGTTTAATATTCCCATGACTGCATTACACGCACCACTTTTTGTATGGCGATTCTTAGCATTGCACCAATATGGTGGTGAGTGAAAGAAAAGGCTTTGCTTGCAAGGATGTTACTTCGCATCATTATACAAGAGCTAAGCATAAAACATGATGTCTTCTAATAGTGTACTGTATGTAGTACTTGTAACAGACCATTGAACAATTTAGGTCAGTTCCTTGCAATGTTTAATTAGGCTAGTATATATGTTTGTAATTAACAGCAGATGTGACAAGCTAATGTGTCCGTGTACATATAAATTAACCTTTGCCCATCAGCTGCTTGAGTCTGTGAGAAAACTGCCATGTTTGCTTGTGTTCCAGTGAACCAAGATCAAATTAAAAAGGTCATTACAAAAATAAATGCTAATGGAATTTGCCTTTCATTTGAAGCATGAACCTCAGGACACTCTCTCTCCACCACACAAAGATGCTTTACACAATTAATACAAACAGATATTTTCAATCTTATGGAAAGTTTGCAGGATGCTAATTCTGTGGGGAAAATTAATTTGTAAATTATATTTCCCCCTGGAAGGCTGAATCATCTGCATCTCAGTTAGTAACAGTATTTAAGATTTACATATTTTGCATAAATAATGTAGATCTTGTTGGAATTGTGCTTTCTATGATAACAAGAATATTAGGATTTTAAATATGTTGGGCAATTATTATTATTATTTATATTATTATTGTTATTGTTATTTAGTGAAGCTGATTTTTTTTAAAACTAAAGTAAATAAATGATCTCTGCCCATGGCAATCCCAATTCCTAATTTTACAACCTGCACTTAAAAAAATGACTAGTCTCTAGTTGGTTGCTACAGGCAGTAAAGACACTATTCTTTCTGTTAGTTCTTGTAAGGTAATCTTAATGAATTTAAAACAGAATAAATAAACATAGAAATGATAAACACTTATTACTCAAATCTGCATATTTATACGATGGGGACAACAATGGATGCCAGTGAAATTTCAAAGAAACAAGGTATTAATGACAGCTCTGATGTTCCCTAAGTCACATATATCCTTTTTTAAAGGAACCCCATCAGTGGGTAAAATAAAATAAAGTTTAAATACTCAGAAAAAAATGCTATAAGATACTCACCTGCACAGTCATCAGTTTTTAGAAATTTCGCTCTGTAGCAGAGCTTCCAGCACCCTTATTTAGTCCTCTGGTGTTTTGAATAGCAGGTCCCCTGCTGGCTGCCCTGCTTCCTCCTGCAAACCCATTGACGTGGCAGGACACAATAATGATGTAGGGGTTGTTGGGAGGAACCACATCAGCCAATGTAGAACTGATACACTCAGTAGTGTGGGCTATGATCAATGCTAGGAACTTTGCTACATAACAAAGTTTCAGCAAATGGGCCAATGGATGTGTGGATATGTGATAGATGACTATTAGCCAAAAAACACTTTCATGAGTAGAGGATGATGGTTATAGACAATCCAGGAGTGTAAGGAGCTTTGAAATGCTGGTTGATGGGGGATTGCTCCTTACACTCCTGAATTGTCTATAACCATCCTTTGAGTATCACTGGATATCACTACTACTATTTTGATGTAGATAATTTTCCTGTCCCTGCATGGTGAGCTTTATTTGTGACTTCTTGCAAGCCAGTGCATCCCACTCACCCCTTGTGGGAACATGGGAGGAACCCCCATTTTGGGAGGATCGTCTACTCATGAAAGTGTTTTTTGGCTAATAGTCATCTATCACATATAGGACATCACATACCCCCTGAGTAAGACCTTACTGTACAGGTCCAAACATGCTGGGGTTCATTCTATTGGGTGTGATGACCTTTTGATTACTGTCCTTTGTTTTTTTATCAGTTTGTGATATTTGATATGATCAATTAATTTCTGTAACCAAAGCTCATATTTTACACTTCTGGTTCTTTTGAAGTTTTTTAAAAAATAATTCTCTAATAAAGATGAACATTTTTATACATCTATAGTCCTACTGTTATGTGCTGCCTAAAAACCCCTGGGGGCCTTTCTTTTTTCTAGGGTCACTTTATAGTAACCTGTACCTGAGAGAACCATGACAGCAGCCACTGTTGGCCTCTGTCAAAAAAACACTAGTTGGCTGGCAGACAGTATTTGTAGGAACAGAGGCTGAGAGGCAGTATAGGCTTAGGCTGTGGGTGCAGCAGTTGCTGTTCTGTGGATGTAGTGGAGATTAGGATGCATTGGAGGCTTAGAATGCAGGTGCAGAATTGGATTGGCTGCAGATGCAAAGGAGATTAGGTTGGGTTGCAGCAAAGGCAGCATTAAAAAAAAGTTTGGTAGCACAGAGAGTGTTTAGACACTATAATCAAGCAGTATCAGCATGTTCTGCTTGAGTTTAACAAGAGTAACAGTCATGTGAGGCATTACATGATGTAGCCATGACACTCCAAGTGAAATTTAGAAGTGGCTCCAGCTGGGAGAGGTAAAGGAGGCCCTGGAGCTGGAACATGGAAGCTAAGTAACTGTGATACTGTTAGGATGGAGTTCACCTGTTGGTGATACTGTGCTGCACTGGCCTGATTGCTGCAGTTCCAGTGTCCACCAGCAAGTGTCTTCCAAAAGCCAGCAGGCTGTAATGATCAGTTACACCTGTGTTCAACTGCCAGGTGGCTATTTAAGGCTGCTCCTCCCTTTCCCCAGTGCGTCACTATTCTGATTGCCTCTTTGTTGCCAGAGCATTGGTCCTTTGATCCTGATACATAGCCATATCTATTCTGTACTCCTCTGCCTTGCTCCTGCACTCTGCCCTACTACCCAGTCTTGTTTCCCCTCTTCCTTGCATCCCAGTAACCGGTGTCCTTATATTGTATATATTGGTATATAGTAAGTTGTTAGGTTAATTTGTTATTTTTGTTTTTGGGGTTAGTTCTTGTTTGCTGCAACATATATCTGGTCTCCCTAGCTGCTGAATCCTGACAGATACCCATGCAAGTAACATGGTCACCAAAGAATAATATATCCATATTGTCATATTTTCTTTCTTTGATTATTATGGTCAAGACTAAGAAGAAAAAAATATGTATATTGTATATCTTGAGAAAGGCACATGGCTCCCTGTTGTAAAGTCAACCACAATAAACACTTTAAATATTCCTCCTGCTGTTAAATTCTGTGGAGTAAACCTATATATGCATATACACAATTTTGAAAAAACTGTTTAATATTTATAAACTAAAAAAATGAAAAACCATAAAAGTTTCCCTTTAACTACCTCCCACTCCATTTCCCATGCCTCCTACGCTCACCTTCCATTTGCTTCCCTGTCTTTCCCTGCTTAAGAAAAACTAACATTTCTTTGTGTAAAGAAAGGACACTGCCCCTTCTCCCACATGACAGTGTTGGTGCCTGGTGACTATGACTCCTGGGACACCCAGATCTGCATTGTAAGAGGAAGGGGTAGTCATAAGGTCCTTTATACACTGGGTGTTCCAGAAAAAAAACGGGCAGGTGGTGGAGTGACTGAAAGATGAATACTGTATAATCATGGGCAAATAACTTTAAATATCTCCGTTTTTTTAAAGTCTTGAATAACATTTTTGGGTGGCCTTTAATGAATACTTTTTGTCAATAAAGTGAATCTCTGGTAAATGAAGAGTTTTTAACTTGCACGAATATGTGTATGCAGATTTGTCTTCAGAGAATCACTACCTTTATTCATTTTGGCAATCATGATTCATAGGCTACATGTTTCCCACAAAATCTGACAAAATATCAAGTACATATTCAGAAGAAATGAAAAAGTGGAATCCTGCAAAAAGAATGACACAAGGTCCTAGCTGTCCTCCTCCCAGCACTGAAAGCAACATCACCAAATTAATAAAAATTCTACATAGAGCACCCACAGATCCTACCTCACTCCAGTGAGGATGGCCAGGTTTGACTCCTCTTGCTCCTCTGCGTGCCCCAGATGTGCGTACTCCCCGGGCACGTTTGGACATATGCTATGGCACTGCCCGGACATGCAGGGTTTCTGGACACAGGTAGTCCAGTTCTTCCACGACCGAATGGGCTGCCCAGTCTCCCTGGATCCTAAGATCTGCATCCTCAGGATTTTTCCCGACGAGGACATAGATAAGTATACACTCCACTTTCTTTGTGAGACTCTGTTCACCGCTAGGAAATTGATAGCCCAAAAGTGGATGCAGTCCTCTACACCCACCCTGTCGTCCTGGTTGGCGGCTGTCAATGCCACTCTCCCATATAAAAAGGTCTTGTATGCTAATAGGAGATGTCCAAAACGGTATAATAAGATTTGGGACAGATGGCTCGAAGCCCCTGCCACGTGCACCTCCTGATCACGGCTGTTTGGTGGTGGTCTGTCCTTACTGCGTCCTTGGGCTCTCTCCCGCACCCGCAGCGTGAGCTTAGCTTGTTGTTCTATTATTGTTGGACTGATACTGCATTATCCTTCTGTAGGCCTATATTGCTGATACTGTTAGTCTTTCTTGCTCATGGTGCTCCCCCCTGTTCCTCAGATTTCATGGGGGGCGGGGGGGTGGCACACTCTTATACGCCTATTTGACCTTATTTACTGCACCATTGGTTTCACAAATGTTTTCAATGACAGTGATTGTACCTGGTATCTTTTTCTGTATCTGTTATGTACTGAACTCAATAAACGTTTGTTTGTTTGTTTAAAAAAAAAAAAAATTCTACATGGAGAAATATTTTTACAAGGTAATCTTTGTAAGGTTGCAGTGGCTCCCATTTTCTGGCAACCATCAAATGAAAGTACAAAATGTAGTGCTTGACTGGGTCACTTCAAATTCAAGTTGTAATCTTGTTTTGACAAAATTGCAAAACTTATTACAATTAAGAGTTTCACCTATGTTTGTCTCCCTCTAAAACTGGAGAGTGCAAAATCTGGTGCAATTGTGCAAGGTAGCCAATAAGCTTCTCGCTTCAGCTTGTTCAATGACAAAAAAAAAATGAAAGGTGATTGGTTTCTATGGAGATATGCACCAGATTTTCCACTCTCCAGTTTTAGTAAATAGCCCCACCGTAACCATAAAACATTGCGCACATTTGGAAGTTAGATAACAATCCTTTTTAACAAGTCAGCCTAACACAGGTTTAGTGGTCTGAGGTATGCATTAAAGAGCAATCACAGCTGCAAATATGACATTCAAAAGTCCAATACTAACTGGCTGAGATGCTTCCCATCATAGAAAAAAGAAAAGGAAGTCAAGAAGTAGGAAGAAGAGGTGGAAAAAGGTCAGAATTTGAGAAGCAGATGAAACAGGAAAAAAATGGGGGAGAGGGAGAGTATGAAAGGAAGAAGCGTTTGCAGGACGAGGGTCAGGCAAGCCAAGTACAGTCCCTGTCACCACTCCAGAATACGGCTTGTGGGTTCAAGCTCAAGAGCCCAGAATATCTCTGTATTCAGGAGAACAGGTAAATGCAATCCAACACATTTTATGGAAGCAATCTTCTCTGTAATTGGCTAATGCTAAAATTTCTCCATTAGCTTAATCTCAAACCACAGACCAAGGGAGGGGAGACATTCTGTTTCCAGAATAGTTGAACACATGTCTTCGCAGCATTTAGATGTATCAGGAAAGAACACTTGGAGCACTTTAAAGACATAGAAGTTAGGAGAAGGTGAAAGACAGCAGCATCATCTGGCATTTGGACATCCATTATTTTGAGGATCCAGGATTTAACTTGTGCCCAAAAATCCCTACATCCTGAACAAGACAAGAAAATGTGGTGCATGGTGGCCTCCTCCCCAGCAGTGAACTCAAGGGGAATAGATTATGTTAGGTCTTAGTAAATCATAGTATTACCTAGCTGGGAGTTTGCACCCTATCTCCTACATATTACATGAAACTGATGCTCTATGAGTCATTTGTATAATTCTGTCTCTTTTTATTTATTTACGGTAGTTAAATAGCACAGTTAATTTACATATATTGTACAACATGAAAAACCACCATATAAATATGTAAATTCATAAAAAGTCCCAAACAGTCAGGTGCTCATATTAATAAAAGTAATATAGCAAAGATGGTGATGGACATCCAAAGATGATCACTAAAACACATGTAGTAAAGTGTCCATAATAGTAGAAATATCCAGTCGACAGTGAAGACTATAGAAAATAGTGCTCTATAGAATATGACTCGTGCACGATAAACCTCCACGAAAAAATGTCTAAAATGCGAACTCACTAGAGGTGATAGCTGTTTATATTATAGGACAGCAATTACGACATCAAGTAATGATATCTTTTATGGACTACAGCTTTTCTTGCTGCCAGTTTAATGTAAAAGATCAACTTTTAGCATTTTTCTGAATATTGGAAGGCATTTGTTTGTTGAAATAAGGCAAGTTTGTCACCGCTCTGATCAAGTTAAAGATTCTGAGCCAGAATCTAAGGATTTTGGGACATTGCCACCAAATATGGTAAATGGTGCCAATTTGACCACATCTTCGAAAACAATTAGGAGATGCAGACAGATGTATTCTCACAATTCTTATATCTACCAGATACCATCCCAATAAAGTTTTCTAATTCAACTTTAGCGGTGTTGATTTAAAGCGTTGTTGATAGATATTCTGGATAAGTTGTTCACTGTTTCCTGCCAATCAGAGAGTTCTAAGGAGATACTCATGTCCCATTCCTATTGTTGAACATATTGGAGTTCATGAGTTGGGTCCATCAACAAGTTATATAAAATAGAAATGCAATCTCTGGTCAAGGCTTTAGATTTGCAAGAGAGTTCACGTTACAGTGGACTTGTTGGAAATTTAATTTTATTCCTAATAAAGGATGTGATCTGGTTATAGAAAAAAAAGTTCTAGGGAGTAAAATTTATTACCATCAAGAAGGTCTCCTATTCTCAAAAGGCTATTGTTTACTAATTCTATTATTACCAATTTGTCTACTAATAGAATTGGTGTGAAATAAGACCAGGTGTGAATTCTGAGTTGTTAAGTGTAGGAGCCAAAGGGGTAGAGTGGTCTCCTAGCTCTCTGCCAGTTCAAAAACACCAATGAGTAGGAATGTGTGGGACAAAGGATTGGGGTGGGGGAAGCATACTGGGAATCCACATCAAAGCTCCTGGTAGGGGGGCATGAGAGAGCTTCCATTGATACCCATTAGGGGAAGGGTCCGACTATAGATGTGAAGGCTAATTAAAAATGTTGTGCCATCTAGTGATATGCCAGGAGTGTAGGTCTCAAGCCCCTGCATGCCTTCAGAGTGTATGCTCTTGCCCTATTTATCCGAGGGCATTTGTGAGTCCAAATTAATTGGTTAGGGTCATTTTGTAAACATTGCGTCTCTTGTCTAGGAACTGTTATGGGAAGGGTTCTAAAATAGTAAAGTACTCTAAGCAGGAAACTTATATTGACGGAGTGAATTCTGCCAAACCATGAGAGTTTGAGGCTGCGCCACTTAGCCAAGTCATCCCTAGGTTGCTTGAAAAGGGGTGGATAATTTGCAGAGTAGAGCTTCTCCAACATTGGAGTCAAATTAATTCCTAGGTAGGGTAAGGATTTGGGAGCCCATTGAAAATGGAAATTATTGCACAGTAGGTCAACAGTAGCTTCAGGTAAGTTAATATTCAGGGCAACAGTTTTGTTTTGGTTTAGCAGCAAACCAGAGAGTTGTGAAACTTCTGCAGAAATCGCAAATCGCTTTGTGAGAGGAGATATACATGAGAATGTCGTTGGCAAAAAGAGTAAATTTGAGCGTGTAGCATTGCTATTGCAAAAACCAACAGGGATAATAGGCAGCCTTGTCAGATGCTTGTTTCTCTGAATAGAAAGCAATAGGAATTTATGACCAATAATAGATACAGTACATGTGCCTAAGACCGATGATAGAGGGACACAAAAATTTGAAGAAAGGAGGTACCAAAGCCCACATGTTCCAGAACATTAAATAGATAGTCCCAAGACAAGCTGTTAAAAGATTTGTGTAGATTCAATGATAGGAGCATGAATTCCCAGTGAGCCTTAGATTCCCAATAAGACCTACACCTCAGAATCGGGAGACGGTTCTGTGAATTTGGCCCAATGTTTGGTAATAATGAACAAAGCTTGATTAGTTGTTATGTATATAGTTTCCGTCAAAGGAAGTCCTAGGGCAAGTGGTTTGCCTTAGTATGGACATAGAGCCAGGGAGAGCGCCTGCTGGAGCTTAGGTAGAAAGATCATTTTAAGAAAGTTACCCTGCCTATGAGGTCCAGCAGTAAGTCCATCCACTGTTTAGTTTTCTGTAGTAATAGGGAGATCATGGGTTATAGCAAATTATTAAGAAAGGATTGCGGGGGCTATCATACTGATACTGCTAATTAATTACAGCTGTAAAGTTGGGTGGACTGATGGGATGGCAGTCATGTCTAGCAGGAAATCCTGAAAACCTCACAAATTCATCTAATATCTCCAACAGGTGAAGGAGGAAATAATTGAGGTAAACCAATTACACCAGGGTATTATTTATGTACAAACCCAATTCCAAAAAAGTTGGGACACTGTACAAATTGTGAGTAAAAAAGGAACAGACTAATTTACAAATCTCGTAAAATTATATTTTATTCACAATATAATATAGATAACATATCAAATGTTGAAAGTGAGACATTTTGAAATGTCATGCCAAATATTGGTTCATTTTGGATTTCATGAGAGCTACACATTCCAAAAAAGTTGGGACAGGTAACAATAAGAGGCCGGAAAAGTTAAATGTACATATAAGCAGAGTTGTATAAAGTACTCGAAACCCGTACTTGAGTAAAAGTACAAGTGCTCGATCAAAAAGTGACTTGAGTAGAAGTGGAAGTGCTCGATCAAAAAATGACTTGAGTAGAAGTACTAAAGTATTCAACATTTTTTGTACTTAAGTATTGCAAGTAGGTTTTTTTTTTAATTTTGCTACTCAAGTACTGAAAGTAAAAGTACCAGTAGTTTTGAAAAAAAAATTGCTACTCAAGTACTGAAAGTAAAAGTACAAGTACTGTGTTATGTAGTTATCAAAGAAAGAAGTCAAAAGTTTGAACATCATATTGTTTTTTATTATTTCAAATACAGCTTTTATTTATACATACAGTAGCATTTATTTTCGTATGTGCTGATAATACACATGTTTTGAGCTTCATGAAACCTTCCATCTACTGTTCTGGCAGGGGTAATTTTTATAATAGTAACGAGTAACTATGCAGCACAAAAAAAAAATATCAGAGTAGAAGTATTGAAATCATCGAAAAAAATGTAGTGAAGTAAAAGTGGAAGTAGGAGAAAAAAAATATACTCTAGGAAAGTACAGATACCGCCTTTTGGTACTTAAGTACAGTAGTAAAGTAGTTCTACTTAGTTACTATACATCTCTGCATATAAGGAACAGCTGGAGGACCAATTTGCAACTTATTCGGTCAATTGGCAACATGATTGGGTATAAAAAGAGCCTCTCAGAATGGCCGTGTCCCTCAGAAGTAAAGATGTGCAGAGGATCACCAATTCCCCCAACGCTGCGGCGAAAAATAGTGGAGCAATATCAGAAAGGAGTTTCTCAGAGAAAAATTGCAAAGAGTTTGAAGTTATCATCATCTACAGTGCATAATATCATCCAAAGATTCAGAGAACAGAGAATCTGGAACAATCTCTGTGCATAAGGGTGAAGGCCGAAAAACCATATTGGATCCCCGTGATCTTCGGGCCCTTAGACGGCACTGCATCACATACAGGAATGCTACTGTAATGGAAAACACAACATGGGCTTAGGAATACTTCCAGAAAACATGGTCGGTGAACACAATCCTCCGTGCCATTCGCTGTTGCCAGCTAAAACTCTATAGGCCAAAAAAGAAGCCAAATCTAAACATGATCCAGAAGCGCCAGCATTTTCTTTGGGCCAAGGCTCATTTAAAATGGACTGTGGCAAAGTGTAAAACTGTTCTGTGGTCAGACGAATCAAAATTTTAAGTTCTTTTTGGAAAACTGGGACGCCATGTCACCCGGACTAAAGAGGACAAGGACAACCCAAGTTGTTCTCAGCGCTCAGTTCAGAAGCCTGCATCTCTGAGGGGGTTGCATGGGGTTGCATGAGTGCGTGTGGCCTGGGCAGCTTACACATCTGGAAAGGCACCATCAATGCTGAAAGGTATATCCAAGTTCTAGAGCAACATATGCTCCCATCCAGATGTTGTCTCTTGCAGGGAAGACCTTGCATTTTTCAACATGACAATGCTAGACCACATACTGCATCAATTACAACATCATGGCTTCGTAGAAGAAGGATCCGGGTACTGAAATGGCCAGCCTGCAGTCCAGATCTTTCACCCATAGAAAACTTTGGCACATCATAAAGAGGAAGATGCAACAAAGAAGACAGTTGAGCAACTAAAAACCTGTATTAGGCAAGAATGGGTCATTATTCCTATTCCTAAACTTGGGCAATTTGTCTCCTCAGTCCCCAGACATTTGCAGACTGTTAATAAATGAAGAGGGGATGCCACACAGTGGTAAACATGGCCTTGTCCCAACTTTTTTGAGATGTGTTGTTGCCATAAAATTTAAAATCTATTTATTTTTCCCTTAAAATGATGCATTTTCTCAGTTTAAACATTTGATATGTCATCTATGTTGTATTCTGAATAAAATATGGAAATTTGAAACTTCCACATCATTGCATTCTGTTTTTAATCACAATTTGTACAGTGTCCTAACTTTTTTGGAATCGGGTTTGTATATTAATATATGTTCTTCCAAAGTACCAATTGGAAATTTCATAATATCAGGTGAAAAGCATATCAAAATCACCAGCAGCTCAAGTTTAATAATAAAGGAGACAGTGGGCAATCTTGTGTTGTCCCACGATAAATGAAAAAAAGGGATTGATGTGAACTCTTGCAAACAGATCTGTAGATAGAAGCTTCACCCAAATAATGATATGTCAAAACCACAGAAACATTTTTTTGGAGTAAATAGGGCCACCCTACACTGTCAAAGACTTTACAAATGTCTCAGGACACTATGCCACACATTCCAGAATGTGCACGAGGAAACTGTAAATCATTGAAAAGTATTTAGATATTTGTTTTAAAAGATCGACCAGGTATGGACACTACCTGGTCACCACTCACCAAATGGAACACCACCTGTTTAACACTTTTGCAAGTACATTGGCTAATATTTCAATATCCAAATTCATCAATAAAAATTTAAAGTAAGATTCACACTTAGTGGGGCCCCTTTTGAGATTCAAAATAGGAAACATGAGTGCCTATCTTATTGAAGGAGGAAGAAACGTTATATCCTATGATGCGGTAAACGTATATAACAGGTGGGGAATGAGCATTTCTAATAACGTGCTATACCACTTGGCTGGAAAACCTTCCAGTCATGGGGTTTTGTGAGTAAATGAGTGAGTGAGTTGAGAGATTGTGAAATCTACAGTAACTCTATAATGGTGAAAGGTGTCCGACTCCACTCTCATTTGATGTGTTCATTTAGAAAGAGAAATTTTCTTCAAGAAGGCTGTCAGCTATCAAAGTACTGAACAACTGTTGAATAAAGAGAAAAGTAAAAATACTTGAAAGCATCCAGAATCTTATAGGCTAATGCATCTGCATGGCCTGATGGGGTCACTATCTTTGGGGTGGAGGTTGGAGCATAATCTGATCTAAATAATAGGTAAGCAGGAAGCCTACCAGTTTATTTACGATATATGCATTTTTTACGTGTGACATTTTATTCTTGATAAGGTCAAGCAGGAGTGGATTATATATATAGTACATATATCAAGCCAAACCAAGCATTTTGATATTTTTACAGAGTATTCCTATGATGGACATGAATGTGCCCCTCAGGGTAGTCCTAAACACCTCACACACTGTGGCTGTTGACAACATGTTAGAATTATCAATATAAAGGGATGCCTTTGGTCCCCCAGTGCTACCTCATAGTTCAACCTATATGGGTTGGGATGCCACAGCATAGGACCACATATGTCAAGGAATTGGACTTGAGGACAGGAGGGGCATGATCAGAGATACCTCTAGGTGAATATATAACATCAGATAGTAAAGGAACAGTTACAAAGCATAAAACCAGGTCAGTTTTAGACATGGTTTTATGTGTATCAGAATGGCAAGAGAATTGATGACCATCTGAATTCCTCCACCTCCGCATATCAATCAGGTCATATTTTGTAACCAGAAATGTTGGACCCGGCGCTACCACTTTAAATAGTATTGTGCAAATATGTGCTGTAAAAGTGCATGTGTTGCAATCAACAAAGTGAAAAGTGCTACGTGCCGTTTAAAACCAACAATAGGTGTTGACCTGGGCTGTGCTTATTGTGCCATATTTAAAATGTCATATACCATACATTTATAAAAAGTGCCAAGTGCTGATAAAACCAAGTGCCACGTGTTGTGATCCGTGCTAAAACAATATATGGCGCCGGCGGATGTTCCACCAAGAAAAGCACCGCTGCTTACCGCACTCTTAAGCCTTTGACTCGACACTTCTTGGTCACTACAACAAAGAATAAACCTCCATTGCGTAGCATTTGTTGTATAAAGCAAAAATATTTAGCATCCACTCACAGTTTGGGGAGTTCACGATCAGCTTGAATGGTGTTCGCCGGGTCGCTTCCGCGTTCCACTGGCTCAAAACACCAAAACCGGAAGTGACGTATTGACGTACACAAACCACGCCCTACGCGTTTCGTCATACGACGTCATCTGGAGCGTGCACACTCCAGGTGATTTGCCAAATTATGCCAACGAGAGACATTTTGGATCTATACCCTGGATTCACTTTCACCCAAGGGTTTAAACGAAGAGCTAGATGTTAACACCATATTATGATTAGAGCCGATGTATGTCTTTTTACCTTGTTAAATAAACATTTTTTTTTTTTTTTAATGCGATTTCATTTGTATGCGATTTTTTTTTTTTTGTGTTTATTTTCTTATTGCCGCTTTAAGTATTGTGGTCCCACTGTCCAGCCCATTTACAATGGCCACTTTAAGTCCATCTGTATCCACCCAGCTTGAGTGCTGGCTTCCTATAAACTTGTTCAGCTCTTCTGTGTCATGCCACTGCACTTGAGAAAGGAGCGAGCACGCCCTGTGAGGCTACTGCGCACGCTCGGAAACGCGTTGTGCGTTTGGCTGCTGGATCTGTCACGCTGGGCTCCCCTATCTGTTGGCGCCGGATGTACTGAGGAGCAGGGCGCCCTTCTGAAGCAGACAGCCATTCTACCTAACGGTCTCTCGGCTCACCAGGTGTCTCCCTGAGGAACAGAACACCTTCCTGAAGCTGCTGACCATCCTACTATCTGGTCTCTTGGCTCTCCAGACATCTCCCTCCTTCACCATCCCCTGCACCATCTCTTGGAGCTACTAACATCCAGCCGTGGACCCCTGTGTTCCTGCAGACCACCTAACAGATGAGCTATTTTATACTGTTTTAAATGTGAGCAGTTTTCCTGTACCTGCATTACCCTTTTAATTAAACTGATAACACTTAGAGGCGCTCTGCTTTTTGTTTTTATTTTCACTTTCAGAGCTGACTTCTCTCTGCAGCTGAGCTGGCCCTGAGTGTAATCTATTTCAGCCATCAACTACACCAGATTAATGACTATACATGAACTGCATACCCCTTGATGCTATATAGGTATGTGTGATGCGCCAACTCTTATCCTGCTTGTTCATATGGAGTAGGAGGGAGGGTGAGGTGGTGGTGAATGTGGCGGTCTCATAGGCGTGCACACAGGGTGTGCCGGATGTGCCTGGGCACACCCTAATCACCTAGGGCACATAGCATTATCGCTCTGTTTGCCAGTGAGGAGATGGGAAAGATCTCCCTCGGACCTGCTCTGCTCTATTTCACTTTGCCAGCAGGGAGAGTAATGTATCGGGGCCATGTACATGTAGGCAAACACATGCATGTGTATTTAAACTTTGGGGTGCACACCCTAATACAATAGGCTGCGCACACCTATGGGTGGTGTAGGTGGAAGCGGCGGTGGAGGAGGACCAGGGCCGAATTAAGAGCATCATGGGCTTGGTGCTGAGGATTTTGAAGGGCCTTAAAGGCCGTGCCTTGGCATGCACCCAGAGGAGGAAGGGTGCAGCCATGCATGCCTAATTCAACATGGGATGCTGTCTCTGAAGCCCATAAACACATCCATGCATCGACAACTGTCCCTCCTTGTCCGGCCTTCGTGCTGTGTGGGGAGGTTCTGAGGGAGCTGCCTGGGGAAGCGAGCATAGAAGCCAGACTTCTGTGTTTACAAGTGACAGAAGAGCGGTAACAGTGAATATGGCCAACCCGGGGCCTATATAAAGGTAGGGGCCTGGAGCTGCAGCTCCAATAGCCCCTACGTTAATCTGGCCCTGAGGAGGATGAGGTAGCCAACACTGCTTCTTTTCAGAAATTTTAAATGAGGGTACACCCCAAAAGAGTGAGAAAGAGCAAAAATAGAACAATGGCTGGGTAAGGTCGGTATCCATCGCTATTCTGCAAAGGGTACGGAAAAGTCCCGTGGGATCCATGCCTGGTTCATTTTAATGAACGTGAGCTTGTCCACATTGTCTCTGGATAGGCGGCTGCGCTTGTCTGTGATAACGCCCCCAGCCGTGCTAAATACCCGTTCAGATAATACACTGGCTGCAGGGCACGCCAGCACCTCCAAGGCGTAAAGGGCAAGCTCAGGCCATGTGCCCAACTTGGAGACCCAGAAGTTGAAGGGGGCAGACCCCTCATTCAGTACGTCTAGGCGTGTGCACACATACTGCTCCACCATGTTCGTGAAATGCTGCCTCCTGCTAAGACGTTCCATATGAGCTGCTGGTGCTGCTGTTTGTTGTGGTGTGCTGACAAAGCTTTTCCACATTTCGGCCATGTTAACCCTGCCTTCTGAGGTGCTGGCGGTGCCCTGGTTGCGTTGACGACCTCTTCCTCCTCCTCCTCTGCCTTGTGCTTCCACTCCATCATCGCCCGAATTGTTTTTTCAAGGAGGCATAGAAGTGGGATAGTTAAGCTGACAATGGCGTCATCGGCACTGGCCATGTTGGTGGAGTACTCAAAACAGCGCAACAAGGCACACAGGTCTCGCATGGAGGCCCAGTTATTGGTGGTGAAGTGGTGCTGTTCCGCAGAGCGACTCACGCGTGCGTGCTGCAGCTGAAACTCCACTATGGCCTGCTGCTGCTCGCACAGTCTTTCCAGCATGTGCAAGGTGGAGTTCCACCTTGTGGGCACGTCACATATGAGGCGGTGAGCGGGAAGGCCGAAGTTACGCTGCAGCGCTGACAGGCGAGCAGCAGCAGGGTGAGAACGCCGAAAGTGCGCACAGACGGCCCGCACTTTCTGCAGCAGCTCTGACATATCGGGGTAGTTTTTAAGGGACCTCTGCACCACCAAATTCAGCACATGCGCCAGGCAAGGGATGTGCGTCAAACCGGCTAGGCCCAGAGCTGCTATGAGATTTCGCCCGTTATCGCACACCACCAGGCCGGGCTTGAGGCTCGCTGGCAGCAACCACTCATTTGTCTGCTGTTCCATGCTCCTCCACAACTCCTGCGCGGTGTTTGGTTTTTCCCCCAAACAGGCAAGTTTTAAAACTGCCTGGTGTCGTTTACCCCTGGCCGTGCTGAAGTTGGTGGTGAAGGTGTTACGCTGTCCGGATGAGGAGGCGGTAGAGGATGAGGAAGCGGAGTAGGAGGAGTTAGGAACAGGAGGCAAACTGAAGCGCCCTGCAATCCTCGGTGGTGGAAGGACATGCGCCAAATTGCTATCTGCCTCAGGCCCATCTGCCACTGCATTTACCCAGTGTGCCGTTAGGGAGATATAACTCCCCTGACCGTGCTTACTGGTCCATGTATCGGTAGTTAGGTGGACCTTGCCACAGATGACGTTGCGCAGTGCACACCTGATTTTTTCCCCCACTTGGTTGTGCAGGGAAGGGATGGCTTGCCTGGAAAAGTAGTGGCGGCTGGGCACGACGTACTGTGGGACAGCCACCGACATAAGGTTTTTAAAACTGTGCGTCTCCACCAGACGGAATGACAGCATTTCAAAGGCCAAGAATTTTGAAATGCTGGTATTCAGGGCCAGGGATCGCGGGTGGGTAGGGGGGTACTTCCTCTTCCTCTCAAGTGTTTGGGAGATGGAAAGCTGAACGCTTCCACGGGACATTGTGGAGATGGTTGGTGACCCAGGTGGTGGTGTTGCTGACAGATCCTCTGTTTGCGGGGTGGCAGGTGCCGGTATCATTACACATGTGGCTGGAGCGGCCGAGACTGAAGCAGAAGAGGAAGCAGGATGAGCCAGAGACATTTCTTGGTTTTGAAGGTGTCTACTCCACTGCAGCTCATGCTTTGCACTTAGATGCCTGATCATGCAGGTTGTGCTCAGGTTGAGAAGGTTTATGCCTCGCTTCAGGCTCTGATTGCACAGGGTGCAAACCACTCGTGTCCTGTCATCAGCACATTTTCTAAAGAACTTCCACGCTAGAGAACTCCTTTGAGCTGACTTTGGTGAACTCGTTCCCTTGCTGCGTTGGGCAGTAGCAGGCGTAGTGTCTAGGGTACGGCCGCTCCGCTTCTGCACCCTGCTCCCTCTTCTGCTTTGCTGGTGGCTCTGTGCGACCACCAGGTCACCTGCATGACGTTCATTCCATGTGGGGTCGAGGACCTCATCGTCCTCCACATCATCTTCCACCCAGTCTTCACCCCTGCCCTCCTCTTTCACCCCTGCCCTCTGAACGCCGCAGCAGTTGGCACCTGCGTTTCGTCATCATCGGAGATGTGCTGCGATGGTCCTTGCATGTACTCATCTTGAGAAATAAGTGGTTGGGCATCGCAGCGATGCCCAACCACTGCAGCACTCAATCTCTTCCACTTCTGGGGCAGGGCTAGGTGGATGGCCCTGGGAAACCCTGCTAACAGAGTCCTCAAAAAGAAGAAGAGACTGCTGTATGGCTTGGGGCTCAGACTGCTTGCCTGATTTCCAAGGGGGTGAGGTGAAAGACGGTTGGACATTGGCTGCAGGTGCCAACTCTGACCTTTCTGCAGTAGACTGGGTGGGAGACAATGTGAAGGAACTGGAGGCACTGTCAGCAACCCAATCTACTATCGCCTGTACTTCTTCAGGCCTCATCACGTCTAGAGGCGCATTATGCCCTACCAAATACTGCTGCAGGTTCTGTCGCCTACTCACACTTGAGGAAGGTGTTTCACTTGTGCGTGTAGCTGGCACAGATCGACCACGTCCTCTCCTTGCAACAGGAGCTCTACCAGCAGCACCACGACCCAGGCCACGGCCCCTATTTGACGGTCTCCTCATATTTCTGTAATTTATGATCTTGCCCTAGAAAGGTGTTTATTGAATAGCGGAACAAAACAACAACAGTATCGCACGGGTGTATCTGACAGTCAAATATGCAAACTATGCCGCAATTTAATGTTTTTTACCCCAAAAGGGTGTATATTGAATATCGGAATAGGAAAAAGGATAAAAAAAACGGTGTATCTCACACGTACAAACACAGACTAGGCCCGATTAAAATTTTTTGTACCCTAAAGGGAGGATGAGGAAGAGGAGTAGGAGGAGTTGGGAACAGGAGGCAAACTGAAGCGCCCTGCAATCCTTGGCGGTAGAAGGAGATGCGCCAAACAAATTTAAAAGGTGTATCTCACACGTACCGATACAGACTATGCCGTAATTTAATTTTCTTACACTCCAAAAGGGTGTATATTGAATAGCGGAATAGGAAAAATGTTATAATACGGTGTATCTCACACGTACAAACACAGACTAGGCCCCGATTACAATTTTTTGTACCCTAAAGGCAGGATGAGGAAGAGGAGTAGGAGGAGTTGGGAACAGGAGGCAAACTGAAGCGCCTTGCAATCCTCGGCGGTAGAAGGAGATGCGCCAAGCAAATTTAAAAAGGTGTATCTCACATGTAGCGATACAGACTATCCCGCAATTTAATTTTTTACACTCAAACAGGGTGTATATTTAATAGCGGAATAGGACAAATTTTACAAAACGGTGTATCTCACACGTACAAACACAAACTAGGCCCCGATTACAATTTTTTGTACCCTAAAGGCAGGATGAGGAAGAGGAGTAGGAGGAGTTGGGAACAGGAGGCAAACTGAAGCGCCCTGCAATCCTCGGCGGTAGAAGGAGATGCGCCAAACAAATTTAAAAAGGTGTATCTAACATGTAGCGATACAGACTATCCCGCAATTTAATTTTTTACACTCAAACAGGGTGTATATTGAATAGCAGAAAAGGACAAATTTTACAAAACGGTGTATCTCACACGTACAAACACAATCTAGGCCCCGATTACAATTTTTTGTACCCTAACGCAGGATGAGGAGTAGGAGGTGTTCGGAACAGGCAGGAGGCAGACTGAAGCACCCTCAAATCCTCGGCAGTATGAGATGCGCCCCAAAAATTGGAAAGGTGTATCTCACACGTACCGACACAGACTATCCCCCAATTTAATTGTTTATACCCAAAGGTTTTGATTAAATAGCGGAATAGAAAATATGATCAAAAAAAGTGTATGTATCTCACACGTACAGAACCACACTAGGCCCCAATTACTATTGTTTTTACCCCTAAAGGCAGGATGAAGAGTAGGAGGAGTTTTGAACAGGCAGCTCCCTCAAATCTTCAGAAGTATGAGATGAACCCCAAAAACTTGGAAAGGTGTATCTCACACGTACCAACACAGACTATCCCGCAATTTATTTGTTTATACCCAAAGGTTTTTATTGAATAGCGGAATAGAAAATATGATCAAAAAAAGTGTATGTATCTCACACGTACAGAACCACACTAGGCCCCAATTACTATTGTTTGTACCCCTAAAAGGCAGGATGAGGAGTAGGAGGAGTTTGGAACAGGCAGCACCCTCAAATCTTCAGAAGTATGAGATGAACCCCAAAAACTTGGAAAGGTGGATCTCACACGTACCAACACAGACTATCCCGCAATTTAATTGATCCCCAAAGGTTTTTATTGAATAGCGGAATAGAAAATATGATCAAAAAAAGTGTATGTATCTCACACGTACAAAACCACACTAGGCCCCAATTACTATTGTTTGTACCCCTAAAAGGCTGGATGAGGAGTAGGAGGAGTTTGGAACAGGCAGAACCCTCAAATCTTCAGAAGTATGAGATGAACCCCAAAAACTTAGAAAGGTGTATCTCACACGTACCAACACAGACTATCCCGCAATTTAATTGTTTATACCCGAAAGGTTTTTATAGAATAGCGGAATAGAAATTATGATCAAAAAAAGTGTATGTATCTCACACGTACAGAACCACACTAGGCCCCAATTACTATTGTTTGTACCCCTAAAAGGCAGGATGAGGAGTAGAAGGAGTTTGCAACAGGCAGCACCCTCAAATCTTCAGAAGTATGAGATGAACCCCAAAAACTTGGAAAGGTGGATCTCACACGTACCAACACAGACTATCCCGCAATTTAATTGATCCCCAAAGGTTTTTATTGAATAGCGGAATAGAAAATATGATCAAAAAAAGTGTATGTATCTCACACGTACAAAACCACACTAGGCCCCAATTACTATTGTTTGTACCCCTAAAAGGCTGGATGAGGAGTAAGAGGAGTTTGCAACAGGCAGCACCCTCAAATCTTCTGAAGTATGAGATGAACCCCAAAAACTTGGAAAGGTGGATCTCACACGTACCAACACAGACTATCCCGCAATTTAACTGTTCCCCAAAGGTTTTTATTGAATAGCGGAATAGAAAATATGATCAAAAAAAGTGTATTTATCTCACACGTACAAAACCACACTAGGCCCCAATTACTATTGTTTGTACCCCTAAAAGGCTGGATGAGGAGTAGGAGGAGTTTGGAACAGGAAGCACCCTCAAATCTTCAGAAGTATGAGATGAACCCCAAAAACTTGGAAAGGTGGATCTCACACGTACCAACACAGACTATCCCGCAATTTAATTGATCCCCAAAGGTTTTTATTGAATAGCGGAATAGAAAATATGATCAAAAAAAGTGTATGTATCTCACGTACAAAACCACACTAGGCCCCAATTACTATTGTTTGTACCCCTAAAAGGCTGGATGAGGAGTAGGAGGAGTTTGGAACAGGCAGCACCCTCAAATCTTCAGAAGTAAGAGATGAACCCCAAAAACTTGGAAAGGTGGATCTCACACGTACCAACACAGACTATCCCGCAATTTAATTGATCCCCAAAGGTTTTTATTGAATAGCGGAATAGAAAATATGATCAAAAAAAGTGTATGTATCTCACACGTACAAAACCACACTAGGCCCCAATTACTATTGTTTGTACCCCTAAAAGGCTGGATGAGGAGTAGGAGGAGTTTGGAACAGGCAGCACCCTCAAATCTTCAGAAGTATGAGATGAACTCCAAAAACTTGGAAAGGTGGATCTCACACGTACCAACACAGACTATCCCGCAATTTAACTGTTCCCCAAAGGTTTTTATTGAATAGCGGAATAGAAAATATGATCAAAAAAAGTGTATGTATCTCACACGTACAAAACCACACTAGGCCCCAATTGCTATTGTTTGTACCCCTAAAAGGCTGGATGAGGAGTAGGAGGAGTTTGGAACAGGCAGCACCCTCAAAACTTCAGAAGTATGAGATGAACCCCAAAAACTTGGAAAGGTGGATCTCACACGTACCAACACAGACTATCCCGCAATTTATTTGATCCCCAAAGGTTTTTATTGAATAGCGGAATAGAAAATATGATCAAAAAAAGTGTATGTATCTCACACGTACAAAATCACACTAGGCCCCAATTACTATTGTTTGTACCCCTAAAAGGCTGGATGAGGAGTAGGAGGAGTTTGGAACAGGCAGCACCCTCAAATCTTCAGAAGTATGAGATGAACCCCAAAAACTTGGAAAGGTGGATCTCACACGTACCAACACAGACTATCCCGCAATTTAATTGATCCCCAAAGGTTTTTATTGAATAGCGGAATAGAAAATATGATCAAAAAAAGTATATGTATCTCACATGTACAAAACCACACTAGGCCCCAATTACTATTGTTTGTACCCCTAAAAGGCTGGATGAGGAGTAGGAGGAGTTTGGAACAGGCAGCACCCTCAAATCTTCAGAAGTATGAGATGAACCCCAAAAACTTCGAAAGGTGGATCTCACATGTACCAACACAGACTATCCCGCAATTTAACTGTTCCCAAAAGGTTTTTATTGAATAGCGGAATAGAAAATATGATCAAAAAAAGTGTATGTATCTCACACGTACAAAACCACACTAGGCCCCAATTACTATTGTTTGTACCCCTAAAAGGCTGGATGAGGAGTAGGAGGAGTTTGGAACAGGCAGCACCCTCAAACCTTCAGAAGTATGAGATGAACCCCAAAAACTTGGAAAGGTGGATCTCACACGTACCAACACAGACTATCCCGCAATTTAATTGATCCCCAAAGGTTTTTATTGAATAGCGGAATAGAAAATATGATCAAAAAAAGGATATGTATCTCACACGAACAAAACCACACTAGGCCCCAATTACTATTGTTTGTACCCCTAAAAGGCTGGATGAGGAGTAGGAGGAGTTTGGAACAGGCAGCACCCTCAAATCTTCAGAAGTATGAGATGAACCCCAAAAACTTGGAAAGGTGGATCTCACACGTACCAACACAGACTATCCCGCAATTTAATTGATCCCCAAAGGTTTTTATTGAATAGCGGAATAGAAAATATGATCAAAAAAAGTGTATGTATCTCACGTACAAAACCACACTAGGCCCCAATTACTATTGTTTGTACCCCTAAAAGGCTGGATGAGCAGTAGGAGGAGTTTGGAACAGGCAGCACCCTCAAATCTTCAGAAGTATGAGATGAACCCCAAAAACTTCGAAAGGTGGATCTCACATGTACCAACACAGACTATCCCGCAATTTAACTGTTCCCAAAAGGTTTTTATTGAATAGCGGAATAGAAAATATGATCAAAAAAGTGTATGTATCTCACACGTACAAAACCACACTAGGCCCCAATTACTATTGTTTGTACCCCTAAAAGGCTGGATGAGAATAGGAGGAGTTTGGAACAGGCAGCACCCTCAAACCTTCAGAAGTATGAGATGAACCCCAAAAACTTGGAAAGGTGGATCTCACACGTACCAACACAGACTATCCCGCAATTTAATTGATCCCCAAAGGTTTTTATTGAATAGCGGAATAGAAAATATGATCAAAAAAAGTTTATGTATCTCACACGTACAAAACCACACTAGGCCCCAATTACTATTGTTTGTACCCCTAAAAGGCTGGATGAGCAGTAGGAGGAGTTTGGAACAGGCAGCACCCTCAAATCTTCAGAAGTATGAGATGAACCCCAAAAACTTCGAAAGGTGGATCTCACATGTACCAACACAGACTATCCCGCAATTTAACTGTTCCCAAAAGGTTTTTATTGAATAGCGGAATAGAAAATATGATCAAAAAAGTGTATGTATCTCACACGTACAAAACCACACTAGGCCCCAATTACTATTGTTTGTACCCCTAAAAGGCTGGATGAGAATAGGAGGAGTTTGGAACAGGCAGCACCCTCAAACCTTCAGAAGTATGAGATGAACCCCAAAAACTTGGAAAGGTGGATCTCACACGTACCAACACAGACTATCCCGCAATTTAATTGATCCCCAAAGGTTTTTATTGAATAGCGGAATAGAAAATATGATCAAAAAAAGTTTATGTATCTCACACGTACAAAACCACACTAGGCCCCAATTACTATTGTTTTTACCCCTAAAAGGCTGGATGAGGAGTAGGAGGAGTTTGGAACAGGCAGCACCCTCAAATCTTCAGAAGTATGAGATGAACCCCAAAAACTTGGAAAGGTGGATCTCACATGTACCAACACAGACTATCCCGCAATTTAACTGTTCCCCAAAGGTTTTTATTGAATAGCGGAATAGAAAATATGATCAAAAAAAGTGTATGTATCTCACACGTACAAAACCACACTAGGCCCCAATTACTATTGTTTGTACCCCTAAAAGGCTGGATGAGGAGTAGGAGGAGTTTGGAACAGGCAGCACCCTCAAATCTTCAGAAGTATGAGATGAACCCCAAAAACTTGGAAAGGTGGATCTCACACGTACCAACACAGACTATCCCGCAATTTATTTGATCCCCAAAGGTTTTTATTGAATAGCGGAATAGAAAATATGATCAAAAAAAGTTTATGTATCTCACACGTACAAAACCACACTAGGCCCCAATTACTATTGTTTTTACCCCTAAAAGGCTGGATGAGGAGTAGGAGGAGTTTGGAACAGGCAGCACCCTCAAATCTTCAGAAGTATGAGATGAACCCCAAAAACTTGGAAAGGTGGATCTCACACATACCAACACAGACTATCCCGCAATTTAATTGATCCCCAAAGGTTTTTATTGAATAGCGGAATAGAAAATATGATCAAAAAAAGTGTATGTATCTCACGTACAAAACCACACTAGGCCCCAATTACTATTGTTTGTACCCCTAAAAGGCTGGATGAGGAGTAGGAGGAGTTTGGAACAGGCAGCACCCTCAAATCTTCAGAAGTAAGAGATGAACCCCAAAAACTTGGAAAGGTGGATCTCACACGTACCAACACAGACTATCCCGCAATTTAATTGATCCCCAAAGGATTTTATTGAATAGCGGAATAGAAAATATGATCAAAAAAAGTGTAGTGTAGAGGAGAGCGTGGAGGAGAGCCGGGTGACACGTGCGGGGGAGCCGCACTAGGTCACCAGAAGCCGGCGCGAGTGCAGGGGACAGGGGACAGAGAGACCGGAACAGAGAGCGGGACCGAGACGTGAAGGACCAGGACTGGAAGCCGCGGCCGTAGACGGCGGAGCGGCGGCTGCGGCGGTGAACGGACACCACACAGTATTGAGGAGGGAGGTTCACGGAAGCAGGGGAGGAGGAGCAGCGGCGACTGGTGAGTATCTCCCTGCAGCTGTGTGACGTGCTTTGGGGACCTGTGACTGACGGACTGACAGACCATCCTGTGACTGACTGACCATAGGGATCTGTGACTGACTGACCATAGGGATCTGTGACTGACTGACCTTGCTTGCGACCGTCAACGACTGACAAGACTGTTCTGCGACTGACAAGACTGTTCTGCGACTGACAAGACTGTTCTGCGACTGACAAGACTGTTCTGCGACTGACAAGACTGTTCTGCGACTGACAAGACTTCTGCGACTGACAAGACTGTTCTGCGACTGACAAGACTGTTCTGCGACTGACAAGACTGTTCTGCGACTGACAAGACTTCTGCGACTGACAAGACTGTTCTGTGACTGACAAGACTGTTCTGCGACTGACAAGACTGTTCTGCGACTGACAAGACTGTTCTGCGACTGACAAGACTGTTCTGCGACCGATAAGACTGTTCTGCGACTGACAAGACTGTTCTGCGACTGACAAGACTGTTCTGCGACTGACAAGACTGTTCTGCGACTGACAAGACTGTTCTGCGACTGACAAGACTGTTCTGCGACTGACAAGACTGTTCTGCGACCGACAAGACTGTCTGCGACCGACAAGACTGTTCTGCGACCGACAAGACTGTTCTGCGACCGACAAGACCGTTCTGCGACCGACAAGACCGTTCTGCGACCTACAAGACCGTTCTGCGACCGACAAGACCGTTCTGCAAACGACAAGACCGTTCTGCGACCGTCAAGACCGTTCTGCGACCGACCGACGGCGCTCTTGACTGATCGACCGTGAGTATTTTAGAGACTGGTGAGTATCTTAGCGACTAGTGAGCATTTTGCGACTGGTTAGCATCTTGCGAGGGTTAGCATCTTGCGACTGGTGAGTATATTTGCAACTGGTGTGTATCAGGTGAGTATCTTGCGACTGGTGAGATTCTTTGCGACTGGTGAGTATCTTTGCGACTGGTGAGTATCCTTGCGACTGGTGAGTATCTTTGCGACTGGTGAGTATCTTGTGTCTGTTGGATCTTTGCGACTGGTGAGTATCGTTGCGGTTAGTGAGTATCGTTGCGACTGGTGAGTATCGTTGCGACTGGTGAGTATCTTTGCCTCTGTTGGATCTTTGCGACTGGTGAGTATCTTTGCGTCTGTTGGATCTTTGCGACTGGTGAGTATCTTGCGTCTGTTGGATCTTTGCGACTGGTGAGTATCTTAGCGACTGGTTAGTATATTAGCGACTGGTGAGTACCCCAGGTTTAGTACCAGGGAAGTTAGAGGTAGGGTAGGTAAGGAAGAGCAGGTCGTTAACATTATCCCCATAGAGTAGTGGGTAATAATGTCCGACAGGATTGCGGATGCCACTCAGTGCACTTCTTGCTGCATGTATGCGTTCCTTGATGAACCATTCGAGGGCGAATACTGCTGTGCAAGATGTGAGCAACTTGTTGCTCTGGTAGACCAGATCCTGGACCTACAGAACACAGTGGCAACACTGCGTGGCATCAACAACCTGGAAAGGAGCTTGGACATTACCTATCAGGCGCTGGTAGGGGCCAGCATAGAGGAGGGAGGAACAGAGGAGACGCAAGAAGCAGAGGTACGCAGCTGGGTGACTGTTAGGAAGGGTAGAGGGAGGAGAGCCAGGGAGGCCAATCCTGAGTTGGTACACCCTAACAAATCTGTCGAGTTGCAGGTTGAGGGGGATATCAGCTCAGGGGTGGCAGAGCTGGAGCATGCACCCTCCCCCAGCTGCCAGGGGAGGGACGGCTCCAGGAAGAAGGGGGGCCGTAACTCAGGAAAGGTTAGAAAGGTTGTGGTAGTGGGGGACTCAATTATCAAGAGGACAGAGAGGGAAATCTGTAAAAAAGATCTCGTGAACCGAACAGTTTGCTGTTTACCGGGCGCCCGAGTTCGGCACATCGCAGATCTGGCAGACAGATTGTTGGGCGGGGCTGGGGATGACCCAGCGGTCATGGTGCACGTGGGCACTAATGACAAAGTTAAAGGTAGGTGGAGGATCCTTAAGAACGATTTCAGGGACTTAGGTAATAGATTGAGGAAAAGGACCTCCAAGGTGGTTTTCTCTGAAATACTGCCTGCACCTCGAGCCACACAGGAGAGGCAGAAGGAGATTAGGGAACTTAACAAGTGGCTGAGGAATTGGTGTAGGAAGGAGGGGTTTGGGTTCCTGGAGAACTGGGCTGACTTCTCAGTCGGCTACCGGCTCTTTAGTAAGGATGGGCTGCACCTTAATGGGGACGGTACAGCTCTTTTGGGGAGAAAGATGGCCACCAAGTTGGAGGGGCTTTTAAACTAGGAGACGGGGGGGAGGGCTCAGAAGTAGAGTCAGTCAGGAGGAAGCAGAGGACTGAAGGCAGCTGTAGTGTCAGCAGCGACAGTAGGTCCACAAGGTCAATTGGCAGGTCTGTGCGGGAGAACCTCAGACCAAACAGGAATAAACATAACCGCCAATCACGTTTAACTTCCGTAAAACTAAGAGGTGTATATGCTAATGCCAGGAGCCTAGCTAATAAAATGGATGAGTTGGAAATGTTAGTACATGAGGAGGACATAGACCTTGTGGGAATAACAGAGACTTGGTTCGACCACTCACATGACTGGCTGGCCAATATCCAAGGGTATTCGGTGTACCGGAAGGACAGGGTAGGAAAAAGAGGGGGAGGGGTATGTCTCTATGTCAAGAACAATATAAAGGTGACAGAAAGGAGTGACATTACGGATGGGATGAGCATGGATTTAGAATCTGTGTGGGTTGAACTCCATAGGGAAGGAGAAAAGGGGAAAGTAATTGTGGGGTTTTGCTATAGGCCACCTAACCAAGGGGAGGAGGTAGAGCTGGAATTTTTAGCACTAATGGGTAAAGTGGCAAAATTGGGATCAGTCATCGTATTGGGGGACTTCAATTACCCCGACATTGACTGGGAAGAGGGGACTGCACACTCACAGAAGGCCCGCCTATTCACGGAAACCTTACTGGATAATTACATGTCACAGTTGGTGGATTCCCCCACCAGAGAAAACGCAGTCCTGGATCTATTGCTCACTAATGACCCAGACATAATCTCGGAGGTAGGAGTCCAGGACAACCTGGGCTCTAGCGATCACAGGATGATCACATTTAGTGTAAATAACAACATAACAAGACAAGTGGGGAACATAAGAACCCTAAACTTCAGAAGGGCAAACTTTCCAAAATTGTACTCAATGAAGGAAAAGGTAAACTGGGACCAAACCCTGGGATCCCTGACCACAGAGGAAAAATGGGAATGCTTTAGGAACATATTAGGCAAAGGCATCTTGCAGTGCATTCCTATGGGAAATAAATTTAGAAGAGACAAAGCCAAACCTGGCTGGCTAAACTGTAGCGTCATAAAACTTATTAGGGGGAAAAAATTGGCCTTCAAGAAGTATAAATCAGAGGGCACAGTATCGGCTTTCGAGCAATACAAGGAGGCAAATAAGAAAAGTAAACAAGAAATCAAGATGGCTAAAATCAACTTTGAGAGACAAATAGCGGAGGATAGTAAAAAAAACCCAAAGAAATTCTTTAAATATATCAACAGCAAAAAAACTAAGGCAGAGCATATTGCACACATAATTAACAATGATGGGAGGATGGTTACAGAGGACACTGAAAAAGCAACCGTGCTAAATGCTTTTTTCTCGTCAGTCTTTACACAGGAAAAGGAGGGGTACACTGACCATGACTGTATGGTTAGTAGTAATAAACAGGACTTGCCACCATGGCTAACAGAGGGGGAAATCAGGGAAAGGCTGGATAAACTTAACACAAACAAATCACCAGGACCGGATGGCATACATCCGAGAGTACTCAAGGAACTCAGTAAAGTTATATCGAGACCACTGTTCCTGATCTTTGCTGACAGTATTAGGACAGGAGATGTACCAGGGGATTGGAAGAAAGCTAACGTGATTCCAATATTCAAAAAGGGCCAGAGGCATATCCCGGGAAATTATAGGCCTGTCAGTTTGACATCAGTAGTATGTAAACTTCTGGAGGGGATGATAAGGGACTATATCGTAGAGTTTGCTAAGGACAACAACATCATCAGCAGTAATCAGCACGGGTTTACAAATGGGCGTTCTTGTCAAACCAATCTCCTTACATTCTACGAGGAGGTGAGCTGTGAGCTAGATAGGGGCAGACCAGTAGATGTGGTGTACTTAGATTTCGCTAAGGCGTTTGATACAGTTCCCCACAAGCGCTTAATTTATAAAATAAGGTCTGCAGGTATCGATAGCAGGGTTTGCTCTTGGATACGGAACTGGCTAAAAAGGCGGGTCCAAAGGGTAGTAATAAACAGCGCATACTCAGACTGGTCTGAGGTGGTAAGCGGGGTCCCCCAAGGCTCAGTCCTGGGACCAACCTTGTTCAATTTATTCATAAACAACATTGAGGTCGGGATCAGTAGTTCGATATCAGTTTTTGCAGATGACACAAAATTGGGCAGGGCAATAACTTCACAACATGAAGCAGATATCCTGCAGAATGACCTGGACAAAATAACAGAGTGGGCAACGACATGGCAAATGAGGTTTAACGTGGAGAAGTGTAAGGTTTTGCACTTGGGGACTAAAAACATAAAATCACAATACACGTTAGGAGGGGAGCCCTTGGGGGAATCAAAAATGGAAAAGGATCTGGGAGTATTGGTTGATGATAGATTAGGAAACAGCATGCAATGTCAAGCGGCAGCTTCCAAAGCCAACAGAATATTAGCATGCATAAAGAAAGGGATGCATTCCAGAGATAAGACTATAATCCTTCCACTTTATAAAACTCTGGTCCGACCGCATCTGGAGTATTCCGTCCAGTTCTGGTCGCCAGTCCTCAGGAGGGATGTGTTGGAGCTGGAGAGAGTCCAGAGAAGGGCAACTAAACTAATTAGGGGATTGGAGGACCTTGACTATGAAGAGCGTCTACAATCGCTCGATTTATTCTCCCTGGAGAAGAGACGTCTGAGGGGGGACATGATAGCAATTTATAAATATCTTAATGGGGATCCCAGCTTAGAAAAAAAGCTGTTCATTCGAAGGGATTGCATGAGGACTCGAGGGCATACAATGCGATTAGAGGAGAAGCGTTTTAACCTCAGGCAACGCGGGGGGTTCTTTACTGTTAGGGCAACAAGATTGTGGAATTCTCTACCACAAGAGGTGGTTTCTGCGGGTAGTATGGTGGCTTTCAAAAGACTCTTAGACTTACATCTCAAGGATCAGAACATTCAGGGGTATGGGAGATGATTACAGCCACACATGCCTACACAGGTTGAACTGGATGGACTATTGTCTTTATTCAACCTCACCTACTATGTAACTATGTAACTATGTATGTATCTCACACGTACAAAACCACACTAGGCCCCAATTACTATTGTTTGTACCCCTAAAAGGCTGGATGAGGAGTAGGAGGAGTTTGGAACAGGCAGCACCCTCAAATCTTCAGAAGTATGAGATGAACCCCAAAAACTTGGAAAGGTGGATCTCACACGTGCCAACACAGACTATCCCGCAATTTAACTGTTCCCCAAAGGTTTTTATTGAATAGCGGAATAGAAAATATGATCAAAAAAAGTGTATGTATCTCACACGTACAAAACCACACTAGGCCCCAATTACTATTGTTTGTACCCCTAAAAGGCTGGATGAGGAGTAGGAGGAGTTTGGAACAGGCAGCACCCTCAAATCTTCAGAAGTATGAGATGAACCACAAAAACTTGGAAAGGTGGATCTCACACGTACCAACGCAGACTATCCCGCAATTTATTTGATCCCCAAAGGTTTTTATTGAATAGCGGAATAGAAAATATGATCAAAAAAAGTGTATGTATCTCACACATACAAAACCACACTAGGCCCCAATTACTATTGTTTGTACCCCTAAAAGGCTGGATGAGGAGTAGGAGGAGTTTGGAACAGGCAGCACCCTCAAATCTTCAGAAGTATGAGATGAACCCCAAAAACTTGGAAAGGTGGATCTCACACGTACCAACACAGACTATCCCGCAATTTAATTGATCCCCAAAGGTTTTTATTGAATAGCGGAATAGAAAATATGATCAAAAAAAGTATATGTATCTCACATGTACAAAACCACACTAGGCCCCAATTACTATTGTTTGTACCCCTAAAAGGCTGGATGAGGAGAAGGAGGAGTTTGGAACGGGCAGCACCCTCAAATCTTCAGAAGTATGAGATGAACCCCAAAAACTTGGAAAGGTGGATCTCACACGTACCAACACAGACTATCCCGCAATTTAACTGTTCCCCAAAGGTTTTTATTGAATAGCGGAATAGAAAATATGATCAAAAAAAGTGTATGTATCTCACACGAACAAAACCACACTAGGCCCCAATTACTATTGTTTGTACCCCTAAAAGGCTGGATGAGGAGTAGGAGGAGTTTGGAACAGGCAGCACCCTCAAATCTTCAGAAGTATGAGATGAACCCCAAAAACTTGGAAAGGTGGATCTCACACGTACCAACACAGACTATCCCGCAATTTAACTGTTCCCCAAAGGTTTTTATTGAATAGCGGAATAGAAAATATGATCAAAAAAAGTGTATGTATCTCACACGTACAAAACCACACTAGGCCCCAATTACTATTGTTTGTACCCCTAAAAGGCTGGATGAGGAGTAGGAGAAGTTTGGAACAGGCAGCACCCTGAAATCTTCAGAAGTATGAGATGAACCCCAAAAACCCCAAATATCATTCAGCTCAGCTGCGGGCCACAATTTAATTTTTTTTAACCCAAGGCTGTATATTGAATAGTGGAATAGAAAAAAGTGTATGATTTTTGAAACCACTCAATAATAGCACATGTGAACTGAACACAGCAGTGTATGATCAGTCAGCACAGCACAGCTGAAGGAAAAACGCTGCACACAGTGACTGATAGAAAAATACTTTTCTCCCTCCTCCTCAGTGGGCAAAAAAAATTGTGTTCACTGCACCCCACACACAGCAAAATCGATGTGGACCACTGACACCTGCCTATCTCCAGCCTCTCCCTAAATGGATTGATAAGATCGTAGATCGGTCACTGAAAACCCCTCCCACACAGCAAAATCGATCGTGAAAACTGACCCTAAAAATCAGCAGCAGCCTCTCCCTAAAAGGATTGATAAGATCGTAGATCGGTCACTGAAAACCCCTCCCACACAGCAAAATCGATCGTAGAAAACTGACCCTAAAAATCAGCAGCAGCCTCTCCCTAAAAGGATTGATAAGATCTTAGATCAGTCACTTAAAACCCCTCCCACACAGCAAAATCGATCGTAGAAAACTGACCCTAAAAATCAGCAGCAGCCTCGCCCTAAAATGCCTACAACTCGCCCTGCCTAACACACTCCGACCTGTCCCTCAATTCTATGCGGACACAAATGAGTTTTGCCTGCCTGTCTGTCCCTAATCAGCAGCCAGCACGTATGTGTGCTCTGTCCCTGAACTAGTACACAGCAGAATGACGCCGCACGGCGCTAGCTGGAACTTATAAAGACTTGGTCACATGCTTCAGATGGCCAATCACAGCTACTAATACATTTGTAGGCATGGCTGGGATGGCTTAAGGCACATCAGTTAAACGCTTGTTGATTGGCTGTTGAAAGCCCGCCATGAAAAGCGCGCCAATGCATGCAAAACCCAGAAATAAAACGACCGAACACGGATTTTTACCCGAATATACAGTAAAGTTTTCGGGTCCGTGTTCGGGTAACAAAAAACAATTATTCGGTACGAACACGAATAATACAGTCCGTGTTCGCTCAACCCTAGACAGAACTAGTAAGATGAGGTTAGAAAAAGAAAAAGCTAGGACTGGTAATATTGTTTCTGCTACATCTACACAGTCTGCTCTGAAGGGGGAACCCAACTTTAAAAGATGTGCTTCAAGCAGTGTAGATTCAGGGGTATGTGAGATGATTATGGTCACACACACCTACACAGGTTGAACTGGATGGACTATTGTCTTTATTCAACCTCACCTACTATGATGTGTAATACAACCTTAAACACGCTGTCAAACCAGTTTCAAAACCTATGGGAGGAGGTCGCTATTAGACATCATGATACACAAATGTTGTGGGAACGCACAATAGCTGTAGAGACCCGCGTCAGAAATATTGAGGATAGCTTGACTCCTATGCTGTGGGAACTCAAGGCGGCGGAGCTGCAAACTAAATATCACACTAACCATCTAGATGATTTTGAAAATAGGCTCCGAAGGAATAATGTGCGGATACTTGACCTCCCAGAGCATATAGAAGGGAAAACTTCTACGGAATTCATCGAGCGATGGCTTTTGGAAATTTTTGATAAAAACTATTTCTTAGTCTTTATTTCAGTAAAACGCGCTCAGAGGATACCATCCAGACCTCCTCTTCCCCCCCTGGGGAAACACCCATGCCCACTTATTTTGAAGATGCTATATTTCCATGATAGAGATAACATTTTGGGTTTGGCTCAAACGGGGGGGAAGTGTGGATGTTGATGGTTCAAAAATGTCTTTTTATCCAGATTATTCCATGGAGGTCCAAAAGTTAAGAGGACAATATACGGAGTTTAAAAAGCTACTCCAGAACTTTCAAATTCGGAATGCAATGTAATATCCTGCTAAACTTAGGATTGTTGTTAAGGGGGAAGCAATCCTAAAATAGTAGCCTCATGGATGGACAAGAATGAGAAACATTTTCACCCCTGGCACAACAATGCCTCTACTTAATGCAGTATTACTTTCAGTGAAATAGAAATGTCCATATTAGTATAAGCAAAAGGCAGTTGAGAAGGGGCCAACTAGCTCTTCCTTACATCTTCTTTTTTTTAACATCTCTTTTTCTTCTTCTTTTTTTTTTTAAAGGGAGCTGTTAAGGAGGAATGAGCTAGAAGCTCATATTCAAGCACTGGTTTACTTTTTCGCCCCTAGTTTTTTTCCCTGGGGAAAAATGTTTTATGTGTTTTTTTTTTTTTGTATGTTGTGTCATTTGTTTGTGTCTTGTCAATGAGTATATTTATAAATATAGCTATTTTACAATCATTGCAGCACCATTTGACTATAAGGATCAGGAAGATTGGATTTTCACTTGTAAATGGCCTAGAAATGATAAGATTTATGAGATTGCACTATGGAATTGCCCCCCCCCCCCCTTTTTTTTCTTTTCCCTTACCCCGCCAGGATTTCTGGAACTGTTACTTTCCTTTATAATGTCTCATTGTTTTAACTGCACTTATTAAAGGTTGTATTAATAAAAAAAATCTTGAATAATGGCCATTGAAATAAGAGTACTATCCTGGAATGAAGGATCCAGTAAAAAAAAAAAAAGCTATTTTTTCTGGGTTACTAAAGTACAACTTGTCCATTGTCTGCCTACAGGAGACTCACCTTACCCAGGACACTATGGGGGAGATTTACTAAAATTTGAGAGTGCAAAATCTGGTGCAGCTGTGCATGGTAGCCAATCAACTTTTAACCTCTTTTAACCACTTTAATACAGGGCAGTTAAACACCTTCCCGCCCAGACCAATTTTCAGCTTTCAGCGCTCTCACACTTTGAATGACAATTGCTCAGTCATGCTACACTGTAACCAAACAAAATTTTTATCATTTTTTTCACACAAATAGAGCTTTCTTTTGGTGGTATTTGATCACAACTGGGTTTTTTAATTTTTGTGATATAAGCAGAAAAAGAGCAAAAATTTTGCAAAAAAAACACTTTTTTTTAGTTTCCATTAAAAAATTTTGCAAAAAATTAATTTTTCTTCATACATTTTGGCCAAAATGTATACTGCTACTTATCTCTAGTAAAAATAACCCATATTAGTGTATATTATTTAGTCTGTGTGAAAGTTATTGAGTCTAGAAGCTATGGTACCAATTCCTGAAAATTGATCACACCTGATGTACTAACGGCCTATCTCCTTTCTTGAGGCCCTAAAATGTCAGAACAGTACAAATAGCCCCCAAATGACCCCTTTTTGGAAAGTAGACTGTCCAACGTATTTAGTAAGAGGCATGGTGAGTTTTTTTAAGTTTTAATTTTTTCCCACAATTCTTGGGAAAATGAAGAAAAAAATTGTTTTTTCTTTTTTTTCCCACAAAGTTGTCAATTTATAAACTATTTCTAATACCTAGCATGTACACAGCAAAAATGACACCCCAAAATACATTCTGCCACTCCTCCTGAGTATGGCAATACCACATGTGTGAGACTTTTACACAGCCTGGCCACATACAGAGACCCAACGTCCAGGGAGCTCCTTCAAGCGTTCTAGGAGCATAAATACACTTATAACTTTCTGACTACATATCACACTTTTGAAGGCCCTGACTGGCCAGGACAATGGAATTGCCCACAAAATGACCCCATTTTGGAAAGAAAACACTCCAACTTATATTCTATGAGGCATTGTGAGTCTTTTGAACATGTCATTTTTTTCCACCAGTTTTTGGAAAACGTGGGAAAAAAATGAAAACCTATTTTTTTTACACAAAGTTGTCAATTTATAGGATATTTTTAACACATAGCATGTACATAGCAAAAATGACACCTCAAAATACATTGTGCCACTCCTCCTGAGTATGGCGATACCACATGTGTGAGACTTTTTTACAGCCAGGCCACATACAGAGGTCCAACATTGAAGTAGCACCTCCAGGCGTTCTCGGAGCATAAAATACACTTTTCATTTCTCAACCACCTATTACACTTTTGAAGGCCCTGGAGCACCAGCACATTGAAAAAGCCCACTAAATGACCCCATTTTGGAAAGCAAACACCCCAACGTATAATCTATGAGGCATAATGAGTCTTTTGAACATGTCATTTTTTTCCAGAATCTTTCGGAAAATGTGGAAAAAAAATGAAAACGCATTTTTTTTACACAAAGTTGTCCATTTATAAGATATTTCCAACACATAGCATGTACATAGCAAAAATGACACCTCAAAATACATTCTGCCACTCCTCCTGAGTCTGGCGATACCACATGTGTGAGACTTTTTTACAGCCAGGCCACATACAGAAGTCCAACATTGAAGTAGCACCTCCAGGCGTTCTCGGAGCATAAAATACACTTTTCATTTCTCAACCACCTATAACACTTTTGAAGGCCCTGGAGCACCAGCACATTGAAAAAGCCCACTAAATGACCCCATTTTGGAAAGCAAACACCCCAACGTATAATCTATGAGGCATAATGAGTCTTTTGAACATGTCATTTTTTTCCAGAATCTTTCGGAAAATGTGGAAAAAAAATGAAAATGCATTTTTTTTTCACAAAGTTGTCCATTTATAAGATATTTCCAACACATAGCATGTACATAGCAAAAATGACACCTCAAAATACATTCTGCCACTCCTCCTGAGTATGGCGATACCACATGTGTGAGACTTTTTTACAGTCAGGCCACATACAGAAGTCCAACATTGAAGTAGCACCTCCAGGCGTTCTCGGAGCATAAAATACACTTTTCATTTCTCAACCACCTATTACACTTTTGAAGGCCCTGGAGCACCAGCACATTGAAAAAGACCACTAAATGACCCCATTTTGGAAAGCAAACACCCCAACGTATAATCTATGAGGCATAATGAGTCTTTTGAACATGTCATTTTTTTCCCGAATCTTTCGGAAAATGTGGAAAAAAAATGAAAACGCATTTTTTTTACACAAAGTTGTCCAATTATAAGATATTTCCAACACATAGCATGTACATAGCAAAAATGACACCTCAAAATACATTCTGCCACTCCTCCTGAGTATGGCGATACCACATATGTGAGACTTTTACACAGCCTGGCCACATAACGAAACTCAACATCCAAGTAGCACCGCCAGGCATTCTAGGAGCATAAATTACACACATAATGTTCTGACTACCTATCACACTTTTGAAGGCCCTGGAGCACCAAGACAATGAAATTGCCCACAAAATGACCCCATTTTGGAAAGAAAACACTCCAACGTATATTCTATGAGGCATTGTGAGTCTTTTGAACATGTCATTTTTTTCCACAAGTTTTTGGAAAATGTGGGAAAAAAAAAGAAAACTTATTTTTTTTACACAAAGTTGTCAATTTATAGGATATTTCTAGCACATAGCATGTACATAGCAAAAATGACACCCCAAAATACATTCTGCCACTCTTCCTGAGTATGGCGATACCATATGTGTGGGACTTTTACACCGCCTGGCCATAAACCGAGACCCAACATCCAAGTAGACACCTTCAGACGTTCTAGGAGCATGCATTTTACATCTAATTTCCTGACAACCTATTACATTTTTGAAGGCCCTTCATATTTCTAACACATAGCATGTACATACCAATTACACCCCAAAATATATTCTGCTGAGCAAAGGGTAAATAAATGATTACCTGTGGTTGTAGTAGTGGTCCACAGAGGAGAGCATCCAGGTAGAAGGCAGGGATGTGGTCCGTGACAGCAAAAGCAATCGGACAGGCAGCAGGCAGAAATACTGTCCATAGTCATTACAGGCAGCAGGCAGGAGTACTGTGCATAGTCATTACAGGCAGCAAGCAGGGATACTGTCCATAGTCATTACAGTCAGCAAGCAGGGATAGTGTCAGCACAGCCAAGCATTGGTCCAGGTAGCAGGAAGAGATGTGGTCTATAAAGCCCTGGGTCATTATATGCAGCGTTATGTTCAACCCCACAAAATATTGATCCAGGCAGCAGGAAGGAACATCACGCTTAGGCCTCTGTCAGGAAAGAATGGGGACAGGGGTAGAGGCTTCTCCCACCCAAATCGCTTTGAAGCCTCCGGACTCCAGACCCTGTTATGGGAACACAGAAAACCAAAAACGGTTTTTCCATACTCCTAACTCTCTTCTGAAGCCCCTCACATATATGTGAGACCCCTGTCTACTGAAGTAGAAGGGCAAAAGATCAGTCCAAGTGGCAGGCAAAAAGCGTGGTTGATTAGCAGGCCGGGTCGGTACACTTGGAAGTCAGAAATTTGGTTTAAATCGGCAGGCAAAGGCATCGTTGGTAAACAGGCTGAGGTCGGTACACATGGATTTCAGAAACTTGGTTTTCAAAGCGGCAGGCAAATTCATCGTCGGTAAACAGGCCAGGGTCTGGTAACGTAGAAACATGGTAGCATGGTGATCTGGAAGGGTATTTCAAAAAGGGAAATGGCAGTCTTAAAATTAAGGGGATCTAAAATCTTATGGCTGTATGGTAGATTTTGAAACAATCTCCAATGCATAGGCCAGGTTGGGAGGGACAATCGGGACAATGATAACTTGTGTCTCTTCGAATTCCATTACTGCTGCACACACGACATCTCTTTTGGCGCCTTCTTCCTGATTCTGTGGGGGGAATACTATAGGGAAAATGTTGCTCGTGAAGTCTACTCACACTATCTGAGCGAATGCTTGCTGGGGCCGGTCCTCGTTGGTATATTAGGGCAGTGATGATTTCTTCAATGTACTTGAGGTAGTGGAGGTGTGGGTTTCCGGGTGTTTTTTGATGGCAGACAAAGGAATTGTACATGGCCAAATGAAATAGGTAAAATGCAACTTTTTTGTACCAGTAACGGGACCTTCTGGTTGATAAATAGGGCTGCAGCATCTGGTCATTTAAATCCACCCCCCCCATGAACAAATTGTATTCGTGGACGCATTCAGGCTTTGTAATGGGGCCACGTCTTCGGGGAATCTCCACCACGGTGTCATTGTGGATGGTGGACAAGATGTAGACATCTTTCTTGTCCCTCCACTTCATGGCCAACACTTCCTCATTCCTCATAAATGCGCTTTCCCCCGGTTGAAGGTTTTTTTGGACCAGAGGTTGTGGGAATCCCTTCCGATTTTTTCTGCTAGTACCACAGGCCAGGGTTTTTTCCAGGTATAGGTGGCGAAAAAGGGGAAGACTGGTGTAATAATTATCCACATAAAGATGGTACCCTTTTTTGAACAGGGGGTATGCCAGGTCCCAGACAATTTTCCCACTGGTTCCGATGTATGTTGGGCATTCGGGGGGCTGGAGCTGGGAGTCTTTGCCTTCATAGACACGAAAGGCGTAGACATACCCAGTGGCTCTCTCGCATAATTTGTTCATCTTCACCCCATACCTGGCTCTCTTATTTGGGATATATTGCTTGAAGTGCAGCCGGCCAGTATAATGGATCAGGGATTCATCCACACAGATGTTTTTGTCTGGGACATACACTTCAGCAAATTTTTGTAAAAAATAATTTATTAGGGGGCGCAATTTATATAATTTGTCGTGGTTGGGATGATCTCGGGGAGGGCACTGTGAATTGTCACTAAAATGGAGGAAGCGCATGATCATGTCATACCTTGATCTTGACATGACAGCGGAAAAAAGAGGCATGTGGTGGATGGGGTGGCTGGACCAATAGGCATGGACTTCATTCTTCTTAGAAAGCCCCATGTTGAGTGTAAGTCCCAAAAATATTTTGAATTCGTCCACTGTAAGACGGCGCCAATTGAACGGGCGGGCATAGGAAGAATCGGGGTTGGAGGCAATAAATTGACCTGCGTAAATGTTGGTTTGGTCCACAATGTACTCCAGCAAGTCTTGGGGAAAAAACAAATAAAAATAATCCAATAGCGAAAAATTTGAAGTGTTGGGCTGCACACCTGGCTGTGCGGTGAAAGGGGGGATTATCGCTGTTCCTGAGCTGGCAGGCAACCATACGGGGTTTGCCAGGGCATCGGGAAGGTGGGTTTGGGCCCGGCTTCTTCGGGTTGCACTAGTTATTCCAGTGCTGGTACTGGGCTCCTCTTCTTGGGGTCTAGCTGCGGCGGTGTTGGTGCTGCTAGATGACGGAAAGTGTTCTGGGCTTACTCTCCTTATCCTTTTAGGAGGACGGACTGTTTCCTCCTCGGATTCAAGGTCCGATCCACTATCCTCCACTGGCTCATATTCCGAACCAGTATCGGATGATGCGAGCTCCCCGGCGCTCTCATCACCTGACTCGGCTATCATTTCAAATGCCTCCTGTGCTGTGAAAAACCTTTTGGCCATACTGGCGGTACTGATTGGTACTGGCGGTACTGATTGGTACTGGCGGTACTGATTGGTACTGATGGGTCCTGGCGGTACTGACAGTACTGGTGGGTATTGGCGGTACTGGTGGGTATTGGCGGTACTGGTGGGTATTGACGGTATTGGCGGTATTGGCGGTACTGGTGGGTACTGGCGGTATTGGCGGTACTGGCGGGTACTGGCGGGTACTGGCGGGTACTGGTGGGTACTGGTGGGTACTGGTGGGTACTGGCGGGTACTGGTGGTACTGATGGGTACTGGCGGGTTTTTAGATGTTCCAGATATGATGACAGATCCACAGATCCAGATGTTCTGACAGATCCAGATGGGCTGTGAGTGACACTGGTGACAGGTCCTCTTTATTGGGGGGGGGGGGCTGTGTAGTGCACTTTTTACTACAATTACACAGTAAATGTACTCACTGATCACTGATCTCTGCTATTCTCCTCACACGATCGGTGTGTGTGAGGAGAACAGCTTAGATCAGTACTATCAGCTTTCCATTGTTATTGTTGTGACCGGCTGTGATTGGACACAGCCGATCACGTGGTAAACAGCCAATTTTATTGGCTGTTTACCCTGATCGGGTATGCGCTGTGTCCGAGGGACACATTACATGCCCGATCGCTGCGGTGCGCGCTCTCGGGAGCGCGCAGCAGCCTGTCATCCTAACCGCCGGCTCCTGCAATGTTATTGTGACCGGCTGTGATTGGACACAGCCGATCACGTGGTAAACAGCCAATTTTATTGGCTGTTTACCCTGATCGGGTATGCGCTGTGTCCGAGGGACACATTACATGCCCGATCGCTGCGGTGCGCGCTCTCAGGAGCGCGCAGCAGCTTGTTATCCTGGCCGCCGTCATATGACGTCCGGTCAGGATAACTCAACCACATTCCCGCCGTCATTTTGCAATAGGGCGGGCGGGAAGTGGTTAAACCAGATTTTGCACTCTCCAGTTTTAGTAAATCAACCCCTATATCTCTATTACAGAACAGGGTATACCCTATTCAGTATTATTCTGTATACTCTGCATTTGCCAGAGGGGATAATGTGCTGATATCCTCTAGGATGCAGTTTACCTGCTGGCAGAGCTCAGGGTAGATATATTTTATTGGTATGTACTATGCTTTCACGACCAATATAGTGGGAACACTGTACATTCCTCCACCATACAATTCAGATGTATTGTAGAAGATTGGGGCGTTAATTGTGTAGCATCCTGATATCTCCTTATTATTAATGGGGGATTTTATTAATGTATGCAATCCAAGCATAGTTCCTCACCCTGCTAGTACTGGGTTGGAAACTCTATTTTCTAGGCAGCTACAGGAATTGGGGTTATTTGATTTGTGGCGGTTGTTTAACCCTACAATAATTGGCTTACTCATGCTGCTCTTCTACTTATAAGTCCTTATCCAGGATTGACCTTGTTGTGGGCACAGAGCTAATGCTCCCATTAATATCAGATCTACAATATTTGGTGAGAGGCATTTCAGACCAATAATATTGTCTTTGAATAAAATTAAACCATGTATTAAGCCTAACTGGTTGATCAATGCCTCCTGGTTATGAGTATTACCGCAGGGAAATTCCATTCATCGAGCCCTCGTTGAGTTTTTTTCTTATAATGACCAGTCAGCTCCCTCCCAGGTGGTATGGGATACTGTGAAGGCTTTTTTGAGAGGGCTACTGATACATGCCATCAGCACCTTTAAAAAATCTAGCGTAGAATGGGAGACTACCCTTGCAGTGGAGGTGCAACAAAAAGAATTTCAATACATTCAGAACCCTACGTCCCAGAATAACTCTGCATGGAAAGATATACAGATATTATATTAACGAACGGCTATGGATGAAGCTAAACAAGCACCATTTTTTACATTATAAATGTAGATACTTTGAGGAAGAAAAGAGAGATGGGCAAATGCTGGCATTGATCGCTAAATCCCAGACTCAAACCAATTTTGTTTCTTCATTCCTTACGCCAGCAGGGAATATTTCCCATAAGCAAGAGGATATTGTATCCTCTTTTTGCACATTTTTATAAGGATTTTACCAAAGTAAGGTCAGCTATCAATTAAAGCAGCTTCGAGATTTCTTGACCCCCCCCAGAGATACCTTTTATCTCTAGTGAGGATAGAGAATATCTGATGCACCTCTAACATTAGAAGAGATCACTAAGGCAGTATCAGAATCTTCCAATGGGAAGGCACCGGGTATTGACAGTTTACCGTCAGAAATGTATAAAATATATGGCGATGTATTATTACCTGAGTTGCTGACGATGTTCAACCAGGCGTTTACATCATTTGAGCTTCCAGAGTCTATGAAAGATGCTACTATTATAGTAATACCCAAACCAGATAAAGACCATGCATTACCGGAGTCATACTGGCCGATATTATTGCTGAACTCTGATGTCAAGATCCTGGCTAGGGTCTTGGCTACCAGACTAAACAGTGTTATACAAAAGATAATTCACCCTGAGCAGTCAGGCTTTATCCCTGAAAGATCTACAGCACTGAATCTGAGAAGACTTTTTTTTAAGCTGCAAATACCATTGGATAACGTGGGGAATAGAGGGGTGCTGTCCCTCGACGCTGCCAAGGCATTCCCATTTACATATTGATAAATTGGGCAGATTATGTTCAGTCTATGCTTTTGAGTAGATCTTCTCACTACAATTTAATAACTTAGATAGAATCTGGAGAATCTGGGTCCTTCGCGTATGCTATTCAAAGCCCTACTGTAGTACTTGTCCACAAAGTTTGGCAGGAAGTGAGGTGTATTATGCAATATAAGAATAAATCAACATATACATCAATATGGGGAAATACAAACTATCCAGGGTTATGTAAATTAGAGGGGTTTGAGTCTTGGCACGCACTGGGAATCCATTATATCACACAGTTATATAAAGATAATACCTTTACCCACTACCCTCTCATGTTTTTTTTCAGTATTTGCAGTATTCTATCTAGCGTAGAAAGGGAGACTACCCTTGCAGTGGAGGTGCAACCAAAAAAGTTTCAATACATTCAGAGCCCTATGCCCCAAAATCACTCTGTTACTCAAAGCCCTACTCAGCCAGCCACTTAGACTTAGCTTGTCCATGAGAGAGCCTTCCCAGCCGTCAGCCAGCTGACCCAGCTGCCAGCCAGCCCGCCCTGTTGTCAGCCATGTTCTATCACTCGTGTTAGAGGAGTGATAGAGAGTGGAGCTGATAGTTAAAGCTTTGTTATTGTCATATATAGAAAGCTCTGTTACGTAGGGACATATAAATCTCTGTTAGGTAGGGACATAGGAAGCTCTGTTAGGTAGGGACATAGAAAGCTCTGTTAGGTAGGGACATTGAAAGGATCTGTTAGGGACATTGAAAGGCTCTGTCAGGGGCATTAAAATACTCTTTGAGGGGCATTGAAAGACACTGTCAGGGGCATTTAAATTCTCTGCTAGGGACATTAAAAGTCTATGTAAGGGACATTAAAAGGCTCTGTCAAGGGCATTGAAAGATTCTTTCAGGGGCATTGAAAGACTCTTTGAAGGACATTGAAAGACTCTGGCCGGGGCATTGAGATTCTCTGGTAGGGACATTAAAAGGCTCTGTCAGGGGCATTGAAAGACTCTGTCAGGGGCATTGAAAGACTCTTTGAGAGGCATTGAAAGATTATCAGGGGCATTGAAAGACTCTGTCAGGGGCATTGAAATTCTCTGTTAGGGACATAAAAGGCTCTGTAAGGGACAATAAAAGGCTCTGTCAGGGGCATTGAAAGACTCTGTCAGGGGCATTGAAAGACTCTGTCAGGGGCATTGAAATTCTCTGCTGGGGCCATTAAAAGGCTCTTTAACCTCCCTGGCGGTATGATTATGTCAGGAATTATGTACCAAAAGGGGTACAATTTTTTGCATGGAAATTTGGCGTTATGTATTAAAGGCCTACAATTCTTAGTAATTACTGACTTAAAACTTACCAAAACAAGACTCTAGTAGACATCCCAGATGTGATAAATTTGAAACACAAACACATGAATTATAATCTAATCAATAATATAATTTTATTCAATAATGCAATAAAAAATAATGAAATTTGTCAAACAAAGAAATTGAATACACATCCTGAGTGTGAAACAGTTTGAAGCATGGAACTAGACAAAGTCCGACGTTGCAATCAGGGCAATAGTACCTTGTTTCCTTTCGGACTTTTCTTCCATCCTTGCCATCCTTCTTAGAACAGCAAACAACGCACATCCTGGTAGGCGCTAACTTTCTTGGTGTGGGCGGTATAAAGTCCACAAAATTACGGCGTGTCAGGCGTTCTGAATTGCCAACGTCAACAGTGCGTTGTCCGGGTCTGTTAGCAGATACTGATGGCGTCGGGTGGTTGACGAAAATCTGCTCAGCCACCTTCCAGGTAAAGTCCGAATGAACAAGAGGTATGGTAGTGTTTGCTTTGTAAAGGATATATGCGTTCCAAAGGCACTGTTCAAGGAGATGCCTGAAAATCTTTTTGTAGTGCTTTTTTTGTTGCTTCTGCATCGCCAGGTAAAATGTAATTGCCTGATCGGCTCGGTCGACACCTCCTATCGTGTGATTATAGTCGATCACGACTTGCGGCTTCAGCAAATCTGTTCCGTGTTTTGTGCGGACCATGGCAGTGGAGGTGTTGTGCACGGTGCTCATGAGACACACATCCTTTTTGTCTCGCCACCGCATTGCCATAATTTTACCCTTTTGAAAGGCAACCATCTCTCCTTTTTTTAGCTTTTTCCTGCTAAACATTGATGGCATGTCACGCTGGTTTGGCCTAACAGTACCATACCCATCTGTTTTGTTTAGGAGCAAAACCTCATAAAGTTCCGGAGAGGTGTAAAAATTGTCCGTTGTCACGCAATATCCCTGGTTCAGCAATGGGTCCAGCAGTGAAAGGACAGGGGATGTGGCCATCCCATAGCCGCTGTACCTGGGATTGAACTTGGTACCTTTCCCGGTGTAAATTATAGCATTCCATTAATATCCTGTGGCCGACTCACAGAGCATATAAAATTTGATCCCGAACCGCGCTCTTTTGGATGCAATAAATTGTATCCAGCTCAGGTGTCCCTTATAGGCCATCAGACTTTCGTCCACACTGACATCCCTGTCTGGCACATAGGTCAGCTGGAAGTTGGTGACAATCATTTGGCAAACCTCCCAGATTTTTTTGAGTTTGGGTGCAGGATGCGTGGCCTCATCAAACTCTTCGTTGTTGGCGAAATGCAAATTTTTAATGATCAGTGAAAAACTGTATTCGGACATCACTGTGCCAAAAAAGTGTGTCTGCATCTTATTGGTGTTCCAATACCATTTCTGGAGCGGTTTCCCCACTACCCCCTGAAGGATGATGAGTCCCAGAAACTGCCAGATGTTCTCTTTACTGACTGGTTCCCATTTTCTGGATCGGTAAAATCTGGCACGCAGCGTAGTGGATTGCTGCTCATGGTAGCGGTTGGCTTCAGTGACTATTTTTAGAATTACCTCCTCAGTTAGAAATAACTTCAGGTATGCCAGAGGGTTGTCACTCTCCACATCAACCTTCATCCCAGGAGATCCAGTGAATCGGAATCTCGGGGGCGCTACCTGGTCCGCATCGCTGTTTAGAGGGCACCAAGTGCGCACATCACTTAGGTCAGGTGTGGGATCACCGGCGTAACTTTCTGGATAAGTGTTGGTGTCAGAGTCAGATGACAAATCTCCCCACGACTCACTGTCACTCTGTTCTGCGAGCAGCTCCGTGTCGCTGCCGCTGTCGCAGTCACTCATCTCATCCAAAAGCGCATATGTAGGACAGCGCTTTTTTGATGCCATTTTCAAATGATTTTATTTCTCACAAATGACAATGGCAAGGGGCACTGAAAGGGCACTGTGTCTTTTACCAAAGTGATACAGCGTAATCCTCTCAGATTACACTGTATCACCTCCTTTTTATATGTTTGTTTTGGTGCAACATTTGAATTTCCCTCCCCAGTTCCGCTCCCATGCAAAATTGCTGCTGCAGGGAACGGAACCAGGAAATCCTCATACCAACAGACGAGTGGCGGGGATCTCGGCTGGCGATCACAGCAATGGGAGATCATCGCTGGATTGCCAGGAGAAGGTAAGTGATACCGCTGCTTGCTCTGCACATCCACCCCGAGCGTGACTCGGCGATACCGATAATAGCAGGGAAAATCCACCCCGAGTCATGCTCGGGGGTTACCGCTAAGCTGGTTAAGGGACATTAAAAGGCTCTGTCAGGGGCATTGCAATTCTCTGCTAGGGACATTAAAAGGCTCTGTAAGGGACATTAAATGGCACTGTCAGGGGCATTAAAAGCCTCTTTGAGGGGCATTAAAATATTCTTTGAGGGGCATTGAAAGACTCTTTGAGGGCATTGAAAGACTCTGTCAGGGGCATTAAAATGCTCTTTCAGGGGCATTGAAAGACTCTGTCAGGGGCATTGCAATTCTCTGTTAGGGACATTAAAAGGCTCTGCAAGGGACATTAAAAGGCTCTCTCAAGAGCATTGAAAGACTATGTCAGGGGCATTGGATGACTCTGAGGGGCAAAAAAAACGTTAACTGCATTTTTCAAAGTGTTCAAGTCTTCTTGCTCCAAGTTTAACTCAAAATCTTGCTTAAGTTCAGTTCTTCCTAAGAGCGTTATCAAAATTAGCATCCTTTTCAGTCAGGTTGTGAGAATTTTTTTTTACCAATAAACAACCATTAAATTTGGAAAGCTGCTTAAAGCAGGGAACTCTTCAGAGAAAAAAATATTACTACCTCTACCTGTTCAGCATTTATAGAAACTGAGAAAGAAGATACAACTAAAAATCCAGAAAACATGCCTGAAATAGTTGTATCTACTGTTCCTCAAATATCAGAGACAAAGTAAAAAAAAAAAAAAAATCACACAATGCTAGCCAATCTTCTTCTCAAACAAAGAAAAGAAAATATGATGATAGCTACTTGTCATCTGGATTCACAAGTGCCAGAAATGAAGATTTTCCTGAAGCACAATGCATACTTTGCAATAAAATACAGTTTATTGGCACCTGCTAAATTACATCATCATTTTGAGCAAAACCACACAGAATACAACGGTAAAGACATTGACTTTTTCAAGCGAAAGCTAAAGGAGTATCAGAAGAGTAAACAATTTATGAGCAAAAAATGTCAAAATGCTTGATGAAAAAGCCACAGAGACTTCTTACAGAGTGAGTTACCGCATAGCACTTGCAGGAGAAACACACACAATTAGGGAATCACTAGTAAAACCATGAGCAAAAGAAATAGTGTCATTTTAGTGTGTATTTTAAGTGAGAAGTTGAGTAGAAAAATTTAAGCTGTGCCACTTTCCAACAACACAGTTTTGCGCCGTATTCATGATCTTGCTGGTGACATCCATACTGAATTAAATTCTCGACTGCATCAATGTGATGGGTACTCACTGCAATTAGACGAGTCCACAGATGTTGCAGGACTTTCAATTCTGTTGGTTTTTGTTAGATATAATTTTGACAAACAGATTGAAGAAGACTAGCTTTGGTGTGAAACTTTGAAAACTCATACCACTGGTGAGAACATATTTAACAGTACCCAGAAGTTCATGGACACACACAGTTTAAATTGGGACAAATGTGTAGATGTGTGCAGTGATGATGGCAAAGCAATGGTTGGGAATGTGGCAGGTGCTGTGACACGAATAAGAAATTTAGCAAAAAAAACAGCACCAGTTCTCACTGTGTCTTTCACAGACATGCACTGGTAGTTAAAAATATTTAAATTTCACTTAAAACTGTGCTAGACAAATCGGTCCAGATTATTATTTTATAAAAAGTCGACCATTACAGTCACAACTATTTAAAATTATATGTGAAGATATGGGTAGTCACCACTCTGCTCTGCTTTTGCATTCAGAAGTCCGTTGGCTATCACGAGGTAAAGTCCTTGTTAGAATGTTTGAATTGTGTCAGGAGTTGTTTGCATATTTCCAGGATCATAAATTTGGATTATCTGATTGAATAACAAACACTCTGTGGTTATCCAAAGTAGCATATCTTGCAGACATATTCACAAAATTAAATGATGTATGTTTATCACTCCAAGGAAAAAGCATGAATATTTTTAATGCCAGGGATAAAATATTTTCACTGTGTCGTAAGCTGCAGTTTTGGACTTTATCTGTTGAGTAAAATAATTTGAACTCTTTTCCAACACTTAAGGATTTTCTTGAAGAATCAGAAATTGAATTTGAAAAGGAAATTTGCAATGAAATTGAAGATCATATTTGCCATTTAATCACATCTATTAATCAGTGTTTTGCACTGTCAAAATAATGACTGGGTTTGAAATCCATTCATAAAAGACAAGCCAGGCAATTTTTCTTATGTAGATTTTGAGAATCTGATCCATATAACTTCTGACAGTCAACTAAGCTAAAAATTTAAAGAAGTTTCTCTTATTGCTTTTTGGTGTGATTTACGCAAAAAATACTCAGAATTGTCCAAGCAGACAATCAAAGTTCTGTTGCCAATCGCCAACACATACTTTGGATTCTCAATTTACTCTGCAACAAAAACAAAGTATCAAAATTGACGCAACTGCAGACATGCGAATACAATTGTCAACAATTAAACCAGATATAAAAAGAATTTGCCAGCAAAAGAGAACATTACACTGTGCAAATTGAAGAGTGCTGTGCTGCTCTACAGCATGCATTTTTTTGTTGGGGTTCCAAAGTTTTGCTATACCATGTCAAAGGATACCAAAGGATAAATTAATTGGAAAACCCTGCTCTAAAGTGTGTGTCTTCTGGTGCTTCCACATATGAGGAATAGAGGATACAAGTTAATGATGCCTTACTAAAGGAAAGACAGGTATATCAGAGTAGGGGGTTTGAGGAGTTTGTTAGATGAATTCCAAAAAATGTGGGAACCATGGATAGTAGCACCTAGATTAGCGCCCTTTTCCATAATATTCCAAGGTACCATAAGCGTGGATATATTATCCTTATGATATGGGGGAATTTAGGCATGATAATTTTACCCCAAATAGGCCTTAAACATCTAGGGGAGATATTTGCTTTGTAGGAGTGTAAGAAAGAAGGGGTAAGAATATAAATTGATGTAATATACAGGTGTATGATGAAGATAAAGGGAAAATAAGGAAAAAGGAAGAAAAAATGAGCTAATAATGAAATGTTGATATGAAGCATTAATATGCTGAGAAATAAACATATATTTTTTTCCTTTTTTGTTTGACTGTGTTGTTGTTTGATTTTATAGGTTGTAATAGGAAAAGTATGTGTTTAATAAGAAAGAATTTAAATGAAATGAAATGAAATGGGAAAATGTAGTGAGCCCGGGTATGCCTAAGAGACTCTGTTTTGTATCCATAATTATTTGTTTTTCTCTCTCTCAATAAAAAAGAATGAAATTAAAAAATAAAAAAAAGATTACAGTTCTACTGGCTATTTTTAGCTTGACTATTAGCCTTCTGGTTCAGTTTGGAGATGTAGAATTTTAGTGTGTGCCACTATTGTTTACTCGTGTGAAAGATATGCCGTACACTAACCATCTCTTGATCTACTGTATGATATTGCACAGTTGTAATCAATATATATTTACCAACATAGCAACAAACCATTTACTGGGTTGTCAAAATCCCGTTGATGGACCAACAGATTGTAGGACTGTCATTTGTTAGAGATGCAGCCCCAGAACTTATTTTGTGCAGAGTTAGTCAATAGAGTAATGTGGATTTTTATTGAGAAGGAGCACTTACACTGTCTGAGAGCTGCGTATTTATAATCCACCTGTGCAGTGCACAGTCATTGTTCTTACTGTAAAAAGCATTTTGCAGAATAAAAAGGTCTGCACTGTCACAGCTCGTTCTGTAAGTCATATTTTTGCAAAAGTGGAACTGAATACTGTCATTAAGGTTGGTAGTGGCATTTACAAAGTGTACCTAGTTACATGAGAACCCGACTATTATAAAAAAATATTTAGTGATTTGTGAGTAACTGTTTCCTAGCTGGCATACTCTTACAATGAAAACGTTTTAGACTGAAAACAGAACTGTGTTCTAAATAGCTCTGATTTTGCTGGCACATGATTTACCCCTTTACAAATCCTTTAAATTGTCCATGGCATATTAAACATACTGTATTTAACATAAACTGGCTTCCTTAAAAAAAAAAAAAAAAAAGCGGATTGCCTCAATAAAAATAAAATCAAAGGGATACATTAGAGGAGCTTCATTTGAAACCCTTATAAATGGGATTGTATGATTTGCTTTGGATACATTAGAGCTTAAAGAAAGATGAAAGGTTTGGTCTTTTGTACTTCTTGTTCTGTTACTTGCCCAAATAACATGTAATCACATTAATTCTTAGTCTGGTTAGGTTGTCTTTAGTAACTCATGGCTAAAATAACATACTGCATCTGTCTGGTGGAACTATTCGGAATCCACTATGATTTCATATAAATTAAAAAAAAGCAATATTAGCGTGATTATAGACATCTGATGATGTTGGGAAAGCTATCTAAAGGATCTTTCTTTCTCCAAATGCACTGGTATGCCAGGTCAGCGATTTTTTTTTTTTTTTTTTTTTTTATTCTCCAGAACATTTTAAAAACTATTTTTTCTGTCTGCAGAAAATCAGATATCTAAACTTTATTGCTTGTCCTAAGAGGGCATTAGTGATTGTCAAAATCTGCCAATCAGTCAGTCAGTCAGGGGGTGTGTGCAGAGGTTGTCCATGAACATCCAATTACATCTAGATTTGATTGGTATTAGGCAGATCACAATCTAAAGGATTTGAATATACTATTAATAGTATTATTAGATTAATACAATATTCCAAGTGACATTCACCAAGTCCAATCAGAATCTTGATCAGGGTACTGGCAAACTGTTAGGGTAGCCGGGCAACAACATTTTAGGTACAAAAGATGCAAAACCAAAGACTGTCTAACAAGCCTACATGTTATACAATGAGGCATTTCTACTCTAAAGATCTGTAGTTTGTTAAGGATCACTAGTTTATGTTCTGCAGCAGTGGGTGCATATCTGTGGGAGAGCTGATTCGGATGGGTTCTTCTGCTGCTCAAGAGCTTTTCCCTGGAGACTGCATTAGTTTGAACATCAGGGCAGGTTAGGGAAGTACCTGATTGGTGCCTGGGGAAAGTGAGCATGACAGAATGCAGAGTAGCTCAATTAAGGAGTAGTATGCAGGAGTGACCAGGACTAATGACTGGCTAGATGCCAAGCTTGCAGAGTTTAGGACAGACAGCAGGCAAGTCAGCTATTCAAACAAGGGTCAGGACAGGCAGCAACTAGTAGTATAATCCATTATCCAAGCAAGGGCAGTAACAGAAGTATAAAAAAATTAGGCAAGGTAAGGCATAACGTCCTGAAACTAGGTAGTTTACACTATCCTAAGCCCAAAGCCCTAGGCCTCAGAAGTTCAAATAGGGACCCACATCCCCACTGGACAATTGAGGCAGAGAAGGCAATACAGGCAGTGTCAAGCAACTGCCTAACAACAGGATGCCTCCTTCTTTTCCAGCCCCCTTCCCCTGCTAATGCATCCTCCTTTGGGTCTTCTCATACTTCTGGCTTCCTTCCTGTGCCCCAGAATTTGCAACTTTCTCTTTGCCTATCTCCTCATGTGTTCGTGTGTAGGGGCTCAGTGCTAGACAGATAAATACCTATGTACCTAACAAGATCAAGCTTCAGGAGGGTTTAAGCCCATTTTATTTAGATTAGCATAGTTGTGAAAGTAAAAAGACTATTTCAAACTCTAGAACATTATCATTCTATATAGGTGCAACATCCCCCTCCCCCTCCAGTCTTGACAATTGATGCAAAACTGATAAAACTTCTAAGTGAAATGGTATTATTTGAACTTCATAGTTCTGGATTAACATTGGCCTGGAGCTAGAGTTTGTGTATACTTGCTTTGCACAAGCGGCTTAGCTACTGTGGCTATATCGACATAGTGTGTCCATGAATGACATTAAGGCTACTAGGAATGATACAAAATAAAAGCAAAAAATACAGCAAGTAGTTCTGTAAATTACCTTTTTTTTTCTAGTGAAATGCTCTGAAAAAAAGAGAATTACCTTTTTTTTAACAGAATCACACTCAAAAATTACCTTTGCCAACTGAAGCTATCGTAAAGTGCCTTGATGTTAAGCAATATAGTTTTAAGTTGAAAATGTCAGAAGGCCATGAAAAGAAATTGATGGAAAATTTCAGGGTTCCTTGTTGATATTTGAAGCAGCCTGTGGATTTTTCTCCTTTAACATAGATAGTGTCTGCTGTGTTGCCACTTTGATTTCCGTATTGCCAAAAACAGCATGTTTCTAGGCTTAATGGCTTCACAGAGAAAGAGTATGAAAGTGATTTAGTTATTGCTGTAGAGTTACTGTTACCAGCAGGAAATTGGTAAACACATGCTTTCAAAATTCTGCCCCTCTCTCTTTATTGTGGAGCTTTAAGAATTAGGTAAATAAACTAAGGAAGTTTTTCAGACAGTGCCCAAATCATCAAAGCCCAATGAAGGACATGGTCTGCAAAGTGCACAGCATCTTCAATAAACAGAAGGATAAATCTGTAAGAGATTCATTTTAAGTGAACTTGTGCTTTGCTCATGCAGGGCAAAGCAACAGGTTTACTTTAATGCCCTCTTTCCAATCTGCACATACTTACCTTTCCCTTTCCTTCTCTATTTCCCCCCCTTCAGGAGCAAAGAAAGACAGCCATTTGTAAAGTTTGAGTTTCTTCAGTTGAAGCTCACATAGTGCTGAGGTTATCTGCTTCTCTATACTTGGAAGTAACAGGCATTTTCTCCCCCTTTCCAGTTGAATGGGGAGAATGAAGGAAAGGTGAGGCTACGAGGAGGAGGGCATTAAAGAAAACCTATTGCTTTGACTAAATTCACACATTAATTTTTTTAGTTTTGAATAGATTTATGTCTGTGACCTTGTTGGGGAGAAGTTTTCTTCTTTGATACTTCTGTGACACCCATACAAAAAAATGAGGGCTGTGGTAATTGCTGGGACAACAAGGCATAGACAGTAGTAAAAACAATGTAAGAGGTTCTAACCCTTCCCCACTATGTTAAACACGTGCTACTGTTTTTTTCTGTATCTTCTTTGAAGAGATATACAGTCACTTCCTTTCCTGACAGAAAGAGGAGAGAGTGGTCCCCAATGAAAATACAGATGGCAATAAAACCTTAATGAAGCCCCTGACCCATCCTCACTCCAAACAACATAAAAAGTTAAGGTTTTGATCAGAGTTTGGCTTTAATTTATTTTTTAGTTTTACCTATATAATTATTCACTGCCTCTCTGGAACTTTTTAGTTACCACTATGGCACTTTTTGTTCACATCTCTCTACCTGAAGGTGAGAGGGCAACTCAAGCCTTGCTGCTTATAGCTTATGGTTATTCAAAGACTTGTCTACACTTATTTTCAAACATTTTTTTGATGATATCCACTACCACTTCCAAAATGATCGACTAGGAAAAAATGACGTTGCTCATCCCCTTCTGCAGTCTCCTGGGACACATCAAAGTTTCCAGAAGGCTGCATGACCAATCTCCCTGAACCCCACAATTTTGAGCATGCACACTAGGGAACTGGCTGTGATTCATCAGGAAGTCAAAGCTGATTCCATCTCCAAGATGGCAGCACTGGGCACCTGCAGTGGTGAGAAGAATCAGCGTCAGGAAGACAGCGCTGGTTCTATGAACTAGTAGGCGTCTGATTGTTTTAAGTCAGCAGCTACAGTATTTGTACCTGCTGACTTTCAATTTTTTTAATCTTTAAATTCCTCTATAAGGTGAAAAATAAATAGCAATACAAATTCCTTTAATTTTAGTAAGAATTAATCTTACAATATAAACATGCATTGTTTGCAAGGGTTGCAACTTTTTAATATATCAAGAAATAGCTTATTTAAAAACAATATTGTTTCAAAAACTGCACCATTTTTAAACTTTCTACTATTGCCTAATAAATTGGTATCAGCCTTTTGCAGTCCCTGTACAGCAGAGCTTAGAGTGTAAGAGGAACAAGCAGTGCATAAACTGAAAAGGAACAATGCTGATGGAAGGAAAAAGCAGGGTGTCAGAGATTAGCTTATCACTGTGCTGCTTCTCTTTCATTGTCCAGTCACAGGCTTTGGACAGGTACATAACAGCTTGGGGATGTCGGAAGCAGCCAGCACCTTTCAACCCACAAGGCAATAGACATCTTGTGGCAGAAAAAAAGTACTATGGAGGAAGAGAAGGGATCAGCTCATAATTAAAAGTGAGTATTGTAGCAAATAGTTGCTTTATTATTTTACCTTTTATTAGCTATTATTACATTTTAAGGCTAGTTTAAGACCGCATTCACGCTGAAGCGGCACGACTTCTGCACGACTTCGGGGGCGACCTGTGAAGTCCCGTGCACCACGACTTCGGCGCGACTTGCACGGACTTCATATAATGAATGTCTATGCAAGTCGCTCCGAGGTCGCCCCGAAGTAGTACAGGGCCCTTGTTCTAAGTCGGAGCGAATTGTGTCGCTCCTATTAGAACGGGTCCGGTACCAGTCAATGGACCGCGAGGGACCGCGACTTGTCAGGCTGACAAGTCACCTGACAAGTCACGGTAGTGTGAATAGAGCCTAAGGCTAACAGGCAAACTACTGTAAAAAAAAAAAAAAAAAATAAAAAATGGAAAGTGAAGCTGACCACTGCCATGGGAAACCTGTGCAAATGTAGAAAAAATTACAGCTGGGACAGGGTCCAGTCCATGCATCCTCAAGGGTGACATGAAAAATATGTAATATTTTATATACCAGGTTTGTTAGAAGCCTTAAAGCTGTAAATTGTATTTCAGAACCAGCATGATTTTAAGGAACATCATTTGTCACAGTGTACTTTGGCAGCATATTTTATTGGCTGCAGAATTACAGGCCGTAGCACGCACTCAAATCTACTTTCATTTGATTGGTATCAAAGTGTACAAAGTGACACTTCATTCATGCCACTGCACACCAGGGCAGTGTGCTGCACTTGCTTTGTGGTGACATGCTGTGTGATGTCATGCAAACATGTTGCAAAATATCGCACTGCTCTCAAACGCAGTGTAACACTGCATTCTGGTCTGAAAATATGACATGCAGAAAACAGAATACAGTATTGTTTTCTTTATGACATTGCGGTTACCTGCATTTTTCCATCAGAATGGAATATATTGGCAGCTGTGAAAGATGCTGCAAAAGTACCCAATTTGACTTTGTTGGGCACCACATTTGGTAGGAGACTTAGTCCAGTTCTTCTTCAGTTCTCCTTGGCCTTTACCTATGAGTCTTTCTCCAGGGGTAAGCGAGGAAGGGAAGACAGTAGAAAAAGTTAAGCATACACTCCTTAGACCATATTTGTCCTGCCTTTACCCAAATTAAAGCCTTGAAACTCAAACTTGCACTTGTCAACACCAAACCCCACCATCTCCAGTAACAACCTTTCCACATTATGTTTCCTTTACTCCAGTTGCTGTAGAGGAAAAGTTCAGGCCAGGGTTGGCCTGCCATTACTTATTTTTAAATATTTTATTTTTGTTAAAAAATATTTAACAATTTTCTTAAATATCTTAAATATTTATTTTTCTAATAGGACTATTGTCGGGAAGGCCAAACCAGTATGGATGCTGGCAGTTCTGCACAAGCCTCCATGCCCAAGCACAAGTTGACATGTGTGTGAACATGTTCTGCTATTCTTGGCATCAAGCAAACTATTTAAAACGGCCTGTTCTTGCTACCCGCCTGTGCCGACCTGTACAATAACCACACTTTATTCTGTTCCACTTGCTCCAGACCTGCTCATCTGGTACTGACCCTGGTTTGGAACCCAACCTCCCACCTGTTCCTGATCTGCCCACAATCTGCTAAGCCGGTCTGCCTGGCCTTACACTAGACCTGGGGTCCTGCTCCTTTATTACCATATTGCCACTCTATCAGGGGCCCTGGGCTGGAGGTGCAAGAAATATATACAATATATATATATATATATATATATATATATATATATATACAGTATCTCACAAAAGTGAGTACACCGTTCACATTTTTGTAAATTTTTTTTATTATATCTTTTCATGTGACAACACTGAAGAAATTGCACTTTGCTACAATGTAAAGTAGTGAGTGTACAGTTTGTATAACAGTGTAAATTTGTTGTGCCCTCAAAATAACTCAACACACAGCCATTAATGTCTAAACTGCTGGCAACAAAAGTGACTACACCCCTAAGTGAAAATGTCCAAATTTGGCCCAAAGTGTCAATATTTTGTGTGGCCACAATTATTTTCCAGCACTGCCTTAACCCTCTTGGGCATAGAGTTCACCAGAGTTTCACAGGTTGCCACTGAAGTCTACTTCCACTCCTCCATGACAACATCACGGAGCTGGTGGATGTTAGAGACCTTACTCTCCTCCACCTTCCATTTGAAGATGCCCTACAGATGCTCAATAGAGTTTAGGTCTGGAGACATGCTTGGCAAGTCCATCACCTTTACTCTCAGCTTCTTTAGCAAGGCAGTGGTTGTCTTGGAGGTGTGTTTGAGGTCGTTTCATGTTGGAATACTGCCCTGCAGCCCAGTCTCCAAAGAGAGGGGATACAAATATACAGGCTGGGACAAGGAGTATAGGAAGGACTGCAGGGAGAGAAACAAAGTTACAGAGATAACAAACTCACCTAGCAGTGCTATCATTAGAGCCAGCGCTGAGGGGGGGAGGAGAAAACAGGGAGGGGGATTAGTGACAGATGACAATTGTACCTCTTCCTCTAGCAGGTGAAAGCTGGCAGCAGGGAGAGAGGAGCTTTTATCTGCTGGAGGAGACACACAATTTTTGTCTGTCAATCCCCCTCCCTGTGTGGGCCCCTCTGTGTGCTTGGGCCCACTACAAGAGGACCGGTGGTCCCATCCTATTAGCGGCCCTGCCTGCTGGATTAACCCACACTGCATCCCATATTGCTGTCCAGTATCTCTGTGAACTTTTCCTCTTGCTGTACCATATTGATACCTTAAGACCACCACTGGATTATCCCCTTGCTGTACTGGGATTCTGGACTATTCTTGTATTGCTATCTCAAGACCTTGTGCTTGCTGTGCCCAGATTTACAGTATGTACTTGAACCCTGGAGTGTCCTTGCTGCTCTGTGATCTGGCTGTTTTTATCTCATTGCTGCTCTGGGTTTTTACCACTGCACTTACCTTTTGTTACCAAACCCTATGGTATTTCTGTGACCCAGTGGAGTCTCCTGAATGTACTATACTGTTGTGTTTTCCTTTAACCACTTGCCCTCTGGAAGATTGGCCGCTCTTTATGACCAGGCAATTTCTTGCTCTTTGGCGCTAAGCTTCTTTAACTGACAATTACGCAGTCAGGCAACGCTGCACCAAAATGAAATTATTATTATTATTATATAAAATAAAAAAGACCGAAAATTTTAAAAATATATATATTTTTATACTTTCTGGTAGAAAACATATCCCATTAAAAAATTAAACAAAATCAAATCCCTAATACATTTTGGCCAAAATGTATTCTGCTACATGTCTTTGGTACAAAAAAAAATCCAAATACGTGTATATTAATTGGTTTGTGTGACACTTATAGCGCTTACAAACTATGAATTAGAATTTTTATTTATTTATTTTTTATACTAGTGTAGCCAGTAGGGATGATCGAACTTTTGAAAAGTTCAGTTCGACCAGAACACCCAAATTTCCCGAAAGTTCGGTTCGGATTCCCGGACCCCATTGAAATCAATGGGACCCGAACTTTGGAAATCAAAAAACACAATTTTGAAGCCCTAAAACCTAATAAATGCCCCTAAAAAGTGCCTAGGGTTCTGGGTCATGCCCCAGGGACTATGAATCAGGCAAAAAAAAGTTTTTAAAAATTGTCGTTTTTGATAGAGAGCCAATTATTGAAAAAATTATTGGAAAAAAAAAATAAGATTTTGGATTTAGTGTCTGGTGGGTCTAGAAAGTGTACCTGTGAAGTTTCAGCTCTGTAGCATGTCCAGAACCAGAATTATAGCATGCCGAACCTTCAAAAATGACTTTTTTGCTTAACCACGCCTTTCTTTTGCTCCTAATCAACTGCACAGCCAATGTGTATGATAAAGCCTGTCAGAGAAACAGCCATGCTGCAACTGGCGACTCTGCCAGTACTTCTAATGGCCGCAATGGACTCAGGCCATAGACTCATTGTCAGTGAAATGGCTGTGCTGCAAACTGGCAACTTTGCCAGTACTTCCCATGGCCGCAATGGACTCAGGCCATAGACTAATTCACTGGCCTATAAAAGGGCTCTGCTCAGCCCATCAGATTGCTGGATTGTCTTCAGCTCTTCCTGTTTCCTGTGCATTGCTACTTCCTGGATTCCAGTTTGACCCGGCTTGTTCCTGACCTGTCTGCTCTCTCTCCTGGCTTTGACCCTCGGCTCCGTCTGACCATCCCTGCTCCAGTTTGGCTCTCCCGTTATCTGATCTCGGCTTGGCTCACGGACTTGCTTCCTGTCTACCTGCCCTCCAGTACCTGATCTTGGCTTCTCCACGGACTTGTCTGCTTCTGGCTTTCCTACTATACGTTTGGCTTGCACCTGTTGCAGCTTCCTGTGTTTGACCCCCGGCCGGTCTTACACCTACTGCCTGGTTGTTCCTGGTTCCTCCTTGGACTGTCCAGTGTATTCCTGCCCAGCACTCTGCTAGAGACCGCCTGTCTACCATCTGGACTCTGCCGGCAACCAGTGCTTCTGTGGGCGCTACACCCTCTGTCTCAACCCCAGGGGTGTGCCGCACTCAGCCGCAAGGGGAGCCCTCTCTGCATCTCGGCCTCGGATCAGGTACGTGACAGTACAATCCAGCCATGTCAGAGGCCGACAGAGGTGCTTCCCCAATTGAGGCTTTGTGCCAGCAAGTCACCGCCCTCACTCAGGCAGTGCAAAGACTCCAGGAGGGTTATTTCCAGTTGGAAGGTCGCCTGCAACACCTGGCCGTTTCGCCTCCTACAGACTCCAATCAATCGCCTGCCAGCACCTCTTCATCCCCGTTACCACAAGGACACGCTAGCTCCGCCCACTCCATGCTAGTCCCGCCTCCTGAACCACGAGTACCCACGCCTGAGTGATTTTCTGGCTATAGAAAGAAGTTCAGGGCCTTTAAGAACGCCTGCTTGCTATACTTGGCCTTGCAACCCCGGACCTTTTCTCTGGACTCTGTGAAAGTGGGGTTCATCATCTCTTTGCTGTCTGAAGAACCCCAAACCTGGGCTCATAACTTAATGGAACAGAAGAGCCCCGTTCTGGACTCTGTGGACACATTCTTTGAGGCTACTGCTCAGCTTTACGACGACCCCCAGCGCACGGCCACCGCAGAGGTCGCCCTACACTCCCTGCTGCAGGGCAAGCGCCCAGTGGAGGACTACACGGTTGAATTCCGTAAATGGTCTGCTGACACTGATTGGAATGAGGCTGCTCTCAAGTATCAGTTTCGCCAAGGACTTTCTGAGACATTAAAAGATGAGCTGGCTCGAGTGGAGACCCCCGCTACCCTTGAGGGTCTCATACAACTCGCCATTCAACTTGATAGACGTCTGCGGGAGCGACGCTCGGAGCGTCTCCAAACATTCCGGCCTACCTGGATGCTTCCCAAGATCTCTTCTGCTTCACCTGCACCTCCGGTCTCTTCCCCCATGGCAGCATCTGAAGGGGAACCTATGCAGCTGGGCCTGGTCCGTTCCTCCCTGACTCCTGATGAGAGACTACGACGTCGGCAGGCCAACTTATGCCTCTACTGCGGCGGGGCTGGACATTTTCTTCGGAACTGCCCCGTGAGACCCAGTAAGCCTTACTCTCAGCCCCCATTTAACTGCCGAGTTTCTGAGCTTTCGCTCTCTCACCTTATTCTCCCGGTCTCCTTACAGGTGGCAGAAGGGGAGGTCCAACTACAAGCCATCGTTGACTCCGGGGCCTGCAGCTGTTTTCTGGACATTTCTTTGGCCAAGAGACTCCATATTCCTCTTTTCCCTAAGACACAAAGGCTCGAGGTCCATCTCGCCGATGGGTCCCTACCCAGTTCCGGACCAGTTATCCTAGAGACTGGACCCATCCTCACCACAGCAGACTCCAGTCATCAGGAGTTCATCCGTTTTGATGCCCTTTGTTCCCCCATGTTTCCCATCATACTGGGACTTCCTTGGCTGCAAGCCCATAACCCCCAAATCGATTGGGCCAAGAAGGAACTCAACTTTTCTTCTGCCTACTGTCAGCAGCATTGCTTCCCTCAAAGACCTAGTGGGCCTGCTAGTTGCTTGTCTGTTCAACCAACACCTGAGCCACTCCTGGATATCCCACCTGCTTACCAGGACTTCAGGGACGTCTTTGACAAGAAAAAAGCCGAGGTCCTTCCTCCCCATCGGCCTTACGATTGCCCTATAGAAATGCTTCCCGGAGCCGAGATCCCGTTTGGAAGGATATTCCCCCTTTCTGAAAAGGAACTGGAGGCCCTACGGGTCTATATCGATGAAAATTTGAAAAAGGGGTTTATTCGCCCATCTTCTTCTCCTGCAGGTGCTGGTATATTCTTTGTGGAAAAGAAAGATGGCACCTTGAGACCCTGTGTGGACTATAGAGAGCTGAATAAGGTCACTATCAAAAACCGGTATCCGCTCCCCCTTGTCCCCGAACTCTTCCAGAGGTTCCGGACCGCCCAACTCTTTACCAAGTTAGACCTGCGGGGAGCTTATAACCTTGTCCGGATACGGGAGGGAGACGAGTGGAAGACCGCATTCAGAACTCGTTTTGGACATTATGAATACCTAGTCATGCCCTTCGGCCTGTGTAATGCCCCAGCCACATTCCAGCACCTGGTAAATGATATCTTTCGGGAGTTTCTTGACCACTTCGTCATCGTATACCTTGACGATATCCTCATTTTTTCTGCCTCACTGGAACTCCATCGGGTTCACGTTAAAAAAGTCCTTTCTACCTTGAGAAAACACGGACTCTATGCCAAGGCGGAGAAGTGTGACTTTGAAAAGGGGTCCATCCAGTTTTTGGGACTCATTATTTCCACCGATGGGATCGCTATGGACCCACAAAAAGTGAAAGCGATCCTAGATTGGCCTGCTCCTTGTGACAAGAAAGGCGTTCAGAGATTCGTGGGCTTTGCTAATTTTTACAGGCGTTTTGTGAAAAATTTTTCTTCCATCATCTCCCCCATCACCCAGTTAACCCGCCATCAGTCCCGATTTCTGTGGTCTCAGGAGGCCCAATTGGCATTTGACAAACTTAAACAGCTGTTTATTTCTGCACCCGTCCTACAACACCCTGATCCGGCTCTGCCCTATGTGTTGGAGGTTGATGCCTCGGAAGTGGCCACCGGGGGGCAATCCTGTCGCAACGTCAAGGGCCCAAATCTCTTCTCCATCCTGTGGCCTTCTTTTCTAGGAAAATGTCACCTCCGGAGAAGAATTATGACGTTGGCGACCGAGAACTGTTGGCCATTAAATTTGCACTTGAAGAGTGGAGATATCTATTGGAAGGAGCCACTCATCCTATTATGATCTTCACGGACCACAAAAACTTGGAGTACCTCAGGACTGCCAAACGGTTGAGACCCAGACAAGCCCGATGGGCGCTGTTTTTCTCCAGGTTTAACTTCCATATTTCTTATCGACCTGGCTCCAAGAATGGAAAAGCAGATGCTCTCTCCCGGATGTTTCCGGATACCCCAGAAACAGCAGAACCTGATACCATCCTTTCTGCCCATAATTTTCTCCTTATCCAGCCTGACCTGATGACGGCAATCCGACAGGCCTCAGCCCTTCGCTTGGATCCTGAAGTACCCTCCCTGAAAAAACAGGAAGGGTTGCTGTGGCATCAGGATAAAATCTTTGTCCCTCCCCAAGTAAGACCTCAAGTTCTTAAAATATTTCATGACAGTAAACTTGCTGGGCATTTTGGGGTGCGGAAGACCTCTGAGCTTATCCAACGCTCTTTTTGGTGGCCCAACCTTGGGCAGGATTGCAAGGATTACATCGGCTCTTGTATCATCTGCCAACGTAACAAGGGGTCAAGTACCAAGACTTGGGGTTTGCTAAGACCACTTCCCATTCCTGAGCAACCATGGAAAAAGATATCTATGGACTTTATTGTTGAACTACCCCCTTCAGAAGGATTTTCCACCATCTTGGTGGTAGTGGATCGCCTTTCCAAAATGGCCCATTTTCTACCCATGGTTGGCACACCTTCAGCCCTGGACACAGCCAACATATTCATAAGGGAGATAGTCAGGCTACATGGCCTTCCAGACAACATTATCTCAGATAGAGGAGTGCAATTTACCTCCAGGTTCTGGAGGGATCTCTGTAAATCCCTGTCCATTGAAGTTTCTCTTTCTTCTGCATACCATCCTCAGAGCAATGGGCAAACAGAGAGGACTAATCAAACTTTAGAACAATACTTACGATGCTTTTGCACCTGTTCCCAAGACGACTGGGTCTCGCTCCTCCCCTGTGCGGAATTTGCTTACAACAATTCTCTTCATGCATCCACCAACCAGTCCCCTTTCTGGGCAAATTATGGATTTCATCCCTCCTTTCTGCCTAACACCCTTCCGGAAGCATCAGTTCCTGCTGTCCAAGATCGGATCAGCTTCATTCAAACCAACTATCAAACCCTACAGGAAGCCATGCGTAAAGCCCAGGAGGACTATAAACGGTTTCATGACTGTAAAAGAAAGAAGGGTCCGAATCTCAAGATTGGAGACAAAGTCTGGCTGTCAGCCTTGAACCTTAAACTCTCATGCCCATCCAGGAAGCTCGGGCCAAGGTTCATTGGTCCGTTTGAAGTCAAGAGGGTGATCAATCCTGTGGCTTTTGAGCTGGCACTTCCCGACTCCTTTAAGGTACACCCAGTTTTCCATATCTCCTTACTCAAACCAGTTGTCCCCAGTCCATTTCCTGGGAGAGACGAGCTACCTCCACCTCCTGTCTTGATCGAAGGGGAGACGGAATTTGAAGTTGAGTCCATACTGGATTGCCGAAAGAAAGGGAGACAAACTCAGTATCTTATTAAATGGAAAGGTTACCCCCCTGAAGACAATTCCTGGGAACCCGCTAGTAACCTGCATGCCCCCAGGCTGGTACAGGAATTCCACAGGAGATTCCCGGGAAGCGTGGCCCGGTTGGGCATCCGGAGGCTGCCCCTTGGGGGGGGGCACTGTCAGAGAAACAGCCATGCTGCAACTGGCGACTCTGCCAGTACTTCTAATGGCCGCAATGGACTCAGGCCATAGACTCATTGTCAGTGAAATGGCTGTGCTGCAAACTGGCAACTTTGCCAGTACTTCCCATGGCCGCAATGGACTCAGGCCATAGACTAATTCACTGGCCTATAAAAGGGCTCTGCTCAGCCCATCAGATTGCTGGATTGTCTTCAGCTCTTCCTGTTTCCTGTGCATTGCTACTTCCTGGATTCCAGTTTGACCCGGCTTGTTCCTGACCTGTCTGCTCTCTCTCCTGGCTTTGACCCTCGGCTCCGTCTGACCATCCCTGCTCCAGTTTGGCTCTCCCGTTATCTGATCTCGGCTTGGCTCACGGACTTGCTTCCTGTCTACCTGCCCTCCAGTACCTGATCTTGGCTTCTCCACGGACTTGTCTGCTTCTGGCTTTCCTACTATACGTTTGGCTTGCACCTGTTGCAGCTTCCTGTGTTTGACCCCCGGCCGGTCTTACACCTACTGCCTGGTTGTTCCTGGTTCCTCCTTGGACTGTCCAGTGTATTCCTGCCCAGCACTCTGCTAGAGACCGCCTGTCTACCATCTGGACTCTGCCGGCAACCAGTGCTTCTGTGGGCGCTACACCCTCTGTCTCAACCCCAGGGGTGTGCCGCACTCAGCCGCAAGGGGAGCCCTCTCTGCATCTCGGCCTCGGATCAGGTACGTGACAAAGCCTCAGTGACAAGCTAACGCCTGTTCTTGTTGTAAGCGTTAAGTCCACTGCAAAAGGCTTTGCTACTCTGTGTCACACACATCTGCTTTATTTAGCGACAACTTTGGGTTGCATAGCAGTGTGCATTTTGCAGGTGATTTTCACATCGCACAGTTGATAAAGCCTCAGTGACAAGTTAACGCCTGTTCTTGTTGTAAGCGTTAAGTTCACTGCAAAAGGCTTTGCTACTCTGCGTCACACACATCTGCTTTATTTAACGACAACTTTGGGTCGCATAGCAGTGTGCGTCTTGCAGGTGATTTTCACATTGCACAGTTGATAAAGCCTCAGTGACAACTATACATAAATTAAAATTCATCACAAAAAACAGATTCGTTTTCTTAGAATTTCAGTAGCGCAGGGATGGTGTTACCCTCCTTTCATAAAGTGCAAATAAATAAAGTGCATAAATTGCATAAATAATCCAAAACATCCAACTAAGCAAGAACAGAGTCCTTCAAAAGTCTTTGTTTATGTAGTGCCAGAGCTGGTGGTGGTGATATTGTACGTTGGTTCCTATAACTGACACCAATGAACTTGCATTAAAGGCACTGTGTATTGCTCTGGCACAGTAATGGCACAGTTACAGTTACGTACAGAGTGCAGGGTTTAGGACTGAGTTCTGTATGGAATGCAGAGTTCAGGAGTGCACTATGTACAGTGTGCAGAGTTAAGGAGTAAGCTAAGTACAGAGTTCAGGGTGTACTACATGCAGAGTGCTAAATTCAGGGTGTGCTACACACAGATTTCAGGGTCCAGGGTGTGTTACGCACAAAGTGCGGGGTCCAGGGTGTGCTACACACAGACTGCGGAGTCCAGGGTGTGCTACTCACAGAGATCAGGGCCCAGGGTGTGCTACGTACAGAGTGCAGGGTCCAGGACTGCCACATTTCAGCTGAAAAAAAGCTCTAAGTAAAAATATACAATGCAATACTGTCTGCACCATGAATAATACAACCACACATCATTATCAGCTGATGATCACACTGTATTGCATGTAAGAAAAAAAAAGGGGGAAAAAAGCGCCAGTAGAGTGCAGTTTTAAAAGACACTTGACAAAGGAGTGCGCATGCCCGCCAGCGGCATGTTGCGCATGCTCCGAAACATGTTGTGACGCCCGGATACGCCCACCAAAGCCCAGACACCCCGTGACGTCAGACGCAGCCGGAAGAAGCCTCCACAACGCTCCACATCTCCTATGCCGATCCGACCCGGAAGTCGCCTGAGAGACCCCGGACTTCTCCCGGATGATTGGACCGCATCAGGACCCAGAGCAGGCACCGAGCTAACTGACCAACACCAGGGAGGGCACCACAGTGACTGCACTGAAGTGAGTCCATTATCGAGTCACCTGTTCCTTTTTTAATAAAACTTCCTTCTTTTAAAACTGCACTCTACTGGCGCTTTTTTCCCCCTTTCTTTTATGATTAACATTGAGCTGCTTCGCTCACCCGGAGAGCAGCCCGGAGTGCAACCCATCCTCATCACTCTGTCTGTGCAATCTAGCTATAGATTCCCAACAGCTGACCAAGGGGAGGAACAACTAGTTTGATGACTCCAATTGTTGCCAGCTGTATGTATGGGGTGTATATATGGCCGATGCACATCCAGAGTGAACTTGGTGATGAATAAGCGACACATCCAGTCGTGAAACGCGTCCACCGATTGTCCTGCACTCACAGTGTGTATCTGTATTTGCCGATTGATGTGGAATAAAGACACTCCTTTTTGAAACTCATCGGAAGTGCGGTCATTCTTTTTGTTGTATGAAGCTATCCTGGATTGCGGATCCGACCGGCACCTGATTCCAGCCTCACCTAGAGCGGTCTTCCCTGTTTGGATTCTGCTTATTCCTCCGTGACTTCAGACCAGCTCGGTGAGTGTCGTTTATGATATACTTATTTGGAGTTTATATTCCTATACATCATTGTTCACCGAACAAAGGCATTTTGATATATTACTACACCTGTGAGTTGCATACATGGACATGGAAGAACCATCCACGAGTAGGACTTTAAGAGACTTGAATACAAATCCCCTCAGAAGCAATGCACATGCTACCTTAAAGCAAACAAAGGAGGACATTTCAGTCTCTATAAAACCACTCTTCTACAAATTAGAAAAACTTATGGTGAAAGAAATCAAAGCCTATTGGGAAAAAACCACCATCAATGAGTACCTGGATTTGGAGCGTATCCCTAGAGGTCTACGAATAAAAAAGTTTCCTACGTTCGATCTCTTCAATGAAGAATTAAAAAAGCAGTGGACTGATACACTTTCCACCTGTTCCTTTGAACTTATGAAACTTATAGTAGACTCGAAAACATTGGAACTAAAGAGGTTACAGGATGAAATCTCCAAACTACAAGAAGAAATTACCCCGTTAAAAAGTAACCCTTTGTTTACGGATTTGGATCTCAAATTAAATGACAAAATAAATAAATTGGAAACCAACACGATCAGCGGTAAAAAAGAAAAGCTATTAAGAGACAAAGTTGACTATGAAACAAACAATGTGTATATTTGGAAAAAGACGAACACCTGGAGTCGCCATTATCAAAAGAAAAAAGTCAGCTTTTCAGACCCGGAGGCCACAGGCACTGATACATCAGTAGCCTATACATCGTCCAATACGTCTATTGACTATACACAGACGCCCAGATCACATCCGGGTTCCTTTAATGAGTCAAAAAACGAGCCAAAAAGGGGCAGAAATGCAACAAAAAAGAAAAAAGCACCAAGAAAGCCAAAACAAGGAGAGGAGGGAAGAAAAACCAGCGATCTGTCAAATGGTCAATACAATTTGAGGACACACCAAAATAATGCTCAATAATGTAGTAAATTTATCTCAGCGGAGTCTCACTCTAGATGAAACATCTTTATTATCTAAAGGACTTAATTTTTGTCCCCATACTCATTTTGACCCCTTTGATACTACATTACACATTAACAAATTCGTACGAAATTTAACGTTAAAGAGACATTTTTTTGTGGACCCTGAGGATAATATGATTGAAGGAATCGATCTGGACTCCAATCCTCCCGACAATAGCCAAATACATTCTCCAACTTTATCGTTTCATGAACAATGTGCTGTGTCGGAACTAGAGGAACTAATCCATGAATCACATTCAATATATCCAGATAGGGATGAGGGAACACAACGGGTAAATTTGAACATACCATCATCTTTTTATCCCATACAATCCCGATCGGCTGAAATGGATAAGTTCCAAAAACTAGTCGAAAAGGACATTTTTAAGCTGGCTTCTAACCTATCTACACATGTAAATATCAACGCAGACAATCTGTCCATAAATGAAAGGAAATCGTTGAAATTATTACAGGAAGATGATTCCATCATCATCAAAAATGCGGATAAGGGGGGAGCCGTAGTGGTTCTCGACAAAATACACTATAAAGCTGAAGCTTTGAGACAACTGATGGACACAAATACATACCAACCATTAAAAAGTGACCCGACCAACAAGTTTAGAAATGTCCTAAAGCAACTTGTCAAAAAAGGGGCAGCCATAGGTGCTTTTTCCATCAGGGAATCTGAAAACATGATCCCAGAGTTCCCAATAACACCAATTTTTCACCACCTGCCAAAGATACACAAGGGATTGGATCCAGTACATGGACGCCCAATTGTATCAGGCATTGGCTCCCTTAACGAACGACTAGGAGAATGGATGGATGGACAACTCCAACATATAGTGCAAGTTCTTCCAAGCTATTTGAAAGACTCAAACCATCTGCTAAAAATTATGGACTCTTTTGTATGGTCCGAGGAGTACAGCTGGATCACGTGTGACGTGTCCAGTCTGTATTCCTCCATTCCACACGCTTTGGCTTTGGAAGCGGTTGGCTATAGCTTGGAAACATACACGGAGATGTCATCTACTTTACAGGCTTCTTTGATAGAAATTCTTGATCATTTATTGACACATAACTATTTTGTTTTTGATGACATGTTCTACCTCCAAAGATGCGGGGCAGCGATGGGAGCTAAGTTCTCACCCTCCCTAGCCAATCTCTACATGGGTTGGTGGGAGAGGTCCCGCATCTTTGGAGGTGGAAACCCATATAGGGATAGCATTTTTTTGTACCGTCGCTATATTGACGATCTACTATTCATTAGTCATAAATCCATTGATTTTGAATCATTTATGATGTTTTTGAACAACAATGATTTGAACCTCTCCTTTACGGGAGTTTCCAGTCTAGATAAAATTGTATTTCTGGACATTACTTTGAGTCATGCAGGAGATAGAGTTGTTTCCTCCCTATATAGAAAGCCCCAGGCAGGTAACAGCCTATTGCATGCAAAGTCGGGACATCCTCTCCACACAATAAAAGGAATCCCTGTGGGGCAATTTTTGAGGCTTAAAAGGATTTGCAGCGACAATGACACCTTTAAAGAGGAATCACATTCCCTATACCAGCGCTTTCTCCAGAGAGGCTATCCTAGGTGGATGTTGGACAGAGCCTATCGATTGGCCCTTGAGAGAAATCGCATTGATCTTTTGCAACTCGCTGCACCTAACCATACTGCTCCCATAAACCAGGAATTTGACCCTAATGTTGTACAAACGACAAAGAGTCCCACTAGTGACAAAAATATTGGAAAAAAAAGGAAACATAAAAAAGATAAATCTACATCTTCAGTCACATTGGCATTACCATACAGCCTAGAATTTAACCACATAAAATCTATAATTAATAAACATCTACCCATTTTATATCTAGACCATGCATGTAATGATATTCTGGGAAAGGGTTTCAATATTGTGGCGAAAAGGGCGGCTACTTTGGGAAATGTATTGTCCCCTAGTATGTATCAAACCAAAAGGGCCCCCCCATCGCTAACATGGTTGCACTGTAGAGGAAACTACAGATGTGGGGCACAGGATTGTGTCACCTGTCCCCATATTCTAAAAAGTCCCCACTTTCAATCCACCATTAGTGGCAGGATCTATAAAATAGACAAGTTTTTCAACTGCAATTCTGATTATATTATATATCTAATCACCTGCAAAAAGTGTTCGGCCCAATATGTGGGCAGAACAACTAGGAGACTCAAAGATAGATTTAGAGAACATCTAAGTGACATTCGTTGCTTCAAATCAACCAATGTCGCTCGTCACTTTAATGGCCTACATGAAGGAGATATTTCCCTGGTCATGGTTCAAGTCATTGAAAAAATCTCAAAACCCAAAAGAGGAGGAGATATTTTTCAGATACTTTGCAAACGCGAAGTTTTCTGGATATTTAAACTCCATACAAGATTACCTGAAGGTATGAATTTTGAGTGGGACGTGACACATTTTTATACCTAATATCTATTAGTTATACTGGTATTCATACTAGTATAATATTGATCCAGAAAAATGATCATAAATATTTCCCTACTTTGATAAAACTCATAGAACATCCAGTAAAAATATATAAAGGAATATTTTCCCTGTAATAAACATTTGAGACCATTTTTCATAAAATGAAACTTTGATAAAACTCATAAAACATCCAGTAAAAATATATAAGGAAATGTTTTCCCTGTAATAAACATTTGAGACCATTTTTCATTTTAGTCTGAATGTATACATATATGAGCTTAAAAGGCACCAAAAAAGTTTTTTCTCAAGATCTGTGAGAATTACAGATAGAGCTCCGGACTCTATATGCTTGCACATGATGTGCACATGTAAGCAATGGAATATCAGATATATTCTATCTAGAGTGCTGGAGTCATCTGTATAGACATAGATCTGTATTGACATAGATCTTTAGTATTATAATACATAATTATTACACTACATTGGAGGTTCGTTCCCAAATCTTCCTTCCCCTGCCTCTGGGATTTGTGGATGAGGTCAGCATTCAGAGCGACAAAATAGATTATAATAGTAATAAAAACTAAATAACACAATAATCAAAATATTTTGGAGTGCTTAGACCAATTTAGATGAGATAAACTCCCACATTTACCCATAGACCGGCCGATTTTAACATATCGGGTCTCCTATAAATATGGCTGATTAATTAAAATGGAGAGCTAATTTTAGCCAATCTAGCCTACTGACATATAGCTATCTATACCCGATTTTCCTTGTTTTGTATTTCGTTTTTTCTTTTCCCCAACTATCCCCCCTCCCTCTTTTTGGTCGTCTTTTTTGTAAAACTTTCTTCCAAATAGAGGTTTTGTGGTTTTAACACCAGATGAGAAATTTTGTCTATGAAAAAGGAGATGCACACTGACATTTGCAACATTCTTCAAAACAGCAACAGGTTGCCACAATGTGTCTACATTGATTGTTATTTATCGCTGTTTACACAACCAAAGAAGAATATAAACTATGTCACTATGCATCGTATTATATTTTATACATGTCATACTCTTTATTGTGAATCATGTATATCCATTGATATATGGAAATAATAATTTTCTATATATGATTCACACACTTGTGATTTTTTCTTATACAAGGTTTATTAGTGTTTCACTATTTGTAAATGTTTTATAGAAAATGTATCCTATAGATATCGAAGCGGCAATTTATATACAATTTTTCATCAAAGATATATCACTGTATTGTTCTATCTATGATTGTTGGGTAGAAATCACTGATTGGAGCTCTCTATATTTTTCATATACTTTTTATATATTTTATAATTATATTGCTCCGTTTTTTAATACACTACATATGTTTCTTCTTGGCCGGTTAAACGGCTTCTTTAAACATCAAGAATTTTCTTGTGACACGTCACATTATCATCATTATTATTATTTACAACAATATATTATTATCACTTTATACCTTTTTAATTTACTTTTATTTTATGGTTATTCACAAGGTCTTTAACACATATTCTTTTTATTCATACTTCATATACACATATATTCTCTTTTTATTATATATATGATAAACGTATCACATACACTGAATATGTTTTTATTATTGATGTTTTTCTATTTTTCTTTACTTGAGCACTTACCACTATGGATATTCATTTTGATTGACATTTATATATGTAAAATGTTTTTTGCACAAGTGTTTTGAAGTTTGGATTTGTTGGGATCACTCTGTCTGTGCAATCTAGCTATAGATTCCCAACAGCTGACCAAGGGGAGGAACAACTAGTTTGATGACTCCAATTGTTGCCAGCTGTATGTATGGGGTGTATATATGGCCGATGAACATCCAGAGTGAACTTGGTGATGAATAAGCGACACATCCAGTCGTGAAACGCGTCCACCGATTGTCCTGCACTCACAGTGTGTATCTGTATTTGCCGATTGATGTGGAATAAAGACACTCCTTTTTGAAACTCATCGGAAGTGCGGTCATTCTTTTTGTTGTATGAACCCATCCTCATCCACCCACTGAACAGTGGATTGTCCACACCCGGACTCCCCCCCCCTCCCCCCTCCCCCCTTACACCCGGGGTCAGCCCAACACTCTCAGCCTCCAGGCATCTGAGCCCTACTCCCCCCCAAGGCTGTTCCAGCTGACAACTTGTCTAAGTACCAGTGTCCTGCCTGAACCCCGCCTGACCATTTGCCTCTACTAGCAGCCACAATAGAGAGCAGCACCCCCTGTGAGCGCTTTAATAACATACTCTCTTTCTACACTGTATTGCATGTGACTGTACTGTATTTAGGTTGTACAGTGTGATCATCAGCATGATAAAGGGCTGCAAAGAATGCATCAGGATGCAGAATAGCTGGAAGTAGGCTGGGATGGAAAGGGTGTCAGGCAGACAGTCAATGTGTAGACTCCTAGTGTGTAATGCCCACATCTGAGACTGGAGGCTGCAGGACTTGTTCAGTGCATATTTATGTGTGTGTAAAGCAGAAAGGAGAAAGTTAACTGGAAAGGGGGGAAGAGGATCGGTATGAGAGTGTCTGATTATAGCATGGTCTTACCGGGAACATGTGGAGCCATGTAGTACACAGAGGGAAGGGAAGTAAAGCTGGGGGTGAAAGATGCCGATGTAGGAGGAGAAAGTGAAAGTAACTTTTCTCCTCCCTCACCTCGATCGCTGCAGGAAGTTCATTCATAGCATGCAGTTCTGCAGCTTCGGCTCATAGGTCCCCCCACATCAGAGTTGCTTCTTCCCACACCAAGGCAGGAAGCTTGTGGGATGAATTTGAAGGGAAGGACAATTCACTTTGTGTACCCATTTGCTGAGGAAACAGCAGCACCGCCCCCTGCTGCCTTCTCAGCCAATAGGTAGCTGAAGCTTATGAGAAGTGCCCTCCTCCCTCCCTCCTGACATCATACAGGACCTCCCAAGTACTGACATATTGTTTTATAATGCAGGCACATCGGAAACAAATGTATTTTCATATCTTATCCAGCGTCCCAGCTGGGCGCTGCCTGTCAGCCTCGTGGATGAGACAGGTGGTCTTCCCAGTGGCAGTGCAGCTCCCGCAGCTGATAGGCTACACTAGCCTAGCTGATGTGAAATTGACTGATGCTCGGGGGGGGGGGGGGGGGTTTGGACCCCCCTGACCCCCCTCCCCTTATCTACGCCCCTGTGCAGCACCTTTATGCCATCTCTTTACATTAAAGCCTCAAAATGGAAACACTTTGCACATGCTATTTTCTGTTGCTCGTCGCAATTTCCCAGCAATCCTTATGGGCCCTTGTTGAGCTAGCTGAAGACATCTACATCATAAGGACTCCTTCACTCTTCTCCCTCCACTTAAAGGATGCACACTTTAAGGGGAAGTCCACCCAGAGATTAAGTATTGCATTTCTTGGAACTTGTTGTTTTATAATTGTGCCACAAAGTTTGTTGGGCTCGTAGCATCAGGATTTCAAGGGAGCAGTCTGACATAAAAGAACATTTTCTTCCCTTTTATGCCTGGGGTCATAGGTTCTTTTAAGATTTACTGGTTACTACTGTTTAATGTATTGTGATTTCCTTTGCACTGCATACCCTTTGCATATTTACTAAGAGTAAGACTTTAACACTAAAAGATATCTGCCTAAGTTATTCTTGTTCTTATCTGCTTCAGGAATCATAAGTAAAATACTTGTTTACTTTGCTACAGTCTGGTGCCTGTGTAATTGCATTATCACTTTGAAACATGTCCTAATCCAGGGTGTAGGAGGTGTCAGGAGGCTTGCAAGGTCAGGGTAAACTTTATGGTCAGTCATCCTCCAGCATCCCTCATGGGGGAGGTGCTACACTAGTAATGGCAGCGATCAGTGACTTACAATGGGACTGCAATACTGCAGTGGTCAATCTGACACTAGCTGATGCTGGGGGGAACTAACTAACTGCCACTAACATCACCAGTGCCATTATTACAGTGATCAGTGCTAATAATATGCACTGTTACTGTTCTAATGACACTGGGCAGGAAGGGTTAACCTATAGGGTCATCAAGGAATTAAATATATGCCTAATAAGTGTTTATGTGTGTACTGTGTGGTGCTTTTCCTGGGTATCTAGTTGCTTTCATTCCCTGCTTAGCAAGGGATGAAAAAAACAACTAGATTCCCTGTCACTGAACACAGCTCTGTGCTGTTTACACTCACAGAGCTGTGTTTCCTGAGCTTTAGAGTCAATCACCAGGTGGTGGCGGTCAATCACTGGCCGGGACCTGGTGATCGTGACCTGTGATGAATCAGCAATGTTGGGCAGGCTGGCACGCATGCGTGCCCCCTACCCAGAAATACAGAATTACGTTTCCTTATATACATGTGATTCTGCACAGAGTGGCCACCCTGTAGCAGTAAAGCTACATGAGCCAGTCATTAAATGGTTAAAGACACTCTGGCACCATAAAACAAACATCCAAAAAGTGTTCTCTGCAAAAAAAAAAGTTGTTTATTTGTGGGCAACTCCTGTTTATGCACGCTTGAACAGTTATGGTCGCTGAAGGATCATAAACATCCAACAAATTCCAGACATTCTGTAAGCCTGTTTTCCCTGCTGCAAATTGTGGGAACACTGGCCCCTGCATTAGTACAGTATACAAGATTGCTGCAAGGGTTCAGCAGAGGGAACCACAGTAGGTTTCATAGGACACATGCATCTGACACACCCATAAATGTGTCAGATGCTGAAGATTCTTTAGCCACTGTAGCTTTTAAGGCAGTGGAGATAGAATTCATTGCCTGTCAGAGAGCTAAGTATTACTCATCTCTTTTTGCAGGTGTAGCCAGGCAACAAATCCCCCCCCCTCCCCCCAACAAGGGAGAGGTTAGCTGCAAGTTGCCTGTGTAACTCCCTGCTTGCCATCCTCCTCCTGTCAGTGGCGGAGAGTTTACCACAAGAGAGGACTGTGTGTGTGGACTTTATTCTCTCTCTCTCCTAGCAACAGCAATGGACCAATCAGCAGTAAGGAGGAGAGAACCAAATGTTTCTGGAAGAGGTTTTCTCTTCAGTTAGTGCTACCTGGACAGAGTTTGACAGGAGAGTGATGTAACAGGACCATGTTGAGGAGCTCCAGTTCAGAGAGAAAAAGCCTGTGTCAGGGGAAACACTTAACTGTGTGAAGGACAACCAGAGGCCAAAGAGTGTGACCAGATTTTGTGGAGGGACGAAGCTGCCTACCAGAGTCACCACAGGCAACCCAGAGTGAGTGAAACCCGATCAGAAAGACCTTTGCTGCTGTGTCGCCTGGTCTGGTGAGAGGGACTTGTAGCTGCTACATGTTACCACTGTTAGAAGTTGAGGCATTAAGAACTACCTACAAGCTATTCCACGGCCCTGATACTGCCTGCAGGTCTTATTGACTGGTTCAACGTGCGCCAACGGGCCCCAATGTTAGCCGGCTGAAGTGTCAAGATTAAAGACTGCCCCTAACAATTGCTGCCCTGAGGCCTTGTATTATTATTTTTTTGTTAAAGAGGTACTTTTACGAGATGCTGTATCTCAACCAATCCCTTACAGTGCTCTCTAATTTAGTGTAGGGTTATTATCATTTATAATGCATTTAACGTTTACTAATATTGTTTATTGCTGACTTGCTAAATGACCCTCCTAATTCTAGTTACGGGTCTAAAATCACTTTTTTTGCCACTTTAACATAGTTTTTACTCTGACTGTTTTAAAATCTATCAGCTGTGTGCTCATTTATGTTTAATTTGCCATTTATCTTAACACGTATCAATAGATTAAGAGCATTTCCCACTAAACAGTAGAGATGTATAGAACTGTTCGCCGGCGAACAGTTCCCGGCGAACTTAGCATGTTCGCGTTCGCCGCTGCCGGCGAACATATGCGATGTTCGGTCCGCCCCCCATAAGACATCATTGAGGCAAACTTTGACCCTGAACTTTACAGTCAGCAGACACATTTCCAGCCAATCAGCGTACCTCCCTCCCACACCCTCCCACCTCCTATAAATAAGCAAGGGCAGCATCCATCTTAGATCATTCTGAAGCAGTGTGTGTAGTGAGAATAGGGAGAGAGCTGCTGCTGCTGCTGCTGCTGTTAAGCTAGGGACAGTTAGTCAGTGTTCCTGGTCTTTGTTCTTGGTCCACTACTGCTGTAATATCAGCACCCCAAAAAGCCCTTCTAAGGGCTGGTATTTGTGTTTTTTTTTTTTTTTATATATATATATATATATATACCTAGCGTCCCCAAAAGCCCTTTTAAGGGCTGGTAATTGAGTTGTTTCTTCATATATATATATATCTATATCTATCTAGTGTCCCCAAAAGCCCTTTTAAGGGCTGGTAATTGAGGATTTTTTTATTTTTATATATATACATATATATATATATATATAGTGTCCCCAAAAGCCCTTTCAAGGGCTGGTAAGGTAATAGATTTTTTTCTTCATATATATATATATATATATATATATATATCTATTGTACACTGCAGTTGCCTGCCCGCTGTGTGTGAGAGGCCACAGACCTACCACAGACTGTACTGTGTGCACACCACACTCATTTCGGGTGGCACAGGCACAGTACCTGGCATTTTAAAAAATATTTTTTTTTTCTCTGTCATAATTGCAGTGAGTGCTGTGTCAGGTCCACAGAGTGCACTGTACCCACTGCAGTGCACTGCCCACCACTGATATATATACGTTGGCACAGCATCTTGTTGCAATAAATTGAAAAAAAAAAAATTTTTTATTATTGCAGTTGCCTGGGCTGCCAGTGACTGTCAGGTCCACAGAGTGTACTGTGCCCACTGCAGTGCCACTGTGTGCCCACCCACCACTGATATATAAGGTGGCACAGCAGCTTGCAAAGTAAAAAAAAAATATATATTTTTTTAAATTGCAGTTGCCTGGGTGCCAGTGACTGCTGTCAGGTCCACAGAGAGTGTACTGTGCCACTGCCCACCCACCACTGATATATAAGGTGGCACAGCAGCTTGCAAAGTAAAAAAAATATATATATTTTTTTAAATTGCAGTTGCCTGGGTGCCAGTGACTGCTGTCAGGTCCACAGAGAGTGTACTGTGCCACTGCCCACCCACCCACCACTGATATATAAGGTGGCACAGCAGCTTGCAAAGTAAAAAATATATATATATTTTTTTAAATTGCAGTTGCCTGGGTGCCAGTGACTGCTGTCAGGTCCACAGAGAGTGTACTGTGCCACTGCCCACCCACCACTGATATATAAGGTGGCACAGCAGCTTGCAAAGTAAAAAAATATATATATATTTTTTAAATTGCAGTTGTCTGGGTGCCAGTGACTGCTGTCAGGTCCACAGAGAGTGTACTGTGCCACTGCCCACCCACCACTGATATATAAGGTGGCACAGCAGCTTGCAAAGTAAAAAAAAATATATATATTTTTTAAATTGCAGTTGCCTGGGTGCCAGTGACTGCTGTCAGGTCCACAGAGAGTGTACTGTGCCACTGCCCACCCACCACTGATATATAAGGTGGCACAGCAGCTTGCACTCATAGTACAACAGTAACAACACATTAAAAAAAAAATGACAGGCAGAGGCAGGCCACCCCGCAAGGGCCGTCGTGGTCGTGGTGCTGTGATTTCCTTAGGCTCTAGAATAATGCCCAGTGTTCAGAGGCCACCACAGCCCCTGAACTCAAAAAATTCTGAGGCCATAGTTGACTGGCTTACACAGGACACCCAATCGTCTACAGCTTCCGCTCGGAACCTTAATGCACCATCCTCCTCCAGCTCAGCTTCGGGCACCTCTCAATTTACCACTCGCCAGCCCGCCGGCACCACCACCAACACTAGCACCACAGCCGCTTCACTTGATCCGTCAGAGGAGTTATTTTCACATCAGTTTGAAGAAATAAGTGATGCGCAACTATTAGTGCCAGAGGATGTAGATAACGGGGATATGTCTCAGTCAGGCAGCATTATACACATGGACGTACATTGTGATGATGATGATGTTGTACCTGCTGCTGCTGCCTTTGCTGAGTTGTCAAGTGAAGCGGCTGATGATGACGATGTGTCTGTGGATGTCACCTGGGTGCCTGCTCGAAGAGCAGAAGAAGAGGGGGAAAGTTCAGATGGGGAGACAGAGAGGAGGAGGAGACGAGTTGGAAGCAGGGGGAGGAGGTCATCGCAAGGAGCTAGTGGCGCAGTCAGACAGCATGTAGATTCGGCACCCGGGGTCAGCCAGACAGCACGCCAATCAACGCAAGCTGTTGCCACCACCAGAATGCCGTCCTTGCAAAGCTCAGCAGTGTGGCATTTTTTTTGTGTGTCTGCCTCTGATATCAGCGATGCCATTTGTAACCTGTGCCAAAAGAAACTGAGTCGTGGGAAGTCCAACACCCACCTAGGTACAACTGCTTTGCGAAGGCACATGATCTCACATCACAAACGCCTATGGGATCAACACATGAGTAAAAGCAGCACACAAACTGAAAGCCACCATCCTCCTCCTGGTCCAGCATCTTCAGCCACGTCAACCACTGCTGTCCTCCATGCCCCCTATCAACAACCCGCCCCTCCGCCTCTCACCTTCAGCAGTTCCTGCTCGTCACCTGCCCACAGTCAGGTGTCTGTGAAGGAAATGTTTGAGCGCAAAAAGCCAATCTCGCAGAGTCACCCCCTTGCCCGGCGTCTGACAGCTGGCTTGTCGGAACTCTTAGCCCGCCAGCTTTTACCATACAAGCTGGTGGAGTCTGAGGCCTTCAAAAAATTTGTCGCTATTGGGACACCGCAGTGGAAGGTACCCGGCCGAAATTATTTTTCACAAAAGGCAATCCCCAACCTGTACTCTATTGTGGAAAAAGAAATCATGTCACGTCTGGCACACAGTGTTGGGGCAAGGGTCCATCTGACCACTGATAGCTGGTCTGCAAAGCACGGTCAGGGCAGGTATATAACGTACACTGCGCATTGGGTAAACCTGCTGGCGGCTGCCAAGCATGGAATGCGTGGCTCTGCTGCAGAGGAGTTGGTGACACCGCCACGACTTGCAGGCAGGCCTGCTGCCACCTCCTCTACTCCTCCTACTCCATCCTCTATGCTAACCTCCTCGGCTGAGTCCTCTTCTGCTGTTGCGTCTTGCTCCACACCAACTGCACCCCCCCAGCTCCCCAGGGGCTATTCCACATGCCGGATACGACAGTGTCACGCTGTCTTGGGGTTGACTTGCCTGAAAGCAGAGAGTCACACCGGACCAGCACTACTGTCCGCCCTGAATGCACAGGTGGATCAGTGGCTGACCCCGCACCAACTGGAGATCGGCAAAGTGGTGTGTGACAACGGGAGCAATTTGTTGGCGGCATTGAATTTGGGCAAGTTGACACATGTGCCGTGCATGGCACATGTGTTGAATCTGATTGTGCAACGTTTTGTGCAGAAGCACCCAGGCTTACAGGACGTCCTCAAGCAGGCCAGGAAGGTGTGTGGCCATTTCAGGCGTTCCTACACGGCCATGGCGCACTTTGCAGATATTCAGCGGCGAAACAACATGCCAGTGAGGCGCTTGATTTGCGACAGCCCGACACGTTGGAATTCAACACTGCTAATGTTCGACCGCCTGCTCCAACAAGAAAAAGCGGTCAACGAGTATTTGTATGACCGGGGTGCTAGGACAGCCTCTGCGGAGCTGGGTATTTTTTTGCCACGCTACTGGACGCTCATGCGCAATGCCTGTAGGCTCATGCGTCCTTTTGAGGAGGTGACAAACCTAGTGAGTCGCACTGAAGGCACCATCAGCGACATCATCCCATATGTTTTTTTCCTGGAGCGTGCCCTGCGAAGAGTGCTGGATCAGGCCGTAGATGAGCGTGAAGAGGAAGAGGAAGAGTTGTGGTCACCATCACCACCACCAGAAACAGCCTTACCATCGATTGCTGGACCTGCGGCAACACTGGAAGAGGAGTGTGAGGAAGAGGAGTCAGAGGAGGAATGTGGCTTTGAGGAGGAGGAACACCAACCACAGCAGGCATCCCAGGGTGCTCGTTGTCACCTATCTGGTACCCGTGGTGTTGTACGTGGCTGGGGGGAAGAACACACCTTCAATGACATCAGTGAGGACGAGGAATTGGACATGAGTAGCTCGGCATCCAACCTTGTCCAAATGGGGTCTTTCATGCTGTCATGCCTGTTGAGAGACCCTCGTATAAAAAGGCTGAAGGAGAACGACCTGTACTGGGTGGCCACGCTACTAGACCCCCGGTATAAGCAGAAAGTCTGTGACATGTTACCCAATTACCGGCAGTCGCAAAGGATGCAGCAGCTACAAAATAAGTTGAAAAATATGCTTTACACAGCATATAAGGGTGATGTCACAGCACAACGGGAATCCAACAGGGGAAGAGGTGAAAGTAATCCTCCTCCTACCACCACAACCACGCCGGCAAGGACAGGACGCTTTACAGACGTCTTGTTGATGGAGGACATGCGGAGCTTTTTTAGTCCTATGCATCGCCACAGCCCTTCGGGGTCCACCCTCAGAGAACGACTCGACCGACAGGTAGCAGACTACCTTGCCTTAACTGCAGATATCGACACTCTGAGGAGCGATGAACCCCTTGACTACTGGGTGTGCAGGCTTGACCTGTGGCCTGAGCTATCCCAGTTTGCCATTGAACTTCTGGCCTGCCCCGCTTCAAGTGTGCTGTCAGAAAGGACCTTCAGCGCAGCAGGAGGTATTGTCACTGAGAAGAGAAGTCGCCTAGGTCAAAAAAGTCTTGATTACCTCACGTTTATTAAGATGAATGAGGCATGGATCCCGAAGGGACTGACAGTGGGGGATGCATTTGACTAAAAAAGGCCTGGTGATGACTGAGATGCCTTGGCCTAAAAATGGTCCACACGCTGCTGTATATAATCATTCTCTGCATGCCGGATGACTTACGTGACGTCTCCGCCACCAACTACGGTTCAAGCAGCAATGTTTTAGTGCACTTTCTGCCTTAAAACCTCAATTTTTCAGGCCGCTGCTACAGCAGCGGCTGCAACAATACCTACTTTTTCATGCATGTGTACATGCCTAATTTTTCTGGCCTCTGGTGCTACACTGTGGCTGCAAAAAAACAAAAAACAAAAAAAAAGGCACATACATGTGTCAATTCCCCTTCGTGATCGTTACCTTGTCGTGGTGAAGGGGCTTGCGTATCACAATGAAGCGATCACCTCTAGGATTGTGTTGGCACACCCCAGATGATAAGGTCGTTGCTTCATTGTGTACAGACCAAAAGCGATCCGCAGGATAATTTTTCATAAAAAAAAACATTCATTTTCTTTCATTCTTTCTGCGGAGCTGGGTATTTTTTGGCCGCGTTACTGAATGCTCATGAACAATGGCTGTAGGCTCATGCGTCCTTTTGCGGAGATGACAACCCTGGTGGTCAGTCGAACCCAAGGCAACATCATCGACCTCATCCCATATGCGTTTTTTCTGGAGCGTGCCCTGCGAAGAGTACTGGATCAGGCTGTAGATGAGCATGAAGAGGAAGAGTTGTGGTCCTCATCACCACCAGAAGCAGCCTTGTCGTTGTCAATTGCTGGACCTGTGGCAACGCAGAGAGAGGAGTCTGAAGAAGAGAAGTCAGAGGAGGAAGGTGGCTTTGAGGAGGTGGAATACCAGCCACAGCAGGCGTCCCAGGGGGCTTGTTCTCACCTTTCGGGGACCCTTGGTGTTGTATGTGGCTGGGTGGAGGAAGAGACCTTCAATGATGTCAGTGAGGACAAGGAACGGGACATGGCTAGCTTGGTATCCAACCTTGTGCAAATTGGGAGTTTGCGGTTGTGCAAATGGACTGACTGACTGTTAAACGGGGAGTTTGGTCTGTCAGAGTTTGGTCTGTCACTGTGAAGCGGGCAACGGGCGTAACCCTTACACTACTTGACCGATAAAACATCATACCTGATCGTATTCACACACTGGATGTTTTAGTGCTGGTTTACACTGCCGCTACCACTAAAGTAGCGTCGCTTCCAGTGCGACTTTGGCGCGACTTAGCGCGACTTTGGCGCGACCTCATCGCGAGGTGACTTTTTATTTGGCCAATCACAATATCATGTTTTGTTACCGTCACCTAATTTCCTTTTCCTGTTTTTTGTTTTACATATTTCCCCATGTGTGCAGTGTTGTCTGTGTCATAGCTCAACTGATAGGCATGTTTGCCTTGGCATACCATATTTCAGCTTGCCAGAAAGAAAAAAAGACAGCTGGAAAGACACTGCATTAGTTTTCTACTAAAAATCATAAGAAAAATGCTGTTTTTTTTGGGTTGTGGACATACTACAGAGCTGAAACTTGACAGGTACACTTTTTAGACCCCCCAGACACTAAATACAAAAAATGACATGCCTGCCTAAAAAAATGCCCGATAAATGCCTGCAAGAGAAAAAGACAGCCGCAGAGAAGCCGTATTCCTGAAAATATAAGAAAAATGCTGTTTTTTAGGGGTTCTGGACATGCTACAGATCTGAAACTTGACAGGTACACTTTTGTGACCCCCCAGACACTAAATACAAAAAATGACATGCCTGCCTAAAAAAATGCCCGATAAATGCCTGCAAGAGAAAAAGACAGCCGCAGAGAAGCCGTATTCCTGAAAATATAAGAAAAATGCTGTTTTTTAGGGGTTCTGGACATGCTACAGATCTGAAACTTGACAGGTACACTTTTGTGACCCCCCCAGACACTAAATACAAAAAATGACATGCCTGCCTAAAAAAATGCCCGATAAATGCCTGCAAGAGAAAAAGACAGCCGCAGAGAAGCCGTATTCCTGAAAATATAAGAAAAATGCTGTTTTTTAGGGGTTCTGGACATGCTACAGAGCTGAAACTTGACAGGTACACTTTTGTGACCCCCCAGACACTAAATACAAAAAATGACATGCCTGCCTAAAAAAATGCCCGATAAATGCCTGCAAGAGAAAAAGACAGCCGCAGAGAAGCCGTATTCCTGAAAATATAAGAAAAATGCTGTTTTTTAGGGGTTCTGGACATGCTACAGATCTGAAACTTGACAGGTACACTTTTGTGACCCCCCAGACACTAAATACAAAAAATGACATGCCTGCCTAAAAAAATGCCCGATAAATGCCTGCAAGAGAAAAAGACAGCCGCAGAGAAGCCGTATTCCTGAAAATATAAGAAAAATGCTGTTTTTTAGGGGTTCTGGACATGCTACAGAGCTGAAACTTGACAGGTACACTTTTGTGACCCCCCAGACACTAAATACAAAAAATGACATGCCTGCCTAAAAAAATGCCCGATAAATGCCTGCAAGAGAAAAAGACAGCCGCAGAGAAGCCGTATTCCTGAAAATATAAGAAAAATGCTGTTTTTTAGGGGTTCTGGACATGCTACAGAGCTGAAACTTGACAGGTACACTTTTGTGACCCCCCAGACACTAAATACAAAAAATGACATGCCTGCCTAAAAAAATGCCCGATAAATGCCTGCAAGAGAAAAAGACAGCCGCAGAGAAGCCGTATTCCTGAAAATATAAGAAAAATGCTGTTTTTTAGGGGTTCTGGACATGCTACAGAGCTGAAACTTGACAGGTACACTTTTGTGACCCCCCAGACACTAAATACAAAAAATGACATGCCTGCCTAAAAAAATGCCCGATAAATGCCTGCAAGAGAAAAAGACAGCCGCAGAGAAGCCGTATTCCTGAAAATATAAGAAAAATGCTGTTTTTTAGGGGTTCTGGACATGCTACAGAGCTGAAACTTGACAGGTACACTTTTGTGACCCCCCAGACACTAAATACAAAAAATGACATGCCTGCCTAAAAAAATGCCCGATAAATGCCTGCAAGAGAAAAAGCCAGCCGCAGAGAAGCCGTATTCCTGAAAATATAAGAAAAATGCTGTTTTTTAGGGGTTCTGGACATGCTACAGAGCTGAAACTTGACAGGTACACTTTTTAGACCCCCCAGACACTAAATACAAAAAATGACATGCCTGCCTAAAAAAATGCCCGATAAATGCCTGCAAGAGAAAAAGCCAGCCGCAGAGAAGCCGTATTCCTGAAAATATAAGAAAAATGCTGTTTTTTAGGGGTTCTGGACATGCTACAGAGCTGAAACTTGACAGGTACACTTTTGTGACCCCCCAGACACTAAATACAAAAAATGACATGCCTGCCTATAAAAATGCCCGATAAATGCCTGCAAGAGAAAAAGCCAGCCGCAGAGAAGCCGTATTCCTGAAAATATAAGAAAAATGCTGTTTTTTAGGGGTTCTGGACATGCTACAGAGCTGAAACTTGACAGGTACACTTTTGTGACCCCCCAGACACTAAATACAAAAAATGACATGCCTGCCTAAAAAAATGCCCGATAAATGCCTGCAAGAGAAAAAGCCAGCCGCAGAGAAGCCGTATTCCTGAAAATATAAGAAAAATGCTGTTTTTTAGGGGTTCTGGACATGCTACAGAGCTGAAACTTGACAGGTACACTTTTGTGACCCCCCAGACACTAAATACAAAAAATGACATGCCTGCCTAAAAAAATGCCCGATAAATGCCTGCAAGAGAAAAAGCCAGCCGCAGAGAAGCCGTATTCCTGAAAATATAAGAAAAATGCTGTTTTTTAGGGGTTCTGGACATGCTACAGAGCTGAAACTTGACAGGTACACTTTTGTGACCCCCCAGACACTAAATACAAAAAATGACATGCCTGCCTAAAAAAATGCCCGATAAATGCCTGCAAGAGAAAAAGCCAGCCGCAGAGAAGCCATATTCCTGAAAATATAAGAAAATGCTGTTTTTTAGGGGTTCTGGACATGCTACAGAGCTGAAACTTCACAGGTACACTTTTTAGACCCCCCAGATGCTAAATCCAAAGAAATTTTTTATTTTTATTTTTTTTTAATTTTTCCAATAATTGGCTCTCTATCAAAAAATTATAATTTTTAAGAACTTTTTTTTGCGTGATCCCTCTCCGGCATGCCACAGTCCAGGTGTTAGTCCCCTTGAAACAACTTTTCCATCACTATTGTGGCCAGAAAGAGTCCCTGTGTGTTTTAAAATTCGCCTGCCTATTGAAGTCTATGGCGGTTCGCCCGGTTCGCGAACATTTGCCGATGTTCGCGTTCGCCGTTCGCGAACCGCGAATTTTAGGTTCGCGACATCACTACTAAACAGGTGTGTGTCCATTTACTGGTAGTAACCCACAGCCAGATTAAAGGTATTGTATAATTCCGTGCTTGCAGTGTGTCAGAGGTATCAAGGTTGTTCTTGGAGTTGAGGCACAGAACAGAGAACCCAAAGTTACCAAGCAGCTGCTTCAGGGGTGGCACTACACAGGGAACACTTTTTGGATTTATTTTTGCATTGACAAAGTCACTTTAAGAAAAGTTCTCTTTTGAGGAAATTGAATCTTGCTTTATATTATTTGTATTTGTTCTGTAAAACATGCAGCAATACATTCAGCTAGGTATGAAAATGTTCATAATACTTCTATTTTAGTCTTCTTCTGTAATGGTATTGATTATTCCAAAGAATTTACAGCTTCTATTACATCTCGGCATTAATTGACTGGCCAAATACCCGCAGAGCGCTGTTGTCCAAGGCGCTTGCTAGACCTTCAAAGTCAGTTGACTGTTCACGCTGTAATTGTCTGACTTAATAAGACAGTAGGCCAAACAGCAGTTGAATGACGTTCCTAAACTCAAACCAGATGGGTTGCTGAAAAGAAATCAAAATCTATAAAAATAAAATAAAAAAAAAAAACAGCAATTTATGTGTCAAGAAAAACTGAGAGAAAATTTTGACACTCTGATGTCTAGCAGATAGCACTTAAGTCATTTTTCTCCAAACTTCAGTCATATATCTTCAAAGGGGTATAGCCATAATACAAATTTTTAGACTAAGAAGTTGCGTTTGAAGTTATTTTATAGGATTTTGCTGTAAGGGCTCCAATTGATTTCTAGTAGGATAAAAGGAGAGAACTTTATTTTCGAAGCTTTGTCGGAAAAAGCTTTGCATCCATTGGTTGTTTTGCCAATATACCTGCAGGGCACGACGGTGTTGACACTGATATTATATGCCTATATGAACTGAGTTGAGTTTACACCTCCCGCTGTTTATGTTATGGTAAAAATCTGTCACAAACCTGGGAATGATTTATGAAATATTTAATAACATGAGACAAAAAAATTCAAGATCTAGGAGCAGAAATGTAGAACATCTCATAAAAAATATATTACAGGTTACATTTTGTTTTCTTTTCCCTCTTTTCCAAGTAGAAAAATAAAATTAAAAATGGATCCATTAGAAAATGACAGGATTACAGTGTAGACAGAATGATGGTAAAGATGTAGTTTTCATTGAAAGTGCCATAGATGGAAATTACACATTATCAGTTATAGCCCAATAAGAAAACTAATTTTCATGCACATCATTGTAAACTACCTGAAGCTCAATGCAAAACAAAGTAAATAATAAGACATTTTTGTTTCGGTTTAATTATACAGTGAGAGTACATCCAGAAACTGAATGCCAAAGAAACTGAATTTAAAGTGTATGTCAGACTGCAAAAAACAAATACAAAGCAAAAAAAAAAAAAAAAACACAGTACATCTCTGCAGTACTTGCACATTCCCAATGTTTTATCCATTTCAAGACCCAGCTAGTATCGAAAAATATCTGTTGGTCTGCCAGAAATGCACTAAGTCCTGTTGTCAGCTAACAACACAGAGCAATTTTGTGCTGTCAGCCCTGTCCAGTTTTTCTTTGCCAAGATACTTAGACACACCTACTCTCCCGTCTCCACAAAATAAAGGCTAATCATTCTGTAGTCCAAAGAAGAGAGTAAGAGGGCTAATTGCAATCCCTAAAACAACAATGGGAAGAGAGCACTGGACACAACACACAGCACAGCTCTGAACTTCTGTCATGAGTAATAGACATTTTCTTTTTAACTTATCAGGTATAAAATTCTATATTGGTATATCTAAAATGCACCTGCATTCCCACGCCTGTGAAATTAGGACCTGCAGCTGTGCTCATACCAGACATGGGAGTAAGTCACACATGTGCAAGTCACAAGCAAGTCTCAAGTCTTAACCTTCAAGTCTCAAGCAAGTCCCAAGTTACTGTGGCGAAAAGCAAGCAAGTCAAGTCGAGTCCCTGCTAGAAGTCAAGCAAGTCAAGTCAAGTCATTTATTTTGGTCAAGTCACAAATCAAGTCAAAATACTGATCTACCCCAATTTTCACCTTTAAATCAGATAAAAGTAAGTGGTCAGGAAAGATTTTGTTTTATTTTCAACATTAACAAAACTGCTTAGTGCTTTTTTCTTGGCATATTAAAGAAACACTTTGAATGCCCAAACAGCTCAAAATCCTTAGTCCGGTCATGTTTCAACACCACAGTCACTAAAAACATGTTAAGTATTTCCATTGTTAAACAGCCACTGTCCTAAAAATCAGAACACGCTGAGGTGTTTTAAGTGACTGTGGTGTCAGAAACATAACAGGCACATTCATTTTGCTTTAACACATCTTGAGAAAATGCAAATATTTAATAACTTAAAAAAGTAAAGTCATTTCGAGTCATACGTCTCAAGTCAAAGTCAAGTCTCAAGTCATGAATACCAAGTCAAAGTCAAGTCGAGTCTTTTATTAATTTTAGTCAAGCAAGTCTCAAGTCCTCAAACTGGTGACTTAAGTCTGACGCAAGTCAAGTCATGTGACTCAAGTCCCCCACCTCTGGCTCATACAGCTCCAGGTGGCTCAAGCAACATAAATGAACCACACTGTACGGACCACAGCACCCATGTGCATGAGCCCCAAGACCTCATTTACACACAGAGATATATTTATCAACTCAATTTCATCTTTTAGATTTAGCAGAAATTCTGTGAGTTATATTGTATTTGTGTCTGCTAATAATGATTTTATTGTATTTTTATTTAAATATAGCTTTAATATTTTCTTGGGAGGAGGGCCCTGTCAGGTAGTCTATACAGGGCCCCACAATTTCTGCCAGCAGGAGTCACACACAAAGCCACAAAATGGTATAGCAGAGGAAAGTCCAGCCAGAGAGAAACTGCAAGTCCCTGCAGTTCTCAGCAGCACACAACATAAAGAAATGACAAGTCTCAGCAGTCCTCAGCAGAACATAACAAGAAGAAACAACAAGTCTCAGCAGTCCTCAGCAGAACATGACAGGGGGGAACTCAGAGGTGACTTTAGCTGTATACGAAATAAGTGATAACGGAAAGTGCTAGGGTTTAATTTGAGGAATATTTGTTGAACAGCTAAATAAATTCTGAGATTATATATGTCCGCTGTCCCTCATTGAAGTCTATGGGGTATGAATCCTTAAAAATAATTTTGTCCATTTTAAAGGCCAAAAGGAAATAGTGTTGCAAAACGCTTGTATTTTTACGGCAGCCTGTAAAAACAGGACACTTTTCTCCTGCCTATAAATGTCCATTACAGGAAAAAACTGCCACTGAAAAATGGCCGTGACTGGTTCTGCTTGGAACTGCAAGTACGCAGTTCAGAAGCTGCCTGAAACGATCCATTCCTGTATTTGGCTGGCAGGAGGGACGCCCGAGGCCAGGGGGTGGGTCTGGCAGAGGCTGTGCTGCGCACTACTCGCAGGGCAAGTGAAGTGTGTAAAACTGTGCTGCTGCACACTGCCTGCAGCCTGCAGGACGGATGGAATAGAATGGACCATCCAGATTCCATGGAGACGGAGTCACAGACCAGCCCAGCAGCTGTCCAGGCTTCCACAGAATGGACAGAGTAGCCCAGGGCAGGCACAAAAGCAAGCGTGCAGACTTAGAGGCAGAGCTCTAAGGTGGGTGGGATATTCCCTCTTGCCCCAGACAGAGCCCCAGGCCCCCAAACCTGTGAGTGTTCCCTTCCAGTGGGAGATGCTGGGTAGGGTTTAGTTGCTGGCTGGCTGGGGTACTCGGGGAGTGGGGATTGTTAAGGAGGTTAGGCAGTGGAGCTGTCTGAGACTGACACTGCTCCAGAATCAGTGGAATAGACTAATATTTTGCATGGTGCACCTAAATGTGAGGGACTATTTCTCATGTGCTGGGGATTTACTGACTACTGAGCGTTTGGTGCACATGTGCTGGGTAGGGATGGGTGAACGGTTCGGTCCAAGCATGAGTTCAACAAACACCCAATTTATCAGGAGTTTGACCATTTGTTTGGCCCGCCAAATGACCAAATGACCACAATGCATTGCGCCACCGCACAGTGCATTGGAAGCCCTGATTGGCTGAAGCAATGAAAGTTTTCCCCAATTAGGGCACAGAGCACTGTCATAGCAACGATTGGAAAAAGTAATGATGACTCTATTCAATCATGCATTGGAAGTTGGTTGAGGCAATATGGTCTTTCATGGTATGGCAAAAGACATACATACAATATTATTTTATAAAAAAACATATACATTTATTATTTTTGACAATCGTTAAAAACACACAAAAACCCAAAAGAGGGGGAAGAAAAAACAAATATATTTGCGTATAGGTCTATCAAAGGCGAGAAACTTGCACCAGATGATTATACCAATACACTAGAAAAACAACAATAAATAGTTTTAAATGTGCATAGTAGTAGTGTGTTTTCCCTATAGAGAGGGACCACTACTCCACCTCCAATTCACTCAACATGTTTCACGGCAATCCGCTACATCAGGAGTATGATACAGGAGGAATGAATCTAGAAGAAAATGCAAATAGTAAAAAACAAACCATGATAGCATATTGAACACAAAATATATAGATATCTATCTATACTTCAAACATCCCGTATAAAGATATCAGTAAATCCCCCTTAAATAACCAAAATGGATCCCCCATTCTCCTCAATTGAGAGTGGAAATGGTGGACAAGGGTATTCCAAATAAAGGCGGCAAAATATCTCCCGGGCAAGTATGGGACTCAGAAAAGGATAGTCCAATTAATGGTAGAATACAAGCCTGCTACAATCGGTCTATAATAGAACAGCTATGGAGCAAATACGTAGGGAATTTCCAGATATAATGAAATGTGATATGGGGGATGTAAAATTGTGTATATCATATACACATACACATATATGTATGTATATATATATATATATATATATATATATATATATATACACACACACACACACACATATATAATCCCACAACATATATAGCCAGACAAGACAATAACATGATCAATAGGATTCGGAGCATACATACCTAAAAGTGCTGCGTGTAAAATCTATCACCGAGCAATGGTAGGAGCAAACATAATTGAGCCAGGTAAATGGATATTTTCATAGATTTGAAGAAGAAATCCTAATGTACCCTCAGTGGCAAGGTAACGGCCAAGCTGGATATTGATGAGGACTACAGTGGGTCCAAAGCATAAATTTGGGGAAGACACAAGGTTCCTATATACATATTAGGATAACCTATAAAATCAGAAAAAGTGGGTAGTAATGCTCATGATATTATCTATATACATAGAAGGGTAATAATGTATGTGGACAAAAGAGGCATATATGTACATGCCTCACAATTGTGTATAAATAAAGACCAAGTCGTTCATCATACACCAAAAAGAGGGCCCTCAGACATTAATGATGCCAGGATAAGGGTGTTTAAGTAAATAAATAAACCATATTAAAATGGATAGATGTTATTTGTATAAGGAAAATAGTTATGTACATCAAAAAAACAGCTGCCATGGGCATCTTACCTGAGCTCATGGGGTACCTCTCCAAATGCTTCTGCACCTGCAAGGGAGATCGACTCCCTATACATAGAAATGCGAGACCCTAATCTTGGACTGCCCATGTGTCAGCCGGCGCATGCACAGTATCGCTGAGGGATGCTAGTGGGCTCAACCGACGTCATTGCAAGACATCAGCGAGACCCACAGATGCCGCCCGCCCATCCAGCTCTATCCACCGGTGCGACCGCCATCGTGAGGATGTCGGCAGCACAGGGAAGGAAGCTGAATATGGGAGACTGCACACTTGCCCAGAAGAGACAGCCACCCACAAATAGAAACCCAACCAAGGGGGCCGTCCCCAACAGCCCAAGGGGAGAATGGGAATCAGATGGGGAAATACAAAGGGGATCAATGCAAATCAAAACTAAATATAACTAGAATCAGGGCAAAACACAATAATAAACCCCAATAGCAATTCAATGATACCAAGACAAAGAGTATAGTGGCAAAAATTTATAAGCATATTAAAATATACAATGACAATCATCGAGGCAATAAATGGGCTGACTATCTATAAGACATTACAACAGACCCTACATGATCATGGACTACAGAAATGGTTTATAGGAATTCATTTCTTTGATTCCCAGCAAGTTTTTCAATCCAGAGGGTTTCGGATCGAAGGATCTGATTATCCCAATCACCGCCCAGGACAATTCTTTATTACTGTTTAGCACATTTCTATATATAGCAAATCATGGCTCATTGCTCTTAATCCCTCCTCATACTACAAAAGTATTCTTTCAATAGCAGTCATTTGTAGTGTGATATCGGCGTGGAGAGAGATAAAACAGGGCTGTGTTCAGTGCTACTAGAGAGTTCATGTTCTATAGTGTTCTATTCTGATGCTGTTGTCAGTGTAGAATATCAGTTTAGTGTAAATCTATTGATAGTTCAGTCAGTGTGAGTGTAGTAACCATTCATTTTTACTTTAGTGTCACTTTAGTGTGAATCTAGTGATAGTTCAGTGAGTGTAGTGACTAAGGATGAGCTTTACGTTTGAGTTGAATGTACGTTCCACTTGAACATCAGGTGTTCGTGTGTTCGCTGAACCCGCCGACGAGCGACCCATAATGCATTGTGCTATCGCAGTGCATTAAGTACTTGTAATTGGCCAAAGCATGCACCTGACCTGTATGCTCTGGCCAATAATAGCACAATGTCCTGTCAGAGCCATGATTGGCCAAAGTCGGGGGCCTTTAGCCAATCATGGCTCAGGGACTAAGTCCACGGCCCCACACTATATAAGGCCTGCTGCTTACACGGCAGCCGTGTATAGTGTGTGACAATAGAGATTAGACAGGTAGTTAGTGAACAGTGAGTTGAGTCAGTTTAGTGCAGTCAGTGTAGTGTACAGGCATACTCCACTTTTAAAATGTGTAGATATTTTGGGAGTATCCCTAAATATGGTTTGGAAGGACCCAAAGGCCAAGAATCCTCCAAACCTGCAAGTATAGAATAGAGAACAGAGCCAGGGGCCCAAACGTAGCCACTGGGGGCGCTGAAGGGTACCTGGATAGAAATGAACACAACACAGAATAAAGACTCAAAGAAACAAAGGAGAAAAAAGGATAAGAATAGGAACAAATTAGAGCTCTGGGGGATTTTGATGGTACCATACGAATAAGTGGTATAACTCAATAATATACCTTGTGTATGAAAAGTCAAAACTTTAATTCTATAATTACAATAAGAACATACATGTGCAGCATTAAAATCAACACAATAGTAAAGTGAGTATATTGTAGAACTATTGGTGCATTGCAAACCAGATTGCCAACAGGCTATACTAGATTGGCACCCGACATGTTTCGCAGCCCTTGTCGCTGCTTCTTCAGGAGCATATATATAAATAAAGCTGCGCTAACAAATGAAACAGTCCATGTGAATGTCCATAAATAAGAGGGAAAAATGATGACCCTTGTGCAGGTACCGCTTACCAGATTCCAATCATTAAAGAGCCAAGAAATTTAAAGGCAGAGTCTTCAAATGTGGAACACAGCAAGCTTCATAGGGCTCCGATGTAAATCTCCTCAGTGGTATATGAATAGAAGGAGAAAAACAACACCATAGTGTAAACCAGTAACAAAAATGGAAAAAATTGCGTTATAACTTGTGCGGGTACCGCTTACCAGAAGTAGCAGATACTGTAGCCAAAATAATGGGAACCGAATCCACAGACCTCAGAAGGCAGCAACCCGTACCGTGGTGATGCAGGTGTCCAGGGATACGTTTAAATGAGGGAAAAAAAGGCAAACGCCATAGCGTAAAACCACAAAACAAACGATGATAACACCCAAATAGTGATAACTAAAAATCCAATAGTGGTGAATAGTGACAGCCACCACCGAAGAGGGTAGGTTCCCTTATAGACTGTACCAAGAAGTTTAAGCAGGTAGTGAGATAAACCGCTTACCAGATAGACTAGAAGGTAGACGTATAATAGAACCTAAAGGGCACCAGTGAGAATGGGTACTCTTACCAGCTCCAGATATTAATTGAGCGGGGGTTCAAAGTGACGCTGGACAACACTCCTGATAGCGCTCGTCAACCAGACTCAGGGAGGGATGCAGGTTACCCAAGAAATGAGGAGGGGAGAGCCATAGCATAAAATCCAACGACTATTTATTGACACAAAATTGTATTGCACTTACAAATATCAGACGACAAGGAACGTGGATGAAAGGGGTTGGAGGGAGGTAACAGCCGCCGGCCGGACGGCTCCGCTCGCCCGTCCTTCACAACAAGTAGGTGGGTGTGACGTCAGCACGCCGTGACCTGACTAGTTTCATCAAAGATGATTTTTTCAAAGGTACGGGCGGCGTGCTGACGCCACCTATAAATATAGTTGAATCAATGACCGGAAGTTCCCTTTCGGCCATTTTCGTTATGGTAATAGAAGACCGGAAATACACGTCATAAACCGGAAGAGGATATGACGTATGTTGCCCAAATGTAAACAAATAGCAAAAGTGGAGCTCCGCATCCAAGGGATCAGAGATTGCATCAACACAGACCTGAGGTCCACTACGAGATCCGGGCTTTAGCGCCGAGACTCCAAAACAGCCCCAGATGGCAGATTTGTCAAAAATGCCATCTCATCGGCCAATGAAAAATTAAAATGATATAAATAATATTATAACTGAGTAATTAAAATAGGATATTCCGGTCATGGATTCCTAAATACAATACAAATGAAAAGCTAAAACTAAAATCACTAAATTAATTAAAAATGCATTGCAACATATTAAAAAAGTACATAAAAAGCACCTATACAGAACGTATTGTCCCCTAAAAAGAAACTAAAAATTCACCAACCAAAAAGGTAATTATTCTTTGAAAATCCTAATCAGCTCAGGAGTTATCAATGAATGCGTTGATCTCTGTGTCAACATTCAAGCCAAAAGGTGTGTATGTTTTGACCCTATATATCCAGGCCATCTCAAGGCGGGAAATACCCCTCTTAAGAGGTTCACCCCGCCAGTGTGGGGTAAACTTGTCAATTCCCAGAAATAGTGTATTCTTGGGATCACTATTGTGGGCCTGGGCATAATGTTTCGATACCGAGTGCTTCGGAAATGATTTTCGAATGTTTGCCACATGTTCATTGAGTCTGACTTTCATAGGGCGTTTGGTTCTGCCTATGTATTGATAGCCACAAGGGCATTGAAGCAGATAGACAACTCCCTTGGTAGTGCACGAAATGAAAGGCTCAATGTCATGTGGCTTGCCAGTACTATGTGAAGTGAAGGATTTAGTATTACGTGTCCGTATTGAATTCAAAGAACATATCTGGCACCTATTACATTTGTAATAACCAGTGAGCTGGTCTAGGAAAGTACTCCTAGGTTTGGGGGGTTCCAGCACATTGGGGGCCAGACTATGTCTTAAGGATAGTGCACCCTTGAAAACAACCCTAGGTTTCTCAGGTAGGGTTGTGCCTAGAACAGGGTCATTATTTAAAATATGCCAGTGTCGGCGTATTAAGTTTTTAATGACCATGTGTTGACTGGAAAAGGTGGTAATAAAGGGAGCAGCGGGCACGCTGGAAACTGTATTATCTTCCACTTCCCGTGGTTTCAAGAGTGAAGCTCTATCTTTTTGCTGTACCTCCAAGAGTGTTTTCTGGAGAAATTCATGATCATATCCCTTCTCAAGAAATCTCTTGGTTAAAACCTCAGACTGAGAAAGAAAAACCTGATGACTGGAACAATTCCTCCTGATGCGGAGATATTGTCCCTTTGGCACAGCCTTTAGCCAAGGGTCATGGTGACAGCTGTCGACGGGAATGTATGAATTTCTGTCCGTCGATTTAAAGTAGGTAGAGGTGAAAAAACAGTTATCCCTCACAGTTATGGTAATGTCAAGAAAGTTAATAGTAGATTGACTACATTCATAATTAAGTTGGATCCCTCTTGAGTTGGAATTCAGCATCTCCATAAAAGCTACCAGGTCACGATGATGACCATCCCAGAGGAGGAGGACATCATCTATGTACCTGGCCCACAACCTCAACTGAGGCCTATGGTGGGCATAGATGACATCCTCCTCCCACTGTGCCATAAACAAGTTGGCAAGGGAGGGGGCATACTTAGCACCCATTGCCACACCTGTCGTCTGGCGATAGAACCTCCCATCAAACCAAAAATAGTTGTGATGGGTGGCGAATTCCAAAAGTCTCATAATGAGTGAGATCTGTTGGTCAGGTATAGAGGAGTCTCTGTCTAGAAACATTCCCACTGCATTAAGACCCAAGTGATGTGGAATGACGGTATACAGTGAAGATACGTCCGCTGTTACCATCCATAGGTCAGCAGTGGGAGTCAGTCCAGATAGTAAATTAAGGACATGTGTAGTGTCCTTAATGTACGATGGGGTCTTTTGGACCAGAGGCTGCAGATAAGAGTCAATATACTTCCCCACCCGGGACGTCACAGAGTCTATACCACTGACGATGGGACGACCCGGGGGGGAAGTCAGACTCTTATGCAGTTTAGGGAGGCAGTAAATCACCGGAGTCCGGGGACATTTTGGGACAAGATAGGCCCTCTCCTTTGTTAAATAGTACTAACAATACAATGCTAGTGCACCTAAAAAATACAAAAAACATACATGAGTATAATGTTAATATGCGGAGACAAAGTCTGAGAACCCCGAATGGACACCATAGTCATCCCATAGTGCAGTTGGAAAGAACACAAGTGATTACACAAGAGAAGGGGATCCTAAACTCTGGACACTGTTCACATGTGGGGTAAGTCCCTTTGCCTGACACCCTTACCGGATTCCACTATGCACCTTCTTTATTGGTATATTAACTTGATGGTATATTCATTATATATTTAATTTTTTGATACAGCAACCTATATGGCCGTTTCCCTCCTTATGCCTGGAAGCAGTAATATATGCAGTTGCGGGGCTACCATCTCTACCTCCTGAACACCAAACTATGGTAATAGGAGGGTGGCAAAATACCCCTTTATAACAATTGTTTATATTTAGAAAATCCTTTTTTTACTCTACTTATTTCTTTATACCCCCTTCAAAACTATATATATGGAACCTTTGGGTGATGCAGCATTATGATGTAATACATACATTTATTATAGATGGATTCCGGTTCGGGTTATGTCTAAGCATTTGTTGGACATATCTTTTGGTATAAAACCTATCAACTCTACCTGGACATTATGGTCCTACATCTGATACCCACCTCAAGAATATAATATAGGAGGACAGCGTCCACACCCCCATTTAAGTTGTACACATACCATCAACATTATATTGGTATGTTGGAAATTATGAATTAGAAATACCACTTTTAACGACTCTATTCTGAGCATTACTTGCTTGATACACTTTTATCTTCTTTTCCTTTTTAAATTCAGTCTCCATACTCCCACACTCATCAGTGAGGCGTTTAGGATCCCCTTCTCTTGTGTAATCACTTGTGTTCTTTCCAACTGCACTATGGGGTGACTATGGTGTCGATTCTGGGTTCTCAGACTTTGTCTCTGCATATAAACATTATACTCATGTATTTTTATGTATTTTTTAGGTGCACTAGAATTGTATTGTTAGTACTATTGAACATTTGCCCCTGAAGAAGCAGCGACAAGGGCTGCGAAACATGTCGGGTGCCAATCTAGTATAGCCTGTTGGCAATCTGGTTTGCAATGCACCAATGGTTCTACAATATACTCACTGTACTATTGTGTTGATTTTAATGTTGCACATGTATGTTCTTATTGTAATTATAGAATTAAAGTTTTGACTTTTCATACACAAGGTATATTATTGAGTTATACCACTTATTCGTATGGTACCATCAAAATCCCCCAGAGCTCTCATTTTTTCTTATTCTTATCCTTTTTCCTCCTTTGTTTCTTTGAGTCTTTATTCTGTGTTATGTTCATTTCTATCCAGGTACCCTTCAGCGCCCCCAGTGGCTACATTTGGGCCCCTGGCTCTGTTCTCTATTCTATACTTGCAGGTTTGGAGGATTCTTGGCCTTTGGGTCCTTCCAAACAATATTTAGGGATACTTCTTACTATTAGATTATTCAATTTGGATGTAGGTACCCTGCTTACTAGCAATACACTACCACAATCGTCTTTTATTGTATAGATTTGTTGAACTCCTGGCTCCCCTCTCTGTGCTCCCTAGGTTTGCTGTCCCTGTCACTTATGGTTTGTGAGCAGTGCCATGTCAAGCTGACCAAGATTTCCCATAGATGCCAATAAGCACTGAAAGCTGAAAATTGGTTTAGGCAGGAAGGGAGTGAAAGTGCCCTGTATTAAAGTGGCAAGGGGAACCCTAGGACAGAATTTAAAAAATATATTGCGTGGGGTCCCCCAAAAATCTATACCAGGCCCTTTGGGTCTAGTACAGATTAAAAGGGGGACTCCATGCCAAAATTAAAAAAAAAACAACAACGTGAGTTCCCCCCAAAATCCATACCAGGCCCCATGGGTCTGGTACAGATTTTAAGGGGAACTCCACGCCAAAATTTAAAAATATGGTGTGGGAGGCTGCATTCGCTATAAGATAAGATGGACGGGCTTCCTCGCAGGATCATTAAGGAAACCCAACGCTTAATGGCAGAACCAGTTCCTGGAATAAAAGCTGAACCAGATGACAGCAACACAGGGTATTTCCATGTTGTAATTGCAGGTCCACAGGATTCACCATTTGAAGGAGGAATATTTAAACTTGAACTATTTCTTCCTGAATAGTACCCAATGGCAGCTCCTAAAGTACGTTTCATGACCAAAATCTATCATTCAAATGTTGGGAAAAAACTTTCGAATCATTTGAAAGTTGGGAAGAATATGTCTAGATATATTGAAAGATAAATGGTCTTTGGCTCTGCAGATCCATACAGTGCTTCTAGCAATTCAGGCTTTGTTAAGCACACCCAATCCAGACGATCCATTGGCAAACGATGTAGCTGAGCAGTGGAAGACAAATGAAGCCAAAGCTATAGAGACAGCCAGAGCATGGACTATGCTATATGCCACGAATAACATTTAAACTCCTCTTGCTCTTCAAGTGTGGATCACTTCTTCTGTTCTGCCAAGATTTCTTCCTTATATTTTTATTTTGCGTTCAATGGGCACAGTCTTAAAAAGAAAAAAGAAATAAATAAAAATACAGGATTAAAAAAAAAAAGCCCAGACATGGTCAGTCTATGGTGATTAAGTGCACAATAGCAGATCTCCTGTCTTGTCCGGATTCACTGTTGTAGGGTATGAGCAGAGGCAGTAGATTATCATCAGCATGTTCCTTAAAGTTTAAGAGGTGGCAAAACCTCTGAAACTTTCCATTTTAGCATCATAAATTCAGTGTGAGCACTGTGAATGGAAATAGTCTAGGGTTGTTGCAGTATCCTACTTTTTTTTTCTTCCCCTTTTAACAAATGGATACCTCCTTTTTATTATTATTGTTTGAAAAAGGCTAACTTGTCTGTAGTATGTTGGCCCCCTAGCATGCTTCTGTAGACAGACAAGCTTGCCCGAAGACACACACAAAAGTTGTGAATCCAGTGTGACCCCTATTAAATTATAACTAACTTCTCTTTTTGAGTGTTAAACCATCCAAAGCTTGTGACCATTTTGTATGGCTTGTCTTGAAAATCTGTAAATCTTATGTTTTAGTAAAATATATTTTTTCGTTATTCTACGTTTGCCTTTGTACAGTTTTTTTTTCTTTATCTTTCTTTAATGCATACAAGCTTGACAAATATTATGTTAAGTGTGAAAGGGATGCTCAGCAAAGAAGACCTGTATTTTGTGTGCTGAGCTGTCAATATTGTTGGAATTCTAATTACCTTGGCATATAACAGTGAGATGATTGGCTGAATAGTCCTCCAATCAGGGTGCTATGTTCAAATGTGAATTTTACAGCAGAATGACACCAATTATAGGGCATTGGAGACCTCTTCCTCATTCTATGTAATGGGCTGCAGTCCACTTTCTGACTCTGACACAAAGCAAAACACATGTGAGAAGATTTGGGTGGTATCGTACACAAAAGTGGAGTCCTTGGAGTAAGGAGGAAAAACTAGTTGTGTGGCCCAGAATCAGAGATTGGCTCCTTTTCACATAAGGCTTTTCATGTGAAATGACTGTAAAAAATGTCTTCTTTTATGATATTAACTCTGAGAATTAAATGTAACTTTAAATAATAAAAAAAAAAACATATGGTGTGGGGTCCCCCCCAAAATTCATATGGGACCCTTATTCGAGCATGCAGCCAGGGAGGTCAGGAAAGGGGGAGGACAAGCGAATGCCCCCCCCCCTCCTGAACCATACCAGGCCACTTGCCCTCAACACAGGGAGGGTTCTTTGGGGTGAGGACAAGGGCATCTTCCCGACATTCCTGGGCTGTGGTTATGGGGGTCTGCAGGTGGGGGGCTTATTGGAGTCTGGAAGCCCCCTTTAACAAGGGGGCCCCCATATCCTGCTCCCTCTATGTGAATGGGTATGGGGTACCCATACCCATTCACCAAAAAAGTGTAAAAAAGTAAAAACCACAGTCCTTTATTAAAAAGAAAAAAAAAATAGTGTCCCTCGATGTAAATCCATTGTTAATCACGACGACCCGAAAAATTAAAAAACACTTCGCCTCTTAAGAGGCTACTCGCCATTTGCCTGATCTTTGGCTTTGACAGTTCTTTTATAGGCAAGGGGCTGGCCACCCAGGTAACGTTTCCCAGTGGCACCACCCCCTTCTTCACATGACGTCATGTGAAAAATTATGTTCTGTGGTTTTTACTCTTTTTCATTTTTTTGGTGAATGGGTAGGGGTACGATGTACCCGATGATCATTCACATGGGGGGGGGGGCTGGGATCTTGGAGCCCCCTTGTTAAAGGGGATTTCCAGTTTCAGATAAGCCCCCCACCCATAGACCCGGACAACCACAGCCCAGGGTTGTCAGGAAGAGATCATTGTCCCCATTAACATAGGGACAAGGTGCTTTGGGTTGGGGGGCTAAATTTAAAATTCCTTTAAATATCGTGCCTGGGGGGGGGGTTCCCTTGATGTGCCTGTAAAGTAGTGCATCTGTACAATGTATGTAGCCTGCTGCAGCAATACTGACATTTCTAAAGGAATAAATGTCATACACAAATATACATACAAAATTTCAAATCGCATGTACTCGTCATACAAATGCAAAAAATTGGGCCTTTTGTGTTGGTGGTGCCTGAACACCGTTACCCCTCACAGTTACTCTTGCTGGGCACAGGAACGCCAATTTATACCAATTTGAAATCGCATGAACTTGTCATAGAGGTGCAGAAAAATTGGGCCTTGGTTGTTGGTGGTGCCTGAACACTGCAACATCTCCCAGTTACTCTTGCTGGGGCAGGAACGGGCCCTGCTGGTAAACATTCCATACGAATTTGAAATCACATGAACTTGTCATACAGGTGCAGAACAATTGGGCCTTGGTTGTTGGAGGTGCCTGAACACCACAACCACTCACAGTTACTCTTGCTGGGCGCAGGAATGGGCCCTGCTGATAAAAATTCCTTACGAATTTGAAATTGCATGAACTTGTCATACAGGGGCAGAAAAATTGGGCCTGTGCTGTCATCTGACCTGGCCAAAGGTTGGGTGTCGACTATGCAAACCTGCTGGAGTGATGGGGACCTGGAAGGTTAGCATCGGCAGGAACTGAAACTGAAATTGGGCCTTTGGTGTTGGTGGTGCCTGACCACCGTAACCCCTCACAGTTACTCTTGCTGAGCGCAGGGGCAGGCCCTACAGTTAAAAATTTGATACAAAATTGAAATCGCATGAACTTGTCATACAGGTTCAGAAAAATTGGGCCTTGGTTGTTGGTGGTGCCTGAACAGCACAACCCCTCACAGTTACTCTTGCTGGGCACAGGGACAGGCCCTGCCATTAGAAATTAGATACGATATTGAAATAGCATAAACATGTCATACAGGTGCCAGCAAATTGGGCCTTGGTTGGTGGTGGTGCCTGAAAACCGCAACCCTTCACAGTTACTCTTGCTGGGCACAGCGACAGGCCCTGCTGTTAGAAATTAGATACAAAGCTGAAATCGCATGAACTTGTCATACAGGTGCCTTTGTTGTTGGTGGTGCTTGAACACCGCAACCCCTCATAGTTACTCTTGCTGGGAACATTAGAAATTAGATACAAAATTGAAATCACATGAACTTGTTATACAGGTCCAGAAATATTGGGCTTTTGGTGTTGGTGGTGCCTGAACACCGTAATCCCTCACAGTTCCTCTTGCTGGGCGCAAAAACGGGCCCTGCTGGTAAAAATTCCATACAAATTTGAAATCGCATGTACTCGTCATACAAATGCAAAAAATTGGGCCTTTTGTGTTGGTGGTGCCTGAACACCGTTACCCCTCACAGTTACTCTTGCTGGGCTCAGGGCACAGGGACAGGTCCTGCTGTTAAAAATTACATACAAAATTTAAATTGTATGTACCTGTCATACAAGTGCAGAAAAATTAGGCTTGGGTGTTGGTGGTGACCTAAACCAAAAACATTGTTGGAAGTTAGCGGAATCAAGATTAAGGCATAGGATAGGCAGCATATGCAGTCTTCAAGGGATGGCAAACCCCTAGCAAATTCAATCAGTTACATTAACATCAGGCGCTTGATAGCTAGGGTTAATACAGGACTGAATAATTTTCATAAAAGCCAGCTGGTCAACAGAGTCTGTGGATAGACACACTCTTTTGCCCGTCACAAAACCTCCAGCAGCACTGAATGTCCATTCGGAAAGCACGCTGGAAGCAGGACAGGCCAGTATCTTCATTACATATTGAGCAAGTTCCATCCTCAAGACCCAGTAACCCAGTGGATGCTCAGTTGTAAAGGTCTCCAAGTCTGCTCTTGCCCTAGATAATCATGCACCATATGATGGAGATGCTGCAGATGGTTGCTTAAACCTAACAGCCCTGGGTGCTGAGGAATAAAGAGCTGTTTAAAGGCATCGGTCAGCTGGCCGCCCTTTCCACCGCTCCTCCTTTGGATGAACGATGCCTCAGAAACACGTACAGAGAATGTTAACCTCCCAGTGTCTGGAAAGGTGTTACACACATTTTTCTTCAAGGCATCCTCAAGATGTTTCATCCTCTGCTCCCTCTGCGAAGGCAGGATGATCTCTGCAACGTTATCCTTGTAACGTGGATCAAGAATTGTTGCCAACCAGTAATTATCCCTCTCCTTGATAGCACAAATCCTCTGGTCCTTTTGCAGGCTTTCCAGAATCAGGGAGCCCATGCAACGTAAGTTTAAAGAGGGATGAGCTTCTGAGTCCTCTGGATCACTAAGGATGACATTGTCAGGAGCAACCTCTCCCCAACCCCATTCCTGGGGTTTCTGGGGAATGAAAACCATCCCTTAAAGACTGCTGTATGCTATCCTCTACATCCATACTGCGACAATCCTCCTCCTCTTCTTCCTGTGTGTTTTGTGTCCCCCGCAGGAATGATATCTGCATAAAGCGTGCCTTGTGAGGAAAGGATGTCCTCCTCTTCCTCCCGCTGTTCTGCCTCAAGTGCCCTGTCCATTATTCCATGAAGCGTGTGCTCCAGCAGGTAGACTAGAGGGATAGTGTCACTAATGCGTGCATTGTCCAAGCTCACCATCTTTGTGGCCTCCTCAAAAGGTGACAGGACGGTGCATGCATCCTTTATCAAAAGCCATTGGCGTGGCGAATAAAAGCCAAGCTCCCCTGAACCTTTCCTTGTGCCATACTCACGCAGGTACTCATTGATGGCCCTCTGCTGCTTGTGCAGCAAATGCAGCATTGCCAATGTTGAGTTCCACCTGGTGGGCATGTCATAAATGAGGCGGTTGGTGGGCAGGTTGATTTCCCGTTGAATGTCAGATAGCCAAGCACTGGCATCGTATGAACGCCGGAAATGGCCACAGACTTTTCTGGCCTGCCTCAAGAGATCTTGTAAGCCCAGGTATCTGTTCAAGAAACACTGCCCCACCACCACCACCACCAAATTCAGGACATGTGCCAAACATGGAACATGTGTCAAGTGTCCCTGTCAGAGGGCGGAGAGAAGGTTGGTGCCATTGTCGCATACAACCATTCCTGGCTAAAGCTGTCGTGGCATCAACCATCTCTGCCCCGGTGTGACTCCTATCCTCTAGACAAACCAACTGAATCACTGCATGGCATCCTTTTGCCTGACTGCTTGTATAACCCCTTGAACGCTTAGGGAGAACTGCTGCTTCAGAGGACATTTAAGCAGAAGGAGACATAGAGGAAGAAGAAGAGGAGGAGGAGGAGGAGGTGGAGTAGCCAGATGTGGCAGAACCAGCACCAGGTTTTTTGAGGCATGGTGGCAAAATAAGCTGCAGCACTGAACCCTGTCCTGCATCCTGATATCTTGCCTGATATCTATGCAAGTGCCCAATATGTATATAGAGATCAATGTATGGTCTATACTGAAGTGATAGATACTGAATCGCCTGATATAAACAAACTGAAGTGCCTATATATATATTTAGTACTTAGTGGTATATACTGCACTGCCGAATACATTTCACTTTCTGATCTCTTAAACTGTAAAAAGCACAAATCTCTCTTCTTGCCTATCTGACTGCAATGTCTTAACTAGACTACTCTACTGACTACACTTCACTGCCTGATAAACTGCAAATCACATTCCTCTCCCTGCCTCAACCACTTCCTATCTCGCCCGCACAGTCACACACTACACGCCGCTGCTATGTGAGCAGCCTAATTTATAGTGTGGAGCGTGTACTTATCCCCTGAGCCATGATAGGCTAAAGGCAGCCTGCTTTTGTCCAACTATGGCAGAGATGATTTTATTGGTCAAAGAATGGAGGTCAGTGTGTATGCTTTGGCCAATCACATAATGCACTGCATGCAGTTCAGTCAGTGTGAGTGTAGTATACGATCATTTTTACTTTAGTGGGAATCTAGTGATAGTTCAGTCAATGTAAATGTAGTGACCTGACAAGTTCATGTTTACTTTAGTGTCAATTTGTTTTGCCAGGGCAGGTTTATGCATTAGGCCTCATGCACACAGGGCGTTTTTGCAGCTGCTTTTGAGGAGCGTCAGACGTTTTTTTTTTTTGCAGCTTAAAAATGCCCCTCTATGTTATCTTATGGCCTCATGCACACACAGACGTTTTGAAGCTGTAAGTGACATAGGCGTTTTCAAGCTGCAAAAAAAAAAACCAAGGGCCAGTGCGTTCTGAGGTCCAGCATTACAGCTGTAAAAACGTCTGACGCTGCTAAAGGCTGCTTAACAGGTGACGACACAAGAGGACGGTGTCTCCGGGTGAAGTCAATGGGTTGCCATGCCCCAATGGCTATATAAGAAGCCGGAAAGAGCGGAGCCGGCATAATCATGCGAGACATTGTCGGAGGAGGACCGGATGGAGAAGATCGGAGGAAGAAGACTGGAGGGAGAAGATCGAAGGAAGAAGACCGGAGGGAGAAGATTGGAGGGAGAAGACTGGAGAAAGAACACCAGAGAAGGAAAACCAGAGGGAGAAGACCAGAGGGAGAAGACCGTAGGGAGAAGATCGGAGGAAGATATTTAATAAAGGACTTCTCAAAACCATCTCTTGTCATTATTTACACTACGCTGCCTTTTTTGGTGTGAATAGCTAGGGGTACAATGTACCCCATACTCATTCACATGGGGGAGTGCGGGATCTGGGGGCCCCCTTTTTACAGGGGGAATCCAGATTCAGATAAGCCCTCTGCTCGCAGACCCTCACAACCACTGCCCAGGGTTGTCAAGAAGAGGCCCTTGTTCTCATCAACAGGGGGACAAAGTGCTTTGGGGTGGAGGGGTGCAGAGCCCTCCCTGCTCTGAAGCACTCACCCCCCCCATGTTGAGGGTGTGTGGCCTGGTATGGTCCAGGAGGGGGTGGGGCCACTCGCCTGTCCCCTGCCCTTTCCTTACCTGCCAGGCTGCATGTTCAGATAAGGGTCTGGTATGGATTTTGGATGGCCCCATGCCATTTTTTGCTTAGGTTTCCCCTTAAAATCCATACCAGACCTGAAGGGCCTGGTTTGGAACCTGGGCGGGACCACCACACTGTTTTTTACCCATTTTGGCATGGAGTTCCCCCTCAAGATCCTGTAATGTTCCGGTACCTTTGGTACCCTAAATTACTCTTTTCACAAGTGTATGCGCCCCACCATTCTCTTTTGGAAAGGTGCGCATACACCTTTAAGACTGAAGCTGTCATCACTCAGCGCCGGACTAGATGGCTATTTAAATCGCCGGTTCTCACTCACATGTGTTCGTTCAAACACCCTTACCTGGATGCTAACGTGGCTTGAAGCTTTCGTGCTTGCAAGCATACCTCGCTGACGAAACCTCGCTGCGCTGATCCCTGCATCCCGCTTCCGGATCATCCGCTCCTCCTGAACCAACCTTCGGCTGTATTGCTATTAGTGCTAAGTACCCCGCAGGGGAACCCTCTATAAACTTATACTAAGCTTACACTATCTAGCTCTGCATAGTAAAGACTATTTATCACATCTGCATATCTAGATTGCTAGCTCTTAAGACTACTGCTACTTATTCCTGCACTGGGTTGATCTCTCTTGTATGTCCACCTGCTACTCTGTCATCTGCTACCATACATGATTGCTAAACCTACCTGCATCCATCTGCTACTGTCTTACCTTCAAGTGTCTGTCACCTACCACCTCCACTCAACCTGTCTCTTAAATCTTCATCACTGTGTTACTACATACATAAAGTCACTCTAGGAACCAGCTTGTTGAGTGTGTGTATTTACTAGCTGAATTAAGACCTTCCACACATGATGAGTCATTGAGGTTGGGAATGGTATCTCAGCATCTCTCTTATATGACTACTGAAGTGGAATATTTCTGCAGCTGAAAATCCACACTATACATGAAACGCAGGAGCGTTACAGATTGAACGAACCCACAAATGGATTCAGCAGAAATAACCACTCAGGTGACACAATTAAAACAGCAAGTAACTGCGTTAATACAGGCACTTGCTGAATTAAAAGAAGACAATCAGGCTCTGTCGCAGCAGGTAATTAGACTGACACAACTTACCTCTGCTCAGTCCCCTGAACCCAAGATAAATCCCCCTTTGGTATTTACAGGCGATCGCAAAAAATTTGGCGAATTTAAAAACGCATGTGAGTTACTTTTTTTGCTAAAACCTCGTACCTACCTTACTGATCACATTAAGGTTTGTACTATTATTTCTTACCTAACAGGCGATCCTCGAGCCTGGGCAGACTCTCTTTTTGAGAAAAACGACCATCTTCTCAACTCCTATGCCTTGTTCCTAGCAGAACTCACTAGCCTATATAATGACCCCAATAGGCAGAGTACTGCCGATCTTCAATTAAGATCCTTGAAACAAGGAAGGAGGCCTGTAGAAGACTTTGTCGCGGAATTCAAGAGATGGACCCTTGATTCAGAATGGAATGATGCATCTCTGAAAACCCAATTTAGGCTTGGCCTATCAGAAGCCGTTAAGGACGAGCTCGCCCGAGCGGATCTACCAAAAACCCTGGATGCATTAATACAACTCAGTATTACCATAGATAGAAGACTACGAGAAAGAAAGGCTGAGAAAATGGGAATGCCATTATCCGTTTCCTCTCGGATTCCGGCCGTTAACCCCGTTCCTATGGAGGTAGGAACCATACGCCCACCGCTATCAACTATGGAAAAAGCCAAAAGACGATATGAAAATCTCTGCTTGTACTGTGCATCCCCGGATCACAAGATAAATGTCTGTCCCCTAGTCATCAAAAAGAAGGGTGAGTGTTCACATGTCCTCCTAGGGGGATTGACAACTTCATTCACTAACCCTTACATTTTTGTTTGTTTGACATTACAGTGGGACCAGAACAGGATTACTACTAAGGCCATGATTGACACAGGATCTTGTGGAAATTATATTGATATATGTTTTGCTGCTTCAAATAAAATTCCTATTATTTCTAAACTTAAACCTGTCTCAGTAAGTCTTATTACCGGTGTTCCGTTATCCTCTGGTCCGATCACCGATCAGACACAAGCACTTCTAGTCACTATTAACGAGTCTCATAGGGAGACTACTACCTTCGATTTAATACCTTCACCCCACTTTCCCATTGTGTTGGGACTTCCCTGGTTACACACACACCAACCAACCATAGATTGGAAGGAACGGTCCTTGGCCTTCCTCTCTTGCTATTGCCAGGATACGTGTAACCTCCCGTCTTCCGGGAAGATTCTGTCTATGGTGACAGATGAGATTGCACCACTATGTTATCAGGATCTTTTTGAGGTTTTTCTTGAGAAAAATGCTCAAGCATTACCTCCTCATCGAGACTATGATTGTAGCATTGATCTACTCCCAAATAGCAAATTGCCGTTCGGTCATGTTTATCCTCTTTCACAGGATGAACTTTCCCATCTCAAAACCTATTTTGATGAGAATTTGGAAAAAGGTTTTATTAGACCTTCCACTTCTTCCACAGCAGCAGGACTCTTTTTTGTTCGCAATAAGGACTCAAGTCTCAGACCTATCATCGACTACAGGAAATTGAATGCTATCACAATAAAAGATCGCTATCCTCTACCGCTTATCCAGGAGCTCATTGAGCAGGTGCGTGGAGCTGCCTATTTTTCAAAATTGGACCTGAAAGGAGCATACAATCTCATTCGAATCCGTGATGGACACGAGTGGAAGACTGCATTCAGAACCAGATACGGATTGTTCGAATATCTTGTGATGCCATTCGGGCTATGCAACGCCCCTGCAGTTTTCCAACGATTTATACACGATATTTTTAAAGACTTACTAGATGTCTGTGTTGTGGTATATCTGGACGATATACTTATATATTCACGATCCCTGTCTGAACACATAAGACATGTAAGACTTGTACTATCGATATTGCTTGCACATAACCTTTATGTGAAACTGAAGAAATGCTTGTTTCATAAAGACGAGGTACTCTTTCTAGGCTACATCATATCCAAAACAGGAATCGAGATGGACATGAGTAAAATATCCTGCATTCAGGATTGGCCTACACCAACCACACGCAAGGCGCTACAGCGATTCCTGGGATTTTCAAATTTCTACAGGAAGTTCATTAAAAACTTTTCTGCTATTGTGAGACCCCTCACACAGCTCACTAGCATAAAAAAACCATTCAAATGGTCAGAAGAAGCCAATAAAGCTTTTCACTTGTTAAAGACAAGGTTTACTTCCGCTCCCATATTACGCCATCCAGACCCATCCCTCCAATACATTCTGGAGGTAGATGCATCAAACATGGCAGTAGGAGCAATACTCTCCCAACGACCAACCCACACTTCACCACTTCATCCAGTCGCCTTTTTTTCTAAATCCCTAAGCAGTCCCGAGATAAATTACCCCGTGGGTGAAAAGGAACTGCTTGCTATAAAATTGGCTCTGGAGAATTGGCGACATTTACTCGAAGGCACCCAATTACCAATAATTATATACACGGACCATAAAAACCTCCAATATCTTCAGACTAGCAAAACTCTCTCGCACCGACAGGTACGATGGTCACTATTCTTTCTAAGGTTTAACTTCCTAGTGACTTACACACCTGCAGATAAGAACAAAAAGGCGGATGCACTATCACGACTAACTGAAGAAAACTACTTTGAAATCCCTTCCGTTCCTATAATACCTCACAAACGCATTATTGGAGTTGTCCGTTCCTTGAAGGAAGAGGTTTTGCATGGTATAAGTTTGGATTCACCCCCACCACAACTAAATACTGATGCAGAAGGCTTCCTCTACTACAACGACAAACTTTACATACCACCTACCCTACGCACCAAGATCTTGGAATTATCTCATGATGTGCCTATGGCAGGACATATGGGTATGACAAAGACTCTTAATTTGATTTACCGGCAATTCTGGTGGCCTGACATGAAAACATCTATACAATAATTCGTCTCTTCATGCAATGTCTGTGCCAGGTCCAAAATTGACACTACGAGACCATCCGGTCTACTATGCAGTCTACCAATACCCCAAACTCCATGGGAAGTTTTGTCCTTGGACTTCATCGTAGAATTGCCTCTTTCCAAAGGATTTAATACCATCTTGGTGTCAGTGGACCATCTGACAAAGATGGCACATTTCATTGCTATTCGCAGACTACCTTCGTCCAAACAAACGGCAGAACTCCTGATGAAACATGTCTTTAGATTACATGGTATCCCAAAAACTCTTCTGTCTGACCGTGGATCCCAATTTATTTCTAAGTTCTGGCAAGAACTATGTCACATACTACGGATCGAGCGGAAGCTCACTTCTCCTTACCATCCGCAGACCAACGGACAGACTGAAAGAGTCAACCAATGCATCGAGCAGTATTTACGTTGTTACACTTCTTACCAACAGGATGATTGGGTGGATCTTCTCCCTCTGGCAGAATTTGCCTACAACAACGCAACCCACAGTACAACCAAGCAGAGTCCGTTCTACTTGAACTATGGGTTTCATCCCTCTATTCTTCCACCACGCATCCTTCCTTCAAACAACCCAGTAGCCTCAGACTATCTTACCCAAATAAAGGATTCTCTGGGTTTATTAAATACTACCATTGCACACGCTCACAGTCAACAAAAGAAGTACTATGATCTTCGCAGAAGACCTTCTCCACAGTACACTATCAGGGACCTCGTTTGGCTCTCAAAAAAAAATTTAAGACTGAAGATCCCTAGCAAAAAGCTTGGACCTCTGTTCTTGGGACCTTTCCCAATCAAAAAACTTATTGGAAAAGCTGCAGTACAGCTTACATTGCCAATAGACCTAAAAATCCATCCCATTTTCCATGTGTCGCTACTGAAGCCCCATGTTCCGGACCAAGGAATAAGGCCTAATATTCCACCTCCTCCTCCTGTACAAGTTGAAGGTGGAGAAGAATACGAGATAAAAGAGATTCTGGATTCTCGTATCTACAGAAGAAGACTTCAGTACTTGGTTAGATGGAAGAACTATGGGCCCCAAGACGACACCTGGCTAAACACCTCTGAAATACATGCCCCTAGATTAATCCGCAATTTTCATGCGAGATACCCAGACAAACCAGCTCCAGAGGCCTTCAGGAGCCGGCCTTAAGGGGGGGGTATTGTAATGTTCCGGTACCTTTGGTACCCTAAATTACTCTTTTCACAAGTGTATGCGCCCCACCATTCTCTTTTGGAAAGGTGCACATACACCTTTAAGACTGAAGCTGTCATCACTCAGCGCCGGACTAGATGGCTATTTAAATCGCCGGTTCTCACTCACATGTGTTCGTTCAAACACCCTTACCTGGATGCTAACTTGGCTTGAAGCTTTCGTGCTTGCAAGCATACCTCGCTGACGGAACCTCGCTGCGCTGATCCCTGCATCCCGCTTCCGGATCATCCGCTCCTCCTGAACCAACCTTCGGCTGTATTGCTATTAGTGCTAAGTACCCCGCAGGGGAACCCTCTATAAACTTATACTAAGCTTACACTATCTAGCTCTGCATAGTAAAGACTATTTATCACATCTGCATATCTAGATTGCTAGCTCTTAAGACTACTGCTACTTATTCCTGCACTGGGTTGATCTCTCTTGTATGTCCACCTGCTACTCTGTCATCTGCTACCATACATGATTGCTAAACCTACCTGCATCCATCTGCTACTGTCTTACCTTCAAGTGTCTGTCACCTACCACCTCCACTCAACCTGTCTCTTAAATCTTCATCACTGTGTTACTACATACATAAAGTCACTCTAGGAACCAGCTTGTTGAGTGTGTGTATTTACTAGCTGAATTAAGACCTTCCACACATGATGAGTCATTGAGGTTGGGAATGGTATCTCAGCATCTCTCTTACATGACTACTGAAGTGGAATATTTCTGCAGCTGAAAATCCACACTATACATGAAACGCAGGAGCGTTACAGATCCTCAGAGCACAAGTCGCACCACAAGTTGGATCATCCATATCCGACTTGGATGCGACTTCCATTCAAATCAATGGGCTTAAAGCTGTATCAAAGACGGCTCATAGACGACCATTGATTTTGAATAGAGGCAGAAAAACGCTGCTAAAAGCTAACGTGGCTAAATGTGCACATTTTTACAGCTGCATTTTCCTGGTGTTAGTAGTAGCTCTGCAGCTCGTTTTTTCTAATGCCCTGTGTGCATGAGGCCTTTTAGTTCAGTGTGTTAGTGCATGTTTAACAAAGTATATTTCTATGCATGCACGTTTAACGCAGTATATTTCTGTGCGTTACGTGCCATTTAACACAGTATATTTCTGTGCGTTAGTGCACGTTTAACGCAGCATATTTCTGTGTGTTATTGCACATTTAACACATTTTTACATTACAGTACGTTACTGCACGTTTAATGCAATATATTTCAATGCGTTACGTGCTATTGAATGCAGTATTTTTCTGTGTGCTACTGCACGTTTAACGCAGTATATTTTTGTGCGTTAGTTCCCATTTTACGCAGTATATTTCTGTTGCCATTGAACCCAGTATCTTTCTGTGTGTTACTGCATGTTTAACGCAGTATATTTCTGTTCATTAGTCCACATTTTATTCAAAGTCTGTGGAAGAGACACCAGAATTTATCCCAAAAATTTCTAATCTTGTTCCCAGTGCCCTACATTGTGGCCTCATCATACAGACTGGCTCCCAAAGCTGTTGTTTACAAAATAAAGAAAGTTTTCAGGGAAAATGTAATTTTTTTGGCTTTATAAATGCAATTATTTCTGCAGCAGCTTCTATAAACAGTACAGATGTGCCACTTTACAGGTAGACTAGGGGGAACTCCCCAGGCACTATTTTGAAAGGAATTTTTCATTTTTATTGTTATTTCTCATTTAGATGGTTTCACTTTAAGCATCAGTAAATCACTGCTCATTTAAAAATTACATTTTTTACAAACTTTATTTTCATTGATACATATCCCCCAGGGTAGTACCCAGACCCCCATAACCATTGTATGCCCAATTACTTGCATATAAGCTTTCAAAATGGGCACGTTTGATTTATTCAGGTTTGGTCCCATAGATCTCAATGGGGTTCCTTATTAATTTCCAAACTTTTGCGATGTTCAAAAGTTTTGGTGCGAACTGAACAGGGGGATCGTTCACCCCCATCCCTAGTGCTGAGTATGAAGATGTTTAGTGTCCAGGCAGGCAGTCAGTTTCATATTGTGTGCAAGGCCCCATATCATGCCCTTTGTGAGCTGGAAAAGGGGGGAGCAGCAGTCTGTTTGCTGGGTACTGCAGGCTGGCTGAGGGTCTCTCTTGGCTCTTGCTGTGGGGGTAAAGCGGTCTCTCTCTCTCTGTGGGGTTTAAGCAGTCTCTATCTCTCTGTGTTGGGGCAAAGGGGCCTCTCTCCCTCTCTCTGGGGGAAAAGAAATCTATCTTTCTGTGTTGGGGCTAAGTGGTCTCTCTGTGGAGGCAAAGCAGCCTCTCTTTCTCTGTGGGGGCAAAGCGGTCTCTCTCTTTCTCTCTGTGGGGGCAAATCAGCCTCTCTCTCTCTGTGGGGGCAAAGCAGCCTCTCTCTTTCTGTTGGTCTTTTTCTCTGTGGGGGCAAAGTGGTCCCTCTCTCTATGGGGGCAGAGTGGTCTCTCTCTCTCTGTGGGGGCAAAGCGGCCTCTCTATTTCTGTGGAGGCAAAACAGCCTCTCACTCTCTCTGTCGGGGCAATGTGATCTCTCTCTGTGGAAGCAAAGCAACCTCTCTCTCTCCCTCTGGGGGAAAATGTGGTCTCTCACTCTCTCTCTCTCTCTCTCTCTCTGGGGACAAGTGGTCTCTCTCTCTCTGTAGTGGCAAAGCAGCCTCTCTCTCTCTGTGGGGGCAAAACTCTCTCTCTCTCTCTGTGGGTGCAAAGCAGTCTCTTTCTATGTGGGGAAAACAGTCTTTCTCTCTGTGGGGGCAAAGCGGTCTCTCTCTCTGTGGGGGTAAATCGGTCTCAGCGCTGTCTTTTTTTCAGCATATAGCTGCTATGGTCTTTGTTTTAGGGTTTACTCATTCTCCCTCTTTTGTATAGGTAGATTTTCCTGGACTCTCTTCCACCACTGTGTCTGCTTCTATTGACCCACCTGTTCGACTGCTGTCTTGGATCAACATAACTGTGCCTAATCTCAAAGCCTTCTGTTACAGTCTGATCAGATATTTAACACTGTTGTCTGGTAAGTGCATGTCATTTTGAAAGCCTCTTTTCTCCCTGATGAGCTTGAGGCTCTCATTTCCTTATTTTCCTGATTCCTAATTTTGATCGATACCAGGCTAAGGGAGAGACCATCGTTTAAGGAGTGCCTGCGGAGGCCTCCTACCAGATTGGCTCCTACATTTTCTCTCCCACCCGTTCCTCCCTCACCTCCCACCGATTCCTCCCTCACCTTCCACCCCTCCTGGGGATGGTGGGTCTGGCTGTAAATCCATGCAGCTAGGGTTAACTCACCTTTCTGAGGCTTTAGGAGGAGGGAGGGCCGGTGTCTGCATTGTGGTCTTGGTGGACATTTTCGGAAATCTTGTCCTACCTTTCCAGGAAACACTCGCACCTAAGATCCTGTCGGAGGCAGATTTTAGGTGGAATTTCCTCGTCCCCGGTTTCCTGTAAAGATAAACTGTTAATCACAGTTGTCCTCTCCTGGGCATCAGGCTCGGTGGTTACCCAGGCGTTTCTGGACTCCGGTGCTGGCGGTTACTTTATTGACAGTACGTTTGCTGCTGCAAATTCCATACCCTTGCAACCCCGTGTTGCTCCACTGGTCATCAAGCGGTTGATGGCAGACCCCTGCAACTGGGACAGGTTAATCACAAGACTGTTCCAGTTGACATGGCTATAAGAGCTGTTCACAGGGAGTCAGACTGTTTCCAGGTTATATCATCCCCACACTACTGTTTTAGGGTACCCTTGGCTTCAGAAACATAATCTGACCTTTGATTGGCAGTTGGTTGAGATCCTCTCTTGGTCTCCACAGTATGGCGCTGTTTGTATCCACTGGCCTGTTAAGGTACATTTACCTCCTCAGATTCAGCATTGCCTACTAAATATCATGAGTATCAAGATGTATTTGACAAGGTGCGCGCTGATAATCTTCCTCCTCATTGTCCGTACGATTGTTCCATAGACTTGCAACCTGGTGCCATTCCCCCTCGTTGCAGTGTTTATCCTCTCTCGGTTGTGGAGAATAAGGCCATGGAGGAGTATGTGGTGGATGAGCTTGCCTGAGGGCAGCTTCGCAATTCACTTCTCCAGTGGGTGCCTGATTTTTCTTTGTAAAGAAGAAGGGGGGTAAGTTGAGACCTTGCATTGATTATAGGGGTCTAAATCGCATCACCGTCAAGAATGCATACCCGATTCCGTTGATTACTGAATTGTTCGACCGCCTCAAGGGAGCAACAGTCTTTACCAAGCTTGACCTAAGGGCCTTGTATAACCTCGTAAGGATCAAGGAGGGAGATGAGTGGAAGGCTGCATTTAATACCAGAAACGGTTATTACGAATATTTCGCAAAGCCCTTTGGCTTGTGCAATGCGCCACTGTCTTCCAGGAGTTCATCAATGATGTCTTTCGTGATATGTTGCAGCAATGCATGGTAGTCTATTTGGATGACATTATGATTTACTCTGACTCCATTGAATCACACTACCTGGATGTCAGACGGGTGCTGCAATGGTTACACAAGAATGAGCTTTTCTGTAAGCTTGAGAAATGTGAATCCCACCGGTCTCAGGTTGTCTTCTTGGGCTACATCATTTCTGCTGGGGGGTTCTTTATGGACCCTCAGAAGGTTTCGACTGTACTACAGTGGCCTCACCCTCGTGGTCTCCTTTCCATTCAGCGTTTCCTTGGGTTTGCCAACTACTATCGGAAATGTATCAGGAACTTTTCCTCTTTGGCCAAACCTATCTCAGATCTGACCAAGAGGGGCAGCGATCCCCACAATTGGACATCTGCTGCTATCCAAGCTTTCAAGGCCTTCAAGTCTGCTTTTGCTTTGGCTCCCATTCTGTCTCATCCCAATCCTGGTTTGCCCTTTTGTCCTAGAGGTGGATGTGTCTGAGACGGGAGTAGACGCCCTCCTGTCTCAGCGTCAGACACCTGATGGACCCTTACTTCCTTGTGGGTTCTACTCCAGAAAGCTGTCTCCAGCTGAATGCAACTATGCGATTGGAGACAGGGAGCTCTTGGCTATTTTCCTGGCTCTCAAGGAGTGGAGACACTTGCTCAAAGGTTCTGTGGTTCCAGTTCTCATTCTCACCAATCCTAAGAATCTGACGTATCTCTCAGAGGCCAAGAGCCTCACACCCCGTCAGGCCAGATGGGCCTTATTCTTTTTTTTTATTTCATGGGCCTTATTCTTGTCTCAATTTAACTTTGTGGTCTCCTATTTGCCCGGCTCCAAGAATGTTAAAGCTGATGCCTTGTCTCGCCAGTATTCTGAGTTGTCCAGGCAGGACTCTGTGCTTACACCGGTCATACTCTCAGATCATATCCTGGCTGCCATCCGCACCAACTTAACCTCTCCTCTTGGCTACCCAACCTGTTGCTCCCACTGAGAGACCTGCTGGCAAATGTTTTGTACCTGAGGGGTTGCGCATCAGACTGTTGCACACGTACCACAATTCCAAGACTGTCGGTCATCCTGGTAAGAACTAGATGTCCTGGGCTATTTCCCATCAGTTCTGGTGGCCATCTCTCTGCACTGATGTTGCTGCATATGTGGCTGCTTGTTCGCTCTGTGCCCAGAACAAATCTCCGCACACATTCCCTTGGGCCTACTGCATCTCATTCCCAATGGAGAGCATCCCTGGTCTCACCTGACCATGGATTTTATTGTGGAACTTCCCGTGTCTCGAGGTTACACTGTTATTCCCATGGTTGTCGAGCGGTTTTCCAAAATGTGCCATTGTGTTCCTTTTAAGCGGCTGCCTACAGCTTGCCTCGGTGTTTGCCAGGGAGGTATTTTGCTTACACGGGTTGCCTAAGGAGATTGTCTCGGACCGTGGGAGTCAGTTTGTCTCTAGGTTCTGGCGCGCCTTTTCCTCCCTGTTGGGTATTCGACTCCCCTCGGCTTACCATCCGAAGTCCAATTGTCAGGAATGTGCTGGCAACAGTACTGTTATTTGCCAAAGGCGAACGCGGATGCGCATGCGTGATCGCGCAAGCTCCCAGCATTTTAGATATGCTAATGTGCGCACGCCAATAGACGTTGGCGCCAAAGTACCATATATAAGCGCAGCAGTTACACTAGGGTTTTGTCTGTCTGATCTGCAGATGTACCTGAATTCTGAAACCTGATCCAGCTTCTTCTGTGTTATATTCGGCTTGCACTTGACTTCTCCTTCATCAATCCAAACTTGACCTTGGCCTGTATCTGGACTTTACTTTTGTCTGTGCCCATCTGCCTGCACTTACGTTGCTGATCTCTGCCTGAACCCCAGATATTCTCTGCCTTCTGCCTAAAGCCTGCTATTGATCATCTGTTACTGACCCGGCTTGTCTGACCTCGCTTCCAGTATCTCACACTCTGCATGCACCTGCCTGCTGCCTGCTGCTAACAGCCTGAAGTCTGCCAGGTCTGCCTACCTGCTGTTACCTTCTGGTTTACCCTGGTGATACTCCACCATCTGAAGGACATTTCAGGCACCCTTACACCACCACGCTGGTCCTGGAGACAGGGTTGTACGAGAGGCCTTCCCTCTGCACATCAGGCTCAGCCATCAGGTACGTGACACCAATGGTGCCGCTGAACATTCCAACCAAGCTCTGGAGCAATTTCTCCGCTGCTATATCTCTGACCATCAGGACCATTGGATTGATCTGCTACCCTGGACAGATTTTGCCAGGAACTCTGCCGTCAACTCGTCTTCCGGATTGTCTCCATTCTTGGCCAATTATGGGTTCCAACCAGCTGTGTTGCCCGAGTTGTTCTCACCACAGGACATTTAGGCTGTGGAGGAGCACTTACATGCCCTCCGTTGCTCTTGGATGCAGATTTGGTTCGTGCCAGAGCATTTGACCATCGCAAAAGTTCAGAGTCGAACAATGAACCCCTTAAAATCTATCGGACTCGAGCTGGGTCCAGGTACTGACCTGGGGACATGTATCAATAAAAAAAGTTTCAAGAACAAAAAACAAAAACAGACATTTGGGACTTTATATGACGCACTGCCCTTCCAAGGCTAGATGCCTCCATCCCTATTCATAAGAAGCAAGGGGGAAGGGAATAAAAAAGGGGTCAAAAAGGGTACATAAGGCAATCGGCATAGTAAATAGGGTAATATATGATAAAAATGCATAGCATAATATTAATGTGTATAAACAGCCAATTGATAGGCATTACTAAATGAAAAGAAATAAAAAGGGGGGAGAGTGGGACTTTGTATGAACTGTGTGGGAGTGGTTGGCGTATAAAATGGTAGAGTCAACAATACAGAGAGGAATAATTTAATAATGAATATCATCATAATACAAATAATAACATAATACATACATAGAGCAATTACGTAAATGATACAGTAAAAAATATGGTATCAGATCATACAGAGCTGCTAAAATGTACATTGGAATGGAACCACTGTGATATTAGCATGTACAGAATCCAAATATATATAAAAATGTAAAGATGTATCGATAAGAATCTCAACGGGTTTCATGGATAATTTCCACTTCATCAGGAGCAGGTGCATCCAAAGTCACTGTAAGAAAGAAAGATTGCCCCCCTTACAGATCACATAGAAAGGCCTTGGTACAATGGGTAGAAAAATATGTACTGTATAACAAAAATAAGGGAATGATGAATCATCCCAAAGAGGGTTTATCCATATCTGATATACTCACAGCTCAGTAGTAAAGTCAGAATTAGATAACAACATTGTGGACAGTAGTCCAGCAGGCAGGGCGTCTGTATCGGGAACTGTGAAAGCCCGACCTGCGGCCATCGGGGCACACCGAGAGGGCACTCAGAGAACATAGGTGACCAAGATAGGTGAATAGTGAATGGTGTCACAGGTAGCAATCTCCAGGGATTTCTATGTGAATAAGTATATAGGAAAATTAATCTAAGTGTATTAGCTGATGCTATAGTGACAATAAAGATTAAAGACAATGAGGAGATGTAATGGAAAAAATAAAATATAAAAATAAAATAATCAAGAAAAAGGAAAAGAGAAAAACCATACCAGGGGAGGTAATCAATAGAGAAATAAACCAATGGTTTCAACAGTGGGATAAAAAGTACCAGTAGGAGATTAGTCCATGATAGAGGGTGAGGAAAAGGTAGCCATGGATGTGTAAAGTAAGCCAAAGTCACCAAGAAAGGGTCACAGCGGCAACCCATAAAGGTGCGCTGTGTCCCATGGAGTAGAACACCAAACAAAGCAAAGAGATAAAAGAAAAATGAGTGAAAATCAGGAATGTCCTATGGAAATACCCAGAATCGGCCACGGTTAGGCTCCCAGCGTCACGTCGGTGCTCAGTGGGGGAATGGTCATCGCCGCATCCTGGGCGAGGGGAGTCGTGCAGCATGATGGCACCAGCCCCACTTATGTTTGAGCGCGAAGGTGAATACACGTGTCAACGTGATGGCGCCAAGGGATGTCGTCACAAGTATGGCACGGATTATGTGGCGCCGATGCATGAACAGGAGGTCCGCCCTAGTTCCCCGTGTCCAACCCGGGGCGAGGGGGAGAAGGGAGGCTCCCGGAGTGCATCGCAGCTCCCGACACCAGACATGGACCTGGTGAGAAAACCGTCCACATACACAGACACTATAGTTATGCTCCCAAACAATATATAGCCATAACATGGGAAATAGAAAGACAGTATTGCTAAACAATAAATTGTAGAATGCAAGCCAATCCGCCTGCATTGAAACCAACCGCAAGCACAATCTTCCATTCCAAATCAATATCAAGAACAAAAAACAAAAACAGACATTTGGGACTTTATATGAGGCACTGCCCTTCCAATGCTAGATGCCTCCATCCCTATTCATAAGAAGCAAGGGGGAAGGGAATAAAAAAGAGGTAAAAAGGGTACATAAGGCAATTGGCATAGTAAATAGGGTAATATTTGATAAAATGCATAGCATAATATTAATGTGTATAAACAGCCAATTGCCAGGCATTACTAAACGAAAAGAAATAAAAAGGGGGGAGAGGGCGACTTTGTATGAAGTGTGTGGGAGTGGTTGGCATATAAAATGGTAGAGTCAACAATACAGAGAGGAATAATTTTATAATGAATATCATAATTATACAAATAATAACATAACACATACATAGAGCAATTACATAAATGATACAGTAAAAAATATAGTATCAGATCATACAAAGCTGCTAGAATGTACATTGGAATGGAACCACTGTGATATTAGTATGTACAAAATTCAAATATATATAAAAATTGAAAGATGCATCGATAAAAAGCTCAACGCGTTAAAAAAAGTTTGTAAAAAAAGATCATTTTTAAATGAGCAGTGATTAACTGATGCAGTGAAGTGAAACAACAAAAAATGAAAAACAAAAATGAAAAATTCCTTTAAATATAATGCCTGGGGAGTCCCCTTAGTCTGCCTGTAAAATGGCGCATCTGTACTGTGCATAGAACCTGCTGCAGCAAAAGTGACATTTAAAAGGCCAGAAAATGTCATTTTCTCTGCAAGCTTTATTTATTTTATAAACAATGGCTTAGGGAGCCACAATTCAGTGCATTTGGAACAAGATTAGATATTTTTTAGATAAATTCTGGTGTCTGTTTTGCAGACTTTGGATAGAAGATACAGGTGTGGAACAATTGGGCTTTGGGTGTTGGCAGTGCCTTCACACAGTAATCGTATAGAGGTACTCTTGATGAAAGCAAGAATTGGCCTTGCTGTAAAAAACTGAAATTATATGCACCTGTCAAACAGGTTTGGAAAAATTGGTCCTTGGGTGTTAATTGTGGCCATGAAGCCTATACCAAAACATTTTTTCCAGATGAAATCAACACCCACAAAGCTAGGCAGCATAGACTGTCTTGCACAGATTCCAGACCCAGAAAACATTTAATTGGCGACATCAGCATCAGGCATCATTTGATAAATGTCAGCCGGTCAATGGAATCTGTGGACAGATGAGCTCTTTTATCTGTCACAAAACTTCCGACAGCACTGAATGTCGATTCGGAAAGCATGCTGCATGAAGGGCAGCCCAGCAGCTCAATTGCACACTGGGCAAGTTCTGGCTAGGGGTCTATTCGTATTACCCAGTAACCCAGTGAATTGTCAACTGGAAAGCTCTTCATGTCTGTTTTCGCCCTTAGATAATCTCCAATCATATGATGCAGACACTGCCAATGGGATGTAGAACCTGACATCCCTGGGTGCCGAGGACTAAAAAAATTTTGAAGTGCATCCCTGAGAAGGCCCCCTTCTCCACTGCTCCTCTCTTGACCAACAGACGCCTCAAAACTAGCTTTTCCATAAGACTATACAAAGAAAAAAGAAGAGAGCGTACAGCCCCCCTAGCATAACACTGTTTATTTGTAAAGTAAGACAAAGGCTGTAGGTAGATACACTCACATTTAAAAAATGGATATCAGGCACATTGATATGGAACCAGGATGTCAATAACTCTCTCCTGTGGAAAGCCGCACTGCACCAACCGCCATCCGCTCTCTCTCCACACCGCAAGCTGTAGCTTCCGGGAGTGATGACATCTGACTCTGAGTTTGCAGATAGGATATTTCTTTGTGCAGTTCATTGTCCACCATCCATTGGAGGGTAAAGTGAGCCCCATCATTTACATCTCCATGTGTGCTTTTCCAAAGGGATCACCAGCCTGGGCATAAGATTAAAGGATTAGCGTATGAACTGGTAATTTGTGTCAGTGTTTTTCCATAAGACTATAACCTATGAAAAAATGTGAAAAGGGTGCGCTGATATGTAAATAAGCTGCTACCAGAAATAAATAAATATTAATAAGTGAAATAAATTGGTTCACTAAATCAAAACTACATCCAAAAATATAACATATTAGTGAAGTTTCCAGATGAACTTGAATCTCATACATAAATCATAAGTCCAACAGTCCAAAATAAATGTGAATCTTCCAATCCGTGATGATATGAAAATACAAGATCAAGGTGCAGGAATCAAACAGGTGCTATCCAAAATTATTAATGTTAAATCCCACCACCTTGTGGATTTCCTCCTTACCGGGCGAATGAAAGGTAGGTGCAATAAAAATTTTCCAAAAAACACTCTTCTTGTGACAACAACCACAAAACCTCTGTGCTCTGAGTCTTCACCAATCAGTGCAAAGGATTACTCTAGCCTCTTACCAGATATAAATGATATGTGGGCTCTAAAGTGCTCATATATGGAGAAATGTTCCACTTCCTTCCCAATCAGCCCAGGCGTAGCGGCTTCCAAAGATGAAACCTTAGATAGAGCTTTCAGATATTCCTCCACAGTAGGGACATGTAAATAAATGGTAGCTGATAGTGTATTACCCTTTTAAAACTTTTATTCAAAACAAGTAATGACAACATGATAAAAAATATTAAAACTATATCGTATGGAAAATATATATCTGGTAAATACAGTACAGTATCTCCCCAGACGAGGTAAGTATATAGCAAAGGAATCTGTTACATACCTGTATCAAGCTAAGATCTGTTATCAAGGAACACAGAATCTGCGATGATCTTATGGATGCCTGAGTATAATGCAAGTGTGCTAAAAAAAGGCCCAGACAGCTGGGCTGTGGGAAGTGGGGGATAACAGCTTCACAATGTGATGGAATAAGATAGCTGCTCTCTACTCTTCCATGATGGCTGCCTCTTTAGGGTCATGTCTCACACTCACTTTCCTTCTCTGCTCTATCCATCATCAGTGACCTCATTATCTCCTCCATTCTTATCATCACTGGAGCCAGCTTGGCAATACACTGTGGCTGGGGGAACATGACTGCCAATTTGTTGTTTACCGGTTTCTTCCCTCTCTGTAGGTTCAAGTTACTATCTGCCTCAACCTCAAAGTCAGAATTAACAGCAGAATCAAGTAATGCTTGTGCATCATCAAGGAGGAAGTGTCTGACACTGTGTTTAAATAACTCAGCTGACTCCTCCATGCAAGATGCTGGGGCTTTGGCAGGAGTAGCTGTGGACAAGGAGGCAGAATAAACCACTCTGGCAGCTGCGGTGGGCTGCGCATCAGTCTCTGCTTGGGTGATAGAGGAGGAGGATGGTTTAGTAAGCCAGTCTACCACCTCCTCTGCATGCTGTGGCTGGATAGCATGGGCAACATCACTAAACAGGAGAAATGGTACCCTGGCTGAGGACAGACCACTTCCACCTTTGCCTGTGGACACAGACACTGCTGGCCCCTTCACAATGCTATAGGAAAGTCTGCCTCTCCTTTTTGGCTTCCCAGATATGATGGGGGGAGGGGGGGGGCATAGTACCGAAAATATAATAGAGACAGGAAAATGTGTACTTGGATGCACTTTAATCAGTGGAAAGTGGTGTTTGGTGCACTTTATTGTGATTGAAAAGTCTTATTTTTTTATTAACAAACATGTTATGCATTAAGATTAAACATCTGCCTTTACAATGCCTTTAACTTGAGTACTCACTACACAGACACACTCCACTGACACAATGCAATATACTACAGTAAAACTGCACTGAAGCAAATCAATATATGGCAGTAAAAGTGCACAGATACAATTCAATAAACTGCAGTAAAAGTACACTGATGCACTTCAACATACAGCAGTAAAAGTGCACTAACGCACTATAATATTCTGCAGTAAAAGTGCACTAACGCACTTCAATATACTGCAGTAAAAGTGCCCTGACACACTACAATATACCACAGTAAAACTGCCCTGACACGCTACACTGACACACTTACTGCCCTGACACACAAAACTGACACTACAATAAAAATGAATGCTCGCACTACACTCACACTGCACTATCGCTATTCATACTACACTGATACTTTACACTCACAATAGAATCACAATAGCACACTCTAGTACACTAACTCTCCAGTAGCAATGAACAGAGCCATGTTCTATCTATCTCCATTCCAATATCACACTATAAATGACTGCCCTGGGAAGGAACCTTTTAAAGTGTAAGTATAAGCAATAAGCCATGATCGGAGAGTGTCATCATGACTGTGTCTAATTAAGGCTGTGACAGTGCTATGTGCCCTGATTGGGCAAAGCCTTCATTGCTTCACCCAGTCAGGGCTTCCAATGCATTGTGCAGTTCACAATGCATTGTGGGGCGTTTGGCAGGCTGAACAAATGGTTGAACGCCCTGACAAATCAAGTGTTCGCTGAATGGGCAAACAGCAGATGTTCGGGCTGAACTTATGCTCAGCTGGAACTGTTTGCCCCACACTAATTTCCACTGGGAAATCTACTCTCATAAAGGCAGTGGGAATGTCATGAGTGGGGTCCAAATGTTGGCCCTGAAATCACTAAGGGACTGTTAGCTGTTTGGTGGTTGTCAGGGGTTCTCCACCCCAAATACACTCAACAACTCCATACAGTAAAACATTTTCCTAGTCTATTTTGTCATGAGCTTCCTGCATAGCCGCTCCTTTCCTTGCCCAAAAACTTGTCAAAGTGGCGGTCAGTGGCTAACTTCTTTTTAAACTGATCCTGATCCCATATTACCTCTCTACTAATTGGCATATCAGTATAGATTTGAAATCAGTTCTAAAAACTCAATCTTTTAAAGCTGAGCGCATAATATTTCCTACATCTTGTGACCACTCCCCAATAACTCCCAACAAAATTAATAGCACAACTATCCACCCTTTATACTAGGGTGTTAGGTCAATCTTTCCTTTCAACCCCACATCCTAACATTGTCAAAATCTTGTCGCCTTCACCTAAATAGCATTTCCAAAATATGCCTCTTTTTAACCAATGACACCATTAATCTACTAATCCACTCTGTTGTTATTGCTACTGAAACTTCCTACTCATTGGTCTACTTCTACGCAAGCTATTCTCCATTCAGACTATCGATAAATAATGCGGCTGCAAGACTCATCCCCCTTTCCAAAAGCTGTGTCAATCGATCCACTGGCTTCAGATCACCCAAAACTAAAATATATAAAAATTATAACAACCACTGGCAAAGCCATTCACAACTTTGGTCCCAGCTTCATCACCAACCTCATCTCAAAATATCAAGCAAACCCTTCACACCACTCCTGTTAAAAGCGAGCTCCCGCTCTCTTGCTTTCTTGCCACCTCCTCCCCTGCTTGTGAACAGGACTCCTCCAGAGCTTCCCCCTTCCTCCTATTCTACCTGTCTTTGAACAATCCCTGACATCTCATCTCTTCAGGGAAGCCTATTTAGCCTCTAGCTACGTTCTTAAACAACTCATCCCCACACAGTTACATTTTCTATTACTTTAATTTAGATTGCAAGCTCTCAGCCTTCCAAACCTGATTGTCTTGACTTGTATTGTAACTGTACTGTCTCCCTTTTTTTGTAAAGTACTCTACGAACTGTTGGTGTTATTTAACTCCTAATTAATTATAATAAATTATAATAATAGTGACAGAAACAGAGGGAGGTTCTTTCACTCATGATGTAGGGTTTCACCCAATGATGAAAAGTCCATTGCTCTCCTAGCAGACCTCGTAGCTGCACCAAAAAAGTGACTCCTAAGATCTCACAAGTCATTACTGAGGAGTGCATCTGCTGGCACCCCACCCATCACTCCCACACCCATCACTCCCACACTGCAGGTTTTGGACCTCAGTACATAGTTAGGATCAATGGTAGCCAGAGGGTTGAAGTGCTTGGTGCCCCTGGCTAACTAGTACATCTGGGTGGACAATTTGGGTGTTCATAATCATGAGGAGACTCCTGAGTCCTGAAATCCAACAGCCACTTGTCCATCCACAATAACCTTTTGCAAATACTTCCCTAATTAATCCAAACCTAAAATAATTTTTTGGCTTTATATAAACTTGACCTGTTTACATAACCTGTTTTTTACATGAAGCTGTGAGATGTCTGCATGGTCAATAAAGGCCATGGCCTAAGGTGACAGGACAGCCATGAGTGGCACACTGCCATATTTCTAACTGTCGGTTAACATCCCTGTGCATCACAAGAGATTCCCTGAGATTCCCAAGAGAGGGCCTGCTTATTAGTCCTCATAATACTATTAATGCATTGCTTGAAGGTTTGCTTGTATAGTTGGTAGAATGCTTATAAGTTGGCACTTACAGTTCACTCACCCTGTATATGTACACATACAACTGAACATAGTAGGGTGAAAGTTTAACCTATACCTTTAATTTTCAGATCTAGATGTCACATTGCAAAAAAAAACTGTCAACTGTGGTAGGGGACGAGCAACACAAGACAGTTGGTATTGGGGGAAGTAGAATATAAATCAGATCCTAATGATGCTAGACAATTTTTTGTTGCTGTTGTGTTTTTTTTTTTTTGTTTAGTTTTTTTTAGTAAACTAGTTGGGAATTTCCTCTTCTATTTACAACTTCTCCACTATAATAAAAAGAAGGAAGTGCCTTAATTTTCTCCCTTTACTCTTAATTTGTACAATGCAATCATCATTTCTAAGAAAAAAAAATTATAGAATGATCAAATAAAATCGATGGAGTAAATAAATAAAACGATAGGGTTAAAAATACATTATTTTCTTTGTTTTGAATATTTTGTCCATTGTTTTGTGTGCATCTCTTTTGTTACTCCTTTTACATACGCTCTTACAGAAGATACATATACAGTAGATTTAAATCAGTTCACCTGCTGTCACAGATGCTACTGAGGACAGGCCTAAGATGTTGCATTAAAAGTGATGTTCTTTTCTCTTCAAAATAGGCATTGATAAGGGCATACAAAGAGTCAGCATTGTGAGAACACACCAAAATAATTTTCACTACAGCTAGCCTATTTGAGAAGCATTAATGAACAATTAACCAACACTGGCACTCTTTCCATCCCTAATCCTATCGTAGAACCACTAATCTCCACCACTAGCAGCTAACGATGAATGTCTCAGAAGCTTTGCTTCTTATCTCAGTCAGTTCTTAATGCTTGCGTAAGTATGATTTCTGCAAAGGGGGCCCCCTACTGCTCCGCAACCTGAATACAAAGGAGCAGTGCATTTTTTGAAGGGCTTTCTGTTCAAAAACACTTTCAGACTTATGTTTGCCTTCGTACTACAACAAGAACAAGTGATCAACGGAGGACTATTGGGGTCGCTAAGGGCTCTTTTTGGAAATACTTGTAATAATGCTTAAAAGAATGTATTCATTCCACATTAACTGCATCTTTTTTCTTTTCACAGACAAAGACATTAAAGGAAAAATATGACGGCATGAAAAACTATCAAAGAATAGAATAGAGCCTTTAAAATATGCTACTTTTGCTAAATATGCCGTCTCGCAAGAGTGAGATGAAAAACTATGATCTTTAGCAAATTAACTTTCATTGTTAATTTCAACATGGTAACTATGGGGTTAGGGTAGATAAGTTCATGAAATGGTTATAACACTTTAGTTTGGTGTTGTGCTTTTTAATACCAATTGTACTGATAATGCTAGACCAAGGAAAGAATGAAAAAGAGCAGTTGAGATCAAGATAACAGCCTTATCACAGAATAAATAAGTTGAATGGACCAGCTTTTGGAGCTTCTAAGCTTGATACTGTATGAGGTCAGATCAGGTTATGTTTTCAGTGGTTTTCTTTTTGCACAACCAATGTGTCAGAACTACATGACTGCTATCTATCTATCTATCTATCTATCTATCTATCTATCTATCTATCTATCTATCTATCTATCTATCTATCTATCTATCTATCTATCTATCTATCTATCTATCTATCTATCTATCTATCTATCTATCTATCTATCTATCTATCTATCTATCTATCTATATCTATCTATCTATCTATCTATCTATCTATCTATCTATCTATCTATCTATCTATCTATCTATCTATCTATCTATCTATCTATCTATCTATCTATCTATCTATCTATCTATCTATCTATCTATCTATCTATCTATCTATCTATCTATCTATCTATCTATCTATCTAAAAAAACTCTCTTATTTTTAATAACTATTCAAAACTGAAGAAAGCTGAAAGCTAAACTACAAGTGTAAATTGGAAATCATAATGCATTTTTACTAAGCCCATGTTGTGAGTTGTTGCAATTTGATATGATTTTTATTTTTGAGATGATTTTTAATTTTTTAGTAATTTTGATACAATTTTTAATTGGTCCTTTGCGTGCCCCACCTCTCTTTCCTCTCTGCTTTTTCCCTTCAACACTTTTACACATCAGCTGGAAATAGATTCCAACCAAACTAACTGACTTTCTTTACAGATTGAGCATCTGGGGCTGTTAGTTACAGTTTTATGGTTTCCATAGATGTAGAATCGTTGCTCATTCTTGAAGGAAATAGACCAGCATTGGAATGACTATCTAAAGTGTATAGGTTCCCTAACACAACTTCATCTGTCAATAAATTGCCCAGTTTTTGGGCAGCTGGGCAATTTTAGGGGAGCAACTAATCCATCCTATCAAATGCCTTCTTAGTGTCTGTAGAGAACAGTAGATAAGAACTGGAAAATGTCTAGGTTTGTACCCAGTGAGCTATCTGCAGAGCTCTAAGATGATTATTTGTAAACTCTCTATCTGGTATGGTTCCAGTCTGGTCCAGGTAGATTTTGCCTACATGAACATCTTGAGTTTGTTTACCTAGATTTTGGAGAGGATTTTAGTGTCTATATTCAGCAAAGACAATGGTCGATAGTTTGTGCATAAAGCATTATCTTACTCTTCACAGTAATGGGTACTATTATTTCTTCTTTGGTGCGGGTCCCTTCATTTAATAGGGAATTCAAATAATGACTTAGGGTATTGTGTGGTAAGATTTATTTATTTATTTTTTTTAAGAAAAAAGGATAGTTAATGGATATTTGATGCATAAATTGTTGCAAAAGTAAATATTTAACCGTTAATAAGACCTTATAGGAATAGACAGTGACCCTAGGGGTCAAAAAGGTGGTCTTAATTTAAGAAGAAGCAGCTTCAATGAATTGAATAGTGATTGCTATTCCCATTGCTGTGATCATATGTGAGGTACTCAGAAACTATTGACGTAGTATAAAAGTCCTACTAGAGAAAAATTGACATTCACAAAGAAAAAAAACTGGCGTGTAAATTGATGGTAAATAACAGCTTTGGTTCTTACATCTGTTTGTAAACTTGGTCCAAACTTCTGTTTGCTGGGGATTTCCTTCATATATACCACACCCTAATCCTACATGGGGGTCTGCTATAGATGGTAATGGAGGATCCCTCACAATAAGTGCATGGGGTTTCTGGTATGGATGTCATACCAGAGGGTCTGGTATGGATGTCACGGGGGCCCAACACAACCCCCCCCCAACAAAAATTGGCATGGGTTTTCCCCAAATTACATACTAGACCCTTTTCTGAGCATGCAGCCTGGAGGCTAGTATTAGTGGGGGTTGCCCTATGATGTAAATTGGGCAAGATCTCCCAGGTTATGTCACTGACAAAATAAGTCAATGGTAATTGCCCAAGCATGGCCATGTGGCTATATTTGGTCAGTATCATCAGCATTATCCCTAACCCTTTTGTTACATAACCAGGGATTATTTTCCAGTACATGAATGGGGCCGGATGACAACCACTGCTCTTTTAACAGTCAATGAAAGGAAGCTGTCCTATATAGCAGCAGTAGAATAATCGCTGCATGAGCAAGTCAGGCTCTCAGATGTATGCCAGAGCAGGCACAGTTCAGTCTGAACCTGTGTTTTGGCCAAACTTTGACCTCATTCCCTCCTTAAAGTCATGGATGTATGCCGCTACCTTCTTGCTCTGTACTTACTAGTTCTCTATGATTCTTTCCAGTAAAAAATGGCAATGTCTTTCACTACCCTTCAGTCAGAAACATCTATGTTGGGCAGGTCTAGTTGCTTGATGTGGTACTTTATAGTCAAATGTAGTGGTAAATTCAGTCCAGAAGAACCACATCTGCCAGAATATATCATGAGTACCCTTGTCTGAGGAGATTAAGTCTTCCATTTTCAGACTGTTATTTCAGACTACCAAATAACAATGCATTATGTCTGCTGTTGTTTTCACAGTTCTAGGGTACAACTCCTTGATGCACTGATCAAATGCAGTTGAACTGAGCAATTATAGATTGTCTTTGCTTAATTTATTTTTTACATTTGATATTACCTTGGATCATGCTCTTTCTATTCAGACACCTCACTGAGAGTTACAGTGTTGAGATATCCGGCCAACTTTGTATACATCATGATTAGGGTTGAGCGAACACCTAGATGTCCGTGTTCGACGGGTTCGGCCGAACTTTAAAAAAAAGTCCGGGTCCGTGTCCCGGACTTTTACCGAACTTTTCCCGGACACCGAACCCCATTGAAGTCAATGGGGACCCGAACTTTAAGGCACTAAAATGGCTCTAAAACACCAAAGGAAAGGGCTAGAGTGCTGCAAATGGCAGCAAAACGTAATTAAGAGCATGGCAAGTGCTCTGCAAACAAATGTGGATAGGGAAATAACTTAAAACAACAAAAAAAAACAGAAAAATAAAACAATGTTCTTCTTCATCTCTGAAGGACGAGGCCCATATGGAGTAGGAGGGAGGTTGAGGTGGTGGTGGATGTGGCGGTGACTAGACATATGCCGGTTTTCGGTAATTCGATATATCGCGGTATTGCATAGCCACGGTATTGTTATTGTGGCATTTTTAAAATACCGAGTTTCTCTGTCAAGTCTGCCTGACTTGTGAATTGATACATTTCAGTGAGCTGGATGACTCATTCACTCACTCAGCTAACACCTTTCAGCATTAAGTCTCCTAACTATAAACAAAAATGATTACATTTGTAGCTTTTCCTTCCCTCTGCCAGGGAGAAAGGAAGTTTAACCTCTTAAAGACTGGATCTTTTTCTGACACTTGCTGTTTGCAAGTTAAAATCAGTTTTTTTTTTGCTAGAAAAGTACTTAGAACCCCCAAACATTTTATATATTTTTTTAGCAGAGACCCTACAGAATAAAATGGCGATTGTTGTAATATTTTATGTCACACTGTATTTGCGCAGCAGTCTTTCAAACGCAATGATTAGACTTTAATGAATAAAAAAAAAAAAAAAAAACGTAACAGTAAAGTTATCCCAATTTTTTTTTTTTTTGTTACACAGAGAATCGTGAGAGAATCGTGATCTTTATTCCAAGCTAAAAAATCGTGATTCTCATTTTGGCCAGAATCGTGCAGCTCTAATAAATATATATATACACACACACACGCCTAGCAGCCCACATTACATTATTATATAGCCATCAAGCAGTGTCTGGCCTACCTGGTGATGACTGGTCCTGGCGCTCTGATCCGATGGCCTGGTCTTTAAAGGGGCAAATCCTTGCGATCCAGAAGTGGTTAAACCTGCAGGAGGACCGGTGTTTTTATCTATTAATGACTTTACTATTGCTTTAGGCCTGGTTCACATGTATGCGGGTTGGTGGTTCACATGTATGCGGGTTGGCGGTTCACATGTATGCGGGTTGGCGGCCCACATTTGCACAGGCATAGCAGCCCATTGATTTGAACGGGCTGCTATGCCCTCATTTTCCGCAGAAAAAAGGTGCATGCAGCATTTTTTTTAAATTCAGTGGCCTTGAAATCCATCCTGCTTTTGCACCATGCGACTAACCTGCAGTTCCTGCTCTGGCAAGCTTTCTGCATTTTTTGTATACGTGGGCACGGCATTTAAAAATAAACAGTTTGCGTGTGCAGCAACGGCAGGTAAGTCGCATGGTGCAAAAGAAGGATGGATTTCATGGCCACTGCATTTTTTTAAATTCTGCATGCACCTTTTTTCAGCTGAAAACGCAGGCATAGCAGCTCAAGCCCATTCACATCAATGGGCTGCTATGCCTGTGCAAATGTGGGCCCCCAACCCGCATACATGTGAACCAGGCCTAAAGCAATAGTAAAGTCATTAATAGATAAAAACACCGGTCCTCCTGCAGGTTTAACCAATTAATGACTTTACTATTGCTTTAGGCCTGGTTCACATGTATGCGGGTTGGGGGCCCACATTTGCACAGGCATAGCAGCCCATTGATGTGAATGGGCTTGAGCTGCTATGCCTGCGTTTTCAGCTGAAAAAAGGTGCATGCAGAATTTAAAAAAATGCAGTGGCCATGAAATCCATCCTTCTTTTGCACCATGCGACTTACCTGCCGTTGCTGCACACGCAAACTGTTTATTTTTAAATGCCGTGCCCACGTATACAAAAAATGCAGAAAGCTTGCCAGAGCAGGAACTGCAGGTTAGTCGCATGGTGCAAAAGCAGGATGGATTTCAAGGCCACTGAATTTTAAAAAAATGCTGCATGCACCTTTTTTCTGCGGAAAATGAGGGCATAGCAGCCCATTCAAATCAATGGGCTGCTATGCCTGTGCAAATGTGAACCACCAACCCGCATACATGTGAACCAGGCCTAAAGCAATAGTAAAGTAATTTATAAACAACACCTCCTTCAGGTTTAACCACTTCTTGACCACAAGGATTTGCCCTCTTAATGACCAGGCCATCGGATCGGAGCCGAGCGCCAGAACCAGTTATCACCAGTTAGGCCAGACACTGCTTGATGACCTATTTTAGGCCTGGTTCACAGAGTCTGTACTGACTGACTATATAATAATGTGCATAAGTGAACCAAAGCCCCTAAATTCAGCAATGAAATTGAAGTGAGGTGGAAATTTAATAATTTAAATTTAATAATAGAATACCGTGATAATACCGTATACCGTGGCAAAACCTTAATCAATTAATCGCAGCATGAAAATCTGATACCGTCACAAGCCTAGCGGTGACATAGGCGTGCGCACAGGGTGTGCTGGGTGTGCCTGGGCACACCCTAATCACCTAGGGCACATAGCATTGCCAGTGAGGAGATGGGAAAGATCTCCCTGGGACCTGCTCTGCTCTATTTCTCCTTGCCTACAGGTACATGGCCCCGATACATTACTCTCCCTGCTGGCAAACACATGCATGTGTATTTCAACTTTGGGGTGCACACCTTAATGCAATAGGCTGCGCACACCTATGGGCGGTGTAGGTGGAAGCGGCGGTGGAGGAGGACCAGGGCCGGATTAACAGCATCATGGGCTTGGTGCTGAGGATTTTGAAGGGCCTTAAGGGCCGTGCCTTGCCATGCACCCAGAGGAGGAAGGGTGCAGCCATGCATGCCTAATTCAACATGGGATGCTGTCTCTGAAGCCCATAAACACATCCATGCATCGCCAACTGTCCCTCCTTGTCCGGCCTTCACGCTGTGTGGGGAGGTTCTGAGGGTGCTGCCTGGGGAAGCGAGCATAGAAGCCAGACTTCTGTGTTTACAAGTGACAGAAGAGCGGTAACAGTGAATATGGCCAACCCGGGGCCTATATAAAAGGTAGGGGCCTGGAGCTGCAGCTCCAATAGCCCCTACATTAATCTGGCCCTGAGGAGGAGGACGAGGTAGCCAACACTGCTTCTTTTCAAAAATTTTAAATGAGGGTACACCCCAAAAGAGTGAGAAAGAGCAAAAATGGAACAATGGGTGGGTAAGGTCGGTATCCATTGCTATTCTGCATAAGGTACGGAAAAGTCCCGTGGGATCCATGCCTGGTTCATTTTAATGAACGTGAGCTTGTCCACATTGTCTCTGGACAGGCGGCTGCGCTTGTCTGTTATAACGCCCCCAGCCGTGCTAAATACCCGTTCAGATAATACACTGGCTGCAGGGCACGCCAGCACCTCCAAGGCGTAAAGGGCAAGCTCAAGCCATGTGCCCAATTTGGAGACCCAGAAGTTGAAGGGGGCAGACCCGTCATTCACTACATGTAGGCGTGTGCACACATACTGCTCCACCATGTTGGTAAAATGCTGCCTCCTGCTAAGACGTTCCATCTGAGCTGCTGGTGCTGCTGTTTGTTGTGGCGTGCTGACAAAGCTTTTCCACATTTCGGCCATGCTAACCCTGCCTTCTGAGGTGCTGGCGGTGCCCTGGTTGCGTTGGCGACCTCCTCCTCCTCCTCCTCTGCCTTGTGCTTCCACTGTGGCCCCGCTGTCAGATGGGAATGCCAGCAGCATGGCGTCTACCAGCGTGCGCTTGTACTCGCGCATCTTGCGATCGCGCTCCAGTGAGTGAATTAAGGACGGTACGTTGTCCTTGTAACGGGGATCCAGCAGCGTGGCCACCCAGTAATCAGCACAAGTTAGAATGTGGGCAACTCGGCGGTCGTTGTGGAGACACTGCAGCATGTAATCGCTCATGTGTGCCAGGCTGCCCAGAGGCAACGAAAGGCTGTCCTCTGTGGGAGGTGTATCGTCCGTGTCCTCTGTATCCCCCCAGCCACGCACCAGTGATGGCCATGAGCTGGCCTGGGTGCCACCCTGCTGTGAACATGGTTCCATCTCCTCCTCCAGCTCCTCCTCCTCCTCATCCTCCTCATCCTCCAGAACTGTGCCCCTGCTGGACAATTGCGTCCCTGGCGTTTGCGTGTGCAGGAACCCACCCTCGGAGCCCCTTGCGAATGACTGCCCTGAAAGCCTTGGAAATGTTACCTCTTCATCCTCCTCCTCCTCCTCATCCTGTGCCACATCCTCTTCCATCATCGCCCGAATTGTTTTTTCAAGGAGGCATGGAAGTGGGATAGTTAAGCTGAGAACGGCGTCATTGCCACTGGCCATGTTGGTGGAGTACTCAAAACAGCGCAACAAGGCACACAGGTCTCGCATGGAGGCCCAGTTAAATTAAATAGCGGAATAGAAAATATGATCCAAAAAAAGTGTATGTATATCACACGTACACAACCACACTGGGCCCCAATTACTATTGTTTGTACCCCTAAAAGGCTAGATGAGGAGTAGGGGGAGTATGGAACAGGCAGCACCCTCAAACCTTCAGAAGTATGAGATGAACCCCAACAACTTGGAAAGGTGGATCTCTCTCACACGTACCGACACAGACTATCCCGCAATTCAATTGATCCTCAAAGGTTTTTATTGAATAGCGGAATAGGAAATATGATCAAAAAAAGTGTATGTATCTCGCACGTACACAACCACACTAGGCCCCAATTACTATTGTTTGTACCCCTAAAAGGCTAGATGAGGAGTAGGGGGGGTATGGAACAGGCAGCACCCTCAAACCTTCAGAAGTATGAGATGAACCCCAACAACTTGGAAAGGTGGATCTCTCTCACACGTACCGACACAGACTATCCCCCAATTTAACTGATCCCCAAAGGTTTTTGATTAAATAGCGGAATAGAAAATATGATCCCAAAAAAGTGTATGTATATCACACGTACACAACCACACTGGGCCCCAATTACTATTGTTTGTACCCCTAAAAGGCTAGATGAGGAGTAGGGGGAGTATGGAACAGGCAGCACCCTCAAACCTTCAGAAGTATGAGATGAACCCCAACAACTTGGAAAGGTGGATCTCTCTCACACGTACCGACACAGACTATCCCGCAATTCAATTGATCCTCAAAGGTTTTTATTGAATAGCGGAGTAGGAAATATGATCAAAAAAAGTGTATGTATCTCGCACGTACACAACCACACTAGGCCCCAATTACTATTGTTTGTACCCCTAAAAGGCTAGATGAGGAGTAGGGGGGGTATGGAACAGGCAGCACCCTCAAACCTTCAGAAGTATGAGATGAACCCCAACAACTTGGAAAGGTGGATCTCTCTCACACGTACCGACACAGACTATCCCCCAATTTAACTGATCCCCAAAGGTTTTTGATTAAATAGCGGAATAGAAAATATGATCCCAAAAAAGTGTATGTATATCACACGTACACAACCACACTGGGCCCCAATTACTATTGTTTGTACCCCTAAAAGGCTAGATGAGGAGTAGGGGGAGTATGGAACAGGCAGCACCCTCAAACCTTCAGAAGTATGAGATGAACCCCAACAACTTGGAAAGGTGGATCTCTCTCACACGTACCAACACAGACTATCCCCCAATTTAACTGATCCCCAAAGGTTTTTGATTAAATAGCGGAATAGAAAATATGATCCAAAAAAAGTGTATGTATATCACACGTACACAACCACACTAGGCCCCAATTACTATTGTTTGTACCCCTAAAAGGCTAGATGAGGAGTAGGGGGAGTATGGAACAGGCAGCACCCTCAAACCTTCAGAAGTATGAGATGAACCCCAACAACTTGGAAAGGTGGATCTCTCTCACACGTACCGACACAGACTATCCCCCAATTTAACTGATCCCCAAAGGTTTTTGATTAAATAGCGGAATAGAAAATATGATCCAAAAAAAGTGTATGTATATCACACGTACACAACCACACTAGGCCCCAATTACTATTGTTTGTACCCCTAAAAGGCTAGATGAGGAGTAGGGGGGGTATGGAACAGGCAGCACCCTCAAACCTTCAGAAGTATGAGATGAACCCCAACAACTTGGAAAGGTGGATCTCTCTCACACGTACCAACACAGACTATCCCCCAATTTAACTGATCCCCAAAGGTTTTTGATTAAATAGCGGAATAGAAAATATGATCCCAAAAAAGTGTATGTATATCACACGTACACAACCACACTAGGCCCCAATTACTATTGTTTGTACCCCTAAAAGGCTAGGAGTAGGGGGAGTATGGAACAGGCAGCACCCTCAAACCTTCAGAAGTATGAGATGAACCCCAACAACTTGGAAAGGTGGATCTCTCTCACACGTACCAACACAGACTATCCCCCAATTTAACTGATCCCCAAAGGTTTTTGATTAAATAGCGGAATAGAAAATATGATCCAAAAAAAGTGTATGTATATCACACGTACACAACCACACTAGGCCCCAATTACTATTGTTTGTACCCCTAAAAGGCTAGGAGTAGGGGGAGTATGGAACAGGCAGCACCCTCAAACCTTCAGAAGTATGAGATGAACCCCAACAACTTGGAAAGGTGGATCTCTCTCACACGTACCAACACAGACTATCCCCCAATTTAACTGATCCCCAAAGGTTTTTGATTAAATAGCGGAATAGAAAATATGATCCCAAAAAAGTGTATGTATATCACACGTACACAACCACACTAGGCCCCAATTACTATTGTTTGTACCCATAAAAGGCTAGGAGTAGGGGGAGTATGGAACAGGCAGCACCCTCAAACCTTCAGAAGTATGAGATGAACCCCAACAACTTGGAAAGGTGGATCTCTCTCACACGTACCAACACAGACTATCCCCCAATTTAACTGATCCCCAGAGGTTTTTGATTAAATAGCGGAATAGAAAATATGATCCCAAAAAAGTGTATGTATATCACACGTACACAACCACACTAGGCCCCAATTACTATTGTTTGTACCCCTAAAAGGCTAGGAGTAGGGGGAGTATGGAACAGGCAGCACCCTCAAACCTTCAGAAGTATGAGATGAACCTCAACAACTTGGAAAGGTGGATCTCTCTCACACGTACCAACACAGACTATCCCCCAATTTAACTGATCCCCAAAGGTTTTTGATTAAATAGCGGAATAGAAAATATGATCCCAAAAAAGTGTATGTATATCACACGTACACAACCACACTAGGCCCCAATTACTATTGTTTGTACCCCTAAAAGGCTAGGAGTAGGGGGAGTATGGAACAGGCAGCACCCTCAAACCTTCAGAAGTATGAGATGAACCCCAACAACTTGGAAAGGTGGATCTCTCTCACACGTACCAACACAGACTATCCCCCAATTTAACTGATCCCCAAAGGTTTTTGATTAAATAGCGGAATAGAAAATATGATCCCAAAAAAGTGTATGTATATCACACGTACACAACCACACTAGGCCCCAATTACTATTGTTTGTACCCCTAAAAGGCTAGATGAGGAGTAGGGGGAGTATGGAACAGGCAGCACCCTCAAACCTTCAGTATGAGATTGTGTTCACTGTACCCCACAAAGATTGAGTTCACTGCACCCCACAATGATTGTGTTCACTGCACCCCACAAAGATTGTGTTCACTGCACCTCACAAAGATTGTGTTCACTGTACCCCCCAAAGATTGTGTTCACTGCACCCCACAAAGATTCTGTTCACTGTACCCCACAAAGATTGTGTTCACTGCACCCCAAAAAGATTGTGTTCACTGCACCCCAAAAAGGATGTTGTTCACTGCACCCCAAAAAGGATGTTGTTCACTCCACCCCAAAAAGATTGTGTTCACTGCACCCCACAAAGATTGTGTTCACTGCACCCCAAAAAGATTGTGTTCACTGCACCCCAAAAAGGATTTTGTTCACTGCACCCCCAAAAAGGATGTTGTTCACTCCACCCCAAAAAGATTGTGTTCACTGCACCCCAAAAAGATTGTGTTCACTGCACCCCACAAAGGATTTTGTTCACTGCACCCCAAAAAGATTGTGTTCACTGCACCCCAAAAAGGATGTTGTTCACTGCACCCCAAAAAGGATTTTGTTCACTGCACCCCAAAAAGATTGTGTTCACTGCACCCCACAAAGGATTTTGTTCACTGCACCCCACAAAGATTGTGTTCACTGCACACCAAAAAGGATTGTGTTCACTGCACCCCAAAAAGATTTTGTTCACTGCACCCCAAAAAGATTGTGTTCACTGCAGCCCAAAAAGATTGTGTTCACTGCAGCCCAAAAAGATTGTGTTCACTGCAGCCCAAAAAGATTGTGTTCACTGCAGCCCAAAAAGATTGTGTTCACTGCAGCCCAAAAAGATTGTGTTCACTGCAGCTCACACACAGAAAAATGGATGTGGATCACTGACACCTGCCTATCTCCAATCCCACACCACACAGCAATATCGATTGTAGTTTGTAGAACACAGTTTCCCTAAAATTCAGCAGACTCTGTCCCTAACAGGATTGAGAAGAGATCGTAGATCAGGATTGAGTGCAGACCCCACCCCCCACACAGCAATATCGATTGTAGTTTGTAGAAGACACTGACCCTATATAATTCAGCAGACTCTATCCCTAAAATGCCTACAACTCGCCCTGCCTAAACACTCCGACCTGTCCCTCAATTCTATCCGGACACAAATGGTTTTTTCCTGCCTATCTTTCCCTAATCAGCAGCCAGCACGTTGATGTGTGCTCTGTCCCTGAATCTAAGCAGCATAATGACGCCGCTGCGGCTGCCTCGAACTTATAAAGACTTGGTCACATGCTTCAGACGGCCAATCACAGCTACTGAGACATTTGCAGGCATGGCTGGGATGGCTTAAGGCACACCAGTTAAACGATTGTTGATTGGCTGTTGAAAGCCCGCCATGAAAAGAGCGCCAAAGCATGCAAAACCCGGAAATAAAACGACCGAACACGGATTTTTACCCGAACATACAGTAAAGTGTCCGTGTCCGTGTTCGGGTACAAAAAATCCAATTATTCGGTACGAACACGAATAATACAGTCCGTGTTCGCTCAACACTAATCATGATAACACTTGGATTTGATTAAATTCACCCTTTTTTCTCTCTGGCAGGGTCTAAACTGCCCATGATTACCCTTAAATTAACCCTTATAGATGACTGAACATTGTGAGTCATGATCATTTTATTTACATTCTATTTATTTGGCTGTGGAAAGGTCATTGCATCACTATCTTGCTGAGACAAATGATATCAATTGAAATCTTTGGATACCATAGACATTTAATCTTTTGGCTTACCTATCAGGACCAAATGAACAAACTCCTTCAAGCCTCTCACCTATGTAGTAAGTCTGGGTTTTTCAAAGGAAATGTCATCCTTCTATCTCCTTATGACTTTAGCTGTGTATAATGTTTCAAATACCTGGGTGAGTAATCTTTTTGCAAAATTTTACAGCCCAAATTTAAACACTTTTGAATTTTCCACCATATTATAATACATATTTAAGACCAAAAACAAAACACTATTTACACGTATATTTAGTTATACAAATGGAATGTTATCTATTCCTACACATTAACTGCTCCTTCCCTTTGTTCACTGAAAGTCAATTTAAATGATGTATAAAATCACAGTGTTACACATGAGGTCATGAAACTCAATTTTCTCCTTGATGGAAGTATTTTTTCTGTTATTATTCCTGTGAGGTCGAGAAGACAAAGTTGTGGGTCTGTGATCCATTTAATGTTAAATACTGTTTTTCACCCGCTAATAACTTTAGAGAGAAATGTCAAATCCAGAAATCACTTGGTGAATCTTTTGTCCATTTAGACTTTTTTCACATTTTAAAAGTCTAACCAGAGAATTTTCTACATTGAAAGGATAAAACCAAGTATATTAAAGGATTTTGACACATCTAAATAAACATATATTAAATTTACAGAACAATGTCTTTCTTTACATGCAGCATGTTGTTATTGCGAATAATTTGTTAAATCTAGTGAAAGTGAAAATTAACACTAAAAGTAGAAAACATTCATGAAATAATAAAATATTAATAACCTATTTTCAAAATGTTTAAACTTATATTTCTAAAATGAATGTATTATTACCAATATTATAAATAACTGCTTTAAAAATTTTATGAATAGGCAAGCCAAAAAACTGAAAGATCTTTCCATACACATACAGTGTGCACCATTGTGTGTTATTCCATCAGAAGTTCCAAATGAGTGCACAGTTGGGGGGGGGGGGGGGGTAATTTCTTTAAACCCTTTTGCCACCTGCTTATACCATTGTATTATAGTATAGCTACAGATTAATATTTTTGTGCCATTATTTCCAAACTGTATAGAGCTGTTTAGGCACATTGACCACATTACTGCAATGCATGGAGACACAGTAAACCCTAAAAAAATATAACCTGGAGGGTTATGATGAAATGGATCAACTATGTAGAGATGTTGCTCATTTCCTGACTGGTGACCATAGTAAAAAAAAATGATGGAACATCTAAAAGGCTACATAAACAGCAATACAAACCTAACAGAGATTCTAACTCTTCACAATATGTCCAAAATAGAAAAAAAGTTTTAGCTGGAATTGTGCTTTAAGTTACAAGATGATTAGTTGGCAATCAGAGATTGATCATGTAGCTTTCTGGTGAAAAAAAAAAGAAGCAGCAGAGGCTAATGATGCAAGCATTTACATTTTCTAAAGCTTGCTACAGTAAATAACAGATTTTCCTGCACTGAAAAAATGTGTGGAATTACAAGTACTTTTAACATTGGAAGCACTCATTATTAGTATCTCAGGAAGCCCTGCAGAGCAAGATCATCAGTCATTGCAGGTAATGTGTGAACTGGGTTAGTGATTATGCCCATGCATGGCTCCACTGAGCACATGTACCTGTTGGCAGATGTAGTTGCCCTTAAGTGGTGTCACTCCCCTGGTAATGTAATGGGTGGAGTCTTGTATCCTTTTTATTATCTGCAGTGAGAGGGGCCAGCAAGTTTGGGAAAGGGAACAGGTCACCCCTAGGCAACAATATAAAGGCTTGTGAACTGGGCCTAAGAGTAAAAGAGTCCTCTGATGGGCTGAAATAGTGACAGGCTTTAATGGATGATTCAAGTGGGAGGATGCAGAAGAATGTAGCAACTCCTGAAGTTTGTTTAGCAATTCTGTAGCTGGAAGTGGAGTAACCCTTCGGGGCTTGGGTTGGGAGAGACTCCATAGGTGAGCAAGGGGAGAAATGCCTGGCCTTTATAGGTTTATGCGAACATAACACGGACAGGAAACACTCGATAAAGACCACACATCGCTCCAGGTGAAAATGCCCTCACAGTAACAGCACAGTTGCAGGGTGCAGGCTCAATGTGCAAGCCATATAGAACAAAAAGTATGTCTGGACAGCCGCACTCCAATGCAAATATTTATTGAAAAGACTATAAAAATACCACAGCATACAGAGGTATGGATCAAAGACAGCTGACGCGTTTCACACTACTAACAGTGCTTAATCAAAGCTATGATTAAGCACTGTTAGTCGTGTGAAACGCATCAGCTGTCTTTGATCTGTACCTCTGTATGCTGTTGTATTTTTCTCCTCTTTTCAATAAATATTTGCATTGGAGTGTGGCTGTCCAGACATACTTTTTGTTCTATAACACAGACAAGGTGTTCCTGAAATGACATGTGGATGTCATATATGCACAATATGATAAGGCCTCAAAGGGCTGACTAGCAGGGGTATCAAAAGCCCAGAAACACAATTGAAGCAGTCTAGGTTTATTCCACACATGGTTAAAAATAAATTCATTCAATGATGGTTACCAGTTGATGACCAACCCCATACCACAGGCATGTAGGATATGCTGAGGAACCAGGTTACTGATGAGGACCGTGGGATCCATGTTGGAACATTCTCACCAGCTGTGGCAAGGAGGCGAGTGGATCCACGTCACCAGAATTAGCCGGAACCAGGAAGTCTGTGGTGGCGGACACTTGCAAGGATAACATGTTTCGGGGTACCTCCCTTTGTCAAAGCGCCTTGTCATTGTTATGTTCTCATCACTATCCCAGTGGTCACTCTGAGGAAGCCCTTCTAAATAACTATTGATACCTGGATCACTCATGGCGGTGTACTTTTCATCAAGGTGGAGTCAGTCTAGCGCTTTACAAAGCTGTTGTTTGGTTTGTTTTAATAGGTTTATGATAGCTACAGAGTTCTACACTATAGAGACAATTAAGTTGTGTAATGGAGGTATTGTGTTCTGTATTGTAAAGACACTGTTGAGGAAGTCAGATTATGAACTGTAGTGCTATGCAAATGTTCTTCAGTAAATGATTGAAAGGCACCCTGCTTGTGGACACACTTTATTCCGGGAAACAGGCCTTTGGTTGGGAATATGTGAGTGCCATAAAGAGGGTGAGTCTCTGGTCTGGTGAGTTAGTAATACAAAATGGCAGAGTCTCACCCAAAAGACAGTTGTGTGTATGTCCTATCAGTAGAAGAAGTGGAGCCAAACCTGGGCCAGCATGGTGGGAACCACTGTCCAATCCAGGTCCCTTACATACCTGTTAGATTTTTTGCTTTTCACCATCAGCTATCTATAGCAAGTTGAAGAACTGCAGAAATTGTTTGGATCTAAACACTACCATTCGCAACATAAAGCTGAATCATCAACTTAATACTCTATGAATAATAAATCTGTCAAAACTGTATTATTTTTACCAAAAAAGCAGTCTTTGAGCCCCAGCAAAGTAAGTGTACCAAAGCATGTGAGCAGCCTCTTTGGAGTAGGACATCATAAATCTGCTACGGACATAAGGACGTATTTTCCTTCCTCTCCTAAAGCTCAAAAGTAGAGAAACTGCAGCAGGCTGTGCATAGCTTTGTACAGCCACCCTCACCAAATCATGTCTATGGGCACTGTATGCAGTACCAGGACATCCTGGGCTCCAAAAATACTTAGCATGTTTACTCCGCACAAGCAAATGTAGTTCTAGGGGGTTTGATTTTTTTATGGCCAACTATTGGCTCTTGTTACTCATTTGACCAGGGGCAAAAGCTATGCACTGCTTTTTAGTATGTTTCTGATTTCTGCTGGCAAATCTGCAAAGTTTTCAACCTAAAGTTTGTGGTTTGCACCTCATCCCTACTAGTTGCATTATTTAATGCCTTTAAACTTTACTGGAGTTTAGATTTAATAGAATGCTATAAAAGGCATGCAAGTAAAACAGTGCTATGTATGCATTCTGTATTGTGTGTGTACAAATATTATTCCTCTCAGCATGACAACATATATAAAACAACGTTAAAGCCCCGAAGTCACAGCAGAAAACAACACCTTTATCTGTGAAGGGGATAGGATTCAAATCTACTCTCCTTAGGTTACAACATTGTGTGTGAAGCAGCTGCCACTCTGTCAGCAATCGATAAAGAAAAAAATATCTCTTTAATTCAGATATGACAAAGGGAAAGGAAGGATCACTTTTTTCTAGCACCTTTAGGACTGTTGGATACTTAGCAGCTATATTCAAGATAGCAACATATCAGCTTTAATACATGCTGTTATACTACTACCAAGGATTTAGGTGTCCTAATGCTGCTGCAGAGTGATTCCTGTCTCCTTCATTGTCATATCTGGATTAAAACAAATGTTTTTTTTTTTTTTTTACTGATTACAATAAAGTACTGATTCACACATTTCCTACAATAGAAGTAATAAATAGTTTAACATTCTTTGGATAAGCCATGCCCATTTCTTTGCCCATCAGCTTTGGCCTTCAGCCTGGTTCACACCTATGAATTTTTTTAGTGCATTTTCCGTTTTGCAGAAACATACTACAGTCCATTTAACACGGTTTCTTTTGGGTCACGTTCACATCTATGCCTTTTATGGAAAAGGACTAGGGACTTGGTTTTAGGTTCCATAGACTTCAATAGACTTCAATAGATCAAAAATGTGTATTAAAATGCAAAATGTACCTGGAATATGCAAACTGCAACCTGCATAGGTGTGAACTAGGCCTTCCAATCCATTGGTTGAAAATGCACTCCTCTTCTTAATAAATATTTGTATTTTTACAATGAACTTCATGAATTGAAACTTGGTTTGTTTGTACTATCAATCTCTACTTCACTTCATTATATACATTCACACATTAGTAGAACTAATAGAAAGTAGAACTAATAGATCATTTTGGATAGACTAAAGAAGGGTTATAACCCCTCTCAGGTTTTTTTCCATCTGTGTGCCTATTGGGTAGATTTTCCTTCACTTCTTGTCCCTTGGTCAAAGCAGGAGGTTAGAGAAAATCAATAAAAAATGAGGGAATGCCAGGTTATTATCAGGGTAACCCCGACTGGTGCCTTCATTGAAAGATTTTCCTGTTCTGGGGACAGAGCAAAATGTGGGATATTCTTTCTAAAAACTGTAGCCTTGAATCAAATAAGGTTCACTTTAGGGGTTTAGTGTTAAGCATTGATTTTAGTGGCTGGTTTTGATATTAGATTTTCACATGGCAGTTTAGATGATTCAACCAGAGTTCCTAGTCCACATAGGTATGAGAATAGCAGTAGCCGCTCAACCTATATAAACTAATAAGAGTCTGACAGTGGAAGCTGCTGTTTGCATGTAGCCGCATACCATGGGGTTACTTGGAGTTACCTGTGAATGTAAAAGCCAGGAGGCAGCTTACTGCACCTAGACTTGGACTTCCTTCACTAACCACTAGTAGCCCTATGGTGTGTGGCTACATGCAAACAGCAGTGGCTACTGCCAGACTCTCATTTGTTTATACAGGTTGAAAGGCCTAAAAATTCACTTTCACTAAAAAGGTAATCACAGGCTATGTTTAAAACACTCTCAGGTACAGGAAATAATTAGCTGTCTGTGTTTTTTTTTCCCTGATTTTCTCAGGTATTCAGTGCTACAGGAGTTCAATTTTTGATAACACGTGCACACTTTCTAAGCTTCTTGCATGCCTAAAGGAATGCTTTTCTCATTTTTAATACTAAGACTAATCAGGTGGTGATAATGAAGGCACACCCTCTGAATTAGTATTCAGTTTGATGAAAGTGCAGGCATTAATTACATAAATGTATAAGGAATAATTATTGATAATATTCACGTACTAATTATATGGATATTATTTCAATATTAATGATTTCCTATACATTACATTTTTGGTCATCAATTAAAGTGTAACACGTTATTCTATATGAAAAAACTTAGATTGTAAAGACATACCTGTACATACACAAAAAATGTTGAATTATACAATTACTTGACATTGCAAATAAATATTAAATTATAATACTCTCTGGGCACATTTTAGGAGAGACAGACAGATACAATACATTTTAAATACATTTATCCATCAGGTTCTCGAGCATGATACAGATTTTTTCTCTCAACAAACAGAGGAGTTTTACTTTAGATTTGTGGATAATTTATGATTTGTGTTCAAATTATTTACTGTAAGTCTTATCTGCCTCCTGAGCAATTTAAGGAAGGAGGTGGAGCTCTGGGTATACTGATGAACAAACATTTTTGGTTTGACTGTGTCCTTCTGTGACCCGAGAAGGTCAAAGTTGAACAACACAGTTTTCTGTCCCTTAGCATGCCCTTCTGCTTGACCTCTGTTAATCAATCTTTGCAAAACTTGGGGTCAATAAAGGAAGTGGCCTAACACCAAATTGGAGACAAAGTCAGTTTTATTGCAATATCCAAATGATGTGTTTCACACAGAGATGATGTGCTTTTTCATAATGTAGTGTCAACCTACTGTCACCTCTGTTGTCTAGTGTGTGTCATTTGAATTTTGCAAAAAAAACGGACTTTGACTCCAATTTGGTGTGCAGCCACTTCCTTTATTGACCCTGATTCTCAAGGGCGAGCCGGGGCTAGCACCCACATGTGGAGCAAGCAAACTGATTGATGTGCTCACCTGGAGTGGCATTTCTTTCTGTCTTCTGATTTGCAAGACTCAGGCTATCTTTTTTATATAGATGGTGACCCATTATTGTACTGATGCCAAGTGAGGAACTGTACTAAAAGCAAAGTAGAGTAAACCTTTCATGAAATAAGAGGAACTGAGCTTCAGTTCCCAAATAGTCATCTATACTATACATATAGAACAATCTTTTTTTAAATGTCATCCCATTGACCAACTAGAGGGCCTTGTTGGCCACCAAGATACTTTTCTTGAACAGGGGGCAACCAGAGATTGGGGTATTAAAACACATTTGGGCACTCAAAGACTCGATAGCGAAATGATTATAAAATGTAGGAAACAGAAAAGAATAATCTAGACAAGAGATATCATATAAGGCATCTTTTGATCATATCAGGTCATTTTCTAGGAAGCAATTTTAGTTTTACATAAAGAGGAGAACAGGTTGATTTTAAATATAAAACCAATAAAAAGAAACTCTCAACATGCCAATTGTTGTGTTTTTCTTTTCTTTTATATGATGATGAATTTAAATAGTAAAACTATATTTGATTTAAAGATGATCATGACAGATATGTGTTATGTAAAGCATTAAGAGTATGAAGTACATTGTGGAACTAATTAACTTTTTGACAGTTGCTGGTAAATCTGGTGTTCGCAAAGGTAATCCTTCATAGTCTGGTTTGGTTACCAAAGCAACTAAATTAGCTTAACACATTTTACAATATACTAACATAAGAAGTAATGAAATGACATAATGAATTGTATTTATATAAGAAGACAGACAGATAAAGTGATGTAAAATATACAAATCTAATTAAAATTTTAAGTCTTGGATGTCATTGCATTGTTCTTTCAGATAACGTCTATGCAGGCATTTATTGCACAGAGAATAAAATTAAAACATATTTGCACTAGGATAAAACATAGAGGTTTATAAAGTTATGTAATATATTGGACTGTAATTTGTTTAACAATAGCACACTCTCTTGTTTAACAACAAAGAGCAACCATAAGCTGTGATTTTTGGCAGCTAGCTTGCAACTTTTCAGTAGTTCAGAATATTTGGAGTTTATTGATATCCTTTATTGGTTAATTAGAGTTATTAAATATATGCAAGTCTTTGGGATAACTCAGATCCCTTCATCAGGCAAAAGGCCTGGTTCACATCTATACAGCTTGCAGATTGCATATTCCAGGTGCATTTTGCCTTTTTCAATACACGTTTTTGATTCATTGAAGTCTATGGAATCAAAAACCAGAAAAAAGTCCTTGGCCCTTTCTATAAAATGCACAGATGTAAACATGACCCATAGGAAACCATGTCAAATAGACTGTAGTGTGTTTCTGCAAAATGGAAAATGCACTAAAAAATGTATAGGTGTGAACCAGGCCTTATACTTATAGAAAGGAGAAGTATAAAGCCTGATAAAGGAATCTGAATTATACTAAATGCTTGCATCTTTAATAACTCAAGTTAGCCAATAAATTGTACCACTTAGGCCCCTTTCACACATGGGATTCCATCAGCGGACTCCGTTTTTCTCAGCGGGGGGATCTGCAGAAGAGTCACTTTTTGATGATGAAACGCGTCAAGCTGGAACACACGTAGCCTCGCTTTGGTACGTGCCCGTGGAATGTAGTTGGTTACGAGCATACTCGGAATCTCTGTGTTAGCGGCGGGCTGTGTTTAGCAGTTGAGCCGACTTCCCACAGTTTGTGCAGGGTGTGTTTTCCTACAGCGGTTTCCAGGGCATTATATTTCCACTGTACCACCAATGTTTTTATTGTGTATTATTTTAATACATTTTGGCTATTTTAAAATATACTATTCAATGAGGAGCCCCTTTTATACCCGCACACACCCGCCACTAGGACCATCCAGGACCACCCGGACACGGACGGAGGGGATACCTATCTGGATATTATCCTAAAAGCCTTTGTGACTCCCCTTGCCGTAAAGGTATTGGGGGTCAACATCTTTCGGTGAGTGTGCAATTTTACTACATCTTACGGAGGGTGACACCACCATTGTAATCACAGTGCATCCCAGAGGATTTGTCCTGAGGAGTTTTTCCGTGCCATACCAGTGGCAGCCAAATGTTAACAATCTTTATACACTGAGAGACTTTACCCATTATAATAAGGACACTATATATGGACTTTTTTGGCACTCTTTGCACTTATTTATGTATTTATTTTAAGTGTACTGTCATTTATGCTGTTTTGCAAGCATACCACATCTGCACCTTATTGGCACTTCTGCACTTTATTGTTTATCTGCAATCAAGTATTATAATTTGTTTTTGGGCATATGCACTACACATGTTTTTTATTAAGGTTACCATTAGTGCAGTATAAATTTGAGGTCCACCTGTATTATATGCTATGACCTAATATCCCAGAAACAATTCTTAGCCTCAGGAGCATTTTAGGTAAGGTATTGCGCTGCTAGTAATATTTCTTATATTACAGTTTTTTTAGCTTTCACACCACTGTGGGTTGTAGCAGTAGCAGTCCATACACACATACATATTTAAAACATTTTTCCTGGCACGAGTGTTTCATTTTTTCAGATTATTTCAACAAGACTCCAGGTTCCAGTGGGTGAACCTCTCTTTCCCCAGAGAGTGCAGCAAGAACAAACTCTTACACAAGCTCTTACAAGAGCTTAGTGATTATCCAAGGGAGTATGAAGGACATAGCAATCCCTTGTAGAATATTCCCCTAATGAGAGACAGGACTGTAGATTGAGGGTGAAGTATAACTCGACTTTATTGAACAAGAAACATACTTTTATACAGTTTTCCCCCACAAGGTTACCGCCCAGGTGGACATTGTTGAAAACAGGCCCTGACATTCACAATCCAATGAAAACAGAGTTATACACTCCCATACAGTGTACACAAAGATATACACTGTGGGACAACCCCCCCTCCCCCTTAGCAGCCAATCCACATACACATATACATCCCATAATAAGCTTATCTTAAGGCAGACAGAACAATGTGAGGTCATTAATATTTAACAATGAGACAGGCACAATCCACATTCCATTTCAATACACAAACAATAGGGAAGCCTGTCTGGCACGCAGGGACATGGAATACACACATTATTTAGGAGTCAGACTTCATGGCAATGGTCTACAACAGTTTAAGTCTCCCTGTGTGAAGTGGGAATAAATCTTCATATTTCTATATAAAGATATTGCTGACAAATATTACTGTTCCACCTGAAGCGAATCAAGCCATTAAGTATCTGTTTTTCCCTTCCAGTGACGGTGAATACCATCACAGTCATTTTTTTAATTTTGGTGTACATTCAATTTTCACCATTTTGCAAAAAGGCATAATTTATAACTACAAATATTTGTTATTTATAAACTCAATACAGGTTAAGCTTTTATATTTAGCAGGAATTTAGCAGGCATTTTGTAAAATTTGCTGTGTTTATATCTGCTAAAAATGATTTTAGAGAATTTTTTGTGACTATATTGAAAATTATTCTGAAATATTTTGATCAATGTTTGTTGATATCATTGTGCCCTAAAAATCAGTAGCACATTATTTGTATTCTACTGGTCATGTGCTTTCAGAAAATAAATGGTTTGGGGGGTCTTTATCAAACTCTGAAAGCTGTAAGGGAACAGAAATAAAAGCAATGGAAAAATTGCAAAAGTGGTCCTGCTAGCTAAGTTTAAAAGTGTCCTGGCAGTAAAAAGGTTAGGTAGAGTGGAGCAGCCCTTCAATATTATACACTTTTACACTCTGTTCAGGCATAAATGCAGTTCTTAAACATCTCCTGTAGTAAGTCTGCAGTCTCTGAATGTCTCCTGTAGTACGTCTGCAGTCTCTTGACTGTCTCCTGTAGTAAGTCTGCAGTCACTGAACATCTCCTGTAGTATGTCTGCAGTCTCTGACTGTCTCCAGTAGTTTGTCTGCAGTCTCTTACTGTCTCCTGATGTATGTCTGCACTCTTTGACTGACTCCTGCAGTTTTTCTGCAGTCTTTGACTGTCTCCTGTAGTATGTCTGCAGTCTTTGACTGCCTCCTGTAGTATTTCTGCAGTCCCTGATTGTCTCATGTAGAATTTCTACAGTCTCTGACTGTCTCCTGTAGTATGCTTACAGTCTCTGACTGTCTCCTGTAGTATGTCTAGCACTAAATAATATGCACAACCCTTATGTCAGGGTTATTATTGGCTGCCTGCTCTGTTGTATATAAGAGCTCCTCAATATTTACAGCCTGAGCCTCTGATTGGCTGCCCACAGCCTTTCATTATTAGTTGAATCCGAGAAGATATCTCTTTGACTACTGTAGTCAAAAAGATATCTCAGATTCAACCAATAATAAAATACTGTGGGGAGCCAATCAGAGGCTCAGGCTCCGAGTGGAGGAAACCTTTGCATTTCCATGGCCACAGCATGTACGCAGCAGCAGAGCAGGCATAATAGTCCATGGGCCCCCATTCTTAGCTAAGAACCACCTGTATAATATACATTATATTCTTCCCTTAGTATATTCAATAAATAATAATAAATAATATATTTATTAAATAAACTAAAAAGACCACATATATATGTATATGTATATGTATATGTACTGTATGTATAATCCTAAAATGTACCATAAGGGGTTTAATACTGAACCAGTGGAAGGGTCTCAGGGAGTGCTAAAAGTCCATGGGTTAGGGGGCGCAAGTTACTTGCTTTGCCACAAGTGCAGATAACCCACGCTACGCCACTGCTGCCACTTGCACTGTTAACTGAATCTGTGATAATAATTCTGACCTTCAAGAGATGTCTGTAACAATCACTGCTGCACAGGCAGGGAAGAATTTTAAAGAGTTTAAAATATTGCAGCACTCTTCAAAGAGACAAGGATTCTTAACCACTTTACCCCCGGAGGATTTTGCTGTCTTACGTCCAGGCCACTTTTTGCGATTCGGCACTGTGCAACTTTAACTGACAATTGCGTGGTCGTGCGACACCGTACTCAAACGAAATTTACGTCCTTTTTTTCTTTTGGTGGTATTTGATCACCTGTGCAATTTTTACTTTTTGTGCTATAAACAAAAAAAGAGCGTAAATTTTGAAAAAATAACAATATTTTTCACATTTTTTATATGAAATCCCCCCCCCCCCAAAATGTAAAAATCTAATTTTTTTTACATTTTTGGACAATTTGTTTTCTGCTACCTATGTTTGGTAAAAAAAAAATCACAATAAGCGTATTTTGATTGGTTTGCGCAAAAGTTATTGCGTTTACTAACTAAGGGAAAGGTTTCTGTCATTTTTGGTGTTTTTTTTTTAACGAGTAATGGCGGCGATCTGCGATTTTTTTTGCAGGACTGCGACATTGCGGCGGACAGATCGGACCCTTGACTGACATTTTTTGACACTTTTGGGGGTACCAGTGACATTACTGCAGTAATCAGTGCTATATATATGCACTGTTACTGTAAAAATGACACTGGCAGGGAAGGGATTAATTTTATTGGAGAGGGAGGGGTTAATGTATGCCTGGTGCTTACTAACGTGTGTGGGGGGAGGTGACTGAGTGACACAGGGACAGATTGCAGGTTCAGTTATGCTGAACCCTGCAATCTGACCCTGCCTGTCACTTAGGAGATCCGCCCGCTTGTGTTTACACAAGCAGGCGGATCTCCACACACTCGATTCCCCGACGATCGGGGAAGAGCAGCGGCGATCGCTGCTGCTCCTCCCCTGGCCCGACTCCCGCTGTGACTGAATACAGCGGGAGCGAGCCTCCGGCGGCGCGCCGCCAAGAAAGGGGAGTATCTGGCGACATACGTCTACGTCGCCAGACGATAACGAACCACTTTGCCGCAGTAGAGCTCTAGTGAGCAGTCGGCAAGTGGTTAAATTTCTTGTTTAGAACATTTAGAGAAACAGCTTAAAAATGGTTAAATATTGTTTTTAGTGAAAAGGAAAATAGACATAAAATGGTACAGTACAAGAAAAATATTTGCAGAAAAGACATACAAAAACAGACAATAGCAACAGTAAAATAAACAGGATCAAACAGTACTTTATAAGGTTTTCCTTGACTGCCACCCCAGAAGACTCCATTTCACTACAGTGTAAATCTAATTATGAGTCACTAGCTGTCATGAATTACTCTCAGCATTCATGTATATTTTTGATCAAGAGAGCTCTCGCCTCTCAGCTGCCAATTGCAACAGCTTTATTTGGACCCTCTATTGGGGTCCGAATGAGCCAATCTTAACCAATCAAGAGAGGGGTGGAAGGTAGGAGTGCTGAAGTGTCTATGATATTTCAGCAGACACTCTCTCACTTTTTGATACTGTATCAATATTTCCAGCAAACTATTTTTACAGTGCACAGTGCAACGACCAACATATTATTGCACAGAATTAAATCATGATTTCATAGACATTAAAATTGATTTAATCTTTGTCTTTCTCATAATATAGGGGTGTTTGATGTCTAAACAACTGTTAGTTTCTTATGCATTTGGGTAGATGGTTGTCAAATTATGACCGTAATTTGATCATGGAAGGATTTTTTAAATATGAACGGATCTTGAGAGCTCAGTTGTATGAAAACGGCAGCTTTAGATCAAGTAAAACCAGATTCAACTGTGTATTGTTCTAAATGGCTTTACGACAGGCAATTATGACAAGCGACCTGATAAACTCTGCTAAAGGTTTTTTGCATTCCAACCTGATCTTGTGTTACAATCAAGGGTCAGGCTGAGAGACCAGTAGCTTTAGCAGTAGGGGGAGTTTCACTGACCAGCAGGATAGGTATTCAAGCAGGTCACCCTGGCGGATGATGAGGGCTCTCCTGAGGTGCGGAGTCTAACTACTAACCAGTGTTCACCAGGGCTCCTGATGGTGGAGATGGGTTTTGCTGTGTGTTACTACCTCAGGATCGCCCCACCAGGAGGTGAGCAGGGTCCAATAGTGAAAACAGCAGGTAAGGATCAAACAGAATCGTTTTCAGTAAACAAGCCAAGGATTGGTAAGAGGTTGCAGGTTGGGATCAGGCAGTCAAGGAAAAAGCCAAAGGTCTGTAATAAATGGTAGCAAAAAATTGGATGGCAGCAGGAGGTTCATGGGAGGAAAAAAGAGTTCAAGGTTCAACAGAATATAAACCAGTGTATAATCAGTGCAACATTAGATTAAGTCCCAGAATCCTATATAAAAAATAGCCTAATTGAGCCTGCGAAATGATTGCTGCCTGACAGAGTGTGTCCACCTTTCACTCTCAAAACAAATAAACATACCATATTCAGTGTAGCGCAATTAATATAAGTGCAATTAGAAAAACTTTAAAATGGACAATAATAAATAAGGTCCCAATATGTACAATCCACTGCTGTGATTCAAATGACCGTTCAAATGAGAAAAATAATCTTTCCTTAAGGCTTCTTTCTCTAAGTGATTTTTTTCTACAAGTGATACGCACTTCAAGCTTTGCTTCATCTGAACATCTCTTTTCTGTCCCTCCACAGGTATGTGTAAGCTGCTAAAAGACATCCACTCTTAACTGCAACTCCACCCTTAACTGCAACTGGAACCTGTTCACTCTCTCTGTGTATTTGTGATTTTCTTATGTGTAGGCTGTTAAAAGACATCCACTCTTAACTGCAACTCCACTCTTAACTGCAACTGGAACCTGTTCACTCTCTCTGTGTATTTGTGCTTTTGGTATCTGAAAGCTGCTAAAAGACATCCACTCTTAACTGCAACTCCACTCTTAACTGCAACTGGAACCTGTTCACTCTCTCTGTGTATTTGTGATTTTCTTATGTGTAGGCTGCTAAAAGACATACACTCTTAACTGCAACTCCACCCTTAACTGTAACTGGAACCTGTTTACTCTCTCTGTGTATTTGTGCTTTTGGTATGTTGCCTTTTTCATCTGTTGCCCTGTGTGCATTACCATGATGTTTTTGTTGCTCTGAAGTGTCTAATAATGCTTTACGATTAGGCCTTGCCCCTTTCGAGTCTGACTTTAGAAGTGAAAGGTCCACTCTGTTAGACATCCTTATATCCACTCATGATTAATTAACCAATTTGCACCCCCACCCTTATACCAGTATAAATTTAGTGCACCCTTAAGGGGTAGCACATTGTTGGGCATCTTTCCTTAAGGCTTCTTTCTCTAAGTGATTTTATCTACAAGTGATATGCACTTCAAGCTCTGCACTTCAGCGATTGCACAAGGATAACATACACAGCAAACAACACCAACAAGCACCAAACTGGCTGCACGTGACCTTGTCTCCAGTGGCGGCTGGTGCTCAAAATTTTTGGGGGGGCGCAAAAAGAAAAATGTAATAGGTATTGCTTCGCGTCAAAAAACGCAGTAAAAAATTGCGTGACTTTGAAGTCATTGTACAGGCATGGCACAGGTGATGGTACAGGAGATGGTATATGCCCCCTTTCAATGCAGTGACCAGCGTACATGCCCCCTTCAATGCAGAGTTCAGCGTGCGTGCCCCCTTCAATGCAATGAACACTGTGCTATGCCCCTTCAATGCAATAAACACTGTGCTGTGCCCCCTTCAATGCAATAAACACTGTGCTGTGCCCCCACAATGCAATGAACACTGTGCTGTGCCCCCACAATGCAATGAACACTGTGCTGTGCCCCCTTCAATGCAATAAACACTGTGCTGTGCCCCCTTCAATGCAATGAACACTGTGCTGTGCCCCCTTCAATGCAATAAACACTGTGCTGTGCCCCCTTCAATGCAATGAACACTGTGCTGTGCCCCCTTCAATGCAATGAACACTGTGCTGTGCCCCCTTCAATGCAATAAACACTGTGCTGTGCCCCCTTCAATGCAATGAACACTGTTCTGTGCCCCCTTCAATGCAATAAACACTGTGCTGTGCCCCCTTCAATGCAATAAACACTGTGCTGTGCCCCCTTCAATGCAATAAACACTGTTCTGTGCCCCCTTCAATGCAATAAACACTGTGCTGTGCCCCAACAATGCAGAGTTCAGCGTGCATGCCCCCTTCAATGCAATAAACACTGTGCTGTGCCCCCTTCAATGCAATGAACACTGTGCTGTGCCCCCACAATGCAATGAACACTGTGCTGTGCCCCCACAATGCAATGAACACTGTGCTGTGCCCCCTTCAATGCAATGAACTCTGTGCTGTGCCCCAACAATGCAGAATTCAGCGTGCATGCCCCCTTCAATGCAATAAACACTGTGCTGTGCCCCCTTCAATGCAATAAACACTGTGCTGTGCCCCCTTCAATGCAATAAACACTGTGCTGTGCCCCCACAATGCAATGAACACTGTGCTGTGCCCCCACAATGCAATGAACACTGTGCTGTGCCCCCTTCAATGCAATAAACACTGTGCTGTGCCCCCTTCAATGCAATAAACACTGTGCTGTGCCCCCACAATGCAATGAACACTGTGCTGTGCCCCCACAATGCAATGAACACTGTGCTGTGCCCCCACAATGCAATGAACACTGTGCTGTGCCCCCTTCAATGCAATAAACACTGTGCTGTGCCCCCTTCAATGCAATGAACACTGTTCTGTGCCCCCTTCAATGCAATAAACACTGTGCTGTGCCCCCTTCAATGCAATAAACACTGTGCTGTGCCCCCTTCAATGCAATAAACACTGTTCTGTGCCCCCTTCAATGCAATAAACACTGTGCTGTGCCCCAACAATGCAGAGTTCAGCGTGCATGCCCCCTTCAATGCAATAAACACTGTGCTGTGCCCCCTTCAATGCAATAAACACTGTACTGTGCCCCCTTCAATGCAATAAACACTGTGCTGTGCCCCCTTCAATGCAATAAACACTGTGCTGTGCCCCTTTCAATGCAATAAACACTGTGCTGTGCCCCCACAATGCAATGAACACTGTGCTGTGCCCCCACAATGCAATGAACACTGTGCTGTGCCCCCTTCAATGCAATGAACTCTGTGCTGTGCCCCAACAATGCAGAGTTCAGCGTGCATGCCCCCTTCAATGCAATAAACACTGTGCTGTGCCCCCTTCAATGCAATAAACACTGTGCTGTGCCCCCTTCAATGCAATAAACACTGTGCTGTGCCCCCACAATGCAATGAACACTGTGCTGTGCCCCCACAATGCAATGAACACTGTGCTGTGCCCCCTTCAATGCAATGAACACTATGCTGTGCCCCAACAATGCAGAGTTCAGCGTGCATGCCCCCTTCAATGCAATAAACACTGTGCTGTGCCCCCTTCAATGCAATAAACACTGTGCTGTGCCCCCTTCAATGCAATGAACACTGTGCTGTGCCCCCTTCAATGCAATAAACACTGTTCTGTGTCCCCGTCAATGCAATAAACACTGTGCTGTGCCCCCTTCAATGCAATGAACACTGTGCTGTGCCCCCACAATGCAATGAACACTGTGCTGTGCCCCCACAATGCAATAAACACTGTGCTGTGCCCCCTTCAATGCAATAAACACTGTGCTGTGCCCCCTTCAATGCAATAAACACTGTGCTGTGCCCCCTTCAAAGCAATGAACTCTGTGCTGTGCCCCAACAATGCAGAGTTCAGCGTGCATGCCCCCTTCAATGCAACTGTGCTGTGCCCCCTTCAATGCAATAAACACTGTGCAGAGTTCAGCGTGCGTGCCCCCTTCAATGCAACTGTTCCGTGCCCCCATCAATGCAGAGTTCAGCGTGCGAGCCCCTTTCAATGCAGAGCGCCACAGCATTGTCCCCAATCACTGCAGAGTGCCACAGCATTGTACCCCAATGATTGCAGAGTGCCACAGCATTGTACCCCAATGATTGCAGAGTGCCACAGCATTGTACCCCAATGATTGCAGAGTGCCACAGCATTGTACCCCAATGATTGCAGAGCGCCACAGCATTGTACCCCAATGATTGCAGAGCGCCACAGCATTGTCCCCCAATAATTGCAGAGCGCCACAGCTTTGTCCCCCAATGATTGCAGAGCGCCACAGCTTTGTCCCCCAATGATTGCAGAGCGCCACAGCATTGTCCCCCAATGATTGCAGAGCGCCACAGCTTTGTCCCCCAATGATTGCAGAGCGCCAGCATTGTCCCCCAATGATTGCAGAGCGCCACAGCTTTGTCCCCCAATGATTGCAGAGTGCCCCAGCATTGTCCCCCAATGATTGCAGAGCGCCACAGCATTGTCCCCCAATGATTGCAGAGCGCCACAGCATTGTACCCCAATGATTGCAGAGCGCCACAGCATTGTCCCCCAATGATTGCAGAGCGCCACAGCTTTGTCCCCCAATGATTGCAGAGCGCCACAGCTTTGTCCCCCAATGATTGCAGAGCGCCACAGCATTGTCCCCCAATGATTGCAGAGCGCCACAGCTTTGTCCCCCAATGATTGCAGAGCGCCACAGCATTGTCCCCCAATGATTGCAGAGCGCCACAGCTTTGTCCCCCAATGATTGCAGAGTGCCCCAGCATTGTCCCCCAATGATTGCAGAGTGCCCCAGCATTGTCCCCCAATGATTGCAGAGCGCCACAGCATTGTCCCCCAATGATTGCAGAGCGCCACAGCATTGTCCCCCAATGATTTCAGAGTGCCCCAGCATTGTCCCCCAATGATTGCAGAGCGCCACAGCATTGTCCCCCAATGATTGCAGAGCGCCACAGCATTGTACCCCAATGATTGCAGAGCGCCACAGCATTGTCCCCCAATGATTGCAGAGCGCCACAGCTTTGTCCCCCAATGATTGCAGAGCGCCACAGCTTTGTCCCCCAATGATTGCAGAGCGCCACAGCTTTGTCCCCCAATGATTGCAGAGCGCCACAGCTTTGTCCCCCAATGATTGCAGAGTGCCACAGCTTTGTCCCCCAATTATTGCAGAGTGCCAGCATTGTACCCCAAATCATGGAGCGCAGAAGTTGTCACATCAGACGCCTCCTCCATGGGCACATAGGGGACCTCCCCAGTGCATCAGGACTGCGCTAAGAAGCCTCTGACCTTCCCACTTTCTAAACTGTGCTGTACCTTACATACTTAAGTGAATGACTGCTGTACTTTCATTTTGCCGCTGAGAAGGACTCACTTACCGCCCGGTGGTGATCGAGTCTTCTCTTGCACTTGCAGTCCAGATGACCTCCGGCTCCACTCCTCTGGAGACGCTGCGGCCTGGTGAGGTGACTGCCTGGTCGGGTGGGTCTCTCTCTGAAGCCGATTCCTCTCCGCTGACTGAGTCCGCTCCGCTCTGCAGTGCCCGTCCGTCCACCGCACTGACTCGTGACTGACCGACGTCAGCGGGGTCATGGGTCAGCATCGGATGCCCTGGATGATGATTGGTCCAGGCTGGAGACTGGACCAATCACAGCCAGGACATTCCGAAAGTGGGGGTTTCCTAGCGCTGTACCCTGCGCCCAGGTTACGCCCCAGAAGGCAGCCAATCGGCGCCTCTTCTGGGTCGTAAACCCCACCCCCCCACAGCCTCCACATAGGTCGGCGAACACAATTTTTTTTTTTTGAAAACTTTATTGATCTTTTTGTCATTTTTTTTTTCTTTTTTTAGGGGGGGCGGCGCCCTGGCGCCCCCTATGCACAGGCCGCCACTGCTTGTCTCTCTATTCAGCTCTTTGCACACTCTGTAACATGCACTCCCTACCACTCCTGCTGACAGTTGTGTCCTCTCTTCTCAAACTCACTCACCTTCACCCCTCATCCCCACCCCACAGCTTATATATATCACCCCATCTTCTGTCATCTCCCTATTACTGCTCCTACCAACTCTTGTTGATTTTACATCCACACACTGAGAAAATGTCCAGGTCTCTTGGCCATGTCCCTTTATATAAATCACACTCCCACATTATCTCCCTCACCCTTCTCCTTGCCTCTGGTGACATGTCCCAAAACCCAGGGCCTCCATTTGACTTTTCACCACTCTCCCACCACCCTACACCCTCTGCCAGCAGCCGGAACCCACAGAATCTAGTCTCCATTCCTCTTCTTCCCAATACCAGCCTCCCCTTCTCCTGCGCCCTTTGAAACGCCCGCTCAGTCTGTAACAAACTCACCTCCCTCCACGACCTCTTCATCACAAATTCCTTTAACCTACTCGCCATCACAGAAACCTGGCTTCATAATTCCGATACTACTTCTCCTGCTTCCCTCTCCCATGGCGGCCTCCTCTGGACTCACTCTCCTAGACCAGGTGGACGAAAGGGAGGTGGAGTGGGAATTCTTCTAGCCCCATACAGTACCTATCAGGTACTTCACACACCTCCCTCTCTGACATTCTCCTCTTTTGAAGTGCATTGCATTCGTTTATTTCTCCTGTTTCTTTAAGAATCGCTGTCATCTACCGGCCCCCTGGACCAGTATCAACATTCCTTAAAGACTTTTCTGCCTGGCTACCCTACTTTCTCTGTTCTGAAATCCCCACAATCATTCTTGGTGACTTCAAAATCCCGGTTAATACCAATACTACTACTGCTTCTAAACTTCACAGCCTAACCTCATCTCTTGACCTGAAGCAATGGATACAGGCTCCTACACACTCCACTGGCAACACCCTTGACCTTGTCTTCTCCTATCTATGCACTCCATGCAAACTCTCCAACAAACTTCTCCCACTCTCTGTTCACCACCGTATTAGTTTCGCACTCTCCCTGTCTTCCACCTCCTCTCCCTCCAACCGCCTAACAGTTACCCGTAGAAACCTTCACCACCTCAACCCACCTCCTCTCCCTCCAACCGCCTAACAGTTACCCGTAGAAACCTTCGCCACCTCAACCCTTCTATGTTCTACTCTGCTACTGACCATCTATATGACAAAATATCACCCCTGTGATGTCCCAACCTAGCCACTTCCATCTATAATAGCTCACTGTCATCCTCCCTAGACAACCTCGCTCCCCTCACTACATGCAGAATTCGGCCCTGACCGCTACAACCCTGGCAAACAGACGACACCAGAAGTCTCAGAAAACATAGCCGCGCTCTTGAGCGCCTGTGGCATAAGACTAAGTCCCTGGAAGACTTAAACCAATATAAATCTGCCCTTCTATAATACTATTCCTGCCTCCTCACTGCCAAGCAAACCTATTTTATCATGCTTATCAAAACATTCTCTTCTAGTCCCCGTCATCTCTTCTCTACCTTTAACTCTCTACTCTGTCCTCCACCAACTCCACCCTCTAACTTGCTCACTGCCCAGGAGATCGCCAATCACTTCAAAAATAAGATCGATACAATTCGCGAGGAGATCTCCAATGTGCAGAAACCTCCCCCACTTAACACCCCTATCCACAGGTACAATCATTACTTCCCTCGTTCCACCCTACTAGTTTTAATGAGGTTGCTGTACTTTTATCTAACACCCATCTAACCACCTGCCCCCTGGATCATGCTCCCTCGCACATGCTACGCTCACCCTCTGACTCTTTTCTACACTCTCTAACTCACATCTTCAACCTCTCCCTCTCTCCTGGCATCTTCCCTAATTCTCTAAAACACACGCTAGTCACTCCCATCCTTAAAAAGCCCTCACTGGACCCCACCAACCTTCACAATATATGCCCCATCTCCTTACTCCCCTTCTCCTCCAAACTCCTTGAAATATTGGTCTACAACCAACTGAGCGACCACTTGACTAAGAACAGTCTTCTTGATCCCCTTCAGTCCGGATTTCGCCCTCAACATTCCACTGAAACTGCTCTCCTTAAAACACAAACAACCTACTAACAGCAAACACCAATGGACCTCTCTGCTGCCTTTGACACAGTAGACCACCCCCCCTCCACCTCAAAAAACTCCACTCCTTTGGCCTCCGTGACCGTACTCTTCACTGGTTCTCATCCTACCTATCCCAACACACCTTCAGTGCTACTTACAACTCTACTACCTCCTCTCCTCTTCCTTTCTCTGTCGGGGTCCCCCAAGGTTCTGTCCTTGGACCACTCCTTTTCTCAATCTACACCTCCTCCCTGGGCCAGCTGATTGCCTCCCATGGCTTTCAATATCATCTCTATGCTGATGACACCCAAATCTATCTCTCAACCCCTCAGCTTACTCCATCAGTCTCCTCACGCATCACCAGCTTACTAATAGACATATCAGCCTGGATGTCACATCACTTCCTCAAACTCAACCTATCCAAAACCGAGCTCATGATATTTCCTCCCCCACGGTCCTCTTCCCCTGATTTCTATGTCAACATCAACGCACAACTATCAACCCATCCACCCATGCCAAGGTCCTAGGTATAGTACTGGACTCTGAACTATCCTTTCAGCCACACATCCAGTCACTGTCCAAAGCTTGCTGCCTCAACCTCTGCAATGTCTCCAAGATTCGTCCCTTCCTAACCAATGATGCTACAAAGCTTCTAATCCACTCCCTGGTCATCTCTCATCTCGATTACATTCTCATTGGCTTACCTTTAAAAAGACTATCCCCCCTTCAGTTCATCATGAACGCTGCTGACAGGCTCATCCACCTTGCAAACCGCTCTGTGTCTGCTAACCCTCTTTGTCAATCCCTCCATTGGCTGCCACTCAACCAACTAATTAAATTCAAGTTACTAACCATAATTTACAAAGCCATCCATAACTTGGCGCCCAGCTACATCACTAATCTGGTCTCAAAATACCAACCAACTCATTCTCTTTGTTCCTCTCAGGACCTCCTGCTCTCTAGCTCCCTTGTAACCACTTCCCATGCTCGCCTCAAGGACTTCTCCCGAGCTTCTCCCATCCTCTGGAATGCTCTACCCCCATCTGTCTGACTATCTCCTACTTTGTCTACTTTCAGACGATCCCTGAAAACACATCTCTTCAGAGAAACCTATCTGGCATCCACCTAACAACTGTACTTTTATTTTCTCCATCAGCCCATCTCCCACATTTATTACCTCTTGTATCTCTTGACCTTCCCTCTTAGATTGTAAGCTCTAATGAGCAGGGCCCTCTGATTCCTACTGTATTAAAGTGTATTGTATTTGTACTGTCTACCCTCAAGTTGTAAAGCGCTGCGTAAACTGCCGGCGCTATATAAATACTATATACTAAGAATAATAATAATAATTGCACTTACAGTATCTCACAAAAGTGAGTACACCCCTCACATTTTTGTAAATATTTTATTATATCTTTTCATGTGACAATACTGAAGAAATTACACTTTGCTACAATGTAAAGTAGTGAGTGTACAGCTTGTATAACAGTGTAAGTTTGCTGTCCCCTCAAAATAACTCAACACACAGCCATTAATGTCTAAACCGCTGGCAACAAAAGTGAGTACACCATGAAGAAAATGTCCAAATTGGGCCCAAAGTGTCAACATTTTGTGTGGCCACCATTATTTTCCAGCACTGCCTTCACCCTCTTGGGCATTAAGCTCAACAGAGCTTCACAGGTTGCCACTGGAGTCCTCTTCCTCTCCTCCATGACTGAATAATGGAACTGGTGGATGTTAGAGACCTTGCGCTCCTCCACCTTTCATTTGAGGATGCTCCACAGATGCTCAATAGGGTTTAGGTCTGGAGACATGCTTGGCCAATCCATCACCTTTACCCTCATCTTCATTAGCAAGGCAGTGATCATCTTGGATGTGTGTTTGGGGTCGTTATGTTGGAATAATGCCCTGTGGACCAGTCTCTGAAGGGAGGGGATCATCCTCTGCTTCAGTATGTCACAGTATATGTTGGCATTCATGGTTCCCTCAATGAACTGTAGCTCCCCAGTGCCGGGAGCACTCATGCAGCCCCAGACCATGAGACTCCCACCACCATGCTTGAATGAAGGCAAGACACAATTGTCTTTGTACTCCTCACCTGGTTACCACCACACATGCTTGACAACACCTGAACCAAATACATTTATCTTGGTCTCATCAGACCACAGGACATACCGGTCAGAAAACCGGAGGGACAGTTAGAGTCTTCTGACAGACCTGACACATCATCTTTAGAAGAGGCTTCCTTCTGGGATGACAGCCATGCAGACCAATTTAATGTGGTGTGCAACGTATGGTCTGAGCACTGACAGGCTGACCCCCCCCCCCACTGCTTCAACCTCTGCAGCAATGCTGACAGCACTCATTTGTCTATTTCCCAAAGACAACCCTCTGGATATGACGCTGAGCACGTGCACTCAACTTCTTTGATCGACCATGGCGAGGCCTGTTCTGAGTGGAACCTGTCCTGTTAAACTTGGCCACAATGCTGCAGCTCAGTTTCAGGGTCTTGGCAATCTTCTTATAGCCCAGGCCATCTTTATGTAGAGCAACAATTCTTTTTTTCAGATCCTCAGAGAGTTCTTTGACACGAGGTGCCATGTCGAACTTCCAGTGACCAGTATGGGAGAGTGAGAGCAATAACACCAAATTTAACACACCTGCTTCCCATTCATACCTGAGACCTTGTAACACTAACGAGTCACATGACACCGGGGAGGGAAAATGGCTAATTTGGCCCAGTTTGGGCATTTTTACTTAGGGGTGTACTCAGTTTTGTTGCCAGCAGTTTACACATTAATGGCTGTGTGTTGAGTTATTTTGAGGGGACAGCAAATTTACACTGTTATACAAGCTGTACACTCACTACTTTACATTGTAGCAAAGTGCCATTTCCTCAGTGTTGTCACATGAAAAGGTATAATAAAATATTTACATAAATGTGAGGGGTGTACTCACTCCTGTGAGATACTGTGTATTAATTGCGCTACACCGAATATGTTATATGTTTAAAGGTTCAGCAGAAGTCAAGGAAAAAGGCACGGTTGTCAAATGGATCAGACAGAGTGATGTCCAGCATCTCAGGTAGCTCAGCGAGAAGAGTCAGTGCCAGACACAGCAGAAGTTCAAGTCCAGGCCCTGATATCTCATCTTGAGATGAGTCATTTATTGGGGGTAAGATGAGATATGTCTCACAAAAGATTTTAAATCTAATCATCTGTAGCTGACTTGAACATTTAGGTGAAAAAGGGTCAGGGGGTATCATTCAAACTCACTCAGTTTTGGGTAATCATACCTCAATATGGTCACACTAAATGTCCTTTATGCTAAACAACTTCCTCTGAAAAACTTTATGCTTTAGCTATCCAGTCAAAAACTCATGATTTGCATAAATAGCGCCTTTGCTTTTTTCATTTTTCCTCTGTCTCAGGAGTGTTAGTCAGACTTTGCAATGTTGTGACTCCTGTCACAAAAGACACTGTTAGGTTATAAAATGGCAAATTAATTTCCCTCATCTGCAGAAATAGCAGACTTGATAAACATCTTTTATATCAGTATTATAAGAACAACACACATTGCGTCAAAATCTGATATTCCTATAGTTTCTATTCAAATACTTTTTAAAAGCCATTTTTGTACTAAAATGTGACCACTAAGATATGTACTTTATAAAATAAATTTGGAATAAAAGAAAAACAGTTGCCCGACATTTGTACTATCTAAGTCATTGACTTGGAGAAATCATGCTTATACAGAAGAGACAGAGAAGGCAAGAAAGGAGGAGGAGTGGCCCTGTATGTGAAAGATAGCATTAAATCTAACCTAATACAAGTTGGTGAGGCCAACATAGAGTCAGTTTGGGTTACGTTGCAGTTTGCTAATCATGCAGTAACTCGTGTAGGTGTGATATATAGACCACCTGGTCAAGTTAAAGAACTAGATAATCTACTAGTTGAAGAAATAGCTAAAATGACAATGAAAGGAGAAGTTATCATTACGGGAGATGTCAATCTTCCAGATATAAACTGGAAAACCAAAATAGCAAGTTCTACCAGGAGTACAGATATTTTAAATTCCCTACTGGGGTTGTCTCTGCAACAAGTGGTTGAGGAGCCAAACCGGAGGGAGGCCATTTTGGATTTGGTATTCACAAATGGGGATTCGGTATATGATGTCATTGTAGGCGAAACCTTGGGATCTAGTGATCACCAGTCAGTGTGGTTTAATATAAGAACTGTGAAAGAGTCACACCACACAAAAACAAAAGTTTTAGATTTTAGAAAAACAGACTTTTCAAAAATGAAATTAGTCATAAATGAGTCCTTATCAGACTGGAACGGATTACATGGAGTCCAGGAGAAATGGGACTACTTAAAAGGTGCATTATTGAAGGCAACAGAAAATTGCATTAGACTTGTCAGTAAAAGCAAAAAAGGAAGAGACCACTGTGGTACTCAGCAGAAGTGGCCCAAATCATTAAAAATAAAAAGCTAGCATTTTGTAATTATAAAAAAACCCAGAGCAATGAAGATAAGGAAATCTACAAGATTAGGCAGAAAGAGGCCAAGCAAGTTATAAGAACTTCTAAAGCGCAGGCAGAAGAAAAACTAGCTCAGTCTATGAAAAAGGGGGATAAGACATTCTTCAGATATATAAATGAAAAAAGGAAATTAAAATAAGGAATAACTAAATTAAAAACAAAGGACGGAAGGTATGTAGAAGAGAATAAAGGGCTAGCCGACTGCCTTAATGAATACTTCTGTTCAGTTTTTACAGAAGAAAAAGAAGGAGAAGGACCTCCACTTGACAGAGGAAGACGTTCTAAGATTGCTGTCTAAAGTGAAGACAAATAAGTCACAGGGTCCTGATGAGATACACCCAAAATTATTAAAAGAGCTTAGTGGTGAGCTGGCAAAACCATTAACAGATTTATTTAACCAATCATTAGTAACAGGAGTCGTCCCGGCAAATGTCGTGCCCATTCACAAGAAAGGTAGTAGGGAGGAATCGAGCAACTATAGACCAGTGAGTCTGACATCAATAGTAGGCAAATTAATGGAAACCCTATTAAAGGATAGGATTGTGGAACATCTTAAATCCCATGGATTGCAAGATGAAAAACAACATGGGTTTCCTTCAGGGAGATCATGTCAAACAGATCTTATAGATTTTTTTGACTGGGTGACTAAAATAATAGACGGTGGAGGTGCAGTAGGCATTGCATATCTAGATTTTAGTAAGGCTTTTGACACTGTCCCACATAGAAGACTTATCAATAAACTGCAGTCATTGAGCATGGACTCCCATATTGTTGAGTGGATTAGGCAGTGGCTGAGTGACAGACAACAGAGGGTTGTAGTCAATGGAGAACATTCAGAACAAGGTCATGTTACCAGTGGGGTACCTCAGGGATCTGTACTGGGACCAATTTTGTTTAATATCTTCATAAGTGATATTGCAAAAGGCCTCGATGGTAAGGTTTGTCTTTTTGCTGATGACACAAAGATATGTAACAGGATTGATGTTCCTGGAGGGAAATGCCAAATGGAAAAGGATTTAGGAAAACTAGAAGAATTGTCAGAACTCTTGCAACTGAAATTTAATGTGGATAAGTGCAAGATAATGCACCTGGGGCGTAAAAACCCAAGGCCAGAATATAGAATATTTGACACAGTCCTGACCTCAGTATCTGAGGAAAGGGATTTAGGAGTAATTATTTTAGAAGACTTAAAGGTGGGAAGACAATGTAATAGAGCAGCACAAAATGCCAGCAGAATGCTTGGATGTATAGGGAGAGGTATAAGCAGTAGAAAGAGAGAAGTGCTTATGCCGCTGTACAGAACACTGGTGAGACCTCACTTGAAGTTGTGCGCAGTACTGGAGGCCATATCTCCAGAAGGATATAGATACTCTAGAGAGAGTTCAGAGAAGAGCTACTAAACTAGTACAAGGATTGCAGGAAAAAACTTACCAGGAAAGGTTAAAGGACCTTAACATGTATAGCTTGGAAGAAAGAAGAGACAGAGGGGATATGATAGAAACTTTTAAATACATAAAGGGAATCAACTTGGTAAAGGAGGAGAGCATATTTAAAAGAAGAAAAACTACCACAAGAGGACACAGTTTTAAATTAGAGGGGCAAAGGTTTAAAAGTAATATGAGGAAGTATTACTTTACTGAGAGAGTAGTGGATGCATTGAATAACCTTCCTGCAGAAGTGGTAGCTGCAAATACAGTGAAGGAGTTTAAGCATGCATGGGATAGGCATAAGGCTATCCTTCATATAAGATAGGGCCAGGGACTATTCATAGGGTTCAGATATATTGGGCACACTAGATGGGCCAAATGGTTCTTATCTGCCGACACATTCTATGTTTCTATGTTTCTATGCAGAATACAGTCAGAAGTCCTAATCAAAAAACAACCAAAAAAGTCCTGGCGCTGGACTTCCGGGCAACCTCCTATAGGAGTACTGGAGCCATGACCCACAATAGTTAAATGATAAAGGTGATACAAGAAAAATGTAATATAATAGTGCTGCCAAATCCCTTGGCACAGGATGAATTGCATAGAGTAAAGAACTGGAAGGAGGGATGGCGCATAGCAGTAATGTGGGACTAATATCTCTGGATGAAGCACAGTCAGTGGGGGTCCTGCACGGACCTCCTTCCCTGTCTATGTATCCATCTGTATTCCACTCCCTCTCCCTCCCAGGATTTGGCTCAGTGTTATCCCCTCAGACCATGCAGGACCCCTATAGCACCCTCATGTGATGCTGAGGATCCTCTCCCTAGCACTAGTGCACAGTCCCTACCCCGTGGGGAGCCTGTCCCTACACTATCCACTTCGCAACTGTGTGCCAACTGCAGTAAGTCAGTGCTTAATTAAGTATTATCCTCACTACACATGGCCACGGAGGTCATCCAGGGTTGCAGGATCAAATCAGACAGATACGGTACTTTCCTGATGACATGTATGGAAGCTTCAGAGGAACGAGGTTCCTCTTTTCCTCCATTCCCTTCTGTATCATTTGTGTAACCCAGAACCATCTACAGTCAGAAATAGTGATAGGCTTTATGTTTGAGTCGAACGTACATTCGAGTCCAACATTGGGTGTTCATGTGCTCACTGAACACATGAACACCTGGGGAGCTCAGCGGGAAGTTTGCCTGCCGACGAGCGTCCCATAATGCACTGCATGATTGCAGTGCATTAAGTAGTTGTAAATTGGCCAAAGCATGCACCTGATCACATGCTTTGGCCAATTACAGCACAATGTCCTGTCAGAGCCACGATTGGTCAAAGGAAGGGTGCCTTTAGCCAATCATGGCTCAGGGGCTAAGTCTACACCCCACACTATATAAGGCTGCTTACACAGCAGCCCTGTGTGGTGTGATAGGAATGGAGATTAGGCAGGGTAGTTAGTGGATTGTGTTTTCAGTCAGTTTAATGGAGTCAGTGAAGTGTAGTGTAGGGCTGATTCTTGTGTAACACAGTGTAGTGCAGTCAGTGTGGTGCTGTGCTGATTCTTGTGTAACACAGTGTAGTGCAGTCAGTGTGGTGCTGTGCTGATTCTTGTGTAACACAGTGTAGTGCAGTCATTGCGTAGTGCAGTCAGTGTAGTGCTGCCAGTATAGGGCAGTGCTGATTCTTGTATAAAATAGTGTAGTGGTGCCACTGACGTGTTGGTGTATACAACACATCTGTGTCACCCCACTGATCCCATTTTTTTTTCATTGATATATATATATATATTTTTCTTTTAACTTTTTTTTGCAGCATCAGGTTCTGTTGCTGCAATATTAGTACTTCCCCTCCTGTGTCACAGGTGCTATTCCTTCTGCGTTAGCAGTGATTTTTTTTTTTTTTAATTTAGGGCATAATTGCTGTCCCCCCTTCTGGGTCGCAGGCGCTATTCCTTCTACATCAGCAGGGTTTTTTTCTGTGGCGCAGCAGCACTTATATTATTTAGGGCATAATTCCTGTCCCCCCTTCTGCACCACAGGTGCTATTCCTTCTGCGTTAGCGGGTTTTTTGTTTTTTCGTGGCAGAGCAGCACTATTATTATTTAGGGCATAATTGCTGTCCCCCCTTCTGCATGGCAGGTGCTATTACATCTGTGTAAGCAGTGTGTTATTTTTTTTTTCATGGCAGCAGCACTAATAATATTTAGAGCATAATTGCTGTCTCCCCTTCTGCGTTACAGGTGCTATTTCTTCTGCGTAAGCAGTATGTATGTTTTTTTTTTCCATTTTTTCGTGGTACAGCAGCACTAATATTATTTAGGGCATAATTGCTGTCCCCCTTTCTGCATCGCATGCATCGCAGGGGCCATTCCTTCTGCATCAGCAGGGGTTTTCTTTTTTTGTGGCGCAGCAGCACTAATATTATTTAGTGCATAATTGCTGTCCCCCCTCCTGCGTTGCAGGTGCTATTCCTTTTGCATCAACAGGGGTTTTCTTTTTTTTTGTGGTCTTATTAAGTTTTATTTTATGAAAAAAAAACTATATTAAAACAGTTTATAGTTTACCAAGCACAAAATTATTGCACCCAAGCACCATATTCCCTTCCCACACTATAATAAAAAGTTATAAAAGCCCCCCCCCCCCAAAAAAAAATAATAATGATAAAAAACGGTTTAGAGGATAATAGTGCACCAAGCACAAAAGTATTGCACACAAGCCCCATATATTTATCCCACATTCTATATTAAAAAGTAAAAAAAAAAACCCCAAAAATCTTCATTATATCCAAAAGGCCCTCAAGAAGAAGTAGATGCTCACAGGCAACTAAAAGAGGGTAAGCAGCCTCTGTGTCCACAGTGAAAAGTGGTGGTCGCGGACATGGTGCATCCTCTGCAGGGGGGGGGGGTACGCTTGTCCTTTTTTTCTGTTGCTGGCCGTGTTATTGGGCCACAACATGCAGAAGAGTTGGTGGAGTGGATAATTAAGCTGTCCTCATCCTCCTTAACCACTGTTACCCAGGTTCCTACTAGTTTGCCTTCCACTGCAGCTGCCCAAGCGGCCTATTCCACAGGCTCCTTGTGCACAGCTCCTTCTGTAGCCCCCGCCATCGTGCACAGAGGAGTTCTGAGGTTGAGGAAGGGAATAACGTAAGCCTAGAGAGAGGGGGTGACAATGACGGACAAGAAACTAGCAGTCATGTTCCCCCAGCTGCAGCATACTGTCAAGTTTTCTCCAGTGACGAGGAGGGAGGGGATGCTGAGGTTACTGACTGGGTGCCTGAGAGACTAGAAGTGGAAAGTGAGGAGGACGAATAACTCCAACGAGGCAGGCTAAAGGGCAGCCACCCTATTGCATTACACCACAGAGCTCTACAGGTGCAGGGCGCTGCTAACTCCCCGCTGACTTCCAAAAGTTCATTGGTGTGGGCTTTTTTTCAACACATGTGCAGCAGACCGCAGCATTGCTGTTTGCAATCTGTCTGAAGTGGATCAAGCGTGGCCAGAACACCATCCGCTTGGGAACCACATGCTTGACAAGACATATGAGGACCTGCAATGCAGTCTGTTGGCAACAGCACCTGAAAGGCCCACATTATTAAAAAATGCAGACTTCTCATTGCTCCTCATCTAGGATCCCTACACCTTTTATACCTCAAGTCTTCTCAAAAACCTGCACTGAGAGGGATGATGGTAAAGCAATGGGTGCCACAGGTACTTACACTCAATCTGCTAGCAGTAAACCATCTGTTGATTTCACCACCACGCAAATTTCGCTACCCCAGTTGCTTAACCGTAAACAAAAAAAATACTTTCCCAGTCATCCACATGCTAGGCGTCTTAATGCTAGCTTGGCTAAATTGCTAGCACTACAACTGCTGCCTTTGCATCTGGTAGACTCTGCCCCCTTTTCTTGAATTTAAAATACAGCAGTCTTCAAGGGATGGTTTGCCTTCCCCAGAAACTCCAGGAGTAGTACCTGGCTGGGGAGAGGTTGCTCCTGACAATGTCATCGTTAGTAACCCAGAGGACTTGGAATCTCATGCCTCCTCAAACGTATGCTGCAGAGGCTCCCTGATTCTGCAAAGCCTGCAAAAGGACCCGAGGATTTGTGATATAAAGTGGAGGGATCATTACTGGTTGGCAACCCTTCTTGATCCATGTTACAAGAGTAAAGTTGTAGAGCTCATCCTGCCTTCGCAGAGGGAGCAAAGGATGAAATATCTTGCGGATGCCTTGAAGAAAAATTAGCATACCACATTTCCAGACACCAGGAGGTTACCATTTCCTGCACAATGGGTTTTGAGGCTTTGTAGTCAAAGGAGGAGACAAGGAGAAGGTGGCCAGCTGACCGATGCCTTTGAACAATTCTTTAGTCCTCATTGCCCAGGGCTGTTAGGTTTAAGCAACCATCAGCAGCGTCTGCATCATATGGTGCAAGGATTATCTAGGGGTAAGAGCAGACTTGGAGACCTTTCCAAGTGAGCATCCACTGGGTTACTGGGTCTTGAGGATGGACCACTGGCCAGATCTAACTCAATATGCAATCAAGCTACTGGCTTGTCCTGCTTCCAGCTTACTTTCCGAACAGACATTTAGTGCTTCTGGAGGTTTTGTGATGGATAAAAGAGTGCATCTGTCCACAGACTCCATTGACCAGCTGGCATTTATCAAAATCAATCAGTCCTGGATTAACAGCAGCTATCAAGCCCCTGATGCTGACGTAAATGATTGAATGTTCTAGGGATCTGGGATCCCTTAAAGACTGCTTATGTAACTGTGAGGGGTTACAGTGTTCAGGCACCACCAACACCCAAGGCCCAATTTTTCTGTACCTGTATGACAGGTGCATGCAGTTTAAATTTTTTTTTCTAATTTTATACAGCAGGGCCCATTCTTGCGCCCAGCAAGAGTAACTGTGAGGGGTTACAGTGTTCGGGCACCACTAGGGATGGGTGAGCGTTTTAGACTGAGCATAAGTTTGGCTTAAACATCATCCATTCAGGTACTCGCTTAACACCTGAACTTTCTCGGCACGAGAGCACAGTCAATAGATTGTTAAGCCTTCCCTGCTGAGAGCTGAATTTAAAAAAAATAGTAAAAAGAAGTTGTTAAATAAAAAAAAATTGGGGTAAAAACAGCTTGGGGGATCCTTTGGGTCTTGTATGGCTTTTAAGGGGAACCCCATGACATAATTAAGAAAAAAACGGTGTGGGGTCCCCCCCCCCCCATAAACCATACCATGCCCTTTGGGTCTGGTATAGATTTAAAGGGGATCTGAACGCCAAAATAAAAAAAAATAAAAAAGGCATGGGGTCCCCCCCAAGATCCCTACCAGACCCTTATCCGAGCAAGCAGCCTGGCAGGCCAGGAAAGAGGGGGGAACGAGCGAGCATCCTGAATCATACTAGGCTGCTTGCCCTCAACATGGGGAGGGTGCTTTAGGGTGCTGCGGGTTTTACAAGGAAGCCTCCAGATCCCGCCGCCCCCCTATGTGAATGGGTATCGCGTACACCGTACCTCTACCCATTCACAAAAAAAGTGTATAAAAAAACACACAAGACAGTTTTTGACAAGTCCTTTATTTAAAAATAGAAAAATCATGTAAATCCATCTTCAATCAGGCCGCCCGCAAAAAAAGAGAAAAAAAATGCTCCACTCTCGGGGAATGCTTCCCGTGGACTGCTTATTCGCAGTTTGACAGTTCTTATATAGGGAATGAGCGGGGCCACACTGGTGATGTCACCTGGCATCCCCGATCCTTGATCCATCGACCCAGCATGCACCTGTCTGTAATTTTACGAGGGGCGGGACTGCCCGGTGACATCATCGGCATGGCCACACCCATTCCGTATATAAGAACTGTCAAACCGTGAATAGGCAGTCTGTGGGAAGCATTCACTGAGAGCAGAGCTTTGTTTTTTTTTCTTTCGGGTTGGCGGGTGCGGCAGGCAGCGTGATTGACGATGGATTTGCATTGGGGGACACTATATTTTTATTTTTGAATAAAGGATTTGTCAAAAATTGTCTTATGTGTTTATTTTTTTGTACACTTTTTTGGTGAATGGTTAGGGGTACGATGTACCCGATACCCATTCACATGGGGTGGGCTGGGGATCTAGGGGCCCCCTTGTTTAAGGGGGCCTCTATATTCCAATAAGCCCTCCACCTGCAGACCCCGACACCCACAGCCAAAGGTTGTCAACATGGGGACAAGGTGCTTTGGGGTGGGGGGCAGAGCCCCCTTGCTCAAAAGCACCCACCTTCCCTTTTGAGGGTATGTGGCCTGGTATGGTTCAGGAGGGGAGGAGCTCAATCGCCCCCCCCCCCTTTCCTGTCCAGGCTGCATGCTCAGATAAGGTTTTGATATGGATTTTTGGGGTACCCTACGCTGTTTTTTTTTTTTGGCGTAGGGTTCCCCTTGAAATCTATACCAGACCCTAAGGGCCTGGTATAGACTGGGGGGAGGGACACTATGTCATTTTTTTTTTCTTTTTTTAAAATCTGTATTGCCATGAATCGACATTACATTACATCTGTAGGCAAGTTTAAATTACTTTTTTTTCCTTTAGAAATGTCAGTATTGCTGCAGCAAGCTACATATATCGTACAGATTTGCCACTTTACAGGCACATTAAGGGGACCGCCCCATGCACAATATTTAAAGGAATTTTTATTGTTTCACTTTAAGCATCATTAAAATCACTGCTTCTTTAAAAACAATTGTTTTAAAACATTTGTTTGCATTGATACATGTCCCTCAGGGCAGTACCCAGGTCCCCATAAATTTTATTTATGGCAATAACTTGCATATAAGCCTTTAAAATTAGGACTTTGATTTTTCATGTTCGTGTCCCGTAGACTTTAATAGAGTTTGCATGTTCGCTAGAACTTTTTCCCTGTTCGAGGTGTTCTGGTGCGAACCGAACAGGGGGTGTTCGACCAATCACTATTCAGGAAGCAAAGAGGCCATGAAACCAACATGACAGCCATATACAGTGCCTTGCGAAAGTATTCGGCCCCCTTGAACTTTGCGACATTTTGCCACATTTCAGGCTTCAAACATAAAGATATAAAACTGTCATTTTTTGTGAACAATCAACAACAAGTGGGACACAATCATGAAGACGAACGAAATGTATTGGATATTAATTTCAAACTTTCAAACTTTACATAATGTTTATGCAGTCCATATGTATTATAAAAACACAGACATTAAAGTGGAACTGCACTGCATCTGAGCACCGCAAACCAAAAATGCTATTTAATTCATTTGTAATATTCAAAGCAATCTCCTCCATTCACCCATGTCTCCTTGATTTATTTTGCTGAGAAATCATTTTCAAAACACCCCCTAGCATTTCGGGTTGTGTCCATTTTGAGTAAGTGCAGATGATTCATGTATCATTTACTTCCTGGAATCCATCTGCTCTTAGCTCAGGCATAGGCTGAGCTGAGATCCATCCCTCCTCTCATGAAGACTTCTGGGATGTAGAATATAATTTGCCTAGGCATGGAAACCAGGAAGTAACTGATGAAATGTAAAAAAAAAAAGTTTAAAACAAGTAAATATGATATACTTTCCTATCGATTTACTAATGCTAGCAGCATGAGGATTAAAAATAATCCATGTTGATTGAGAGAGTGAAGTTCCATTTTAAATATTAAAATAAAAAGGTTGTAAATTAAATATCTGTATTAATTTTTTAGACATAAAAGAAAATATATCTTGAAGACGCATATGGAGTTAATTCTCTGGCAGTATGCATATAAATTGTGAGAGCTGCGGCGGGTGGCCACGCCCTCTGCCAAAGTTGATGACGAAACGAATTAGGGTGTGACCACGCGGCATCTACGTGCACCATTCAACTGCTTCTCCGCTGGGTTTCCACCGTGGGATGGTCGGAGGGTAAGAGTCGCAGTTACAGTGCTATTAATGATTGTGCATTTTATTTATGTTACATAGATACATAGTAGTTGAGGTTGAATAAAAACAATAGTCCATCCAGTTCAATCTGTGTAGGTGTGTGTGGCCGTAATCATCTCTCATACCCCTGAATGTTCTGATCATTGAGATGTACATCCAAGAGTCTTTTGAAAGCAACCATACTTCCTGCAGAAACCACCTCTTGTGGTAGAGAATTCCACAGTCCTGTAGCCCTAACAGTAAAGAACCCCCTGCGTTGCCTTTGGTCAAAATGCTTCTCCTCTAATCGCATTGTATGCCCTTGAGTCCTAATGCAATCCTTTGGACTGAATAGCTTTTTTTCTATGCTGAGATCACCATTGAGGTATTTATAAATTTCTATCATGTCCCCTCTCAGGCGTCTCTTCTCCAGGGAGAATAAATCAAGCGATTGCAGACGCTCCTCATAATTAAGGTCCTCCAATCCCCTAATTAGTTTAGTTTCTGTCACGGAACCATGAACCAGACGTACAACAACAGATAAGTGAAAATAAGAAGGCTTTATTGAAAATCAAGCAGTAAAGCAAAAGTCCAAACGGATGGCAAAACCGAAGCAGAGTCTTTGCGAAGCCAGAGGTCAGGAGCCAGGAGGGTAGTCAGACGAAGCCGGGATCAGGAACCAGCAGGGTAGTCAGACGAAGCCAGGATCAGGAACCAGCAGGGTAGTCAGACGAAGCCAGGATCAGGAACCAGCAGGGTAATCAGACGAAGCCAGGATCAGGAACCAGAAGCAGCAGCAGTCTTAGAAGCATGTGAACACAGGAGGACCAAGCAAGGAACTGAAGCCACAGACCTCCTATATATATGAGCTAGGCATCCAGCTCCTCCCAGTGGGAAGGAGGAGCCGCAGAGTGGGAGGCTACAAGAAACCCAGAAACCAAGATGGCCGCCAGCACATGTCAAACGAAGGAGAACAGCAAGAAGGTAAGACCATGACAGTACCTCCCCCTCAAGGGCCCCTCCTCCGCGGAGTAAAGAACGGTTTCTGAGGGAAGCGTGCGTGGAAGGCACGGAGCAAGGCAGGAGCATGGACATCTGCGGAGGGAACCCAGGAACGCTCCTCTGGACCATAACCACGCCAATGAACCAAAAACTGCACCCGACCGCGGACCAGGCGTGAGTCCAGGATATTGCTCACCTCATACTCCTCACGATTGCCCACTTGGACCGGACGAGGCCGAGGAACCGAGGAAGTGAAACGATTACACACCAGTGGCTTCAACAGGGAGACATGAAACACGTTGGAGATCCGCATGCCAGGAGGAAGCGCAAGGGCATAGGCTACCGGGTTTACCCTGCGAAGCACTCGGAAGGGACCAACAAAGCGAGGCGCCAGCTTGGGAGTGGGCACTCGAAGGTTGAGGTTGCGGGTGGACAACCATACACGGTCTCCGGCCTGGTAGGAAGGAGCAGGCGCTCGTCTGCGATCAGCCTGGAGTCTCTGGCGCTGCGCAGAGACCTCAAGGGACTTCTGGATCTGTACCCAAGAAGCACGTAGGACGGAAAGGTGATCCTCCACAGCCGGAATATCCTGGGGAGAGAATACCTCCAGTAACACGGCAGGTTGGAACCCATAATTGGCCATGAAGGGAGACGTCCCAGAGGAAGAGTTCACCGCCGTGTTCCTGGCAAACTCAGCCCAAGGCAGGAGGTCAACCCAATTGTCTTGGTGATCGGAGACATAGCAACGAAGGAATTGCTCCAAGGCCTGATTGGATCGTTCTGCGGCCCCATTGGACTGAGGGTGGTAGGCCGAGGAGAAGGAGAGATGAATCCCCAACTGGGAGCAAAAGGCGCGCCAGAACCTGGACACAAACTGACTCCCCCGATCCGACACAATCTCCTTGGGCAAACCGTGCAACCGGAAAACCTCCCTGGCAAAAATCGTGGCCAACTCCTGTGCAGAGGGTAACTTCTTGAGAGGAACACAGTGGCACATTTTGGAAAACCGATCCACAATCATGAGAATGACCGTATGGCCTCGGGATGCAGGGAGGTCCACAATGAAATCCATCCCCAGGTGTGACCATGGGCGCTCCCCGGTGGCTATGGGTTGCAGAAGGCCCAACGGAAGGTGCCGAGGGGACATACTCTGGGCACAAACGGAGCATGCCGCTACATATGCGGCGATGTCGGAACGTAGGGAAGGCCACCAGAACAGACGTGAAACAGCCCAGGACAGCTGATTCTTTCCAGGATGCCCCGCGGTCTTGGAGTTATGGTAGGTTCGCAACAACCGAGTGCGCAACTCCTCAGGCATAAAACATCTGCCGTTGGGTCTCCCAGAGGGAGCACCAGATTGAGCCGCCAAAATCTGCTCACCCAGGGGAGAGGTCAGGCTGGTGCGAATGGCGGCCAGGATCTGATTTGGAGGTATGACCGAAGTCGGAATCGACTCCTCCCTGGACAGGTCGGAGTACTGCCGTGATAAGGCATCCGCCCTGATGTTCTTGGAACCGGGTAGGTAGGAGACCACGTAATTAAAACGTGACAAGAACAGAGCCCATCTGGCCTGACGTGGTGTCAATCTCTTGGCCTCAGAAAGGTAGGTCAGATTCTTGTGGTCCGTCAGGATGAGGACCGGAACCACCGAACCCTCGAGCAAGTGCCTCCATTCTTTAAGGGCCTGCACGATGGCCAATAACTCCCTGTCACCAATCTGATAGTTGCACTCCGCGGAAGACAGTTTCCGGGAGTAAAACCCACAAGGAAGCAGAGGACCCTCTGGTGTTCTACGCTGAGACAGAAGGGCGCCTACTCCCGTCTCAGACGAGTCCACCTCGAGGACAAAGGGCAACCCAGGGTTGGGATGCGACAGAATCGGAGCCGACACAAAGGCGGACATTAGAGCCTCAAAAGCTAGGATGGCCTCGAGCGGCCAGACCTGGGAATTACTGCCCTTCCTGGTCAGATCCGTGAGAGGCTTGGCTAGCATGGAAAAGTCCCTGATGAACTTCCGATAATCATTGGCGAAGCCCAAAAAGCGCTGCAGGGAGCGAAGACCACTGGGCTGGGGCCACTGTAAGACACCCGAAACCTTCTCAGGATCCATGGAGAACCCCTCAGCGGAAATGATGTAACCTAAGAAGGTTACCTGGGATCGGTGAAATTCGCATTTCTCAAGCTTACCGAACAGCTTGTTCTCTCGTAACCGTTGCAACACTCGTCTGACATCCAGAATGTGGGTCTCCATGGATTCAGAATATACCAAGATGTCATCCAAATAGACCACCACACACTGCTGCAACAGGTCACGGAAAACATCGTTGATGAATTCCTGAAAGACTGCGGGCGCATTGCACAACCCAAAGGGCATAACCAAGGATTCATAATGACCGGTCCTGGTGTTGAACGCGGTCTTCCACTCATCGCCCGCCTTGATCCTTACGAGGTTATATGCCGCCCTCAGGTCGAGTTTGGTAAAGACCGTGGCCCCTTTAAGGCGATCGAACAGCTCGGAAATCAAGGGTATCGGGTAAGCGTTCTTGATCGTGATGCGATTGAGACCCCTGTAATCGATGCAAGGCCTCAACTCACCGCCCTTCTTTTTCACAAAGAAAAATCCAGCCCCTGCTGGGGACGAGGATTTGCGAATGTGTCCGCGTGAAAGCGCCTCCTTCACGTACTCCTCCATGGCCTCATTCTCCACTACCGACAGTGGATAGACCTTGCCACGAGGAGGAACGGCACCAGGTTGTAACTCGATGGCACAATCGTATGGGCGGTGCGGAGGTAGGGCAACCGCGAGCACCTTATCGAATACATCCCGGTACTCCTCGTATTCAGGAGGCAACAGAGAGTCCGAGGAAGTACACAGCAACTTGACAGGCCCATGGATGCAACTAGCCCCACACTGTGGTGACCACGAGAGGATCTCGGCCGATCTCCAATCGAAAGTCGGATTATGCTTCTGGAGCCAGGGGTACCCCAAGACCACCGAGTAGTGTGGAGACTAAATAACCTGGAAGCAGACCGACTCTCTGTGAACGGCACCAATGGCTATCCCCACAGGAAGGGTCTCATGAGTCACGTGTGGCGGCAGAAGGGGTCTGCCGTCTATCGCCTCAAGAGCCAGTGGAGAACCTCGGGCCTGCAGAGGAATGGAATTGGCGGCAGCGAACACACTATCAATGAACAAACCACAAGCACCAGAGTCCACCAACGCCTGGGTCGTCACTGAGCCCCCGACCCAGGAGAGGACAACAGTGATCAGTGGTTTGTCAACACGGGAAACCGGGGACGAGGAGACTCCACCCAAGATCTGCCCCCGACAGGATCTCAGGTGCGAGCGTTTCCCGGACGGTTCGGACATGCCAACCGAAAATGCCCACCGAGACCACAGTACATGCATCGGCCCTCGCGTCTCCGGAGTACCCTCTCCCCCTCGGACAGGCGAGCAAAGCCCAGCTGCATGGGTTCATCCCCAGCCGAGTCATCCCCAGGAGGCGTGGGAGGAGAGGGAGGCACGGGTGGGACAGCAAAGGTAGGCGCCAATCTGTTAGGAGGCCTCCACAGACTCTCCTTAAAGGAAGGTCTCTTCCTGAGTCTGGTGTCAATCAAAATCAGGAAAGAAATAAGAGACTCGAGCTCCACTGGTAGGTCCTTAGCTGCAACCTCATCCTTCAAGGCATCCGAGAGACCATGAGAGAAAGCAGCGACCAGAGCCTCATTATTCCAGCCCACCTCTGCTGCCAGGGTACGAAACTCAATGGCGTATTCAGCTACGGATCGTGAACCCTGTCTGATGGACATAAGGAGCTTCGCAGCAGAGGCAGAACGAGCCGGCACATCGAATACCCTCCGAAGAGAAGCAACAAAACCGGAAAACTCGGCAACCACCGGATTGTTGTTCTCCCATAAAGGGCTGGCCCAGGCCAAGGCCTTGTCCGAGAGCAGCGAAATTAAGAAACCCACCTTTGATCTCTCAGTAGGAAAGGCATGTGGCAGCAACTCGAAATAAATGCCCGCCTGGTTAAGGAAACCTCGGCACTGAGTTGGCTCTCCCCCAAAGCGCTGTGGAAGGGGGGCAGAACCGGTCATACCCCGAAACACCGCAGGCGCAACAACAGGTGTCGGGGTAGACTCTGGCGCAACAACTGGAGCGGCAGTAGGAGCGGGCCCAGGAGCGACAACCGACCCATCGGCAACGGGAGCGAAATGAGCCGTGCGTTCAAGCAGGATTTGCAACGCCACGGCGAACTGACCCAACAGGTGATCCTGCTGATCAAGTCTGGCAACCAGCGTGGGTAGCGAGGATGGCCCTGTACCGTCAGAATTCATGGCTTGGTCCTAATGTCACGGAACCATGAACCAGACGTACAACAACAGATAAGTGAAAATAAGAAGGCTTTATTGAAAATCAAGCAGTAAAGCAAAAGTCCAAACGGATGGCAAAACCGAAGCAGAGTCTTTGCGAAGCCAGAGGTCAGGAGCCAGGAGGGTAGTCAGACGAAGCCGGGATCAGGAAACAGCAGGGTAGTCAGACGAAGCCAGGATCAGGAACCAGCAGGGTAGTCAGACGAAGCCAGGATCAGGAACCAGCAGGGTAATCAGACGAAGCCAGGATCAGGAACCAGAAGCAGCAGCAGTCTTAGAAGCATGTGAACACAGGAGGACCAAGCAAGGAACTGAAGCCACAGACCTCCTATATATATGAGCTAGGCATCCAGCTCCTCCCAGTGGGAAGGAGGAGCCGCAGAGTGGGAGGCTACAAGAAACCCAGAAACCAAGATGGCCGCCAGCACATGTCAAACGAAGGAGAACAGCAAGAAGGTAAGACCATGACAGTTTCCCTTCTCTGGACTCTCTCCAGCTCCAACACATCCCTCCTGAGGACTGGTGACCAGAACTGGACAGAATACTCCAGATGCGGTCGGACCAGAGTTTTATAAAGTGGTAGGATTATAGTTTTATCTCTGGAATACATCCCTTTCTTTATGCATGCTAATATTCTGTCGGCTTTGGCAGCTGCCGCTTGACATTGCATGCTATTGCTTAGTCTATCCTCTACCAAGACTCCCAGATCTTTCTCCATTTTTGATTCCCCCAAAGTTCCCCCCCCCTAAAGTGTATTGTGCTTTTATGTTTTTAGTCCCCAAGTGCCAAACCTTACAGTTCTCCACATTAAACCTAATTTGCCATGTCATTGCCCACTCTGTTATTTTGTTCAGGTCATTCTGTAGGATATCTGCTTCATGCTGTGCAGTTATTGCCCTGCCCAATTTTGTGTCATCTGCAAAAACTGATATCGAACTACTGATCCCGTCCTCAATGCTGTTTATGAATAAATTAAACAGGGTTGGTCCCAGGACTGAGCCTTGGGGTACCCCACTTACCACCTCAGACCAGTCTGAGATGCGCTATTTATTACCACCCTTTGGACACGCCCTTTTAGCCAGTTCCGTATCCAAGAGCAAACCTTGCGGTGGATGCCTGCACACCTAATTTTATAAATTAAGCGCTTGTGGGGAACTGTATCAAACGCCTTAGCGAAATCCAGGTATACCACATCCACTGGTCTCCCCCTATCTAGCTCACAGCTCACCTCCTCGTAGAATGTTAAGAGATTGGTTTGACAAGAACACCCATTTGTAAACCCGTGCTGATTACTGCTGATGATGTTGTTATCTTTAGCAAACTCTACGATATAGTCCCTTATCATCCCCTCCAGAAGTTTACATACTATCAATGTCAGACTGACAGGCCTATAATTTCGCGGGACATGCCTCTGCCCTTTTTTGAAGATCGGTATCACGTTAACTTTCCTCCAATCCCCTGGTACATTTCCTGTCATAATACTGTCAGCAAAGATCAGTGTGTAAGTGCATTTATGTAAGGGGGGTTTTTATTTGCCAATAAATTTGGAAACTGAGTTATGCTATGAGCGATTTCTTTCCTTTATCCACTGGTCCTGTTAACCCCATGAGAGTGAGACCCTGAGCGGAGGTCTGCTTCAGGTGTGGAATCGGATGATAGGATCTCTCTCATAAAAACAGGCTGCTTATATTACGTGCCTGTTTTTTGCTGTGGAGTGAGATTCCAGGTGGTGATCGTGATTGGAATCGGATGACAGGAGTTCCTGCCATAGAATGTCTATCTGATATTGCATACCTGTGTCCAACTGTTGGTGACTTTTTTAACAAAGGGAGAGGTTCTCCATGAGGTGTAGTGATGGTCTTCATGCAAGTTCCTTTTTCCAACCAAACCTACCCTTCCTTTGATGAAATTACCTTTCTCACGTGGTGCTATGGACTATAGTTTTAAATTTTTTAGTTTTTTTATATTTAATTCTCTGTGGACTGATATATGCGATTTACTTCTATCATCTATCTGCTCTTTGAAAACTGTAAATAGTGCTGCTAATGCTGGTATCTCTTAGGAGGATTAGCATATTTGATGTTGTATGTATTGATTTATAGCAGCAGCTTTTGTTGTGTCATCCAATCCTCAGTGGTTGTTTTTACCTTATACCTATTGTGTGTCACCCAATCTATAGTGATTGTTTTGGTTTTATATTATTGTTGTATATCATTCATATAAAGCACTGGGTGGAGGCATTATTTAGTGCTTTCATTTTTTTCTGAAAAGAAAATATTACCTATATTAATGCTTTCTCTTGTTTGTTATACTTGATGCCTTTTGTAATTATTGCAACTTTATATTTCAAGTTATAAATGTTAAAAGAAGTCACAACCTTCAAAATAGATGGAGTCCTTTATCAACAATCTTTAGTCCTGGTATTATAAATATCTCATAGAAAGTGTAACACAATGGAAACTTACCTAATAAGAAAGACATCAGCTCTTTGCTGAAACAAAGAGGATGTGAATTGGCATGTAAGGAGCCCATTGGGGAAATTAATGTCAGAGGCCTATTCTCTATTACATTCTGTCATTGCATTTTTCTACCTCTGTCTGTCTTCTCTTCTCTCAAGCTAAGTAAATGCATAAAATTGCCTGTTTCCCTCTGAACATTGCTTCAGCTTCATTAGTTTGGATTCGGTTAACAGACTTCTTCTTTCTATCAGGGCTCAGGCTCTCCTGATTACAAAATCATTGTCCGTACCTCCAGGCTACTTAGGAGAACAATGTTAACAGAGCATTTCTAGGCAACTTAAGCTCCTTTAAAGGGTTGCCGCTACCCAGTTCTTCTATAACTTAATGCAAAGCTCAATGGTTTGAAACGTGTGATGCTACATGAATCCCACATATAATGTGGAGTGAGACGCTCCATGTGAATTCAGATTCCTCTCAGCTAAGCTTCTGGTTACAAATGAAACACTTGTAACTTACAGTTTAAACCTCTCACTGACGGAAATCTCCTGAATTTGAGCATAGCAATTTTAAAGCATTTTTGTAATCTTAACAATGTCATGATATATGTCTGGGCTGTTGTAAATCTGGTTTTCTGTAGACAGCTCAATAGGACCTATGCTGCTCCTGCCTTCTACGAGAATGCCAGTCTAGACATATATTATACATTAGGGAAGAAAGACCACATAGGGAAGAAAGACCACATTTCTTTTGTCTGTCTGTCTGTCTATCTATCTATCTATCTATCTATCTATCTATCTATCTATCTATCTATCTATCTATCTATCTATCTATCTATCTATCTATCTATCTATCTATCTATCTATCTATCTATCTATCTATCTATCTATCTATCTATCTATCTATCTATCTATCTATCTATCTATCTATCTATCTATCTATCCATCTATTTATTTATTTGTGTGCATCAATTTTTGTAGAAAAGTGGCTCTATGGTGCTTTACCACGTAAGGACCAGGCCTATTCTGACACTTTCTGTTTAAGTTAAAATCAGTATTTTTTGCTAGAGAATTACTTAGAACATAAAAACATTTTATATATATACATATATATATATATATATATATATATATATATATATATATATATATATATATATTTTTTTTTTTTTTTTAAAGCAGAGAATCTAAAGAATAAAATGGAGATCATTGCAATACTTTATGACACACCATGCTTGCGCAGCGGTCCTACAAACGCTATACTTTTATTTTTTTTAAAAACCCCACTTTTCTTAATTAAAAAATAAGAAAATAGCAAAGTTAGCCCAATTTTTTCTATAATATGAAAGATAATGTTAGGCTGAGTAAATTGATACCTAACATGTCATGCTTCAAAATTGCGCGCGCTCATGGAATGGTGACAAACATTGGTACTTAAAAATCTCCATAGGCGACATATTAAAAAATTATTACAGGTTACCAGTTTAGAGTTAGAGAGGAGGTCTAGGGCTGGAATTATTGTTCTCGCTCTAAAGATTGCGGCGATACCACATGTGTGGTTTGAAAACCGTTTACATGTGTGGGCGCTACTTGCGTATGCATTCACTTGTGCGCGCAAACTCTGAGGGACGGGGTGCTTTAAATTTTTTTTTTTCTTATTTATTTTACCTTTTTTTTTTTTGTTTTTACACTGTGCCTTCAAAAAAATGTTTTTTTAAAACTTTTTCCTATTACAAGGAATGTACACATCCCTTGTAATAGAAATAAGCAGGGCAGGTCCTCTTTAATGTGAGATCTGACGTCAAAAAGGCCTCAGATCTCACATCTACACTTAAAAGAAAAAAAATTGTAAACAATTAAGCAAAAAAAAAGCCCATTAAGGCCGTTGGGAAGAAGCGATGTATGACATCGCTCTGGTCCTCCAAGGCCATAGAGTCAAATTGGGGCCATCTTGCCCTCACTCGACTTTCTGCCTGGGACCCAGAAGAATTGGATAGGTTTCCCCGCTACCGACGGCTCCGGTAAGCGGGGAAAATGACCGAGAAGAGGCGGGCACCTCTCCCGCTGCCCATAAAAGTGATCCAGCGGCAAATCCACCACTGGGACCACTTTTATGTGAAAGAGGACCGCCGGCCACATAGAGAAATACCGGGGTTATGCCTTAACACCAGTAATAAACGTCAAAGTAGTGACATAAATACGTGGCGGGCAGACGGTCCGGAAGTGATTAATGTATATTATTTAACCATTTGCCTATTCTGAACTTTCACACCCTTCCTGCCCAGGCCAATTTTCAGCTTTCAGTGCTGCCACACTTTGAATGACAACAATGTAACCCAAATTACATTTTTTGCCTTTTTTTTTTTCACACACATAGAGCTTTCTTTTTGGTGGTATTTATTCACCACTGGGTTTTTTATTTTTTGCTAAAACACCAAACACTTTGAAAAAAAAAATGTCATAGTTTGTTATAAAATTTTGTAAAGGTAATTTTTCTCCTTCACTTATGTGCACTAATGAGGCAGCACTAATAGGCACTGTTAGGTGGCACTGATGGGCACTGATAAGGCTGCACTGATAGGTGGCACTGATGGGCATTGATAGTGGGCACTGATGGACACTGACAGGTGGCACTGAAGGGCAATGATAGGTGGCACTGATAGCCAGCACTAATAGGCGGCACTGATGGACACTAATAGGCAGCACTGATGGGCACTGGTAGGCAGCACTGATGTACGCTGATAAGCAGCACTGATAGGGGACACTGATGAGGAGACAGTGATGGGCACTGATTAGCAGCACCGATGGACACTGGTTGGCAACACTGATGAGCACTGCTTGGCAGCACTGGTGAACTCTGATGAGGCAGCACTGGTGGGCACTGATTGGTAGCACTGGTGGGCACTTTTGGGACTGCATTGATAACCAGGACACTGATAATCAGTGCCAATGTCCCTTAAACACAAGCTGGTGTTTGGCTCTCTCATGCCTTCAGCGCGAGGAAAGAAAAAGCCTATAATTTGACACAGTTGATCAGGTGGTAAAGGGCCACTGTGATTTGCCCTTTACCCCAATCTGGGGTCACCTGAGTCCGACGGACCTGGCGACCCAAGAGCCTACCACCCATCTTTTGGGTTGTTTAGCATGACGATGAATACAAATGTATTTCAGCCTCCTGGCTATTTTTTGCACAGCTCTGTCTTTTATTCCTTAGGACAGAGCTGCCCCATTCTCAGCCCCTCTGCTTATCTGGTTCATCCAGTCACCAGAATGGACTCCCTGGTATTTAATTAGGCATAGCTCAGTTGAGGGCATGGGAATGGTTAACATACAAGACTATCATTGCAGATCATTTAAAACACTGGTTTAAGGATGAAGCTGAACCACTATGGCTAGACATTGAGAGAGCTCTGAATGGGAATAACAGAAACTTGGTTCGACCCCTCACATGACTGGCTGGCCAATATCCAAGGGTATTCGGTGTACCGGAAGGACAGGGTAGGAAAAAGAGGGGGAGGGGTATGTCTCTATGTCAAGAACAATATAAAGGTGCTAGAAAGGAGTGACATTACGGATGGGATGAGCATGGATTTAGAATCCGTGTGGGAAGAACTCCTTAGGGAAGGAGAAAAGGGGAAAGTAATTGTGGGGGTTTGCTATAGGCCACCTAACCAAGGGGAGGAGGTAGAGCAGGAATTTTTAGCACTAATGGGTAAAGTGGCAAAACTGGGATCAGTCATCGTATTGGGGGACTTCAATTATCCCGACATTGACTGGGAAGAGGGGACTGCACACTCACATAAGGCCCGTCTATTCACGGAAACCTTACAGGACAACTACATGTCACAATTGGTGGATTCCCCTACCAGAGAAAACGCAATCCTGGATCTATTGATCACTAATGACCCAGACATAATCTCGGAGGTAGGAGTCCAGGACAACCTGGGCTCTAGCGATCACAGGATGATCACATTTAGTATAAATAACAATATAAAAAGGCAAGTGGGGAACATAAGAACCCTAAACTTCAGACGGGCAAACTTTCCAAAATTGTACTCATTGATGGAAAGGGTAAACTGGGACCAAACCCTGGGATCACTGACCACAGAGGAAAAATGGGAATGCTTTAGGAACATATTAAGCAAAGGCATCTTGCAGTGCATTCCTATGGGGAATAAATTTAGAAGAGACAAAGCCAAACCTGGCTGGCTAAACCGTAGCGTTAAAAAACTTATTAGGGGAAAAAAAGTGGCCTTCAAGAAATATAAATCAGAGGGCACAGTATTGGCCTTCCAGCAATACAAGGAGGCAAATAAGAAGTGTAAACACGAAATCAAGATGGCTAAAATCAACTTTGAGAGACAAATAGCGGAGGATAGTAAAAAAAACCCAAAGAAATTCTTTAAATATATCAACAGCAAAAAAACTAGGGCAGAGCATATTGCACACATAATTAACAATGATGGGAGGATGGTTACAGAGGACACTGAAAAAGCAACCGTGCTGAATGCTTTTTTCTCGTCAGTCTTTACGCAGGAAAAGGAGGGGTACACTGACCACGACTGTTTGGTTAGTAGTAATACACAGGACTTGCCTCTATGGCTAACAGAGGGTGAAATCAGGGAAAGACTGGATAAACTTAACACAAACAAATCACCAGGCCCGGATGGCGTACATCCGAGAGTGCTCAAGGAACTCAGTATGGTTATATCTAGACCACTGTTCCTGATCTTTGCTGACAGTATTAGGACAGGAGATGTACCAGGGGATTGGAGGAAGGCTAACGTGATTCCGATATTCAAAAAGGGCCAGAGGCATATCCCGGGAAATTATAGGCCTGTCAGCTTGACATCAATAATTTGTAAACTTTTGGAGGGGATGATAAGGGACTATATTGTAGAATATGCTAAAGACAACAACATCATCAGTAGTAACCAGCACGGGTTTACAAATGGGCGTTCTTGTCAAACCAATCTCTTAGCATTCTACGAGGAGGTGAGCTGTGAGCTAGATAGGGGCAGACCAGTGGATGTGGTGTACTTGGATTTTGCTAAGGCGTTTGATACAGTTCCCCACAAGCGCTTAATTTATAAAATAAGGTCTGCAGGTATCGACAGCAGGGTTTGCTCTTGGATAAGGAACTGGCTAAAAGGCAGTGTCCAAAGGGTGGTAATAAACAGCGCATACTCAGACTGGTCTGAGGTGGTAAGCGGGGTCCCCCAAGGCTCAGTCTTGGGACCGACCTTGTTCAATTTATTCATAAACAGCATTGAGGACGGGATCAGTAGTTCGTTATCAGTTTTTGCAGATGACACAAAATTGGCCAGGGCAATAACTGCACAGCATGAAGCAGATATCCTACAGAATGACCTGGACAAGGTTACGGAGTGGGCAGCAACATGGCAGATGAGGTTTAACGTGGAGAAGTGTAAGGTTTTGCACTTGGGGACTAAAAACATAAAAACACAATACACGTTAGGAGGGGAACCCTTGGGGGAATCAAAAATGGAGAAAGATCTGGGAGTCTTGGTTGATGATAGATTAGGCAACAGCATGCAATGTCAAGCGGCAGCTTCCAAAGCCAACAGAATATTAGCATGCATAAAGAAAGGGATGTATTCCAGAGATAAGACTATAATCCTTCCACTTTATAAAACTCTGGTCCGACCGCATCTGGAGTATTCTGTCCAGTTCTGGTCGCCAGTCCTCAGGAGGGATGTGTTGGAGCTGGAGAAAGTCCAGAGAAGGGCAACTAAACTAATTAGGGGATTGGAGGACCTTGATTATGAGGAGCGTCTGCAATCGCTTGATTTATTCTCCCTGGAGAAGAGACGTCTGAGAGGGGACATGATAGCAATTTATAAATATCTTAATGGGGATCTCAGAAAAAAAGCTGTTCATTCGAAGGAATTGCATGAGGACTCGAGGACATACAATGCGATTAGAGGAGAAGCGTTTTAACCTCAGGCAACGTGGGGGGTTCTTTACTGTTAGGGCTACAAGATTGTGGAATTGTCTACCACAAGAGGTGGTTTCTGCGGGTAGTATGGTGACTTTCAAAAGACTCTTAGACTTGCATCTCAAGGATCAGGAGATTAAAGGCTATGTTAGATGATTACAGTCACACAAACCTACACAGGTTGAACTGGATGGACTATTGTCTTTATTCAACCTCACCTACTATGTAACTATGTAACTATGAATAAGACCCACAACCTTTGCTCCAGGCTCTACGCTGACCTGTGGAAACCGTTGAAACTAATATCATTTCCACCCTCAACAACAGCTTCTTTGCTAGCCTGGAGGTAATCACACAAAATATACCACAATCCTCTCATCACCACAGAGTGGACTTACCGCTCACTACCCTAACACATCACATCCAAGACTTGAACATTGTGGAATGGGAAAAGAGAAGACTTAGCTGGATAAATGACCTCTCACCAATTGGGACTCCAAGCACACCGGAAGTTATTATTGACAAGAACAACCTCCCTCATTCTTCACTCTTCACCCTCAATCTATAGTTTTCTATCTTTATCTCCTCCCTTAATGCTTAAAGTACACCCTTAAATCTGTCAATTTTATACGAAAACCAAGGTACTATACATCTCTAATATACAATTTACTACAGGATAAGAGGACCTTTCACAGAACAAAATCAATGCAAAAATAGAAGGCCTGCACTCTACTTTCTCTGATGCTCAGTGGACACAAGCTATAAAATGTACCTACACAATCACACACTGTGTTAACCATAGGGAACTTGCACTTAAAATTCTATATCAGCGATATCTTACCCCATACAGATTAGCAAAAATATTTAAAACAAGTTCGTGTTGATTAACAAAAATATTTAAATCAAGTTTGTGTTGATTCGGGTACACTTATGCACATTTTTTGGACCTGTAATAACATTCGCAGTTTCTGGCAGAAAACCTTTCAACTAATTTTGGAAGTGACAGGCATAATAACTCCAATGAACTCTGCTTTAGCACTACTCAATTTAGGTATCGAACAATTTCCCACCCAATTTAGGGGGATAGTAGCCAAACTACTACTAGCAGCTAAACTAATCCTCACTAGATACTGTAAAAGAGACCTCACTCCCAATCTGTCAGAGGTTGCGAATGTTACTCAACAATATTACCTGTATGAAAAATCTTTGATTCCTCATCTAAGTTTCTTCTGTACCTTATCTCTGGGGACCTTGGGCTTTCTGGTATATGCATTAGGACCCAGGACTCCCCAGGCCTCATTTTAATGCCTTTAGGCCTCTATCTGCCTCTCTCTTTGTAACCACATTACTAATGTTGTTGATATAATTGTTCAGTGCCTTACACCCATGTTTGTACTTCACGTCATTGCGTCTCATATTTTATGCTGCTCTCATAATACTCTTGGCAGGTGCATCCGCGTTTTGTGACGTTTATATTTCTTAAAATCGAAAAAAAACATTGAAACAAAAAAAAAAAAAAAAGGCAATACATTCTAGGTTCTACCCTTTTGCAAATTACTAGTTCTGCCTCATCTTGCAGTTCAGGTTTAGTCACAAATTCTCACGAAAAATGTTGTTGAATTACAAGAAGGCAATACAATAAGAGGGATGGAGGACACCAGCTATGAGAATTGATCATAGAGGTACAATTATTCACCCTGGAGAAGGAGTGCCTAAGAGGGAAAATGATTACAATGTACAAATATATCAAAGGTTACTTCAGTAACTGTAAGAACATTAATAGAAAAGACAGAGCGCACCGGCTCTGACATGACATGATTTGAGGTTACAAAAAAGGAAGTTTAACCTCAGTTTATGGAAAGTGGTCATTATTGTTACAGCAGGTAAAATGTAAAACTCCTTATGCAAAAAAGTGGTATTAGCTAAGAGTCTCAACAACTTCAAAAAAATAAAAAAATTGGCTCACTAACATCCCTAAGAGACAAATTATGCATTTAAAATGCAATTATTCAGACAAAGATGTATTTCTTGAGCAGGTAAATATGATTGGCAAATGGTTTGTTCATGAGCAGTGATTTTATCCACAGAAAAATTCAGAATGTATTGATAGAGAGGTCTTCCTGCAGGATAGAGTGAAAGAAATCAAGGAGAATTGTAATACAGCGATTATCATGGATTTTAATATTCAGTATAAAAAAAATAGAAAATATTTTTAGAAAGTATTGGCTTATTCTCAAAAGGGATTAACAACTTGGACTAATTCTTCCTGATAAACCTAAATGTATCTATTGTAAAGGACATACTCTGAGGGACCTGCTGGTGAAAAATTTGAAAGAACTAGAGTTGAGCGGACACCTGGATGTCCGTGTTCGGCGGGTTCGGCCGAACTTTAAAAAAAAGTCCGGGTCCGTGTCCCGGACTTTTGCCGAACTTTTCCCGGACACCGAACCCCATTGAAGTCAATGGGGACCCGAACTTTCAGGCACTAAAATGGCTCTAAAACACCAATGGAAAGGGCTAGAGTGCTGCAAATGGCAGCAAAACTTTGTTAAGAGCATGGCAAGTGCTCTGCAAACAAATGTGGATAGGGAAATAACTTAAAACAACAAAAAAAAAAACAGAAAAATAAAATAATGTTCTTCATCTCTGAAGGACGAGGCCCATATGGAGTAGGAGGGAGGTTGAGGTGGTGGTGGATGTGGCGGTGTCATAGGCGTGCGCACAGGGTGTGCCGGGTGTACCTGGGCATACCCTAATCACTTAGGGCACATTAGAATTATCGCTCTGTTTGCCAGTGAGGAGATGTGAAAGATCTCCCTCGGACCTGCTCTGCTCTATTTCACTTTGCCAGCAGGGAGAGTAATGTATCGGGGCCATGTACATGTAGGCAAACACATGCATGTGTATTTAAACTTTGGGGTGCACACCCTAATGCAATAGGCTGCGCACACCTATGGGCGGTGTAGGTGGAAGTGGCGGTGGAGGAGGACCAGGGCCGGATTAAGAGCATCATGGGCTTGGTGCTGAGGATTTTGAAGGACCTTAAGGGCCGTGCCTTGGCATGCACCCAGAGGAGGAAGGGTGCAGCCATGCATGCCTAATTCCACATGGGATGCTGTCTCTGAAGCCCATAAACACATCCATGCATCGGCAACTGTCCCTCCTTGTTCAGCCTTCGTGCTGTGTGGGGAGGTTCTGAGGGAGCTGCCTGGGGAAGCGAGCATAGAAGCCAGACTTCTGTGTTTACAAGTGACAGAAGAGCGGTAACAGTGAATATGGCCAACCCGGGGCCTATATAAAGGTAGGGGCCTGGAGCTGCAGCTCCAATAGCCCCTACGTTAATCTGGCCCTAAGGAAGACGAGGTAGCCAACACTGCTTCTTTTCACAAATTTTAAATGAGGGTACACCCCAAAAGAGTGAGAAAGAGCAAAAAGGGAACAATGGCTGGGTAAGGTCGGTATCCATCGCTATTCTGCACAAGGTACGGAAAAGTCCCGTGGGATCCATGCCTGTTCATTTTAATGAACGTGAGCTTGTCCACATTGTCTCTGGACAGGCGGCTGCGCTTGTCTGTGATAACGCCCCCAGCCGTGATAAATACCCGTTCAAATAATACACTGGCTGCAGGGCACGCCAGCACCTCCAAGGCGTAAAGGGCAAGCTCAGGCCATGTGCCCAACTTGGAGACCCAGAAGTTGAAGGGGGCAGACCCCTTATTCAGTACATCTAGGCGTGTGCACACATACTGCTCCACCATGTTGGTGAAATGCTGCCTCCTGCTAAAGCGTTCCATATGAGCTGCTGGTGCTGCTGTTTGTTGTGGCGTACTGACAAAGCTTTTCCACATTTCGGCCATGCTAACCCTGCCTTCTGAGGTGCTGGAGGTGCCCTGGTTGCGTTGGCGACCTCTTCCTCCTCCTCCTCCTCCTCCTCTGCCTTGTGCTTCCACTGTGGCCCCGCTGTCAGGTGGGAATGCCAGCAGCATGGCGTCTACCAGCGTGCGCTTGTACTCGCGCATCTTGCGATCACGCTCCAGTGAGTGAATTAAGGACGGTACGTTGTCCTTGTAACGGGGATCCAGCAGTGTGGCCACCCAGTAATCAGCACAAGTTAGAATGTGGGCAACTCGGCGGTCGTTGTGGAGACACTGCAGCATGTAATCGCTCATGTGTGCCAGGCTGCCCAGAGGCAACGAAAGGCTGTCCTCTGTGGGAGGTGTATCGTCCGTGTCCTCTGTATCCCCCCAGCCAAGCACCAGTGATGGCCATGAGCTGGCCTGGGTGCGGTGCCACCCTGCTGTGAACATGGTTCCATCTCCTCCTCCAGCTCCTCCTCCTCATCCTCCTCATCCTCCAGAACTGTGCCCCTGCTGGACAATTGTGTCCCTGGCGTTTGTGTGTGCAGGAACCCACCCTCGGAGCCCCTTGCGAATGACTGCCCTGAAAGCCTTGGAAATGTTACCTCTTCATCCTCCTCCTCATCCTGTGCCACATCCTCTTCCATCATCGCCCAAATTGTTTTTTCAAGGAGGCATAGAAGTGGGATAGTTAAGCTGAGAACGGCGTCATCGGCACTGGCCATGTTGGTGGAGTACTCAAAACAGCGCAACAAGGCACACAGGTCTTGCATGGAGGCCCAGTTATTGGTGGTGAAGTGGTGCTGTTCCGCAGAGCGACTCACGCGTGCGTGCTGCAGCTGAAGCTCCACTATGGCCTGCTGCTGCTCGCACAGTCTTTCCAGCATGTGCAAGGTGGAGTTCCACCTTGTGGGCACGTCACATATGAGGCGGTGAGCGGGAAGGCCGAAGTTACGCTGCAGCGCTGACAGGCGAGCAGCAGCAGGGTGAGAACGCCGAAAGTGCGCACAGATGGCCCGCACTTTCTGCAGCAGCTCTGACATATCGGGGTAGTTTTTAAGGAACCTCTGCACCACCAAATTCAGCACATGCGCCAGGCAAGGGATGTGCGTCAAACCGGCTAGGCCCAGAGCTGCTATGAGATTTCGCCCGTTATCGCACACCATCAGGCCGGGCTTGAGGCTCGCTGGCAGCAACCACTTATTTGTCTGCTGTTCCATGCTCCTCCACAACTCCTGCGCGGTGTGTGGTTTGTCCCCCAAACAGGCAAGTTGTAAAACTGCCTGCTGTCGTTTACCCCTGGCCGTGCTGAAGTTGGTGGTGAAGGTGTTATGCTGTCCGGATGAGGAGGCGGTAGAGGATGAGGAAGCGGAGTAGGAGGAGTTAGGAACAGGAGGCAAACTGAAGCGCCCTGCAATCCTCGGTGGTGGAAGGACATGCGCCAAATTGCTATCCACCTCAGGCCCATCCGCCACTGCATTTACCCAGTGTGCCTTTAGGGAGATATAACGCCCCTGACCGTGCTTACTGGTCCACGTATCGGTAGTTAGGTGGACCTTGTCAGAGATGGCGTTGCGCAGTGCACACCTGATTTTTTCCCCCACTTCGTTGTGCAGGGAAGGGATGGCTTGCCTGGAAAAGTAGTGGCGGCTGGGCACGACGTACTGTGGGACAGCCACCGACATAAAGTTTTTAAAACTGTGCGTCTCCACCAGACGGAATGACAGCATTTCAAAGGCCAAGAATTTTGAAATGCTGGCATTCAGGGCCAGGGATCGCGGGTGGGTAGGGGGGTACTTCCTCTTCCTCTCAAGTGTTTGGGAGATGGAAAGCTGAACGCTTCCACGGGACATTGTGGAGATGGTTGGTGACCCAGGTGGTGGTGTTGCTGACAGATCCTCTGTTTGCGGGGTGGCAGGTGCCGGTATCACTACAGATGTGGCTGGAGCGGCCGAGACTGCAGCAGAAGAGGAAGCAGGATGAGCCAGAGACGTTTCTTGGTTTTGAAGGTGTCTACTCCACTGCAGCTCATGCTTTGCACTTAGATGCCTGATCATGCAGGTTGTGCTCAGGTTGAGAATGTTTATGCCTCGCTTCAGGCTCTGATTGCACAGGGTGCAAACCACTCATGTCCTGTCCTGCACATTTTCTAAAGAACTTCCACGCTAGAGAACTCCTTTGAGCTGACTTTGGTGCGCTCGTTCCCTTGCTGCGTTGGGCAGTAGCGGGCGTAGTGTCTAGGGCACGGGCGCTCCGCTTCTGCACCCTGCTCCCTCTTCTGCTGTGCTGGTGGCTCTGTGCGACCACCGCCTCTTCCTCCAAACTAATCCGGTCACCTGCATGACGTTCATTCCATGTGGGGTCGAGGACCTCATCGTCCTCCACATCATCTTCCACCCAGTCTTCACCCCTGCCCTCCTTGTCTGTCTCCACAATGCTGAACGCCGCAGCAGTTGGCACCAGCGTTTCGTCATCATCGGAGACGTGCTGCGATGGTCCTTGCATGTACTCATCTTGAGAAATGAGTGGTTGGGCATCGCTGCACTCAATCTCTTCCACTTCTGGGGCAGGGCTAGGTGGATGGCCCTGGGAAACCCTGCTGACAGAGTCCTCAAAAAGAAGAAGAGACTGCTGTATGGCTTGGGGCTCAGACTGCTTGCCTGATTTGCAAGGGGGTGAGGTGAAAGATGGTTGGACATCGGCTGCAGGTGCCAACTCTGACCTTTCTGCAGTAGACTGGGTGGGAGACAATGTGAAGGAACTGGAGGCACTGTCAGCAGCAAACCAATCTACTATCGCCTCTCTGTGTTCTGGCCTCATCACTTCTAGAGGCGTATGATGCCCTACCAAAAACTGATGCAGGTTCTGTCGCCTACTAACACTTGAGGAAGGTGTTTCACTTGTGCGTGTAGCTGGCACAGATCGACCACATCCTTTCCTTGCAACAGGAGCTCTACCAGCAGCACCACGATCCAGGCCACGGCCCCTATTTGACGGTCTCCTCATATTTCTGTAATTTATGATCTTGCCCTAGAAAGGTGTTTATTGAATAGCGGAACAAAACAACAACAGTATCGCACAGGTGTATCTGACAGTCAAATATGCAAACTATGCCGCAATTTAATGTTTTTTACCCCAAAAGGGTGTATATTGAATAGCGGAATAGGAAAAAGGATAAAAAAACGGTGTATCTCACACGTACAAACACAGACTAGGCCCCGATTAAAATTTTTTGTACCCTAAAGGGAGGATGAGGAAGAGGAGTAGGAGGAGTTGGGAACAGGAGGCAAACTGAAGCGCCCTGCAATCCTTGGCGGTGGAAGGAGATGCGCCAAACAAATTTAAAAGGTGTATCTCACACGTACCGATACAGACTATGCCGTAATTTAATTTTCTTACACTCCAAAAGGGTGTATATTGAATAGCGGAATAGGAAAAATGTTATAATACAGTGTATCTCACACGTACAAACACAGACTAGGCCCCGATTACAATTTTTTGTACCCTAAAGGCAGGATGAGGAAGAGGAGTAGGAGGAGTTGGGAACAGGAGGCAAACTGAAGCGCCCTGCAATCCTCGGCGGTAGAAGGAGATGCGCCAAACAAATTTAAAAAGGTGTATCTCACATGTACCGATACAGACTATCCCGCAATTTAATTTTTTACACTCAAACAGGGTGTATATTGAATAGCGGAATAGGACAAATTTTACAAAACGGTGTATCTCACACGTACAAACACCAACTAGGCCCCGATTACAATTTTTTGTACCCTAAAGGCAGGATGAGGAAGAGGAGTAGGAGGAGTTGGGAACAGGAGGCAAACTGAAGCGCCCTGCAATCCTCGGCGGTAGAAGGAGATGCGCCAAACAAATTTAAAAAGGTGTATCTCACATGTACCGATACAGACTATCCCGCAATTTAATTTTTTACACTCAAACAGGGTGTATATTGAATAGCGGAATAGGACAAATTTTACAAAACGGTGTATCTCACACGTACAAACACAATCTAGGCCCGATTACAATTTTTTGTACCCTAAAGGCAGGATGAGGAGTAGGAGGAGTTCGGAACAGGCAGGAGGCAGACTGAAGCACCCTCAAATCCTCGGCAGTATCAGATGCGCCCCAAAAATTGGAAAGGTGTATCTCACACATACCGACACAGACTATCCCGCAATTTAATTGATCCCCAAAGGTTTTTATTGAATAGCGGAATAGGAAATATGATCAAAAAAAGTGTATGTATCTCACACGTACAGAAGCACACTAGGCCCCAATTACTATTGTTTGTACCCCTAAAAGGCTGGATGAGGAGTAGGCGGAGTTTGGAACAGGCAGCACCCTCAAATCTTCAGAAGTATGAGATGAACCCCAAAAACTAGGAAAGGTGGATCTCACACGTACCAACACAAACTATCCCGCAATTTAATTGATCCCCAAAGGTTTTTATTGAATAGCGGAATAGGAAATATGATCAAAAAAAGTGTATGTATCTCACACGTACAAAACCACACTAGGCCCCAATTACTATTGTTTGTACCCCTAAAAGGCTGAATGAGGAGTAGGAGGAGTATGGAACAGGCAGCACCCTCAAATCTTCAGAAGTATGAGATGAACCCCAAAAACTTGGAAAGGTGGATCTCACACATACCAACACAAACTATCCCGCAATTTAATTGATCCCCAAAGGTTTTTATTGAATAGCGGAATAGGAAATATGATCAAAAAAAGTGTATGTATCTCACACGTACAAAACCACACTAGGCCCCAATTACTATTGTTTGTACCCCTAAAAGGCTGAATGAGGAGTAGGAGGAGTATGGAACAGGCAGCACCCTCAAATCTTTAGAAGTATGAGATGAACCCCAAAAACTTGGAAAGGTGAATCTCACACGTACCAACACAAACTATCCCGCAATTTAATTGATCCCCAAAGGTATTTATTGAATAGCGGAATAGGAAATATGATCAAAAAAAGTGTATGTATCTCACACGTACAAAACCACACTAGGCCTCAATTACTATTGTTTGTACCCCTAAAAAGCTGAATGAGGAGTAGGAGGAGTATGGAACAGGCAGCACCCTCAAATCTTCAGAAGTATGAGATGAACCCCAAAAACTTGGAAAGGTGGATCTCACACGTACCAACACAAACTATCCCGCAATTTAATTGATCCCCAAAGGTTTTTATTGAATAGCGGAATAGGAAATATGATCAAAAAAAGTGTATGTATCTCACACGTACAGAAGCACACTAGGCCCCAATTACTATTGTTTGTACCCCTAAAAGGCTGAATGAGGAGTAGCAGGAGTATGGAACAGGCAGCACCCTCAAATCTTCAGAAGTATGAGATGAACCCCAAAAACTTGGAAAGGTGGATCTCACACGTACCAACACAAACTATCCCGTAATTTAATTGATCCCCAAAGGTTTTTATTGAATAGCGGAATAGGAAATATGATCAAAAAAAGTGTATGTATCGCACACGTACAAAACCACACTAGGCCCCAATTACTATTGTTTGTACCCCTAAAAGGCTGAATGAGGAGTAGGAGGAGTATGGAACAGGCAGCACCCTCAAATCTTTAGAAGTATGAGATGAACCCCAAAAACTTGGAAAGGTGGATCTCACACGTACCAACACAAACTATCCCGCAATTTAATTGATCCCCAAAGGTTTTTATTGAATAGCGGAATAGGAAATATGATCAAAAAAAGTGTATGTATCTCACACGTACAGAAGCACACTAGGCCCCAATTACTATTGTTTGTACCCCTAAAAGGCTGAATGAGGAGTAGGAGGAGTATGGAACAGGCAGCACCCTCAAATCTTCAGAAGTATGAGATGAACCCCAAAAACTTGGAAAGGTGGATCTCACACGTACCAACACAAACTATCCCGCAATTTAATTGATCCCCAAAGGTTTTTATTGAATAGCGGAATAGGAAATATGATCAAAAAAAGTGTATGTATCTCACACGTACAAAACCACACTAGGCCCCAATTGCTATTGTTTGTACCCCTAAAAGGCTGAATGAGGAGTAGGAGGAGTATGGAACAGGCAGCACCCTCAAATCTTCAGAAGTATGAGATGAACCCCAAAAACTTGGAAAGGTGGATCTCACACGTACCAACACAAACTATCCCGCAATTTAATTGATCCCCAAAGGTTTTTATTGAATAGCGGAATAGGAAATATGATCAAAAAAAGTGTATGTATCTCACACGTACAGAAGCACACTAGGTCCCAATTACTATTGTTTGTACCCCTAAAAAGCTGAATGAGGAGTAGGAGGAGTATGGAACAGGCAGCACCCTCAAATCTTCAGAAGTATGAGATGAACCCCAAAAACTTGGAAAGGTGGATCTCACACGTACCAACACAAACTATCCCCCAATTTAATTGATCCCCAAAGGTTTTTATTGAATAGCGGAATAGGAAATATGATCAAAAAAAGTGTATGTATCTCACACGTACAGAAGCACACTAGGCCCCAATTACTATTGTTTGTACCCCTAAAAGGCTGAATGAGGAGTAGGAGGAGTATGGAACAGGCAGCACCCTCAAATCTTCAGAAGTATGAGATGAACCCCAAAAACTTGGAAAGGTGGATCTCACACGTACCAACACAAACTATCCCGCAATTTAATTGATCCCCAAAGGTTTTTATTGAATAGCGGAATAGGAAATATGATCAAAAAAAGTGTATGTATCTCACACGTACAAAACCACACTAGGCCCCAATTACTATTGTTTGTACCCTTAAAAAGCTGAATGAGGAGTAGGAGGAGTATGGAACAGGCAGCACCCTCAAATCTTTAGAAGTATGAGATGAACCCCAAAAACTTGGAAAGGTGGATCTCACACGTACCAACACAAACTATCCCGCAATTTAATTGATCCCCAAAGGTTTTTATTTAATAGCGGAATAGGAAATATGATCAAAAAAAGTGTATGTATCTCACACGTACAAAACCACACTAGGCCCCAATTACTATTGTTTGTACCCCTAAAAGGCTGAATGAGGAGTAGGAGGAGTATGGAACAGGCAGCACCCTCAAATCTTCAGAAGTATGAGATGAACCCCAAAAACTTGGAAAGGTGGATCTCACACGTACCAACACAAACTATCCCGCAATTTAATTGATCCCCAAAGGTTTTTATTGAATAGCGGAATAGGAAATATGATCAAAAAAAGTGTATGTATCTCACACGTACAAAACCACACTAGGCCCCAATTACTATTGTTTGTACCCCTAAAAGGCTGAATGAGGAGTAGGAGGAGTATGGAACAGGCAGCACCCTCAAATCTTTAGAAGTATGAGATGAACCCCAAAAACTTGGAAAGGTGGATCTCACACGTACCAACACAAACTATCCCGCAATTTAATTGATCCCCAAAGGTTTTTATTGAATAGCGGAATAGGAAATATGATAAAAAAAAGTGTATGTATCTCACACGTACAGAAGCACACTAGGCCCCAATTACTATTGTTTGTACCCCTAAAAGGCTGAATGAGGAGTAGGAGGAGTATGGAACAGGCAGCACCCTCAAATCTTCAGAAGTATGAGATGAACCCCAAAAACTTGGAAAGGTGGATCACACACGTACCAACACAAACTATCCCGCAATTTAATTGATCCCCAAAGGTTTTTATTGAATAGCGGAATAGGAAATATGATCAAAAAAAGTGTATGTATCTCACACGTACAAAACCACACTAGGCCCCAATTACTATTGTTTGTACCCCTAAAAGGCTGAATGAGGAGTAGGAGGAGTATGGAACAGGCAGCACCCTCAAATCTTCAGAAGTATGAGATGAACCCCAAAAACTTGGAAAGGTGGATCACACACGTACCAACACAAACTATCCCGCAATTTAATTGATCCCCAAAGGTTTTTATTGAATAGCGGAATAGGAAATATGATCAAAAAAAGTGTATGTATCTCACACGTACAGAAGCACACTAGGCCCCAATTACTATTGTTTGTACCCCTAAAAGGCTGAATGAGGAGTAGGAGGAGTATGGAACAGGCAGCACCCTCAAATCTTCAGAAGTATGAGATGAACCCCAAAAACTTGGAAAGGTGGATCTCACACGTACCAACACAAACTATCCCGTAATTTAATTGATCCCCAAAGGTTTTTATTGAATAGCGGAATAGGAAATATGATCAAAAAAAGTGTATGTATCGCACACGTACAAAACCACACTAGGCCCCAATTACTATTGTTTGTACCCCTAAAAGGCTGAATGAGGAGTAGGAGGAGTATGGAACAGGCAGCACCCTCAAATCTTTAGAAGTATGAGATGAACCCCAAAAACTTGGAAAGGTGGATCTCACACGTACCAACACAAACTATCCCGCAATTTAATTGATCCCCAAAGGTTTTTATTGAATAGCGGAATAGGAAATATGATCAAAAAAAGTGTATGTATCTCACACGTACAGAAGCACACTAGGCCCCAATTACTATTGTTTGTACCCCTAAAAGGCTGAATGAGGAGTAGGAGGAGTATGGAACAGGCAGCACCCTCAAATCTTCAGAAGTATGAGATGAACCCCAAAAACTTGGAAAGGTGGATCTCACACGTACCAACACAAACTATCCCGCAATTTAATTGATCCCCAAAGGTTTTTATTGAATAGCGGAATAGGAAATATGATCAAAAAAAGTGTATGTATCTCACACGTACAAAACCACACTAGGCCCCAATTGCTATTGTTTGTACCCCTAAAAGGCTGAATGAGGAGTAGGAGGAGTATGGAACAGGCAGCACCCTCAAATCTTCAGAAGTATGAGATGAACCCCAAAAACTTGGAAAGGTGGATCTCACACGTACCAACACAAACTATCCCGCAATTTAATTGATCCCCAAAGGTTTTTATTGAATAGCGGAATAGGAAATATGATCAAAAAAAGTGTATGTATCTCACACGTACAGAAGCACACTAGGTCCCAATTACTATTGTTTGTACCCCTAAAAAGCTGAATGAGGAGTAGGAGGAGTATGGAACAGGCAGCACCCTCAAATCTTCAGAAGTATGAGATGAACCCCAAAAACTTGGAAAGGTGGATCTCACACGTACCAACACAAACTATCCCCCAATTTAATTGATCCCCAATGGTTTTTATTGAATAGCGGAATAGGAAATATGATCAAAAAAAGTGTATGTATCTCACACGTACAGAAGCACACTAGGCCCCAATTACTATTGTTTGTACCCCTAAAAGGCTGAATGAGGAGTAGGAGGAGTATGGAACAGGCAGCACCCTCAAATCTTCAGAAGTATGAGATGAACCCCAAAAACTTGGAAAGGTGGATCTCACACGTACCAACACAAACTATCCCGCAATTTAATTGATCCCCAAAGGTTTTTATTGAATAGCGGAATAGGAAATATGATCAAAAAAAGTGTATGTATCTCACACGTACAAAACCACACTAGGCCCCAATTACTATTGTTTGTACCCCTAAAAGGCTGAATGAGGAGTAGGAGGAGTATGGAACAGGCAGCACCCTCAAATCTTCAGAAGTATGAGATGAACCCCAAAAACTTGGAAAGGTGGATCTCACACGTACCAACACAAACTATCCCGCAATTTAATTGATCCCCAAAGGTTTTTATTGAATAGCGGAATAGGAAATATGATCAAAAAAAGTGTATGTATCTCACACGTACAAAACCACACTAGGCCCCAATTACTATTGTTTGTACCCCTAAAAGGCTGAATGAGGAGTAGGAGGAGTATGGAACAGGCAGCACCCTCAAATCTTTAGAAGTATGAGATGAACCCCAAAAACTTGGAAAGGTGGATCTCACACGTACCAACACAAACTATCCCGCAATTTAATTGATCCCCAAAGGTTTTTATTGAATAGCGGAATAGGAAATATGATAAAAAAAAGTGTATGTATCTCACACGTACAGAAGCACACTAGGCCCCAATTACTATTGTTTGTACCCCTAAAAGGCTGAATGAGGAGTAGGAGGAGTATGGAACAGGCAGCACCCTCAAATCTTCAGAAGTATGAGATGAACCCCAAAAACTTGGAAAGGTGGATCACACACGTACCAACACAAACTATCCCGCAATTTAATTGATCCCCAAAGGTTTTTATTGAATAGCGGAATAGGAAATATGATCAAAAAAAGTGTATGTATCTCACACGTACAAAACCACACTAGGCCCCAATTACTATTGTTTGTACCCCTAAAAGGCTGAATGAGGAGTAGGAGGAGTATGGAACAGGCAGCACCCTCAAATCTTCAGAAGTATGAGATGAACCCCAAAAACTTGGAAAGGTGGATCACACACGTACCAACACAAACTATCCCGCAATTTAATTGATCCCCAAAGGTTTTTATTGAATAGCGGAATAGGAAATATGATCAAAAAAAGTGTATGTATCTCACACGTACAGAAGCACACTAGGCCCCAATTACTATTGTTTGTACCCCTAAAAGGCTGAATGAGGAGTAGGAGGAGTATGGAACAGGCAGCACCCTCAAATCTTCAGAAGTATGAGATGAACCCCAAAAACTTGGAAAGGTGGATCACACACGTACCAACACAAACTATCCCGCAATTTAATTGATCCCCAAAGGTTTTTATTGAGTAGCGGAATAGGAAATATGATCAAAAAAAGTGTATGTATCTCACACGTACAAAACCACACTAGGCCCCAATTACTATTGTTTGTACCCCTAAAAGGCTGAATGAGGAGTAGGAGAAGTATGGAACAGGCAGCACCCTCAAATCTTCAGAAGTATGAGATGAACCCCAAAAACTTGGAACGGTGGATCACACACGTACCAACACAAACTATCCCGCAATTTAATTGATCCCCAAAGGTTTTTATTGAATAGCGGAATAGAAAATATGATCAAAAAAAGTGTATGTATCTCACACGTACAGAAGCACACTAGGCCCCAATTACTATTGTTTGTACCCCTAAAAGGCTGAATGAGGAGTAGGAGGAGTATGGAACAGGCAGCACCCTCAAATCTTCAGAAGTATGAGATGAACCCCAAAAACTTGGAAAGGTGGATCACACACGTACCAACACAAACTATCCCGCAATTTAATTGATCCCCAAAGGTTTTTATTGAGTAGCGGAATAGGAAATATGATCAAAAAAAGTGTATGTATCTCACACGTACAAAACCACACTAGGCCCCAATTACTATTGTTTGTACCCCTAAAAGGCTGAATGAGGAGTAGGAGGAGTATGGAACAGGCAGCACCCTCAAATCTTCAGAAGTATGAGATGAACCCCAAAAACTTGGAAAGGTGGATCTCACATGTACCAACACAAACTATCCCACAATTTAATTAAACCCCAAAGGTTTTTATTGAATAGCGGAATAGGAAATATGATCAAAAAAAGTGTATGTATCTCACACGTACAAAACCACACTAGGCCCCAATTACTATTGTTTGTACCCCTAAAAGGCTGAATGAGGAGTAGGAGGAGTATGGAACAGGCAGCATCCTCAAATCTTCAGAAGTATGAGATGAACCCCAAAAACTTGGAAAGGTGGATCTCACACGTACCAACACAAACTATCCCGCAATTTAATTGATCCCCAAAGGTTTTTATTGAATTGCGGAATAGGAAATATGATCAAAAAAAGTGTATGTATCTCACACTTACAAAACCACACTAGGCCCCAATTACTATTGTTTGTACCCCTAAAAGGCTGAATGAGGAGTAGGAGGAGTATGGAACAGGCAGCATCCTCAAATCTTTAGAAGTATGAGATGAACCCCAAAAACTTGGAAAGGTGGATCTCACACGTACCAACACAAACTATCCCGCAATTTAATTGATCCCCAAAGGTTTTTATTGAATAGCGGAATAGGAAATATGATCAAAAAGAGTGTATGTATCTCACACGTACAGAAGCACACTAGGCCCCAATTACTATTGTTTGTACCCCTAAAAGGCTGAATGAGGAGTAGGAGGAGTATGGAACAGGCAGCACCCTCAAATCTTCAGAAGTATGAGATGAACCCCAAAAACTTGGAAAGGTGGATCTCACACGTACCAACACAAACTATCCCGCAAATTAATTGATCCCCAAAGGTTTTTATTGAATTGCGGAATAGGAAATATGATCAAAAAAAGTGTATGTATCTCACACTTACAAAACCACACTAGGCCCCAATTACTATTGTTTGTACCCCTAAAAGGCTGAATGAGGAGTAGGAGGAGTATGGAACAGGCAGCATCCTCAAATCTTTAGAAGTATGAGATGAACCCCAAAAACTTGGAAAGGTGGATCTCACACGTACCAACACAAACTATCCCGCAATTTAATTGATCCCCAAAGGTTTTTATTGAATAGCGGAATAGGAAATATGATCAAA